>NC_050203.1:62244719-63626219 GCF_013141755.1 Anopheles stephensi | reverse complement strand
ATGTTAGTTTACTGTCTGGTTTGTAAAATGCATCTCTGTTTTTATCTAAAACCTGGTTTAGTTTTTCTAGCTCTAATTTGGATAGATGAGATGTTCGGATCAAATTGTGGGATGACCGATTATGTGGAGAATAGTATGAGATTGGGATGACGAATCTTTTAGAGTTTCTACTCAATGTGATTTGGTCATTTTCTAGATCAATTTTAGCTTTCAATGTTTTCAACATGCTATTTCCAATGATTCCATAAAAAAAATTGTGAAATTTGTGTAACAAAAAGCGATCTTCAAAATCAATTTTGGGATGGAAAAAATTTATATTAATTGCACTAGTAGGAGCAAATGTACTATTTGCACAACTTATTTGACCTACTGAAAATTCGTACGGTTTACTGATTTCATATGCACGTGCCAATTGTGGATGTATTAAATTAATATTAGCACCTGTGTCTATTAAAAACGGAAAGTTTCCAATGGTAGTTTTAAGATAAATAAAAGGAAGGCTGGGAACTACCAACTCATCTTCCACTCTAAAAAATGGTTCTGACCATCGCGACTTGATCCCTCCAACGGATCATGCTCGTGTTGCAAATTTATGTTTTGTAATTTGTCAACAAGATTGTTTTGCTCTGTGAGCTCAAATTCATTTATTGTTTGTCCGTGACAATACCTTGCGTCGTTGGCATTTTTATTCATTTGATGAGCATATAATGGGTGAGCTTGCCTCTTTACCCACGCTTCTTGACTTGATGGTGGTCTTGGTCTTTTTTCGCCATATGTGGGTCTGTTACCATAGTCAATATGACGTGAATTTATACTTCTATCTACCTCCATTGGCTCGGGCTGTTGCCTCTGTGGGGTATATTGCTGATTAGGCAGGTAATGGGAATTGTATCGTGGAGCTGGACGAGGCGCTGCTCTAGGAGGGGGTACTGGTTGATAAACAATTTTTCTGGGTGCTACCCTAGGGGGTTGAGGCTCGAAGCCTAAATCTCTTGGCTTGGGAATATTAAGAGAATTTTGATTTCCATATTGATTTTTAAAAGGTGCTGATCGAACGTCCATATTAAAGTAATCAATGCAAAATTGATATGCTTTGCTAAGGGTCTTCGGGTCAGCAGTTTTTAATAAAGTGGATAATGGTTTTTCTAAACCTCTAATAAACGAATCCAAAGCTTTCTCTCTGAAATAGTTTATGTGGACATTTGCATGCAGAGAGTACTTACTGTCAGTTTGAACTTGTGCTATTATAGCGGCTAACAATTGGTTAACCCTGCTATAATATCCGGCGAGGCTTTCCGAATTACCCTTACGAATACACGTCAATTCATAATCCAGGGTCTTCACGTCACGCTTATCTTTACAGTAAAGCATTAGGATAGATTTTATCTGATGCCAACTACATGTTGCATTATTTGCATTTAACACATCGGAAGCTTCTCCACGGACTTTCCTTCTGATTGTTCGTTCGATCAGATGGAACTGCACAGAGTCGTCAGGAAGATCTCTATACATGATAAAAACATCTTCCACATCCGAAATCCAATTCATCAACTCATTTGGGTTTCCATCAAAAATAGGAACATCCCTCAAAAAGTCAGGGGTTTTTCCCATCTCCACGAAAGATCGTAGAACCATTTCAGTGTTGGGATTGGTCATTTTTGTGTTTTAAATGCTCACTTCACTTAACACTTGTCACGATCACGATTCACCACTAACAAATTACAGCAGAAGCTATTTAATTAAACACCAAAATTTCACTGATTTCGGATTTTTTAGGTTTTTACTTACAGTATGGTTGAGTTAATTTCCATGGGCATCTGACTTCTTTTTCTTCGGGGGAAAATTGGGCAGCTACAGCAAGATGTTCCTTTTTATCCTTCTGATGACTGGGGGCTCGCTGGCAGCAATCGGGAATTAACCACGGTGTCCCAAAGTTCGCTTCGTTATTATGATGGCTCCTTCAACCACGAGATTAGCCACAATTTTTAAATGGCTAACTTTATAGGATTTTTTTTTTAACTTATACACTTCCCGCTGATTTTTTTGTCAGGTCCCTATTCGGGCGCCAGTTAAAACTTTTCTTTCTGAATAGATAGAAAGAGTCTTTTACAGTTCGGTGTCTTGAAATTAACTATTTTATTGAATTCAGCCGATTCCGTTATCGGCCCATAAACGGCCCAGCAGCGATCGCCGCATCAGCATAACTCGTCGCGTTGGATACAACACGACACTCCCAATGCTGATTTAGCGATTACCGACGCTCGTTGCTAACTCGCGCCAGATAACAAAGATGTGAGCACACGGCACACAACATTCGCGTACACCGCCATGACATGCAGTGTGTTGGCGTGCCCCGTCCAACGCAGCCGCTGCTACGGACGTTCGGTGCGCGTGTATAGGTGCAGCGAAAACGAGGTTTGAAAAATCGGCAAAAGTAAATCCGCGAGGCGTAAGAAAACCAAAGGCAGCAGTAACGAAGCTGGAGGTAGAGACAGAGAGAAAAAAATCAGCAACATCTAATTACTATACTTAAGCAACACTCTTTGGAGGGCTGGTGTTGGAGTGAGCTCCGGGTCTGCTAACATCGGCCCGCAAGCAACCGACGCATGATGATGGCAAGAGGTGAACGCTCTGTGCCGATCTCTGCCGATCTTCGTTTTGGGTCTTTGGTTTTTGCGGATTCTTGCAGCCATGGGCCAATGGTTCGCATCGTGGCCTCGATGCAATCGTAGGCTCTGAGGTGCGTGCCCCCGGGGAAGGGGCACGCACGAGAATGTCCGGACCGGGGCCGGATCGGTAGCGGATCTATTTGCCAATGGTGAAATCATTGTGATCAAGGTCCAGCCCGTTCGCCCGGCTTGCCAATTTTCAAGCTTTGTTCATGCTGCTCCTGCTACTGCTGCTTAGCTTTTTTATTTATTTTCCAGCTAAAGCACTACCTCCACCACAATGGAGGGTATGCAGCGGGTCGGTACGCACCGGTGAGGGTCGGCATAACGCAGTTTAATTTTGCCGAAAACATAATGATCAAAAGCATAAAACTTTTGCAATTTTATAACCTTGGCAGCCAGTGTGTGTATTCATTTTGGGAGGAACATTATTTATAGCTTCTGCGAAAAAAAGAGGCTTCGAATGCAGCACGACCGACAAGGTTGGTTTGTGATACCTCTTGGTGCGAGGTTTTTCGGCATTACTCAAAATACATTAATTAATTGAAGATCTGCACACAGTTTTGTGCTTTGAAACAACATCACTAATATTACACTACAGCACAAGCTGAAGGCTCAGAGTTAAGAGTGCCCCAATTAACGTGCAGGAAGTATTATTGATCATTAATGTCTCATCAGAACGGTTGTGCAGGATTTGGGTATCAGTTAGGATCATCAAGTTACAGTCGATCTTCCTGTAACCATGATCACCCTGCTGGAGGTACCATACGGCACAACCTATGTGAAACTTGAAGTAATCTGTTAAAAAATGTACATATCAAGTGGGTAAAATTTGAAGGCATCCTGAAAACATAATCCAATATTTGTTTCCATATTTTTAAAATTAATTTATTGTTCGTATAAAAATAGCAACTACGGCCAGGTCGTTCTCGAAGAATAAATAAAATAGTACCTGACCATCCGATGTTGCATCCACCCCTAAAGAGACCAGTATAGGGATAGACTGAGAATGAACTTGAGAGTTGTTCAGCTTTATGATCCGTAGAGTCTTTTGGAAGACTAAGTCCACTGGAAACAGAGCCTTGTCGTCATCAAAGCCCCTTGGTAGATGGATTCCCTCCCAGTATGAAATGTGGTTATGTCCCAGTATGAAACATATCTTTTAACGAATCGCCTTCTTGGCTATCTGGGTAGTAGAAGATCTATTTTCATGAGCTCCAATATGAGTTAACACTCGAAGTGAATTCTACTAGCCGTACAGACTAAGTATGGATTTTCTAGATCTACATTAGTTATTTAAAATATATCCAATTTATTGAACTTCGCTTCAACTTCTAACCAGTATTAAGCCATCTCAGAAACGACTCCGCTACAGCTTAAACACCGTTTGTCCTACGTGTCACAGCACAATTTTGCTGCACAGTGAAGAGTTTTGAGGTTATTGAATTAAATTAAAGCAGCACTCTTCACACCGAAACTGACTTTCAAAACTCATCCTCACCACCGCACGCTCAAGTGTCTCTCCGGGGCTGCAACCGGGCTTTTCAATTTTCCTTTATCTCGTCACGGCCTCTACCATCGCTGATGACCGACATGAATCACTGGGTAGTAAAATTCGCCAATGTTCAAGGCTAGCCACGGCCAACGACTTCCGCCGTGGGTTTCCATTCCGGGGGTCCCTACACTCCCATCCCACCTGCCGGAGCGCGGGACTGGTGGAGTTCCTAGCGAAAGTTTCCCAGCGCAACAGCGTGGCTTCACGGGAGCTCATGGTACTGCCACCACCAAGACCACCACCATGCCTAACCTAGCTCACGACCGTTCGGAAGCTCACAGGCCCATTTCGCAAGACAATTTGATGGTTTTGATTGGCCGTTAGCTTTTGGTGTGGGGTTTTTTTTTCGCGTGTGTGCGCGTTCATTCTTTCTTCTTTGAGCCGCCCCACCCCTCCGCTGTTCCGAGACTCTTCATTTTCCCTTCATCCCGGGAAATCCACGCAAAAACCGGAACGCGCTTGGACCGCCAGTACGCGATGTTTCGTGTGTGCAATTCTTTGCCCATTTTTAAGCTGGTCGAGGTGAAGGTCAGCACTTCTCACTCTGCCTGTTCGCCCTTCTGCGAGGAATCCGCGAACTGCCAAAAAATACGCGCACGCCGGGCCGAATTCTCCCTCTCCCTCTCACTCCCGTTTGCCAAACGGATTGTGTCCGCCCTTATTATGCTGTGCGGCTTTGGCAAACAGGTTGCTTAGACTTGATTCTGCGCCCGTTTCGGCTCGGTGCGGTGGATTCGATTCAGGTCGGCGTTCTTGGTGTACCCATTTGATTTCAGTGTTCGCGAGTGTTGGGAGGAGAGGTTTTTTGTTGCCCGTGTTGCTTCTGCTTGCTTGCCTTCGCTTCGCACTTCGGGCTGTGTGCTGTTTTGCGAATTTGCGCTACAAATGCGCATTGCAAGACGCTTAAAACCGACCTCCTCCCATGCGAGATGATCTTCGGAATGGAGGGGGGTGGATAGAAGGTGTGCTACGGGATACCGGGGACGGTGGCAGGCGTTTAATGGAGTGCTAAAGCAAGATGGCGATACGCTCGGCATACTGTAGCACTGCAATTTGTTCGAGTGCAAAAGGAAAGGATAAGATGGAGCAAAGTGAGTCAATTAAAATTCTGATGGTGGAGCACGTTTGCGATTTTTGCTTCACTTCCTTCTTGTCTCCTCTGTCTTGACACCTCCGGCTGCGCCTTCCCTGTTCCTTCTCCCACGTTTGATGGACCATTTGGAAGGCGATCACCTAACAGCATATTCTAAGCCAATTTGCAGAACGCTTCTGCTGGCCGCCCCACGGCTACGGTTTAAGATATGGTTGGGCAGCTCAATACAATATGCTCCGCGGTCTATTATTCGCGAGCTGCCGGTGCTCACATAGCTGCATAAACCTTCCACGAAAATCTAAGATGGATGTTTCCACGTAGACACTTTGATGAGACCCATAAAGAGTTAAAGTTTGGGGCTGTCCGGTGGCCGAGGCGACAGCGGCGCCGGTCTTCACACGGCAGGACCGGGGTTCAAATCCCATCAAGATCGCCTCCCCGTACTGACTACTTTACTACGGGTAAAATTAAGTCACAGAAAGCCAGAAATGGCAGGCCGAGACCTCTGGAGGTTGTAGTGCCAAGGAAGGAAAAAGATAAAGAGTTAAAAATATTGTTAGTTTTACTAGACCGTTGAAGAGTTTATTTGCAATGTATTTTATAAGCATACGTGAAATATTTACTTAGCGGTGAACGCATTCCATCGCATACCGAACAAATTCAAACCGTTTTAGTGAGCGGAACATCCACCACATTTGAGTAACTGTAACGCATAGTTGAAATTCCATTCCATTCAATCGCTACAGTGGTATCTATATCCACATGCTGTGACTGCATAAGACACTTTACAACATCCGGCTGCCTGCCTACACTCACCGGCGGATTCTTGCCGCTTGCCCATGGCTAACGGCGGAAAAGTGTCGTTAATGCAGTCGATTGGAATGGATCCATGTTGCAAACACTCGAACGTGCATCATGATGCATGCATACGGCTGGTCCCATGTTCTTGCGCCTACTCAACATAATCGGACAGCAAACTGATATACCGGTCCGGAAAGCGCTAGTCCCTCCCGCGCTTTCTAACCGCGCTCCACCTCCGTTGGTATTTTATTTGCCAACTCCATCCTTCAACCCACTTCACGGCACACTGGATCTTTTGCACGGTCTAAACTTTGGCTCATCTCGCGTAAAGCGAAAACGGGAAAGTCGCAAAAGCTTGGACCCTGGGAAGGATGATCTTGCTCACGGACCATAACCCGGTTCAATGGACCCCCGTTCCTTTGCAGTGTCCGAGAAGTCCGAGTCGAATCTGTCATCCCGTTAGCCCGGATTCAACGGCTTCATCGTGCTGCGCTTTACCACTCTCTCAACTACCCAGTACAGAGAGATCCGTTGGGGATTTTTGGGAAACTCCACCGACTGACTGTGGTCAGTCAACTTTTCGCCAATTTCTAGCCCGGAAATTGCGTCTCCACAGACCTACACTTCACCTCAAGCAAAGCAGCAGCACTGCTTGAGATGCGCAGCATGTGCGAATCCCGATACAAGACCATCAAGAACGGCTCATAGATCATTGGGCATGGAGAAGTGTACATGCGTGGTAGAGGGGAGTCTGAGAGTATGTGGTGTACTGGAACTGTCCCACTCTAAGTGTGAGCGCGAGTGTGAGTTCAGCATTCGAACTGGTGAAGAATTTGCAAACATTGTATACGTGGGTAGTCCATAGATATTGCAGCTGTACTTCGGAGCTTTGGAGCGACTTTACCCGATGCAACTTGTTTGTATTTGTACAGCATACGGTATCTGACCCGCATAAACCCACGGAAGACGGTGTAACAAGAAGTAAGGTGTGATAAATGGATAAAGAAGGGTACATATTTCTTTCCACACTAGAAATTCAGGGTTGTACAACTCAGTTTTTTTTACACAAAATAGCCGGAATGTCTTACTTGTACAAAGAAACCCTTAATACTTTATTGAAATTAAATTTATTTTAAATCGTTCACTATTTCAAATAAAAGAGTTGCCCAATTAACGAACTTCACAAACAAGCCCGGGACCCACAGACGAACTAGCCAAACAACGAGAAGCAGGCCCAAAACCTAATTACCTTCATTTATCTAATGAATTCCACAATAGGTACAGTTCGTTCACCCGTAACCAGTCGATTGAGGCTTTCATCACCGGGTAGCATCGTTCAACCAAAAACTTCATCGCACGATGCGTTAGAAAGTGCCTCTGTTGCTTATTTTCCACGATCGATGGGCATCACTAGCCATCTCTCGAAACAGTCGTTCGTGACACCCGGCCCGCAGTTCGTCTTTCAAACCTGCGTTTAGTGAAGGTTGTTTCTCGAAGTTTGTATATTTTCGCTTCGAATGCTGATGACTCGAACACACCTTTCCAACGTTGCTGTTCCAAGCGTGCAGCGTGTACCGGCTTGTACTGAAAATGTTGCGCAAAAATTAGCAACAGCTCACAGACGACGGTGGTCCAATTTCGATGCGCAATAGTTTTCGCCATTTGCCACCGTGCCAAAATCGATAGAGCTAGCCGGTTTCGTCTCGAAACTTTCAAGGTCTCAGAAAACGCCCCGGAAGTACTTCATCGAACGAGCTTCCTATGAGTTCCTATGAACCGTTCAGAATTACATTCCAGATGCGTTCCGTACGGTTTATTGTTGTAGATTATATCCCCAGCTTATTTCGGCTGCTTCAGAAACCGGAACTCTACAGTACAATAAAACAGAAGAGCCATATTCAACACTGAGCCATATCGCTGCTCGGTGTAAACTTTCCCGTGATGCGGCGTACCTTGACTGTAATGTTTCCTTGCTAATCGAGACACCGCGAGTCTATCGCCCGGTGCTTGTCATTGACATCGATAGCAATCGAAGGCACTCTAATTGGATACTTGGTGCAAATGCGGTCAGAACTTTTCACCTACGTCTGAAGATCTAGACGCCGGGCAAAACTAGGCTACGGCAATACAGCGTTACTGAGCAGCGTTTCCCACACGGCGCGAAGGTAGAGACACACTTCATGGCTTCTTCTGACCTGACGTAAGTGGAATCCGTCGTCGTCTCCAACGACGACACTGTATCGATTTCACTCCGTTCCGCTCCATTTGCGGCAGTGCTTCGGGTTTGCCCCGCGCGCGTCCGAGGACGTCCAGCTGGCGACACTGACGGGTGTTTGATGGTGTTGACTGTTGACGACGCCACCAGTCGTGTCGGATTATGATGCCGGGCGTCATCCTGCCGATAAGGGTGGCGCTTACTATGCCTGTTTGGTTTGGGCGCCCTCAGCTACCGAGCCGGCCACCCCTTTTCAGCACCAACGACGTTTCTATCCGTTTCTGCTGCCTGCCATCGCTTTGCAAAGCTTACAATCATCACCCGCTACGGATAACGTGTAAGTAGATCGTGACCGGCTTGGCACATGGTCACATGGCTGAGAAGTTAGGACACGCGGCGGCGCACGGTGGCAGGCTTCACGGGCGGAACTGTTCACCGGTAAGTCCTGCTGATTACGTGGGCAGTGAGCAGCACTTTACACACTTACGTCATTTTCGGCTCGAAACCCCCGGCCGACGATGCGTCATCCGGGCACATTCTGTGCACCGGATATGTGTGTGTGGGGGGGATTTCGGTTGCTAACGTCTGGTTCGGTCATTCTATGGCCGCGGCTAAATGAGCACCATAAACGGTCCGATTCAAGCAATTGACTTTGCGAGACGGAGTGCAAAGACCGCTGGACCGCTTTTGAGATTGCGTTTGGCAATGCTTCGGATCTTTTTGGTCGGAGTTGGAGTAGCGAACAAAAAAAAATATGGTGAAGAATCCGATGGCAGTCTGATGAAAATTGGCGACCAGTCCAGATTAATTTAAATTCAGACACCTCGAGCTGTGGGGGCGTTCGAGTACCAGTACCTCCGTGGACATTCGGTAGCATGCTTCACGCGGAGTCGAACCCGATAAAGGCGAATGCTCAAGATATCGAAAAGCGGTGATTTATTTGTTTTATTCACTTAGAACACCTCCACAGATTCTCGTAAACAGCTGCATATATGCAAGCTGCACTCTGCTGTGGAGTATATTCCAAAAGTTGTGATTCTGCTTAAATCGTTGATCGTGTTTCTAAAACCGAATTCTTTTGTATTCCCTTCACTTTATTGCTTGTGAACACGGAGTCGGCGGTGGCATTCGGGTTTTGACAATCGTAACAAATGGGTTAAAAATGCTCGAGACAGTTGCTAGAAGTTGGGTGGGTCGCTCATTATCGCTGCGAGAAAACCGAACTGCAGATGGCAACATCCGCCCACATCCCGAACGCTCGACAGATCAACCCGTATCGTCTGTTTCGTTGGAGTCATTTTATCAACTGCCCGAAGCGTACATGTGCAAGCAGGGCAACGGTTGTACGTGCTATTTTTAAATCATTCATTCATAAATTCCACAACGACGATGACGAACCTCAGCAATCGTGGTGTGCTCGGGTCTCTGACCCACTGGTTGGCCTGGTTTCTCCTGGCCCCCCTCCCTGAACGGTGCAGAGAAAACGATTGATCTAAATTCACCCTCGCAAGCTTTGCACCGGCTGTGGTTGGGAGAGGGCGATTTGTGGTGCAGCTAGGGGACAGCCCTACCTCAAAAGATCACCCTGTGTTTTATGAATGAGATTTGCTCCAACCGCACTTGCAACGGTCCGCAGTCGACCGATCAGCCGAGTAGACTTTCACGGCGTGTTTTTTTTACTTGCCATGAAATTCAAACAGAACTGTCGGCCAGGCAAGGCTGGGATCAGCATTCGAGGTAAATCCATGACGTTCGAAGGTGTTGGTTGCTGTTGCAAATTGGTGGCCTTCGTGTCAATTGATCGGTGCTATGCAGACATGCAGAGGGAGAGTAAGAGAGAGAGAGAGAGCGCGAGAACGTGCATTCAGCACTGACCTATTTGGCAAACGTTTTGCAGTGCAGCCAAGGTACGGAACGAATGCATGTTCCAATACGGAACATTCATTAGAGATGAGAAACGGTTGAGGGTCAGTGAGCGTGCTTGTCTTTGTCAAGTGCAGTTGGAATGCAGTCGTTAATTATGTCGTATTATGGGTTTTGAAATAGCAGCACCATTTGACGATATTTTTCGAAACTGGGTTTGTATTTATAGAAAAATCTTTTATAATTCATCAACAGCTTCCTGGAAAAATTGTAATTTAGAATATATTCTATCAGCTTTCACAAACTGTTCATACCTTTTTGGTATCTGTTTTACTAAGCTTAATACTTTAAAACCTTAAAAAAATAGAAAATGGTTGGTCATATGTTTCCTAGAAAATTTGAAGCATTAAGTAAAACAAATGACATATAAAATGTTAGAAAGTGTTTGGCAACCCTACGGTACACTCTACAGAAACGCCTGAACAACTCCAGCCTATGTAAACCATCGGAATAATGAAAGCTAATCGATAAAGTATCAGTTTTAACGACTTACACCTATTCCGTACGCCATCCCACGGCATGTACGCAGCTATCTATTAACCGTTTATGATATGAGGTGATTTTTGGACGGTTTACGGATAGTTTTCATTGCACACCGGCATTTCATTAGCGTTCATCGTCAAAGAAAAGCCAATTAATTGTAGCAAACGGAGGCACATGCACAGGAGTGAAAGAGAGAAAACATTACCCATAGAAGAAGAGAAAGCAAAACACGAAACCCGAATGACAAACACGGAAAATCGTTTGCTGTAAGGTAAAACCCAACCCAACCACGGAACGGTTAATAGGAAGTGTTAGAAAATGACCGCTATAATTCGGTTTTCCTGGTAAAGGTAAAGGGCAATGGGTTTGCCGATTGTGCACGCCAAAGACGGCTAGGCCCGGTAACAGCAACGGCACAATAGCTAAGCTTTGAAACACCCGAACTCCCCAGTAGATGGAACGCTGGAAGAGAGTGTGAACATACAGGTAGGGGAAGGGGGAAAAAACGCAATCGGTTCGCGTATGTTTGACTACGCAGAAGGCAAAAAGAAACAAAAAAAAACCCAAACGGTTCCAGTTCGTTACGTGGTTACATTAAATTCAATGATCTTATATTCCACCGGGCGCGAGAGCGTTTGCCAGAAAACTACCGAAAGTGGCGTAACGCTTCAATGATAAATTCGGCCCGCTTGTACGTGTTACTGAAGCTTTTCCAAACTCTAATAACGCAATATATTATTTTAATGTGTATTTGCAGATCGTTGTGAAATAGCAGCCGATAGGGGGACGAGTGGCGGGAAGATTTCTCCAATCGAAGAAGTTAAATGGTAAGTTCGTGAGATTTTTTCTTTTTTCCATAACTTTTTTAAAATAGTTTAAAATTTCTGAAAAATAGTTTAATGTTTCTAGCACGTTTTACCCATTTGCAGAATTATGCTTAATTAGTAAAAAATAAATAAATGTGAAACATGATCAGTTTATTGCAAAGAAACAACCCATGTAACATTGTTAACCTTTTCCTAAAATCCATCACACAAACAACGTCAACTGAACAAACAATCTTTTCCCCTTGCTTACCACTTCAGCGAACAACTGTGTTGTGATGTGTGGAATTGCTTAGCAAAGCCTTCTGGCAACACAATTCTAGCTCGTCCAGTACCTGCTCAACTTAACATTGTTTTTCTGTCACAATTGCAACACTTTTTTGCAAACTTGTCGACACACTTTGACTAGTTTCTCTTGTAGTGTTGTTGTTGCTTAGTTGATTCACGAGCAATGAACGATAGGTGTGACTAAACGTTGACTAATTTCTAGTTAAATGGTTTCGCTCGCGACGAACGGCGAAGCGATTGCGCTACTGATGGCGTCCTGTAGTTCCGGTTGATGCGACATGCCGTTAGAACTTCCGAACCACTTGGTGAGTCAGACCGACGCTGACGCATGTAATCCATCGGGACTTGGGAATAGCTTTCCCGGTAATGAAGTCATACTGCACTCGGACAATTGCTTGTCAACAATGACGCATGCTGGTGTGTTGTAACTCGACTGCATCGTTGCAGCTTATCGGTGATATTTATGCCATACTTGTGTGGCTGATGGTAGTGACAAATGTGGAGTATTGCTGGCGATTGATCGATGGTGATGATGGATGATTTTGTAAGAGAGAGTAAGGTTTTTATTTAATAAAATACTTTTATATTTTTAGAAAATTAATAAAAAGTTGTAGATTAAATCAATGATTGATCATTACTAATTTAGAGACATGATACTATGGTCTATGACAATTTAATATTGGTTTTTAAAGTCTATATAAAGACGGTATTCAGTCAACGTATTAACGCATAGATTTATGCAATAATTCATTCATAATTTTAAAATTTACATTCCTCAAATATGATGCAATTTTGTTGAGCTACTGATTTCGATTTTTTTACAGAAACCGACTGAAATAGTTAGTTTTCTAACTTTAGTAATCAGTTTTGAAAATATTAAAAAAAATCCCTAAATTAATTTCAAAGACATGTTTTAATGGGATTTTCTGACGAATGTTTGAAACTAGAAACAAACCAATAAAACAAACGCATTGCGCAGTCAGTTTAAGTATGGGCAACCAAACCTCACAGCAACAACATCAACAAAAACTCGAGCGCGAAATCGAGAAAAAGAAACAGAAATTAAATAGTTGAGTAAATGAGAAACAGAAAAAAAATCAATTTCCTCATCATCAACGTGATCCAGCAGCAGCACCAGCGTTCCAACGCCTAACGTTTAAGACACAACGAATCATCGCCTCAAGCGACCACGTAGAAGAACATGCTCTGCGTCGGCTTTCCGGTACCGGACGAGAACAGCCGAAGAAAAACGGAAGAACTAATGTTCGTACCGGGGGTATGTGTATAACTCTCCCCCTTTCCCTCCCGTCCTCGCATCCTCTCTTCCTCTCGTCTCTACGGGAGCTTGAAGCCCGAATTGCATGTTCGATCTCATCAATCGATCGTGTGTACGTGTGTGTGTACGTACCATCCTACACACATGGTACGATCACTCACTGCGCAGAACGTCTGCCACGCACAGTCTGCACCGTCTAATCAAACACACATATACAACCCAGCCCAACGAAGCAAAAGCACCACCCCCCCCCCCACCCCCCAAACACGGTGGCCGCGAAAAGAGAAACGAAAGCGAACACCGAGCTGCTGCTGCTGCTGGCGAACTGATGCGTGCATCAGTTGTGTGGTGCCGCACAAGATGCGCCTTCGCGCACGGTTCTCAACATCGCTCGCTTACGCACCGAAATGCCCCCTATTACACACCCCACACAGACACAGGATGGAAAATGCCCCGGATGGAGGAGGGCATGGTGGCGGTGGCTAGGGAAATGAGTGGAAAGACCTGGACTGGGTTAAACGGCGGTGCGTTTTCAGACACAGTTGCGCCTGCCAGTTTGGCCGGCGTACGACGAAGATACAGTTACGATACGCACAACGCACACACGCAACGGCTCGGCTCGCCGCACGCACGCACGCACGCACATCCGCGCACGTACGGTGCGTAAGGAACGCATTTTGGTCGATTTTATTACCGTTTTTCTTCGGCGATTTCCGATCGGCTAGCGCATCTGCTTTTCTTTTGTTTTGTTTTGGGATAGTTATTTTTTTTTGGGTGGGAGAGGGAGCTGAAGATGGGATTGGGTGAAAGGCGGAGTGGGGGGGGGGGGGGGGGGGGTAGGGTGGTTTTAATTAGAAGAATCGTAACTCATCTTTCTCGTGTTTTGTGGTGGCTGTAAACGTGTCTTCATCTCAGTTTCCATTATCAGATAGTCATAAGTACCTACAGAAGGTAAGGGATTTTAGGTAAGTTTTCGTTTTTTAATTTTAAATTTAAATTGCAGTTGAGTTGCTTAGCAAATTTATTATTTTGAATAATTTTTTTTTTTCATATTTGGGATACCAAGTTGAGAATTGAACTCTACAGTGTATAACCCATAAAGCGATGAAGACATCCTCCATTGCTTCTATTGCAATTAAAGCTAATCCGTTTGTTTTGTCTACTGAAAAAAAACATTCTATTAAAAATCAAAATAAAAACTATTCTCTAAGCTTAATATTATACTAAAGAACAATAATGTTTTACCCAAAATGGGAACAGCTCGATCGAGTCTAGTTCCGATGCCCAGTATCCGATCTTCACTTTTCCTTAGCAAGCAGTTTATTGAAATAATTTAATTTTGTTGTGCTACACACACTCCATCTCCACCTTACCCAACTGATGGACTTTTGTCTTAATGCGGTATGAAATCAGCCCCCCCCCCCCCACCCCCCCCCCCTTCCCTTCCCGTACACGCATCCAGCGATGATGATCTTGCGTTCCAAGCCAAACAGGCCCAAAACATCGCGTATAGTGTGGTTGCGTTGTGCGTTCTTACGTTTGCATTTAATTTTAGCTCGACGGCCTTAGCTGACACGCATTTTTCGACATTCTTTCCTATCGTGCCCGTACCCGTGTGTGTTTTTTCCCATGTTGCCTCCATTACCTTACCCAGTGTTCCATTTCCCTCTTCGGCTTGGTCGTGTGCTTCCTACTCTCCCGCTCGTTGCAGAACGCTTTGCCGAACGGTGCTTTCCCGGCTTCCCAGAGTTCGTTCGGGATCCACCGGCTGCTGTGACCATTTTGAAAGCTGGGCAGATAAATTGGTGCGTTAATTGTGCCAGCAGCCGAAGCAGCAGCTGCGTTATTTCGTGTCGTTTTTTGTTACTTTCCCATCAAACACATAACATTGATGGTGTGAGGGATGAATGTTACTAGGACCCCCCATTTCGCTGCACAAGTTTCAAGTGGGAACCTTGTACTCAAAAAACCCGATCCTCTGGCACACGATGAAAATACTTGCTCAAAATGTAGACCCATCTCGGAGCATGTTTGAGCAGAAACAATGAAACATTACCACGCTTCTGCGAGTGTGGCTCGTGTGAAGTCAACAATAAAAATTCAAACACAGCTAAGAATGCTGATCGTAATATGTGCTGAGCAACGGTATATCACCACCATCAGCGTCTATAAAACACGCTAATTTTCTTTTCCGGTTTTTGCTATTTTCGTCACCTCTCGCTAGGTAGCAGCAATCGAAAGTGTCGTCTGTATCAAATCATGCTCTTGTTTCTTATTTATAGCAAAATGAGCATCCTCTAGCGTTGGGGAATGTTTGAGAAAGGTGGAGATTGCACGAGAAGGTGAAATGATGTTTGATTTTTTTGCAAAACACTTCACGGCCAACCTGTGCTAGCGCCGAGGTCACTGGTAGTCCTACCTATTAGTTGATGTGATTGTAGTCCCGGAGATGTTTGTAAATATTGTAGCGAAAACTAGCTCACAGGATTATTTTTAAAGTATTTTTATGTCATTCTGATGCCACTCCAATTGACACTGATACATTGAAAAAAAAAAAACATAAAACATTTATAACACCAACACTACTTACCGGGAAAATCTACAAGGAGCTAGGCGTCTCCATTGAAATCGGTTCCTTTTGCAGGATCACTTCTCAGACTCAGGATTGAAGTACGATGGTTATGATACCACGAAGCCTTATTGTTAAAAAGCGTATCGTAGACTTCGTTATTTTAATGTATGTCCATTGTTCCTAGAAGGTATTTCCGGAATATTATATAGATAAATCTGAAGAATCTTGTTTCTTCCACTCGATCAGGGCCAGCTGCAGATAGCTCACCACCATTGGCTTAGATCATCTCAATCATTCGATCGGATGTGATCTGACTGTACATCGGCTTCTCACGTCTCATTGTTCGGCCGCATTTTTTTTTCGCAATTTTGCACATGTGAGCTCACAGCCTTACCCGCCTTGCCAGTTTCCCGATATTCGCAATCATTGACCCGTTTCAACATTCCCTCAAATTATTCGTCTTTTTTTGCGAACAGAGTACCTTCATTCGCTCATCCTACCTGCTTTATCGATTTGCCCCGTTTGCCAATTCGCTTCTACGACGAGCTGTTTGGATCGACTTTCGGTAGGCAAAGGTCGTGTGGAAGAGCACGTAAAAGAGGATAAGAAGCGCCAAACAATCCATTCCGGTAAGGACTGACATACGCAAGGCAGTTTTGCAGTGAAGCCTATAAGTCGATCGCCTAGAAAATGGATTGGGCTATCCAGGTGTCCAAGCAAGGATCGGGAAAAGAGGAATCAAACACTGACCGTAATAGGAGCGGAGATGCTAGAGGAAACAAGCGGGTGTGTGTGTGTGCGTGTGGACAGTGTTCGAAGTGAAGAGTGTATTGAACGGATGAATGATTCAAGGTGAAGTGATTTTATATGGTTTTAACATTTTCTTCCCGGCGTCTCCATTTTTGCGTTCTTATGATTCGCAACAAGAACGGTACAAAAAGAGAGCGAAGAGAACACAACAGAGCATATGTAAGCGGAGAGTGAGAGCGAGTGGGAAGGATGAGATTTAAACCACTCCAAAGTGAAAGAGACCGAGAACCATCATAAGCTGGCACTAAGTTACGAGCTAGCAAGGGATGGAGTATACAAATAAGCACACAAAGCGCACACGAATTTGCGCACTGAAAGCGGCAAACGCTCATCCGTAGCATTTGCGAATCACCATCTAGAATCGCCATCTTCGTCTGCTTCTGGCCCCCATGTTGGAGCAACCGCCACGCTTCCTTGCCTTCCGCCAATATCCGCATTTTTCTATTGTTTCCTTCTCCGTTGTCAGTGTACCACCTTCGATCCTCCCTCTAATGCCCGCTCCTCTCGAGCAACGATCGCTTCGTGTTGCATGAACTCATAGTGGCGGACGTGACTTAAGGTATTTGCGAAACAGAACTGGCGAGAAGAGCGCCACGAAAACCAACATGCTGACGAGCACGCAACATACATATGAATCATGGGTACGATGCACCATGACCAACACACAGCTCATCCTCACCTTGAGAGTGGAGGTGAAGAGTGGAGCCAACGCAAGAAAACGCCAACCAGAAATCAACCGGATCGCTGAATCGCTCAAAATCTTCAAACCGATTTGCCCGTTGACTGGCCATGGTTTGTTGGAGGCATTCGTTTGCTTTCCGGGCATTAGCCCGTATTGCTGCGAGCCTGGGAAGAATGGCCTCCCGGCCCGGTGTCTGTAAGTTGGCTCATATTTTATGCTACAGTACTCTGCCGCCGGAGTCTTCCCCATGAGTCCATTAGTCCCGTTTCAGTGGAGCAAGTCACCGTGCTGGCGGTCGGGAGTGGCATTTGGGATCGGGTGAGCATGGAGAACGCGATCGAGATTGCAGAGACAAAATCAGGAGAGCAGAATGAATGGCAATGCTTTGCCGGTTGCTCTCCCACGTTTTGCAAGAGGGTACGGAATGTGAAGCGTAAATTTGCAATCAATTTTTCACCTGATCAACAACCGCGATGATGCGATCGTACCGTGCTGATATACCACCCAATCAAGATATTTCCCTCGGTTTGCTGTAGGGGGAGGGGGAGCTGGGTGCTGAAGCAGGAACCGGATTCTTGATTTAATCGATTCGCTTGATCGGGGAGTCTGCGGTAAAGCGATAAGCAATTCGAAGTTGTCGATGCAGGGTGGGGTGATCCCTGAAGTGGTGATTTATTAGGACGCCGATCCCGATCGATCGCGCAAGCTATGCTATACGAGTGGAAGAATAAATATGGCACCGAGCACCATGTAGAGCAGTGATGTCAAACTCATTTCGGGTGTTCAAGAGGTGTTATGCCTTCATGGCTCTGGTAAAGTCTTGAATGCTTGTGTTGTGTTCACTTGGAATGCATCGACCGTATGCGACTCTTTGGCATATGCCTATGACTAAGCATAACTCTATTACAAATGTTGAGCAGCAGTTTATTGCAAGCGATCGATTGATATCGATCGTCTTGTGCGCTGTGTGGCACTTTGCACAGTCTTGCGGTCTTTGCAGTGTTAAATAGTGCCAAATCAATAACGCCTCAACAAAGCTCCAGCTCAACAAATACAGCAAATAATGAGTTGCCATTGTCACAAATTTGAATGATCCCAAACCCTGTTCAACGAATAAACACAGGCGAAAATCTTAGCCGATCTTGGATTCGCATACGTAAGTTCCCTTCAGTTCCAACAATCCTTTCAAGTCAGATTCTCGAATAGGATTCCCGCTCTCCCTGGGTTCGATATGTCTGCTATAGAGGATTATCTGTAATCCTTAAAAATTACTAACTAGAACCGAATCGTAGCCTAGTTGATGTGAGCCTGCCATAACCTTCACACTGAACAAATTTTAATTAGCCTTTATTTTAAGCTTTACAGCAAACAATCCTTTGCAAAAACTATGGATAAACAGCATTAATTTAGCGTGACAAAAAATATATCGACATCTCATAATGCACTTTTGCACCGCCGTTGGCACAAGACGCTCGCCGATACACCGCTCTCGACGAACGAACTCCGGCTAAGAACAAGTTTATCCACTCAGCTTCTCCAATTCGTTCTACGCTGTCGATCCGGTTGACACGAGAGAAAGAAAAAATATATAAACGATGAACCACGACGAACAGCCGTGCGCGCCGGGTGGGAAGTAACCATGTCGACGGCGACGACATCGGCAGCGACGAGAAACAATCGCAACCAAACTCCTCAATACCATTTCCCAAGGACGTGTACCATCGGTTGTCGCCGCCGTCTGGTTTTAACCACCAGCAAAACCTCTCCTTCGGTCAGTTTCGATCGGTTGGCGGCGGATTTCCTTTTTCTCGTTCGCTCTCACTCTCCCGGGGCCGTTTTTGATGTGGGCGGACAAAGTTCGCCTTCCCGGTCGGAGATGAACGAACTGGCCAGGAATGTCGGGGAAGTGGTCGGGTCGGGTGGACTGGCCCTGTGGTGGGCCGTGGGTGGATGGATGCGTGGCAATGATAGTAGCAGCAGCAGCAGCCGAAAAAAGGAAGAGAACCGAGTGGCAGGTAGAGAACCGGGTAGGCAAACAACCCGAACAGTGCCTGCGTTTTGTGGAACTGTGCGTGTTGCTGCAGTCGCGCTGTCTTTACTTTTTGTCGTGCGTCAACGGCCAGAGCATTCGCGCCGCGACAACTGTTAGGGAGCTGCGAACGAGGCAAGCGCGCGCGTCGGCCATGGAAATAATCGACGGGAAGGAAGGCCGGGCTGTGTCGGTCTCCTTCATGGGTGGGAGCGAACGGGAGAGGCAACCCCCGGGCAGGGTGTTCGGGTGCCGGGGAGAGAGGGTTATGTTTAACGACGGCCAATGCTCCCCGACGCTGTTGGTGGTAGTGCAATGCACCATCCATTTTTTGACAGTGTGTGTGTGTGTGAGTGTGCGAATGTGTGACGGGCTGTGTTTTGGGAAGTTTCGGTTGGCGAGGGTCGTTGAAGGCGACGGGTCATATTCGCGAAACCATCCTGTCACGTTGTGCGTCTCCATCTGTCTGGTTCATTTTTGCCAAAAATTATACCCTCTCGCTTTCCACGCCCGCTCCAGCGCCTGGTGGTGTGGCACACAAACGCGACGACCGATGATCGCCATGGTGCTGATGTTGGTGATGATGATGATGACGACGACGCCGACGACCTCCGTCTTCTATGTACTCATCTCTCATAGCCTCGCGCGCCGCACCGACTGACGCTGAAAGGCGCACGCGTACTCTTCTGCATTGGTTCGCTCTCTTTCTCTCTCTCGCTCTCGCTCTTTCCTTGTCAAGCCTGTCGGTCTCACTCTTCAAGCATTTGCTGATCTTTCTTGCTGTTGCTCCCCACTTCTATGGTACACAGAAAGTGACGGGTGAAGCAGAAATGATGCAGAGACAGCAACATCGCAATCGGGTGAGCGAGATAGCAGCCGCCAAGGTGCGAATGAGAGCGGGGAGAGTCTTGCAGTACATAACGAGTGCGATATACACAGGGTTGCTGGCCGCGTATATTAAATAAAACAGATCCCCTTCCCCTTAATTTTGCGCTTGGCGAAGAATTTCCCCGTGCAAAAACTGCACTATGGACCATGGGTAGTTGAAAAGCGTCAATAAGAAGAGATTTGAACAGTTTGGATCTGTTAATAAGAGTTGCTAAAACTGGGCTCAGAGCTTACATTAAAGTCTATAGAATCAAATTATACCTAAAATTTGTATTACTCAGTATTGTACAACTTCCTTTACAATACCAGAATTTCCTGTACTTCAAGAATGTAATATCTCACAGTGTTCTGTTAGTGACACAAACTCACACAAAGATGCAAAAACACAAGTAAATAGTGCAAAATATATAGTGGCTTCGGGGTATTGTGCCCGTCAAACGATGCTAATGTTGACCGCAAATGAACGCTACGGAAGGACATCCAGACTAGGACGACCCAACAAGTACGCCCTTGTGGTTGGGTGGAGGCAAAGGACCAGCGTCTGTGTGTGTGTGCGTGTATGTACGCGTCTGCAGACACATAACCGGCGGAAGTGTACGGCAATGGCGAGACATGTCACAGACAGCTGGGAATGGGTGGATTCGCACTGGAAAGGGTTGCTGGATGCTCGCCGACGGAGAGTCCTTGGGATGACGTTTCGATGAGTGTGAGTGTGATAGGACGAGAAAGAGAGAGAGAGCCTGAATACAGTGCCGTCCAAAATGTGCGAAACAGTTTGCCACACATCATCTCTGAATAACCTTTACCGATGAATGTTTGAACTTCAACATAAAACTACAGAATAAGATTACTAACTGCTAAAAATAGGAGCCACAACACTTCAGAAATTTAGATGGCCAGATGGGTGTGTCATTTGAGCTAGGAAGGAACAGAGAAAACTCCGATCGAATAGACCGCTATCACAGTTGCACCGGCAACCGATGGCCGGAACTTTTCGACTCCGGTACTGTAAAATCCACAATTTCCCCATGATCAACGTTCACGATTACGCCGGTTGTGTTAAGGCAGGACGACTCCCCTCGGCGACGGGGAGTTGGAGCAACCAGCCGGCTTGGCCGAAACGAGAGAAAAAAGGGAGTAGCACCGCCGTGTACGCAACGCCGACTTTCGAAGCCATCGTACGCCGCCACAGGACGGGGTACCGAGCCACCCCGTGTGATGGGGTGATGCACACGAAAGAGAAGGAGACAGGGAGAGAGAGAGAGAGAGTGAGAGCTCGCACGCAGAGCATCAGACGGAGGAACAAAAACACAGAACACACAACCGCGGTTCTGCGAATCGGCGATTTGTCAGTCTTTTCTTGAGCGTCGAGCAGTGCGCACCGTCTGGCTCGTGCCCGGACCCGTTTGGGCAGTGAGCGAGTCGAGCTCTATAATAGCGGCCCTTGCCAGTCGGTAGACGATGAGTGCGATTGCAACAACCGGTGTGGCAACTAGCCGAACACAGCAGCCCCCGTGTGTGGTGTGGGCACACGCGGCCATTTACCGAATCGAGATAGCGCAGAAACCGCGCGAGTGAGCGATACGCGGCCACAAGGCACCCGGCCGTGTGATGAGTGTGTGTGGTGTGACGACCTAGCGCGCGCCTAGCTCTAAACTCTAGTGCCTTAACAACTGACTGCGCGAAAAATGTGCATATTTGAGTGTTTATGTGTGTCTGTGGCTCGCTGTGACTCGCTGTTTGTGTGGTGCCCGCGCGTCGGGGGGATGCGTGTGTGCAAGATAGGACGGATCGGTCTTGGAAACAACAGGAACTTCGGAGAGCATGAAAATCACATGGAGACATCGCATCTGCTGCGTTGCACGGTTACACGGAGACAGCGCGGAGTTGTCATCCGAAGGTTGCCTTCCGGATTTCCCTCAAGCAAACTACAGAGACACAGATACAGACGCACTGTGCAAAACCGAACGGACTTGGTGAAGGTTGAAGTGAGGTGCTGCAGTGATGTGCCATCCCCGTCGTTAATAGTGCAGCTTGCAAACCATTAGCCTTGCAGCTTCCGAGGTGCGATCAAGTGTGTGTTCAGGGTGGATTTCCCCATAGCAACTCATCAAGTGTGTGTGTGTGTGTAGGAGCTCTAGTGAGCGCCCTTGAGTTTCGCCAATTTTTGGTTAATTCGCGATCTAGACTAAACAGGGCCAGATAGCGCTGGATCATCATCGCCTTTCTGTTGTCGAAACACCAATTTCGAGCGGTAGTAGTGAACAATTTTAAACGTGCTTTCGCATCGTGAAGCTGGTTGGCACCGTCTACTACGATACGCATATTAAGATGTGAAAGAGAAGATTAGTATTCGAAACTTACCCCCACGCCGGCGAGGACAAATGGCATTAAAACACAGCACCGAAAAGAAGTTCGAGCAGCAAGTGAAACGAATTATCATTCTGCGGTGCTATATACCCCGGGGAACTACCATCGTTGATAGTTTTGGCTGTTTTTTTTGCGTCTCGCCGCCGCCGTTCGGGTTGAATATTTCAAACACAGGTCACACGACAGCCTTGAACAATTCCTCTAACGCAGCTGGAAAAGGGGTGGCGTTTTTTTTTTTTTACAACCAACCATTGGCCATTTTAATGTGTCTGGCAGTCGCGCCGTACGCGCGATTAGATGTCAAGTGCCTTGGGAATGTCGTTGCTCTCGGCGGAATTTCAAGTGTGGTGTGTAGCGGCAGTGCTGTCAGGGGGGAGGGGGTGGAAACGAAAACCAACCTTCCCTCCACCCCAAAATGACCTCCGGCGCTCCCGAACTCCTTGAACTTTGGTGGCGGACATTGAGCACCATGGGGCGTTATCGTAGATCGAGTAGCCCGGGTCAATGGCGATCGTGCAGAAATTGGCAAACGCATCCACGTATAGGTAAGCGCACTCCGGGTTGTTGCTGAGCTGTCCTGTTCTTCAGCTATTTAAAACACTTCCGGTATGATAAGTGATGCATCGATCGCGCTTGCTAGCTTGTTGCTACACGGTGATGTTCACGGGCTGGGCAAGAGAAAAAAAAATTTTTGGTGTGTGATTTTAAACTGTAAAAGAAAATCAAAACAATGGGGTGATAGACGAAAATGGGACTTTCAAGAAAATAAACTTGCAGTTGCGACGGGCGTGCGTGCGTGCGCGCGCACCCACAGATACAGTGCTTGGGACGTGATGTTCTATCGTTTTTCACTGTTGCTGACTACTGCTGGCTGCTACTACCACCCATGGCGTAAAGGCCGACAACCAGACAACCTCTCGGATGTCTCGCTATTCCACCCCTATGTTCCACCGGTCTCCGACTGTCGCGCCTCCTTCAAACCGAATCTTTCCGGTCAAAACGGCGCAGGGTGAGCTATTTTTGTACATTTAAATATGCGCGCATTGTTAACAGGAAACCAGAGATTATAATGGCCTGGGTTTTTTTTCTCTCTCTTCTCTCCCCTGTGTCCGTCCGTCGGTCCGGCCGTGCGTGTACCGCACTCGGGGGCCTTGGTGAAACGGCTGAAACTGAGAATGAGAGCACTGTTAGCTGCATTATCATCACACCAACATTTGCTCTGGGAATTCTGGGAAATGCCGCGCTTGTCACCGGGCGACGATGATCATCATCATCCCATCAGACACACTTATTCCTTTCCGGACCGGTTTGGTGGGCATAGGGATGGATCATCATGGGATAGCGCAAAGTCTTTGCAACACAAAACAATCGGCAATGCGGTGTACGCATCCTTGTGGGCAGAGTTGATATTCCCCAACCGCACGACCGTGCATCTAACACTATGTGTGTGGCACCAAGTAGAGCGCAACTAATCGTTCACGCAATCTTCACGACCTGCATCTGTTCTTCCCTGTTGCCAATGGGACCATGCACAGCGCATGCACATCACCACTTGCAACGATAATCACAGGTAAGGCAAGTGTACGTGGATCGCTCGTGTGTGTGCGTGTGTGCTAGAGATCCACGATTCTGGATGGAGGAGCCCAACCAACCCGTCGGCAGTGCCAGTGATGCATCATCAGTTGTTGTGTTTTGCCTGAACCGTTTAATGACACGCGCTAAGCAGGAACCGGGACTTGATACACATTCGCTAACAGTCAGGTACCTGAAGTAGCGCGCGTTATTCGGCTCATAACCATCGGCTGTCGACGGATAAGTGTCCACGACTTCGTCGTCGCCGTCGTCGTCCAGGATTTGTGTAGAGTGATGCGAGCGGCAACTAAAAATCACGTGGCGCAAAGCGACGGTACTTTCCATTTGCCCATTAGCAACAGGTGAGTAGCACGGCAAACGACAATCAGAGCAGAAGCCTCATCTGGCCGCGGTTTCAAGGCTGGAAAAAAGTGTTTCTTCGAAAAATTGGGTTAGGTGTCGTTTTTTTGGTTACCAGTTTTAACAGCTTTCAATTTGTGACAACGATGCTTTTGGATGTGTTTTAGTGGAAAACATAACAAAAAATATCTTTTTTTCTTCTCTTTTTATTTAAATGAACTCGGTTTTTTTTAACCATTTGGTTTTTTTTGGAATGTATTTTTTGAGATTTACCGCTTTTGAACTGGAAAAAAGAGTTATTTTGGAAATGTTTTTGCCTTGCTAAACATGTTTTGTTTTCCAACAAAAAAAAATCTGCATATCGCAGCATTTTTTTACCTTCAAATCACTTGTGCCCGCTTACAGTACCGCAACGACTTAGTGGAGCAGCTTCAAATGGTTCAGTTTGTCCTTAAGCTCAGTTTTTTGTTCCTTTCATTTCCTTATACCTTTTGACGAATGTTAAAACATATTTTTATAAAGCCTTATTTCTGCTTACTTTTTACAAAAACAGGAAGAACACCAAGCTTAATCCAGATTAATATTTTTCTGCCTGATTAGTAAAATAGACTGCAAAACATAAATATATGTTTAATATAATATTATAAAATAAATATTTGAAGAAAACTTCAATCCTCACTCATGAAACTAAGTGAAATTTAAGCTTCTCAAAAATTTTTATGATAAAAATTTAATACAAACATCACACTTTTTGTATAGTCTAAAAGAAATGACTTTTATTCCAAGGACTGTGTGCATACTTTCAAGATACATTCAAGATCGTAGACACTTTCAAATGCAGCGTCCCATTTGCAAGTACCGCCGCGCAGCCCTTTAGGCACATTGACAAAAATAATCTTCTCTATTCTAAGCCGGGGTGAAAATAAAACATAATTCAATTCACCCCCCTTTTGTGTGGTACACCGTATACAACGGCGACAAGAAACCTGGCATCTTGGTACACTCAGCCACATGGGTATCGCGTCGGCAGGATCGTTGCTGATCGCAGACACGTTTGCGTGGATTGATAAACTGCGGCGGCTAACAGTCACCTTCGGCGTACTGCATTCCTGACGCCACCCCAACCAAAACACCAGCAATGGGGCGGAAACGGCACACTGTCGCCACAGCCCGTTGGCCGGTAAAATCAGCAATTCCGTAGGGCGTGGACACTTCGATAACAGTGGTCGATTTTCGGGAAGCAAAAAGGGAACCAACATATTCGCAGCCGCATGTACGATTAGGATCCCGAATGTGTCGGAAATGGAGCAATGTGTAGTCCAAGTGCAAGGGTTGGTTGATGATAAGCGACGGCGACGGTGGTGGTGTTTTAGTATTGCGTGCCGACCGGCAGCGGTGCCCTTTTTTCTATTTTTACACTGCCCATCTCTCCTGGGACATCGAGACAACTGGGTGGACCCAGCCGTCACTTGGCCGATAATTGAGATCGTCCACATAACCACACACAGACGCATCCATCATTTGATATCGCCAGCGACCGACGCCCATGCGTGCGTGTGTTCCACCTTGTAAGACGTGTGTGCGAGTGTGTGTACGATGGTTTAGGGATTGTACCAAAGCTGCGGACAGATCTGCGTACCGCGAATATCGCGTAAACCTACTACGGACACGGCGCGATAAGAGTGCTGTGCCCCGGGTTATTGTTACGTCATGTGCTGCGCGTGCGCGCTTATCGTGTTCGATACTGCGGGAACCGTGAACTGGCACGCACGCTCACACACACACCAGTTCGGATGGAATTCGGTGGCAGTTGAGCACTTTCTCGGTCGAACCATCCCGAAAAACCTGTTGCCGGCCCAGAAGCCCCCCGGCACAAAACACAATGATGATTGCGTCGGTTAAACCGCCACCGATTATCATCTCCCACACATCATCACACGCGAAACTTCCGCCGCGGGAAAGGCGACGGCTGACGAAATGGGTCACATTTGAAATGCGCGTCACAGACGGCACGGACGTGAATGGGAGCACGCATTCTCGAAATGTGTGCTTCCGACCGGCAGCAATCGGCTGTAATCGATCGTCGACCAACACGCGGCACACGTGAGGGTTGAAGCGCGTTTTGAAAGTGCGACCCCGGCGAGGTGAAGTGTTTATGATGAGGACGATCACTCTAGTGGGACAAGTTGTATTGTTTTACGACGCACCTTCGGACGACTCAAACCAGATCGAATAAATTTCGAAAAGAGTCGACCGATCAACGCAACGCCAAAAGTAAGTGGGCTAATGGCGACGACATGTGGCGTTCAATCCCAGACAGAGCTGCCCAATTGCCCGTACCCTACCCTGTATTGCTTTATGGCATGTGTTGTTATCGCTTTGCTGCGAACGTATATCCTGCCGCACCGGATTTTACCCAAGAATTGGGCAAGATGTGCAGACGATACCTATAAAAGCCTCATATATTCCGGTTCAAAGGCTGTAATGGATGTGGCTGTAATGGCGCTGCATTCCGCTTTCACGAGTCGTTCGCCTGTCCAGACGAAGCCATCCGATGACCGGTAGCATATGGCTGCAGGATATTATTATTATTATACGAGGACCTGGGAGGGGTTTTTTTTGTCCCTTGCCTTACCCCAAATCGGGTCTCGATCCGCACCCATGGACGTTTATTTTTTCAATAAACAATTAAGTTGTTAAACCATAAACTGGGTGATCTGTCTCTCTCTCTCTCTCTCTCGCTTGCCTTGAGTTTGAGGATGTGCCAGTCTGTCGCAATCTCGTTTTTTTTTGGCGTAATTTTGCTCTTGCTCGTCTGATCATAGCAAATTGCATGGCCGATTCTTCGAAGGGAGAACCACTTGCGGACACAGACAGACAACAGGTAGTAGTAGTAGTAGGGACAGACAATCTTCAAGATCCTCACGAGCGACCGGAAGTAGCAGCGAAAGAACAGGAACTACATACTCTTGGACAGTGTGTGCATTGAGCCATTGAGACTGAGCAAACGAAAATCCGTTAGCAGGGTTAGGTTCTTTCTGTTCAAAACCTTCTCTTGACACGAAATCTTCCGGCCAGCAGAACGCTGGAGGTCGGAAGAAAAACCTTCAAAGCAAGGAACCAAAAGCGACAAAAAAAAAGGGAAACCCGACAGTGGTGGCTGCACCATAAAGCAACCAACCAACTACAGAGGAACGAAAAACCTTTTGGATCTTTTTTTTCCCCAACCCCCGGGCTCTTGCTGCTGCTGTACGATCGAGAAGAATCCCATCCTATTGTGTGCGTGTGGTTGTGTGTGTCTCCTCGCGAGACGAATGACGCTGTGTACGGAAGCTGGCCGTGCGAGAGCAGATAGCAGAGCGCCGGGCACGAGCGCAAGCGAGAAGGCAACCTTGGCAACATATCGCGGCAGCACAGAACATCTTCCTGCTGAGATGCTGTTGGCGCTGGTGCTGCTGCTGCTGCTAACCAGCTGTACTTCTACGCTCTCGTTCTTGATGTTGTCTTTTATTATTATTTTACTCTCGCTTGTCGCGACATCGATTCCGAGGACTTGGGGAAGATAAAGTACGAGCGTGTTTTGTTGCTGCTGGTGGTGCTGGGTTGGATCGAGTTGCAAATGCGCGCACGGGACGGAGGATCGCGAAATTGCGGTGCGCACTGTGTTGTGGAAATAAGGCGCGTGTGCAACGGACGGTCGATCGGTGGATGTTCGTTCTGCTGTCTGGGTGGGTGGGAGAAACATCTCCTTGCTTCCATTTTCATCCTCCCACAGTCAATATTGAGCACGTCTCCCGAAGAGGAGGTTTCTCGATCGATCAGGCGGAGGTCGATCAACAACCGCAGCGTGGTGCTTACTTGTGTGTGTAAATGTCAGCAGGCGCTAAGTTTTTGGTAAGGTGATAAACTGCAACATTTTCGTGTCTAGCAGATGTTTGCGTTCGTGTTAAGGTGAAGGATCATTACTAGATCTTAACTTCAAGCTGTTGAAATGAGCTCTCCTTAAAACATCAGCCTATATAATGAAGACCGTTGCGTTGCAATGGTTCCTTCAGTTATCTTCGGTGATTGGTGTTCCGCCCGTTCCGACGGCAATTAAGCGGACTCGAGCCGCGACGATAGCGCGAGCAACACACAGTCACCTGCCAGTGTCCCGTGTCTTGTACGTGCAACGCGCGGCTCGAGCATTATGGAATGCGATTGGAATTTGCGGCCACCAAGTCAATGACCTCCCCCATCCCTTGCTTGCGTACCTACCCTAGCGCGAGATACGGTTCCTTCGTATGGGTACGCGATGACGATCGTTTCGTTTGTTGTGCGTTGTGGGCAACTTTTTCTGTTGTTGCTGCTGTTTCTTCTTTTGCTATAATATATCACCTCGTAGGGAAGGCGCATTGTTTGGCGGTAGCCGGCTGTGGTCAGCATTGCACGCCCTGCCCACATGTAACAAGTAGGACAAACAGCATGATAAAAAAACACATACAGGAACATACAGACGCAGGAAAGATACAGGGTGCTTGGAAGCGGACTGACGGAATGGCTGGCTGACGTCAACATAATGAACTTTCCGGCTAACTCGGCGGGTAATGAACGCAAGGTCTCTCGCGAATCCCCATGTTGGAGTGTGCGAGCGTCTCCGTGGTGACGTCATGTTGTACTTGGGGCCAAATTTATAGATTAGCAACAACACCCGTGTCCGATTGTTCGTTCCCTATCTTGCGAGTTTTAAATGGACTTCCAAGCACAGACATTCAAATGGTCAAGCTCCGGTCCCAAAAAAACCGTTGCAGGTTGAAATTCGAACCCCGTTAATTCTACCGGGTCGTTGTACGCAAATGAGGCCACATCGGAAGATCGCAATATAATGCCAGAACTCATAACGCCATCTTAATGATGGCAGATCAATTCAGTTCCAATTCAGACCAAGTCGAGAAATTTTCCGAATTATCAAGAATTTGTCGCGCAACGATCAACAAACCCAACGTGTACTAAGCGCACCCAGTTTTTTTTCTGCAGCAAAGGTTTAGCAACAACGCGCAGGGCTGACTCAGCGCAAATAAATGCGAAACCACACCAGCACAGCCCTTTTTCAGTGGGCGATGATTAATGGCGATGATTTTTAGGTCAGACATCAGAATGCCACCCCCGAACGCGTCAGCCTGCACCTCTAGCACGCCCTATCAGCGCTCCACCGAGCGCTCCGGCTCCGAGAGTCTTTGCCGCATCCTGTCGCATGAAGTTGCGGGTTTTGATAAGGGAAAAGCTATGGCCTCGAAAATCAGCAACGAAAAACACAATCGAAAACGAAGTGTCCGCATTCAACGGGAGCATTATCATTGGAAGGGGAAGCAGGCTTCCAACAAGCCGTCGTTGATTTTACGATCGAGCAGCTAATTAAGGGCGTTAAATCTGACACCGAGCGGACAGAGAGAGTGTGTGGAATTGATAAAATGTTAGTTCGTCGCCCAACTCGCCCCAAAAAAGGACAACGCCCCCTGACGTATGGAACGGAACCAGTCGGTGTACCGGCGTCCTGTTCGGTGAAGGTCGGAACGTGGAACTGGTCGAACCTGTTCCGGTCTCTCTCGTGTTGCTTCGCGCAGAGACGCAGAGGATGCTATATATGGTCAACCGTTTTTGGACGAGACCTGGCCCGAACGATCAGCCAACGCGGATGCAAACAAGGCAGCGAAGATCTTTTGGTTTGCTGTTTCAATTTCGGGGACTGACTTGGGTCCAACAGCTCGATCGAAATCAATTTTAATTGCGATTTTTGAAAGGGCTTGGAATGGAGACGTTACCATCGGAATTTCTGGAATGTCATGTCGATCGTGGATAGAGGTGTTAATAATTTTGTTTGACGAAACTAATCGTCACTGTTGAATATGATCGAGAATTCCTATTATTTCTCCTGGCTATTGGTCATCATCTTCAATAAGTCTAAGCTATTTTATGAGGAGAGTTCTCAGCGAAGTTATGTGTCTTTCCCTGGTCAATTGCGTCTTCTCGCCGAAAAAATGGTTTCTTCAAAGCAACCCCCCAAACGAACGCAAAATGAAAACACTTATTTTTTAATTATTTTTCTTTAGCGCCATACTTGTACAACCAGCAGACAGACGGACCAACCCAAAAAAAAAAAACTTCATTTTTACCTGTTGCTTTTGCTGCCCTCACTGCTTCATCGGAATTGATGGATGTTCGTTCGGTGGTCTCCATCATTCCACTTCGTCCACTCTCACCCACATTCGGAAGCCAGAAGAGAGCCAAGGAGGAGAGGGACTGGGAGGGAGTGGGCATTCATTATTCATTATTGAAAGAAATCTATTTTAAGCATCAAGCCCACCTAACCCCACCCAATCGTCCGCTTTCCGCTTTCTGCCATTTTTTTTTTATTTCGCACACTTCGGATCTTACGGATTTTGGGTTATTTTTGTAGCCTCACGCGGAATTCTTCGCGGCGCGGGTGAAATGTGGTAGGAGGTACACGAGATGGGTGGAAAAGCGTACAAGACAACGCACTGTTTCGTGGCGAGTGCCCGCCAGTGGCCATGTGATTCGGTCTCCGCCACCCACGCGCCACCCAGACTTTCCCCCATTACGCGTGCATGTTTCGCAAAGGTGGGCTGGGCTTGACTTGAGAGAAAAGACTTTTTTCTATTTATTCTTCTTTCCTTTCGATGGAGTTTTTCGTGTTTGGTTTTGGTGGTTGAATTTATTTGATGTTATTTAATTTTGGGTCATACACGCGCGCACCATTTTTGATGTGGGGGGAGGTAGGTTAGCTTCCCTAGTAAATGCCTAGCGCTCGAACTAAATTCGGAAATGATTGCTTCTTTTCGGCAGGGAAACATGTGTCAATCATAATTCGTTCATGTTTAGGTTCAGTTGAGCAAAAAGCGGGGGGCGTTTTTGTGTTTTGATTTTGTGTTTTTTGTGTGTTTTATTTGGTGTATGTGTGTATGATCACCTTCTAGACTCTTCTTATCCGGAGACTCAGAAAGGTTATTATAGCTTATAGCTTGCTACCCAAGTTTCTAATCATTTTTTTTTTGTACTAAAAGTCATTCAAAGTTCTATATCATACTAATACACTAATCCGGTTTTGATTTGTTTACTTTTCTTCCGTAGTGTGAGTCCATCTGTGAAAATTGTCAGCTGTCAGTTCAGCTACAACCTTTGAGTGGATGTTCTCAGCAGCAGCAGCAGCGACACCAATGCATCGTATGCAATTTCCATGGCAACGATTTTCCTTTTCCTGCACAACAATCAACCACACAATCACATCCACAGAAATCCCCATCCGATCACGCTGGTTGCTCGACGTGACTTACTCGATCTGCACTGTGGAGGAGGGCAAAAAGATGAATCAACTGTTGCCGCCGGCGATACGATACACCAACGCCCGCCCTCTCTCTTCGGTACCGGATGTGGTGAAGCTGTCTCTCTCCCTTCGTTAAGCGCGTGCGGTTTTTCCCCTTGTCTATTTCCAGCAATTCGCAACAAAAAAAAACAGGAAGGAAGTGCCGGTGGAGTTGGGGCGACGAAAGAATGCAAACGATCAAAAACGATCGTGGAGTTAATCATCGCGCTCATTGATGGTTCAATCCTACATCATCATCATCATCATCATCATCATCATCATCATGGACATCAGTTAACTACTACTAACAGCAGGAAGAGATAAAGGCAAATAGACCGATCGATCCGGAGAGAGCGAGTGCGAGCGAAAAGCGAAAGAATGGCGTCCGTTTGGTGTGCCATTTGGCAAAATGCATCATCCCAATCGACCTCCTTTTAAAGCAGCATTGTGGGCCAAAGGAAATCGCGAACTTCTATGTCTAGTGTTACTCTTACCCTCAAGGCATCAGGGCTCCCGCCAGGAGACATATAAAATGAATGAAAGGCAAGCCGGCGCAATAGGACAACAGCGTGTGTGTGTGTGTGGAACCGCTTATTAATAATTAATGTGCCGATTTCCGGTTGACGTCAGTGTGTTCCGGCTTCATCATTCCGAGCGTGCGTGCGTGTGTGTGCGTGTTTGGGCGTTCAATGAACTGCTGGACGGGTACGAAAGCTCGCATAAGCATAGGTTAAGCGCACGCCACTTCTTCTGCAACATTGTATGCAGCGAACGCATTCCGAAGAACGCATCACATCGAACTGGTAGCAGCAGCAGCAGGTGATGGTTCTTCTTTCCGTCCGTTCTTGACATCATCTTTTGTCACATGTCTATTGTACTTCATCAGGTGCTCTGGTGGATTTAAAAAACCCGGCACATGTTGGAGTACACTTTATGTGCTGACAAGAATTCGTCCATTTGCTGCGGAGTTTTTCTTGGGGAACAAAAATTCGTATCGTATGCGTGATATAAAAAAGTGGAAAAATATATAAATTTTATAGGAAAAACTCATTAGTAAATTGAAACAAAATAAACAAAAATTTAAACATGCTCAAAACATGCAATAAACACCAACTTTAAGAGAATGATCTTGCACTAAATTGATCCGAAATGATGATCCTTCCCTTGACTTGAGATGACTTCTTTTCGCTTGACTCTTTATCATCGACTGACTCAACCGTTCTTACTACGGTGTTTGTGATTCATCTCGTGTAACATTTATACACTTATGAGTAATTATATACACTACGGTATACTTAACCGTTCTTCTCTAACGACACTAGCGTCCTCTATTGCTATTTTCAGAAGAGGCAATTAAGTACTTAAGTGCATCGTCTTTTTTATGCTATATTGCTTGTATCGTCTAGTTAAGTCCTATAAAAATGATAAATTTGCAATTTTTTGCATGAACGTTTTTGAGAAAGGAAAACTAAATTTTATAAAAATACGTTACAATTCATTCCTGCTCTTTGTTGGTGTAATTTTTGTTGCTACTGCTACAACAACTATAATCAAGAGAAAATTGCGCTAAAAGAAAGCAGACATTAGCAATAAATATCCTACGGTTTACAAAGCAAGTAGAACGAGAACAATAAAAAAATTCTCAAGATCAAGGGTCTTTAGCATATCGGTGCCAAGGTAAGCACTTATACTGATATCACCAGTTGTAGATAGTTGGCAATGATGACAATAAAATAAAAATATTTTCATCAGAGATTAAAAGAAAGAAACCCCTTAAAAAATCTTCTACTTCTTCCTTGGCACTACAACCTAAACAGTTCACCGTCAGCTCTACGTACGCGGAGGCGGTCTGAATGGGATCCCCGGTCCTGCAGTGTGCGACACAAGGGAAGTGAAAATTAGTCTCGTCGTTCTCTAAGCTCTAACATAAACGAATTGAAACTTAAGTATGCTCTCAGATGCCGATAAATCAAGAATCGATTCGAGCATTTTTTTTGAGCAAATAAAATTTAAAAAAAATTGTGAGTCAGCAACAATTATTAGAAGCGCCTGGAAAATACATTTGTCAGAAATCCAGATTTTTCTTTAGTTTCGTTTTTTTTTTAGTCGGAGATGGAGATTGTTCATAAAATGTGTAAGGACTAGATGTGATCTTCTAGCAATACGGCCAGGCCACCCTGTATGATTCAAAAACAATGTAATCTTTCCATTAGACAATATAAATGTAATAAACTACGTGTTTTGCAGAAGGTATAATTGGCATTGGCATGCAAACTACAAATCGATACTGTAAGTAATTTATAATAAGCAACATTTCATTCGATCCTCTTGTTACTACTTATAACCTGAAAGAAACGATCGATAATTGGCAGCTTTAAAATTGTTGATTTAATTTGATTAGAAAATAGATCTTTATGCTAGTAAGTAACCGGATTTACACACTTTTACAAGACATGGAAAGGATTGGATTTAAAATGTGTATTATCGATCGTGCCCTAGCCAGCTTAGCAAAATCTCTGTTCGAGTTGCAGCGCCATCTTGGTGTCATTGGTGTCACTCACTCGATTGTGTAGTTAACTATCAATTGATACTAAATTTTCGACAACGTCATATTTCCAATTCATATCACAATATAAAGGGCTTAATTTCGCAAAACTGAGTGCATATGTTTTCACCTGTGCACCAGCTTCAAACATATCATGTGTGAAAAATGGATGTATTATAGCGCACCCTATAGAGTACTAGGTGAAGCTTAAAAAAATATTTTATAGCATTTCTAAATCGCTATCAAACATACATTTGCTATAAAATGATTTTCTCTTACACCTAACATTACGTTTTATGTGACTTAAATAACACGACAAGCCTTTTTTGAACGTATTGATGGAAGTTGAGATTATTTAAGCATTTTAATTCAATAAAGTATTCTCATAAAAATATCTTATTTGTCCCATTTTTTCCGGGCGAAAGTTTGCCTCATCGCCATAAAGACCCGGCTGCGAACGTGCTCTGTTTACGATAAACAAACTTTGACAGTTGCTGGCCCGTACAAAGAGCAGCCAAAGAAAACTTCGCACACGGCATCAGTGCCCGCGCTTCTGTCGGCAGTAGGAAGTCAAGGATCGAACAGGACTACCGAAGTTACTTGCTATTTTCCCGTACCAGCGAGTGTAGAAAACGAAAACATGTTTAAAAACACGTTCCAGTCGGGGTTTCTCTCGATACTATACAGCATAGGCAGTAAACCGCTCCAAATTTGGGACAAGAAGGTGCGGAACGGGCATATCAAGCGCATCACCGATCAGGACATTCAGTCGCTGGTGCTGGAAATCATTGGCACGAACGTGAGCACCACGTATATCACCTGTCCGGCCGATCCGAAAAAGACGCTCGGCATCAAGCTGCCCTTTCTGGTGATGATCATAAAAAATCTCAAGAAATACTTTACGTTCGAAGTGCAGGTGAGTAAAATGCCGGCTGGCGAAGGTACTGCAGTACCAGTGCGGTTCAACCAAGGCGTGGTAGTATGGCATTTATTGCTAATCACAGTCGTGAGCAATCCATACGGGGGAACAAAAAAACACTCCCCAACGCTTTCTTCCCATGTGGGGTATGTGGAAAGTTCAATGATTTCAACATAACAACGAGCAGGCGGCATGAAAATCCTTCGGGAACCAGCAGTGAAAAGTGTCATGACCGTTGTCATAACAAACCAATCAAGTAGACTGCGGAAGTGAGAATGCATGTCTGCTAGAGGTTCTTGTGTGTTTTTTTTTTGGGGGGAGAGAATCACACACTAATTCCAGTTTTTTATTGTTTCTCCATTCAATTTTTTTCGAATACTAATGTAATTAAGGATACTTTTTGCTTATCATTGTAGGGAGCATCAAATTTAATCCCATAGATCATGTGAATTGAACAGTCGAAGTTTGTTTAACGTTGCCCTGGGGTTATTGTACGGACCAAACCAGGTTCAAGACAAACATTGCCCCGTTTCTGTCTGTTGCGGTCTATTGGCAGGTTTTAGTGGGGCGTTCGATTCTTGTTTTTTCTTGTCCCTCGTTAAGTACTGATTAGTATTTGGTAGGTCACCGATACCACCTTTTGGGGGTGGGTTTCGTGAGATTCGGCGTGTATCCTTGTAGTTATACACTTTCACTAAATGAATTAGATAAATTCGCTTTCTGTTGCTTTGCGGCCTCATTTCTGTGTCCAACCCAATTTAAATGCCACCCTTGTTATTCTCCCATTCTGTACCAGGTGCTGGATGATAAAAATGTGCGCCGTCGGTTTCGGGCCAGCAACTACCAATCGACGACCCGCGTTAAACCATTCATCTGTACGATGCCGATGAGGCTGGACGAAGGTTGGAATCAGATCCAGTTCAATCTGTCCGATTTCACGCGCCGTGCGTACGGCACCAACTATGTGGAGACGTTGCGCGTACAAATCCATGCCAACTGCCGAATACGGCGCGTGTACTTCTCCGACCGGCTCTACTCCGAGGATGAACTGCCAGCAGAATTTAAGCTGTTCCTGCCGATTCAAAAACCTCAATCGAAAGCGATCGCCCAGCAGGCTTGCTAGGCGATGCCGAATACCGGTTTTCGAAGCAAAAGACTTAAAGAGTGTGTGCTTTTTTCTAGAATATCTACCACGTAGAACGATAGCGATAAGGTAAATGGAAATATTTCGTACGCTTGATTCAATTTAACAGTCCGTATCACTGTTTGCAGCTTAAACTAGTGTTTGATTTGCAAAAAAAAAACCCACCCCGTTTTTGGCAAATCGGAATCAAATTCAAATTTGAATTTCGGATTCAAAAGTGTCCTTAAAAAATAACCCAGACGAACATAATGCACAACGTTTCATGTAAGTGTACGGCTGGCAGAGTTTGCAGGTGTGGAATTTTCGGTACTCTTTGTTTTGCCTTACTCAACTTCGCAAATTTAATTTTTGGACTGCAAACGACATCGTACGTAAGACAACGGTTGGGCTTATAATGGTAGACGTCGTGTGTGTGTGGAACGTGTGTGACAAACGTGAAAATGGCTAAGAAATTAATGGCCATTAATTTTTATTTATAAATCGATTAAATAAAACATTGAGGCATGAAAGTAACAGGTTGTCTGTACTATATTATTCAGACGGAACTCCTCCTTAGTGCCTAGCAAGGCTTAATAAAGAGCTTTGTCTTCTAATATTTCAATTGAGGAGAACTCGTCGCCCAAATGTCATCGACCAAGAGTCCTCGTAGTTAATAGAGGCTGCTACTTCTAAGATGCCACGTCGTTCAAGCTTTATCTACCAAAAGTCCCCATTAGTCAAGGAGTTCTGATGGTCCACGCTTCATCTACCAAGATAATTTATCATCAAAGGGATCGATTCTATTTCAATTACCTTCATAGTTGAAGGAACCTCTTCGTCCAATAGGCTTTGTTCATCAAGAGATCTCGTCGTCTGAAGTGCCCTGAGAGGAAAACGTTTCCTCTACCCACGGTCCTCACGATCAATAGGCCAAATCCTTCTATCCTATTTATGCTCCTTCCCGACATCCGCCCCACATTGCTCATAGTAACACAAGGTTTGAAAACATAAAACTTTATATGTTTTATTAATTGATCATAATTCGTTAGCATTAACATGGACCTCATCGATTGGACTGAAACACGCAAGATACGAGACACCACACATTCTTCTTTTCTGCTGTTAATTTCTACGCCCGCGCGGACCTCGGGAAGCCTTTCTGAAAACTTCCAGCGCGTTTGCCGCAAGATCTTCCTCCGTTTTCACCTTCACATTGCCGATCGTAAACTGGCCCACTTTGGGGAGATACCGCGCACCGACAACCGATGCGCACATGACGATCTCGCTGCGCGGCAACTCGAGCGACTTATGAAACAGGTCCAGTTCGATTACGGGACGCTTCTCCAGCGCAAACAGCAGTGCCATATAGTACACGAGCGCCTTTTTGCGAGTGTACTTGGTCACCCTATTGGACGTGTTGGATTCCTGCTGTACATGCTGCAAAAAGCCCTTCCGGATCGTACTATCCAGCACTTTGGTGAACGGTGAAACGTTATTTCCACGCTTTGTCAATTCGTATGCCTTGGGGCCTACGAGCCGAACCATCACGTCCATGTACAAACACGTCCGAACGATCGCCAGATTCGGTTCGGTCGTGGGTTTGCTCGACTGCATGACGGCTTTAACCTTATTCTCCAGATAGCTGTTGGCCATGGTGATCTGCTCAACCGGCATCTGGAGCATTTCCTTGGCAGCATCGGTCAGACTGCGCCACACGTCGGCACCGATCACCCGCTCGGCATCGTAAAGATCGCCCAGAGTTTTCGCATCCGGGTTCCGCTTAGCCTGCAGCTCTTGCTGCACATCATCGTTGGTCACCGTCATTTTGACCGGGCACGCTTCCTCCACACCCTTCAGCTGCGTTTCCGACGCCATGCTCTGCAGCTTGTCCTCTATCACGGACAGATCGAGAATTTTGCTATTTCTCTTCTCCTTCATGCGTGCCGCTCGAGGGTTCAGCTTTTTCTGCATGTTTAACAGCCGGCGCTCGTCGAACGCAGCGCTCGGTTGACTGCTATTCGCCGGCCGGTCGAGGCTGATGTGCATCAGTGTGCTGGAACGGACCTCAACCAGTCGCATCTTGCCCGTCGCCTTGTTACGTTTGGCCACGTACGTGCGCATCAACGGCTCGGTTTGGTCCGAGTCTGCCGGTTGCACATCAATGTTACCGCAGTAAAGTTTCTTCTCGCCCGTTACCAACAGCACATTGCCAACGCCCGCATTCGTGCCCGTTGATGGGTTGTGCGCCAACAAACATTTCATATCATGCTGCCGGTGTTCGAGGTAAGTTCCGAAATTTTCCACTGTGCCCGGATGTGCGGGAAAGGGTAAGCATTAGTTGAAAGCATGACGGACCTTCATCAGATAAGACCACTTACGTATTACGGGATGGTTTTCATGTGGATTTAATTCTACCACCTTAGTTATTTTGCTAGACATGTTGCCGCTGCCACCACGTGTTGCTGCTTCGCTTCACAGGTGACGAGATTTGTCTGAGAAGCGTTTATGTTTCGGATATAGTTTTACGACACAAACATTGACCCAGCAAAATGATGCGATAGCTGGCCACCTGCAGACCCGAATTGGGAGTTACAAAACACTTTTTGAGACGATTTTACATTGCCTGTACGAACTTGCGAGCATGCACGAATTTATAACACTGATGTTTCGTTGACGCATTCGTTTGTTTACGTTGCGAGGCGGTACCTTTACGTTTATGACTGTTGGTTGACTGCTGTGCTCGATACAAACATGATTTTCGGTACAAAAAAGTTCTCAAAGTGTTTTTTACTTTTGTAATTTAAAAATACAAAAGCTTTTTGTGTAACTGTATGCAAGTGGAATCGATATTTTTACTCCCAAAAACGATCGATCTCGATATGGATCGCTCACGTCAACTGACGAAACGTCAAACAGCTGTTCGATACGCAACCTGCTCCGCACGCTCGCTGCGCAAACGCATTTGTTGCCAAACAAAGAGTCGCGTAAACAAGAACAGCAAAAACAAGTCGCTCGATGTCGTCGACGGCCCACGTATGGAAAAGCAGCGTCTCGGTGTTCCGTGAGCCAGTAAGGTCATTATCACGCTTGCAGCTGCAGTAGCGAGAACGAACCGGGTAGTCCGGGACAGTTTGCCGTTTGCCCGGAGTACAAGTGCACGTAGTGTTCCACGGCTCTCTGTCCTTTTCCGGCAATTCCGCCTGAGTGCTTCACGGCAGGTTTCACGGTCTCTTGGTGCGGTTTCATATTTTCGCAGCTAGTAATTTGTATCGCGAGCTTTAAAAACCAAAGGCTCGGAAATGTTTAACCTGTTCTCGGCGAAGGATAAAACGACTACCGGCGGTGGCCCACTCCAGGGCTACAAAATTACGGACGTCGAGCGAAGCCGCAAGTACGGGGTGGCAGCGGACTCACTTCGCATGCTCCGGGCAAAGGCGTCGGAAAAATTCAAGGTAAATAACCTGACTGCCCTGGAATGTGTGTGTGTGTTTGTGTGAATGACAGTGGCATTGACCTGTTTGGCAGCTTGGCGTCCGAATTTGGCGTCGTTTATGCACCCGGTCGATGCAACGGTGCATCGGTGCTGAAAGGTCAATACTTTTTATAGCCATCAGCATCTTATCCCGGAAAGGTGATCGTCCTTGATAGGATTTATTATCACTATGTATGGACCAATTGTAAAAAGGAATTGTGTCAAGGTCATTCTGAAGTTTGGGCTGGAGTTTTGAGATTTGATCTATTTTCTATAATAGTAACAGTTAGGCAAACTAAAAAAGCAATTTTATATGCTCCACAGCTTTCGGAATGCCGTGTGTATCTTGCCCAGGATGGCGTGGAAGTGACCGACGAGGAATACTTCCGGACCTTACCAGCCCAGATACTATTCGTCGTGGCGGCCAAGGACACTATCGTGAAGACTGGTAAGACTGGTATTGCTAGTTAAAAATGATTGCAATCGAGTGATGATTTAATTTAATCTGATTCTAGATTTTGAGCTGATGTACAACGCCATTAAATCGGCCCACACGGATCTCCTCCATGCAGGCGAGCTAGCTCAGCAGTTTGTGAGCAATAATCAGCCAGAGATATCGAAAATTCTTTTCAACGCCCAACGCGGTCGGGATGATCTGATACAGCGGAGCTGTCGGACCGATCACGAGGAATGGTTTGTAGGTGAGTGCGCCACAGGCAAACACGACGGTTGGGGACATGGTCCATAACGCGTTCGATTCCCCCACTGCTAGGCATTGACGATCGTGCGGCAAAGACGAAGGAGGAAGTAATGAAGCGACGCGGACAGGATCGGATTCGTGGCTATTTTTACAAAACCAAGGATGAGCTCACGAAATGTTCCATGTACCGTGCCAGCCCGATGGCACGGGAGCTGATCGATGAGATGCTCGAACTGTTCCGGCAGCTGTTGGTAGGGTTCGATTACTTTAGCTGCATGTTCGATCGCAGCTGTCAGCGTCGGCTCGAACTGCAGCCGGACACCGATGAACCGGACGCACAGCGCATTCCACCGAAACGGTTAAAGCTGCTGGTGCAAAATTCGCTCGGACCCAACTGCCAAATCGAGCGGTACAATGTGGCGCTGTGCAGCGCAGCCGGAGACTTTCGGTGTATGGGCGTGTGGAAGGAGGACAAGTGTCGATACGACAGCCACCGTATCAATCCGTACGCTAGCCGTGAAAACTTGATACTGTTTCAGGTGTGGAATCTGGACCATCAGATCGAGATCAGCCGGACGGTGCTGCCGTCCATACTGGACAACGTGGAGCGTATGGTGTCGCGCGAGGGCGATGCAATCTGCAAGCTGCATCGCCGCAAAGGGAAAACATTGTCTGTGATAACGTACTTTCTGGAGCTGTTTACGCTCTGCAATCTGAAGCTGGTGCACATCGTCTGCCACGATAAGACCGTGCACGAGTTGATCTCGAGCGGGACGATCATTTGCGATCGGTGCGAGGAGTATAAGTATATTAAGCAATTTCAACGCAATCTACGCTCCAGGAAGGATGCACTGCTGTAGGACGGACAGCGCGTGGGGTTGCTAGTTACGGTAGTTCGGACGATCTACGCGAAATAAGTCAAATATTTAAGCAAAATATATATATATATATTCTATACAATAAACGTTCACCTCATGTGCGCAATAATGTGTTCGCTATATACCTACCAAACGAAGCGTGTTTAAAATGAATTCTTTTGCTTTGAGAAACTTGAACGAAGAGTTGTTTAACGCATTCCCGTTCTTTTGTGTCTTTATTTACATCAGTTCGGTTACGGTCTAGCACTATTCTTACATGTATGCCTTGTTGGTTTTAACAATGGTTACACTTACACTTCTACAAAACGGAGCAGCCAATTCGAAATGCTGCCTGAGATTCACACAATTTGTACAACACACACACACAAATATATATTGAGATAATAACACCAAACACTACAGTCTAAAAGATAAACTCTAAATCCTGAATGTCCACCAGAGGAAAATCATCGACCGGAAGATCCAACGGTTTTACCGACGCAAGCCGATGGTCTTTCAGGGGCCGGAAGTTGTCCTCATCCCACAGATCATCGCCCAGATCCGGTAGATCGAGCGGATCTGGACGGACAGCTGGCAGAGGTTTACGCTTAATGTCACACGATACACCGTTGAAATCGATCATCTGTTCTAGAAGGTCATCCCGCAGACAGGATGCCTGTCCCCAGGCGAATTCAGCACATTGAGGAGAGTAGATGTCAAAGGAACTGTGGGACGCTGGTTTACGGGAGGCAGCAGCTTGTTCGTTGGTAAGGCCAATTTTGTGTAGGATGCTGTTCGTTGTGGCTTTCAGCTGCTTATTGTTGCTGCTGCTGCTGTTGCTTTTGCCCTTGCCATCCTGGTGTACGATGGTGCGCTGCTGTGCCCTATTGTTGTTCGTTAGGTCTTTCAGGGCAAAGGCGGTGCCGGATCGTTGCTCGCTTCCCTTTAGCGATTGAATGTTTTCTGTGAAATGTAAAGAACGTTAATAGAAGGAAAAAATGGTAATACAGGCAGATGAAATACTGACTTCCAACGAATTGATTTCCGTTTGCTTGGTTTTGGTTGTTCAGGATTCCGAATGCTCGAGCAGATGCCATTTTGTGCAGCTTCCGACCGAACAGAATGGCGACGGCACAGATGGTTTTATCAATCGAAAAAAGAACGATCTGAGTAGGAAACTTCGTGTATGATGCCTAACGCTTGCTTCTCTGTTCAAAATTTAAGCAGGAAATGAGGAAAAACTCGTATTTCTTGACCAAAAATCGTTTACAAAAAGAGCGTGTAGCTTCCGTGCCAGTTACGGTTGACAGTTAAACTGAAGTAATAAATTGGGCAATGTATACGCGGCTATAACTGTCAAACGGTTGCTATAAATTTGGTATAAATTTGAGCAGGTATTATGGTAGATTTAAAACTGCAATAAAAGATCGCTGGAAAAGAAAATTCAAAATCGCTGAAGTACAGCGTACATCTACAGTTGCTTTTGAACCCACCAGCAGAAGGAGGTTGCCAGGAAAATCCTGGATCATGTAATCCCTTCGTCCAAGAGATTATCGGCCTCACTCGATTATTTGTCACTTGAAAAAATGGCCTTTTCGAGGCATAAAATATTCCGAGCTCTCCTCAGAGTCATTCTCGCCACTCGTTACCTCATCTTTTGATTTAAAACTGAATGGCTTTTTACTATTGTTTGACGAACGACTAATCAGTTTCTACAAATTTAAATTTAAACTGGAATCAAAAGGGAAACTTCTTCTTCTTCTTCTGTGGCACTACAACCTCGAGAGGTCTCGGCCTGCCATTTCTGGCTTTCTGTGACTTAATTTTACCCGTAGAAAAGTAGTCAGCCTTTCGTACGGGGAGGCGGTCTGGATGGGATTTGAACCCCGGCCCTGCCGTGTGAAGACCGGCGCCGCTGTCGCCTCGGCCACCGGACCGCCCCAACAAAAGGGAACCAAGAGTCAAAAACACATACCAGGTCTGCAAAGATATAATCTAAATTGAAAGATATCCTTCATCCGTAGGGTTTGGAATATTCAGCAATGATTAAGTTAAATTTAAATTTTATCGCTAACCTGCAGTTGGTAACAGGATCTGATCGAGATATGAGATCGAGCAGCACTTTTCTCATTGGAGGAAGTCTATTACAATACGTTCAATACAACAGTAAAAACGGAAAATATTTTTTGAAATACACTATCATTGCTTCTCAATTCGATAAACTGCTTTATGAAGGCTTATAAGTTGATCGTGGTCCAATTGAATATAATAATTAGAAAATGATATGATCATAATTATGGAGCCGCCTGGTGATAGAAGCGACAGATTCTAATGTGGAGGAATCGGTCGGTGTTTGATTTTCTAGCTACTAGTAAATAAAATAGATCAAAGGTTCTTAAATTTAAACATCTGGCCTAAAAAATAGTTTGAGTAGAGAAAATATGAAATTATGATTTGACATTTATTTAAAATCGCTCGACGACACATTTACAGTCAAGATTATCAGACCGTCACCATAAAAAAATATATAAATTAAAAATTTTGATAAATCATTAAAAGACTTCTATTCGAGAAAAGAACCCAATCAAACGCAATTAGAACCTTCAAAACTCCCATAGATGACGGCCTTTTATGCCTCAAACATAAATTCGATCCAATCGAAATGATTCCGCAAGGGTGTCATGTCAGTGAGCACGAAGATATCAGCCACCTGTGTTCGTTTGGCACATTCATTATCAATCGTAAGCCGGCACAAATATTACCGTTTATTTCTATGCACCCTCGCTTTACACTCAACAACAACAGCGGTTGTCGATGTAACCCCGCACTGACGTCACCGGGTGAAAACTTCGCTCCATTTGTATGCATCAAGGCAGCTCGACGACACTGCGACACACCTAATTTTTCGCGGCGAGCAGTTCTGTTCGCCACCGCCACGCTTACAACTTGCACGGCGTAAAAATGATGTGAAGGATTAACATTTTGATTGGTTGCGTGAATCATTGCCCGTGCCGTGGATCTTTCTTGCCAAGCTTCTTCATCTGTCGATTGACACGTAACGGGCCAACTTTTCACCCCAGGTTCCGGAGCGAAAAACGTTCCACACACAAACACCCGGTAGATTGGTTTCGGTTGGCGTTGCAATGTCGTGCGGATGGATGTGACTTGTTATGCTAATTTGTGGCATTTTTTCTTCGACTTTCGAAGTGAGTAAAAAAAAAGAACGACCACTCGTTTACCTTTTTCTCGAGAGTCACACCGGATTCAGGCGCGCGATTCGTCAGGTGTCGTAAGCGTGGTTCAAAATTGCTGATTGTATTATGCAAACGGGTTTGAAGTTTTCTCTTCGGCATTCCATTACATGGGGTTTTTGGGAATTGTTGGTTTGCTGTAAAGGTGCAATTGGCATTGAAGTTGATAGGTTCGCCGGGTTGTGGATGCTCTTGAACAGTAAACAAACGAGTGCAATGGGGAATAACCGTCAAGCGGACCAAGATTACGCGTGGACTTCTGGGTACGACTTCGTAAAGAGGAGGGTTTCGAGGGGCTAGTCAAACGCGAACTATTAAAAGCAGTATTTTTAAACAACCTTTTTTTATTGAAGTTTATAAAACATGAAGCTGTTCATTGGATGAATGCATTCGTCAGTTGAAAAATTTAAATAAATTCAAATAACGACTGGCTGTTGACTGTTAAATTTGAATTTGAATTTGAGGCAATTTTCTTAAAAAATTTAAAAGAGTTTCTTTATTTCAGTTCAGAAACGTTGAATTATTTGTATAATAAAAATGAATTTAACTCTATTGCCTTCAATTTTCAGTATTTACTTATTTACGTATTTACGTAATTACAGTATTTACGTTGATTTACTTTATATTTTGAGTACGATCGGATTTATACAAAAAAGTTTGTTTTTATGGTGGTGTTATCTTTGATTGTCTTCATTGTCATAAGGAAATAAATCATACGTTTGCTTCATCATAGACATAGATTACCACGCCCGTGAGTGGCGTCATTGTTCAACAGAGAATGCTGCAGACCAGAACTCAACTCGGCTCCCTGTGACAATTTTTCGCGCCCAAGTATTGTTTAAATATTCATGCGTCTTAAGACAATCTTTATCACGCCCGGTTAACGACGAAGCTCGATTGTTGGTGGCACGGTACCGCAGGTCTCTTCTCTCAACTCCCAAAGTACCCTAGGTTCTGGTTATTTCGTTGATTTCGCATCTCGTCTCACCACCCGGATGACGTATGCGTGTGCTTAGGTGTCAATTTATCTTTTTTTTATTTAATTCATTCCAAATGTACTTAGAATTCTGATGGAATCAGCATTGGCTAACCTCGAGAGAGGTTAGATTTTTTTTAGTGCTACGTCCCAAGAACTTATATGCGGAACTTGAAGGAGTGCGGCCTGGCGTACCATATTTTTATTTACACGACGAAGGGCAATGTTTATGATGATGATGATGATGATTGCTGAAGATACTTGCCGAAGAGCAACAGCCGACGTCGTCTGCGAAACCATCAGAAACAGTAACCGCAGTCACGGGGATGCACGAGCTGCTTATGCTTATGGAAATCGCGAACGCTTATTCATATTCATGCCTAATGTTTGCCCCCGCTTTCAGCAGATGGTTGGGTACAGTCAAGCACAAGCTGCCGATAGATGATGAGCTGTGCAGGAGCATCGTACGGGAATTGTGGCGCTACCGTAGCAGAGATAAATGGTTTGCTGCTAGTTTGCAGAATGAAATGCAGACCGACCAGGCGCGGAATTGATCGTTCGAGGGCTTTGGACGATTATCTGGGATGAAAGTTATTGCGCGATCACTGTCGGTGACGATAGGCTTTAAGAATTAATTGATAGCTGTAGTTGAGGATGGATAGGGCAAGTGAGTATGATTTGAATCATACTCGAATAGGCGTTCTGCCGATGTCCCGAACTGCGTTAATTACGGAGGGTCGAGCAGCCAAATACTCCAGAGATTCTTACAGCAAAAGTATGCAAAAATTGACGAGTTCGGTACATTGCATTAGAAAACCTTCCAGGGCAGCCAACATCTCTGAAAAATCGACGCGGAGAATCAGTCTTCTATAGACTTGCGAGACACTACTAGAACTAAAGAATACTGTCATCACCTGTAAAAGAACTATCGATGCCATTTCACCTTCTTCTTCTTCTATCTGGGCCTAACGACCTCTTAGGTCATGGTCATGCCTGCAAAATTTTTGGCTTAGAGGATAGTCAGTCCTCTCACTAGGGGAGAACGGTCCAGATGAGATTTGAACCCTGGTTTTGTCGTGTGAGGACTAGTGCCGTTGTCGCAACTCCCACCGGGCCGCCCCTAAGTACCACTCTGAATCCTAAATTACATAAGACAAATGTTCAAGTAGAAGGTAATGTTCAAGTTTCAAGCCAAATGGCGATTCCACCTCTCTCTCTCTCTTGTCTCTCTTCTTGGCCTCTAACGACCTAGAAGGTCATGGCTGCCATTTCTGGCATATTAGACTTAACAATGGAGTGGTCCGGTGGCCTAGGCGATAACGGCGCCGGTCTTCACACGGCTGCAGGACCGGGGTTCAAATCCCATCCAGACCACCACTCCCCGTACGTAAAGCTGACTACCCGTTTAAGGCTACCAGAAATGGCAGGCCGAGATCTCTCGAGGTTTTAGTGTCAAGAAAGTGGAAGAAGAAGACTTTATTGATATCGCATTGTTGGTTAGTCAGTCCTCACTATAGGGGAACGGCGCTGATGGGATTTGAACCCAGTTCGTTCCGTGTGGAGACCTGCACCGTTGTCGCACTACTACCGAGCCGCCCCAAACCAATCAATTCCTATGCCGAAGTGTTTATAAGGATTTTTAAGGACCACAAGGTTTCTATAAGGAAAGCAGATTCCACTGACGTTCTAAACGTTTGGCAGTATTGTGAGCGTTAAATCAAATCCAGGGGGGGCACCAAAGGTTTGTGATCGCCTATTAATTCGAACCTTCCTCTGTTGGGCTGTTAAATTTAAAGGACTTTTTTTTTTAAACTCGGTTCTGCTAAAGCCTCTCACCTTAGTGAAATGATCCTGACGCCTATTATTACACTCACATTGCAGTTGATGTTCGAATTCGATTGCGTTTGACGAACTGGTTCTAGCTTCTGACATATTCTGCAGAGTGTTATAGAATTTTGATTTTTCAAGATGATTTTAATGGAATTAATGTAAAAAAATATTTGGTTAAATTAGCGCGTGGGTCATAACACTACCCAACAACAACCCAACAAGCGATCTGATTGGCAAATGACTGAATGATTGGAGGAGTTGTAAAAATCACCCGTGCCTGCATTTGCCGACCAGATTATTCCACTGGCGACTATGCTTCGGTTAATCGTGTCCCCATAAATCATCCCCCACAAACATCCTCTTCCTTCTTCCCCCCTTGATCCCCCGCATCCCTCGCTCTTCCAGCGTCATAATCACTTGTTCGTGTCTTTTGATGAAGTGTTGCGCAGGGTTTGATATGCCCGTGGGGGTTTGTGCTCTGTGTGTGTGTGTGCATTTTTTTACTATCATTATTTATATCCGATTTTAGCCGAGAATCCCGTGGGCGGGGGATGCCACCGTACCATTCACACATCAATCCGGGCTTCCCATGTCGCACCGCAACACACGCTGTGTAAATGATGCTGTTCAATAATCTGTCGTATTTACACACTTTGCAGTGATTTTTGTTTCGCTCGCCCATTGGCACTGGAAAAATGCGGGGAGAGGGGGTTGAGATCCCTTGTTTTTTTTCGGGCCACGGCCGCTGTGATTTATACATTTTATGAATGGTTTTTTTTTGGTTGTTCAGTCTTCGATGCTCGAGAAATTGTTTGTGCCCGTTGCTTTCGCACTGGACCAGCTCTTTGTGCTGCGTACCGTTTTTATCGCTTGTCAGTCATACATGATTTTGGTTTTCATTTTTATGCCCCACGCATACAGTATAGTTTTTCATGCGTTTCATTGCGTTGAGGTTGGTTCAGTGGATAAAGCCGGTGGTGTTACTGTTTTTTCATCGGGTGCAGCTTTTGGGGGGTATTTTTTTTTTGTTTTTGCTCAGTGTCCTTTCCTCCGAACGCCCTTTCCTTTTCCCTTTGAAATTATGGCGGGGCTGCATTTAGTGTACGGCCCGGGGGATAAGGTCGGTTCGCCGTTGTTTACCCACGAGCGAAAGTCAATTTTTGTCACTGCATGAACGGTTTTTTTGCCTGCCCGAGGTATTAATAAATTAACACAAATTTAATCCAAAACATTCGTTCCATAAATAATGCTCGAAAACAAAGTATTTATGCCAAATCGACAGCATGCACGACAGCATGCATGATTGCGTACCGGGTCGGAAGGCGAATACCGAACAACAGCAAAAAAAGGGTAAACAGAACCGAAAATCTCGCGCAATGTTGCACATTAATGACTCTACATGATGATTTTCATTGTCTGCCTTCGGGGCGAGAAGGTGAAGCTTGCGCGTTTAAAAGGCGTCGAAACTGCAGAGTAGCCGGTAAAGGGATTTATTTATTTTTTTGCCCCTGAAGCAACTGCCTCACTCTGGGAACGGTCTGGCATTTTATGAGGGAGTTTGAGTATCTCGGCAGGGATGACCATTATGCCTTTAATTGTTTGTCTTGTTTGGACCGAGGACGAGTGTGTAAAGAGCTTGATGAATGTGTATGGTTGTGACCGTTTTATCTGTATATGTAAACGTAGTAGTAGATGAGAATACTTACGTTAATATATTTTTTTTGGTAAATGTTTGTAAAGGCGTTACTATGCATTTGTTGTATCGTGCTTCTGTTTTTATCAATTATATGAAAAATTGATATTGAGCCTAAGTGCTTTTGAAGTACTGACATCGCCAAAAAGCTTTCAAGTGTCAAAATCTAACTATCTATACTAGGTTCTATAAATATTTTTCCATCGCTAAGTTGGCCATCCTACAGTTCACAATTCAATTCTTAGATATAAAAAGACATGAACTGAACAAAACAATGCGTTACGAATAACTGGTGGTATAATTGAATTATTTCAGTTCCTGAAATACCTTTTCTCACCACAGCGCCATATCCTGTCTTGAAGCGTCAGGGCTGAATAATTTGCCAACCAAGTTACAGAAAGCCAGAAATGGCAGACCGAGGCCTTGCAAGGTTGTAGTGCCAAGGAAGAAGATCTCTCTGTAAGTATCCTCGCCATTTCAGGCTTACTAGACTTAATGAGATGACAGCTGCGCCCGTCTTAACACTTCAACCAGGGACCAAGGTTCAAATCCCATCCGGGACCGCCTCCCCGAAAGCAGGACTGACTAAAAGGGTAAAACCAAGTAACAGAATGCCAGACCTCCCAAGGTTGTAGTGCCAAGTCTTCTTCCTTTGTAATGAAGAGAGGACTTAATGATACCACGTAGTCCTTATTACAGGAGAACGTTCCGGATGGGATTTGAACCATGGTCCCCCGCTGTATGAACACCGCAAAATCACAGTAACTTATCAATCAAACTACATATGCAAAGGGTGGTGAGGTGTAAGCTTTCGCGAAGTAAAGCATATTCTATCGGAAACAGAACCACCATCAGAATCAAAAACCACCAGATCTGCCTTATTTGACGCAGTGGCGTCTATTGTAAGGAAGCTGGGAACTTCCATATGCGACGTTTTGGGTTAAAGAGATATATTCATATATAATCTTGGGTATAATTTGTACAGACTCTTTCAGCGAGACAACGGCCTTATCTTTTAATTTCTTATCCTAATGATCCTTTAATTTGTTAACCATTAATCACATTTTTTCTTCTAATATTGAGATGTCACGGTTGAACAAAGTTGTTTCATTAAATGTTGACGGTTAAAAGACACATTGAGAGACTTGCAAGAATTGAAAAAAATGTATCAGAATAAGATTTTATAGTGACATTTGAAGATATGGAAAAAAACTAACTCTGATCAGTAGCAGACATCAATATTTACAAGAGCAAGACCTAACATAGACAACAATGAAAAACATCCTTCAAATATCAACACCACAACATAGACCAGCCATAATTATCGCCAGCCGAGCATAATAAGACCGTTTTGCAAGAAGGAATATTTTATTTTTTATTCAAGAGGAACAGCCCGGCCATTTTGCATATTAATTAGTTATAAAAGAGCGAAAAAAGCGTGCCTATATAAGAAAAAAATAAATGAAATAAATAAAATATTAAGAACTATCTAAAAATGCTCAGCTCGACAAGATATGGAAAGACATCTTCCAAATTAGATAAACAAGGCTTAATCCGCCTATTGCTTGCCTCCGATCCCATTCAAATTATCGGGTTTTAGTTCATCTCACTATTGATGTTACTCAAAGCGTCATCCTCTCGCACGGCCTATTTTGCCATCTATTTAGAGATCTTTCTGTCTTTCTTACGGATTTTGTGCAAAAATTCAATTTCCCCTTAAGGTATTGATAAGCAAAGCACTACTACTACTACCACTGCTGCTGCTCTCTTGCAGATCCTCAAGAGACGGCCCGATGCAAATCCATCGTGGTAAGCTGTGAAACAGTTCCCTCAATTTGATGGAATTGGTGCATGTTTGTTTGTCTTTTGCTATTAGATAGAACGAGGCTCAAGATCTATTCGATGCCGTTCGAACGAGGCTCGTGTTTGAACACGAACCGTTTGACGTCCTCGAATGATGGGCTTCGATTCACCACGTACACGTTCCTCACCGACCAAGCGCCATGGCTCGGTCCTTTCGTCGTTGACCCTACCGAAAAGGATTTAGCGATGAAAGCTCCAATGCATTTCCAATTTGTCGCCTTTTTTCCGATCCTCTTTCGTTTAACCGAAATTGCACAAGCATCTGGAATTATCTATTCCTTCGAACGGATGGCATCAGCATAGCGAGGGTAGCGAGAAAGGATAGCTCGGTGTTTTTTCTTCTAGTGACGGTTATCTCGGCGATTCTTGTCTTCTGCCATCTTTGGGCTCAATGTTAGCCAAAGTGATAAAGATGGTGAAGCACTAAGAACGAGGAAGGTCTATTGTTTGCCAAGCGTAGTTTAAATGGCTAAGGATCATTCGCTTCACAATAAGGGCCCTTGATCCGGAGACAATCAAACACACACACACAACTTACAAGTCACAGTCCATTTTGGTTGCTGAGTATGTTTGACGATCGATTAGCTTTGTTCCCGGAGATTATTAGATCTTGTTGTCATTAGATTGAATCTGGTGGCGCTTGATAGTGGGGAAAATTGATTTCGGTAGCATGTAGCATGATTATGTTTGACCATCGTTGCCAGATTTAAGCTGGTTAGCGAACCTACACTTATTGATGTTTTGTTTACCCAAGAAGAAGCGACCATCGTTTGTGTTGAAATTTTAAATAAATCGTGTCCTCTATATACTCACATGGACTTTGGAGTCCCTACATTTTGGATAAAGATTTTACATCCCCCCAAAATTAAAGACAAAATTCCACAGCCTACGTTTTGCACTTCATTCCAATTTCTGTTCCAATTCCTCATGACTACAAGGCAGATAGAATTTCAATCGAGGGGGAAAACGGCCTCACGATTAAAAGTTTTGATTAGCTTTCATTAAAGTGCTTTGATATCACTTAATGCGGAAACCCGAATCGACCCCGAGAAGCCTCGAATCTATCATTATCTTCAATCAATGCCAGTTGTGCTATTTGTAGAAAATTGATTCCATCGAGCGGGCCTGTGTTAGCACCTACCAAAGGGGTCAAGAGGACTTTGGCCGGTTGAAACGATTGAGTGAAGATTATCACACAGACATAACACTTATGCTAGAAACTGTCATCCCATCTTGACTAAGTGACAACCAGTTAAGACATCGTAGCCGAGTTAAGCTGATCTCGCATCGAAGACGACATCGCAGCATGGGCTAAAAGACGACAACGCAGAACGGCATCGAGCATCGAGAATCTGCAACGCAGCAGAATGCACCGAGCAAAGCGATGACGACGAAGACGCCGAGCAACGCGACACTGGCCACGCGCAGACAGCTCCAGAAAAGGACACCGCTGCACGTGGAGAGCCAACGTGGCCAAACCGTGGGAACCATCGTGGGTTCCCGACAGTAGGGCACAAGCTGGGCGATGATAAATCAGTTGTAATTAGGAGTTCGAAACGATAAGTCGAGTTGTAAAATTATCTCTAGGTTTAATAAAATTTTTTTATGACCAAACGGTTATAAGAAAGTTTAACTGGCGCCCGAATAGGGACCTTTGGTGAGGAAAACCCAAGTGTTGTGAAGTGCAGTAACCGCGTTAGTGCTTGAGTTACGCCGACATAGACATTCGGAAGTCTATCCCGATCGCCTGTGAAAAGTGAAAACAAACTGATGTGCAGTGAACTTTAGTGACTGCGTTAGTGCTAGTGTCACAAGTGCATAGTGCAGAAGTTATCGAACACTTTAGGCAGCCGTGCGAGTTGGTACCAGAGTAGCCGATAGTTGCCAGCAACAGTCTATCGGAGGAAAAGGATTCTGCCGCCGCACCGAGAAGGAAGACATCACCAAAGGATTCCAAAACCAGCCCCGTCAGAGGAGGTGAAGAAAATCAGCCCCGTCAGAGGAGGTGAAGAAAGCCAGCCCCGTCAGAGGAGGTGAAGAAAACCAGCCCCGTCAGAGGAGGTGAAGGAAACAGCCCCGTAAGTGGAGGTGAACAATGCAACTGTTAATGTAAGTAATAATATTAAACATATTCACATCCGATAAAAGTGAGTGACAAAATCCGTGAAAATCGTGTGTCGGTATACGTGTCGATTAGTGTAATTCGAAATTTTGAAGTGAAATTCGTGAAAAAGTTAGGAGATTAGTCAAACTGGAGGAATTAGTCCAATCACTACGACAATTCTCAGTTTCAATAAAAGAGAAAGATAACGAAGGAAAAGAGAGTAATTACGAAATGGAGGCATTGATCAACAGAATCGCAGCCCTAGAGGCACGATTAGAAGAGAACAATATAACGGACGATTATAGAGATCCTCCACTATTTTTCGTAAAAAAGGACGGCAGCGCCATAAACCCGGAGACTTTCGAGAAGATCCCAGGTTTGGTGAAAGACCTTCCCGTTTTTTGTGGAGATCCAAGCGAACTCAACAGCTGGATCAGCGACGTTGATGGATTGATCAGGTTATACGAAACTACTCCTGGTCATACAGAAGAACAGCAAAATAAATACCATATGGTATGCAAGTTTGTTCGACGAAAGATTAGAGGAGAAGCTAACGATGCGTTAGTCGCATCGAACGTAGGGATCAACTGGAATAACATAAGGAGAACGCTTATCACATACTATGGAGAGAAACGCGACTTGGAGACGCTCGATTTCCAACTAATGAGCGCACACCAAAAGAGTCGATCTTTAGAGACGTACTACGATGAAATAAATAGACTGCTTTCGCTAATTGCGAATCAGATAAAAACGGATAGCAGATTTGCCCACCCAGAAGCCTCAAAAGCAATGATAGAGACGTACAATAAAAAGGCAATAGATGCGTTTATCAGAGGTCTAGATGGAGACGTATACAAATTCATAAGAAACTACGAACCGACTTCTCTAGCAGCAGCATACAGCTACTGCATAACATTCCAGAATTTGGAATGTAGAAAATTACTAACAAGACCAAGACAGGTAAACACACCCCCATCAGCACCAAGGAACCTAATACCACTCCCAACTCCCCATCCACCACCACGAGTATTTCAAAACCACCAAAGACCATTTATGACAAACAACACAAGACCACATTTTGGAATCAACCAGCCATTCCAGAATCATGCAAGAAATTTCCAGCGTCCAGCTTTTTATCAACCAAATCAGACACGACCAATATTTCAACGATCAAATTTTAACCGACCCAATTTCATGCAACATACGAACCAATTCCGCGGACCAGAACCGATGGAAGTTGACCATTCAATTAGGTCACAACAAATTAATTACGCGAATAGGCCCAATTCATCCAATGTAAGGCCTATGAAAAGACAACGAGCTTTCAACATAGAAACATTTCCGCAAGAAGGAAATCCATATGAAGACGAAACTGAAAGTCAGGCGTCATATGAACGATACATGAGAAATGTAGAGAAACAGGAGAAAACAAACAACACTTCATGTACAGCAGAACTAAATTTTTTAGAATGAAGTCTGCTTTGCCCTATTTTATATATCATGGTAAAGCAGGACAACAGATAAAAATTTTAATTGACACAGGATCCAATAAGAATTTCATAAACCCAAAACATGCGAAAATCTCACATGACGTAACGAAACCCTTTATCGTATCATCAGTAGGAGGAGACTTGCTTGTCACGAAATATTCACAAGCTAAAATATTTGCCCCTTATTCCGATGTAAATGTAAAATTTTATCATCTACAAGGACTGAAAACTTTCGATGCCATTATTGGTTACGATACCATCAAAGAAATGGGAGCATTCATAGATGCCAAAAGAGATTACTTTATTATAAAAGATAAAATAATACCTCTCTTACTATACCCGTTACAGGAAATTAACAGGATCGAAATAAGAGATCAACATCTTAACAACCAAGAAAAAGGAAAATTACATTCATTCCTTAACAAGTTTCAAGATTTATTTCAGCCACCTGACGAGAAATTACCATTTACAACAAAGGTTGAAGCAACCATATCTACGGATGACACCGAACCAGTTTACTGTAAGTCATACCCATACCCCTTGTCTCTCAAACATGAAGTGGAGACACAGATAAAAAAATTACTAAACAATGGTATAATTCGACCATCCCGCTCACCATATAACTCACCTGTTTGGATTGTACCCAAAAAGGCTGATGCATCTAACGAAAAAAAGTATCGACTTGTGATCGATTATAGGAAACTAAACCTAAAAACTAAGAGTGATAGATATCCTATTCCAGACACGTCAACAGTTCTTTCGAATTTAGGAAACAATAAGTATTATACCACACTTGATTTAGCATCAGGCTTTCATCAAATTCGTTTGACAGAAAAAGATATCGAAAAAACCGCTTTTTCAATTAACAATGGGAAATATGAATTTTTACGACTACCTTTCGGTCTAAAGAATGCACCTTCTATATTTCAGAGGGTCATGGATGATGTTCTAAGGGAACATATCGGAAAAATCTGTCATGTCTACATCGACGATATAATAGTCTTTGGAAAGACATTTGATGAACATTTGAAAAATTTGGAAATTGTTTTGAACACATTACGCGAAGCCAATTTTAAAATACAACCAGACAAATCAGAATTTTTAAGAACTGAAGTTGAATTCTTAGGATTCATTGTCTCAGAACATGGTCTGAAACCAAATGAGAAAAAAATTCAAAGCATACAAAAATATCCCGAACCTAAAACTATCCGAGAGCTTAGAGCATTTCTAGGACTCTCCGGCTACTATAGAAGATTTGTTAAAAATTATGCTGCTCTAGCAAAACCTCTAACAAAACTCTTAAGAGGAGAGGATGGCCAAGGCCACTGTAAAATTACAAAAAATCAATCAAAAAATTTTCCGATTAAATTTGACGAAGACGCCACTCGCGCATTTAAAACTCTCAAGGAAATTTTATCATCCGAAGACGTTTTAGCGTACCCCGATTTTGATCATGGTTTTATATTAACCACAGACGCGTCCGACAAAGCAATCGGAGGTGTTTTATCACAAAAAATCAATGGTATTGAAAAACCAATAACGTTCATATCCAGAACATTATCGAAAACGGAAGAAAACTATGCTACCAACGAGAAGGAAATGCTTGCTATAGTTTGGGCTTTACATTCCTTGCGCAATTACATATATGGTGCAAAAATAACAATACTAACAGATCACCAACCTTTAACATATGCAATGTCGCCAAAAAATAACAATGCGAAACTAAAACGATGGAAAGCGTTCATCGAGGAACATAATTATGAGTTACGCTACAAACCTGGAAAAACTAACGTTGTAGCGGATGCGCTATCAAGAATCCAAATTAATTCTCTAACACCAACACAACATTCCGCTGATGATGATAGCAGTGAATATATACTGTCTACTGAAGCCCCCATCAACGCTTTTCATAACCAACTAATATTTAAAACAACTAACAATTCGTCCTATGAAATGATGACGCCGTTTCCAAAATTTAAAAGGCATATTTTTTGTGAACCAGAATTTACTAACCAATATTTAACAGACAAACTAAAAAGATTCCTCAATCCTAACATTATTAACGGTATACTAACCGATGAAGTAACTATGGGTCTTATTCAAGAAGTGTATAAAAATTTATTCAATCCGAAAACAATGCGATGTAGATTTTCTCAAATACAAGTTGAAGATTTAACAAATGAAGAAAAACAACTAGACGAAATTAAAAACATTCATAATTTTGCACATAGAAATTCGAAAGAGAATTCATTACAATGCATTAAAAGATTTTATTTCCCAACGATGAGAAAAGTAATAGAGTCATTTGTAAAAAATTGCGAAATTTGCAAAATGGAAAAGTATGATAGGAAACCACAACAATTTATACCAATAAAGACTCCAATCCCCAGATATCCAGGTGAAATTGTTCACATTGACATATTTGCGTATAACTCAAACTTGCTGTACCTTTCATCAGTAGATAAATTTTCCAAATATCTCAAAGTAAGATTCATCAAATCAAAATCTATTGCAGATATAAAAGAAGTAATGCAAGAACTTTTATATGATTGGAATTTACCAAAACATATCGTAATTGATAACGAATGCACATTTGTTTCAAATGTCATAGAGCAAATGATTAAAAATCTAGGTATATCTATTTTTAAAACTCCCGTAAATCGTTCAGAAACAAACGGTCAAATCGAAAGATGCCATTCAACAATTCGTGAGATAGGCAGGTGTATCAAGGCACTAAACCCAGAAATCACAGATAAAAATTTAGTGCAACAGGCTGTATACAAATACAACAACACCATTCATTCGTTTACGAAAGAGACCCCCAAAAACGTATATATCAGAGAACAATCGGAAGAAATGTCGTTTAGAGACAGAGCGTTATTAAGAGAAAAACTTGATAAAAAAATTATAAAACTATTCGAAGAGAAAAATGAAAAGATGAAAGATAAGAAATATAAAGACTATGAACCAAATCAATATGCGTACGAAAAGAGGAAAACAAATAATAAACGAGATAGTCGTTTCAATATGGTAAAGATTAAAGAAAATTATCCTACGTATGTAATCGATACACATAACAGAAAAATTCATAAAGTGAATTTAAGAAATCCGACTAATTGATTCATTATTCTTATCATTTCAGTACAATCCTTATCGCTATTTCATCGATAGAATCGAGTAAAATTAAGATACATAATGTAACAAATGATCCATTAGCCATAATACCGATAGGGAAAGCTAAAGTACAAATTGGGTACATTAGAACAATTCATCCAATAGATTTAGCCGATATCAACGAAACAATAGAGAAAACATTGCTAGATAGTCCAAATGGAATTTTTACTGAACCTATCGACAATTTAATTAGAATAAAAGCTAGCATGCTACAGGACACTTTGGCGAAAATCAAACCATTTGTGAAAAGGCAAAAACGATGGGACACGATAGGTAAAGTTTGGAAATGGATCGCTGGAACTCCTGACGCCGACGACCTACATGTCATTAACTCCACAATGAACTCCCTGATAGCAGAAAGCAACAAACAAATAATAATCAACCAAGGTTTCAACGACAGGCTGAAACAAATAACTGATGTCGCTAACCAAGTCGTAAATATCGAGAACGAACGCTATGAGTCATACCAAGTAGAAAATCGAAAACTTATTCTACTTCCCAACATAAATATGTTACAAGAAAAATTGGATGTCATAGAAGACGCTATACTGTTAGCTAAACATGGGATTCCGAGCAGTAAGCTACTATCCCTTGAGGATCTGACCTCAATAGAACAGTTCCTTGAAAAGAATAACATTAAATACAACACACCGGAAGAATTGCTAAGGCAATCAACTGCCCAAGTTGCAGTAAATGAAACTCATATACTATACATGCTAAAGTTCCCCAAACTATCTCCAAAAATCTACGAATACGACTATATCGATTCGATAATACAACACGATGCACGTATAATCGTCACACAGAACTATATATTACAAAATCAAACCCACGTATATTCCATGGCAGAGAAGTGCCAACAACAAGAAGACGTTTATATATGTCCGAAAATCGGCATACAACAACCCACAACATGCATTCAACAAATTGTGAAAAGAGAAGATTCACAATGTGACTACGAAAAGATTTATAGCCAAGGCTTCATAAAAAGAATCAAAGAAGACACAATACTAATCAATGACGTCATAGCAGAAATCGCATCAAACTGCAGCAAAATGAACCAAGTACTGAACGGTTCCTACGTCATACAATTCGAAAATTGTAACATCATCATTAATGGAGAAATTTATTCAAACAATGAAGTCACCATTCCTGGTAAACCATTTAAGTCAACAACAGGAATTAACATTGACAAAGGCGAAATCAAACATAGACCGCCTCTTCAACTGATACAAAACCTCACAATAGAACACAGAGAAAAGCTAAAAAGTATCAACCTACAAAACGACTCCTTGAGATGGAAATTTAACATATTTGGAGGAACATTTGCGTTAATATGCATATGCGCATGTATAATATTTCTATTCTTCCAATTCAAGAGAACTACAGTAAAAATAGACATGACTCAAGCGAAACAACTCGAAACCTTTGTCAGCCGACCTATCTCGTTCCACGCAGCAGCGAGACTTTGAGGGCAAAGTCACTTAAGAGGGGAGGAGTTAAGACATCGTAGTCGAGTTAAGCTGATCTCGCATCGAAGACGACATCGCAGCATGGGCTAAAAGACGACAACGCAGAACGGCATCGAGCATCGAGAATCTGCAACGCAGCAGAATGCACCGAGCAAAGCGATGACGACGAAGACGCCGAGCAACGCGACACTGGCCACGCGCAGACAGCTCCAGAAAAGGACACCGCTGCACGTGGAGAGCCAACGTGGCCAAACCGTGGGAACCATCGTGGGTTCCCGACAGTAGGGCACAAGCTGGGCGATGATAAATCAGTTGTAATTAGGAGTTCGAAACGATAAGTCGAGTTGTAAAATTATCTCTAGGTTTAATAAAATTTTTTTATGACCAAACGGTTATAAGAAAGTTTAACTAACCTTTATCTGAAATCACTGTCATTACGCCAATTTGGCAATTTGGGACCGGAAGTGATTGAATTCGGAGCGATATAAATTTTTTGCCCATCCAGATGCCCAAGAACGTCTGCTTTTTCGAGGAGTTTGAGCCATCGTAATCAATTGATTACCTGTCAATGGAATCAAAAATGTTGCTTACCCTCGAGAAGGCAGAAACATGCGCCTGGTTTTGACGGAAAACCTGTGCTCGGGAGATCTGTTTGATGATTTCCGTTTCGTTATTCTAGGAATTGTAAAATGAGAATCGATTCTAAAACGTTACGGAATTTGTTTTTAAAATTCAAATTTAAATTAAAAAATAAATGCCTTTTTCTTTTATATCTATTTTATATCTTCTTTTGAATATTTACGTTTGAACTAAGCGAAACTGTTGTGAAACAATAACGCACTCAATGCGTGAAGAAGTTTGAGACAAAACCGGGCAAACACAACAAAGAGCACACACATCACCGTATTCTTGCACAGATAGCATGACCCTTGTCGTGTACCCTTCTTTCATGGTACAATCCTTTGTCTTGTAGAAAAATACTCTCCCTTAGACGGCACGCCAAGTGAAACAAAAACACTTTGTACAGGTGGACCCATCGAGCTGAGAGGGAACCATTTTGTCTGGTTTTTCCTTTTGTGATGCCCACATTTTAGTGGCCTTTCGACATACCACTTCTTGGGCGATATTCACCAAAGCCGTCTCAGCCCCGGGTTTTGAATGGGGCTGGGCTTCGACTGAGAGAGCTGCAGTGAAGAGGATGCGTCAAAAGACTCAGCGGTGGCTACATGGGGTGGCTTGCAGGACGGACAGTGTCTTACATTGCTTTCCATACTTTCGATATCAAGTATGCAGTTTTTTGCATCCCATACCACAGCTAACAAAAGAACTGCGGTTCTTTGAATGTATGAGTTGTTGGCTGTTGAAAGTAACTCTTGTAAGCTGATAAGGGTAGCGTATCATCTAGTTTGGAAAATGGTTAATGTTTTTTAAACAAAATTTCCTTATGACTTTGCAATGTATCGAATTCGACAGTGATTGATAATCAATTTCGGTGTACAGAACAGAACATACACTATTTGTCTTAGCATATTTTCCCATCTTCTGCTGTTTACTTAACCGCAAAGCATTAGACAACACGTTGAGATCCATATCCACGGAAACCACTACGCCTGGCCTATGTTTGACCTAAACCTGTCATACTGTTATCATCAATCAACAAAAAAGCTAACCATTTTGACGAAACTCCAATCGGCGAAATAGTTCCCCAAGCTAACCGATACGGAAGGGGTCGTTCCGTTTTCGTTTTGTGGGAAATTTTTCCGCACGCGAACCACACACAAATCGACAAATTGGCTGCCCATACCTGGCACTGCCGGCAGAAAGTTATGCTTGCCTGTGTAGAGTATGGAGCATCGTTGTGACGTGGAACCGTCGTCCAGCTACTTTCGCATGTGAGCGACTTACGTGCAAGACAACAAGCTTCGGAACGGTATGGAACCGTTTTGTTCCTGCTGGTTCAACGATTGGTTGGTTGTTTATGAGGGCGCTCAAAGCGGGGCGTGAATGATGTAAACGGAAGCCTTCGATCCTTCCCTAAGCAAAGCAAATAAATCTAGAGGAAATAGATTCAATCAATCAATTTACATTATGTTGCGTTTTACATATATTTGTCAGCAGCAGTACGGTTGTGCTGTGGTGCAAAGAGCAGCGCGGATTAGGGAAAGCCCTGGGTATAGTGATTTATGGCGATGGCGATGATAGTGAGAATCTATCGGATAGGGTGAATTGTAACAACGAGGTTAGCCACAAAAATTGAGATCATTTAAGTAAATTTCACCCAAGTAGAGATGTTTGTGTGGTATAATATCTTGTATGGTAACGTGAAGAGAAAGTGAGCAGTATTAACTCTGGGTTTTAAAAGTTCAAATTGAAAAAAATGCCCGTATAGCTATCAACTATATTTTTTACAATGAAATTGTGCATGCATGAAAGTGGCCGCCCCAGCCCGGTATGTAGGCCAAAGTGCCACAAAGCCATAGTCTTAATGAGATCATTAATGATGATCTAAGCTGTAATTAAATTTGTTGCATTTCAACTGCAAGGCTGTGAGCGACTAGCGCGAAATGCTTTGAGAAAAGCCTTACCATCATTCCGTTAATCGCTTTAACTTCTAACTGTCCGCCAAACAACGATCATTAGAAGACTCTTGAAGATATCTTGCAAAGCAACTACGTGAAACTGGTCGCATCGCTCAAATTTTGTGTCTGACTCAAACCGAACGCATACCAGAATGAAATTAATATCCATGAACAAGGATCTCAGAACTTTAAAATGTGTTTGAGCATAATATATAAGGCTTTTAAAAAAATCATTGTTTTGAGTTCATGGACTGCCATATTGTCTGGATGTACTAGTTATACCAAATCCGGTCCCTGTTTCGCTCTCTCTCTCTCTCTCTCTCTCTCTCTCTTTGTCTGGTGGTTAGCCATCATTTTAGGTATAACTGTTTCAATGGCGTACTTTTAAACAGAATTCTGGGAAATATTTTCAAGCGGGACAGTCCAAGTTTTCTCTGTCGACGAGGAATCGATACTTGAAAGAGAAATGTACGTCCACGATGATGGGATGCACGATCTGATGTTGTTGAGGCACTAGAATACACCTGAAATGAAACAAAGTCATGGAATTGTACATTCATTTAGGGTTGTGTCTCTAGTAGGGTTTTCAGGAAAATTTCCGGAGTTCATTGTATGCTGAATGCTTTATGGTATTCTAAAAATGTATTTTAAATATTATTTTGGATCCAAATAGACTCATAATTCAAATAAAAAGAAGAGTTCCAAGGAAATATTCGAATAAATGCAATGTTTTGATGGGATTTTGGATGACTAGCTACCCGTAGGTTCCTCCAATTAGTCCTTTCCTTCCTATGAGACCTGATGCCAACTCCCGGAGTAGGCGTCCTTAGAGAAACGGCGGTCTGTGGCCATTGGCGTGTTCATCGCTGGCTTGCGCTTCCACGTCACCGACGCTCCTGATCTTCTGTACCGGATAGGCCTACTTACAGCCCGGAACCTCACTGTCCAGTGAGTCAAAACCTGCTACTCCTCTCTTACGTTACCTCATTTTAAGTCTTTGGTCAGCCATGGTGGCAAACAAATGTTAGTGTGAATAAATAAATAAATAAATAAATAAATAAATAAATAAACGACGAAAGAAAATCTAGTTCAACCTCACACGTTGGACCTCCTTCAACCTTTTAATACTTGTTTATTGTAACTCGGTATTGTATTGTATCAAGTGCTAATTATCTGTTTCAGTGAACACATGCACCATATCGAATTACCTCTTGCTTTGAATTCGTATGTTTGCATCAGTGTGCTTGGCGGACGCATTTGTTTGAAGCAAGCAAAGTCAACAATACATCCGTACTTCGCCATACACGTAAACAAAAACAATACCATATGGTCGTATGGTAATGCAATTTCACGCACAACCGTTCCCAAACAGACTAAAAGACATCTTAGGACGTGCTGGTGTTCATGGAGCCACATGGAACCAGAGATGGAGCTTGTTTTTCCCGCTATTTATACTTATTTTGCAGCAGCAAAAAAAGGCTGCCCGTATACGTTTCGGATGATTCTTTTATCCAGTCCGAACGAATGAACTGGGGCGAAAGTTTAGATCCACAGCACGCTGTTCGGTGCAGCAGCGCAGTGTTAGTTTGCCTATCTAATCCCGTTTTGTTCCACGTATGCATATTACGTATGCAAATCATGGGGAAAAATATTTTCGTGATATTTACAATTACAGCACAAGGCGCCGCTGTCCGGTCCGGTGGGACATGCTAGTGTGCAATAATATAAAACGCCTCCCCATCACCTCGGCAAAGTTCTGCCCGAGCCCGGGCATAATGCAGAGTGGCCTGCTAGCAGTGGCTGCCGTCTTTGCCGAAAACCGTCGTCTTTCCTACGAGCGGGTGGTGTCTTTGTGATATTGAATTCCTCCTGCTCCTGCGTCCAACGGGCAGCTTTCCGTTGCTTGCCGGGGCCAGCTGGCAGCGCATGACGGAATGGTATTGAAAATAGGACCAAAACGTTATTTTCCTTCTGCGTCTGCCGGGTCGGGACAGACATGGGAACGTTTTCGAGTGCAAATGAAATGGTTTCTCTGCTCATGAATAGAAATCACTGCAATAGCAACTTCTATTGAAGCTTACGGTTGCACAGCTTCCGGATAGACCGGGGCAGGCCTTCGCCGTTCGCCATCGGGAAGGTGTACCACTGAGTGAGTAAAAATGTTTCACCCATAACCTGTATGTCATTCCCCATGCAAGGCTGACACGTGGGAGGTGGGATGGGTACGTGGAAGAAGGCGGGGTAAAAATAGCAACACATCCCTTGGTCAAAGCTGGCACAAACTAGGGGGCGAAATCAGAGGGTGGGGGGGGGGGGGAGCAGGCCAGCGGAGATCGTATTTTACTGAGCTTGCAAACCAACTGCACCAGGCCCGATAGGACGCAACGTTGACGCAAGGTAGTATTTTCATGCATATCGCGTACGGATCGTCGTCTAGCCTCCTGCACCGCAAGATGCTGCACCCGAGGTGCTGCCGAAATGAAGAAACACTTCCAACCGGCGCCCTCCCCAAAAAAAGGACCGACCTCCAACTAAATTCAATTTGAGTATAATAGGGAAATTTCAATTGCTTGCCAGTGCTCACCGTGCGGATGACGTGTTGAACATGGTAGCCAGTTTATGAAAAGGAAAGCAAAACTATGACAATCACCCTGCTAAACCGGTGGCATTGGGAAGTTGGCCAGCCTCCACGCGACATCCCTGACCGATGCACTGGACCGGAAAAGGAAACTGGGTGGGTTCGAAAGTTCCCCGGTCACCATTCCCGCTGGTCAAATGATGATTAGTAAAACTTGTTTGGTCTGACGGAGTGCGATTAGAGCACGGGTCCGGATGAATGTGCCAAAAATCGAGTCACCCTAGCACATGTGCAAAAGTTTTGGAAAAATAGTCCATCTTCGATATCTAATGATGACCCACGTCCCTGCATCGACCAGTGAGACTGGTGCGACCCCGGGTAACTGGCACTTATTAACATCGTGCGAAATTGATTCTGGGGTTTTGTGTGAATGCATTCGTACCGTATTGGATGCTGTTTGTTGTGTCAGTCTAATGAAATCCAAACAGAACTAGGGGTGCAGTTTTTGGGGCGCGTTCGTTGCGTGAGATATGCCGTGGTGTGCATATTGACAAAGGCGAACAGTATATCACACAGGAGAGATGTGGCGGAGATAAAGCTGGTAGCCTGGTATTTTGATTCAAAACAGAATAAATATATCATTTTTCTAACCTGATTTGATTCTGGTTGTTTTGTTAAAAGAATGAGGACAGGTTCGTTATTGCTTCCTTACTGATTTTGTTTTGATTTTATTTCGGAGATCATAGGCATATCTGTATCACTTATGATCATATGTTCTGTTGGCAACAGATCCATGCTCTCATTTGGCAGAACCGGATATCGGATCCCAATCGGACCGTCCTCCTGTATGCAAGGGCAGATCATCCAGCTATGGCTAAAAATAAGTCCTGTAAGACAGAATAAGAGGTTGCAGCGCCAAAGGCACAAGATAAGAGATACGAAAAATGTACCCTTTTCCATTTGATTGTTTACCGTAATTAATCATGAAGTTCTGGCAAATCAATGTTGTTTGCAAATAATCTACCATGATCCCTGCCGTTTCCCGTTTGCGTTGTTAATGTGCGCTGACCGTAGGCGTGACATTCGCTCGAGGGCACAGCGTAAGCGCTGCCTTTTTCCTCTCGGCTATAGGTATAACCGCATTCATCATTCAGGGTAATGGGCAAGACACGAAAAGGCACCCCGAATAGCCGTGAGTGAGTGAGTGTGTTCGTACGGTAAGAGATAAATTTGAAGGAACTGCAACGAGCCAACCATCGTACTGAGCAACAATAACCAGTACGACGAACTGAAGCCATCCTACCATGCAGAACAGTTACGTTTACGATGTGGTGTATGAACCGTTTATTCCCGGTTTTTCCCCCCGCATTGTAGCCACAAGCGATACAGTAAAACACTTATTTTCCCTCTCGGACGGTCTAGCCCGGTTTTGCGTTCGGTATGCCGGTTTAAGCCTCGAAGCGCACCAGCGCCGAGAAGGGTGTGCCCCGTTGTCAGTCGACATCGTCATCGGTATCTGGGGCCGTGGACCGACTTGAAGGCAGTTGTGTGTAATAACAATAGTAATAACAAGAATGGCTGACACCAAATCGCCCCCAGCAAGCCAAGTGCCCGGTCCCCGGAAGTTGTTTGGTGTTTGGCAAAATGAAAAGCTCGAAAAGAAGGGGAGCCTTCGTGCATGGTTGGGGCTGGTGGGGAAGTGGATGCTGAGCTCAAGGGCTTGCCAAAAGGGGGAGTGCGGTGACAAGGGAACTGACCGGATGGACGACATGGCTATATAAGCAGCACGCGAACGAGCACACACACACACACACGTGCCGAAAGAGATCCAACACACTGACGCACTCATGCTGGGCACGTATAGTTTATCGTAGCTGCATACTCAGTCAGCATAAAGATGAGGTTCCGCTTTGGTTTCTGTTTCAATGGATAGTTTGCACAATGGGTATGGGTATGGATGGAGGGGATAATGGGGGGGGGGGTTGGTTTTGGGATTTGGGAAAGCAAGAACGTGGGGAATAAAGATTGACCCCGGAGAAAACATCACGTTGTGATCAGAGTGTCAGTTTGCAGTCGGATAAGTAGGGAGGGGGCGAGAGAGAGAGCGAGTTGATAGCGGGTGCAAATGTATGTGTGCTGGGCGTAGGCTATTAGCTCGGACGACTGTTAAAATTCGAGGAAAAAGCTTAAAAAGGATCTTATTACACAGTTGGTGTAAAAATTGGGTCGCATTCTAAGTAGCATCACGATCGTTGGGGGGGGTATTTCGGTTAAAAATTAAATGTGTTATTGTGTATGGTTCGGTAACATTGAGAGTGACCTACAAGTACATTATACACTTTTACATTTGAGTAACTTTGACATATTATTCGTTCGCTTGAAGCCTTCGATAATAAATTTAAAATTGTTGATGAAACAAACTGGTTCGATGACTATGTCCTAGCGATCCTCCTCAATGTCAATTGGGATATGATGTATTTTGTCTAGCAATTAAATACTACAGCGCCAGCAGATGATTTGGACCAATTTTAAACCAAAAAATATTCAGGAATTGAAATTGACGTGCTACGTGTTTTATTCATGGACGATGAGACCGGAAACACTGTGGCACAACTGTACTATATATTTAAACTATTTAGGCCATTTCAAGGTTTGCCAAGCAAAGACTTCAAGATTGCAATTGCTAAGCAACGTGACTTCAACATTGACTGAATTGGTTTTTTTTGGCCAATTTGTATTCTTTCTAAATCCAAGATAGACAACTGTTCGTCAAAGCTCAGTAGGAGCTGTAAAAGATTTAAATATATATTTTTTTGGCAGTCGGGTTGATTGATTCTGAAAAGTACATAAGTAGTGCGGATTGGATTTTGGTTGTAGAAATCGTTTTTACTGAAATAAGCCATAGTAAAACAAAACTCATATTATATAGGTAGTACGCTACGTCATTCTATCTAAAAAACCCTTCGACTGAACCTCGTTAACCGTCCACTTAATTTTTGTTCATAAATCGGGGTTCAAATCCTATCCAGACCGCCTTCTCGAACGCAGGGCTAGCTACTTTGCTTTCGGTAAAATCAAGTCACTGAATGTCAGAAATGACAGGCTGAGATCTCCCGAGGTTGTAGTACCTAGCAAGAAGAAGAACAAGAAGGAGAGCCCAGGCCAAAATGCTGTTGATAATAATAAAAAATATGTATTAAAGACAGCTTGTTATTCGTATAGCCTGGAAATTACAGAAATTTCGACGCTGAGCTGACATTTATTTCTAAAAACCTTGGATGGGAACCTAATCTTGTTGTGGGAAGTCCTAAACAAGGATCTAAACCTTGAACAAGGAGGAACACATCATGGAAATTAAGGACATCTAACATAGAGAAAAATACAAAAGTATAGTTACAATGTTCATATTTGACAACAGCCTCATTGATTCTTAATCAATTTAACAAAAAAACATTTTTTTATCGTCGGCTATTTTCTATTATTTTATTTTGTGCTTAGTCTTTAGAATCAGGAAAAATTTCAAATTTTGTTTTGGTAACTTGTAAGTTGGTATAATCCGGAAATGTCACTCTAATCCATTTAGCTTAGAACACAAGAGTATTGCATCCTATGACTGACTCAACTACAATGCCTGTATGATGAACCTAGCACCCCTTGCACGCGTCAAATGGTGGAAAAAGGTTTTTGAACATTTACTCAAACTAACTGTCTCTGACGGCTGGCCCGAAGGTACACAGGACCAGTGTGCTGCTGTGTGGCCGTAATTTTGGCTGTCGCTCGGAGTGTTAGGTACCACTGCTGTCCACGCGCACTGTTTCGACATCTACATTTTCGTTCCACTGTGTCTCGTGACACTTTCCGGCATCGGTTGTTAGGCACTGGAGGACCCAGTGGGGACGGGTGCGAGTCGCAATGGTCGCAAGGTGTGAGACAGTATGAATACAAACTGTAGAATAAATTTATTTAGAAAAGTTATGAAAATCGCAGTGCAACTTTGGCACCAATGAACATCGGGGCGTCGTCGGTCTGCCAGGGACTGCCTTTTACAAGACGCCTAACAAGCGACATTGACGCGTGTGCGGCGATGATTGCAAGCACTATCCACCGGAGCACCGGAATCCGGCGACCGGCAAACCGGAACGAGGTAAACCGGAAGAGTTCGCATCGCCAAAGGCACTTTCCTTTTGCTCACGGTACCATGCATGCCACGGTTGAGGAGCGTTCAGCTGTTTCTTGCTTCGATCGCGACGAAAGGAGCGGCCCTTCTGGAACTGCACTCGGAAGCAGCTCGGGTTTTTCGTATCTCTGTAGCATTTGCATTTTGCGACTTGCCAGCGCGCAAGGGTGAGCTGCGATAACGAAACAGGACAGAAGACTGAGGGTAAGGAAGGTCCGGGTCGGGAGAGATGGTGCGAGCGAGTGAGTTTATATGTTACGGAGTGGGAGTAAATTTAGCTGAACCATCTGATTACGCTTCTATGGCGAAACGAAGCCGTTATTATGCACACTGCAGCCCATTTAGCTTGGTTGCGGCAGGACCGGAGTCCAGAGTCTCCGAGACAGCATTTCACGATGATCTTGCTGATGCTGATGTTTAGGATGATAATGTTGATGAGCCATGGGCATAGGGCAGTGAAGCTTTGGTCCCACACGGCTCGAGTTTGCGTCATGAATGGTCGGTTAAAACCGGGCAAACCGGACCCCCCCCCCCCCCAAACTAAAAACAAAAAAAAAAAGGAGCCAAATGAGTTAATTCAGGCACGAGAGATTTGGGTTCCGGGCAGTTCCAGGAAGCTTACCCGTAAGGATGTTCGTTTGCAATGCGGTGTAAGACATCCGGACGGACGCAAATGCATTCCTGGGGTGCAATGGTGCCGCAGACTCGGACGAGATGCAGTAGTTTTACCACACCACATTACAACCCCATTTACCGGGCAACGGTATGCCCGTGTTTCCGTCTTAGAGTTGGCCTGTTGTTCCGGCCTGCCAACAACACCACAATGCTAAAGTAAACTGTCCATGCGGTTTTCGGGAGCGGAAAGGCACAATTGCCACCGTGCATGGCGTAACCTCAAAGGTGATTAAATGCATTGCCGTCTTTTGAGACCTCTGTAAATGCCGGTGGCCCTCTGTAAATGGGTGGTAATGGGTAGCACCATGCGCGGCCACACATACACGAGCTTGGAACTCATTTTGTCTAAGCTTTCTGGTGCACGGCGAAGTCAATGGGGGGCATGTAGGCTGTAGTATGCAGACCAGGCTCCGCGCTATCCCAGGCTTACAGGAACGAGTCATTGGAATGGGCAGCTAGCCTGGTGTAATATTTTTTACCTAATGTTCCTTCCGTTGTCTAAGTGTGTTTGCTGCCAAGTTTACTTCAGGCTTTTTGAAACGGAATAGACAGAATATGGCTTTGTCGACTAACAGGTTTGCTTAAGCGTATGTAGATAGGACAGAAAATATATATGTTTTGTTCGGCTTTCTTATCTTAGCTATGATTGGTGGTTTACACAGCAATTCAATGACTTTGTGGCTTGAAATGCAGTCAAGTAGGCATACAGGCATAACTTTTAATGAGTAAAAGTTTTTTTCCGCTTTATAAACGTTGACGGTATGATATGACGCTAGGCAAGAAAAGTTTAATGTTTATCGTTCTATATCAGGGATTGGTGTGTGGTCTGTTTTAAATATTTTCAAATATTTTCTATCATGTGGCACTAACAGTAAGATCGAAGCGGTAAAGATATTCTCAGCAGTTGGGTGATCCGCCCCAGGTGAAAAGAGTGTCGTTGGAGGCCCTACCTTGGGTAGGAGGGTTTTAACAGCTCTTGAAGTTAGTAGAATAAAGAGTTAGGATGGATGGACTAAAGTTCTGATGATCTAATCGAATCTCTTTCGGCTAAGGATACCCCATTTTATTTATAATAATATTGAGCGTAATGTTTTACTTATACCAGGAACTTATATTTATGCCTTAAATATACTAGGATTAACATAAGCGATAAGAAGATACCGCGTCGATGAGGAATTCCAAATGTTGTAAGAGCAATTACCTAAGGGTATGTTTATCTTACACGAGTGGTACATTTGCAACGGTAGAATATGCTCCTGTGGTCAATAACCGCTGTACACGTGAAAGTATTTGTAAATGTACAGCTCAATGCCAACGGCTACTACCGTATAGCATTAGACAAATTGACACACCGGCAAACAGAAATTAAGCAGTGTACCATGTACCACCTTTGCTAGCAGGTGTTGGGGTACTTAACTTCTTCCCCGAACAGCAAAAAGAAACGCAACAGACATGTACTAAAAAGATGTTCGATAACCTACCCTACGGAAACCTGGTGGGCCAAAACTTTTGCTGGGTCATCGTTTAGGTTTTGCACCGCAAAAGATCTATTGTTCTGCTGGGTGCCCTGAGTTCCCGGTACACGATGATTCTCGGCTCTAATCATTTCCCTTCACTCGTCAGCTAGGAACTGTAAATCGTGACCCAAAAACCTGAAGTGCGAGGTTGTAGTTTACCCAACCCGACCCGGGATATGAGTGTCTGGTGTTTCCCATTGCTCCTAATGGAGCGTCGCACTGATCGGCGTGCGGTGTGGCAAGCGGGACGGTGGGTGTGTTCCACCAAAAACCGGAAAGGAAAAACACAACAGAAGCAATAAATCTCCTGATTGTTATTTGTTCTTGGGAAACGGTTCTTTCCGGTTATTGTTCGAGGATCGTCTTCCGGTGCATAGATGTACATAAATTAGCACATCTGGTTTATTTTTTAGCAACCCTCCTCGCCCAACACATTCCTACATACACACCAACACACTCATGAATTCCGTGCTGCAGACTTCCTTTGAAGATGTGTGGATCCTGGAGCTTTTGGTAAAGCTTTTTGTTGCAGCAAGCGTGCTGAAGGTCTGGCTGTTGTTTGATGAGGATGAAAGTGTGTGGCAGGATGGGAGTGATGGTTGAGGAACAGTTATTTATTACATGCTAAGCAGTAAATTTGAATCAATTATCAGCAGCACTCGTAAGGAATGGGGGTGCAGAACAACATGATTACTGTGAAACGGACAAGCATGGAGCAGTTGTTCGATGGTATTCCCTTGAAGTAATATTCGTTCAAGTCTTTTGCAATTGTAGACTACGAGTTGTTTGATGTAAAATTTGAGGATTTTTAAAATAACTGTAGACATAGTTTACTCCTTTTCTCCAGTAATTATTTTTTTATTATTTTTAATTGATCAGCCATTTCTCGGCACTCATGCTGTGCTGTATCATAGCTCTTAGGGATGGCAGTAGCTTACCACAAAGAAAGCATATGGCACGCCGCTTCAGGCCTCTTTTAATTTATAAAACTCGTAGCTGAGTGACTCTTACTGCGTACCGAGAGACGCTCAAGCAGGGGATTTCATAGGGTTCCCGGGACAACTAACGTGTGATACTCTAGCGCTGTGTTTACTTCGAAAGAAGTTTTATTTTAAGAAGCTTTGAATAGTTGGAACTTTTTTGTATGTGAGTTCTACTCATTTTATTTGCTCTAAATTTATCTAACTACCCAAAATTTTTTATTTTTTCAACACAGCCTTTAATTTTTTATTTTTTCATTAAAAATGCCTTATAATTGTTTTCCTCCAATGTAATAAAAGGTAGTAAACATCGTATCCGTAACAAATCTTAAACATCGTTCATTTTTCCTTTACCGCACAAAATTTGGCAGCTCGTTCACGAGGTCATATTTTCGTCCGGCAAGCCTTTAGCGCCATGCTTGATTTTCAATTATTTTTAATGAGTTGTACATGCTTCAACTGGCACAACCATGCTCCATTATACCAGTCTGCATCATGACCAACCGTCACATGCCTCGCATCGTTGCGTTGCGAACCATGAGCGATTGGTGATGTAAAATGAACCCATCATCAACAAAGCATTACATCCCACGCGGATGAGAAAAATCATTCCCGCTTAATCAAGGGTTCGGTAGGTACGCGCGACCGCATGACGAGAAATAAATTTTCCCGCTCCCATCCAACGCTCCTCGTTCCCGGTCCCCGTCCCGTGGCATAGAGCGTGCTGTGATTAACGATAAGTTTAGCCAAAATAAACGACATTCAAATCCGGACAAGGAATAACCTCTCCGCCTATCCGCCTAGCCTACGTTCGTAGCTCCACGACGCCCCAACGAAAAGCTCAACCGCCTGTCGAACGTGCGACGACGAACCTGCGACAAGAAAAAAAGCAACGTGAAAAAAAAAACGAAAGATTAATGATTTATGCTGTAGGCTTCGATTTCATCGTTCAAGTTGACGTATTGAATTATTTGCCCGGCGTCGTCTTCGCTGTGTCGCTGGTACGTCATTTGTCCTTGGCCGAGTTCTTGCACCAAACCGTCGGGGGCAACAAAGGAGCGCCGCGAATGAAGATAATGAGAGGATGTTGTGGACGATTAGAGGAAGATGTCGTGGGAAGCGCACGTTAAGGGTGAACTTTTTTCCCGAGGCGGCCGATTGTGCGGATTGAATGGCGGGGAACAGGAAGCAAAAGGGGACAATGATTAGAGCAAAACACAACTATAACACCGCGGCCCAGGCTTTCGGGTCGATGATGAACGATTGATGAAGATCGTTCGCCTCCTTTCGATGGGCGACTGTCACGGAACAACCTCCGGTTTGGGTGGGAGGCATGCCTGGAGGGGCTAGGCAAATCGTAATTTTCTCAACTTTGCAAGAAACATGTTGGTGTTAGCAAATAGTCAGCGAAGCGTAGATAACGATACGGTGCAATGTTTGTTAAAGCAATGCAGAATTTCAGCATCAATCATAGCTTGATGTCAGAAAGTTTCGTCCGCAAAACAAGCGCAGGTAAAACGCAATTTAAACATAGGCGGGAAAGTTTGGAGCACAAGCCGCTTGTTGATGGCGATATTGATCAATAGTGATTGAGAAGCAGGCATAATAAAGGGTTTGTAGGAAAATCGATGTTGTATGGTATATTCTACAAAACGGAAGTTGATTAGATTCTTGCTGATATTCTGAACCTATGTAATTAAGTTATGATATGATTGCTTTGACATCTAAACTTGATGAGGCCTAAGGCGATAACTAATCCTTGGATGTTTTTGAACTTTGTGCACAGTGATACCCATAAAACGATAACTTTCTTTGGTAGATGAGACTTAAACGACGAGATCCCTTTGACTTCGAAGTGTCTTGATGGATATGGCTTTTTCAACTGCAAGTATTCTTGGAAAACCAAGCCTATTTGACAAGGAGGTCTTTTGGTAGCCAATAATCCTTGTCTAAAGACTACAAACTATAAGGTATCGTGGTATAGGCGTTTCGGTAGACGATGCCTATATGACTGACAAATCTCTTGGGCGGAACAAGGTAGATGAGGTTGTCGTTCAAATGAGGCTGGTTATTTTAAAAAGGAAGTCTTTTGGACGATGACTCTGGCTACACGGAGAATCTCCTTGGGAGATATGGCTTCTTAAAAATAGCACCCTTGGACTACTCCGTCTTCTGTTAAAGAGTCTCTATCTGTTTTTGGGACTTATTGCTGCAAATTCCTCTAGCACTTATTTTTAATTTTATCCTGATTTCTAATTCTAGCATTCCTTCACATGATTTGCTTTTAGCAGGATAGTCCAGTCGAGGATTTGCTGCGTGTGAAACGGTTTTCAGGAATGCCAGTTACACTACCTCGAAAGTATAATTAGAACTGTTAACAGTAAACCAGACAATATATGTAGGATGTACGTAGTATATGTATCAACAGAATGTCACAATATCATTAGCATACGGAAATTTAAAGCTTAGTTACTCTCCATCAATTGTAAATCCTTACAAAGTTTGTTGAAATAAAACTTTGGCCATGTACCGTGGCAACTGTTGGTTACCAAAACCTGAACACAAGTACCGCTAGCTCACACCGTACATTAAACGCTTTCTTTCATTCAAGCGTGCTTTGATGGGATATAATCAGCGCAACGTAACGTAAGTGTTTAAGAAAAACGCATTTAATGCTGTAAACAACATGCAAGAACATATGCAAAAACACCAGCTACAAAGTATCATTCCTTCCGGTGGTGGTTCCTTCGAATGGCTTAGATCCATCCAGATGCTGTCTTATTTGCAGGAACCACATCCAAGACTTGCCGGAACTGGATGGCGTAGCGCATGTTTCGGAATAATTTTCATTTAAATTGAGGGAATTTTTTTCCGCTAAACTTTTGTGCTCTAAAGTGAGGCTACATTGAAGTAGCCTAGGCACAAAGGACACTTTGACGAAGTGACGCAAGTGACTGTGCTCAGATGGAGATGGTTGATGCGATTCAGTGCACTGCTGGAATGGTTGGAATGAGCAGTTGGAGTAACTCGCAATAGGGTGTACGAAACCGGGAAGGAAGTAGAATGGACGCCGACTGTTCATCCCTAAGAATTGAGACGTCTGTCGCGTCCGTCTGAAAACGCAAAATTCGGTGTAGAGATTCCACTAATAGCCGAAAGTGGACTATAATCATTTTCAAGGGAAACTGCTCGCTTTGCATCGCACTATTGCGCAATTTCAAAGTCCAGGCTGGTGTGAAACATCGCAGTGTACCAAAATAACTAAAATACAAAAAATACAAACAAAATGTGTCGGCAAGTAGCTAACCTCGCGCCCAAATAACGAAGATGCTAGTCAAATGGTTGAACGATTTTTCAAATTACCCTTCCTTTGTACAGTGTCCTGTCGCGTTCCGAACGCTCTTCCGAAGCGGATGTACCGGATGCTGCACCGAAACGAACGGGATCACTTTTTTATCAGTCACTCTTGATCTTTTCGGTTGAAAGAAGAGGCATTTAGATTTAATTCTTTAGGTCCTTTCGGGCCCGCACGTCAGATGTTTACCGCGGGTTCCGGGCCGTCTTGGGAAGCAAGCGTTTTTACCTTATTTGTACCGAAAGATTTTTTTGGGATGGCTGTCTTACGGGTTGTATCAATTAAGCATTGGAAAATTGTTTTTGATTTATTCGTAAAATTGGCGTATTCATTCAACAAAATCAGTAACGAAATGAAACGACTCGACTATTGATGGTTATTTACTATCAAACTTGCTACTAAAAATGATGTCAAATATTCATTGAAGCCTTCTATTTTTGACGATAGAAAATATTCGTTTGAAGCATTTTTATTGAAATATTTTGAGCGATTGCATGGATATTAAGCGATTCACCACGACTGTATTCACGCCACATGAACGTCCCAACGGTCATCTACCAAGTATTTCGGTTCAGTCACATTCACTTTGAGTATCCCGTCATCCCCACCATCCAAAATATGACATCCAATGCAACATCCTTGATACAATCGGGATCAAAAATGGTTCATTTCCGTTGTGTTATGTTCATTTTAAATATCCCTATCCTCCTGCAGTTCATTCGTGAACCAACTTATAGCAACATCCTTTCAAAATACCCAAGCGCATGCGCAGCTTCAGCACTGATTTGGATAACAGTGCCAGTCATTCCATCTGCCGGAAAGATTTCCCATAAACTTCTTTAGCAGTGTAGCACATTTTCACCATGAACTCACGGTGAGCTGCAACGATATCGGTAAAACAACCAACTTTTCTCTCTCTCGCTCTCTCTCTGTCATCCTTTCTCAACACCAGAAAAGAGTGGATGTCTCGGTGTGAAAAGAATCTCCAGACTTGGCCGCAGGAAACATCGCTTCAGCCTGACTTTTCCGCCTCCGGTGTACCATCATGGTTCCGCGTCCCGCAGTTTTTGCTGCCGCGAGAGAAGTGCAGTTGGTTTGCGTTCGATTCGCTCGGGAATGCCGAAGCGGGGTCCGATTTTTGCTTCAGTATCAATTTGTCACTGGTCGGGTGTGATCCGCATACGCGGTTTGACGTTTGACGGACGTCCGGTGCGTTACGGTTACGCGGATCGTTTTACACCTCACGAAGGGTGCGTGCGGGATCGTTTCCGAACACGGGAAGTTCGAGAAGGCTTGAGCCTGGTGGCAGGCAGGTGTGAATGTAATGGTTGGTAATAATGTGATTTCTCTGTGTGATCTGCTGCTTGTGGCGAATTCGTCAACGAAAGGTGTAAAACTACGCATTGACCCGTGTGTGTGTGTGTTGCTGGTAAAGGGCGTCCCAAGTGTTGCCCGGTGCGGTGAAGCGGATTTATCTCACAGTGCGTTGTGCGCAAATGAGTGTTTGAGAATGGTAGCTCGAACAACGCGTGCTAAGAAACTCTGATTTAAACGGATCAGTGACTGTGATGGCCCAGGACCTTGTTTGGAATTATTTCGCATGTGTTAGAGCTTTGGACCGGATGCTAAAAATGGAATGAAGCGGAATCCCACTAGATGGGGGTTCGATTTTAGGAACAAATCTGCCGACTAAACATGGGCCGTGGGCAATCGGAAGCATCGAACTGTTAAGATTAATTTAGCTGAACACATCCTTGTTGGAGCTTTTGAAAGACGTTCAAAGTGAAGTCTTCCTCCCCGGCATGAAGATCCTTTAAGCTATCGGCTAGGTTATGGGTGGGCTGACAGAGACGTATCGACAATCTTCAAACGGCTTCCTGACCAACCGAACGTGGCCTTGGGAGTTTTTTGATTCAAAGTTCTAATTTCCTGCAGGCCGATATATTTTAGAAAATGTGGCTTTTCGTTACCTTTTTCGTGAGTGTGTGGCTTTTTTTGTTGTTGTTGTTTATTCTCGAGTCGGCTGACACCGAAATAGCCGACCCGGCGCATTAGATGAGCGACTCCCCGGCTACGGGCGGAACTTTCCATCAAAATGAGCCGGGACCAGCGTTGAATCCCATCAAAGTATGTTTCCGCAGTACCGGCGACCGGTCCTCCGGGGAGGATTTGCAGAAGTTCAAACGTTGGAAGGATTTCGAAGCGCCCCAAGTAATGAGCACGGAGGCGGACGTTTTGTTGGCGCAGATCGGTAGCGGTTGCGGAAATGAGAAATAAAAGTGAAGCTACCAAAGAAGAAAGGAAGAAAAAAGCTTCCAAACCCAAGAAAGAATAATCTCGTCAAATTAAATCTGATTAATTGACGGGCAACGGACACGGGGGCACGATCGCAACAAAGCAGGGTGGATAGCTTCAAGCCAGTGGAAAATTTGCAATATTTTGCTTTCTCGCAGCTCTCGCCTTTCGGCTGCTGGGCGTTATACAACTTTTTATTCGTTTTAACTTTTGCATGGCTTCTGTTTCGCATTGGCTGCCGGCACCATTGTCAGGGACTTCTGGGCGAAGTTTTTTTTTTCGCTAGCTTTCTGATCGCGTCCCGACTTGGATTGTACGAATGTAAATGAGTGGTGGGGATATATGTGAGAAAAAAGGTCTTCCAATTGTTTCCACGGCACACAGTAAAAGCAGTGCCAAGAAGATGACGTAAGGAAAGCGAACCGAAGAAAGAATCCGTGCGGGATAATCTGCATGAGATGTCTTTTCCGCTTTGTTTTTGCTTCGGGTGGAAGCATATTTCTGAAGACATGCTAGGTTTATTTTGTGCTTTTTCAAGCTGGTGGTTTTCTATTCAGCGTTTGGCGCTAAATCGCGTCGTTAAGTTGCAGCTTGACATTAAATCGACGAACGGTCGGAAAAAAGAGAAAGACACACTCATACATCGTAACTTGCAGCAAGGAAATCAGCTAATTTCTCACCCTAGCCAAACAGGGAAAATCAATTTGGAAAAAAGCAATGCACATTTTCTGAGAAGGCTTCGACGGAAGTAGACTGAAGGATTAATTAAATTCATTAAACAACACTAATCTGTTGTGAGCACGTTGGGATCGGTTTCGGGCGGACCGTGGAATTGTTGGAAAATTGTCACACAAAAACGGACACACTTCTTAGCAGAATACCTCGATGCGAGGAATGTTTTTTTTTTCTCTTTTCGGGCATGTGGTGTTGCCTAGCGTTAGCTTTCTTTTGACAACAACACAAAATACTTCCGGTTCGCTCCCAAAAGGGAATTGTAAGACATTTTTGTGTATCTTCCATTTTTCGGCTTATCCTGCTGTGAAGATGGCTCGGTTTCTTTTTTTTTCTTGCTGGAAATTGTTGAGCTCGTTATTGCTGCCAGACAATGAACCATTATGTCTTTATTAGGTTGGTGTGATGGAGAGAAAGAAAAAAATTGGAAAGGAAATTCTCACATAAAGCTCAAGTAAGGATTAGTGGCAATTGTTCGTAGTGTAGTAACGAGAATTGAGTCTCTGATTAGCAGAAAGGTTGTTTTGGTTTGGGGCAGTCTGTTTTTTTTTTTAAATTTTCGAAGACAACCTCAAGCGTTGTCACAGTTGCCGAAAGAATTTTAAGCGTACCAGGACCACTCGGCGATATTGCTTGCAGGAAAAGCAAGTGAAAAAAAAACATCCCAAATAAAACGGGCATTTGCATGTGATATTTTCATGTTCCACGAATCGATCGACCTAGTTGGCGCACCGGCGATAGTAATTCCTTTGAAATACCTGATTCCCTTTCCAGCGTGAAACCTGAGACGTGGGCCACTTTAGCCCGATGCAAGTCATTCGAAGCGCAACAAACGGCAAAAGTGGATATCAAGTGAAGTGAGCTGCCGGCCAGAATTGGTTCCCGCATACACGCGTGCAAGAGTGTTTTCGTGTTCATATGTGTGTTTGTGCGTGTGTGTGTGTAAGTAGGCACCAGTACCGCGGTGTCAGTTTGGATGCGTGCGTATGATGCTTTTCCACGGAAAACTCGTACACGATCCACGCGGGGAAAATTCAGTGTACTGGTCGTAGGTAAAATGCGTACCGCAACACAACACGCTTGAGTCGATCAAAGTGAGGATTGAGAAATAAGTATGAATATATCGCGACCCACCAGAGCCTACGCGAAAATCGAGTCGATGGGCTAGTGTGCGGCCACTCGACGGGAGACCGGGAAAATCTTGTGGATTTTGTTTCCTGCTGCTGCTGTTATTCCGGTGGAATTTGTTGTGGTGCATGTGTGCTGTGCTGTGCGTTTTTGTGTGACTCGTCGCCGTGGAACGTGGCCCCGTTTTCCTACGAAAAGGCAATTTAATTAATACAAGTGCTGATTGGCCAAACGTGTCGCGGTTTCGGTGGTAACGGTGGTGGCGCTTCAGCGAAGGTGCACCGGATCATGGCGGATTGGATCTGGGCCAAACAAGGTGGAAAAAAGGAAAACCGTCACGGTCACGGTTCTGGGCCGAGGCGAACCTTAAACCGTTGACGGTGGTAACGGCGCGTATGGCGAAAGGTAATAATCCCTTGGATAGAATGAGTCTGTGGCACAGGGTACAAGGTGTGTAGTGTTGGGTGGTATTTAAGCGGTTGGGTTTCTCCGTATGATTTTGGTTACTATTTGCGTGGTAGTGGCGTATGGCGAGGAAGGTTGAAAGTCCATATGAACAGTCATCTACTCTCCTTAAAGAAAGGCGAATTAGATTCATCTTATTTAATTGTACAATTCCATCCTCATAAGACACGCATCCCTAATGCAACTTTATCCCATGCCAAACTGTTGCCCAAGAGCAACAGAAGGCTGTGTCGAACATCAAGTCCAGCAAAAAAAACGGAATCAAATCGATTTGAAATAGAAATATTGTTATCTAATTTCCTTTCCTTGATTACGCACCGAGCGCGTCGATGGTACGGTGGGTGTAAAACGTTTCAGGAAACAAATGAAGCGTGCCGATCGACATGAATATACCAGCGGGTGAGCCACAAAACAAAACAACAAATAAAAAGCACTCACCCACCTCAAAACACAAGCCCGAAATATCGGAAATGTGCCGAAGCGTAGGCAATATCCGCACCATCGAACGTTTCGCATCCGGCGTTCCCACAGCTTCCCACACAGGGAGCGAACGGTTTGGCACTTTCCCTGCTGGGCGATGGGTTTCCCACCACCACGGTAGCACGGAAGGAGTCCGTTATCCCGGAAAGGCGTCATGAATTATAGGCTGTTATCATCACATCGTCAATAATAATCATAAAAAAGGAAATAACGATTTCTTGCTCCGTTTCTCCGGGATTTTCTGGCTGGTCCGAGTACGATCGATCTCGTGGCAAGAAATTGTGCGAAAGCGAAATAAAACCCCGCCCTGGACCGGTGACCGTTTGTCTGTTTCCACCGTTTGGTCTGCAGAGCGCGGCACCGTCACGAACCAATTGCGTTGATAGCTGATAAGAGGATGTGGTAGGAATTTGCTGCAGCACGATTGATTTTGCCTTGTGTTTTCCTCTGTTGTGCTGTACGGGTGGTGTATGGCTGCGTGACAAACGCATCGATGAAAGCTGGAAAAACGGCATCTCGATCTAATCGATCCAAATTATGGTTATGAGATGTTTTTTTTTTTGTTTCTGGGATGGAAACTTGAGCTGGATGGATCGGAAGGGCAAACAAATCTAAATTGAGGATAATATAGGGACAGATCAAATTTATACATAAAAAACTAGTTGAAATCAAAGCAATAATGTGGGAAAATCTTATTTTTACTCTAAGAACATTTCCTCGGAGAGTATTTTATATCCTATTTTACGAAGGGTAACTAGTCGATCGTCAGGTTAGCAACTTGGGACCTCTGTATGGTTTTATTAGTATTTTTTTGTTGAATTGCAACATATCAGACAGGCGACTGTAGTGGTGCAGTAATCTTACGGAATTGAAAATAATCTAGGACAACAAGATCCACTGAGAAACATTGCTTCTATAACATCATGGAAAGCGCCTAGAAAATAATAACTTTTTTTCGTAGGTAATCTATATAATTCTGTGAGCCACACATCTTATTCTTCCTGATTGCAGTCAAATTTCGACGTTAGAATCGAACTGATTCTAAATTTAAATTTAAACCCAAATTTTTTATCTTGTGCTGCGATATACATCTTTTCATTATGTAGATTCTTGTCTATCGTAACGAGACGTTACCCTATGCAAATTTAATTCTAAAATATTAATAGAAGCGATCGAACCGTCTGAGCTGTAGGAATATATCAATATTAATGTACCTCACAGCACTTTTCGTAACTTTCAACTACTGAGGAGATCCTTTACAGCTTGTAATGAGAATAGTCAGTAACCTGCAATAGATGATACATTTAGAGCCCATTGCGTATGTTTCGTTTAGTGGACTATGCAGCTACGGGTAAAATCAAGCCACAGAAAGTCATGAATGACAGGCCGAGACCTTTCGAGGTTGCAGCCTTTGCGTTACTCTAGGTTGAGAGTTGCTAACCTGGAGCAAGAGGGGATTTTCTTTCAAACGACAGAACGTGGTTTTAAATCCTGCATGTTCTCCCGTACGCAATACTACAGATCAAGACAAGCAATTTGCTGGCGAATACCTCTTACGGTTGTATTGTCGAATCAGAGTAAGACACCGACATCGGTCCCATAAATGGAAGGACAAGGTCCAAACTTCTCTCTTTTGATAATTTAGTATGAATTTAAACACCACAAAAAAGAGCAATAATTACCCCAACTCAAGCTTTTTTTTGTTGTCTTTTCTTCTTTTCGTCTTTAATGGTGCGATATTTCTCGGACAACCAAATTAACTAGCAAGCTGTACTTGATTGCTGAACAAAAAGAGAAACAGCACCAAGAAAGGAGAAAGAAAAAAAAAACTCATTACTTTTCCACTCTCTATAAAATGTGTTCTACGGTGTTCTTGTTTCACCAATCTCGTAATTTGCGGCCAAAGTTGTGCCGTTTATCTGAGCGAAACGACCAGAAAATTATGAAATCCTCTAATAGATGAAGATTTGGAGTGGCGGAATAAGGATCGGATTGGCCGAAGCTGCCCAGCAGCAGCAGCAGCAGAAGCTCGCCGGTAGGTAATAAGCCCCCGGGAGTGAGATTAGCATTAAAAGCATTGCCAAATGATTTATCAGCTCAGGAGCGTGGGGCAAAGACTGCGCTCACGGCAACAGATTTCACGCGCAAAGGAAAGGAAAGATAGCAACCGACAGAACCGAGCAAACTGGGCGACGGTGTATTAAGTGAGAGCACTCGCACTCGCCACTTTTCGGCTTGGAACGTCGAACTAAACTTTGCGCTTCAGGTTCTTGCATTAGCTCCTCTATCAAGCCAATCTCCTCGCTTCTCACCGTACTATAACACCTCGCTTCAGACACACCTATCTTCCTGTCGATGGTAGCCGAATGGGGCGGAAAATGCAATCCTGTGTGGTTGCGGGCATTTTTCTTCTTCCAAATTGTACGCTCTAAATGCACGGCCAAAGTTTGGTAACGCTGTGGTGAGAGAGGTTTTTTTTACCGTGTGTGCTGTTGTTTTGTGTTAGACGAAAATCACCGCCCTGGTCTCGCGAGGATTGGATTGGAAGAAGGTACACAAACTGCCCGGGCGGAACCACCTCACCGGTGGAATAGAAAGAACCGAAAAGAATCCAAACTTCCAGTACAGTCCAGATAAATTGATTGCGATAAGTTGGCTTCCATGATCGGTACCGGGGGGTGCCGAAGAAGCTGGCCCATGGGGTCGGGGAAGTTAAGATGTTTTGCTATTATTGTTATTATTATTGCTATTTTAAGGTGTCTAGAGTTTTGAACTCTGGTGTCCTGACGGTGTCCCCGATTTGATGGTGAAAAAGAACCAGTGCCATCTCGTTCGTGCAGGTTGCGTTGCGTTTGGTCTTGATGCATTGGGCACAAGAGCTAAAAATGGAGCGAGATAGCTGCACGATCGTTAGCGTTTTCTGTGCCAGGGCTGTTCTCCGTTAGGGCGACATCATGGATATCTCCTTGAGGCCATGGTATGACCGTGGCATTTAAGCAGCCCCAAGTGCACAGAATTGCTTCGTTACCGCCGCCCTTGAATGGCGCGACGGGGTCAAGACGTTGAGACGGCGCGACCTGCTGTGGAAAAGAAACGAACGAGGGAAGGGAATTAAATTTTCAAGAATTATATGTTGTGGAAAATTTGTCGATGGCCGTTTGCGATAACGATAGGTCGTGATGGGTTTCGGTGGAGAGTTGTGGCGTTGTGGGCCTGCCGGTCTGGTGGCTGGTGTGGTCGATGGTGGTTAAATTGTTGTTGACTGTTGCTGCCACCCGAATAAACGATGGCGCCTGCTTTTGGCCAAAGTGTCGGTGCCACTGGATAACCGAATGGCTTTTGATGTGTTGAATTAGCGTTTGGGTCACGGATAATGGTGTAAGTTTTAGCATAACTCACGTAGAAGAAGTTGCAGGATGTTCTTTTTACTGGTTGATAAAATCAATTTACCCGTGAGCTTTGCATAAGGTACAGCGATTACTTTCACTTGCTCATAGCAGTTTTAGTTCTGAAAAAAATCGAACAGATTTTCTTAATTTCTAAACCTAACGTTAATAAAAAGAGGAAGGAAAGACGCTTATTTTGGCGGATTTATCGTACAATACTATCATAATTGAAACGAAAATATTACAAACTATATTTATTGTGTATTTTGGAGCAATATACGACTCCAACATAACAATATTTCCGCCCATTTCTTTGTCTTCCGTAGATCGACATAAAAGTCTTAAAGGAAAGTGACCACGCATGCAATGAATTTGTGTTAGAGTTAAAATATGCCTTTGAGCAAAGCTCATAAACCATAACATGCATAAAACAATCCATGAAAATCCTACATGTGACCCCGACACACATGTTAAGATACATTTGAATCCCGAAACTTACCACCCCCATCTTGTACGGCTTACTTACTTGAAGCTGATGTGATGTTTATGGGTTTCCGTTTTGCATTAAAGCGCCAAAATACAACTATTAACTAAACTGTCATAGAAAATGATACACCGTACAACACTCCATCTTACTACGAGTATGAACAAAAAATTTCTACACCCAAAGCCTATTTCCATTGTCAGTCACGGAACAAGCTTGAGCTAGGCTCAACAGCATGGGCTGACGTTGCAAATGTAAGTGAGAAGTGGAAATAAATATGTATCTCGTGTCAGACGTAAATAAATGCCTGCTTTCGCTGGTCTTAAAACACAAAGAGGAAAAAGCCAAATAAAACATGCATGTGAAAATGAAACCGGAGCAAACAAAACCAAAAAGAAAAAAAAAACCCAGAGCCAGAGCAAAAGTTGGAAAATAACCACGCCAGTGAGAGTGAGCCGCCGACAGATATTATACCACTCATACGCAAGAGCTTTTCGGCGGTTTTCAAGTGAGTCTTAGCGCCGCAAAGTGCGTATCAAAAGTGTGCCTGAAATATCATAATAAGAAGAGGGAGAGAAAAAAATACTCGCCCCCACTCACACACACACACACACACTCGTAATGAAACGCATGCAGAATGGCGACGGGCTAACGATTCTTAGCTTCTACGACGTTGTGTTCGCACAACCATCCCCGCGAATATTGGCGGGTAGCTGTCGTTCGTCGCGATACCGCTCGTTGGATAAGCGAAAAATGAAAAGTAAAGTACATGTGCAAATAACGTATAACCCACATCAGTTCCGATCCGACTTTTCAGCCACTCAGCAAGTCGCGGTAAGCGGACAAAAAAACCGCACGCGCGAAAAAAGAAGAATAAATAAATAAAATGGGAAAAATGAGTGGAAAGAGGAGATGAAATGCGTGAACGCTTCCTTCCTGAAGGCTGAGCAGCGTCAGCAGTCTTTCGGCGGTGTGGTTGTTTTGCCATTTGCCTCGGGCCATTTCTAAGCCTTGGAATGGATTTTGCATCATTCGCGATCATTCATGACAATGCGGTGATATTGAAGGGAAAGAAAATCCTTAAAGGAAAAATGAAGGTTACATTTTTAGTGGGAAAATATTTTTCAGAATTTAAAACATTCTCTGGCATGAGTTGAGTTGAATGTAAACAGTTTGTATCTTACTTACGGACTTATTAGGCTCTACAAACGCTTGGCGGTATTATTCTCCGTCTTTGGCACTGGCACAACCTCGAGAGGTCTCGGCCTGCCAGTTCTGGCTTTCGATAACTTGATTTTACCACCCGTAGAAAAGTAGCCAGCCCTGGATACTGGGAGGCGGTCTGGATGGGTTTTGAATCTCTGTTCTACCGCTGTGTGAAGACCGGTGCCGCCTCAACCACCAGACCGCTTAGCAGTATTAGTCTAGTACAAAAATCTTCCATACCGCTCGCGGTTTTGGCAGACACATTGTAGGTCTGGAAACATATGAGCTGGGTAGTCCGTTCCCATTCTCATGACATTACCAGCCCACTGAAGATAAGCGAGTCTTATTCTCTGCCCTATGGAGAGTTGACCTTACAGTTCGTAGAGCTCGTCATTGTTTGCTGCTCATCCATTGTTCGGTAAAAGACTCGAGAAGGCCCCCCCTAGAATCTTTTGTGTGCAGCACTGTGGCCTGTCATTTTTATTGTACAGTGGAATTTCTGTATGGTCAAAACCCATTTGATGTAAACATTGTGCATTGTTCCTTAATACTGTTAATAGACAGCGAGTAGAACTTGATACAATACATTGTAACAAGTGGTTTGTGATTATGATATTCTTATGTTTCCTCCTTTGCTGAATATCAATGCAAGGTAACAAGTATTCATCGAATTACTGTTCCGTTACCGTCCGAAAACGCCGTGCATGTTTTGGGCCCGATTGTTCACCCCTAGTGCGACCGAAAATTAGTAAGAAGCCCCTATAAGCCAAAATGAATGGTAGGGTTAGCGGAGAGGGGATTTTAATCAAATAATAACAATATTTTATTCGACTTTCTTCAACCAATTTTGACCACACTGAAAGCACACTGAAAGCTCACTGTGAAGCTTCCGCAACGTGTACTGCGGATTGCATACCTTTAGGCGTAAATCCTACAGCGCCTAACAAATTTTGTCAGGGGGGGGCCTTCTCGAGTCTTTTACCCATTGTTCTTTCACATATAAGGGGCCTTCTGAGCTTCAACTGAAATAAATTCGTCAGCTTTGGACTGAGTCTATATTTCTGAGGCATATGTGACTGCTACTTTAAATTATCTTACAGTTGAATAACGAATAGTTTGACAATCTAACATTTCGTGGTATCAGACATCATATTCAAAGTCGTCATCCAGATACTTATTTCAAAATTTAAAATAGTTTCCTAAGACTCATATTTGGACTGTCGATAGTAAGCTGAAAACACTGAAATTCCTTGTTAAAATCAAATATTTTCCTTCCCCATCACTGTATTTTTCTACGTTTCCTTCATGAGCTTGATATTCTAGAATCAGAACGTTAATACATAATGTTTGCAATGCTGAGGTCCTGAACATTCCAGCAATAGAATTTCCCAATAAAACTAAACCAGAATCACAAACATCGCAAGAGCGCAAGGTCAAACCCATGTTACAACGTGTAACGAACGATAAAGTTTTTAGGTGATTTTACTTACGCTCATTTTTCTTCTCTCACTCACCCCCCAAAACCCAGTCAAACCGTTCCCGACCATGCTACTCAAAAAGGGCAACTACCATTTCACTCCACTACCACTACCACCACCACCAGGCCTCCAAGGACTGTCTAACAATGGTGGGGGTGCCCCGTATGGTTCCCCTCGAATGGTCGAAAACAGCTCGGTGATATTTGATGTGTTACGAACACGGTGGTGGTTCGTCCTTGCTGCCCTGAACTCGGGAAGGATAAGAAGGAAGATTTTTTGTTGTGTGCGTGAGTGTGTGTGTGTGTGTGTGTGTGAACCCTCCTATTATCCTTATGTTACTCAAAGCTTCTAGACGCACTTTCATGTGCGTTATACTATTTCACCTACTCCTTGCTCGCTCGCTCAATCTCTCTCTCTCTCTCTCTCTCTCTCTCTCGGCTGGTGCTTCTTCCGCAAACGACACACCGAGGATGGAATTGTTCCTTTTTGTTTTATGCGAACCATGATCCCCAGAGTGTACCTTAAACCAGTGTGTAAGGTAGGGTTCCAAGGCAAGGCAAGCAAGCCAGCAAGAAAGTCTCAAAGTTGTTCGTTTACCTCTGTTGACTGTCTTTAAGTTTAGCCGGCGCCTTTAGCAGCGCATCTGGCAAGAAGAAGAGGGATAGAAAAAAGCAGCACAGAGGGATAAAAAAAAGAGTCCGGAATAGAAAAGAAAGGCATTTCACGGAACAATTTCAGTGACGGAAGCAAAATCATCGATCGGATTTGACGCCAATCGCCAACTGGGACTGGGCACAATTTTAAGAAAAGCTCGAATCGAACCGAACGGTGCTGGCTGGCATTTGTTGAAAGCGTCTTTTAAGGCCACCAGTAAAGAGTGGAGTAGCTGAAAACTCGCTAGAAAGGTACACGGTTCGGTGACTACTGGGGGCAAAAGAAGAAAAAAAAACTGTCGATGATGTTCTAGGCGTGCCCCCGGGGACGGGACAAGGACATGGATTGTAGTTTGACTCTGTGAATGTGAATCAAACAACGGATAGAGATCTTTGATGGTAAGTTTACCCGTGAGATGAAAGGCTTGTCAGGTGTCTGCATACGTGACAGTCCATAATCCGATGTGGGGATGTGGCCTATAAAATTGTGGAAATTTTCGAACTGTTCGGCTAAGGGAGCATCCCGTTTATAAGGGCAGGATAGTAAACTCTGGGAAAATGTCTAGTTTAAGACGAGAGACTATTCCTTTTAGAAGCTCAGTAGTCTTATTTGAAATGCTTTCAACGAAAACTCTTGGAAAACAGCATGTTTTAGTCGAGAGACTTATTCCTATTCAAACACTCAGAAATGTTCTCAGAAATATGTTGTTCATGCTTGTCAAGTTATTGTGATAAAGTTTAAGGTAAAACAAAAAATATCGAATATAATTGACTTTTCGCCTTATCATAAAAACCACTGAAAAACGGATAGAGATAGTCTACAGAAAAATATGAAACAATAGCACACACAGCACACTTTTAATTAACTTTGTACCGGTTTCACAAGCATAAACACTTCCACTTAATGTTTGCCAACTAGCCGAGCACATGCTTATCAGAAGCGGCTAACAATGCGGTGGCTCTCGCTGTGGCAAAAGACAAAGTGGTAATTTTGTTATTAAAATCGTTTCTCGCTCTCTCTCTCTCTCTCTCTCTCTCTCTCCATCTTCCCTTTCCCACTAATTAGTTCATAACTATAACCAGTCTATTGACTTGCCCAGGTGTGTGTGTGAGTGCGGCTTGCAACAAGACGAACGAATAAAGTTTGAAATTAATTTTCAACTAATTTCGAATCAAATTGACAGCGCAGCGGAAGTGTCTCGTTGGGCGATTCGCAGCGCCCCATAAGTTGTGCTCGACTCCACTCGATTTCTTTTTCCGAGCCCGTGCTCGTCAGAAAGTGTGGCCGTGTGTGTGCGGCCGGGCGTACGCAAGAAACTTTACCTTATGCACCCGACCACCGCCTGTGTCCGTGACTACCGGGAGGTTGTGCTGTCTAACAAGCATTCTTGAAATACTTTGTCTGATTTAAAATGCTCCTTCTATGAGCCAGTTTGCGGGCATACTTGGTAGCTCTTATGGAAAGGTAACCCAAGGTGTGGTTAGGGTGGAAACATGATGTTCACTCGCACCGGGAGTGCCGCTGGCGGGAGGTAAATATTTCATTAACAATCTAGAAACTATTTAACTGTAATTTTTCAACAACAAGGTAACACTAAGCGGGATGAACGAAAGCGAGTGGGGCCGAAACGATTGTCCTGCTTACGCAGCGAACATACAAACCGAGGCACATGTGTGTGCACACACGAAAGTCGTGGCCAAAGAGCCGAATCGAAAGTCCTATTGGTCGGTGGCATGAGCACGCGTGCTTGACAAGCATCGTAAACTGCAGCACAGTGTGTGTTTAAGCGCCCAGAGAAGCGCGCGTGGTGCAACAATTGGAAACTTTTGCCGGATAAGAAAACTGGGCGTTCGTGCCAAAACCTGGGGAAAGAAAAGCGGCTTACCCACGCTTTGCTGGGCGAGGCGGGAGTTAACTAGTGCCGAGATTCATTTAAAGTTGAAACTTTCCCCACGGTACTGTTTAGGACGCCGCACGTCCTGAGGCACCCGGATCTGTACCGATCAAACGATCAAGAAACACATCGACCGGGGTTTGGCGCACATGGTCAGGCAAGCTCGGGAAAGAATAACACGGAAATGTTGCATACGTGCGAATACTGCCAACGCCTTGCTTGGTGAAGGTAGCCGTGCCAGCTTTCCTAGCCTTTTTTTTTGTTTTGTTTGGCTTACTGCACTTCCCATAGTCTTAGAGCGTAATGATGCTTTACCGGGGAGTATAACAAACAGGCCAAGACGACGACGGGGGAAATGGGTACTGAAGCTGTTAGTGGCTGGTGGATGTTTGAATGTCAGCGCCAACGTTAGGCAAGGCGTGAGGCGTACCATGCATTGTGGGTAAAGTCGCGCTAAAGTTTCACGATAATCCAATTTTTCACCGCTTCTAGCCCGGACTTTCGCGAACGTTTGCTCCTCTTCCGAGGCAAAAGTTACTCACGGTCCCTGGCAGTGGCTTTTTCTTTCCTGGCTCGGTGGCTGTTTTTGTTGGGAGAGCATTGGTGGGGAAAAAATGGAGTACAGAAAATAGTTTTAAGTTGCAGTTTTTTGCATTCTTCCGGTTAAGTCCCGGGTACTCGGTGTTTGACGGTTTTATCACATTCCATCTCGTTGTGCAGTACTTTTCTTTCTGTGATGTATGAACTAATGAGTAGTAGTGATGTGCGAAGGCGAAACAAATATAAACTCAAACCTACGAATATGGTAGTCAATCAAAAATTGTATGAATAATAATAATGACGAGAATTAAATTAATAGTCCAAGGATTAACTCACAAAATCAGATCATATAAAAGTTCACTGGAAATAGTTGTTGTCTACCTTCCTACTCTCTGCTGTCGAATGTTTGTAGCCTTGTTGAATGCTTGTAGCAGAAAATCAATTCGCGCTGCTTCGTCTTGCAGCTGTTCCTGTAGTCAAATTACTTTCTGGGTTGTTTTATTCACTACCAAAAAGCATTTCCATTAGTGGATATACAAATCAGAGTCAAATGTTAATATCGTCCTCGTGGTCCTCGTAGCCGTCGTCTGGAAAATGTTGATGGCAGTAAGTTTGCAGCTGTGCACTCGCCAAAGTGCTGCCGCTGTAGCGCTGGATTGCGCCTTGCAACTGTTATCTAATTGAAAATCCAACCTGAAACACGACAAAACTTCACGTGCTCGGTTGCCCAGAGGACGGCAGGTTTTGGCGGACAAGAAGCAGGAAGCGGTAAAACCCGGCCAAACTCGACTCGGAGGATCCTTGCGAGTGCCGGAACTGGATGGCGTAGTCTTTTGTGTACGTGTAGCAGGAAGGGCTGGGTGACTTTCCGGGAGGGGGGAGTTCCGGGCGAGGGTTCAAGGGTGGGAAAGTTTGAACGTTTGGCTAACAAACGGCACCTGCACAGGAAACAAGGCCAACTATTGTGCGGATTTGCTTATCGATGGAAATTTTCAGTACTGCTCCACTCCAACCGAACCACCGTCGTGACGGATGCGTGAGGACATACACCAAACATACACACACACACAACGGGTGAGGCATCCCCGGGATGGGTGAGCACGGGAAAACTTGTACCAGAACTAGAGCAAGAGACGTTTCACCAGACCAGAGCACCGGGTTGCGCGGGAACAACAACATCGGCACAAACTACCAATAACAACAGGCAAACTGTTACGACCTATTCTTGCTACTTGAAATCGTTCTCGGTCAAAGGTTGTTACTTTGTCGTACGACTTTGCTAACGCCAGCTGTCAGAATCGTACCAATCATGGTGCTCCGTTGCTGGCCATAGAATCTTACCACTCAGCCTTCGCCAATCGCTTCACCTTTAGCGAATTTAACCATCTCGCAGCCTTTTCCTTCACCACCAGCACTCACCATTATGCGTTTTTCGTGAACGTGTGCTTCATACGGGATGGCGGAAATCCATTTTTACCAACAAAAATGGAAGAGCCAACAAAAAAAAAGGAAAGCGGGGAAAAATTCCTTACATCATGTTTCCGAGTTCTGTGAGAAGTGGTTCAAATTTTGTGGCTTACTCGCGAATGGTGTGGTCCCCACGATTTACTGATTTGCAGCCAAGTTGTAGATATCGGCGAATGGACGAGGACACTGCTCGCAGGAGCAAGGAAAGGAATGTAAAAACTTTTCTACCACGCTACCACCATTCCAAACTGGTGGCTGTTTTGACGTATAGGTAAGTGAGAGCCTTCGCCCTAAGCTTTAAGGGCGTAAAGAATGAAAGTACTGTGTCGTTCGATGAACCTTCCCGGAATGCTGAGGAGCGTGGTTGAATCGTGTAGGAACACCTATTGAGCGTTTTTTTCTCTCTCTCTCTCTCTCTCTCTCTCTCTCTCTTTTTCGGGTTTTGAAACGACGAGTGGAATAAGTTTCTTGTTACTTATGGGAGTGTATTTGATATTTGAATTCTTCGTTTTTTTTGGTTGCACCTTTTCATGTTGTTACTCGGTATGGGTGGAGCATTTCTTTGGAAAAATGTGGGCAGGGATCTGTGATACCGGCATTAGGGGTAGTGGTTGTTGTGTAATAGCTGAAACGAGCTATTGCCCTAGCAATAGATATTTTTTTCTGATCTATTGATTGAAAAGGGCACCATATTTTCGTTAATTTTTGGCATCCACGACATCAGCAGTTACAAAGACTCCATATCTGTAGCATTATTAAAACTTAAACTTAAAATCAAGCAAACGTATCACTGCGAGTAGTCTGCAAGATATATGCGCACTCCGCCCCAGCTCGTTAAGGATGAAATCTGATAGGATAATGTTTTCTGTGGCGAAGCGTTTGCATCATTCCTGCTGATATGTTTATGGATGGTTGGCGTTCCGTTGCGCTTCGTACTCGCAAAGTAAGGGAGTTAATTGGTGCACGCTGTAGCTCACAATCCACACGTCCACCGGTCGGGTACGGTGAAGGCACGGTATATATTTTCCACCTTGAGTCCACGACCTGGGATCGGATAACCCAGAAGCTAGAAGGTACCACCGGTTTGACTCTTTTTCAGCATGATTTCCTTCGCTTTCACGATAAATCCCGAGGTTGTTTCCCTGAACAGGAAATCGGTTGCGCGCCGTGCGTGTGGCTCTGACCCGTGCGAAGGAAACAGGGTTTCGCTCGTCAGTTTCATTCGCCCGGACGATGCACGATGCTGAATGGTTCGATGTGTATGCAGAACGCGTGTGGTTGTGTGTGGCTACCGGGGGTCGGGAAATGTTTTCATTCTGATAGCGATTTTAGACTTCATTTCCCGTTCGTTCCATGCACGGTCTGGCCGCGTGGTGCATGTGTCGGATGTATTTGTAAAGAATAGTGCAGTTTGTATGCAATTAGTCGAATTGGGTAGCCAGTAAATTATGTCTCAATTATGCATTGCTCGCTCGGCCACTAGCCAGTGCACTAAATGATGAATGGAAAGTGCTCCTTCTTTCATGTATTGCTTTGTGAAACGATCTTGATAATGGTTATCGCAGCTTAGTTGTGTGTTTAGCGATTAGAATGGAAAGCATGCTGGGTGTAAACAGTACTGTTGTAAGAGTTTTATCATTTCATTAAGGAGCAGTAGTTGTCTAAGATTTAATGGATTTTTTTTTCTTATTTCTTTAAATTTTGAAATACATGATGGAGGCGCATGGTATCTCGTATTCGATGGAGGCGCATAGTAGGCCGTAGACGATGGAGGCGCATGGTGCCGGTTGTAAAATAGCAAGCAATTAGCACCGGTCATCTTACGTTCTTACGTTATCACTCAATTTCTAGCCACTCATTGACCCGAGCTGCCATCAAATCTGAGCACGAGGAAGATTATCCGTTTTCCTATAATGTGTGTCGATTCCTGGTCCAATCATGCCCGGCACGCATGCACAATCGATTACACCCAGTGGATATGATGTGTTTTCCGGCCGGAAAACACTTGCTTGCCTTTGATCAGCCATAAACACTTCCGTCCGCTCGTAGTGAATGGGAACCCATGATGCGAACGGAAACCTTCATCAAACGATCGTAATTTTAGATGTTGTGTCTATGGGTGTCCTTTTCGTCGACGCTTCGCATGTTTTTTTTCTCCCTGTGCCCTGTGAGTTTTCCGAAACCCTGCCAATGGTGTTTGCACCTTGAAAACATAACTATACTGACAATGTTTTGTTGTTGTGGTGCGATGTTCATGGGAATGGTAGGGGTTAGAGGTGTATTTAGAGGTGGAACAACATTTTATTGATTATCGTTAAAGCGAGCCGTATACTCGTTACATCGAATCGTAAGTTTATGGCAAACCGTAAAATAATAAATGATTACATCATTGTTCCAAAAAGGGGCTGATCTTCTAGGTTTTAGTGTTTGAAGAGTGTAGCAGAAACAGGAAAAAAAGTTAAAATTGTTGGTGTCGAACAAACTATCTTGGTTTCCAGTTTCGATAAAACTCATCCCATGTTATGGAACAAAGACTTTTCTTTTCAAGAACTAAGAGCAAAAATATAAATGTGAATACGTTATCTAACAAAGTCTATTTAGACCTTATTGTACATCAGATCGTTCAACTTTGAAAAATACTCAACCGCTCAATGCGATCGTGCAACCCGAAGAACGCTGCTGCAGCCCGGCAGTTAGTCGTTAGCCGTAATGAAGAGGGAAATATGGTTCCGAGGAGGAAACATTTTTACGGTACACTGGTGGGCTGTGATCATAATAAAATTGTTATGGCGCCCGTTGACAAACATTGACCCGTTGGATGGTGTGTGGAAAAAAGATACAAAGAAAAACGCAAACTGAGCAAAATGTATCGACAACTCCAGTCCGTAAAGCGCATGTGAATAAATAAAACAAGGGCCAAACACACGGGCTAAGAATGTTGTGTTTCGTATGCGCCAGTAAGGATCTTGTAAGCAAGTGAACGCGGAAACGTAAATCTTTAGTAACATTAACGTCAACAGTTTCAGTTATTGTCGATGATGATTGTAACAACATCGTATTCATTCGAATTGTATTATAAGGTTTATAATTTGGAAATATTTTACTGAAGGTCGTCATGCAATAAATGTTTTTTGTTTATCACTTTTTTATTCTGTTAATATTATTTAACATGCTGATAACAACTCAAATGAAGCTTCAAGATTAAATTGAAAACAAAGACTAAAGAGGCATTTAAAGGATAAATCATCAATTTCATCCTATATGAAAGCTTAGAGGTCCTAATTATTCTCAGAGTTCTGAAATAATCTCTTATGTATTGAGTTTCGTTTGTATAGCAACAACAATGTTAAGAAGGAAATGTTTGTAGGAAGTATTTTAGTATATATGTTAATTTTAATGAGTGATACAAATGAGGTTTGAAGACTATTTGGTACATGGTCATGGTCTGAGAGTGATGGATTAATGTCTTCTGACAGGTGTTTCCGAAAAAATCTCTTAATGGTCGTTGCTGATGTCAACAGCAACTCAATAGTGAGTTTTATCCAAGCCAGCTCATGCCACATTTTACAGTCACTTAAACCACTTCAGGTTTTCCAGGATTTGTTCTCTATTCGAAATTTTCCATTTTCTCTGGAATAGAGATTTACTCTAAACTGATTAAAGGAAAAATTCTGAGAATTACTCTATTTTTTAATCTATACGTTAATGAGAGTGAATGTCATAGTTAGACACAAAAATAAACAAAAACTTAAGAGAAAACCAAACAAAACTAATCCTCACCATAATCTCGTTCCGTATTCAGATGATGAACAGGACATTTGTGAAACAGTTTTGCCACAAGAAATCTCATCACGAGCCGTTTAATTAAGCCATTCAGCACATACATGTCCTCTGCTCAGCTTTGATGAGTAGTTTTTTGAAGAGCTCCTCCTTTGCCGATGGTTTTTATGCAGGCCCGTCAATTAGAAACCTACGCCCGTCGCCTAACAAATAGGAAAAAGCCATTCCTCAATCATTCGGTCAAAAACAGAAACACTTCCTTACATCGGACGCTGTCACTGGTGGTGAGACCCGTTTTTACCGATTTGTCGCTGGTTAAATGAGATTTTTATGGCATTTGAATGGCATCGAATGGAATTTGATGAGGCCCCGGGTTTTATTGTACCGACTGCCACACCAAACCACATCCTGCCAATCAACCCCAGGCCAGGGTTTTTCTTTGCGGGATTCATCCAGCCAAACGGGATGCGAAAACCGGGAGTGGGGTAAAAATAAGGCAAAAACCCTCGGCCGGCTTCTTCTGCCCAGGTTTGTGAGCGTTAGTCGCTGTGAGACTAATGATTCGTGATGAAGTTTTTCTGCCCACACGGATGAGGCCATTTCCTGGGCAGTGGTCATTTCCGGTGCCAAAACCAAGGTGTTGATGTTGATGAGTAGAAGGGTCGTCAGTTGGTAACGGTGCCATAAAACCGTCGGATTAACTCCACCGTTCGGCCGGCAGTGCACAGGTTGTTGATGCCTTTTTGATGTCCCTTTTTTCGGGTTTTGTCGATCGAGGTTTTGAAGGTCCTCTGTTTTGGTGTTGTTGTCGTTGTTATTGTTGTGTTGTGTTGAGGTTGTTGGGCATTAAAAATACTCATGAACTCGGGGCTGCGTCAAGTTAGGTAAACCAGTTTTATTAGCAAACGCTTAGTTTGCTTAACGAGAACTGTTGCCCTGGCACAGCTCGTACAGATTAGTTTTCATAGAAGGGGTAAAGGGATCGGCGTTAAATTGAATTACCGGTTTCTGTTCATTAACCGAACGTAATTATTTCGTGTGCGTGTGCCAATGAAGGTTAAATGTAATCATTACATTACATGTTGCTGGTAGGCATCGATGTTAGGCTTTGTGGCGAGTGTTGTTTTTGCTCCAATATATGTTATTTTAAGGAGACGTTTACAGCAGAAAACATACCTTGCATTCTGTACGTACATTACGAATTTCAAAGTTTAGTTTGGTCTTAAAAACCCTACTGAAAGAAAGCTTTGTTTGTGGAAAAAGAGAGAAAAATTAGAGCCAGAGATTTACCCACCACTGATGCTACCAGAAGGGATATACAACCACTGGCCAATTATGTTTTATGTGATGTTCACGTTGCACCATGCCTTGTTTTGTGCTCGATTCCAGCTGCTTTAATGAGTACTCGTTGCGCCAAATATGGCGCCCATGCTAAATGGATGCAATTTTCAAAAAATCCGCTTTACTACTACTACTATTCAGTCTGCCTCCAGCTTCCGTAGCGAGAGGATGCTCATCGCTTGGAAGCGCTCCTACGAGTTTTTTGTTAAATAGCAGATAGTGATAATTTCTCTCGAGTGCGATTGCGTAGCCCTCTAGATTACGCGTAGCGTGCTAATCGTTGTTTACGTCTTTCTCCGACTTTCGCTCGGAGTTTGTACTATCGATCGAGCGGCGCTTAGCCCTGATCGACGTTTGTGTCTAGTGTTGTGAGTGTGTGCACCTGTAGATCGTTGCGATAAGCGAGCGTATCATCGCTGCGTTGTCGCATCGATCGACGTTGGTAGCCAGTGAGTGTGTGTAGGTGTGTTTGTTTATTTGTGCATCGTTCCCCACGGTGAGTTTTTTCCCCTCTTTCTAAACCTTCCGTTGTGTCCGGCTCTACCATGGGGGTAGAGCAGGAAGAGTCCGAGTCGGATCGGGATGTTGGGCCTTGTAGGGAGGTCAAACGCAAGCCAGGTCGCCCTAAAGCCGCCCCAGCCACGAAAAAAGTGGCCCTGGAAGAGAGGCCTTCAACATCGAAGGCCTCGAGCAGTGCCCCGCCGGCAAGCAATGCCCCGCTGACCCTTAACAGCGAGCCGCTATCGGAGCATCGAGCACGTGCTTACCCGCCGTCATGGGAGGGTAAGCCGTTTGTTTTTTTCATGCCGCGATCAAAACAGCTCGATGTAAGGACGATCGCGGCACAGCTGTTTAAAAAATACCCGGGCGTTGCCGACGTGTTTCGGATGCGCCCGAACAAGATCAGGGTCACCGCAAAGGACCGGGCTCAAGCCAACGTCATTGCGGCTGATTCAGATTTTACGGAGCACTACCGGGTTTATATTCCCGGTAGTCTGGTTGAAGTGACCGGCGTAATCGAGGACTTCGATTATCCGGAGGAGGATATTTTGAACTTTGGGGTGGGTGCATTTCAAGCACCAGGTACCCCAAGGGTTAAAGTTCTTGAGGTGAAGAAGCTATTCAAGCTTGATCCCTGAACAAAGGATGAAAAAAAATATGTTCCGACCTCCTCCCTCCGGATCACGTTTGAGGGAACGGTACTTCCGCAGGCCCTCATCCTAGAAGGCCTCCGGATACCCATCAACCGGCCATACGTGCCAAGGGTGGCCACCTGTTCGAAGTGCAGCCGGATTGGACATGCCGATCCGTTCTGCACTCGCAAGATTTGCTGCGGAAAATGCAGAGGGGCTCACGCTACCGAGGAGTGCAAAGCCCCATCCCAGAAATGCTCGCATTGTCGGGAGGAGTGGCATGAGGTAGCCTTGTGCCCTGTGTATCGGAAACTCCAGAAGGAGCAGACAAAAACTGTAGCCGAGCGGGCACGCGGCTCGTACAGCGATGCTCTCAAGGGAGCAAACGCAACGAACCCTTTTGCAGTTTTGGGTACAACTGCAAATGGCGAACCTAGTCCGACTGCACCTGAACAGGTGCCACTGAGATCGGTAAAGACCACGAGAGTGCCTTATAAAAAGGTACAGCGGAAGGTTCTAAAAACAAAAAATAGACCTTTGGCAACACAGCGCCACGCTAAAGCTTCTCCCCCTGGTTCAAAACGTGACGCTGATCCCAAAACTCCCGCCCCCCAAATTGCCAGGAAACAGCCCAAGAAGAAGCGATCTTCTCGGACTGAAGCTCCAGTGGAAAGCCTGGCTTTTCCGACGGAGCCCATGAGCTTCCCGAGAACTCCCACCCCGTCCCTGTCCGAGATCCTTGAGTCCCTTCTTTTGACCCTCAACCTCCCGCAGCATCTGCACATGATCGCAACTTGGGCCCTTCCTTTCCTGAAGGGGATGATCAAACAGTGGCTGGCTCAATGGCCATGCTTAAGTATGATGGTCCGTTTGGATGATTAATGGCTCCTACGGCTACTATCATACAGTGGAACTGTAGGAGTTTGCTTGGCAAGCTAAACTCCTTTAAAGCATTAGTGGGCGAACACAACTGCGATGTGTTTGCCCTCTGTGAAACTTGGCTATCGGATGAAATTAAATTAACCTTCCCGGGATATAATATAATCCGTGAAGATCGCGTTACTAGGGGTGGGGGGGTACTGATTGGTGTTCGAAAGAGTCACACTTTCACCAGAATACCCACCCCTAGACAAGAAATAATAGAAACTGTCGCAGTTAAGGCAAAAATGGGCGTTCTTCACGTGACAATTGCATCTATTTATATCCCCCCGATAGCCAATAATGAACAGGAAAAAATTGAAAAGTTCAAAGAGGATCTTGGAAATTTAGCAGTGGTCTTGCCTGGACCGCTTTTGATCCTAGGAGATTTTAACTCCCATGGTACTGACTGGGGGTGCGATAAGGATGACATTCGCACTCCTATCATCCGAGATTTCTGCGACAGATTTGGGTTTTCGATTCTAAACTCAGGAGAGGCAACTAGGATGCAGACACCTCTAAGTAGGGCGAGTGCACTGAACCTGTCTCTAAGTCCATCAGCAATGGCCCTGGATTTTAGTTGGAAGGTGATCCAGGACCCTATCGGCAGTGACCACTTGCCGATAGAAATTTCCTACATCAAGGGAGGATGTCCAGTAGAAGGAATCCCCGTTAAATGTGACTTAACGAGGAACATCGACTGGACGAGATACGGCGAATTAATAGCCGCTTCGCTTTCACTTGACTTGGAAGATTTGTCTCCTGTCAAGGAGTACGAAAAACTTGTTTCAATCATAAACAAGTGCGCCCTTGAGGCCCAAACAAGGCGCTCCCACCAAGCAAGGACATTTAAAAAACCTCCCACTCCTTGGTGGGACAAGGATTGCCAAGCGGCTTTCACCAAGAAGCGTGAGGCATTTAAAGCCTTCCGGGACACGGGCTCGAGGTCCTTATATGAACAATATAAAGGACTGGAGAGAACGTGCAAAAACCTGTTGAAGGCGAAGAAAAAGGGTTATTGGCGTAGATACGTCAATAATCTAGACCCCGCCACTTCACTTAATTCGCTTTGGAGAATGGCTAGAAGGATGCGAAACAGCAACAACATCAATGAGAGCGAAAGCTTTTCTGGCGAGTGGCTGTATGAATTTGCCCACAAGCTTTGCCCCGATTTCGTTCCTGCGCAAAGCTTTACACAACATGCGCCTGGTAGTGACCCTAGGATGGATTCACCGTTTACAATGGTAGAGCTATCACTTACTCTCCTATCAAGCAAAAATTCCTCCCCGGGTCTGGATCAGATAAGTAGCAAATTGCTTCAAAATCTGCCCGACATAGGGAGGAAGCGTCTGTTAAGTATTTTCAACAATATGTTGGAGGTCAACAGCGTCCCGCAAGAGTGGAGAGAGGTGAAAGTTGTCACTATCTTGAAGCCTGGCAAACCGCCATCAAGACACGATTCGTATCGGCCAATATCGTTACTGTCGTGTCTGAGGAAACTCCTTGAAAGGATGATTCTTTTTCGGTTAGAAGAATGGTTGGAATCGAACAACCTTCTCTCGAATACCCAGTTTGGTTTTCGTAAAGCCAGGGGTACTAATGACTGCTTAGCCCTTCTGGTAACAGAAATAGAGCTTGCACGTGCACGCAAGCAGAACATGGGATCTATTTTCCTGGATATACAGGGGGCATTTGACTCAGTATCACCATACAAGCTGAGTCAAAAATTAGAAAATGTGGGGCTGGGTCCAAAGTTGAACAACTTTCTGTTCAACCTTTTGTCGGAGAAAGCTATGTATTTCAACAATGGTCATGTGCAACTAAAGCGGACCAGCTTCCATGGACTAGCACAAGGGTCCTGCTTGAGCCCCCTGTTATACAACTTTTATGTTAGCGAAATAGATTCTTGTCTAGCACCAAACTGCAGCATTAGACAATTGGCTGATGACGGCGTCATATCTTTTGCAAGCAGGGACGCCGCCGAAATACAACTGGCTTTACAAACCACTTTGGACAACCTTTCTGAGTGGTCTGAAAACCTTGGTATCAAGTTCTCTGCAAAGAAAACTGAGATGGTAGTCTTTTCTCCTTTCAGCGACACGCCGAAAAACAGGGAGAAAAGACTATTTGACCCGAAAATTGATGTCTTTTTGTACGGTGAAAAGATATCAACCACCGACAATTTTCGATACCTTGGTGTTTGGTTCAATTCAAGGCTAAACTGGAGTACACACATCACCCATCTGGTGCAAAAATGCAGTAAAAGAATCAACTTTCTAAGGACAGTCACAGGATTCTGGTGGGGCGCACATCCATCAGACGTCCTGCGACTGTATAAGACAACGGTACTATCCGTGTTGGAATATGGAAGCATATGCTTTCATTGGGCATCCAACACGCATATCCTCAAGCTAGAGAGGCTACAGTATCGTTGTCTTAGACTCGCACTAGGGAGCATGAAATCAACACACAACATGTCCCTAGAAGTGATGACCGGAGTGATGCCGCTAAAACTTCGTTTTGAAATGCTGTCGCTTCGCCTTCTAGTCCGTTCTTCAGTATCAAATCCCTTGATCGAAGAAAATTTTAAAGCGCTTCTAGAGACAGGTTCTAAGAGCAAGATCTTGAAAATCTACGAAGATTTTGTTGCCCTACAAGTGCATCCTAGCGCTCCACAGGCATTAAACCGTGCTGCCCTTCCTGAGACCTACAGTTCCCTTTTAACAACAGATTCCTCGTTGCACGAGGAAATTAAGACCATACCGAATGATCTTCGCCCGATGGTAGTTCCGGGCATTTTCAGGGATAAGTATGGTCATTTAGACCAAAGAAGCCAGTATTATACTGATGGATCATCCTCTAAGGAAGGCACCGGCTTCGGCGTTTTTAGTGAGTCCGCCGAAGCATTTTTCAAATTGCGGGAGCCGTGTAGTGTCTACACCGCAGAACTAGCCGCAATCTTGTACGCACTATTGATTATAGCAGCGAGACCTTCGGATCAGTACTTCATTTTTACAGATAGCCTTAGCGCTATCGAAGCACTAAGGTCCCCGAAGGCTGTTAAGAGTCAGGATTTCCTTGTCATTAAAATCATAGAATTGCTTGGCTCCATGTTCGACAAGGCGTTCAGGATTTCGCTAATTTGGGTACCTTCTCATTGTGGAATTCCCGGCAACGAGAAGGCAGACTCACTGGCCAAAACAGGCGTCCAACAAGGCGCATTTTACGACCGTCCGATCTCGGCCCGAGAGTTCCTTCGCCTACCACAGCAACTTTTCCTGTCTCGCTGGCAGAGCATGTGGGAGGCAGATGATCTCGGGCGATTCCTTTTCTCGATCTCTCCGCAAGTGTCCCTGCGGCCTTGGTTCGGTGGGCTCTCTGTAGACCGGGCGTTCATACGCATGATGTCTCGACTTATGTCGAATCATTTCGCGTTGAACGCTCATCTGCAGCGTATAACTCTGGCTCAGACGAAGGTGTGTGGCTGCGGTGACGGATTTCACGATGTGGACCACCTTCTGTGGTCCTGCGTGGAGTTTGAAACTGCAAGACCCTCCTTGTTAAGCGCAGTCGAGAGCATCGGCAGACGACCGGGTATAGAAATAAGGGAAGTGTTGGCGACTAGGGACCTCGCCTACATGAGGCTCATCTACCGATTCGCCAGAGACAACGGTCTCATCCTTTGATTCCGCATCCCTATTATCCTTCCAATCCACATCCGCCACTCCTTTTGTTATATGTTGTGTTGTCTTTGTGGTAAATGTTTTATGTTGTGCAATGTGTGATCTGTTGACGGAGCAATTACATTCGAGGGCAATTTTCTTACTGCCGTTAAAAGGAGGCAGACTTGTGTGTTTTTTTTTTTGTCTGTAGTAGTGTGCTCCAAGTCAGTCCAGCTTTGGAACAGCGGGGTCGCCTGGGTTGGCGTTGGGCTCGGGAGTGGTCGGCGGGTACAGCCTCGTAAACAGTGGAGTCACTCCAGCTGTTGCGAGATGGAATCCGCCGATCTTTTTTGAGTTCGATGTTGACTTGGTTGATCACGGGCTGTGTCATTGCTGGGCTGCTTGGAGAACATTGCACGCAGAAAAATTCATGTTTGTACTGTGCAAATAACTGTGCTTGTTTGTTTCAGTCCAGACCCATAATAGACAACCGGACCAAACCAACCCCCTTCGAAGCCATAGCCACAGCAATAGAACCGGACCAAAAAATCTACAACACACACACACGCACAAACAATAGAAATGGACAACAACCACTCATCTTCACTACACAACCGAGCATGCCCGGGATATGGCAAATGACTAGGAGGAAATGCCTAGTCAATTTTCTTTCATTGTTTGTTTTCGTGAATTTAATTCACAGTCACCACACGCGGTGGTGACAATACGGCATCAGTCCGTAATAATAAATAAATAAATAAATAAATAAAATACTACTACTATTGGGCAAGTACCGGCCAGTAATCGCACCTGGTACTATTGCAATGGAATGAATGTTTTTTTTTCCTGTGAGCAACCCTTTTGTGCCAACTTCTTACGCGGCACAACGTGGCGCAAAAACTGGTCCGTAAGACTACTGACACACACACACAGAGGCGTTTGTGTGTGTGTTTTTTTCTTCTTTTCGTTCGCTTCCGTTATAACGCTATAACGCTCATAAATGTGTACCAAGCGGTGGTGGTACAATTGCCCGGCATAATGGCCATACCTTCCCAAACTCCCATCGGAGCCATCTGGTGCACTGTTAAACCAGTGAGCGAATTAACCTCATTTCAGTTGTCATAAATTATCTCACCACGCCGGGCAGCTGTGAAACATTATTCTTAAACCAGCGTACCAGCAATCAAGCCGCGAACAACAAACCGCACGGAGCTGTATTTTCTTTTGACCCCTGCTGCTGCTTCTTCTGTCTGCTGGCTCCACCGCCACGCTCTCTGGCAAGAAGACATTTGTGTAGGAATAATTCCCGAGGGCATAAAAGTCTCAGCTGGGAAATGAATATTTTTGCACGAACAATGGAGCGGTAGGACGCGCGCTGAAAGGAGTAAATAAATACCGTACAGGAACATTTGTGCCGAGACCGGACAGTACGGCTGACCTCTCGGTTTTGGAGGGAGGCACTGCAGAATTTTAACCCCGACACGTCCCGATGACGTACGGGTTCGGGACAGGAAGGATATAAACTACCAGGAAAGTAAACTACAGGGTTCATCCGTTTCTTTTGCCCGGCTATGATGGATGTCCCATCTCGCCTAGGCCTTTCGGTTAGCCGGAAGAAGTCGGTTTTATGTCGTAAAATCCTTATTCTAATCATATTTACTTTACGTTTACGTTTTATCCCGAGCAGTGTTGTAAAATTACGTTGCTGTTCGGCGTGTTTTCTAAGCGTCGGTTGTCCATTTGTTTTAGAAAGATTTTTTGTACGATTTGTTTGATTGTCTTATCGTTATTTGAAATGAAATTGATTTGGTTTGAAGTCAACAAGAATCTCAGAAGGTTTTGGATTGAAATTTCTGACTATCTTCACTCAATTTACCCGTGCATGAAAGGCCAGTTATGAGTACTTAAAGACTCCAAATACGATTTGATTAAGGTGCTTCCTGATAAAAACCGACCATTCAGTTCTTGGCCTAACTTTAAGTGAGTTGTAATAATTGTTCTTGAGGTAGATGTCACTCAGTACTTTAAGTGCCACGCTCATTTTAAAATAGCAACTGAACCATTACTTTCAGATAGCAGTAAATAACAGAACCCCTTAATGTAAATGTTTTTCCTTCTTGGTTGTGGATGCAACTGATAAACATAATCTCATTCACAAAAAAGGAAAAAAACCCTCAAACATGGGCGTGTAAAGTGTTTTATTTCTTTGCACTGTTGCTGACTTCCTGCACGCTGATAATGCACCACAAATGCACATTCTTGCCGCAAACATGACGTTGCGCGGTTTGTGCACGAACCAAGAAGTAAAATCCACGTCCCCGGCAACTTGGTGCCATGTGAAGAATATTTGCATGTGCGCTACAAGTGCAAATAGGAGTGGTGTAAAATAAACTAAAAAATAAGCCAGTAACGAGCATCATCCCATGGATTGGAAATTCACTGTTCTTAGTGTACCAGCGGCAGCTTAGGTGTGGATGGTTCCAGTCCGTACAAAGGAGGGACAAGGAAAACATCAAATACTTTCCCTTAACCCCAACACACAAATGCCATTGCGTTTGCAAAATGGTCCCCGTATCCTGCCCTAGATGGTCCTAGCTCATGACCGACGGAAAACGACCGAGGGAAGGATGTACAGTACAACGAATACACATTCATAATGCGAAAGGATAAAAGATTACATTTGGCTCATTTTTATCCGGGTTTTCTCTTAGTCCCGCATTCGCCATTAGCGTACCGGTGGTCCGTGCAGTCCCAGGCGCGCGTAATTCTGATTGGCCAGCAGTGGGGTAGGTGGGTTGAGAAAACAACTATGCGGGGGAAAATCCTCACCATAGCACGTGAGTTAAGAGCTTAATGTTTTCCTCGGGAACACATTTCGCTACGCTGTCGAACACTGCAAAACATAGCGAGCGTGAGCATGTGAGGGTTTGAGAGCCACCGAGCCACTAGGATGGATGTATGTGATCGCTTAAGGTGGTTTATGGGGAAGTTGTGCTTAAAGTTGCTTCAAAACGCAAGTACCGTGCCGTAAGGTTGCGAGCGGGGTTGAAGATGAATAACATTTTATTTGCAATGTACGGCTGGCAAACGTTTTTTGTGCTAGAGTTATGCACCGCCGTTTTATGTTCGAGCGTCCATTTCGCCATTTTTGTCATGTCCGATAGTGTATTTGGGAGTTATAGTTGTTACATTGGAGGTTGAAGAAGAAAAGAGAACGCATCCTACTGAGATCGGCGACGAGAATAGTTTAGCTCAAATAAGGTATTCGCTTTATTGAAAGTTCATTTTTATGAATAACTAAGAAATGTATCCTTTCAGATATTTCATACCGTTTGTTCAGATTTTATACACTTTGAGCCTTCCATCACAAAGCATTTTCCAGACTTCGCATGTGTCTCAGCGGCAAATGATGAGTTACTTCAAAACGCTTTCGTGCAATGTCCGAACAAACTATACTTCCACTCAACCCTGTCATGCAGCACTACAGATATTCCGAGAAGGAAGTAAAAATCGTCCAAGACGAGACTAAACAAAACAGGAGGAAGAAGAAAGGAAAGACATAACAATGTGCAGAAGCAACAGTAAAAAAACAAGAAAAAAAGCAAACTACGTGGCACTAAAAGTGAAATGAGTTATTTCTTCCAGCAGGCTGCAGAAGTTGTACCCTAGTCAACATAAAACTTCTTTACCCCAACTCGTTCGCCCTCCCGGGGGCAGGGTGAGCACACGTCTTGCCAAACAATCACCTTCCAGAAGCCGCAACCGAAACCGAAGGATGGCTGGAGGCCATTTCTCTTTCCCCCTCTTTCTCTCTCTCTCTCTCTCTCTCTCTCTCGGTCTGTGCGAAAGGTATCACCGACGGTTGTATTTCATGTTTTATGCTGGCCCTCCCGGCGCTACCGACGATTTCCCGCACGTTTCACCGTATGTCCTTCAGGAGGGCGATAATGCGGCTTGGCTCGGGTGATCCGCCCCTCCCCCCCTGTTTTGGCGATATCCTCACACCGTCCCTTTCCCCGGCATGCCACCGTCTTCCACCTATCAGTATGATATGGAACGATAATTTTCTCAACAATCCTTTCCACTGGCAGCGGACTCGACAGGAAATGAAAATAAAGTACAGCTGCTAGCTAATTGATATTTATAACGGGATTCGTGTTGTAATTATTATTACCACCATGATTTGTATCGGTGAAGACGGCGGGCTTCATGCTTCACGTGGGAAAAGTGGTCCGTCGTTCGAGTGGATTGTAGTTGTATATTCGCTAGCGTACGTGAACGGTCGTAAACGTACGATCCGGCTGGCGGAACCTGTCCGCTTTGACCTATATCGGGATGAGGTTTGTGTTGTGGTTTTCGCAACTTTAGCAGCCGGATTCTTCCGGATTTCATAAGCATGAGCGATAAGCTTGGCTCAATTAGAGGTTCGCAAAGTGAATTAGTGCGATCGGAAATTGATCGGGAAAGTTGTAATAGATTTAGTGTTTGTAAGAAATTGATATTAGAAATACACAACTTCTCCGAAAAGGTTGTAACCTTAATTATCGAAAAACTTATCATTTGTTGTACACGATAAGACAATATTTTACAGAGGTATGAGTGGTTAAGTGGTGGATATAGGAGATATAAGTGGGAGATTTGTTCATACTGACAGCTCGAGGAAGAATGTTGGATGTCGTGAGCCACTTTTTCACTGCTGGCTATAGTCTATTGGGTTTTTACCGTACTCTTTTCTGAAAAATCAAATGGGGGTCAATTCTCCCACGGCCGATGATGATGAAGGGAAACAAGAAAGATGCACCCAAACTTTACGAAGAGAAATCAAGGGAACTGGTGACATCTGGTTTTAACTTTACGCCTAGTAACTTTAAAGGCATAAAGGCATTCATATGCTGATGGAAGTCTTGAACAAGGTTGGTTATAATTTTGAAGCAAAATGTCTAGTCCAGGCCGTCCAGTTTTTGTGCACGAAGTTGCTAGAAGAAACGTCAAACTGTGATAAGGTATGATGTTGAACAAAGACACACCAGAAGAGTTAAAGCAGTGCAAACAATCTTGTTGAACAGCAGTCTTTACTATGGTCCCATCTCAACGCTAATGTGACACCCAGTTTAAGCCAAGAAGTATATAAAAAATGTCATATGTCAAATTTCAAGAAGGGTTGACATATTACTAAATTCAGTTCTATACATTCTGAAAAGTTTTCACCAACTCAGCTCTGATAAATACAGATTATATAAATTTGATTCAGTGGTGCAATTGCATCGAAGTGGCTCGATGGCGATTGGAGCGCCAAGGCGATTGGAGCGCCGGTCTTCACACGGCAGAACCGGGTGTCCAAATCCCGTGCAGACCACCAACCCGTACGCGTATATTCATAAATTGAATTACCTTAATCTATAGACGTTATACATTGCCTACAATAATTGACAATGTTAGCTGTTGTCTCTCATCGGTTTGCAATAATTAAATACTATCCCAATGATAGCTCCTTCTTTCAATGCTTAAAACATTTAACAAAAAACCGAGTGTTCGGTGCTTGAGATGAGTACGTACGTATGAATAAATTTAATTCACGATACAATGCACAAATGTACTCTCGCTTCAAAACAAGCATTTAAGAGCAACTAAAAGCAACGAGCTGCACAATTGTTTCGAGAGCCAAGAGTTTTTTTGTTGTTGCTGTACCTTTCCGTCGGTTGCCAGAGAGACACTCACAGGAAGGATATGTCAAATGTACCAAGCATGCATCCCGTATTGCATGCGATTTGCAAGAGCTTCGTCCTTGCGGCACTGTTCGAGCTGGGAGCCTCTAGCAAACCGTGAGATCAACCGTGTTCGATGAGAAAATGTAAAGACACACACACACAAACTGCGACAACATACGGTTGACCAGTTCGGCGCTGCTACCAAGTCCTGAGAAAAGTGTCCCCTGGTAGAGCTCTTCAAAAAAGTAACCAAGCGACAGAGGATCACGCTCAGCGCTAGTGTGTGTGTGTGTGTGTGTGTGTGTGGATCAGTGTGTTGGTTTGGATGACACGAGTTTGTGTCCGAGCACGTGAACCAAAGTCAAACACAACATGTCTCGTAACGGTGAGTAACCATCGTGATGCTGCTCGAGCAGCTCTGCACTGCTGGAAGCGTCGGTACGGATGGACGGAAGGAAGAAGCAAATATATCGAGGCATTATTTTTGTTTGTACAAACACATCCAGGTCCGGTCTAGCCGTGCGCACTGGGACTTCGTGTCTGAAGTGCAGTCAGCGTCCCGTTTGGGGGTGGTGCGTTTTTCGAGTGCTGTGTCAGATTTTCAAGGACGGAAACACAGCATTAATTCAATAGTTGAACACATAAGTCAAACAAGCGAGGGTCCCGGATTGTTGATGTATGACACTTGCGAGTCGGAGTGTGTGCATCGCTCTCCATGGCATCAGTAGGCAAGGATTGACTGGAAGGTTTCGGGTGACGTCCGAAAAAGGCTGGAATTGTACCATATGGCTGGTACCATTCGCAACATGACAAAACGTTCAGGGATAGGGCTAATGCCGGGACAAAGACTTTCCGAGTCCTGTTTGACATAGCATAACACTTTTAATGCACTTGTACCGATGATGTCTTAATGGTTCTATCTAGTTTTGCTGAGATATTGTACTATCTCGTCTCATGAAACAAATACTCGTATTTGATTTAATGGATTTCCATGGCCCGCTGAAGAATAGTTCCTGAGGATAATCAATATTTCATTTTTATTCAAGAAAACAACATCAATCATATGATTGGAAGTCTTAGGAATGTTGTTGTATGTTTTGTAATAGATTGAATCATACATCTGTATACATTATACCAGCTCATATTGTGTGTTCTATTTTTAGAGGTCCTCTTGGATGCCATTGAATAGTTATAAGAATGATTGAAAAGGAGCATAGTAAAGGAAATTGATTAATTCGCCAACCAAAGGACGCAAGCAAACGAAAACTGACTATAGCACGTTGATAAGACCGGGCATTTTTCTTTATCGTGATAGATTGTGCCCGGTCGTCTGTAGATCAGAAGACTACATTCAATCGAGCACACCAATGAAGCCTCATATTTTTTGGGTTCGCAAATACTCGGCTCATGCAAATTCCAATTTCCGAACGAAGCGTCAGCACCATCCAATGCTTGATCAACGTTCAAAATCTCCGCTGATAAATATTTTTTCTCCCAAATTCACAATCCTAACAGTTTTGCCGGTCTGCCCTTTCCCCCCCATACACCCGGAGCCAACTCCCTGCTCGTTCGCTAATCATAAATAACGCCCCACATTCTAGTCGATCGATGCCGCCCAAAGCCCACTGACGGGAGGTGAGCGAAAAAGTTTCATTTGGTCTAGCGAGTTCGAATTTTAATTGAAATTTTTTACCAAATACTGCTTTCACCGTGCTGAATGCGAGTCACGCAATTTTTAAACGAAACTTTTGCTAAGAAAATCATACACGGAGTACGGACGTCGTTGGTGGGTTTTTTTCTTCTTTCGTTGCTTGTTGTTGCTGTTGCGTCTCTTCATAAAGCCGCTCGCGGAAGAAAGAACGATCGATGGTGAGGCGAGTAAAAAACGGAAATGGCTTACCCACCCACCCAGAAGCTATCAATGGACGAGCGCAACGGCTTTTCCATAGTGTGATGCTTGCAGCTCACTTGCTTGAGCTGCCCAAAATTTTGTGAAGGTGAAGCAAAAGCATCGAAAAAAGGTCAAACAAAAACAAATATTTGAACCGATTCGCAAATAGGGCCACACACCATACCGGTACCTCCGCCCAATGCTGGTTTGGTGCCGGACTCGGGTCCGTTTGATCGGGTCGTCGAATTTCCTCGTCGACCAGGCGCACACAAGCGCAACAGAGAAACCGGAAGGGCTTGGTCACCATGGTCCGCGTGACCTTGTTGATTTCTACGAAGCCCTAACCGGCCGGCAGCTGGTGTCCGTTTTTGCTTCGTGCTTGCATTCATTTAGTTCATTGATCCTTTTATCGCCACTTTCTACCGCAACCGGGACCGGTGGGGTGGACCGAGCTAAGGTTGCGAGCACCACGAACCGTTCGGTCCGGTGCTGAGGTGTTACGAAAGGAGGAGGATGGTCACACACATAAATAGGTTCAAATGCGGTTCCTAGGGTTCGGCTGAAAGCAGGATGGACCGTCCTATGGGGTAAGAATGCTTCGTGCTGATCGACGCCGATTGGCCGAAAGTCGACCTCTCCGTAAGCCTCGTATCGATTTCATTCGGCCACCGATGAAATGAGCTTCAAAGTGTGTTGCCGGAGCAAAACAATCTACTGCTGCTGCTGCTGCTACTACTAGAACGTCCCACGGTTGCAGTCGGTGAACGGAGACGCAACAAAAACAAAAGCACCCCGCAAAAAAAAGAACACCCGCCCCAGAAGTGCGGCCGTCCTCATTTGGCCAGAATGTTGGGAAACAATATGAGCCCGAAATTAATTAAAACTCGATCCGTGAGGCGGGAAGATTCAATATTGTTGCTTTTCTTCAACTTGGTCATTGGGCATGGGCGGAAATGGGGCTGGGGGTGTTGCTTTTTATGATTTGAACCGTGCGAAAAACACCGCTTGCCACTTGCCACCACGGTCAAGACGGAGTTTAAATAGCCCTATCGGCGTCCCCGCATCGCGATATTGTTTTCACGTGAATGTTTTCACGCGAAGTAACTCTTATCTTCGGCAGCAGACCGGCCGTGCTTTTTTAGCCAATTTCCGAAACGATGTTTACTATAATCTAATTTCGAAATGAAAGTTTCATTAAGTTCCGGCTTCGGGTTTGAAAAGAAAAAGGCCAGAAGGTTCTTTTTGCAGTTAGATATTGTTCTTATTGATTTGAAATGGCAGCTTTTTATTAAGTTGGTCGTATTTCGCAAGCACAAAAGCCAAGGAAGTGTTATCGGTGTGCAGGTACGTCAGATGTTTAGGAGTGCGTTAGCAGAAGCAAGCCTTAGCCATGGATTCAGGTACACTGGCTGGCGATTCAGCTAGGGATAACAGCAAGTCAAAGAAGCCAGTTAGAGCAAGTCAAGATGTCTCTGAGTTGTTGAGTCAAACAAGAAGAAATTGGTCCTTTGCTATTCATATGATATGATTCCGGAGCCTAGCTAGTCTATTTGCCTTTTAAAGAGTAACATTATGGAGCTCTTCATCGTGGCAATTACTACACTGTCTTTTCACTAATTTGCTTCTAAAATTTCTCTTGCATATTAGAGACTAAAGGGAATTGAACAGTTTTGGAGAGAGCCGAAGTCTCACAACGGATGAATTTCCTCAACCTGGTTGACATAACTAGTTGACGATCTTGAGCGTATTTCAACGTATGTGATGACGTTGATGGAAAAATTTTGATTTTCAGAAGAAGTTTTGGACAAATTTATAGGCATCAACAGGTTCCGATATTAACATTTTATTAGTCTCACCTCAGGTTTCAAGTCGCGTTCTAGGTTCTTTGGTAAGTTTATGTTACGTTGGAGAGCCTAAAACCAACGATAACTATGCCAACAGACCATTCTTATAACTGAATTGACTTAAAATAGGAGATCCTTGAAGTTTAGACCTCCAAGTCTCACACACCGAGGCGCCAGTCTTCACACGGCAGGATCGGGGTTCAAATCTCATCCATCAATGTACGTAGGGCTGACTTATTTACTACGGGTAAAATTAAGACACAGAAAGCCAGAAATGGTAAGCTAAGACCTCTCGAGGATGTAATGCCAAGGAAGAAGAAGAAGAAGACTGAACAAGAAGTGATAGCAGCGTAGCTTCTTCCTACCATCTTCGCCAAAAATTTTCGCATGTTGAAGTTTGAAATCTTACAAGTAATTTTAGAACCTTTCCTAATAGAATTCCAAGGATTATAAGATTATTTTTACCGTCAAAGTTTCTTCCCTATCTAATTGATGGTACATACAAATTGCATTAAAATCTTTACAATTCATCACGTACCGCTCATTCCAATCGCCCTCCGATGACAGAGTGACCTGAAACGATCTAAATATTTGCACCAATTTTAAAAACATTTTTTTTATGGCTGGATCAAACCCATCAATAGCAGCATCACTCCGGACGTCTGATGCAACCACCGAAAGGCAGAGTGAAAGATGACAAAATATCATTTGTTTTGTGGCTTTTTTTTCGGGACAAAAAGTTTTTAATTCCATTAGAACCACTCATCGCACAATTCACCGGCCCAAAACTAGCGGCGAAGGCTCTCCGTTGTTGGTCTTATTTTTCGGTGTTCTATGTCCCATCTGATTAGGGTCAATTAGTTTGATGACGAAAGGGAAAATTTATTGATTTGAACCCATCTCGTCCCAGGCACCGGTTTTGGTACGGCAGCCTTCATCTCGGGGTCTCATAAAGCACCCAGGCTCCCCTTCTCTAAATGGAGCTTAAGAGAAAAGTTTCAAATTTCACCCTCGCCAGATTTGCCATAGCGAATCTATCTCGAAATATGTCCTTCTCGCTAGCGGACGACCTCTCAATTTCCCTGTTTGATGAACGTGAAGACCGAGGATGGTCGGGCTGCCCGAATCCACCGTGCTGATTCTTTTTGGTGGAACAAAATACGCTCATCATCGATGAAAAAGAGAATGGTGGAAAAAGGGAGTCGAAATTTCTTTCGGATCAACTTTTATGCGCATTCTTGGAGTGTGTTCTTTCTTTTTTTGTTTGGTTAGTTTCCGGACTTGGGGTTTTGTTGCTGCCATCAGCTTTACACCAGGGCGGTGCACTCTCGTTCTTATGCGTAGTACCGCTTCCTGTTTGTCGTGGGAAGAAAGTTTTCTTGCGTTTTGCGAGGGTAGAGTGGAAATCATAAAGCCTTTATTTGTTTCTCTGCACCAAGTTTCGCCCCCAATCACCGATGTTCTTGCTGCCGGGTGTTGTCGGGTTTTGATGGCTTTTCAGCGTTTGTTTGGGCTTATCTTCTGACTTCTAAAATTTGCTACGCCAACTCTCGAGTGGCTTTCGCCCTACAGAGAAGGCCTCTACTGTTCGCTGTTACTGCAGAAGAACGCAGCCCCTTTTGTAGCATTCTGTGCCGGGTTTTTCCCCCTCTCTCACCTTCCGACTATTTTCCCTATGCAATGGTTTGGATTTTATTTTTCCCATCAACCGGAAGTAGACTTTTCAACTAACTCAATTCAAAAAGAAGCTGTCGCACATCCTCCCTCCATTGGGGGCAATGGTTGAGCAGCTGAAGGCGGGAACAACGCATAGTGAAAATAAAATCCTGTCCCTTTTAACTAAGCATTCCTTCCCAGCGTCATCGTTCCTTATCCGCACCAAACTACCATTAGTGAATTGACCGTGGCGAAGAATACGAATGGCGTAGGATTTTTTGCTTTTGACGAGCTATAGAAACACTGCCAAAGAGAGAGAGAGAGAGAGAAAGAGTGAGAGAGAGAGAGTGAAACAGAAGGTCCAAGGAAAGGAAAAAATAAGCCCAAGTTTTTTGCACTATTTCTGACACGACAACGTGTTGGCTTTCTGTGTATTTTTCCTTTCCGTGTTACTTCACCCATCCTCGAAGGAAAAAAAAAACACACAACCGTGGATGGGTTTTCGGCGTTGGTCCTTCGCAGTGGAATTTTCCTTCAATCGTTTCAAATTTTTCTTTGCGATAGCCAATTTCGCCTGGTCGCCTCGCAAACGAAAGGCCTGTTGACGATTGAAGGCAATTTCCGAAATGAAATGAATCACGATTACTGTACGGTGGCGCGTTCGTTTGGGTTCCAATCGTTTCGCTGGCCAGCCGGTGAGATGATCATGGTGATGGTAATGATGATGATGGAACGGATTTGTACCGTTAAGTGAATTGCGGTCAATCTAGCGGTAACAGTTTACTTTGCAATTTGTGGAACAAATGGCAGCACTTTGCCATAACACGGAATGCATCTTTTACTCGCCGGTTGTGGCATTGCGAAGAAGAATTCGATTGACTTTCGTACACATGTTTGATAAATCTGTAAATAAAGTGTAATGGGTGATGGGTAGAAATTGACAATGAATAATGCAATTGACAGTAGAAGGATCAATTTAGTAATTATGAAACAAATACGCTACAGTTTTTGAGATGTATCTTGATGATCTATAAGCTTGATTTCCTAGCTTTGTAGGACGTATCATGCATGGCAAGATTGATCTTTTACTCATTTTTCCTTTGAGGCTGCCCGGTGATAGATGTGTCAGCGGTCTAAGCACGGCAGGGCCGGGGTTCAAATCTCATCTGGGCCGTTCCTCCATAGTGAGGACCGAAACCTGAAATAGAAGGCATGATGAAGATCGAAGAAAAGAGATACTTTAAGAGCAATTAGACGGGGGATTCAAAATACTCTGAGAAGTGTTCATCGCAAACTTCCAAACCGTAAAACTGTGGATCGGGTTTAAAAAAAAAAATAAAAAAAAAATACGAACAAGAAAAGTAAAGACCAGTAATTATTTGAGCAAGTGTAGCTGTATTGTTGATCGTTTTGAATTATATATATATATATATATATATATATATATATATATATATATGTTTACGTTTAGATGTTTTGTTTACGCTTAGACGTCACACCATACTTGACGAAAGCTAGTTTCGTCAAGTTTTTTGATAAACGAAATATTTCAAGTATACAGTGAGTAAGGATGAGTGTCGCTCGCGTGGGGGGCACTCAGAAAGTTTATAAATAGGGCAGAAAACACAATTATACCTCTCTTCGAATTTGGAATCTGAACACGACGCTTGGTAAATATTGCAACACACATCGATCCGAAACTCCGCGAATTCTTCATGGTGCCGTGACCAGGATTTATAGCTCGAATTTCTGGTGCTTTCGCGAGTTTGATCGACCCATCGTTCACCGTTTTCTGTGTCGTACCACATTTCGTTTGGATTTTCGTGCACCGTACAGCTGTTTTTGCCGCATCACGCATTACACTGCAGGTCACTCACTCACACGCACATACACACACACAAGATTGCACAATGCCCGTACCACCCGTTGTTTTGGCGTCCCGTCGGACAATTTTGTTGGCGTCCCTTACTCGGTACGAGAAATTTTTGGATAGTTTCGTTCACGCACGGGATCAAGTACAAGTGGAGGTTCGCCTAAGAAAATTCGAAACATTATGCAAGGACCTAGAGAGTGTTCAACAAGAATTAGAGGATTCCGCTTCCACGCTGGAAGAAACAACGCAGAATGCTGCATTTCGAGAGAATTTCGAGAATAGATTGATTCGTGTCCAATCTCAACTGCAGGCAAAGCTAGCTCCTACCGCGCACCCGAGCACTGGATCGAACCCACTTAAGGGCATCAAGCTTCCCACCATCGCGCATCATACGTCACAGGGTCACGAACTGAGTCACTCGCGGCGAATAACCTTTCCGCGTCAAACTTGTTTTGGTACCACGTCACATGAAACGCCAAATTGCATTTTATGCAATTCCTCGCATTCATTGCTAAAATGCCCACGATTTGAAGGAATGGAGCCTAAGGATCGCTATCGTTTCGCGATGACCGCGCGTTTATGCACAAATTGCTTACGCGAGAATCATGCGGCTCGTGATTGTCCGGCGCACTACAAATGCCGGTATTGTAATTTGGCACACCACACAAAACTGCACTTCACACCGAATAGCCCTAGTGACACAGCTCCGCCACATCACACACACAACACCGCTAACGATCACACGGCCACCGATAACACACAACGCACATTTGCAGCAGCACTACAGCAAGCACCCGAGCAGGTATTGCTCCAAACTGCCTTGGTGAATATCATTGATAATTTCGGAATTGCTCATCCTGCGCGCGCGCTGTTGGACAGCGCATCGCAGCCGAATCTAATTAGCGATCGACTCGCTAAACGGCTGAATTTGAAGAAGAGTAACGTACACGTTACCATTGTTGGAGCAGGACAATCTACGAAGACAGTACGGGAATCCGTACACGCCCAGATTGCCTCTCGAGTGACAGCGTTTACGATCAATACTGAGTTTTTGATGGTCGACAATTTGATAGCGAATCTTCCAACGCGCGATGTTTGCACCAAAAACTGGAAGATACCGCCTGGCATCAATTTAGCAGATCCGATGTTCTACAAATCTGCTCCCGTTGATATCATTCTCGGCGCTCGTCATTACCATGCATTCTTTGAGAATGCCACTCAGCTTCGTCCCGCACCTCATCAACCCGTCATGATTAATAGTGCTTTCGGTTGGGTAGTGACCGGTACCACAGCTGATCAGAATGTGCATTCTAAAACCCATCCTACCACTTCCTATTCAATCGTCTGCATGGCATCATTGGAAGAATCCCTACAACGATTTTGGCAACTAGAAAATTTAACGGTTAATGATGCATACTCACCCGATGAACGGCATTGCGAATCATTTTATAAAGCAACCACTGAACGTGACGACACAGGTAGATATATTGTCCGTCTACCAAAACAGCCCGACTTCGGAGAAAAACTCGGCCTGTCCAGAGCTCAAGACATCCGTCGGTTTGAACTTCTTGAGCGAAGACTAGAACGCGATCCAGCACTTAGAGAAGCATACCAAGCATTCATGAAGGAGTACTTAGAACTGGGACACATGTCTCCTATAAGCACTGATACTACTGATGATACAGCTGCTTATTATTTACCGCATCATCCTGTTTTCAAAGCTTCAAGCACCACTACAAAGGTTAGAGTAGTTTTCGATGGTTCGGCAAAAACGTCGACTGGTTATTCGCTGAATGAAACGTTGCGGGTTGGACCCATAGTTCAGGATGAACTAATAGACATCGTTCTACGTTTTTGCACATTTAAAATCGCTGTTGTTGCTGATATAGCAAAAATGTATCGGCAAATCATCCTGCACCCTGATGATCGACGTTTAGTTCGCATCTTTTTTCGATTCTCACCGGAATCGCCTATGGAATTGTACGAGCTGAATACCGTGACATACGGTTTGTCTCCATCATCGTTCTTGGCCACTCGTACTCTGTTGCAGCTTGCGGAAGATGAAGGTGCAGCTTATCCACTTGCCACACCTGCGCTTAAGCACAATTTCTACGTTGACGACTTCATTGGTGGAGCAAACAGCGTGGATGAAGCTCGGAGCCTTCGGCAGCAACTATCGGATCTGCTCTCCAAGGGCGGGTTCGAACTCCGAAAGTGGACTTCAAATTGTTTGGAAGTGCTCTCCGGTTTACCAGCGGAGCATATCGGTACACAATCCTCGCTGCAGTTTGTGCCAAACGAGAAGGTAAAGGCTCTTGGCATCATATGGAAACCCGAACTCGACGTGTTGTGTTTCGAATCACCAGCTGCAGTCGATACAACCACCATCACCATGAGATCAATATTATCGAATATTGCCCGAATATTCGATCCCCTTGGATTGATCGCTCCGGTCATTATACGTGCGAAGCTGCTCATGCAGGAATTGTGGCTGCAGAAGATCGGATGGGACGATCCGGTTCCCGTTCACATCTATAACAAATGGAAGGCTGTTAATGATGATTGGAAAGATTTGGCTGACTTCAAACGTGATAGGTATGTGCTCTTACCAAACTCCAAAATACAATTCCATACATTTGCAGACGCGTCAGAGGTAGCGTATGGTGCCTGTATTTACGCACGTTGTGAAGACCAGCAGGGGCACGTTCGAGTTAGTTTGCTCGCATCAAAATCTCGAGTGGCCCCACTGAAACGCGTCACGCTGCCAAGACTGGAACTGTGCGCAGCCGTGTTAGGAGCTCATCTGCATCATCGTGTTCGACAAGCAATGCAAATCGAAGTCACCGATTCGTTCTTCTGGTCGGATTCCACGGTCATGCTAAACTGGATTGCGTCACCACCCAACACCTGGAAAACCTTTGTGGCTAATCGTGTTGCTGAGATCCAGAACTATTCACATCCTCGTCAGTGGAAACACATTCCCGGCTCAACAAATCCCGCCGACCTGGTATCTCGTGGGATGTCAGCAGTGGACATGCTGAAAAGTTCGATATGGAGTTGCGGTCCCGAGTGGTTGAGGTTACCTGCTTCTGATTGGCCGATTTCGAATCCATTGCTGGCGGCCGAAGCTGATATTGAAATTCGTCAGGTGAGTGCTGTAGTCGCAAATGTACAGACCACTCACCCTTGGTTCGATTTGTGGTCGTCATACACCAAATTGTTACATGTAATCGCATATTGCACACGATTCATACACAATACCAAACACAAGACACGCACACAACAATCGTCACCAGTTACTACATCCGCGATCACACCTAAGTTCCTGGAAGCAGCTAAACTCGCATTATGCAAGCTGGCGCAACAAGACGAGTTTTCATCGGAGATCCGGCTGCTGAAAAAAGGAGAAACTGTAGGGCGGCGCTCACCTCTACGGCGCTTGAATCCATTCCTCGATGAGGAAGGAATAATGCGAGTGGGTGGCCGATTGAAGCTTGCACAGCTTCCCTACCAGTTCAAACACCCTATCCTACTTCCCAAGAAACATCCGTTTGCTCGTCTCATCGCATACCACTTTCATGAAAAGCTGATGCATGGCGGGGGAAGACTATTACTTTCCCAGATTCGAGAAGAATATTGGCCGCTCGACGGACGGAGATTAGTGAAAGGAGTAGTCCGTAATTGTTTTCGTTGCATACGACAGGATCCCGCCCTAGTGCAACAACAAACCGGCCAACTTCCGTATCAACGCATCACTCCGAGCCGGCCGTTTTCTATTACTGGAGTGGATTACGCCGGCCCATTTTATCTTAAGCCGACGTACAAGAGAGCTGCCGCTGCCAAATGTTATTTGTGTGTTTTCGTTTGTTTTGCAACCAAGGCGGTTCACCTGGAGCTGGTCAGCGATCTCACCACTGCAGGGTTCTTGGCCGCTTTACACCGCTTCACAGCCCGGCGCGGGCTACCGTCGGATATACACTCCGACAACGGGAAAAATTTCGAAGGTGCGTCACACGAGCTAAAAGAATTATTCGAGTTATTTCAGAGTGAGCAACAGCAAAACATCATCGCCACCAACTGCTCTGACATGGGGATTACCTGGCACTTTACTCCACCTAAGGCTCCACATTTCGGTGGATTGTGGGAGGCTGCGGTGAAGACAGCCAAACGACATCTCTACCGGCATCTGGGCAGCTCGAGGCTGTCTTACGAAGGGTACAGCACCGTTCTTCAGCAGATAGAAGCGGCGATGAACTCGCGTCCCTTGCTGCCGATGACGGATGACCCGAACGATTTGGCCGCGCTTACTCCTGCGCACTTCCTGATCGGTACTTCCATGTACGCCGTCCCCGTTCCCGACTACACGCGCCTGAAGACCTACACTTTGGATGAACTACAAACCTGGCAATTACTCGTGCAACGTTTCTGGAAGCATTGGACCACCGAGTATTTGCAGGAAATGCAGAAGGACAATAAGGTTGCGGTTCGATGCGAAATCGTTCCCGGCAGGCTGGTCATCCTTGTGGACGATTCCCTCCCCATCACCCGCTGGCCACTGGCGCGCATCATTGATGTACACCCTGGAGAGGATCAGCTTACTCGTGTAGTGAAGCTGAAAACGGCAAAGGGATTAGTCACGCGTCCTGTTACGAAAATTTGCGTTTTACCTGTTGCGAAACCGTCCTGTTAGTACCGCGTGTTAGTTATTTTGTTATGACATTCTGTCATGGGGGGGAGTATGTTTACGTTTAGATGTTTTGTTTACGCTTAGACGTCACACCATACTTGACGAAAGCTAGTTTCGTCAAGTTTTTTGATAAACGAAATATTTCAAGTATACAGTGAGTAAGGATGAGTGTCGCTCGCGTGGGGGGCACTCAGAAAGTTTATAAATAGGGCAGAAAACACAATTATACCTCTCTTCGAATTTGGAATCTGAACACGACGCTTGGTAAATATTGCAACACACATCGATCCGAAACTCCGCGAATTCTTCAATATATATATATATATATATATATATATATATATATATATATATATATAGAAATTTGTTGGCATGTATGGGAAAACTCGATGCAAATGAAGAAGCAATCTTAAGTAATTGATCGGTCAAATTGGTCAATCAATTAACTGTTAAACGAATTAGAAAGTCTAAAGGAAAACCATGAATAAATCATTAGATGTATTTTAAACTATTCATGAAAGGGATGAAAAACTTCAGAAGGAAACCAAAAATATATGAAGTGTTTTGAAAAACTCCAGGATATTCTGCAAAACAGATATGTCAAGCATACGCTAGGATACGGGTCTCAAAGAAACTACGAGAACAGTGTTGAGTTCTTTTAATTTCATAAGCCATAATGAGCTTGACATCAATGCTATAAACTGTGCTACAGATTCAAAAACACGTGAGCAGCGGTCTAAAAACTACGAAACGAGATTAAAAACTATCTAGAAAATCTGCCGTGAAAATCTATGCTTAAGCTGAGAAAGCATTGTGTTTTGTACTGTATATTGTAAACGATTTTAAAATTTACCTTATTAAAAGTAAAAATTAGTTGTGAAATACGATAAGTCTTCTCGATAATCTTTTTTTCTATTCAATAAAGTCTGCCATATTGCGGTTAAATAATAATCTAAAACAAAATAGTCTTGCAAGGTTTCAAAACCGTCGATATCAGCTTTGTTGGTATGGTGGAAAAACTTCCAATAAGTTCTAAACAATCCTCGCAAACAAAGAATGAAATCGGCATCTATTTAAGGATTCGGCGAAGGGTTCCAAAGTCGCTTCTCCATCTGCAATTCTTCTTCCGATGCTCTCTTTCTCTCTCTCTCTCTCTCTCTCTCTCTCTCTCTCTCTCTCTCTTTGTCAGCGAATGCCCACCGACCATAAACAATCGCAGTCGTAAATCGCCGGCACACCCTTGGCACCGCACTAATAGCCAACCCACGGCTGCCCGGCACGTCTGTTGGGTGGGGTTGAACTTAAGTTTTTCTTATTTTTTATTTCCTACTGACTGACGTCCCTCACTAAAACCGCCGCTGATGGTGATCGTGGTGGGTGAAATACATGCTCCACTGTTGGGTGTTTTGTAGGCAATAGATGGTTTTGCGAAAAGGTTTACTTAGTTTTGCTCGTGTCCGGTTTGGCACTCATAATTTTTCGTAATTTTCCACTAATTGAACAACTTTTCTCCACCATAAACCAAAACTTGCCGCGGGGTCAACAGTCACCCCATGCGTTAGAGCGTTGGAGAGATGCTTTCCATCCATGGCAGCTTGTGCGAACGTTGATCGACCGGTGTGTGTGTGTGTGTGTGTGTGTGTGAGGAAAATTATAGTACGGCCAGGTTTTCCTGACATTGATCATGAACTTTGTGCAAACTGCTTTTAATAATTTATCTCAATTTTGCACACACAAAACAAAAATCCCTGTTCTTCAACGCAGATGCGCGCAGGTAGCAATGAATGGCAGTTTTATGAAGAAAGAGCGTAGATTCTGCTTTATTGCGTTCATGAACTGTGAGCAAAGCGTAAGCAAGAGGAAGTTCGCACGTATCTTCCGCGTTCCGAGCAAATTCCTGACATTCTCGTTCTGACACGGATTGGGATTATGTGTGGAAAATGAACTCATTTCTTACTATCGCTAGTTCGATAATAAACACAAGTGTTACGGATTTTATTACATTTCCTCTGTGTCGCTTTTAGCTAGAGCATTTTCTAGCTCCCCGAAAAACTAGTGATGTTCCGTTCTCTTTTCATTACCACAAATATTCTTGCGCTGGCCTTAGATGGGCGACCTATTTGATGACGCAAGTAATCGGAAAACCGTGTCACAACTGTAAACCAGCCCAATGGTTGGTGTGTGAGGCGTTACCAGTTTCTATCATTGAAATGCATAAGACGCCTATCATAAACCCTTGCGGCAAATTCGGGTTCGCAGCAAAACGGGGAAATTTGTACCAACCACTTCCGGGAGGCAGCGTATCGCCCGACGTCAGCAGTGTCTGTGAGCCAACCTAGTTCGAAGAAGCACGAATAGAGCGTAAAAGTGGTATCTCTTTGCTTTCTTTCCATTCCCCCGTGAAACTCTACGATTCGCTTTCCCCTACACGAGACTATGGCAGCAGCTCACGAACGAACCACGGTCACCAAGCGTAACTGGCGGGCTTTACTTCTTTTCACCGCCTGAAGGAAAGTGTTTATACCGTGACAGTTATTACAGGCGGGCGGAAAATTTATGGGCCACATTTTATTCGCACGCTTATTGCGTTTGATGAAGAGAAATAAGGTTCATCGGAAATCGGACAGGGACGTTACAGCAAAGAAGGATGGCAATGATGAAAGATTCAGCCTGTACAGGACGGCGATAGGTGTACGTTGAATTAAGTGTGTACACTTCAGACGGAGTAACATTTCGCTTCATTTCTGTAACCGTTTGAGAGAAATGCTTGACATGAATATTTAATGGCATTTCATTTAACAGCTTTCTTTAATTTTTGCTTTAGTCCTCACCAGTTTATTGTAATATAAAATATAGATACGAGTATTTTTACTATACTTTTCCTATGAAACACTTTAGTTATTAAACTATCCAATTATGGCAGTTTTAAAACGAATCCTTCACACAACAAACTCTGGTGGAAAAAACCGAGCCAATCAACAGCCACTCGAGGGGCCGGAGAAAAGATTTACGATAACAAGGACCCAATCTTCTGAAAGGGTTTTGCGGAACCGAGCCTATCCGTTACGGGGACCGTTTTTACAACCATTTGACGCTACCTTTTTGCGACGCACCCGCCATCAAAGGCAAAAGACGATCGGCACCGAATTATCAGCAAAGCCAGCAAAGGGCTTTGCTCCCGCACTTGTGATGGATCCGTTTGATTGAATAGAAATTTTGGGGTAGGTTTTGAATATCCGCGCGAGAAGCTTTCCGCGGATTCGGCAGCGTAACGACAGTCCGCAACTACTTATACGGAAAAACAGACGCAAAAATCTATGCCCCAACGCTTTCCGCTCCCATTTCCTTCTATCAAGCGCAATCAAACAAGCTCTCTCTAGGTCCTTTTTCTTTGTTCGTCTGCTTGTTTTGTGTGTTTTGTAGGGTGACTTTTTACAGCAAGTTTGACATTTTGTCACGATCCGCCTGTTGGGTTGCCCCAGTTTGGGTTGATTGAAAAGTATTGTAATGCTGAAGTTTTTTTTTGCTAAGCTAGGCTGAAAAGGCTGCGTTTGAAGTTTTTTTTTTGTTGTTGATCAGACTATCTCAAGATGATCTTTGCTGAGTGTTTGAATTGAAATATTTAGTGAAGCACAAGGAAGCAACGGATATAGGCTTTGTTTGATATGAGTTTAACAACGGGAGGTTCGTTGGTACAATGGCGACAGTCTTTTAGTAGGTAGGACTGAGCGTTGAATCTCATCTCGATCGTTCTTGTATATAGTCAAGGAAACCTGGTAGTCTTAAACCGCTTGGAGTTTTCGAGCGAAAGAGGAGGAAGATGAACGGTGCCCTGATAGTAGAGGTGACAGCAGCGGTGGTCTTCTCACGGTAGGACCAGGATTCGAATCTCATCTGGACCCGTTCCCACGTTGTGAGGACTGGCTATCCAGCTACGTGGTTTAAAGAAGCCTAGAAAGTCATTAGATTATCAGCGTGAAAAATTATAAGGTCGCAAAGCCATGAAGATTGGATATAATCATAAGAAGCCATAATTAAGGATAAAGTTTCGAAATGTATCCCTGAGCGAATGAGTTGTTAAATAATCAAGCAACTACTCACCATGCCCAACAATCTTTTGGCGTTTGTAAAATGCTTATCTCTTCTGGTGCAATCCTTTAATTTAATGTTTTCAATGCGGGTCCGATTTTTGTCAAATACGCCGTCCAAGTCGGTGATTAAATGGTCTGGCATCTAATAAGTCAGAATGTGCAAATGACGGCTCTTGTTGTGTCTTAGCATTGATACTGACCTCAAAAATGGGGCGTCTGAATCTCGGAGGACCTCATCCAATTTTAAGCAAGTAGCAGCTGATTGTAATGACACTGAACCAATACAACATTTGCAAATATTTACTTCTACGATTGCTTTGCCTCAGGATTATTTATTGTGTTGGATATTTTAAGATTATCTGTCCGTTGTCCAAAGATGATCGCTCTTCGACAGCAATTTCTTTTGACGGACATGTTGCGTGCGTATCAACTTTACATGCATTCAATAACACTCGTCAAGCGAACAGCTTCAAATAACTCAATTTACGCACGAGAAAAACAACAAATGGCTGTTTATAAATGGGAAAAAAGAGCCCACGCTTATTGGCCGCCAAATATCCGAACATGGTTTCTACACGACCGACAAGAAACAGTTCAAACCATTGCTCAATCTGCTGCATTTGCTTGCCCCAACCATTCCGAAACTGCATTCAGCTAACTTGCTATTTTCGAAAAACCCCCTTTCTCCTGCTATGCATTCACTGCTGCCATAACCATTAAGGCAATAGTATTTCCACACCTGTCACGAGCACCGGGAACACCTTCAATCTAACGAATCCCCCACCACCTTTATTTCGGTGTTGTGCAGTGCCCGAACGGTGGCACACGAACATCAGCAAGATTGCAATTGATTTTTGACGGGAAGCACGGTTGGGCTACCGAAGAAAAGCATGGTAGCCCGCACACGAGACGTCACGCTTGAATTGGCTCGACTCGACTGACTTCAACCACATTCTGAGGGAAAACAAACGATCCAAGATATGTTTCAAAAGACTCTTGGCAGGTTGCCTACCGTTACACGCTCCAAATCAAACATGTGGGCATTGTCGTTCGGGAGCAACATTGAATGGGGAAAGGGGCTGGGGAAACAAAAAATGACAAAATGGAAATAGTGAAATACAAGCCCTCGGGGAGGCAATAGAAAAAGAATACGAACGCAACAACATCGAAAAACTTCAAGCGCAATCAAACAGAAAAGTGCCTGTTTTCAAAAAGTCCTGACCACGCTGGCTGCTCGAAAGTGTGGTGGGGAGGGATTGTCTTGGAGCGACTGGGTGCCTTGGGTGCGGTGTAAAAAACACAACTTTCGACAGCTAAATAAATTGACTGAAAGAAAAGCACCACAGTGGCGTACCGGGCATAGTTGGCATGCGAACTGATTTGCTTGCTCATACGGTACGTACTGTTTGCTTTTCACATTGCGCAATTTCGGTCCACCACCCGGATGGCGGTGGCGCTGCGGGGAAAACCAACCCTGCCATAAACCAATAACCTCCATCAGCGCAAAATGGTGGCGGTGGTAAACGATTCGCGTGGAGCGTCGTCGGATTTCCACCTTAAACGCAAAACGGCGGTGACCAATCAAAGCTTCTGGGAGGTGCGTTTTCTGCGCTGCTCGCCGTGGTGCATCGACGGAATACAGCGAAGCAAAAAAACATGAACAAAACCAGCACAACAGGACACCACCACCCGGGAGACGCGATACCCAACCCCATCGAGAATCTATCGAGCAAACACTAATAGTACTTAAACTTCTTTTAACATGAACCGGTGTGTAAGTTTGTGTGCGAAGGGTTGGCGCACAACGGCCACTGGCGAAGCGTGCACCGGGTGAATGTTTTGGAACTGCTAATTAATTAAAGTTATTGATTCACTGTGGTTTGGTAGCGTTTGGGCGTTCGGATTGGTGCACCAGCACTGTACCGTGTTGGTTCACCCGCTGGGTGAAGGAAGCTTTTGCATTTGACGGGTGCCACACGATCAAACTGGCCGGGAAGGGGTTTTCTGGTGTGTTATTTACTTTCACCCGTGAGACACACGACAACCGGCACGTCTAACGTCTGTAGCTGAAAAGGTTGCCGAAGCGAAGAAAAGTTCATCAGCATAAGTTTTAATAAGGGTATTTAAGCAGTGTTGGTCGATTCTTTTTACGCTATGGTAATGGTAATTAAAAATAAGTTTTTGTTTTCTCTGGCTTTTTCTTAATAATATGTCGTTTTATTACATTTGTCAATTATTATTTAGGGAAAGGTGCTTGACTTACACAGTATCTAAAAAATATTTGAGAAGGACATAACAGAAATAAAATATGATTAATGAAGTGAAAATGTTTTCAAACCAAAATCAAAAATATTTAAATGTGGTAACGTGATGAATTTTCAAATCTTCCCAACGTCTTTCCAGAAGTTTTCAAATATTCGTACAAAAGTAAACAGAAAAGAAAGGAAAAAAAGGATTCAATCGATGTTTTTAACAAATTTATTTAAAAAAAACAGAAAACCACAGTAATGTAATGATGATTTCATGCTTGGTTTTGAACATCTTCATGATCTCCGAATTAGAGTTGGTACTTATAAGTATTAATTTTTACAGTATTTTTGAAGTAAACTGTTTAAGCTCCTATTTGGGCTTGGGCGGCCCGATAGTAGACTGTGAAAGCGGCGCCGATCTTCAAACGGCACGACTGGGGCTCAAATCCCAACTGGGCTGTTCCCCCATACTGAGGGCTTGACTATCCAACTACGCTGTATCAATAAGTCTAGTAAGCCATAAATGGCAGACATGACCTAAGAGTTTGTTAAGCAAAGAAAGTAGAAAAAGGGGCTCCAATTTCTTACATCGTCTTGATTTATCTTTAAACCTTTATTTAACCATTATCTAATTGAAGCTTAACATACAGCAAGAAATAACTAGAGGTTTGATTTTCCAATGGTTATTCATGTAACAACATTAAATCCCACTTAAACTAATACATATTTTGATGAAGCTATGAAAACGTCAAAAAATATATAAATCTTGAATCTCTGATACAAGCCTGTCCAGAAACTCAAAATATGTAAATATAAAATTTCAAAATATTAGGAACATTTTTAAAGGCTGTCAAATGCTTAAAAAAATTCAAAAAATCCATAACAAATTATCAGCATTCTATAACATTTTAGGTAATTTCAAACTTATTTGAGAAAGTATAGAACAACAGAACCAAACACAATGCAAATACTGTAGAAAACCCTGCACTGCGATGTGTGGTAATATTTTTCAAAACATTGTATAATTTATTCAACAACACATTCCCTACAAGGCAATGAATTTGCATTGGTAAAAAGAAGACAAATTGAATTAGCCCATGACGTGCTCGTATTCCTTCCCCTTTATGCCTTCCGCGGCCATAATCGTAATTGAAACACGTTTTCGTGCGATACAAAATGTGAGATTTTATTAGCGTAATTTTGGTCACGTTCTATTGATGATGTGGGACAAGAGACAAGAAAAAAAAATTTCGCACGACTCAAAAAACTCCTTCATTGTTTCCGTGCACATCTCTTTCAATTGTTTACTCACCTGACAGAAATTGAAAATGTCACACTTTCCTACCGCTTAACGAGCTCCAGCCGAACGAAAGCCGCGTAAAGGAATACCGTACCGTGCGGCTTATCACCTGCACGGAAGCAGCCGTTTATAAAAAGGACGCACGCGTCAAATGCTAAAAAGCTTAAGTGTTTTATCGTCCCATCGGTTGCACCGCAAGATCAACACGCTGCCTGCTGCTGTTGTTTCACGCATCCCGGATAAGGTGATGAATACTAAGCATCAAAAATGCTGCCGGTGGATTCATTCAGGCAGCAGCGTTAGGACGTGCACGTACTGAAAAACAAAAAAGGTGGAAAAGAAAACAGTGCTAGATGGTTAAATAAAGAAATGACGAATTTGCCATATGGGAACGCTCACCGCAGCACTCGCACTCGGTATCAACGACGAGCGCTGAGACGCCACAACAGACTGGTGTTTCAGCTTCGAGTCCTCACATTAGGTTCGGTTTAAGGGAATGTTTCCGGCCAACCTGGACGTCAGACCGAGGGGGTAAAAATAAGCGCCAACTCAGACAACGGATGAATTATAAACGAACGAATCATAAACCTTGAGCCATATCCTTAACGGAGCTCTTCACCCGTGAAATCAACCACAAGAATGAACCGATTTCCGGCACTTTCACTGCGGTGGAGAAGTTTGCTCAAAACGGCAACCGGTGGGCGTACGGGTGTAGGATGCGGGCAAACTTTTATTCCAAGGCAATGAAGTCTTGCCACCGGTAGGTGCAAACTAGCGCAACAAACCGAGCGCCACCGTGGCCTCGGTAGGCAAAGGGCGCACACTTCATCAAATGGTTGTGCTTGAGGCACAAACAGATTTAGGCCGGAAAGCGAAAATGGACCACTCTCGATTCCGAGCACGTAGGAGCGCAGATCAAAAATCGTTCCCCAGGTTCGTTCCGACAAGGCTGCTGCTGTTCTTCTACCCAGCAAACCTGGTGGAGAAATGATGGACAACGTGGTTTTTGTGATTCGGTTTCTCGAGAAATCCCTCCGGTACGGTATGATTACAACGAAAAGTATTGTTGGAGAAAAGGGGACATTTGTACTGCGTTTAAGCGAAATGGCTCTTTGCATTGTACGGACCATACTTCAAATGTTGAGCGTAGTTTCTGGGAACAAGAAAGTTACCACAAAAAGGCAAAAAAAAAACTTATTTATTTGCAACATTTGAAATTGCAAAATGAAGCTTATATTCGCATGCCCAAAATCATCATAAACACACCGAAATCAATTGCCAAAGTTCCCGTGATCCAATATGAGTTTGATGTGTGGACCAACGCAAAACGCTTACATGATATCCTATAAATGGACCTTTTGAACTTGTTCGTAGAATAAACACATACCGGCACACTGGGAAATCTGATAAAGCAGCAATAAATTTGATGGATTCCGGCACTGAGTGGCCGTTACTTATGCTCGAGTGCATTAATCCGTGTGCGAAAGCGCGTACTCAGTTTACAGCCAAGGGTACTGTGGAGTGGAGTCGCACCGATCGGTGGGCCGCCACAAAATGAATTGATATTCGAACTCAAGTTGCAAATGGTCGCTAGAGCAATTGGAAAAAGCGAAAAGCAGAAAACAACAAAACGAACCACGAACACGAAAAACAAACGCTGACTGGGGCACAATATAAAAATGAAATTGCAATAAAATAACAAACCAGGGGGCGCATCGTTATTTTTATTCGTCGCTGCAAGCAGTGCAGCATTTCGGAACAGTTTTATGCTGGTGCGCTACACAAATCTTATGCACCGAAAAACCAAAACGCACCGGCGTTTGGCTTTCACGCGTGTCCCTCTTTTCGTTCTCTTGGTGGACTTTCTCGGTGGTGTTTGGAAGATCAAAAAATGATTTTCAGTAGGCAGTAAATTGTGCCCGTGACATAAATTTTGTTCAACTGGTAGGAAACGAAAATTATAGCCACATCACGGCCGTATAACAGGCCGTTGGCCCGCACAGTGATTAATGGTACGAAAAACAAAGATATTTTTGTTAGGCTGTTTTTAGCGAGCGGAAGTGGCTTATTTTATGGTGGTATTTAAAATTGGGAACATAATACGGTTAAGTTTTCTATCTAAATTTGAATTTGTAAAAAAAACTTCTTGTTAATCTTTTAAGGAAAGGTCCCAAATAAACGTTGTCAAATTAAATGGACAATATTATCGGGATTGGGACTTCAAATTAAGGAACTGACGGTCCAGAGGTAGAGGTTGGTCTTCAAACGACAGGGCTGGAGTTCAAATCCCATCTGGGCCGTTCTCGCATAATGAGGGCTGACTATCCAACTACGCGGTATTAATAAGTGTAGTAAGCCAGAAATGGAATAGACATGTCCTAAGGGTCATTAGGCTTAGAAGAAGAAGAAACGTACGTCTTCTTTAGATTTCTGTAAATTATCTTCACCCTCAGCTACCAAAGTGTCAATTTTCTTCGCAGGAACTGCTTATATTTTATAATTACCTAAGAACATCTCCATGGAAAACTGTAACAGAAAATTCTCCCGGATCCAAAAAATATTAACCAGAATGGAAAAATATTATCCGTACTTCTGACAGAAGATTTTTAATACCCCCAGATAAATATGCCATTTCGGTCGCTTCAATCATTTTCTAGTTCACAGATTCATTATATCATTTTTATAAGGAGAGAGCTTCTTTTAAGTTCCTATACAATTTAATTATAATTTTACGATACCTCCACACGGCTCATGAAAATTATTTTTCAGTTATATCCTTCCCTCAACTGTGTTTGCCATCAATGTTTCCAAGTGTTTTTCTCAAACAATCGACTTTGAATATGGGTATATTGAATAATAGGGCAATATTGGATCAAGATACCGTGTTTGTTCTATGTTAAATTAGTTTGAACGGAAAGAGTTGTTGAGTAAATATGTATGTAAAAGTCAGTGTTTCAGTCCATTCAGGCTCCATCCAAGGAATGAAAAATGTTGTGTTGGTAAGCTCCCATTATAGCAATACGGCCAGGCCGTTCTTCATGAATAAAAAAAAAAGCTCCCATTATCATTTGAACCAATTCGGATGCAAACAGCTTCCGATGAAAACTGAATTAAATTGAATCTTATCCTCTGAGGATTCAGCACCATGCTGGGAATTTCATACAAACTTATACCAAATATTTGCCTTTATTCATTAAGATCGAATTGATCGGGCAGTTTGTCATCAAACATGATGATGCGTATTGGTTGTTAACAAATAAGAAACATTGATGTTAAATGATGTGAATTATTAGAGGCTTACAAGTTCAATAATATGAAATGATCAGAAACGTCAGGTTGATTTTCCATTCCAAATAATGCATTTATGAGCGAGGAGGTCTTTTCTGTTTATTGGATTTGTAAACGTTTTTGAACACGCTTGTTTGAACAACAATATCGAAAGATTGTAAACGAAATATATCTTTCAAAGCTATATGCCACATTGATGTGACAATGTAGACAACAGATTGGATTTGGTTTTTGGATGATTAATTCAGCATTGAAACCGTTTGATTCGGTTTATACAACCCGAACCATACTGAATTGCTAATGAAACTGAACGAAGGCTAGCAAGTGGACGCTTCCAAACAATCGATCATTATTTTCACCGAACAGCGATCTGTTGCCATCCCTTATGGATAAGCTTTTGCATTCAAACGTTCGCCTGCCGTGCTACCGACTTACCCGCGAGGGATTGAATTATCTTACGTCCAATTTGATTTTCCTCGGTAGCGCATAACGAATGGACCGGTAACGCTTTTGCTAGAATTCCATTGAAGAAGATTCGTTTTTCCGGGTGGATTGCATGAATGGTACTTCCGTGCTGAATCGTGTTCTAGTCGAGCACAACCTCAAACTTACAGCGAGCCACATACACAGACACAGAAACAAAAACACAGCTAGGGCATCATACGCTCGATCAACTGGCCCGCACAACGGCGGGAAGCAAAGCAGCAACGGCAGAGAAGATGGAGCGAAAGCATCCAATTGTAAATGGAAAATCTCAATAGCAGCACCCGATGCACTGGGACCGATGGCGCGTTCGGTGAGGCGGCCTCAAAGCAAATAAAAAAGTCAAAATCAATCATTCCACATAAAGATAATTCGTTCTTATGTGCTATATTTTCTGAATAAATCATACCCACTCGGTCCGCTCACTCACTCTCTCTCTCTCTCTTTCGCGGAGGGAATTGTTTCGGCGCGATCCTGCCGACTGGTGGGCTTGAATGATCCGACAGCATAATACCCTCGTGTGCATACGTATACATCTCGCGTGTGAAATCCTGCCTTTCCCTTACGGTTTTGGTTGCCGTTTGTTTGTTTGTTGGTGATGGAGGTTCGGGTGGATAACTTTCTTTTCTCGCTTCATTTACTTCCCCCCCCCAAAACCCATCCATCTCGGCGTGCTCTGGGCGCGAATTGGTGCCCGGCATCGCTACGCCGAGAAGACGGTTCAATCAGAGGAAAAGGCGGTAGAATTGTTTATGGCATAATGGTGGATGGATATTGGCAAGCCAGCGTGCGGCTGTGTCGGTATGACTTTGCACGAAAAGCGATAGGTAGCGATGTACGCGAGCCAAACACATTATCGCTACCATTGTACGTTTATGAATAAATTACTCAGATAACAAAGTGCGAAGGATCCACGGCACCAGCACCCAGCTTTTGGGAAGGTTTACATCCCAGGGTTTGTATGTTTATGTGAATCGAACACTCGATGGTTTGAGGGTGTCTTCGCACTAACTTTGAACGCGCTGAGTGAAGAAGATGGTACGTTAGATGAGTGTTTGCTGGAAGTAATGGGAAGAGTCTACTTCAGAAAATGGTTGGATGTGAAGGTAGGCTGCAGTGTTTTTGTATTTTAAGAAAACTAGTATTCTAGCGCTAGTTTCATAAAACTAGATAACCATTATTTTACTTCCATCACTTGAATCATATAGTATATACCTCTCAAGTCTCCAAAACCGCTCGAGTCAATCTCTCAACTTCCTTCTCATAGCATAGGAAGAACAAAAGAGCAACAAATTTAATGAGATTGTTTTCAATTTCAACTCACCCATTTTCCCCTACCATTTCGTTTCAGTTGGATAAAACGCCTCTCGTCCAACTCATAATGCTTGCTGCTGTAAATTTTCTTTGCCAACCGGAACTTTATTTCCGATTTTATCAACCACTAACACAAATGGAAAGAAAGTTCTACCGTGAATGAAATTGTTCAATGTTTCTATCCGGGCTTATTATTATTGGGATCTTGTTGGGAGTTTAAAGGAGACCTCCGGAGACCACCATACCTTCACTGTAAACACACACACACACACACTCACAGCGAAGGATGTATGTATGCAGTAGCTTATCAAAAGTGTAAATCTAGCAAATTAGATTTAACTTTCCTGACGCAAGGCGAACCTGAGCGAGCAAACTTTCAACCATTTGTGGAGAAAACATTTCCACGCGGTCATTTCGATCCGGAACATCGGAAAGGAATTCTCCATTCGGTCGGAAGTTTTCTAAAAACAAAAGGGCACCGGTGACAATGATTATGTACCGAATGAAACGAAACTATGTACTAAAAGCACAGCCACACAGACGCACGCACATTGGAAAGCTTACAAAAACCCCCAAGACGAAGCTCTGCCTGTAAATGAGCCTTGGAGACGAATGATCCCGAACGATTGCTTCGATAATCTCGTAGCGAACGGACGTGTAATGGAGGAAAAAAGCGTCAGCCCGACGATCGTTTGTCAGTGTGAGTTAGGAAGTAAATCCGTTTCACTATTTCTTCCCGGGGGGAAGATGATTGAAGCAAAACTTTTCAATCCATTCGATCCCGCTTCCCGGGATCGAACGATCGGGCGATATGCTTGGGGAATGCCGGAACTAGCCCAGCGCTTCCTTTACGACATTACCGTACCATTGCCATTTTCTGGCAAAAGACAAGAAGACACAAGATGCACTGTCGCAGGTTGAACTTTCTGTTTGGTGCGCAGTATGTGGTACCAGGACAGAATGCGAATGTCTGGCTGTGATTTGATTCCATTTGCCAAATTGATTTTCTTTTCTTCCTCCTTTTAGCTGTGTGTGTGTGTGTGTGTGTGTGTGTGTGTTTGAAATGACAGCTTTTCAGTTGCGGATGTGAGTATATTGTGGAATCTTTCCCCAGTTTTTCATTCTCCACTCGCTGGTAACACGAAAGCCAGCCACACTAACAATAGAGTTGAAACAAGCGGAACGTACCATTTCCTGTTTCTACTCTATTTAACGTACTTCGAATTGAATTAATCATCAGCTGATGATGGATAAACATTTGTGCATGAGGTGCGAGTGTGCACAGGATGAAGGAACATCAAAGTGGTAGCACTTGGACTAGGACTTGCGGCATTCGTAATGCTAGAAAAAATGTTTAAGTCCAGTTGCTTCAGCATACCGCAACATTTCGCGTTTATTTATTAGCCAATGCTGGAGTAATTGTTTGCCTTTGCGGGCTTGCCATCCTGCCTGCGCGTCGGGTCAACTCATCAGGTATTCCCATTGAGTAGAGAAATCAATCAGGATCAAACCATTCAATTGAACCGTACATAATGTGCGGGTGTCATGATGATATACTTTTCCATGCGAGCGACACGTGCAACACGGTGTATAATATTCACCGACCGGAGAGCCCAAAAACAACCGGGGAATGTAGGATCGAAAACCGCGTACACAACCACGTTCCTGAATCTAATGAAGGTATTCACCCGGACACTGAAGTCCTCACCGGCAAGAAGCTTCGGGCATGACAAACATATTCTTCACCTTTTGTTTGAGGACAAACATTGGTGCTGCTGCCGCTAGTATTTGACCTGCTCCTTTCGAGGCCTTCCGAGCTGGTATTTGGCCCCGTTTCCTCCACAATCAGCCCCGTCATCGTCTGGATTTTGATTCTGGTTGGGCTAGGTGAGAAGGAGGTGCGGGGAGGAATCCAATCTGGGGGTGGGATGAGATGTGGAGGGACGGTATCTAATTCTCCCAATACAAACCCTTCGCTACACACATCACCCTATACCAAACACGTGGCAATTTCCGGTCACGATGCTGGTGTATCGGGTGGACACGTGAGTAAATATGGCCGACAGACTGAAACGCACCCCCAAAAACGCTCCACACACGCGTCCCCAAGCCAAACGAGGGAAAAAGAGAGGGAGAGCGTGCAAAAAAACGCATAGAAAACACCCCGTGAATCGAATAGTCCTAACACCCCCAAACACGTCCAACGCGTGTCCTTGGACGTCGGGCACAACGAAAGTCAATCGGATATCGAAATGCTATTCCGAGATTGTTGGCACTGGCCGGCGTTGACCGTGGGGCAAACGGTTCGATGAAACGGTTCAGACGAAACGGAATGATTACTGCTAATGATGTTAGTTGATAAATATGTATGAATTCCATCTCGCATTGCAATCGCATCGAACTACGACGGCGAGAGACCGGCCGACCGGACGACGGTACGTACGTTGGTGGTGGATTTGGAATTGCGATTTCTGTACGGCCCGGGCGATTTTAGATTCGGGTGCGATTTGCCGAGTGCGGGATCCATTTCGGATCCTTGCCGCTTAGGGGTTCAATGGGTTAAAGTCCGCCCGGTCAGGTATGTGTGTGCGCAAGTGTCTGGCGTGAAAGTTCTTAACCGGGAATCCTTCGCATTTTGATGTACTTTAAGGAGTGGATGAGTATGTGTGTGTGGATTGATCTTGTCTGCATACAGACAAGACATTACATCAGTTGTCATTTATATGAATGAATCATAGGGTGTTCTTGTAACAGCTGAAGAGTCGTTTACTTTAATACTTTTGCGTAGACTTAGAGAAGAATCTCGAAGAATAAGGACGAAATAGAGCTCTGTGTTACGTCCGGCTTGGTGTTTCCATATAAACACAGTCCTTGTCCTTCCGGTTGGATACTTTCTCTAAACTGCACATCGACCGGGGGTGGACATTCTAAACGATCAAGCGAGAAAGTTTTGCCGGTAGGGTAGCTTGTCCGTGTTTCTTAAACGATTTTTGTTTTTTAAGACTTCCACCACGGCCTCTACCAACTGTGTGTGTGTGGTACGTGAATTGTTTGATAAAAATGGCACGCTACAATAATAGAATGGTGGAAGAGAAGACGGTTCCCTAGAAGCAGGAACCAATCAGCAATGTGTTACGCAGCAACATCCCCTCTGACCACACATACGTAAGCAGCAGCTTCTTAAACAAACACACTTTCGCACGATCCTACGCAATAAAGTGAAAAGCTCGAAAAGCTCAAATAGAAAATTGTAACTTCTGATGATTGGTTTGTGTGTGTGTGCTGGAGAACTTATCACGATCCACGGCATCCCGCTCTTAGCTGTTTCTGGCGAATGGATCGAACATTCAAATACGAATGCCATTGAGATGCCTACTCGCTATGTTTGAAACATATTCCACTGCATTATGGATCGTTTCCAAAAGTTGGTTTTCGTTCTTCGGCAGCGCTCACCGACCTCTTTCAATCGCTACTGGATCATGATCAATGGACTAGATTCCTGCCGTTGGGGAAGGGTAGCGCTCAGAACACTGGAGAACTTTTTTTCCCCGGGAATTCCTGCCCAAAACTGAACCAGCTTCCAGGAGGTGGGGGGTAAGGCACCGGTGGCAGACAGGCGGGACCTATTACTAGCCAAAGCAGGAAACGGAAAAGCAATTTTCTCTCCATCGATATCGGGATGCCATCGGAATCAACTCCGGGTGACAAAAGTTTAAGCAGGAAATTGGGAAAAAGTTACCCATCGAGCTCCACCGCTCGATCAGGCTACGTAAGTGTGTGTGTGTGTAGGGAAATATTAAAGCCAAACCGCCAAAGCTGTTAGGGAAACTCAAGACATGTACGCCAGCAAGGAACATACACATTCTGGCGGTTTAAAGTTAACACGTGCCACGAACCATTCCGGGTACGGACCTACTACGGTGGTGAAAAACCGCTCACACTGGTGGTACGGTGTGTGCGAGTGTGTCCACTCCAGGAACAGTAGTTTAGTGGCTGTTCCGAACTAATTAGAGCGATTATGTTGCTCAGAAATGTTGCACGTTGTTTTGTAGTTTGCTCTTTGTTGGGTGCTGATAGCTGATGTTGGTTTGGCAAAAGTTTGGCCGGTTAAATTTGCACCGGTTATTTGGCTTGGCTGTTTTTTTTTCGTCGTAGCGCTGTATCGTTCACTAACAGCTGGTAGGGAATAATGATTTGATAAGGTCTTTTTTTTCATTAGTAGCATTAGCCTTGCAATGTCAAACTCATTTAGACTCGCGAGAATGGGTCGTATACAAAATATTATTTCGCGAACCACTCGGCAGGCTTTTGCAGTATAAGAAGAAATTTAAAGGGATTAACATTAAATTAAGCGCGCGGACATTAAGCGGTTGTTTGGATTAATTAGTTATTGAAACTGTATATTGTAACTGTATCTATAGTTACACTTGGTGAAAAAAAACTGTTGGAGAGATCCCACTCTCCATGATTTCTATCAGACTAACACAACTGTTATCATAATAAAATATATATCAAAATATAGATCGCTTCTTGAATAAAGAGCAGAGATGAAAAGTTTTTGGAGTTAATAGTTTATTGAAATGAGGTCAAAACCTTTCGCGGTTGTAATCTTTAACAAGAAAAACAAGGAGCGTTATGAGTTGGTTGACGCGTGAGGAAAAACTGCTTCCCAAATAATCAAGTTCTGGAGATGCATAAGCACTATCTGGGCTCTCAAACTCAACCAATCAGGATAGAAACTTGTCTGCAATAAACCTTAAAATCGTCAAAGAATCAATGAAGATCGTGTAGATTCGACGAAAGAATTTCTTAATCTTTCCAGAGTTCCCGAAAAATCGACTTACAGGAGTTTCTGTTCATATTTAGATTTTTTTTATTTCTCGTAGTAACGGCCGTATTTCTTAATATTTTGACTTACTGAAGTGCGCTACTCGGTTACTGAGGAGCTACTATGAAATTCGAAGCTTGGAGTTCAAACAATATTGATGCTTATATCTCACGAAGCTATAGGCGATCCAATTGTAGATGCGAGAGCGGCACCGGTCTTCAGGCGGCAGGACTGGGGTTCAAATTCCATGTGGGCCATTCCCCTGTAGTGAGGATCGACTTTCCAACTACGCGGTATCAATAAGAGGTTATTAGACCAATGAGAAGATGAAGAACTTGTGAAGTCAGAACATGCCTATTAAAAATATGTTTGTTTGTAATAATTGTTTGTCTTAAGATTTGATTGAAAGGAGTCACGTGCCTGTATTTGACAAGTCTGCATAATTAAAAACTTTGGCTATAATTGATCGATAGAAAACCCATTTCGTTAGTCAATAATCAATAAAACATCTCATTTCACCATTTTTTTCAGTCCCCAAAACCCCTGCTGCCACACTCAGCTGTTGCTGGAATGTGTGCCTAAAGAAGACATTTCACATTTTACACACAATGGTAAAGTTGCCCACATCTTTATAACGAAAGTAACTTCACTACCTTTCTGCCCAACACACGCGCAGCTAGTTTATGTTGTTTGTAAAGTACGCCTTTTTACAGTCACTGTATCTGGCATTTCTCACCGAACTGACTTGAAAATGTCAAGTACTGTTCTCGCTACCAAAGCCCACTTCTTGCCCCCGAAAATGGTACGGCCAAATGGCGTTTGAGAGGTTCGTAAAACCAGGCCACATGAGCGGTGAAAGCCATAGGCACCATTGTTTGTCCCGTATTTCACGACACTTAATCCATGGTTTATTTTATGGACGTTGCCATAATTTAGCCTTGTTCATGATGCCTCCCTCATACCCACCGAACCTATCTGTGAGGCTATTTTTACCCGTACGCCCTTGCGTATCGGCTGCTTTCTTCACCACACCACCACCGACCGATGAACCCATAATTCAAGTTTCAATTTTTCGCCCGCTTCAAACACTTACTCATCGCGATTCTTACGGCTGTTTCTTTCCAGGTGGTAGACATCCGGGGGACCAGTGCAATAATTTATCGATCCGAAATCGCCAACCAACACCTTAAGCCTATGGAACCATTAGCTCCCACCGGTGACAACGCGATAAGATGTTGCGAATGGTGGCGCACTGTGCGTTCAACCGAGCGTACCACGATGATGAACATAACGGTGAGCAATCGAAACCATTCAACGACACTCGACAAGCTAGCGGGAGGACTGTTCACGGTACGGTGCACTTTCTTACCGACGCGGTATGGTGCAAATCGGCAGTAAAACATAATTAACTCATTGACCAAGTTAACACTATCCCCGGTGGAGAAAAGGCATCTCCGGCGTTCGCTCGCTTGAAAGGATAACAGTTACGGGGTATCCCAAGCGGTCAATTCTACAAATGCAGTGTGTTTTTTGTCTCAGTCCGGTGTCCGGTGAATGTAAAGAAAAGCGATGAGGAAAACTCCTTCTTCTTTCCATGAATGACTTTACAGAGAGCGTCCAGGGGTAAACCATCGCTTAGCCATTTATGAGCTGGATAAAGTGAACCGATAGCAAACGCATCTCTTGCCAGGTGAGGGAGTTCTCCGGGTAGTGTGTTAGAGTGAAATGAATTTTATGTGTTAAATTGGAATAAAGTTACAGCTTAGCACAGAATGTGCCAGTAAGCGTCGGTAGAAATTCGTGCAATGTGTAGCACCTCGAATAATATTGTGTGAAGTCGCCATCACATCGATGGTTGTGAGTTATGTGCTTGGTTACTTAGAAGTTACTAGTTTGCTGCAGGGTTTTGTGTAAATTATGGTGTGGCAGAGTGTGAAGTGAATCTATCGGAAGGAGGTGACAAATGAAAATGCGACGAAAAATGAAATGCAACATAATTAACCAAGTGTTGAATCTGATCGTGATCCATATTATTTTTGCACAGTACACCTTTGGTTTGCAACAAGCGGCGGCGGTGGACAAAGAAAAACATGGTAAGTTTATGCTGACTACTCTATTCTTTGGGAGTCCTCTCCTCCATCTAATAATTGAGTTGAATTTCAGAATTGATTGAAAAATGCTATAAGAAAAAAACTATTCCAAAAAGTGATTCCTTGAACCAAACATGTCCAATGTTACCGTTCTATCTATTTGGTACCACTTGGTCCTCCTACGTGCACCATCTCCATCTGGGAATCGCAGCATCCAGCAAAATATTTCACTTCCAAAAGTGTATGTGTAGGTGGGGCACAAGCATCTGCTGCGCACTGTTTCCAGCAGCCCGCAAATCGTCCTCGTTTGCTCGTTGGTCGTTTGTCAGTTCAGTTGCCTTGTGTTTGATGAATGAGCCGAGCCCGAGAACGTGTTGATGGTGGTGAAGTGGATGCTAACGCCGAGTGTCGTCGGAAGCCGGCAGAAGAAATTGGACGAAAAAAGCTTATCACACACTTGGGCAACAATGATTGATTGAGAACTTGTTGACGTATCAAAGATACCAGAAAGGTGCTGCCATTCGTGATTCCTTTTCGGGGAGGGGCCACCATGTCTTCACTGGCCACTTCCGAGGGAGGGTTGGAAAAATTCTTCGAAGCAGAATCCGTTTCCTTCGCACCTTTTAACCTAGATTTTCTCTGCCTTGATCCAGCTGATGCTCGGTGGAATTAAGGGAAAATACCAAACGACTCAAGACGACGTCATGAGCAGAGCGTTTACCTGACGATTCCTAAGGCTGGCGGGAGCAAAAGCAAACTGAAGAAAAGAAAAACAAACAGCCTTTAAAGGCATTACGGGGTAGAAACGAAGAAAAATGAGTTGTCGAGATTGATTGAAAAGTGAAACCACATGAAATGAAAACGGAATATTTCTTTCGGCACAGGTTGGTGGAGCCGAAAAACAGTTGTAAAGCAGCTGGATTTTTCTGGATTAAGGGTTCGTTTTGTGCTGTTCTACCGGCAGCGATAGAATGATGAAAAAGCTGTATGAAATGTTCTATTATTGTGGAAAATAATTGATTTCTTTCGGTGAATGGATTGATATGAGAATATTTAAATTCTACAGATATTGTTTTGCTAGTTGTTAAATTTTGGATTTCCTCTGAAAAGTTAATAGACTTCTTGCAGATGAAAAACAGTTGTCCGTGAGAGGCATCTTAAGAAGCAATATCGAATGCTACTCAGAACTTTAATACATCAGTTATTGTTTAAATGGGAATTCATCTCTTCACTAACCTAGACTTGAATGTAAACTGGATTAAATTGGAGCAAAAAAACAAATAATTAAATTCTCTTGGGATTTTTTTTGACACAATGAAATTTACTTCAAGGCTTGAGAAAAAATATTAAAGATTTTTACTTGAGGATACTACCCAAACATCTACAATTTTTTGCAACTTACCCTACCTGTAAGTTATCTTTATCTTTAGTGTAACTTTGCACAGTAAAAAGGTTCAAAAATGATCTCAATGTGAAATCTGTTCCTTAGAGCCAAATAAAGACAGTTAAGATGAACCGCCGGATAGCGCGATGGAAAGTAATTGTAAGCAATGGGCAAGTCCGATGCTAAATTTTTGCAAATTATCAGCGTTAGTACAGGATAAATTGGCTAGAAAGAATCAAATGCTGTGAGAAGCCACCGCAGTGCATAAAAAAGTGCTAAAAGTGTACTTTAAATGCAAAAATGGGGATGTCACGGTGGACAAAGAAAAGGCATCCACAAGAAAAGGGTTAAACTGCCTCAAATTGTCAAGACATCAGAGCCATTCCAGCCAATTGCTTTGTGGAGGTCACTGGTTTCGATCGGGGCAAAAGAAACGCCTCGCACAGGAAAGAGTGTCGATAAAGACACAATTAGATGCTGTGGGTGAGCACCGAGTTTTAAATTTTTACGACTGTCAAGTTTGACCCCGTTCAGGAGCGGACTGAGGTGCGGACTGGAAGCATTTGCCGTGGGTTTTAAGCTGCTTTACTTTGTGCCAACGGGTTCTAATTTCTTCTTCGGGTTTATCGCTGTCGGGGATAATGGAAAAGATAATCTGAACAATTTAAATTTACGTACTTTTAACGTTTTATAATCGGAACCAACTGGGGTAGAATGAACGCGCTTCGTAAGGAAGGAGTTTGTGTTTCACAAGATTATGATTACGGTTACAAAGAGAAGGGATTCCATTGGGGTTTGCTAAGAAGAACAGTTAGGTGAAGGATATTGTAAATCTTACTTTCAAATAGTCAAGCTTTGGATTGATGTTTTTATACCAGCTCAACAATTGTCATCGTCAAAAAGCTTTCAGAAAAACTATCCACCTAAAGAATAACTTAATCAAGAAAAAAGTAACCACCAGGAGACCATTTTATTTGGATTTGCTTTCTGTTCAATAAAAGCGAGATGATCCAATACGAAAACCTTTCTCCTCTTAAGACCTGTTGACCGGAACACCATTGTGTATGTCATTCATTCTCGATAAGTGTGTTTTCTTTTCACTTTACTCCCGCACTCCCCGTGAAAGCACTTCAAAATTATTATTCTCGCCGATTCCGACACTGCCAGCTGAAGGATGTTACGCAGAACGTCAAGTGAAGCGGTCGGATGCCCGAGTGTACGTGTGTGTGTGTCAGGAAAGAGGGCACATTTCGTACCGCACACAACACGGAAAAGTGTCATCCTCGAGATAGACGCGTGTACGAGTGATGATGATGATTCTTCACCTGTCACAATATATCCTTATGCAGAGCGACCGCCGTGCCTGGGCGAAATGGTTCCCTGTGAAGTAAGATCCCGGGAAGCCACAGGTTCATCTTGGCTTCCAAACCAGGAACCCATGTTTCCGGGCATGTGATGTGAGAAATGGATATGCCACCCATGCTACCGGGTGGCGACAAAAAAGGAAGGTAGAGGAAGGAAGCAAAAAGAAAACTTTTCCTCACTTAACCTCGCAATGCTGTTAGCAGGTTTCATAATTCATCGTAAAACTCCGTGTCTCCGTGGCGCTGGTAGTAAAGGGCGCTGAAAAGCATAACCCAGGATAAGTCTCGCGATGTGCCGTCCGAGGGCTCGGCATCAGCTGATGCTGATGGAGGAAGTTTATATCCATCCGGTTATGTCTGCTCGAGTGGCCCCCACCTGACGATCATTTTGCCCGGCTTGAGCTTTGCATTTGGTTACCCCGTCTCAAGAAGTGGCTTCATTCATCATGGCACCAGCGAGCGGGTGGTGCGGCTGCATGTCCTTAAGGAAATGGAAATTGCAATCCAAGCGATGGACTCGCTGCTAAGCATCCTTGATGCACTGTCCGAGTGGTATGATAAACTATTCATGATAAATGAAGCACCGCCCGGTGCGGGTTCACGGCAATTTCCAAGGCGATGATCGAAAACTATTAGACACCGGTGTCGGTGGAAAAGGCACAAAAAGGGTTTCAGGGATGAAAAATATAGTTCTCACTGTTGTTTGAATGCTGTATTATCGCCTCCGCCTGACGGCACCTGTCAAAATGCCATTGCTCAAGCACCACCTCGTTGGCGATGGTGACGTCGAAACTTTAAGCACTCTCCTTCACGCCCGTTACCGTCTGCCATCAATTGATGAGAATTTAATTTGGCTTTAAACTTTAATACCTGTTCGGGCCGGTTCGGTACATATGTTAGAATTTAAATTATATACGCAATTTCCATCGTGACTTCGTGATGGCTATTACCTTACGCCCGGGCAGAAACTCGTGCTCACCAACCGTTCCCAACAGCAGGGGCGCCCTCTCGCTCGCCGTGTGTGCCATCCATTATGCATGACAAAATTAACGTCCCATTCGGCGCGAGCATATTTACTCTGGGTTAATTGATTTGAATTTTGCAATGTGCCCTACGCATCGTCTCTCGTGAATTCTCTTACTATGAATGTAAAAGCTTACGGCACGGTATGTAAAATGCAAGACGACAGCGCTAGGTTCGCTTGGAAGCGGGACGGTGGTGCGAGGTACTGCTCTCGGGAAGTGACAAGGAATCTTTGTATTTCCGACGCACTATGGTCTGGTCGGGCTGAGCGCAGGTTGATTCGTTGGGTGCGGTATTGTTAACAAGACTGTTTCAATTATTAACCGCTTCGCAAGTTGCGCACGGTACGCAACTACTGGGCAAGAGTTGGGCCGATCTCGCAAGGGCTTGTCGTGCGGTCGAATTCGGTCGGTTGTTTACGTCCGCCAAGGACGCTCAGCTACACACGTGCGGTTTCGGTGGTCGACCGACTGTCGTTGGGGTTCCACCGATGGAATCCTTCAGGAAAATGGCAAGCCGGTGTTAGCTTAAGTAATGACAACTATTCACTAACTCACATAAACAACTGCTGTTAGTTGAATATTAATTTATTGACGCAAGACCCCGTCAGTGCCCGGGCGGTTGGCATCTGGTAGTTATTTCCGTTACCAAGACCTAGGGTGCATGTCCTTATGAGCGAAGGTTAACGGTCAACCGTTGGACCGTCGTAAGCGCTTCGACTGTCGCAACCTTCTGGGAGCAGTTGGGTAAGGAAGCATTGAACGGTGCAAATAGCGCTTGTGCCATACTGCAAGCATCATTTAGCCGATGGTCCGCCATGAGTCATTACCTAGGGGGTTGTCGTTTTTCCTTCATAAAGTTTATTTTATTCGTTAGAAAGAAGAAGGAACATACTGACCTGCATAAAGCACTAAGTGATGCACTTTTTCATGTCTTATTCGTAACAGGTTTATCTGAATTTCTAATCAGTCTTCATATGAGTCAGTTCCTTACATCTCATTACTGTGATTAGGATCTTTGATCTATCTACTGATGACGAGTTCAATTGAATACCATACACTATACAGCTAGCATTTGAATGTGATTGGGTGAAAATAGATTCTGCTTCATTATCGATATTCATCTCAAAAGGAATCTGATACAGGGAAGGATTTCAATTTTCTTCCTCCATAGCTAAGTACCTTAAACATGACCTTAGTTTCGCAAGGTCCTCTTATCATCTCTACACAGGATAAATTATGCTTTGAAGAAGAAAAAACTCCTCACGATGAACTGAAAAATCCAATCCCGAGCTCTGTAGATGACGGAAATGGAGAAAAAAAGTCTGTACTTCTTCCATCCAGGGCTTCATACCGATACCGGACAGTGGAATGTATCTAATACTTTTCAATCAACTCGGCCAATCCATCTCCAATCTTGTTTTCCGATCCGATTTATTCAACGCCATGGTTCCATCCCTTCGGTCCGCCTTATGCGAATGCTTTCTTTATTTATTTTCGCTCCCTAGGTTTATCTTTCACTGACGATTTACACACTGGGTTCCGTGCACGGGTGGCGGTTTATTGCTCCCTTGTTTGCTACATTTTTTAAGCCATCCATCTTCGGCAAGTATCAACTGAAACCGAGGCAGAGCAGGATCGTTAGCATAAGGTGCAGCGCAGCGATGGGCACTCCTGTGTACTGATAATATGCCAAAACGATCGTCGTTATGCGCTGCGAATGCTGTAAAAATCTGTAAGCTTCTGTCAGTTTGGTAGCGAATCATAAATTATTCTTATTATCGTTCAAGATGTATTAAAAGCGTATTGGAACGCAGATATTGAAGCGAATCGATGGGTACACAGGCAGTCAGATTTGTACGTGCCGTTAACGCAATATGCCACTGAAGGATAGTTGTTCGAGCGCAATAAATTTGGTTTTGCCACTAAAAATGTCAATATGTTGCTCAAGATGCATGCGTTGCTTAACATACATTGGGTGGCAATAAATCATGCAATATTAAATCTAATATTACATCAACCATTGAGTGATGGGCAGGTAAAATTATAACATAAAATGTTTATAAAGTATTTCCTTTTTTTTCTATTTCTATTCCAAATAATCAAACCGAGCAATTATTAGCTTATCACTGTTCCAAACCTGAACAGAAAAAAACAGAAACATTTATTTGTGTGGTAGAATAAGCGTTGCCGGTTTATTTAATCGGTTCCGAAAGGTAGCAAAGCAAGACAACAAAAAAAAAACCACCCACCGAAAAGCAAAACAAACTTCACCGTCAAACGACGGAAGACGAATCCGGCCGAGAATCCGGTGTTGCTTCGAGTTGATAAATTTTATGAGGTTAGAAAGTATGCTTTCGCCCTACCGAGTGTGTATGGGTGTATGGACGATTTGCCCTTGCGTACACACGGAACGCAGCTCCTCCTGGCTCCTAATGGCCGTTGGTGAGAGACGGCACAGTGAGTGGGATTATTTTGAAAAGGATTGGAATGTTGCTGGCGGCTGTTGATAAACCTTTTCAGCATGCTTGGATTTTTCGCGCACGGAACGTTTTCCCCGGAATGGTGCAGGTGCTAAACCCTTTGAGTCCTTTACGCCTCCGGGGAGGAGGGAGAGATTTATGTGTGCGGAGCATGGTTAAATTTACTCCTGGCGGTTGAAGCGTGGGCCCAGATTGGTGCTGGCCTCGTGCAAACGGCCACTAAATTACTGAACTAGAGAGAGAGAGAGATAGAGAGAGAGGGAGAGATAAACACAGCCCTTCAACATGAGTAGAAAATTCATTCATTTAAAATTTGAACTAGAAAAGGTTGCGCCAGTGATGGATGGAAGCTAGCGAAACGAAATTCTAATTGCTTTTTCTTTCGCTATAAAATTTTAACTAGATATTGTGGAAAACTACATAAATGGGTTTAACAATTCCGGACAAATCTATATATATATAGCAGAGTATATTATAATCACTTTTTCAAGAGCTGCCTGATATACACACTAACAGCGCTAGTGCCTAATGTAGCCATCGAGGGAATCATTACGCTGGCACAAACTACAGCTGTAAACTAATCTTTTCCCACGTGTAGCTTTCATGTTTGACAATTTTGTACAATACTTTTGGCACGAACATGGCCAATTGTTTCGTCCGTCTTCATGCTGCTCCATTTAAAGCAGTTTCGCCGTTGCTCGTTACCGTGCTTTGTAATTTGCATCACTATTTTTCAATGACCGTACAATACCCATTAATCCAATTTGCCGCTTTCCCTGGCAATCGATAATCGTTTAAATTTTCCATCATGATAAACTCGATGGAAAATGTGCACACATACACATACACCCCTCGACTACCACCCCCAAACAAGCGCTTCATATGAGCTGAGCATGATTTTTATTGTGTTTTTTTGGACGTATTTTTCAAAGTTCGCTTGCACTGGACCGGAGGCGCCAGCAGCATCAGCTCTGCTGTGGCCGGATTTTTTGGCCCAATCCGTTGGAGGTGGGGCAGTGCGCCCGGTTGAGGTGTGTGGATGCATTTATTCAAAATACCAATCGATTGCCTACATCGAGCGATTATTAGAGTGTGTAGTACACGTTTTTGCAGCCGGGTGGGTATGAGCAAAAGCAAAAAAAGAAAAGGGGGAACTGCAAAAATTCGTCATAATTAAATTACCGATTTTAATCTCTTTTCATTGCGGTATCGATTCGATGAAACACACGCACACACACACGAAATATGATTCAGGCGTATCGCGGGAATTCAAATTCGGTGAATTGGAAGCAAGGTTTTCGCTAAAAGCGCGAATGCGAATAAAACAGTGCACAGCACTGTACCTCATCAACTTGCGACTTGATGAAGGCGGAAGAGCTCGTGCAGCTCGTTTTATTACACACATGTCTAATTATGGCGTAATTGCCTACAGTTTTCAGCCCAACAATTACGAAGAATGTTTCGCCTATTGAAAATCGTTTAATATGTTTTAGGAAACAATTTTACTTCAATCGGTCATCTCAGTGTACTGGACGATCAATATGAAATAGTTTTCTATGTACATCTGCTGACTCTCTTTTTCGCCAAAGTTTGCTCAATTTATCTAAGTTCGGGAGCTTTATTCGTTCTCAAATATTCACTCTTCACTCTACAATTTATTGACATGAAATGTTTGATTGCACGTACCTAATAAGCTTCTTTTCATACCGATTGGTTGAAACTGATCATCGAATTCTATTGAGTATAGCAAGAAGTGCAGTGAATGCATCGTTTCTTTTCGATATACTCATACGAATTGGGAATGGAAAGTGTTTTTACTAGACCAACCGTATCGCTGGTTGAATGTGACAGCAGGAAATGAATTTTTCGCGCAAACTGAAAGGGTGAAACTTTTCAGAAGTAGTTATACGTTTTATGCTCTCAATCTATGACGGAGTTGCAGTTACGATTCCTTTTTAAGAGTGCAGTTGAAAAAATAGGTACAACCTTAAAGGAGATTTTGATGCCAAAATGTTATACTTTTCTACACAAGAACCCCTTATGCTTCTAGCATAACACAATATTGTTACTTACATACATTAAAGCCTATGCAGCCTTCGTCTTAGAGGGAAGAAATGGGCACGAGAAACATTATTCAAGATTTCAAGAGCAGTAGAGCAGAGGGAAAAGCAATCGCTTGCCATGCAAACAGATGTATGAAAATTGCAGTACGGAATCCCATTAAAGTTACACCGCTTTCAGCTGAAATGCACTGCATCTAACTTTCCGACAGCGAGCTTTTGCGTTTAGCATCTGCAGTGTTTTGAAACAATCAGCCCTGAGTGGATGTCTTGTGCGAGTGGTACGACAGAGAGCATTTGGAGCGGGAAAGTGGTTCAGCTACAACAGTCAGAACAGTCAGAGTTGTACGCCGGTGCATTAGCGGGGCGGGAAAGTTCTCTACAAAAGAATCTCCCGCGATGGAAAGAAAAGTCCTCCAGAGTGGGGTCCTTTCATCTCCCCGGGTGTACGGTATTGCTTGTGGTGCCATCAAAAGATTTTCTTATACATGCAGTCGTCTCTTACTTGTGCCATAGTTTATCCTCTGCTCTGGTCTGTGTCTTCGGGGCTACTATCCGGTACCCTGATTTCTGCTTACTGCAGTCACAGGTTCGCCCGTATCGCCCGTGTTCATGACCATAAGCCGACAAATGCCAGATTATCAAGCTAATTTAAAATTCATAAAAGTCATAGCGCATCGTAACAACGGAAAGAAAGTTGCATCCGGTATGCAGCCGGCCACCAGGCGCCAAGTTCACTAGGTACAGAAGCCGTGTAGGAAATGTTCGTGCAGAACAACGAGATGTATTTTTTTTTTTTCGTTACTGGTTGGTTAGTTGCTGCCTTTTGTGTGGCAGATTATGCATTTCATTCGTACGTGTGAGGCTGTGTGATGGAATGAATCTGTTCCGATGTTAGTCTCACCTGCGCTACGCCCGAATTATCTAGGATTTGGAACCAGATGGTTTTTCCAGGTGTATAAAGCTACTGTTCCATAATTCCAGTGTTCCTTATTTAAAGTGGTAAAAAGTGATTGAATTGAAAAACATAAATGTATTCCAAACAGCAGTAGAATGTAGTGTCCGTATGCTATCAAATTTTACTACTTTCCAGAGAATTATCCCGAAACAAATTCTATTGTCAAACCTATCCTAGGTGAAGTATATAAATATTTCCTTCAGAGCTATCTGTGAGCTTATGTTTAATAAGTTCTATATAGACATTAGACATTAAGAATGCTGGAAATAAGTTAAAAAACAGGATTGTTTGAAGGCAAATAATGGTTACAAAATGGTTGATAAAAGCAAAAGCTTTCTTATGAATTATATGGCGCTCTACGTTGATCATAGTTCTTTCATTAGTTATTGAAGCCATTAAAATAATAAGCCCACTTCGAAAACACTTTCCAATCGTCTTGCGAAGCGTTCATAGCTTTTTGTGCCGCTTAGCCACTAGAAGAAAAAAACTGTCTATGAGCGATAGCTGAGCAGCGCGAGATCGCCAAGCCTGTTGAGTGGCTATTCAAATGGATAATTTGAAGAATCCTGTTCAATGTTCAACAATCTTTAAACAGTATTGCCGTTGCAGTACCTCGTTTTAAATGATGAAAACGAGGCTTTGACAATTTAATGTACATTAATCAGTAAAATTTAACATCAATTCTACCCTGTGAATAATTTAACTTCACCCTTTTGCATTTTATGAATGTATTTATTTATTTATGAATGTATTTTATTAATTGTTAATCTCCAAAGACCTCACCGGTGAAGGAGTTTTACCAGAGGGTCTCATCATCCATGGAACCTTGGAATCGTGTAGTTATATAGTTCTCGTCTATCACAGCATCGCGCTGTAGCATAGGTATCGTCTAGCAATAGACTAGTATTCAGAAAGACCTTGGTTACTCAGAGGCCTCATTGTCTTCGGCGGTAAAATTTCATTCACCAAGATGCCTCACTGTTCATGTCACATCTTCCAAGAGATCTCGTAGTTGAGAGGATCCCGAAGTCCAAGCCTCGAATTTCTTAATGTCCATTAATCGATGGTCTAGTTATTAAGAGTTGAGATTTTTTAAGAGACCTCATTTATTGACGGCTGCTGATGCTCAATATATCATCGAAGATTCATCGTTAAAAGATTCTTCTCGTGTAAGGGGTCTGGTCGATCCTGAATCTCACAAGTTTCACTAAGTCAAGCAAATGCAATAGATTATCACAAGAATTTCAAAGAAAAACCGGTGCTAATTATTCTAGATAATAAGCATCACGGTTCTCCTTCCTCTTTCTTGGCCTGCTCCTACGGAGAACGTCTAAGAGACAAGGCCTGGTTACTTATTCGTTTCCAGGAGACTCGGTCTATAACTGCACTCCTCCTGCTGCATCCGATCTCCCTCAGGTCTGACTCTACTTGGTCCAACCAACGAGCTCGCTGCGCTCCTCTACGCCTCGTGCCGAACGAGTAGCTGACGAGCACCTTGCTGGTAGGGCATGAGTCCGGCAACCTCATCACGCGCCCTAACCAGCCTATTCCTCCGGCTTTGGCAACCGTCAGGATATTTGCATCGCCAAACAGCTCAGCTAGCTTGTGGTTCATCCTCCTTCTCCACACGCCCTGCTCGCACACACTGTCAAAGATAGTCCGTAGCACTTGCCGTTCGAAAATGGCGAGTGTATAGGAGTCCTCCGCCAGCATAGTCCAGGACTCGTGCCCGTAAAGGAAAGCCGGCCATATCAGTGTGCGATATGTAGCGTATTTCGTGCGTTGTAGGAGTCTGCTGGATCTCAGGAGTGTGTGGATCTCTTAGCAGGCACGGTTTCGCTGAACCTTCGGATTTCGCTGCTAACGTTGTTGTCCGAAGTTACGATCGTGCCAAGGTAACAGCACTCCTCTACTACCTCAAGATCGTGACCGTCAGCTAATACTCTGCTTTCGAGTCGTGCTCTATCACGGTCAGAGACTCCGGCAAGCAGGTACTTTGTCATCGTCGCGTTAATTCTCAATCCAATGTATGATCACGGATATATGATAATCACAAACGAATAAGCAAAACCTTTCTCATTGCATTGCATCTCGGCTGCAAAACCACTCTTTTAAACAAATAATTTTAACGTATTTTAAATCCCTTTTTTTGCTATCTCGTTTGAGAATATTAATTTTACCTGAATATCATTTTCATACATTGATGAGATGACATCAGCGCAGCTTAACCTTTAGCAGCATCATTCAAAAAACATAATGAAAATTCTAACACATTAACCTCACAATTGCATCGGTTGTGTTCCTGATTTTATATCGCTGTTGGCCGTTTCTTTTTATTTGGCAACCCATACCAAAAAAACCTCTTCGCACACATTTCCAAAAGCAATTGAAACAGGTGCCACTGCCAACTGTCGGGTGCGCACTTGCGATTATCACAGTTGTGAAAATTTCGGCAACATTCAACTTAAAATCGATGGGTTGTTGCGATTAAAAAGCAGTTATACATTTTTTTTGCTCGCCGGCTCGCTTCGTATAAAACCACTTTTCCACCTGGGCTCCGGGAGCCCAAAAGTTAACGAACACCGTGGCACCGTGTTGGGCATTTGAGCCAGAGTGCCGTGCCAGAGAAGAAAGAACGACACGATTCGTAACGAAAAGTTAACTCCATTGGTGTCAAGGGAATGACAGTTTTGGACGATGCACCGGGTATCGTTACATCGGGTATGCACTTGTGTTTTTTCCCTTTTTTATGCTCGGTTCGTTTCTTCTCCTCGCTGGTGCAAATAGAAAACGATATGAGAAAAGTTTTGCTAACGCTCGTAAGAGATTCACTCGTTATGCCATCAACCCAGCCCCCAAACCCCTTTTTACACCGCAGCAGCGTCGGAGCGGATTGTTGGGACGAACATTCGCAAAAACGAAATTACCTGTGCTTTGTGGGATTGTGCAAGGAATGTGACGAAATTCGTTAGGTCTTTGGTCGTAGGACGAAGTTTAGCAAATATGATTTCACACTCGATTGAGTAAACCAACCGAGCTGTCTGTGTCGGATCGTTTGCCGCGGTGGTGCTTCACTGGATTCGGCCACTCAGGTCCGCACACTATGAGGTGGAAGATGGAATGCCGATTCGTCAGACAGTGGGTCGAATGTGACAACAGCGGTGCAACACTGGGAAGCTTGGTGATGACCTCGAAAATAGGACAAACCAGTTTCAATGACGAACCGCAGCATAGCTTTTTGCGGTTTGGGAGCTTTAATGGCAGTTGGAGCTTCTTTTTTTATTCACGTCGTGAACGTACAAACTTAAGTACATCAGCAAGAGTGGGTTAAAGAGTTATTTAAAACGTTTGTATTATATTTAACTTTTAGTTAAAATATTAAGGAAAATGCTACATACTTTTAGAGAGTTTTATCCTCGTTCAATACCAAAAATGTCTAGAATCCTCGAAAAAATTTGGTACGCTCATGCCACTCCATACATTTCGGTACAATTTTTCTAGCAAAGTGCAAATGTTTCTAGCAAACCCCAAAAAATCCTTTTTCAACGCGCATTGAGCGAAACACATGATTGGCTGCGATCCTTCACAGTAAAAAAGAAAAAAAAAGGAAAGAAAGCTCAGTTTATACACATATTTTATATGAAGAAGCATCGAAAGGACTCTTGGTTTTCCACTCTCGTTTTTCTTCGATGATAAAACGTTCGCTTTGTACTTGTCAAGTTGAAGAAATGGAGGAATATTTTACGAAACTTGTGCCCACCACGCAGCCCACGGCTGGTTCTGGCGCGCAGGGGGCTAGTTTGGCTGGCACTCACGTTGCTGTGGTGGCCTGCAGCTGAAAACTTGCGAGCCACCGTAGCGCAAATGATTGACGATGCTTTTACGCTTTTTGACGTATCCTTCCACTGGTTGGGGCGTTGGTTTTTTTTGTTGTTGCTCTTGCTACTCTCTACCCATGCTCTGCGCCACAGATCCTGGGGCCTTTCTCTGTTCAAATATCCAATTTTACTGTACCGAACGAGCAGCAGCGAAAGTAGGGTGCTTCTCGAGAGCGCTTAGCATTCTTCAATATCGCTCCATAGAAATCATGCCGGGGAAAACATCTTCGCAATGTATCGATATAAAACATGAACCCAATAGGTTTATGGTACCCGATTTTCCATCGAGGACAACTGTTAGACAGCGCCCAAACGCTTTGAAGCTATCGTCACAGTGTCGTACACGATTATGACCATCAATCGAGCGTTTGAACAGCTGGCAACCATATCTTTTGTGCGACCCGTCGCCGGGATGCCGAAATGGTAGGTTGCTAGGACGAACGGGCAAACGAACGATCGATGCATTTGGGCTCTTACCCCCTTTTTATATTAAAATAATAAAATTGTTCATCCAATCGTACCCACTTTTATTGTGATAGTAATCCTTCGTAAAACGTTTAAATGAACACATTTGACGAATGAGAAGGTTCAAGTTTCAAAATGGTTCCGTCTTGCATTGCGATACCAGCTTCAAATTCAAGGATCATGGGATATAGCTTGAAAAGAGTTGTATTAACGGGGCTTGTGACAAGCTATAAGCAGCATTACTGGAAATTTATATAAAATTGAACAATTCCAATCATATTTGAACAACGACAGTATGTCCATTTTGCAAAATTCCCAGGACACAGATAACCGTCCTGGCAACAAGTTTATCAAATGTAAGTGGTATACAGATTATTTTGAATCAACGCTTATCGACGACTAGATTTTAAGCTATTTGCTGGCGTTAGACTGATTGAAATTCAAATCTTAGCCCATCCACCGTTTTCTACTACTCCATAGTAGTCTTCCGCTTCCGAATCATGCATACGGTCCACTAATACTATTATAAGCCAATCAAATTCAGTACTCTGTTATCAGCACATACTTTTATTCGTATGTGAGTTCTTGTCCGTTGCACCGAGGAATAAGAACACCCGAACCGGAAAAACGTATCCTCTCTTAGAACTTGATCCTCAACACTTCCTGATTAAAGCCAAAGGCGTCAATCAGACGAGATACGGACACTTGCCAGTGCGGAGTGCTGAGTGGCTGGTTTCTGGCAGTCGGTTTACCCAGTGCAAATTAAGGTCTAGCTTCCCGGTTGCCCTTTCCGCTTCCTGGACCTCGGCAGCTCGGTAGCAGGTTTACAGTGGCATCGAACCTCTGTCGCAATCGGTACACTTCTATCGTGTCTAATCCTCGAGGCAATAAAGAAACACCATCGCCACCACCAGCACCATAATCATGCACAGACTATCTAGCCCAGTTCTGTCCGAATTTATTCCAAAGACTCGAGCGCTTTGTGTGATTCGGTCTTACTTTACCTCGTTCTCCCTTCGGGCGGTTTGGGCAAAATAGTACTGGCTGTTTGTTACTGGGCGCATCAGCGCTTGCTCCACAGCAACACACACACACATATCTCCGTACTTTTTGTTGCAAACAGTACCAGTTCATTTGGAGTTATTAGAGTGAAGAACTAGAAAACAGATCGGCACCGGGCAGGCACAAATGGAAAAGGATAAAGAAGGAAATAATTAAAAGATAACTTTCACCCCCAAATTGAAGCAAGTGCAGGCCCCGGGAGCAAATTAATCTTCCCGCAATGTGATGTGATGAGGTTCGGTGAGTTCGGCTCGCTCGTCGGTCGGTTGTCCGGAAAAACAGGCTAGAAAAGAAACTGGCCGATGATTAAGCCACCATTGAAGTACCCTGCCCTGAAACAGTTTTCTCCGAAACTCGTCCCGGACAGGCTTTCCAGCAAATGACCATGCAACAGCAGCGTCTGGGTACGTTCTGTGTGCGTACGTCGTCTTTTGAAGTTTAAGAGCGTCTACAAAAGCTCTCCAGGACGCGCGTCGTTACACTAACTGTTGGGGATGTTTGCCCCAGTGTTCTAGATTTCATTGCTTCCTTTGCGTGCGAATTCCATCAGTTTCGACTTCCAAAATATGCACGAGATGCTCTCGTGCGTACCGGACCGCCGTTCCTTTTTTTGTCCTCTCCGACCAGCTTTACATTGCTGTCAATCGTGAAGCTCGCTCTGACGGAAAATCGTGCCAGTCATTGCGATTTGTGCGAAGATTTTGTGCTTGTTCTTTTTGTTCAGTTCCTCGTGCCGTAGTTACATTTTGCTCTAGCCGTGTGGCCCTGGTAGTCTAGTTGAGTAAAAGCAAACGAAGCGTGCATGGGCATCTTGCCTAGCTACGCAGTGTTTAAGATGAAGTTCTCGGCGCGTCTTCACGTCACGCTCGCTGGCGCACGCCATTGCAACTGAAGCATACGTCTAGAAAAAGTGTGCGTTCCAAACCGGGAAGATTGCTGACAAATTTTATGACAGATTGTTTCTAGCCGTAGAATGAAAGATTGTGTTCGATTTAATCAGAGATTGGCTAGAATGTCTTCTACGTCTTTCCCTGCCGGCAGGAAGGTCGCCAGTTCCCAGAAGTACCGAAATACCCAGCCGGATGGGTAGCGGTGCCGGTTAAATGAATTGGTTGGAATGTTGTAAACTGCTCTTGCCATCAGTTTTAGCTACGGATGGTTCTCGTCCTTATCCCAAGCCAATAATCGTTTCTAGTGCTCTGATCCTTAACAACGCTGTGGTCTACGTTTATTGATACGGTTCAGCAAGCAAACACACCACGGTGGAGAGAAAATATTCATTACAATTACATCGACTCAAAATGAGTTTGATTAATGAGCAGTAATTAAATGGATGCTGCCACACGGCCACGTTTCGCCCAAGTGACACAATATTCGACTGGATGCTTCAATTCACAGTATTGCGAAGCTTACTAACCATTTCCAGTGAAACGCACATCGACCTGTTCGGATTTAGCGAGATCGATACAGGTTGTAGTTAAAGCTTTCATCAGCAAACTTATGCTGCTTGTACTAGGTGTTTAACAACTTCGGGGGACTAGCGATATCAAGCGTCCAAATTTTAGACCGGTTCCCATACTCACTCTCCACGCCCAGCTTGGCTCAAGCTAGACACATTGCAGCTTCGATATCGATCGCTTGTCTCGAGGAACAATGGCGTCAAACCAGAAATTGACAAATGACATTCTTTTCACATCCTACCGCACGCACCATGGGGCGAGATTGTGTTTGTGTGTGTGTGTGTGTGCATATATGTGTACGTAAATTTGTTTCCGATCCGGTGCTGGCTGTTGGTGGTGGGCGATTCGGTAGCACAATTTGGACTCTTAATAAAGATTCATTACTTTGATAATCAATATTTATATTTAATGGTCAGTTTCGAATTAATGACATCTAATTAATTATGTCCAACACCAACAACGGCCACGTAGCAGCGTAAAGAGCCTGCCGGTGTGCACACGCCACCACCACCAGGTGGCAGGGCATATTGAGTACGGCATATTTGTGCAAAAGCCGACCATTCGTGCGTAGCCCGGGGTGGCTGGCGGCTGGATTTCATTACGCTGCATACAATGCAGTTTTCCGGTCGACCGAATAAACATAATTTGGGTTGAATTGTCTTGCCCTTTACCTTTAAAGACATGCTGCTATGCGCCATAATTTTGCTTATCCATTTTGTGATTTGATTGCGTTCGGTTCGATGGAAAGCGCCTTTGCGCTCGTTAATGAGATAATTTTGGAAACCATATCACAGCGTTTCGCGAAAGCTGCAAACTTTATTTAAAACAGTTTTGGGAAGTGTATATTTGAGATTCTCTTTGCCCTTTATTGATTGAAAAGTTTCCAGTAATTTATTTTATCCACTCATCTCATGTGATTTTTGATGACCTTTGAAGTTTGAAACTTCTATTTTTCCCCGCTCGACAGAATCTACAAACGGAAAGTCTAAAGCAAAACAGAATATCGAAGATATTTCCCAGCATAAAAAGGTTTTTCTGGAACGTGTTTCACCTGCAGCAGGATGGATTTGTCGGCGGGTGCCATTCAAAGTGTTTTTCATGCTCAAAAATTCTTTTGTATTATCGTTCTTCCTACAATGCCTTGAGGCATTCAAGGATTTTTGTTTTTTTTTCTGAGATTTTTAAGGAAATATTTTACATGAGCTTAGAGGCGGTCCGGTGGTATATACGACAGCAGCGCCGCTCTTCACACGGCAGGACCGGACTCAAATCGCATCTGGGCCGTTCTCGCATATTGATGATTGACCATCCAACTATGCGGTATCATTAAGTCTAGTAAGCGAAAAAACAAATGGCAGGCATGACCTAAGAGGTCATTAAGCCAACAAAGAAGAAGAAGATTTTACTTGAACTTAGGAAACCAACTGAAGATCGTGATGTGAAAAGAAACCATTCATAAAAATAATTTTAATTTAACTTAAAATACGGTTTTAAGTATTTATTTCTTATCTTTCTCCATTGGAATCTGATGAACATGCTTAGTAGTGAAACTCAAGTGAGTCATGCATGCAAGTTTAGCTCTAACCTAAACAGAACAAATACCAAAGATTGTTGTGGCGAATGGTCCACTTTACTACCAGCTGAGTTGGATCGTACCTTAAGTTAGCTCAGAAGCTTTCTATCACCATTGATAGTGTAGCTGACGACGGGATCTATATCACTCGTCTCCGATCAAATGCCTAGGGCTATGCATAACAATGACGCCACACAGGCTTATCGTAGAGCGCAACCTTTCCGTAAACCCTTCCGGCGAGATTGACCGGAATAGGGACATGACTTTGCTCGTATGCGTATCCGACCAAAGAGTATCAAAATGAACTGCGAAAGAAAAAAAAAAGAGTAAACGAAGCAACTTTTACTCCCCGAAACGACCAAAGCGGAATAAAATATGTGTATGTTTAGATCGTTCAATGAACCATGAAACGAACCAAAAAAAAAAAAAGAAGATATCCCGTAACATGCCTTGAAGGATAGTGACGGTACTTTTCCAGCCCCGGAAAGCGGCCGACTACCCTTTCGCTGCCCTGTACCCAGTGATGGCAAGCACCGCCCGAAGGCACTTCCGCACTTACATCACGAACTATCTATCGGGCGGCGGAAGCCAGCAAGCCAGCCCAAATGGGCGAATGTGAGTGAGCTTACGTGCCAAGCACTATTAAATTTAATGGTGCTTAATAGAATGAGGATTAAAATTTAATGAAAGCGGAGATACACATTGTTCCGTCAAGTGGTAGAGCGTGCCGTGAAGCCTTTTTCGCGCCCATTAGAAGCGTAGAAGGGCTCCCAAAACAAGAAGACGCCGACGACGACGGCCGAGATCCTGGCCAAAAGCTTTACAGCATGCCGGTACTCCATGGTGGGCTCACACACAGTTCATTGCCTAAGAGCTCTCGCTGGTACTTGTGATTCTTATCTTCCGCTCATTTGCTCCGCTGATTCGGCACATCGATGGGGGGTGGGCTGGGGAAAAACAGCCGAAGGTGATCCATCCACCACTTTGATGCTAATGATTATTGAAGATGGCGTTGTTTCTGGTTAATTTTGGGGGAGATCCAAGCAAAAAAAAAATGCAGGAAGGAAAACCCACGCCGGTCCAACCAAACCTTGACAAAGCTATTTTCGGCTCCCATGTGGTGTACGAATCAGAACCGAGAACCGAGAAAAGAAAAACAACAAAACAAGGAAAATCCCAATGTTAATCTAGCGTGGCAAGTAGACGGTATTACGCCAAAGCGTCAAAGTGTCTGCACTCGTGCTGCGATGCATAATACAGATGACGTGGAAGAGGACGAGAAATAAGCCAAATGGCCGTTAAACATAATGATAATTAATAAAGCCATAATTGGTTGAGATTGCGAATTAAGATCAGCGTCGCAATGATGACAATAAATTGTCCGTTTAATTAAAAGTTTAACAAAAAGTTTGCCCAATTTGTGAGCCGGTCTTTGCGTGTGCGATATAGCATTAAACTTGTTATAGCAATTTTTGGTTGTTGTGCAGAGCAACGAGACATTCGAACTCTGCAGGGGAGAAAAGTAGAAGTGTAGTTTTTGCGAGAGTTTCCTTGTAACCAAACTTACCGTTTACTTTTGGTAAGGCTTTGTTTAATTGGTGGGATGGTCTTTGGTGGAAAAAATGAAAATTTAATAGAACTCATGACAACTTAAACTAAGAAAGAGCATTAAGTTATCTTCCCTAATTAAATTTTTGTTTGGCAGCAACAACGACTTTATGCAATTATTATACTCTCAATAACCACATATTCCTCAAGGATATGTTCTTTGTCCAAATCTTACAAACACTACGATAGAGAAGAAAATTTACAAAAGTATCTTCGTGGCATCGTATGTAAAGGACTTTGACTCGACAGGCTAAAATGGACTAGTCTTGTCATGCAAATGGCACCCAACAGCCTTCAGGTATATCGGTTTTCTTTATGATAGTGAATACTTCATCTCACACTTGAGAAGGAGTGATGCCGTTAATGTATCTGCCACAGAGGCTGAGATATTAGTTTGACAAACGACATCAATAGACCGTGAGTGATATCGAGGACTCCTGAATCAAATCAAGACCGCATAGTGATTGTAGCGCTTTTGCAGTAAATAAGTAAACAGTAATTGAAAATAGCGACACATGTCAGAGAGAAAAATCCCTCCAGCCAGCTTCCCTTTCAAGATGCAATGTTTTACAACAAATAAACGACACTGTAAAGCGTTCTGAAGCTGCCAACCAACTTCAAGTACCGGTCACATCGAAAGCAGCAGCTTCAACAGATATATGAAGCTTTGAAGTGTTTTGGGTGCTCACTGCACGGACGGCTAAACAATGATGGCAACTTGAAAAAATCCAAAAACACACATACTCCAACAACGGCCCAAGAGTGTCATAAAGGAAGAAAAGCTGAAACCATACAGAACACTGCCTGTCTCGCTAGTGAGTGTTTTTTCCCGCTGTGTTGTGCAGAGCTAGAGATGGGTGCGAGAAAAACCATGTCATTTGTAGTGCTGATAGACTTATATGTTGGCTGGCCGACCAATACGTGGTGTCAATGATGATGGTGAAGCTTTCGCAACGCCGCATCCTCCCCAATGCCATAGCTTCGACACGGCCATAACAATAACAATCACTTCATATTGGAATCGGGTGCTCTTTCGGTCAGTGGCTGGCTAGCGGCCCATCTACTACCCACTCCGAAAGCCGTTGCTGAATCGACTAAAACGATGAACACCTCACTTCTGGTTCGTGGACGATCCTTCCTTTGGCAAGTCTTAAAGAACAAACCGGCACTTCTTGCTGCTGGGGGGTAAGCATGGATGTATGTGTGTTTCCTTTTTTCCTTCACTTCGTTGGACATAGCTATGGAGAAGAACGAGCAGTTCAAGAACGAAATGGAAATGTTCCCCATGACCAAAGCGACCATCGATGAGAAACAACAACAACAACACTGTCCAAGACGGGACTGCAAATAACACTTTGCGTCCTGGGGTTGTTCCTACATCACCGTTTTCCTGGCCTGTGAGTGCGAATCGCCCGCTCGAACCATAATCATAAATTGTCGATCGTTATTGAAAAATAAATATTGGAATATAATAACGGGGGACCCCACTTCTCGGGGAGGGTTTGCCCGATTACTGCAACGAATGGCTCGGACGAGTCATTCGAGTGCTAAGTGAGATGGGTGTTGGGCGGAGCACTTCCGGAAGTCGTGTCCTTCGTAGGCCGTCCGACCATCTTCTTCTATTTTTAGTGGGTGAGCCGTTCAGGAACCGAAGCACGGTCCCGGGGCCAGTGGGAATGTGTACGGTTCGTGTTCATGATAATCATTTTTCTTGTAAAAAGGATGTTTTTATTGTGTTCGATTATGAGCTAAAAGTTATGGCCGATGTTTCGGTACCGGTTTTAGGGGTAAAGTGCTCTTAACAAGGGTTTGCTGCAGAGCAGAGCAGAGAAAAAAAAGCAAACAAAATGGCACCAATAAACTTGCGTATCCCAGGTAACGATGTAGCTGCGAGTGACAAATTTTCATAAACCGAGGCAAGTGAATTAATTGTCCTTGGAGTGTATGAGTGCAAGTGGAGTGTTGTGATTTCTGTACCGATATAAGAGGATGTGGATTAACAAAAATTGCAAAAAGAATATTTAAAAGATGAATTGTTACACAAACAAAATAAAAGAACGAAATGTATCATAAGTGTTCAAAATAAGATTATACAAAAAAACAAACAAACATGGCCATTTCCTTGCCGAAAAGGACCCATTACTCTCAGACCTTCGGATCATGTAATCCTTCTGTTGCCGTTTGGTGTGAACGTGTTAAAATGTGCAAACAATTCAGTACATTGTGAAGCCCCACTGCTGGAGCCGGCAGCACAGGCAGAAACGCACAATTCCGGGCTGGGGGTGTTTGGGTCGGACAAATAAATCACTCGTACCTTGGTGGCTGCGTGTGCCCCGAAACGGTGCTGGCTACCTCCATTGCCGTTTATTAGATTACATTTCCATCAGCAGTCACGGGAGCACGTTTTGCCAATGTTTGAGACTGCTGCCAGTAAATGGCCAGCATTTGCTGAATCGACTTTCGACCCACCCACTGTGTATCGTTACACACTGACGCTTTTAACCAATATCTGCTACGGCAAGCAAAAGTGCCAGCCAAACTCGGTGCCGGTTCACAAATGCCAACCGTGTTCGCAACCGGTTGCAATGAGACTTTGCTCCGGCACACGAGCCGCACACGATTTGCTGCAATTGGCTCTTGAAGGATGGTTGAAAGCGAGCAAAAAATTAAAGCAAATGAAGGGAGAATGGCAAGAAAGCGTCGGTACGTACCAACAAGGTACCGATCAGATAAGACGCTCGCTCGAAACTGGACGACGGCAATGGAACGTTCGAACACCCCGAACGCATGAAGTGTTTTTACAGAATACAATTTTGTTGTTTCGATTCAATAAAAACAATCTGTGAGTGATTGGGTGAAATTTATTTACTTTCGCTTCTGGCCATTCTTCGCTGGACACAACCCTGCTTAGCACGAGAATCTTAACGAAGACGCATTTCTTTTCGATTGCGGAGTGGTGCTCCGGAGCGATCAGCCGTTTCCCTGTCAGCAGTTGCTGGCGCCTTTGACATTTTTCATTCGTAAACCCTTACTAAGGGGAAGGGGGGGGGGGGGGGGAGAAGCGACACGTGCGAGAAGATAGGAGTGTTGAGGAAGAAAGGTTTATTTACTCGCCAGCCTCACTCAAACGGAGACTCGGGGTCGGGTTTAAAATTCGTGGTGAAAGCTTTTCCTCCATCCGTTGCTGTTTCGTTGGATGGTTCAGTGCTGTGCTCCCGTTTTAGAAACCCGTGTCCGGAACGTACAAAGAATTGACTTTCTGTTTACGTTTGCTTTGCTGGTTGATGGGGAAAAGATTTGTTGGTTCGGTTGCTTCATAAAATCAAAATATTTAGATAGAATATTGATTTTGTAAAACATCTCCGCTCAACAGACACATTCTGACAGATATTCTGTTGCAGACGTTTCTTCAAAAAGGTGGGAGTGATGTTATCAGAAAATATAAGAATACTTGATAATTATAGCTTAATGTGTATTCCTAAATTTTTTATTTAAATTGATGTGTTACAACTGCAATATATTCGGTCTTTTTTTAGTGACTCGAGGATTAATATAAATTTGATAAATAGTCATGGAAAGGCTTTGTATGGGAATGACTCTTGAAACCTTACAGGTCCTCTGAACGATGCGACTACTTATCTGAAACGGCGCTTCGGTTGGAGTGGCTACATCGACGATGTATGAGATAATTACGCATTATTTTGCTGAAAATAAAGTGACTTCAAAAAAAATCAATGCCTTTTGATAGAGGAGGCCTTTTTCGACTGGGCTAAGATCTATGTGATGGCTGTTAAATAGTCTTAGCATTTCAAACGACAAACTATCTTCTCTGCAGGGTTCTCAAAACATGGAGATCGTTTTGAACAACAAGTGTCTTGATACAACAGGTCCCTTCGACTGAGATATATGTCATAGTTTCTTGATAGAAGAGAAGAGATTCTACTATGCTGTTTCTTGACGAATTTGGCAAGGCAAAACGAGGAAGTTTCTTGTACATTGAAGACTCTTTAGCAACGAGGTTTCCTCGTGGATTTTGCTGAATGATGAGGCAGCTTCGACTACGTATGAGGTGAATTAATAATCGAGGCTCCACAAACAACGAGATCTCTTGTTATAAGAGGCCTGTTGGAAGGGCAGATCCTTTGACTACCATGCCTGTCAATGAATGTATCTCATCCACTACGAGGTCTCTTCGTAAAACAGCTGGCTTGAATCATGGGGTCGAGCACGGATAGGACTGTTTTACGTACGGAATTGTTCTTCTTCGGTTATATATTCGATTTTCAAATAATCAAAATTTCGATTATATTTTTCATTATAATATAATATCCACTCATAACGCCAAATATATCTATTGAAATATCCCAAAACTAGTGCGTAAAACTGAACTTTTCCGTAACATTATTACGTAACATTAATATATTATTAAATATTTCTGAAAACTCATGATACTTCCTCCGATATAATGTATGGACATCTATGGCTTAATCATACATTATGCAGCACCTTACTTATTGCATTCGCCGAAATGTGCTGCCCCCTAAACCGACGTCATACAGCATCAGCGTCACATTTACCCCACAGCGCCTACAATGTGCGTGCATGTTGCGTGCTTTATGTACTCGATCGCATCAGGCAGCTGCATTTAGCAAAGTTTTAAACATCACTGAAAACGTTCCACTCACCGAAGATGACGCTGTGCGTGTGCGCGTGTCGGTGTTTGTGGATGGTGAGTTTGCTTAAGTCAACACTAAAATCATTACCATCAACAATGGCGACCCTTTGCCGACCGGATAAAGCGGCAGCATGTTAATAGCTCGCGGAAAACTGATGCCGATCAAATTCAAACCCGTACACTGCGCCACTGTGCACGGTAAGCGCCGGTACGCTGGACATGGATAAACAAACATGGGTCCCCGGGTGCCCCGTGTCGGAAAGGAACGTGTCGAATGAAGCATAAAATCGAGCGATGCTCCGAAACCGCTGAACGTATATTTCCCGTCGGTTTACCAGCAGCCACAATTGGGAGGCAGGGCGAGACGGCACAATGCAAGCACTGATTGAGACACAAATTCGTTCATAATTTTAAACCAACAGACTTCCGCACCGACACGACCCCTGGACGCTCCGTCTTTTCCGTTCAGGGAACACGGGACGCGGAGCCGAGGTTGGGCCGCCGAAATGCGTACACTATGGTTTTGCTCTCAAACATTCCTGGCGACCACCGTCACGGATGTACCATTTGTGCGTAGCCATCCCGGTGGCTTTTGAGGTATTTATGAAGCTGACGCGCTTAACGGAACAGTTGCGAGTGGCTAGACGTGCGCGCGTTCTTGGTGAGCTGTGAGGTCGTTCGGATGGCCCCCGAGAAGCCTTCGCTGCTAGTGCTGGGAAATGTGCTCGAGGTAAACACATTCCCACATTCGCATTCTGCGCACCGAGTGCAATAAGAAGGTGCAAAGTCTGTCACTCTGGTGTGCCAATTGTGCCCTGCTCGACACTGAAATGGCCGTTTTTGTCCGGTATCATAATTCGTGTTAATTTGAAAATTCATTACCAGCTGTGGGGTGGATGACGTGGTAAGTACCTTGAAGCAGCAGCACAGTGCTTCACTCAATAATGTTTCCTTTTTTGTAAAGTTTACTTTTCTTGATTAAGTGTAGCTTCATAAAGTGGCTTTTTGAACGTTAAACGAACAAATTTTAATGTTTGCTGTTAGTAGTAAAGGTATTTTAGTTTATTTTACATTCAACCTTCTTATGTAAAATTTTTAATCAATAAATTCATATAATAACCTTCACGGATCGTTTCTATCGAGCCTGGGAAGGCTCTGCCAACGTCGTTCGATTCGGTGTAGACCACGCGCTCTCACTCTCTTCAGCACAATGTTTATGGTTTTGTTTCGGACGTTTACGATTATTATATCCATTGCTTTCTCCGGTTTAATAGAGATATGAATAACTGATGATCCTCTCGATGGCCATTGTAGATGTAGTGCAAATATAATGCACTCTCACATCCCAGTATCGACCCAAAACGCCCTTCGGAACGGTTCCCGTTTGCCCTACATTCAATCCTCCCATGGGACGGTCGGATGCTTGGCGGCTACCATCGGTTGAGTGGGCTGGAAATGGTTTCCATTATCCCATTAAGTCTTGAAATGTTGCATTCGCACCAAAGCGAAAATGTTTCTGCTTCGATTTTCGCCCCAGCATTAATGGCTTCGCACCGTCACTAAACCGAACGCCCGGGTGTGATCGAAGAAGAATAGCTGGCCAGAGTGTGGCCAACGCCGCACAGCACCACCTCGCATCAGGCATACCACGTGGCATGGCGTAAACCCGTGCTTGGAGACGGCAAAGTGGGGCACTATTTACTCATCCAGGAAATCCTATTAAAATCTTTAACCAGCACCAGCATCCCAACGGTGACCGGTATGACCTCAGAAAATGCGCACCCGTGCGACGGTTTGCTCGGGAAGCTAACGGTCACGTAAAGCGCATTAAGAACGGTTTAAAGCAGACCGAGCTACTTTCCATTGATTAACGGGCTGAGGTGTGGTTGAACGGTGATGGAATTGAATGTGTCAGTGCATTCGATTTCCGTACCGTTTCGTTAAGCGTTTTCTCAGCGGCTGCAATTAAATAAAATGAAACAGAAAGAGGGCAGTGTTGAGACAGGTCTCTGAAACCGACACACAGCGGGGATTGTGTTGAGGAACAGTTGCGGCAAACAGAAATATTGATTGTGTTTATTTCGATATTAACACTTTGTTCAGCAGGGGTCGCCTGGTACTGGGCGTCTCCATCGGAGCATTTTTCAATTTGTTGCCCTTTTTTGGACAGTTTTTTTGGTAGCCTTTGGTTTCCTTTATACAATGTTGTATATACATGAGTTATATTACTACGATAGCCACAGCAGTTCAAACGTAAAATTTTCATCGAGGCTTTACAGGGTACGGAATAACTTTTAATTCCGTTCGTTGAAGGGAATATAATAAAAATTCCAAGGTCTGGTTGAACAATCAACAACAAGGATAATAAAAATGCAAATTTAAGCTATCACTTAACTTTTTTTTTAAATGAATCCTACTTCCTTCTCTCGTCGGAAATTTTTTATCCCATCTGAATATTCTTCTATGCTATGATCGATCCTTTTCGAACTTTATGCCGTATTTAAGGACATTTATACGTATCTTATATTACTGAATACTACTACAAATGTCCTTGAGGCATTTCTGGCTTTCTGTAGCTTGATTTTACCCGAAGTAAGTTATTCAGTCTGTCGTACGATAAGGCGGTCTGAATGGGATTCGAACCCAGTTCCTGTCGTGTGAAGATCTCTGCCACTTCGGAAACTGAACCGCCCCTTTTATACCTAATACTTCCGCGTAAAAAAATGTTTTATCAACGAGTTTATTGTATCATTTTATTTCAATAAATTCTTTTAAAAAATTTTGCACGGTTAAGTAACAGCTCAAAAAATTTGAAAGCAATTTCAAAACAGCTCAATTTTTACATAGTCTGTTGACCTCGAATTTGCATGTATATTTTATTTCACTTTTTGAAAAATCACGAAAGTATGTTTAACCCACCCATATTTCCCAAAATGTTTGTATTATTATGGCTACACCCAATAAGAGGTTCCATTTTTTTGTTGAAGAAAACACCAACGTCATTACTTTCCTGCCTCTTACACGTAAGCCGTCATGCCATACCAGTTCTTTCCCGCAACCGATCTGTCATCGTCGACGTTGGAATAAAATCTGTTTTTCGCTGGTGTCAGTTTGATGGTATCTCTTGGTGACGAAAACATCTCTACAAACAACAATTTTGGGTGGGGAGGAATTTCATTTTTTCCTCCCATCCCCCTCCGCTGCCTCTACACGTCCTTACGCCATCCATCCGTCTTTCCTAATTTAACAACCATGGCTGAGCGTGATTTTCGATCAACATCCGACCCGGAACATCGTTATTTCAATTTGTCCATTTACGTCGTTCATTAGCGAATCATGTCACGTGTGTCATTCGGCACCGGAAAAAAGGCCTCTTGACGATGGTAAACGGCGACGGCAGAGACGTCCGTTGTCATTGGAGTTAACATTTCCGTTTGCCTAATTTTTCTTTCGCCATTTTAGTGTTCCGCCGTCGTTCGGTTCGGCAGCCGGTCTCATTACCGTTCACCGTGACATGACGGAAAGCCTGACCGAACGAACGGTTGGCCCCCAGAATGCTGGGCTGAGTCCGTCACCTTGCACCCTATCTAACGTTGCCGCGCGAACCGTTACTGGGAGCGGTTAATTTATTCGCTTCGTTGAAAGGACGAAACACTGGTCAAGAGCCAGTCAAGGACTCACCATCGGACATTGTGTTTCGTGATGGAATGTAACGGAAGCGAACAACCAGTGTGCTAGCAAACAATGGTTCACGAACCATCACTACCGAGTTCGAGAGGAATTCGATACTCATTTGTGGTACACTGCCCAAAATGACCGTCCGCAGCACTACCGAAATGGTAGTACATTTTGGAATGTGATGCTCGGGCCAAAGCGTACAAAGCCCCATCCACGTTCACCTTTCCTTCGGACCGCCACTTCATCTTGCCATCAAGTGGACCCTCCTGTGACAGCCAAAAGCAGCAACAAGGAGAAAAAAATGACTGGGAAAACACGGGAAACTTCCCGGTAACAGTTGGCGAACGAAACTAAGTAGCGAGCCCAGGATATACGGCCCATGTGTTCTACATTACTTGCCCAACATAACTCCCGGCAAGTCTGCCCGTGTCTAAGGGATTGAGAATGAATTTATTTGATCCTCCCGTTCGTTGCAAAGTTTACTGGGAATGACAAACTTTCCCAAACAGTTTATGCAATGAAAAATGTAGCACCCGGTTAAAGCCGATCCCGGGATGTCCTCGACCACCCCGTACATGTGCCGTGAGGCTCAAAGTGACCGGTTGGTTGGCTGGTTATTTGGTGTCGGTATGTGGCGGCTTTGTACGAAAGGCTGACTACTTTTCTACGGGTAAAATTAAGTCACAGAAAGCCAGAAATGGCAGGCCGAGACCTCTCGAGGTTGTAGTGCCACAGAAGAAGATGTGGCACTAGCCCGAGCCACTAACTGGTCGCAAGTGCTTCCGAGCGCCGAATTCTCGGCGGGATATCACCCGCAGCTCCGGCAGATCTGTGTGCCGTAGTTTTGTAGATTTCCTCTTTCCGAACGAGCGGAACGAATATCAGCCGGGGAGGAGTGTTTTCTTCAGCGCCAAAGATCCAATTTTCTGTATAATAAATTCATTTAATTTATCCTTCCTTTCGCTACTTTCGCTGCCCTGGCACTGTCCTGCAGCGAAGATCACCCATTCTTTGGGTGGCCAGCTTTTTCTGGTGGGCGGCTTTTCTGGCTGGTGGGATTTGGGCAAGCTTAAGTTGTTTCGGAACAATTCGGTCGGCAGGCAACATTCTCCTGCCGGCGTCTGCATGCCCTTCTCAACAGGCAGGCCTGGCGTGCACTGCCACCCCACGAAAGCATTTCCTCCGCAAGACGGAAAGGATAACAACAGTCACGAGCGAAACCTTTCACAACTACACCATTTCGGGGCCACTATGAAGCCGTTAAGATAACGAGGAGAGGAATAAAAGTAAAAATTAAAGCCTCTCCCAGCTGCAATCGGCCTTCGGCGTCGGTATGTTCTGGCCGTGGTGGTCGTTGAAAATACGACGATTGCTGGATGGGTGGGTGGGTGGTCACCATTCTGGAGATAGTGTAGCCCTCCCAGAAACTACGATAGTGCTCGGGGAGCAGTAAAACGTACGGCTGGCCTCGTTCCGAAACACCCAAATTGTTATTACAGACTCTAGCAGGTGCGGCTGGTGAACGTGTTGCCCGAAGGTGCGAAATAGAATAATATTATGAGTAACAAAAAAATAAGTATACATGATTGTTCTTATACGGCTCCATCGGTTTGGTTTTCGTACCGTGGGATGGCTCCCGCCAATGGTGGGCGTGTTTCCAGCATGGGTTTGGTTGTGTATTGTTTCCAGGTTTGTGTTCTGTCTTTGAGTACGTCGCACTTTAATTTAACCAGCTTATATGACTGTTATTGGTTTGCCTTTGGCATAAATAAGTTTTTTTTTTCAAACGGAACCACAGCAGCACGTGTATCGTTAAACCACTCCACAAGAATAGATAGTGTGTGCATGAGCAAGATACGTGATACTCGCCAACCAACAACTCTAGCCTCTGGAGACTAATCGTGCCATTTCGAAATTGAGTTTCAAGATGCAGTTATAGCATACCCAAAAGGATTCCATGCTCTACTGGGAAAGACATCCCACAAACATAAGAAGTTTTCGAAATTGAAAGGTACTTGAGAGAGAGTTTTTGTATTGATGAACCGATAAAGCAATTGGTCCTATCCTTAGCAATAAAAGAATGCTCATAGTCTCAAGAAACTTAAATTGTAGTGGAGGTTGTTTACGTTTTCTGCTTTCAAATTTGACAGCTAGAGAGCTACCATACAACCCTTACGTATTGGATCGTTTTTTCACTGGGTGTGTCGTTAGCCGATCAAGAAGAGATGTGTTTAGCTACTGTATAAGACTTAAGCTAGGCGTGTAGAACAACAACTACAACGCTATCGAAAAGGGACGCTAGATAAACTAGAGTTCTAATGCGTTCACCACCTCCACTACTGTTGCTGTCGATAGATAAGCCAGCCAATAAGAATGGAAATTAATTACCAACCACTTTAAATTGGATTCAAATGGCAGATCTTGATTAAATTAAACATTTGTTAATTGGCCACAAGCAAGACCACACAGGCAAAGTTCACTACTGCCTCCCCAAAATCTCCTAATTTACCCACCGTTGTTGTAACACCGATTCGATGGTTCGCCATCGTGCCATCTTTCCCCAAAAGTCAGATAAAAACTGGTCCTGCGAGACCGATCCCAAATCATGGGCTCAAATTAGAGGGGCATGTTAAAATACTCCTTCTATTTCCAGTCCACCACTGTTCGTAGCGCTTCCTTTCACACCCCACCCGGGGGTTCTTATCCGGTTTGTTCTCGTGCGCTTGTGTGAGAATTAAAAGTCACCCTGCTGCGAAAGGATCATCGGTTCGGTGAAATTGTTACTGTTGCTCTCGGACTTACCGCCCCTGCACGGCGGAAGCGTTGGGGTAGCTAGAGGCCGCAATTAGGCCTGTGAATGACTGTCGGCGGGACAAAGTGGGTCCCCGAGTGCTCACCACGCTCAGCCCCGTTTCACCAAGGGTGCCCCATTAATCCTTTCGAAATCAATTTAACGAATTGGTCATATCAAGAAAACGAGGCCACCACCACCACCACTGGCCCGATGAATGTCACATTCACACGACTTCTTGAGCAGCGTCAGGTCTGTAATCTTTGCGTCCAAATGATAATCAACATCGCCGTTCGGAGCGGAGTGGCAGCAAAGCCGATGGGAAATTATGTTTCGGGTTTCCGTAATCCTTTTACTTTCTCAATTTAGACCAAATTTATAGATTCAATCTTCTTTTCCCCCGTCTGCTTGAACAGCACACACGCATTTTATGTGGCTGTATGTGAGGGAAGGCAAGCTTACAATGCTTGACAGAGATAACACAGGCCCAAAACGATGGGGAAGGGCGTTGGGAAAATCGGTACAAAACCCACCCCATTGATCGTAGATTACAATTGGCAACTCAACGATTGCATTCGGGTGAAACAATCTGAACGGTGGCTTAAGTCAGTTTCGGGGTAATCTAATGTTGGGCAGGATTGTCCTGAGTTTTTACAGGGGAAGCTATGCGTCGGGCTTAACCAAATTCATTGAATCAATTATGCTAATGAATTGTTTTAACACCATCCACTTCTTGAGTTTAAATGCTGGGTCTTTGTGCGTCCGAATCGGCAGTCTTCTTGAACGCGGTTGAGGAAAACTCTTAACAACCGGAAGTAAATAATTTTTGTAATATATTTTTGAAGAATTGAAACAGAAAACTGTCTACACCGGAGTGTAGTATGCCCGAGTAGGGCGTGGGCTATTGGTGAAGAATTCAAACTAATTGCGTCCAGCAGCAAAGTCCGAGAGAATGTTATCGTTAACAAACATGCTCAAAATGTGTTCCAATATAAACGAATTAAAGACTAGTGGTCCGGTGGGAGAGATTGAATGACGATGAAGTCATGTATTTTTTGCCCAACACTTCAGTAAAGCCAGTCGGACCTGATCGTGGGGGCGAGTGGGAATAGCGGAGCGCTGTGAACCAGCCAGTACTTTGCCGCTTTGAATAGAATCCTATCGAGGTATTTCCGAGAACAACCCAACTCGATTGCACCGGCCGGTTGAACATTGTGGATGGAATCCAATTGAAACAGGACTCCGGCTCCACCAGCTTCCAGCCCAACACGACTGCGACGACGAGATCGGAGGTTCGGTTTCGTCTGCAAATGGTTGGCTTCACCGGTTGGGCACCAGAGGGTCGGACGAAAGGCAGCAGTTCCACTTAATTTGTGATGTATTTATGTGTTTTCCCTTTGCAGCACTGTTATTAGGCTTTATTTAGTGCCATTCTGCCAGAACGCCAAACGCTCCGTGTGCTTCAATCTGGCCCATGAATGGAAAAGCGAGCGAATCGGACTTTTCGTTTCTCCATCCCCAAAACTGCAGCGGATGTTCGAAACCGCTCGGGTTGTGTGTCACACATACACTCACTGGAATGTGTGTGTGTGGCTTTGAGCGCGTGTTTATGTGCCTGTGTGTGTGGGTACATGTGTGTGTGTGTATTTGGTACACAAAAACAAACCAAACACCATCACCATCGCTTTCGAAAACAGCGTCTAAACAGCTACCCAACGGGTGCGAGAAATCGGAACTTTGTCTTGAGATGAACTTTGTCGTGCGAAAATTTGGTCACCCCCCTTCCCCTCCCTCTCCCATAAAACCCTCACCACCGGTACGAGCTTCAAAAGCTAGAATCAGTTCCACCTACAGACGTGGTAATAATTTCAAACGATTCCGAGCGATTTCCGAAAAAGAGCGTGTGCGGTAGGGCAGGGTCAGAGGGATAAGAACTTTTCACCAAACCCATCAAATTATTTGACTTTTCAGGGTAGTTGGCTAACGATCACGGTGCCACCGTTGACAGCCAAAGCAAACCGGGCCTGCCAGTGCTTACCGTGTTGGAGAAGATAAATGTACGGTGTACGGTGCTAACGAGCAACGTTTGTACTGTGGACGCTCAAGAATTCGTCGCTGTACCCGACAATTTATAATTTGATTTGAAAATTGGTTCAAGTAAAGAAAACAAAGACGAGAATTTGGTGACGACTGCCTAGTCGATGGGTAGTGACTGAGGTTTTATTCTTAAAACGACTCGGACCAACATCAAATCCTGTCCGGACCGTTCAATCGTACACAGGAGCAATCTTAGAAGATATTAACTCAAAGAAGCAGAGAAAGAGGTCTCTTGAGGTCGAACTGCCAGCAAAGAGGAAGAATAACCAAATCGAAATTTCATTAAAACAACAAAACCTCCTATGTAAGAAACTGTTCTAAGCGAGCACTCCAACTTCACCGAACCGTGATTTTAGCGTAATTGAAATGTTTCAACCCCACGTTTTCCTCTACGATGTTAACTATTCGCTCAACTCTTTTACTCAACTTACCCGCTAACCTCAGACGGTACGGGAGGGTACACGAAGCGCTAATAAATTATATTTCCGATTCTATCGTGCACAGCCGCTAAAAGATCCAGAAGGTGAGCGAGTAAGGTGGCGTTGGAAGTGTGCTCAACGCTATCCCGGAACTCTCGCAATAGGGGAGAGATTTCTTTCAGGGATTGCTATAAGGAGGAATAAAATTATCCAAATTGAAACATTACCAACACTCAATGGTAATGTAATCTGCATAACTATCAGCAGCACCATCCGCCCCAAGTCATGATGAGAGTGATTGAGTAGAGGGGATGTTTTCTTGAATAGCATTGAAATAATAGACCCCGTATTGCTCACACCGCATGTACTGAAGAGCAAAAAATTCACAAAAATAACAGGAAAATACCCAAAAAATTAAAAAGGCATTTCCTCCCTGTTACTTGCCTCGTCCCGGGCATGCTCGGCTGTGGATATATGGAGACTATGTGCGGAGCAGTGTGGTTGTTGTTTGATGCTTTTGCCCAGATTTATTGATCACCAACGGTTGATTCTCGAAAAAAAAATCTTTTACAATAATGTTTTCTGCAGCCATTTTTTCGGTAGAAACAGTCTGGTGGTCTTGGCCTGCTGCAACAATCCTCGATACCGCTCATGGTTTAGCGGCGTCGTCTGCCAATCCGTTATCCGTTCTGGCGGACGCATCAACGCCATCACTCCATCTGAGTTTGGGCCTACCACGCCTCCTCTGTCCATGTGGACGGCCTAACAGGACTTTACGGGCTGGGTCGTCCAGTGTCATTCTCATGACGTGACCAGCCCAGCCGAGCCTGGCGAGTCTAATGGTGGTGAGATCATCGTACAGCTCGTAGAGCTCGTCATTGTAGCGGCTCCTCCATTGTCCTTCCACACACACAGGGCCAAAAATCATCCTACGTTTCTACGTACGTACTACGTTCAAAGGACTGAATTAGGCGAATAAAAATAATAAGAAGCTCGGCAAAGACACAAGACCTTCTCAAGGCCCCACAGATTTTAAAAGAAGCAAAATAATTAAAAGTAATAAGAAGATTTATGTTTGCCATTTTAGACACAAAAATTATTACTTTAGATTTCTTCATAGGTAATATAAAATTACTGATTACTTAAACACATTGCTGTGTTTTTTGCCCTTTAACTTTTAACTTAATATATTGCTGAATCAAATCAACGCATAAATCAAATATAAAAAACACCAAACGTTAATAAAGCTTTATAACGCGGAAACGATCACATCAGCTTTAACTGCAACTATTTTTTTGAAACTTCATCAGTTTTTCTTCCACGATTTTTTTTTTAATTTTTTAGCTGAAGTCATGCAAAAACTTCACTGGCTGATAACTTTCTGACATTTTTTGCTTTTCACACTTTTGAGCTGATCCTGAACGTCACAGCTGGCAAATATTTATTCAATACTTTGGCACATTTTACATTCAAAGTGTTTGGGTGACGGAATATTTTCCTTTTCCCAAAAAACCATATCAAATGAAACTTTTCTTCGCCCAACAAACACATTCACCTTCACAAGCACACACACAGACACACACACACACACACACACACACACACACACACACACACACACACACACACACACTCACACTCACAGACAGATTTTCAACGCCTTCGACATTCACTTTAAAACCGTCACGAAATTTTGACGCCAAATGCCCGATATTCTTTTCCACGGAACAGGTGCAAATGTGGGTTAGGTAGGTGCGAAAAAAAAATCATTCGGGCGAACAGGGAAAGATTCGCTCGCTACAGGTTCTTGCGGAGAAGTTTTCTAATTTTGCGCTTTAACTTACCCGAGCAAAACCTTTCTTCAAACTCACATACACCAAAAAAAAATGGAGAAGTCGTATAAATGTTAAGCAGTTTTGATTTGAATATAAATTTGGCTTAATTATACGATTCACTAAATTGTACGTATCGTTCCATCTGCTCTACTCCACAAGCGCCATAAAGCTTTCGCCATGTGCATGTGGAACCACTTTCGCCGAGAAGAACCCCTCCCGTGTGAAGGCCGAGCGATGGGCTGCTTGCTTTCTTTTCGCCAAAAAGAAAACAGAACTTTGGTGGAAAGTTAGAAGCGAAAAAAAAGAAGGCAACAACTTTAGCGAATGTTAATTTTTGCTGGCCGATTTTCCGCCCGGTCGCTACGAAACGCCCGGCCGCTCTGTTGTGTGGGTCTAAAACCCTTGCAGTGCTGTGGCGAACGAGCAAACCCGGTAGGTGGTGCGCGAGTGTACACGGTTAGCATATTTTAATGAGCAAACGTTTCGAACCCCCGGAACCCTGCTTCCGTATTGTTGGTTACGGGGGAGAAAGGTCAGCGAAGCTTAGAAACCCGGGGAGGAAGGAAATGTTTTGCCATGTTATAATTTTAACCGTTTTTGTAATGTTTTTATACCCTCCTTTTTTTGTGCAACAATATTTTTTTACCCTTTTCCCACGCATATACATTTAAGTATTTGTTTCATCTTAATGTGTTTAGTAGCAAAACATAAATAAGAATCAAGTTGCTCGGTAGGAAGAGCCGGCACTATTTCATAGTTGATTCAGCATTAGACTAACCTATCGCTCACAAACAACACTGTCAGCCAGCGTGGCTTATTTTCATGCTGTTGCACTGTCTAGTCAGGGTAGCTCCTTGCCGTGCGGATTATCATGACCATTAACATCTCTTAACATTTTCCGGGCACTTTTTTCTCCCCAAGCAGAAATCATTTTTTTGTTGTTACTCTTCCTGCACAATGAGGAAAGTCGTTTCGACGGCTTCCAGTAGCTGAGTTCCCTCAGACTCAGCATAATCTTGCTCGATTCTTGACCCATGCTGTGGATGAAAACATGGATGTTCTGCACGGCAAAGTACGGCAAACTTTAAAATTATGACCCAAGTTCATACACAGACTCAAGAGGGAAAAGTTTAGCGCAACTTTCGCTGCAAATTGAATATGAAAGGTATGTGGATGTGTACATCGCAGGAAGAAAGACAAACTTAGAGCTCCCATTTCCTCTTGGGCGCTGGATCAGCCCTCGTTGTGCCTATACAATAGGGAAAAGGTAGACGAGCCACTGAACGCTTGACACGCTGCTGTCAATTATTTACTGACAGGCTTTAGTAAAACAAAAAATTTGACCAAAGCCGTGACGTTTGCCGGAATTTCTACAGACAGGCAATGTAAAAAAACCACCCCGAAACGAGACGCTACAATATCAACCACATCACCGCAAAAGAAAGACGATCATCATTAAACAAACTTTTCCGGTTGAATGTTTTGACACACTACTATCTTTGTTTTCACCGCCACCAGACGAGGTACCAAACAAAAGTGTATTAAAAATTCGCACCTTCCCCGGTGAGCCGTGCCTCCCGGCCCGTGCCCCGTGCTTGCGCATCCCTCCGTCGCCTTCCACTAATGCGTGGAAAGTTTTTATTTATGCTAATGTGGTAATAATTAAAGCAGCGTTAAGGAATCTTTTCCACCAGCATCGCAAAACAGCGTTCGGGGAATAAGTTGAAACTTTGCTGAACGCTTTTAATGGATGCAATTTTAAACAGGGTACCTCATAGCGGTTCGTCAGCGTGATGGGGTGGTTCGGTGGTGTTCTCATCTTTTCCGCAGCGGAAGCTCCATCTCGGGATGCAAAGTTTTTACTTCAACGCTGACGATGAAGCGCATCCTCAGAATTTGTAGTTGCTTAAAGCGCTAGCCAAGAGAGGGGGGGGAGGAAGTCTGGTGTATGTATGCTTCTCGTTAGTGGATGCAACTGCAAATTGGTGAGTGCAGCCGTATGATGCAACGGATGCAAGGGGTTGCACCGTGCTTTGTGATATTGTATTACAGAAAATTCCTACGCTCCAGCGAAACGTGCACCCAGGTATGTCTGACGGCTGAGAATATCTTACTGGGCGGTGCGCATTGGCAGGCTAGTAATTATAGAAAGTATTTAATGAGTGGAGAAGAAAAGCTGGTGCATGTAAGACGTTTTAAAGGTCTTTGCCAAAAAGACGCATACAACCTGGTTTAAATTAAAATTCATACAATGAGTTCGAATAATTGATTTATTTAAAAACATATCTACGTTAAACACACAAAAGAAAGAATGGCCAAATCGCTGTCTAAGGCATCACAAAATGTGAAACAAAATTCTTAATTTATTCAATGATATCCTCGGATGACAGTGTGACTAAACGATCTGAAATGTCTTATCCCATACAAAGTTTAAAGATCTACTCGTATACGACAGAGTAGTGATTATAGTCTAAAAAATAAAGGAAAATTCTGCGTTCCTGAAGGGCTCCTGGGAACTACAGCGGACGTAGTGGTCTTCATGGTCTTGCTAAGCTACAGTAGTTTGCGTGTTACTCACAAAGATCGGTCTTAGGCGTAAGTTCTTATGGGCAATCGAATTGGCTCGCTGACTGTAATAAGTAACGGATAAAGCACCTTGGAGGCCTTAAACGGCATAGAAGATGGAAGACCCTACCAACTCTAGTTTTGAGCTTTGCTAACCATAATAGGTGATAGATTTTGAGAGGCCATGTGATGTATCCTGAGGATTTCGTTATATGCCCTTAATGTGCTTCAATTTGTGACCTAATATGAGTTTGCTTGTACTAGGCTCTCGTTATGGAGCATGTTATATGAGAAAACCGACTACGCCTTAGGTCACTTAACGTAGAGGAACGGTGGTTCCTGTTTCAATCTGTGATCCGTTGCTTGTAAGGTACCACGAATTTAATGTGGTATGTAGCCATGACATTCTGTGACTTGATTTTACCCATAGTAAAGTAGTCAGCCCTACGTACGGGGAGGCAGTTTCGGATGGGATTTGGACTCCGGTCCTACCGTGTGTAAACAGCCGCCGTTATTGCCCCCCAGTTTTTTTTAGTAATAAAGTTATATGAAAAAGCATTTGATGATCTTTGATGGATGACTTGAACACCTCTATGATTCATTAAACCTCAATTTTAATTATTTCAAGCTTAGTTTGTTTCTATCTTCTCCCTTCACAAAGCATTCATTTACTCAATTTTAATAAGCAAAACCTTCAACCAACAATACACTTCCAGCACGAACATTCAAAAATCTTTTACACACCTGTACTTTCAATTTTTCAAACATTCTTTGTGGTTTGATTGATCAAATTCATGACAATTTTCACGGTAAAACCGATCAAACCGAGAAAAAAACTTATCCCTCAATCGACAACTGTTTCACTTCACTTCAACGATCGATTTATCGTCAGCATACACCCAACCAACCCAAAGGGCCATGCTGATAACACCTTGACGGTGGGCCTGCACCGCCATATCGATTCACCTCACGGATCACGGTGGACCCGGTTTGCATTCGAGAGTTTTTAATTAAACTCATATTCATGGGTTACGCGATGCCCTGCAGGTCGCGTTTTATCGTTTCACACGATCTGGGTTGGTCCTTTCGCGTTGGGGTTAACTGGGTAGCATGGTAAAAGCTGCTGAAAGTGAGACCGAAAAAAGCAACAAAAAACACACACACACAAAACAGCAAATCCATTAAAACCATCCTCTTTTGGGTAAGCCTGCTGTAAGTGATGCATCCCAGCACCGAAGGTGTGCTCCAACCGTGCGCCACGATGGAAATCAGTCGTTGGTGGCAACAAATTAGCGATTAGAGCGGGCAACCACACGAGCCCAATGAAAACGGTTCCCACGGCGTGTCTTGTTTGTGTTTTGTGATGTTTCCTTTCCGTTTCGCCACTGCTACGATGTAAGTGTTTGGAGTGGTCAGATAACAGTGGAGGTTTGCTAGGTTCGCCTTTCAAGCGTAGACTTTTTTTGATCCCCTAAATCGAGTGTATCCCATCTCGAACGTCATACCCGAGATGACTAGCGGCCGTTACAGTGGTTTGCTCTTAATATACATGTTCTAATGTCAACTGGGACTCCCAGCCATAATCGTCATCTTTGATGTGTGCACGAAACAAATGATCCTACCCACGGTTTGATCCCCATTTTCCGGAAAAACTGGTGGTCATGCATTCCCGTGTACGGTCCATGCTGGTGGTTTTTCGTGCAAGGAAGTCTAGCAACAGGGCAGGGCGGAATGGTGTGGCGGGTGAAATTGAAAACTTTCTGAATGTGCGACGAAATTTGTATCACCCACAAAAGTACAGACAAAGGATTAGGACAAATACAATGCGTGTGGGAATCATACTAACGAGTTTTGAACGGCAAAGATATTGCGAGACTATGCCAGCGTTAGGGGGTAGCTCCAGTAGCTTCGGTGTGTGTGTGTCGAAATGTAGAGGATTCTAAAAATCAGATTAAAGGATTTATTCAGTCGTTCTGAAAGACCCAAACCGTAGGCCAAACATGTCCTTACCAAAACACGCAGAGAGAACGAACGACACGAACATAGTGTAACAAAAGTGGTATTAACAAGAAGGAAAGGACCTTTTTGCGTATCCCATGTTCACCCGTAGAAAGAATGTCCGGTTGGGTTTGGGTTCGCCAGGCTCGGATTCTCCACACACACACACTCGTACAGTCGTACACACGGTCACCCGTGCCCGAGTCATAGCGAGACACAAACAATCACGCCTGGACAAACATCAACTAATCCCCCACCGTGTGCTGCTCACTCACAAGGCACAGGCTTTGCCATGTCTTTGCACCATCGCCCGAAAGGCACAACCCCTTTGGCACCCGCATATGGACAACTCAATGGGTAAGCTTGGCATATCTTCTCCCCACCCCCTAGCCTCCTTTCAACCTCACCACATATCATTCACTGCAACTCAACTGATCTACTTGCTGGTTTCACAACTAATATTCTACTACTAAAACGGTCAAAACAGTGCCGAAGCTTTTCAGGAAAATCACGATTGTCAGTGAGAATAATGGTTTCCGTTTCATTTAAATGGTGCTCACTCATTTTGTGCCATGTTCCCCGCCCGGGAGCTAACCGTGTGACCCGTGGGCTGTGGCCCAACACAATCGACACCCGAAAAACCGGGCGAGGTTCCACACATAATCTTTTCGTTCGTCGAACGGGGCTATTGTTTTGGTTCGGGTGTCGCACGATGGGCAATAGAGTCCAGCAAATCGAGCTCCCGAAAAGGGGCGATCTCGACCCTCGTTTTTCGAGCAAAATGAACCATTTTTGGAAAGGGACCTCGTTATGCCGTGATGCACTTCTGCGGAAGTACGAAATATCGTTACACATGTGCACAGTACATGGGAATTATCTGTTTTAACATTGTGTTCATCTTTTGCGTTTTGTTTTGAGAACGTTTTCATTTCACTGCATTTTATTTAATTATTTTGTATTATCCTCTGTTTGTACAAACAACCCTGTTTTTTTTACCAATAGTATTCAAACAACCATGAATATGATATCATAAAACAATTAACTGGTGCTGAAAAGAGCTGGTTGTTAGGACTGACGAATCCTTTGAAAGCTTTGAGTCCCTCAAACTTTGCTAACTACAATCAAACACGTCAGATGCCATCGTCCGATAAGCCGAACAATGACCACCATTGATCAAATTCTAATGAATTTACTTGTTATCCGTCTGATAGCGAATTCCATCATCGCTCTGTTCTGTGTCATCAACGCCCGCGCATCAAAAGCTTCCAAGAATTTTATCATCACGTTATTGTGCTACTTTTTTGTTGCCCGACGCCGTCCCCGGCATCTGCCAACACCTGACAGTCACCAATTTGGCTAGGCAACACTTCAAGCCGGAATCACTCAAGGAATTAAGATTATTGTGCAATTACGTTTTGCAATTGTGCCTGTCAAAAACATCACCGTTCAAAAGCCCGCACACCGTTAAATCATTGAAAAATCATTCATTCTGTCGTCGGGCCGTCTCCGTTCCGCCAGTGACCCGTGAAAATGGCTCGCAACCATGTTCCCACCGATCCCGGTACGGCGAAACTAATAAAGGACATGCTGATGACATTTGTGCGACATTACCTTCATTCATCATTGCAGATCTTGGCGGAATCAAATCACAGTATAATCAGATTGCAGAATAACATTCCTTTCCTTCGTCCCTTCCCGCCCTCCCGAAAACCGTTGCGCGGCCACGTGGCATCATCGGAAATGGTGGCACCCAGAACGTTCCCGTTCCATTCACCATTAGCTTCTTATCCCGTAGCACTGTGCCGACATGGCTTTCGATGCACATAAACTCATCAACCACTCATCACATACTAATTGATCTTTTGATCTCTGAGGTTCTGGTCGCTCGACCCAGCTCCCACGGCAAACGGAAAGTGGAAACCCCAGTTGCAAAAGAGGGGAGGGGGGAGATGCTTGAGAGGGTGAGTGGAAAATTAGAAGTGGGCGAAAGTAGACAACACCACCGCTCGTACACAACCAATCGACTCGTCTTCTCAATCGAATCGCATCGCCACCGCCACTAATCAGCTACTAAACAGCTTTCATTTGACAGTATCCTGCAGCTGGTTCTGCTGCTGCTGCTGCTGCTGCTGCTGCTGCTGCTGCTGCTGCTTGTTATCACTCTTGATTGGCAAGTGTTTTGCTACCGTTTTCTCAACATTCGTAATGTGATCAGTGTTCAACCTGGCCACACCGGGTTATATTTGAAACCTGTACTGGCAAAAGTTGGCATACTGAACAAGTATTCAATCACTTTGGATGAAGAATTGGCTACATGGAACTTTGAAAGGGACGTTTATTTACTTTTTTCTTCAATTTTTAACAATTACACTTAGCATTGGAAATCTTACAAGATTCATATCCAGCGTCGTAAGTTGCCATGCCATCTGAACCAGGCCATATCCGCAAGCGCACCGCACCGAAGCCACAGATCGATCGAACTGCTACTTTAAGGCGGATGTGTGTGCTCCGACACATAATAAATTCATAAAACATTGAGGAAATTACGTATAATTCTACCTTGTCATGGTATCGCTTCATTTGAGCGTCTATAAATCTAACAAAAGGCTCCCGAGAGAATAGCTTGGATCGCTTGGTAGGTTGCCATCAAGTAGGAAATGTGCGCCAACCGGAAGCAACAAACGGCAGTCGCAGCATTTTGGCATTTCTTCCCGGGCGGCTACTGAGAAAACGATCAGTAACCACCACGCTGTGCACGAGAAGCGATGCTGTCCCGGCGCCAACCGCCTCACGAAGGCCGTGCACCGTCTAGGATGGTAATAAAGGCACGAGGATGGGATGGAGGCATGGAGCAACGCGTCCTTCGTCAAGGTAGTCATATCCTGCCCAGCTGACTCAATGGCGTCGGCATCGCGGTAATAAAACCGCCCCCAGTAGTCGTCCGCATCATCCTCCCGGAAGCGGATCAATAATAATGGCGTCTAGCGTAGGCACCCGGGCCGATGTGCCAAATGGATGGATGCATTGCGGTGAGTGCGGGCCGGGACGCCGATGGAATCAAGCCGGTTCAGGTCGATTAAGCTACGCGGTGCAACCATTCGTAACGACACTGATATCGGCGTGATGAATGGCGTGTAAAAGGATTAATTTCTGCAAGGCTAGCAGTTATACGCGTCCTGGTATAAAACAGAACCACCGAGTAAGATTTTCCCGTGCCGCGGGATCGGAAATTTTGTGGAGGCGTTCTGTAAGGGCGAGGGTGAGAAACTGCACAATGCTAAATCGGTCGATCACTGAATAGATGAACGGTTGGTTAAACGGGCATTGGGATGGATGGATGGATGGATGGTTGATGAAAATTGCTGAGATGAAGACGATTTGGAAATTTGGCTTCACGATAAATTATTCCGCACCTCAGTGAACCGGATATGGTTCGGATGTTTCTGGATATGTAAGATTAATTTCTGGTAACGTTTATTATCGTTATGCATTCTAATTTTGGAAGAAAACCCATCTAAAACTATGCCCGGCCTGTAAGAAACTATTGACGATGTTTGCACAGCTTTGAGTTTGGCGTTGAAATTAAGCACAGGAACATTCGCACAAGCTTCCGTTCTGCGATGCGAATGGCAAGGCTTGCGATAAAAGCCTCTAATTATTCAGTACGCAGCCACAGATGATGAATAAAACAGGATTGCAAAGTGGAAACTCATGCCAGCGCTGGCTGCAATCGATTCTAATGCGTCTTTCGTGAACAATCGTACGTCTAATGATACTCCGTCCTGTACACGTCGAATTCGTCTACACCACAACCCCCGATGTGTATGTGTGTATGTCACCATTGTATTCCGAAATTGAGGTACGCTTGTACTCGTCTCCTGTAAGAGGTCATGTGAGAAGTAACTAACGGTAAAAAAATGGTAACTATCTTTCCCGTGACAAACACTGTTCTGTGTTGCGCAAACCGAATGCTTCATTCTTGGCAGCAGAGTGTATTGGTAACCGCGAAAGCACACTTAGTGGTATTGTTCGGCTGGTGGTTGGTTCTTGCAGGAGGAATCATGCACATTTGTTTCAAGAAGGGTGAAATGGCAATGGGATTTTGGTATCAGAAACAATCGTTCACTACGAACTTTTCCAGACCAGGGCATTTGAAGGGCTTGGCGAAATATAAAGAGGTACGATAAGGTATTTGACAGGAAACAAAAAAAGTACACTTGAATGGATATTGCTTCGACATGGGTGTTGCACTTTTTTGAGAAATATCACGTGAGAAAATATGATTTAAATCTAAAAAAATGCAATATTGACAGGAACTTAACAGGTGTTATTCGCACACGTGTAAAAAGTAATGTACTTAGAATCTTATGGGAAGTCTTTATAATAAGCGCCAGCTTACGTTTAATTATTGGATTTATAATATTTTGAATTTCCGTCCGTCATACCTCCCTTAATACTCAATTCTAATGGTTCTTTATTTTCCATCCGGGAAACCCCCTTCTAGAAAGACTAACCTACTCCAACACAATCTTGGATCGCAATCTCAATCAAGATCAACGAGCAAACAATTCAAGATATTAAATTTGGAAAGGGCACCTTATTTCAGATATTATTTCCAAACATTTCTCACTCGCAGAAATTAATTCATTCCCGAGCCGATGTGTTTGATGTTGAAGCGAAGGGGAAGCAATCTACGGTTCACAGTTTGAGACTAGTTTGAGATTAAATCCATTCATCCATCCATTGCACTAGAAGCGGAATCATTCGTTCGCTACGTACCGTCTTAATCCAGCCAGCCACATGCTGATCGGAGGCTTCATCCGTCCAAAGATCGAAGCAGTTGGTGAAACGATAGGCCTTGGGACGTAGACGAAACCCTTCGCGTTGTTTGTTTTGCGAAAGAACCGTCACGTGTTAGACACTTCGGGTTTTTGGCTTTAGGTCGCGTTGGAAGAAAGCCTCGCCCTTAGCATTTGGCGGTGTTTCTATGGCGGAAAAGGGATCGGAATGATTTGTAATCGAAGGTTCGAACGGCAACCAGCTGCTGCTTTCCCTGCTGGTGATGAAAATTACCAACCGTAGATTGGACCCAACCGGATTATGAATACTACCACGAGGTAGTTTTCCCACATCTCTTCGGATGGAATTTAACGCTACGATACTGCTGTGCTGTTTACAGGCAGAAAAAACCCGTTTCTTGCTAAAATTTCTCTAGCGTAAACCCTACGCAACTTTGTGTTGGTTAAAACTAATAATCGTAAATTAATTTCAACCATTCCAGTCCACATGCTGCTGAACATGCAACGTGAAGTTTATCCAATACAGTGATGTTGTAAGGTAGAAACTAGCTTACATTTTCACTCTACTTTCTGTGCTGTTTGCCGATACTGCATTCATTGCAATCTATTGCTTTGTGTTCATTAGTTGGAAGCGAAATCCTGAATAAACAAAGATGAAAGAACATGGTGCATCAAACTGAAAGAGAAGCTTTTTCATTCTGTAGCCTTCGTGGAAAATTTGATTTTTTTTCCTTCTTCTTTAGCACTACAACCTCGAAAGGAATCGGCCTGTCATTGCAGGCTCGCCGTGATTTTACTCATATCAGAATATACAGTGCTGGCAGGGAGGCGGTCTGGATCGAATTTGAACTTCTGTCGTGTGAAGGAAAATTCTTCCCCAAAGTAAAATTTTATCAAACTTTGATATTTAATGGCAAAATGTATGGAAACATTATCACATATATATTATATACTATTAGTTTCAAATAAGCTCGTTCATGACATAAAAATTACAAATAATTCACAAGTTAAAACATATTAAACATGAAAATAATATGATCCTGAGGAAGAACTTTTTTTAAGAGAAGCAAAAGCTCAACCATAAAAAGTTAAAGCGTAGCTTGAGACAGTAAAAATTTAAAGAGCATCGCAATGACAATTCAAAGTCTTGATAAAAAATAAAGAAGCAACACAACCATGATCAGCCCGTTTCATTCACCAACGGAATGAACAGAACAAAAGAGTTCGAAAGGACCGAAAGTAAACAAAGATGCAAAAAGAAAAACAACAAGAAACTCAAAACCATAACAAGAAACAAAGAAAAACACACAAGGAAATGTCACTGATAACACAGAATGGAGGGTTCAATGGGACAATGGCAAACGGTGTGGATGATAGCACACCTGCTTTCGGCGACACTGGCCGGGGCAAAAGGGAAAGCCACAAAAAGGGTTTTGCATTAAATACGGGTGGGTGTGAATGATGATAAAACAACAGCACAACAAAAGCATGCTAGCATTGTTTCCCTCCACTCGAGCCCCAGTACTGACGTACCGGCAGTATAGATAGCGATGCACGAACTCTTCTAACCTTCGCCACCGGTTCGGTTAGCTAAAACCATCGTTTTGTCCTTTACAGAACGAAGCAGTGAGTGTACAAAATTGTAAAAGTTGCATAAAACTTTTATATCATGCTTCACGCAGGTAAAGGGCTTCTTTTTATTATTTGTCTCGGTTATAAGATACCGCGCGCTCCTTTCTTTCAACAGATGACATTCTTCGATGGAGGCGCCTGGTTCGTTTCAAACCGTATGGGAAGGGTTTGCAGAAGAAGCCGAAGGTGAGATCCGTACCGTACTAGTCATACTTAACTGCAGTTGCTACATTTTTTACACCGTCATCTGACAAACTGCACGGTGTTCTGCGGTGCAACATATCGCTAATTATGTTTTTCCTTCAAGGCGAATAGTGTTTGTACGGCGCTGCTTGGGCCGAGGGTTAGTAATGTATGATCACAAAAAAGAGAGCACAAAGGTCAAGGGTGTACCGGGAACAACGCAAAGAAGTACATCAGTACACAGGAAACAGACGTGTGTACACATTTACATTCTTATGAGCATTCAAAGAGCAAGAACGTTGTACTTTAGTTCAGGTCCTATACACCGCGGAACAAACGTAGTATTTTACATGTGTGACGAAAAATTAAACAACACGGTGAAAGTGAATATTGCAATTCTCGTTACCATAAATGACAGTATTTCATTTGATTTAGAAGTCTTAAAAATATTGTCCTCCAAATAAAAACCAGAAACAACCTCATGCAGATATTCTTCCGCGTTCTACACTCAATACTGCTCTCCTTATTTTGCCTTCACAAAACTTTGCTCGTCATTTTTCACGCTCTTCACGAGTTGTTTTTTTTTCTCAATTCAAATTAGGTCACGTGTACCGGCTCTCGTACTAATCTCAATTCATCGTAATTGAGTTATTTTTACGCACAAATTAAGAAATCCCTTAGCTTGGATACTCCACCAGCAGCTCACCCCTCCGAAGCTTTGCTCTGGCAGCTCTGGCAAAACATTTCCCCTAGCTTAAGCAAGTGGGGGGAGCAACTTTCTCAAGCTACGGGCAGGGTTTAACCGTTCAAAACAAGTACAAACTTGGTGGGCTGGCAAACTAAACAAACCTAGCGCAAACGGCGCGCGGATTCACCGGCATGCCGGACTCTAGAGATAATCCGCTAGGCTTAGCGCTAACGTTACGTGAAAAATATTCCTTCCTCTGCGATTTTCGTGCAAGAAAGCGAGGCAACAACAAAAAAACAGAAAACATGCCACGCAGCTCCAACGAGTCCGACGATGCAAATTGTTAAACCCAACGACGTCTGGAATGTTTGTCTGTAATTCCCACCATTTAGTGCGAGAAGCTACGGCCGGGGCAAAGGAAGTTTTCTAGTGCTGCTGAAGCGTAAGATTCTCGGAAGTAGAATTATATGCATATTAATTGGCAAAGTTTGACAGGCGTGAAACGGACCGAGACGACCGTCAGCGCGGATGGTATCGGGCGATAATCACGCTCTTGTTTTTTTCTCACTCACTCTCTCAATATTCGTGCTAACGTGCCATTTGCTTTTTAATATGCAAAGCATCCTGATGTATTCCTTGCACCGTGCAGGGAAAATCTTTAAATTAAAAACAGGTTTTTGCAGCAAAATTTTTCGTTTAAATCATCATTATTTAAATGAATAATTCTGTAAGGAAAAATGGATTTTATGATATGGTAAATAATAGATTGATAATTATTTACAAACATGACCTCAACTCATCCTTTAGGATAAGTCTCCCGAGACAAAGTTGAGTCGACCCCTTTAAAAAGAACCTCCTTATGTTATGGTTATGGTTAAACAAAACCATTACAAATTTCAACATTAATTAATTACACGTACCTATGATTTATGTGTATGACGAAGCACAGCCAATATTTCTAACGCGCTTGTAAAAGTTGAACGAGTTCTTGCCCTCGTTGTTCTGACTTCCCATGACTTCCTGACAACTAAATCCATCCATGCAACAAGATTTACCACGATCTCGCCCTGTCACCGTCTGCACACACAGCCGCACACAGCCTACACGCCAAACGAATTAACTCTGCCATCATCAGGATAAGGCAGGCACGTCGTCCAGGCGAAGAACCTGCCTGTGACGAATCGACTGTGGCTTCCACAAATTAATACCTTCAAACAAACACCAACCTCCAAAACCAAAGCTTAAACCGTGCTCGCGGCTCCAGCCAACAAGAACCAGCACAGAGCAGTGCCGGCCGTGTTTAGCTGGCATTTTGTTTAATGAAATACGTAATCTGATGACTTCGTTCTTTCCCCCTTAGCCGTACAGTCTGGAATGTGTGTGTGTGTGTGTGTGTGTGTGTTGCGGTCGAGACGGTAAAAGTCCTCTTACGGCTAGTGGCAGATTTGCTGAGTAATGCGCAACACAGTTTCCAGCACCGCCACCGAGCCTAACCATGCGTAAAAGTAGCCTCAGCCTCAACAATGATGTCTGGAGCGGTCTGTGTACACCCGAAGACCAAATGCCCGTGACGTACGGGTTTCGGTTACTCGGCACACCAGACAACTGCACTCTGAGGCATATGTGACCAAAAACCAAGGACCTGGGGTAGATTAGGGCAGGTTCTACTTTCTGCCGTTGTCCGTTCCCGTTGATGTTCATATTATGTTTCTCTTTCAAGCTGATTTCTCTACGTCTTTGCTAATCCTTCGGATAAGAGCACGCTCGGCAAGCGTACAGGTGCGCTGTGGATGATTGCGGTACGGTTGTCTGTTTTGCAACAATTCCACTTCTTAACACTTTTGCCTAATGCCACCGTTTGGAACGTGCACACTGTGCACCCGAAAACCGAGCTGCTTACACTTCAAACTGAATGGTTGATGAAATTATCTGATACTTTATTCATAGAGTGTAATAACATCATTTCAGGACATTCTGCATTATCCTTCCTTCCGGTGAATTTATTTTGATTCTACCTCAGAAACTGTTGCACTGTAGGGGTTCTTTTCCATTGATTGTAAAATGAGTAAACTTCATAGCTTAATATTTGCCATGCTTATTGCTCCTGTAAGGGGGGAAAAACAAACAACTCAGTATTTATTTCCACCAACGGAACGTAAACCCATTGGACGTGCTTTACACACGGAATCAAATATTCATATTACCGTTTGTTGATTCGGTCGCGGACCTTGTAAGAAATCGACCATCGACGGAGTTTGTTGTGCTATAAATACTGCTTTTGTGCTCGATTCGTCTAATCCGCACGGTCCGATAACGATGACCGATCATATATCAACAGATAATACCCCGTGTCCCATGGTCCTGAAGGTTTCCAACGTCTCTATTTGTCAACGAACCGGGCCACGGCGAATCTTCAAATCTGCCTTCCCACGTGGAACAGTTTTCGTTCTCAACCATTCCACCGTAAAATGATGTCTCAACCGGCGTCCTGGTCATGAGAATTTCCATCCAACCGTTCCGTGCGTTCAGTCGCTCCATCCATCATTCGATTGCGCCACTGGCGTTGAGCCTGTTTTGCTGAAGGCCATAAGTTTATTCATCAGCCTTAAAAGGACATGAACTGCTTCTCTAGGTCACTTTGACGTAGCGCAACATATATCTGTAGGCTTCGGTTGACTGGCAGGAACATATGAATCTCCATTAATCATACACTTAATCTTTGTCGCCGAGGAAAGCGACGACGGTCGGCACGGTGGTGGTACGTGTGACGCGGCGAATCCTTGCTGAAGTGTCAAGCCTTTCAGATTGTCGTCCCGGCAGTGTGCTGACAGCCACGGCACACTTTGGCCAGAGTTTTCACGGTGAAATTATTATTAATTCATTCGTGCGGATAAGTAATACGCCTTCCGCTGAGTGTGGCGATAAATGTTTTTCGCAAAAAACTTAAAATTCTCACTGGTGTAAATCTTTAAGATAACTATAAAGAATAGAATAAATTTATAAAGTGCTAAAATTGCTTAAAATTAACATTATTTCTTCTCAACTTATTTCATTCACAGTGAAATCTTCCGAAATTCAGGCTGTAGAAGGACGGAAGATCTCCCTGCCTTGTCCTTTATCAGCACCGTCCAGGGACAAAGTGTACATGGTGCTGTGGTTCAAAGACGACGCTGGAATTCCATTGTACAGGTATGTTATTCGAATAGATAAGCTATTTTCTATTTAAGTTGTTAGAATCATATTAGTCCTACTTAATTATTATAATTAATTAAAAATCGATTGGTCTTAAAATGTCTCTACAACTCCCTCTCCCAAAACACCAGTTAATGGTCAGCAAAAAAGAGGGCTAGGAATCATACTTGAAACGAATCTCAATACCACCCCAATCTCATTCATACACCCATAATGAACTGAAATTAGACACGCAGAACTCTTAATGGCATTGGCTGCGTGTTTCACCATTTTTTTTCGCTTCGCCAAATCATACCCGATTACTAAAACGAAAATCGGGAAACGAACTCTCGCGCGCTTACCAACGTAACGTGTCACGGATTATCGTATTTGCCAACGTTTTTCGTATTTCAACGATTTAACACTACACCTTGATAGTGTTTACATGATAACTATTTAATTACCCTTGCGTTAGTTTTTTTTTTCGGGCTTCTATACACGCACATCGATTTTGACGTGTGAAACGCAGCCTTTCCCGTAAGAGGTCAACGTCAATGTACGGAGGCATAACGTGAGAATAGTTAATTTATGACATAACCTTTGACTGAGACCTTTAACTTCAAGTACTAGACAAACAGTTGTTGCCAGGAGAGGGAAAGATTTTGTTCATTTTCTTATTATCGGAGCAGTCGGACATGAAACCGCGCGCCAATCATAAATATTTATTTTACTAATCACACTCCGGCTACATCCATCTGTGAACCCGGGGACGTTATGAGAGGTTTGAAATTAACTGTGCTTATCAGAACGCTATACAGTTAAGTTTGTTTTTCTTGAAGCGCTTAAAAGTTTTGCGCCTTACGGATGAATCTACAAAAAATGAATTTATCATTCTTAGCCAATTTTAAGTACCACGACACTCGACGATGTACACCTCGCTGTAACACAATATTTCTCACTTCAAAAACACTCCAGAGAATAATAGACAATTTATTTCAACAAAAAAACTTCGTGATACTTCTCAGGACGACTCACCGTCGGTGTCGTTTCAGCTGTTGCTTCCCGAAACCACACACCACGACAGTGAAGGCACAATTCTCCCACTTATCACTTACACATCTTTCAAAGTGTATTGTGTGTGTTTTTTTTCGCAGCGACATTGTTTCAATGCTCCACATACTTAAAGTACATTTATTTCAATTTTTCTCTCCCGAGCCTCTTTTTATCGAGGTAAACTGCCTGCCTGCCTAGGTTTGGTTCCAGCAAATCGGCACACAGGAACGCGACATAATTCAACCATTACCCTAAAGGGATTATGCGAAACGTGCCCATCGAGAATAGCATATTTAGAAGAACACAGAGATAGCGAGAGAGGTTTGGAGGCTCATATGAAGTTGACATTACTAAGAATCTCCGGGGACCCCCGTAAGGGACGGGTGCGTGTGCGTTTGCGCCTCGGGATCCTTTCGGGGTCTTGGGATACAGTGTCTATTGGTAACATTAAACCGTTCTCGACACGTTCACCACATTTGTTGTGCCGTGGTTTTTCTGTTTCTCTCTCGCCAATAAATATTTGAAACGATCAAACTTTACGCCATTAGTGGCAATAGCCAATCGATTCCAATAATTTATTTTACACTTATTATCTTGCAAGCTTCTGGATCGATGGAAACCGGTCTGGAATAGCATTTGAAGCGTGCAGGGAATTAATTGGTACCCAGTATTTATAATTCAAAACATTTCAACATCGGTTCAAACATTGCAGTACGGGAAGAATTATTACGATACACGAAACAATGGATTATTACGCTTCTCACACGCTTCTTGACAGAACACGACTGAAAGAGCAAAACAGATTTGATCATCGAATTGTGAGAACTGCTCGTCCTGCATCGGTCAACCACGTCGGTTCGTTGTTGATAATAGCCAATTGAGTCATTACTAATGCCTGGCCCAGACGTCAATCCACTTCAACAGGCAACAGGTTGCTTGTTAACGATTTATGTATCCTGTCAAGTGGCGACAGGAACATACAGAACACACTCCGAACAAAAAACAACACATATCCAATCTACTTCATTACACACACTTATCACTCTTGTCTTGTGAGGCAGTGCTACCAGCATCATCATCATCAACGCTTTCTCCTTATGGTTATCAAGCTACTTGTCTTACGTTTGCATTTGACATAGTCGAAGAAGTGTCACTTATGTCCTGGACAATGAGATGAAGCATTTCGCTTTATTTCAGTTAATTATGAAATATTATTTTTATGTCTCCTCATTAACTTATTTACAATACTTAAACCCAAGTTAATTTCAAAAATAATTTATTTAGTAACAAATATCTGTCAATACGGCGCCAAGCCGTCTAACTAGAAATATAAATAAATAGTAACAAATATCTTGGTTTAATTGTATGGAAAAGTCTTATAGTTATTTAGTAGCATCTTGATTAATAATTCTCAATTAATTATTGTGATATGTTTGAGTATCTAGGAATTTAACGGTCACGTCATATTTAAAGGCATTCATCACTACAGTACGGGAAAATGCAACAAGAAACAGTGTCTACATTACAACAAAGCCTAGTCTTAAGGCCCTACTCATGCGGTCTGAATTACCCAGAATAAAGAGCTCTTTTACGATTTGGATGTAATACATCTGGGCCGTCCTTTACGAATAAAAAGACCCTAATTATGCTTTTTGGTATTTATAAACAGTTCATTATAAAAACTAAAGAAACAGTTAAGCATCGCACTTTCAGCCACCAAAAGCACCTCAGCAAAAACACAATACAACTGCTTTTTTTCACCATCCAAACTGCAAAACTTTAACCTCGAAACCTCGCAGGAAACTGTAAAATCCAATCGAATGAATCAGTTTTTGTTGTACGAGGTTTTTCCGTTTATTACCACAAACCGCGAAAAAGTGTTCCTTTCACCATCACCCTCTTCCCTGAAAACAGCAAAAAAACCCTCCGCTAAGTGGTCCATTACTCGCATTAATTGAGCTCTCCACTTCCAAGGCTCATTACTTATGACACTGCAATTATTTCACTTAGCGCCCGGGCAACAAACCCGGAACCCGTGAGCCTCTTATGTGCTAACTTTGCTCACGCGCTTTGAGCAAATGAGTGTAAAGTAAAGTGCGACAATAAGGACTGCTTTTGCCAGCGACAGGAAAATAATAATTATATTCAATTAATCTACCAAGAACCGCAACTACGGCCACCCGGCGCAAGGTGATGAAAATTGTTCACCTTAATGAATTAAAGTGGATCAACTTTGCGAAAATGAAAATAAAAACAGCAAACAGTGAGAGCGGTGTTATGAGATGAAATCGAGTTGGTTTGAATCATACTTTGAAGAGAAATGGCAGATTTTTTTTCAACCAGTTTTAGATTGGTGAGAATTGTTTTGATTGTATTGCACCAACTGTATTGGCTTGTTAAACTAAGCTGCTTATTTAAACATAAATTTTACCAATAATTTTCTCATCACAAATATTGGAAGTCAGCCGATGAAAATGAGTTCCAATAAAGTTTAAAGGCGAACTTAAAATCATTTTTCCGATTGAGCACTATTGAGATTGAGCATTTCGGATTGATTGATGCAGAGAATGAATGTAAAATTTTAAACTGAAAAAAATCCTTCCAACATCCACTATCTCAGTGCCTTCGGCATTGGTCGTACGTAGCAGAAAGGTCTTTACAAAAAATTATGCTTCACTGCATTGATGCAAATGTCTTTCTCATGATCCAGCCACACTCACCTACCCCGCACGTGCCAGTCAAATTAGACCTTAGAATGCCGGTGAGATGCCTACCAAAGGAGAAAAGGCACGATTCCCGGCGCTAACGACGTTTTCCGCGCTCCTCCAATCAGCTGGCCCCGAACGGGTTGGATGGTTGGATATTCATAAATTCATTGTGGCTTGCTAAATTTTTCAATTTTATTTTCATGATCCTCCCAACCGGGCCCAATGTGATCTTGTGCAATAAAGTCGATTCCACCCGCGGCAAGGAGTGACAATTCCGGGCCCGAGACACAGCCGTTTTGCGGCTGGTGCCGTGGTGATTCGCGCCAAGCATTGCAGTGCATGAAATATGACGAAGCACCATCCGCACCAAGAATTTGTGGCGATCCTTCCGATGCAGTCCTTTTCGACTGGCAACGAACGAAATGATACACGAAACCGACGCGAAACCTTTTTCACCGGGATGGATTTGCTTCCGGGTCGAACCGGCTGACTTCAGACACACACACAGTGCTTTGCAAAGTGGCCATAAAAAGTGGCTTCAATGAATATTTTGCATATTTCACATAAAAATCATTCCTTAAGCTGGATGTATTGAGACGGCACCCCGGGACTGGTAGAGCGTGATAGCTGCGCAGGTGCTTTCTGATGGTGGCTGTAAAGGATTTTTCGAAAGATTTGCTTAATATAACGGGGAGCGCTTGAAGGAAAGGTAGCAAAATGCTTAAAAATGTTATGAAGCTTTTGGTAAGGAAATGAAATGGCGAATGTCGGGAACGATTATGCAAAAAGGGTGGAAATTGAAGAACTCGCAACGTATCGTTTTGCACATACTTTTGAGATCCGTTTGATTTGCCTGCTTTAAAATACGGTTGTAATTTTTTTACTGTTGTGATATTGTACTTGAGAACGTCATATTGTCGTCATAGGTATTTTTCAAAATACCTTCAAACATTGACACATTATGGAAGAGGAAAAACTATCGTCACAAATTATTATCAAACACGTCAAATCTATAAATCATAAATTCAAATATAATATCGCCAAAGCTACCTTTTCACTAAACACTGTCCCGAACATACCAAAATGCTTCGTCCAGCTAGTCCAGCCAGTAACGGGAGAAGGTTCCTAAACCCGCTCGAAAAGGTTTGCCTGAAGGACATGATAATACGCTTACGTTTACAATATTCCTCCTCACTCACATTTGCTCAAAATTGTCCTACAGTCTGGAAAAGGGTTTGCTGTACCGATCGCTGTAGGGATCGCTGTAACAAGAATAGAGCATCAATCTGACGTGCAGCTGGCACACAAATCACCTCCTAACTAGTGGTACTGATTGGAGCAAGCGTGAGACGATTTTTTACTACACAATTTATTCATAGCCTTCGACCAGTTCCGAAAGAGCGATGCGCGTTCCACCCCCCCCCCTCCCCTGCAAGAAAAAAATGGTGGTCCCATTTCTTGAAAGGATTCCGAAAATAATCGACAAAGCTCGAACGCCGAGCTACCTTTTCAGTCTCGCAAAAGCGTCTCGCATCACTTAACCCTTCGATGAAACGATGAATCTTTACAACGGCCAACCGGTCAATGAGTTTCCGGTTATCGATCCCTTTTCCGGGATGGTTGGTGGAGAAACAAATCGAACATGGGAACATATTCCCCGCAAACACACACACATACACACACGAAGCCTAGCCGAAATGGATACAATCAAACACACCAAATAGCTACCCTTTTTTCTATTAACAACCGCGCACATGTTTATCAAATACTGTTGTGGGGGGAGAAAAAAACGCAGCTGAGTACTTCAAGTCAAAAGGATCTGGGGTTTTGTTGAAAGTATGTATGCAAAATAATGGACCGGGGCTGCGTTAAGCTCCATTTTGTTGTCTTCGCTGTAAATCCTTGAGGACAGCGGCAGTGGAACAGTCTGAGAACCTCTTATCGACGCTACATCGACAAAAAGGGGGTTTTGCTTTGTTGTGTTTGATATTTTGATTTCGAAAATGTGAACCCTCAAACGAGCAACGGTGCGTAACGGGCGAAAGCTTTGAGCACTTGAGTGGGAGATGGATCAAGTCAGAAATAGCTAGCCAACAGGCAAGACAAGTCAGGACCTACAACAGATGTAATTTCAATTAAAAGTAAAGTTGTGATATTATAATTTGCATCACATGCTGTACATAATTTACTGAAGACTGAAGAAATAAATCGAAGAGTACCACGAATAACTACTAAAGAATATCGTTTCTCTACACAAAAGGTATTTATTGTCCTTGCTACAAGTTTATACCAAAAAAACTGTAATTATCTATTAATTTAAACATCAAATGGTTTTAATAATAAATTAGAACTAACTTACTTTCTTACTTACCTGGAGCTACAACCGTTTTGCGGTCTTGGCCTGCTGCAACAATCTTCGATGACGCTTACGGTCCTACGCCTTCGCCTGCCAACCCATTATCCCGGCCGTCAACACCAACGCATCAACACCATCACTCCATCTCAATTTGGGTCTACCACGCCTCCTTTTACCATGTGGACGGCCTAAAAGGACCTTACGAACTGGGTCGTCCGGCGTCATTCTCATGACGTGACCAGCCCACCGGAACCTTGCGAATCTAATATGCTGCACAATGGTGAGATCATCGAACAGCTCGAACAACTCGTCGTTGTATCGGCTTCTCGATTGTCCTTCCACACTTCTTCTACATCTTCTTCCTTGGAACTAACAACCTCGAGGGGTTTCGCCCTGCCATTTCTGGCTTTCTGTGACTTCATGTTACCCGTAGTAAAGTAGTCAACCTTGCTTACAGGAAGGCGGTCTGGATGGGATTTGAACCCCGGTCCTGTCCGTGCGGTTATTGCCTCGATCACCGGACCTCCGACCGTCCTTCCAAACATACGGGGCCAAAAATCCTTCTAAGCATCTTCCTCTCGAACGCAGCTAAGAGGGAAGCGAATTTATGATCTATCAAATGAAATATCAATTTATGTTCTTAAAGTTATTGAATAGCAATAAAAACATAAGCACACTGAAGTTTAAACCTAGGGCTGATTAAAGCTAATTTATAGTAAATCTCTCCTCGATACTGCTGTTCTACTAGGCAATGTGTTGAAAGCGGTATCCATTTCTACTACAGACCATAAATGAATCAAACCAACAATATTTTCATTTTACGTTCCTCCCTTTAACAATCTCCAATAAACACTTCCTCGTATAAAACAATCTCCGGCAAGATATATACCCAGCTCGAGTACTTCAAAGTGGCTCCTAATTTAAGCTCACCGGGATGCAATATGCCGTTGAAACGAAGATTAAATTATGTACCGTGCCCTGATGTGTAGTGTAAATAAATATTTATGCAAAATTGAACAAGGTCTCATCTCGTTCGCCGTACCCTTGCTAACGTCTCAGCAAATCTTAATATCCTCTTTGATTTTGCTATTTTCCTTCGCCGGCCCTCTTTTCGCCTCTGCCTATCTCTGACATTCACCCTAATTTGTGTACTCTGTTGCACAATCTCTTATTACCGCTTGTCTCGTCACACGCTTAAAAGCATCTCAAGCAGCAGAGCATAATATACTGCGAGCAGCGAACGAAGGAATGCTTTATTCCTTTAGGTTGCCGCTATTGAGGCGAGCATTTTTATCATCGCGAACACACCGGTAAAGGCTTTGGTAGTAATAGAACCATCCGAGGGTGATGTCTGGCAAAATTTCGATACTACCGTTTGCACCATCGGCCAGACCTGAAACTGTAAGCGAAGTTTCTTTTTTTTTGGGGGGGGGGGGGGGGTTTGCTGAGAGTTCCCTAGATTCAAAAGGCTTTCACCTGCCTTTCTGCTGTAACTGAAACACACTCGCGGGGTACGCTCGTTGCAGTGCCGCTGCCGTGTAAGCATGTGTAGACCGTCTGAAGAGTTCGTCACATTGCTCCATTAATGTCTTGGGCTCTCCCACAGCGGGCTCGAAATGAAAACACTTTTCAACGATTCAGATTCTGGTTGGCACATGCACATGCACGTCTTCGCGACATTCCCTGCGGTGCGCAAGCGAGATGCTACAAACTCAAACCAAAGACGAGTGCATTACAGAAGCAGAGCAAGAAAGAGAGAAAGTGTCATCTTCTTCAGCTTGAGGACAATATTTTCTTACTTCCCCACATTCCATTCGTCCTCCAAAACCCAAAACACTCCAGCGCCGGTGGCTCATCGAATGGTGAAGGAAGATGCTGAAAAGGCTGATGGTTCTTTAAGCGGTCGTTTTCAGAATGATGTCGACAAAAGCCCAACCAACGCCTAAATGTGCGACACGAGCGACACCGTCGGGCGGGCAAGAGACGCTCTGAAAATACAAGCAAACCTAAGAAGGAAGCGAAATATGAATGAGCTGCCACGTTCTATGAAGATATGGCGGGATAGAGACTCTCTTGAAGATGTCCTCAAGCTTGCAGGCGCGTCCTGATGACGGTGCAAAAACCTGATGCTTTCCCTAGGCACCAGGCCCCCCATTCACCTGCACACGGTGCCGATTATCTACACAACGGCACCGGGAAAGGTATTCACATTTTCAACCAGTGTGTGTGTGTGGGGGGGGGTAGAGTGGGAACCCTGGGAACCTACGTGCTTTTCCCTGGGTCGGGGTGACACGCGTGAATGTCAATATTAATGTGAGCAAGTGAGTCAAACCACCAGCTATTCAGCTGTTGAAGCCCGGCGGCCGTAGGGTTGTTAAATGGAAATGGTAAATTTGCTTTCACCTGGCTATTTTGGGTTTTCCTCCCGACAAGCGCAAGACGACGCAAGAGCCCGAAAATAACATTAAAAGATTGGTTTAATGGCATAAAATGAATTTAGGGTTTAATGAATCGCAAACGTGTGTCGAGCGAGGGTAAAAGGTAAACGGTACACTTTAACTAAATAAAAGGCAAATTTTGCCCAACGCAACAACGTGAGCTGCATATACCGGTGATTCTGTGGGTAATTCAATCAAACAGGTCTCTCTTTTTATTGCACATACTTTTCAAAGGTTAAATTAAAAGCATATTACACCCGTACCTTATCGGTAACGTTAAATGATATCAAAGGCAGGAATCGGAATCGCAGAAAGCAGAACATTTTTATTACATCTCGCAAATAATATCAACACGGTGCTTTAGAGGATTTTTGACATGTAATCTGATACGCGTGCTGGTTGCATGCTTCTCAACACCACAATAGCCATCAACGGTAAGCTCTCTTCAAATCATTGCTACAAGTGTTAATGCCCAAATAATACCCGCTCGGTACACGCAGGCCTACGAGGCTATTGTGTTGTTAAATGAGAAGATTTAAATGTCACCCAATGATCGAAACACAGATCCCCGAAAAAACGGGGTTACGGACGTAAAGTAAGCCGCAGATAGTAACTTTTAACCAAATGATAACAATCATCGCACACTCCAGGATCAACACGTTGACTGTCAGCCAATCGATAGCTGCTTACCGTGCCCGGAAAAAGGCATACACACACACAGAGATAGCTGCCGGCAAATGGCATCACTCCCCTGATACCACTTGCGCCTTACACAACGCTCACCGTCTCTTTAAACCGCAGAGTAGTTGTAATCGGTTGGTTTAACATAACCGATCCGGTTCTCGATTGCTCCGGCGCTGTTTACGGGTTTCTTTCCCAGTTACTATCTGACACTGCGACCCAGCGCTTACTGTTCACCGCGTTTCTAATGGGTTTCTTTTGCCATGCACACCACCCAGACCCTCCTTGCGTCCCCTAAACTAGGCACCGGCACCGGTCGTATCTTGCCTTTCGACGGCTACTTTTGTCTTGTCTGTGTCGCACGGTGAGGACTGGCAGCGAATCGTTCGCCCCGTCTAGCAGTTGTCAATTTTTGCGCCGCTCACATTCCACTACGTTTACCCCCTTGTGGGAACACAAAGTCAACGCCATAATCCTTTTGCTCTGCAGAAGATTATTATACATTTACATAATTAAAACATAACAAAAACCGAAAACCGTAACCGCAGCCAAGTTCCACGCCAAGTATCGCACCGACAACCCTGTGTCGCACAATCTTCGTGAGAAGAGGGAAGTATTCGTTCCACCTTTTTTGTTTTTTTTTTGCTACCTTCTTGCTATCTCCTAGCCGTGGATATGCTTCACGGCGAATGTTTTCTTCAATTTACTGTGATAATCAAACAGAAATAATGAAAGTGTGGTGCAACTAACCGCATGGTGTATATGTTGATTATGTGTCGTCAAGAGAGAGAGAGAGTCAAAAAAGCGTCGCTAAATCCGATGGATTTAATGTTTGGCATGGTTAGCAATACGGCCAGGCCGTTCTTTATGAATAAAAAAAAAAAAAAAAATGTTTGGCATGGTTGGCAAATGCAAAGAGCGAAACTTTAAAGCTGTTTAAACATTTCTCATGAAAATTTAAAACACATTAGTTAAAAAACACCAAATCACTTGTACTGGAACATGACACAAGGACTCTCTCAAAAATTCCTTCTGAGCTCTGTTCGAGACAAAATTGCTCAAAAAGATTTGTTATCAAGAACATATAGAAGTACGAGCTGTACGATGATCTCACGACCGTGCAGCGAATTATACTCACCCGACCAGACTTATATACTATTAGTTATATGAGACGTATTAGAATCAGTTCAGCATAAGTACTTTTATTTACAATCTTCTCTAATCTCAAGTCTCTGTTTGAAGTCGTTATCATATCTGTTGTCTTATTTCGTCTAGAATTACTACATCAGAAAAATAATAGCAAATGAAGCTGTTGAATCTTGAAAGTATGATCATTAAGGCAATAAGGAGGAGCTTTAGAGCTAGAATTTCGATTAAAATGAGGTCCATAGACAGCAGATCGATTAATTTGTGTTCCATTGAATCTATCATTTAAAGTTATTGGAATGAAAACTGTGAATAGGTTTTGTGATTAACAACGGCGATTTCTAACAAACTTTAGATACGTTTAGGAGCCTTTAGTTAGGCTCAGTTTTATACATTATAGCATGTTCACAATATAAGATTCTGAAACTACAGCAACACATTGGCAAAATTGAAAATGATAAGCACAATCACTTAAGAGTAAGCCTAATCTTTAAAGACATTTTTCAACCCATCAGAAAAAAGTCACCTACCAAATCGAAACGTTCACATCGTCCCTGGTATACACCTGGTTCAGCTTCAAATATCACAACTAATGTGCTTTACATGCAAAACAAACAAAGACTTGCCCTGTGTCGCAATGCTGGCCGGCTGGCCGAACGAACGGGTTGTTAAACAATGAATATTCGTGCGGAAACACAATTAATATTGTTCATCACAAATCCTTATCAGAGCATTCCGCAGGCTGGAGGCGTGTAGCGCTAACTGAAGAAAAGCGGAAATACCGAGCAAGGCCCTCGTTGCCCTCGCACAAAGAATCGTCCAAGAAGGAATGGCTTGTACCGTGATTCAACGGAACCATGAAATGCTTGCCATTATTTTCGTTCACTGCTCTATCTGCATTCCCTCCATGTTGGTCTATGTGTGTTTGTGTATGACGGAAACTCTGTCTTGGCCTTCAGGAACCACCGGCGGCGAAACCAGCTTTAAGTTTATCAAAACGATCGACCGATTTAAGGCACGTTACACCACACTCGGCTCGGAGGTCATTCCGGGCTTCATGTGAGCTTTGATTGCTTTGTATTGAATGCCCCAACTTGACTCCCCGTTTAGGAGTCGCGTTTCATTGCTTTCTTCCAGTGATTACAGCGAACCTGAGCTGGGGAGCGCTGGTCATCGTGCGCCATTGAGCATTCCACGATTTTATTTTTTGCTCATTTTATTTTTGCCCCCGTAATGAGCTTTCCATTCATTGTGAGCACAGTCGGCAAACGACTGGCACGAAGGAATTTTCATCCAAATTGGTTGAAAATTCTAAGCATGATGCCGAAGCAAATGTCCGAATGGTAACGGTTATGGGAAATAACTTGTAGCCGGGGTTTTTTTTTTTCTTCTTTTGCTTAGCTCGGTCCAAACCTAACGTCGGCACACGAGACCGTTTCTTGGTTGTGCTTTTGTGATGGCCATTCAAGGATCTTACAAATTGCGCCTTCGTTCATGTTTGATGGTCGAAGAATTTGTGCATCCAGTGCGATGGGTTGGAAATTGAAATAACCATTCTTACACTGTTCCATCTTCGAAGCAACAACCAAAGCAGCGGACGGCCCCACATGGTGAAGGTTGGATGGTGAGAAGTGTAATTATATTTAGAATGTTGCTATTTTGTATGCAAGAGTTCAGGTCCAACAATATTATTCGTCACACATCACTTTTAAAAAGCTTTTGAGTAAGTTTTACACATGTACTATGTATATCTTGAGAAAATTGTTAAAATTTCCAAAATTTTGTAAAACGATTTAATCTTGTTTTTAGCTTTTCCGAACCTCAACCTTCACTGCATGATGTCCCATTTTGCTGTTCCCATCGTGCGACTATAATGTGCCGCCTGCTGCTTATTAGAACCATCAATCACCGGATCCATGGATGTAAGGTCGAACGTACGATTTTCTTTTATTTTTTGGCGTTATCAAATCTCTAAACGCCACCGTCTTGCATGTGTCCAGGTTATCTCACATCACAAGTGTGCTTCGGCGGTGCGCTCCCGAATCCGCGCATTTACAGACCCAACCTAAACGGCAGCACTGACGCTACCTACGGCACACTGCTTCACTCATCCATCATTCTTTCTTTGCGTTCGACTTGCCGACTTTCGCAATTCAGACCATCTCGGAGCGTGGCAGCGACGGGAAACAAATTACCCACTCATCACGGTTCTCCACCGTGCCACGGCATCGAACCGGGCCGGTCGGCCATTTTTCGTGCGCCGTTCGCCATAGACGCTCGTCACCACCGAAACAGCCGACGATAAACAAAACGCACCATAACGGCTCAACCGGCAAAGCGGTGGCAATAGCGACTGCGTAAACATTTCCGGAACAACATAAATCATTTAATAAACGTCATCAACTGTCTTTGTACGGTGTGGTCCTTGCACCCTGCGCGCCCACTCGTCCAACGGGTCGTATCGCGGCGATACGTTGACTGATAACACTCTTTTCAAACGCGAAATGCGAAACACGTTAATATGTGTCACACGTTATAGCAACACGCGTCAGGCCGAAACGAATCATTCGCAACACTCCGCCGACAAGCCGTTCCTCCGTTCACGGTGAAGTGTTCTGTCGAAAAGTTTAGATAAAAGTCACCAGCGTGTTGTTACCAGCGTTCACTTCCTACGCTGCGTGACGCGTTCGCATTCCCCCGGTAACAATTTTCACTTTCGCACAAAAGGAAGTGCCACTTGTTTCTTCCGCTTTCAATAAGCAACCAAGTTCGAACGTGTGTGTAGGGTATGTTCAGATGTGTGCAGTTTGCGAGCCGCTTCAGTCACTTTTTTGAACAAGGTACCAGGCGCCTCCATTTTTTTAAATAATAAAACTACTTTTATTTAGTGAAATATATCAGAAAAATCGCCTTTTTAATACTAATAAATTGCTAGAATTTTTCGCGCCAAATTTTCATGCTTGTTTTGAACAATATATGCAGTATATCCTAAAGCTTTCTTATAACAGAAATCAAATTCTCATACCTGCAACCCATGTTAAAATCGCCAAAATTTGTATGCTTAACATCGAAACGGTTATTACAACCAATTTAATGCGTCATGTATGGGTAACAAAGTTGACAATAAATAAAATAATCCAAAACCACTCACAAAACAAGCTAATAGTTACCGTAAACCATAAACCAATATTCCGGCAAACGGATACCGAAAGGTGACGGCGTACTATCCCAGGCTACTTGATGGTGGTTCCGCCGGCAGCATCCGAGCCTGCATGTCTCGCACCGATCCGGGGCCGTACAGAAACGATAAAGTTTTAATAAATTTATTTAGCAATTAGTGTCATCAAAGCGAAGCCATTCTCATACACACGTTTCTTAATTGCTCCCCCATTAAGCCATCGTTTTCTAACGACCGTCGGGGTTTCGTTCTTTACCGTCAGAATCCGGCATCCATTCTGATGGGGACCACCCATGCTAGCGAGCATAATGATGCCACTCGCTTTACACGCAGGAATTTTCCTTACGTACCGTCCTGCAGCGGTGGAAAAGCAAAGTGTCTCCTGTCCAACAAACGGTATGATAAAGCAGTGAGGTTAAGCACGGGAAATCGTTTGCCATGTGTCAGCAAGGTAGGAGCGTTACTGAAAGTGTAACGGAACCACTTTTCAACTAAAGGGACGCAGCATACAGCTGTTAAACATACCGAGGGCGAGGATATAAGGAAGGAATTTCCTCACGTTTCTAAATATTCCCGTATCAGAAAAGCATATCTGACCATTTGCAACCCGCTCTTATTGTAGTGAAACCGTTTTAAACGAAAATTGTTTTCTCATTTCTCATCATTTTCAAAATTAGTCGAATATTTATTATTTGATCCGTGAAAGGTAAAAGTTTTCACGCACAGAAAAGAGCCGAAAATTTATTGCTCTTTCTTTCCTTTATTTACAGCTTCGACGTACGAGGGAAACCTTTACAGCAGGCACGCCATTGGTCAGCGCCGGAAATTTTCGGTCCAAGAGCCCACTTCAACACCGACACCGATCCGGCCACTCTGGATATACAGGTAAACAAGCTTCACCGGACAAAAGACGGACTCGCGCCGGAACGCTCGGCATGTTTTTGTAACCTTACCAAAAATCGTCTCTTACGTCAATAATGTACCACAAAAACAGACATGACCATCCTTCGGCATGCAATTCCACAGCAGTCCGAAACTTCCGCACGCGTAATGTTTGGCAAACGGTTAACATTTCATCCTTCTTCATCTTATGAAAAATAACATTACAGGAAGCGTGTACTTTTTTTTACAGAAAAAACATCAACTTTTCAAAACTGGCAGTGATTTTGATCGTTTCCTGTTCCTTTCTTTTTCTTCTTCCCTTTTCTTTTCCTCTTCTCCGCCGCCATCTCACCATCTAACGCATGGACGCCGATGGCGCGCTGCTCACCTCTCACTCGGGCCGAACGTGTTTCGTCAATTTGGGACACACCGGGCACCGGGATTCTCGGTACAACGCGGCACAAATATTTGCTTAGGACGTCCGGCGCCATGACGAGGGTGTCTACCGCTGTCGGGTTGACTTTCGTACCAGTCAAACACAGAGCTTTCGATATAATCTCAGCATCATCAGTGAGTACAAACAAGCGGCATAAATAGATGATTTGCAATGTTTTTCCCCCCACCCGGCCCTTTGTGCCCTTTTTGCGTGCCCTACACAACGAACGGGCGGTGCACTAATCCATCTCCTCAGCGCTGATCCATCGCTCCGGCGCTAATGCCTGACTTCCGTAATATTTGCCAAATTTGACATTTTACATCGTTGCATATTTCATGTTTAATCCTTTTGTCGTCATCCTGACACGTGGCCGGGGCAGGGTTTCGTTTATAAATTAGATTGAGAGAAACGCTTTGGCCTCTTTGTTTCATCGTAGAACGATTTTTTGTTGCACACTCACCCGGTAATACATTGGATTATGTAAGTAATGTAACTTATTATGGTTGGATAGAGGTAAACCATGATATGTCTCAACCGTGCGGTTGTTTCGAGACTTGAGCAATGGTCTAAATAAGTTTGAAGAAATGAATAGTTAAAGGGGGGATAGACGCTTAGATTGTTACGCAGGCTGGAGTGATGCTCTCTTCCTCCAGTTGAATATATCTCATTTCAACAGTTTAAATGCTATTGCTTTTCTTTTATTTCTTATAGCTAATAATACTACAATAATTCTTAAAGACATTAAGTTAATAAGTAAATATTTGAATATCCTTTTGTGATATTATTGACTTTTTTAAGGGCTTATCGAACCACGTAAGCCTCTCTGCAAGAATCGCTGGTAGAGTATGTGAGCCACTATGAGCTTGCTGATATGTTTGAAGAATTAGTGCCATGGCACCTCATATGATCATGCCTGCATTGACTAGGTTTAGCTCTAACCATTTCACTTTAACGATCGGAAAGAATGAGATTTCAAAGCCTGTATCTGTGGGTTTGGATTCCACGACATGATTCATTCTACATCCATGAATTTCGTGAAGGACTAGACCACTTAACTCGCCTTGATGGATGCAGATCAGGCTATTTAAAGATTGCTGTTTGAGAGGTTCAGAGAGATATAAATTAATCCAACCAGCTAAAAAAAATCACGGCCTCAAAGGACGTTGAGCAAAATGATATGAACCAGAAAGAAAAAAACGCACTAGAAGCAAGTCCAGTTTTTTTTTTTTGCTTTAAAAAAAATCTTAATGTGATTTATACATTTTCACTCTCATTGTATGTAATAACGAAAACAATCCATCTTACTTCCTTGGCACTAACAACCTCGAGAGGTCTCTCGGCCTGCCATTTCTGATTTTCTGTGGCTTGATTTTACCCGTAGCAAATTGGTCAGCCCTGCGTACGGGGAGGCGGTCTGGATGAGATTTTGGCCGGTCCTGCCGTGTGAAGACCGGCGCCGTTATCGCCGCGGCCACCGGACCGCCCCAAACAATCAATCAAGCATGTTTCAATATCTCATGTACCGGAAAACCGAGTATCCAGTGGTCAAACGAGAGCGACGTAGGTCTTCACATGGCTAACACGATAATTCCAGCTTTCTACAAGTGTCTGTATCTTTTCATTGTAAGAAAAATGTTTCTTTAACGTGTTAATTCGAGATTAAACACGAACCAATGTGATAACGAAGTTCTTAATGTCAGTATCATTTCGCAAACCGGGCAGGCCTCGTACCCACTAAATTATTACCCCAGAAGAGATTGGTGTTCGGTTTTAGTGCGTTGTGCCGTGCTACCCGAAACCTTGACCAACTACATTTGCCGTTACGCCTAGAAACGAAGCCACCGTTCTGCAATCCATGATCGATCAATGTCCATTGTCTCTTGGCTGCAGAACAACAACCGGCGGGCGGTGTGAGGCCACCACTTATCGGTAGCAAGAAACCAGCACCATTCAAGCGTGGGTTTTCTTATGGAATTTCGAAACACATCAGTTCCGGTTGATTGAGCCTCCAACAAACCATTGCAGATTAAGGTTCTTCTGCTGGCAGTCTCAGGCATCGGTGCGCCGCAATCGACGGCCAGGCGGCCGAGTGGCGGTCCTTACTTCCTACGCACATACTCTCACACGCACGATCGCACCCATACACACGCAAACTCAGACAGGCACGCAACACTCTGCCCCGTACACCATTTATCACACTTTCCTCACACACACACACCATCTCCCATTACAAGTGATGTAAAATGGTTCGAGCAATTCAAGCAAAGGGCCGCTGGAAATCGAATATGGATCAACCGAAAACAGGGTGTTGTCAAGTGGGTTGTGAAAGATTTTCAGCTACTTTTCGGTACACGGTCCGCTTGAGGTAGGTGCGTTGTAAGCCTGTTCGGCATACACACACATTTTTTATTTGCTCACCACCAGCACCAACACTACCAACTTCATCTTGCCTTACCACTCCTGCTCTGCTCTGCTTGCTTGCTTTCTTTCGCCAAAGCAGAAGGTTATTTATGACCGGCTCCATTGGCCGCACCAGCGCATCGGTTTAACGATTTGCAGGCCGGAAAATGGGAAAAACAAACCCGAAGAAAACCCGTCCACCCATGATCGGATTCGGGTGAAGTAATAAATTTTCAGTACAGCGTATATTTTATTTTTGCTTACTTGACCCAACGCACCTAGGTAACGGCTTTCGGCGCCAAGCCGTTGTTTGTATCTGGTCCGGATTCCGGATGGCTGGTCTGGGCGCTCCCGTTTACGGTGCCCAGGTGACCAACGGGCAAGGCCATCGCTTACCCAGCGGGACCCTAAATATACTGAACCGGTAAGCTGCCGCCCAGCGAATCACATGCATACATCCGAACTAGCCATCGTTCACACAGGTGTTGTTGCGAGGCTAAAATCAGGTAAAATTGTACAACCTGCCGGAACCTAATTTGTAAATAATTTGTTGAAGCTTTAGAAACAAACTCTAAATAAACGAAGCAGGGCAAAAAACCATGTCTTCACAGCCACACACTGATTAGATCCATATTTCACCGTAAGACGTACTGCGGCTCATTGCTCATTCAAAAGGAACAAATTTATCCTACGATATCAAAATGAGCTGCTCGGAACCCCTGGATATGTGTGACCCGCGTCCTCGTTTCGTTACTTACAAAATTTCCCTCCACTCCAACGCTCCAACGAACCCAACCTCATCAGGACCGTTGCGCTAAAATCACGGCTTTTTTTTTTGCTGAGATTCCAAGCTATATGGCAATCCCTGTATCCGATAAAAAAAAACACCTGGTGGGAATGGAGCAAGAGCTTTTACGGGAGGTTGTCTCGGCTAGGGCGTGTGGCTTTTTTTTGCGTACTGATGCCCAAACCGGCGAATTTCCATCACGCGACGCCGGGTCCGGGTTTGACACCGTGCTGTGGAAGCTAATTTATACAGTTTTCCATCACTTTTGATGTAGAGGGGTTCCGGGGATCGATAAAATCATCAACGTTCGTTACCTGCGGAGCTAACCATGCGGCACACTACAGCAAAACTGTCAAATTAAGCTAGCAGCAAAACGCACTCATTTGCCTTCCCTTTGTTAGAGTTTTACAACGAAAAATTATTTCGAAACATGATAATATGACATTAAGCTGAAATCCGTCCTGCTGGGACACACAGCAGAGCAGGGTGTTTCAGGGAAATTACCTACCCGTAATGAAAATAAAGAAAACATACAAAATTCGTATTATTATATTAATAATTTAAGATGAGTTTTATCACGTTCGCGTTTTTGTTAAATATGTTAAACATATCCAAGAGCTTCAAGCATTTCTATTCCAATAGTGCATTACAATATGAAATGCAATCTGCCATCTTGAAATAAATGGTAAATAAATTATCATTTTCATGGCGATTTACATCAAAATTAAAACAACTGATCGGTTGACCAGTGATGCAGAACAGCAATAAATTAAATTATAATTGCTCAACATAGCTGTTAACAATCGAACAAATACTGTTCTTTCTCTCCGCTAAGGAAATGAAAAACTAACACCATTTGAATCTTCCTATCACAACCTCAACAACCATCTCGTAGCACCAGTTTCTCCTTCACCGTTGCGGATGTCAAAAGCATTTCTTCAGCGCTAAAGTATTCGGTCTGTTGTAACAATCGGATTTTCACGCTTCGTCAAATATTGATTTGTCATCGCCTCGCCGTCTACGGTGCGAAACTGTGTTGCTTCGCATTTACCCTGGTGGCAAGGGCCACCACCATTTCCCAAGGCGTTTGCCAGAGCATTTGCATAAGTAAATATTTATACTGCAGCGTTAACACGGTGGTAAGAAAATTTGACAATTTAATTCATTTGATTTTTGCCGAATTCAATTTACTTATTCTCTCTGTCTATCTCGCCCTGTGTGTACAGATGGGAAAGATTGTTCATTGTCAACGGAGGACGCTATCTTTGAAACAGGCGAAATTAATGAACTCGTCATTAGTGCGCTGTTGAGCAACACATTATCATAGCGGGAAGTGTTGCTTTCAAAAACGATTGCATTAACAAGGAATCGAGCACGGAATGGATACAAGTGGTGACAACCTCTTCCGAAAGGTGTTTTTCCCGAGAGTACCACTTTTGCTTGAGCGTTTCCCAATATTTCGTTCGACTGATGGTGGCTGTTGAAGGCGATGATTAGCATATCGCTGACGACGCACTTTGTTTTCCATAGTCCATCACACCTGCTGACGTTCTCGGCTGTACATTAGTGTTCCTGGGGTTGCCGTAGCTCAGATGTTACGACCAACCAACGCACCAACCATCGTGTCAAAGGGCGCGTGCAGTGGTTTCAGCCAACCAACCATCATCAGGTATCAATCAACAGCGTATGAAAAATTCATAACTTTCTTTCACGAATCCGGATCCAGATGTTGGATTCCGGCGATTCCCAAAACCGGAAGGCTTTTAGCAAATCTTGGCACATCGACAATCATCGTTAAGGTGCCGGGAAGGACAGGTGCTACTGAGCTTTAGAAATGTATTCCAAACCAAACCCGAATTGTTGCACTTTTAAAGATGAAAATTCATATGCAATCTACTTTATTAATGGAATATGCAGAAGACCGCCTAGCACGCCAATGTGTCATTGTTGGAAAGATTGGTTCTTCTTTTGCCAGGAAGTACAATTTGCATACAATCGCAATAATTTATCCGTAAATGCTTGTTGCTTTTGTCGTTTCGTTTACAGAAACGTTCAAAGTAAGAAGTGAAGGATGTTGCATATCGCACATATCTCACATTTCTTATCAACTTCTACTTACTTATGATATATTTGGCTGTTTACCGATATGATACGCATTACACAATACGAATTTGTGATACTTTCTCATACACGAATGACATTGTTTAGCAAAATGAGATTCGCTTCTCTCGGGCACTCGTGTTACCGTCCTGTTTAACTATTAAATTTCATTCACACTACTTCGTTCACTTATGCATAGATTCATTCCCCGAAACAATGCACTTAGCGGAAGACGAATGAATAAACATCAATTAAGGCAACATCTTCTGGCTGGCGTGGAAAAAAGCGATGATTAAGCGAACAGTACGCATGAGGTATGGCGAGAAAAACTATTTTCTTCCCGTTGGCTTCGTAAAGTACTTGTGCGCTACTTCAACACTTTCAGCACCACGGGCAATCCGGACCTTCCACCCACCCCGGGGACTTCACTTCAGTTTGATGTGCGCAAACTGTGCGAGACTGTCGGGGCTAAACGAGGGGACCGATTCTAGGGAATATGGTATCATTTTTCTTAATTAAGTCGCTTCCGGTTCCGTACCAAAGCTAATTAGTTCCGTTTTCTTCAACACCTAGTTTTGCGGGATTTTTTTTATTCTTTGTCGTTGTTGTTTTGCACCCTCTTCTTATGCATAAACAGTCGCCGCGGCACGGGAGTGTTAGCCGACGCCGTGCCTTGATACCTTGTGCTCGAGACAGTGTTGCGGATTGTCAACAACACTGCAGAATGAAAGCTGATGAATGGAGCAAAATCTCGCGAGCATTCAGCAACCGTCAATCTCATGTTTATGACTTAATTCCGGTTGACTAAATGGATGCAAAGCTACTAATCATCGTCTTAATGAGGCGGTACGTTAGCTTTCGTACCGCCCTTATTTGTAGTCTATTCGTTGTCCATTATTACGCGACCAATAAAGCAACCTTCTTTTGTCTTCCATCCAGGAGAGTTATAAAACCCCAGCTGATAACTGTGGCCAGTATTTTCGTTGTCATTTTCGAGCAGGTTTTGCTGTGACTAATTTAAAATAGAATACATCAGCGGCTTTAAATGATGATTAAACCTGTCTATAAATCTACCATATTTTTTGTCTCCATCCCTCTCCATTCACTATAACGATCATTGGGATCGTAAACCCTAACCTCGGTCATTCGCTTTTCTTTGGCGCATATCAGGTCGGCATCAAGAACCCCCTCGGTTTACTACCCTAAGCAGCAAAACACCCGTCAACAAGCACGCTTCTCACGCTTAATGGCCAATCATAACCGGAACCAGAAGCAGAAGACAGAGGCTGGTTGAAGCTGCAAAACATGGGAAAAATACTCAAACAAACGGTTTTCACACTGATAGCCAAAAACTTTACTCAGCTTACAGTGCACGAATATAAAGCACGAGAAGTTCGCTGAACGAGCTTATATCGTAATTTTTTATTAGCTCCCGTCATAGCATCCATAAAACCCACGCCCAGTACTGCCAGCATGATACACAAAACGAGTAAGAAAATTCTCTGTTAAACATATACCTGCTGCTGCTGCTACAACTACCCAAGGCGGACAGAATAACGACAACAAAAAACGATTCACGAATGCATCTGTCTCCTCGAAAACTTACGTGCTTTTGAAGAATGAATGAGGAGATCTCTTACTGCTGCTAGCATTACTCGTACTGCTCGCACTAACAAACCTCCAACAACTCCCAAATTGGGGTAAGCGTTTCTTATTTTTAGAAAAAAATGTGTGTTCAAGTCTCTTTTTCTTCGCTGGCCAAGAATTAAGTGAGCCCGTACCATGCCATTTATGCATTCTAACACCAGCGGGTGTCGCGTAGCGTAATTATTTCAATGACCCTTGCCACCAATTAAATCCACCAGCTCAGGAATGGTGGAGTGAATATTGCAGTGAAAAAGTTTTTTCGTAGGTCCTGAATGACTGCTTTATCATATGGTTTTGTGCGTGTGCCCGGCAGTGAAAGTGGAAAGTTTTTATTTGCTTTCGTCCCGTCTCATCAAGACGATTTGTAGGATGGAACTGTAGTGGGTCGTAGTTCGCTTTAAGACGATAAAAATTTTCATCTGCTACTCAACCATCGTATCAGCTTGTAAAGTGTCACCGGGCAGGAACCATGCATTGCGATGATATTTGACAGAGATACTTCATGTTATATTTCTGTTGAAGGATGGCTGGGGAGTGTACCATGGAGGAAGCTATGGAGTTTGGCAAACTATTCTGAGACAAGGATACCATTCGTACTGCACCAGGGCTGTGTACGATTGAATCTTTGTGCTAATGAAGCAGTAAAACTTTATGTGCTTCGGGGAATAATGACTACCACCAGACTAATGTTCTTAAAGTGAAACACTGATGGTATTCAGACACCGTAGCGTCTGTTTAGTATATTATTCGTTCGTTCGTTCATTTTTTTACAGTGTAACTCGAAATTGTTTTTCACGCTTTTTATATATTTATATGCTTCTCACAGATTTTTAATGATTTGTCTACTATTTTTTAATTTTATCTCAATATTTATTAATTGTTTCACACATATTTACAAAATTTTTTTTAAATATATTTGAATGCACTTTTTAATGTTTTCAAGTCTGTTGAAATAGTTTTGAATCGTTTCTTCCATCGTTTAAATTTATTAAAAATGGAAAACATTTTTTTTATTCTTGGCCCATTAAATTGGGTACATCTTTCAGAAATGTTAGATCCTATGGACCTTTTTCCAGGTAACTAGGTCCACAACCGTATCTTAATATCTGACAGGTTCGACTCAACTTTAGCCAGTTCGTTTTGCTCCTTCAAGCCCTTTGCTCAGCGAGCCACTGAAGGACATCTTTTTGATCTTTAAAAAAAAACAAGTCTCGAATTTTACGAGACCTACGCAGTGTACAGTGATCTCACCATCGTGAAGCAAATTATACTCGCCAAGCTCCTGTAGGCTGGTCATGTCATGAGAATGACACCGGATAATCCAGCCCTCTAAACCCCTTTAAGCAGTCCACACGGATAGAGGAGGCGTGGTAGGCCCATACTCTATGTTGATGTGTCCATCAGAACGATCAGGATATTCGGTTAGCAAATGACGGTTCCAGACCGCGAGTTACATCAAAGTTTATAGCCTCTTTTGATAAATAAATATAACAATGCTAGGAAACAGACGATGTTTTTACACGTAATTTAAAAATGTTTTAATAATTATGTTACATTTTTCTATATTTTTTATTAATATTTTGTGTTTATTGATTTGTTCAGGAAATTTTATTTAAGCTATGGATTCACCCACCACTCCATGGGTTGGTTTTATTTGCTATAAAAATATGTTTAAATAACTATGAGATAATTATTTTGAATAAATGTCACAATAAACCAAGATGAAAAAGAAAATCAGAAAATCTAAAGCAAATTTTGTGATACCTTAAACCACTCACAAAAAACATCGACGAAATAATTTTAAACACAGTTCATTGCACTCCATAATCTCTTTCTATAATCATCACTTATAGTGTACTTTATTCATCACCTTGAACCCCAAACGTTTTTAAGATCACACAGAAATTCGCGACCAATAAACAAACATCATTCCAATGGCATTACATCTTTTCTTTCTTTTGAGTGCATCATTCAGTGCACCATCGCAATACTTACGATACTCCCCCCCAATCACCAGCAATCAACATGCTTAATGTTGTGTATCTTGTTGACTTAATGCCATCCCAAAACAATTATTTCAAAATGATTCTGTTTATAAATTCGCGTGGGCAACATCAAATAATGAGATAATAGGGTGAAAGGAAAGGAAAAATCATCAATACTCGTCTATCATTTCGATACGCTGCTTTTTTTTTTGCTCGTACCGATATGCTGGAAGGGAAAATAATAATTTCCTGTCCAATCAGTCGCATCCTTCCTGCCAATGCTCTGGCGTCTTATTTCACTAGCTCACAGTCACAAACCCACCCAGCCCGTTCCCCGGTTTGCCCCGATTAATGCAAAACGAAATATCGCATCTCAAACTCGACTCCCGAGCACTTCTCAGGTGGTGGGTATGGTGGCTATGACGTTTCGTGGGATGCAGATAAAATCATCAAAGTGCAGTAATATCCACTGCAGGATTATCGATCCCCTGCTTGGTGGATGACTGTGCGCTGTTTTTATCATATTCCGATCGTCGGGACATCAGGAACAGCATTCTGAAACGAAGGTAAATTGAAACCCACCATCATCAGCAACATCATCATCATCGCTTGTCGAAATGGATCGACCGGAGCGCACGGGGCGTCGCGCGTAACGAGTACCCAACGACAGGGGAATGTTCCTATAACCGTATTCGTATTCAACCGAGCTCGGAAAATCGGGCAACCATCCGGGCGGCCGTTGGTAGCTTCAAAACTTACCCATAAATTCCCAGCGAGACCAGCAGAAACGCTTCACTGAGTAGGAACACGCTGCCGACGAAGAACGATTGGCTCTTCAAATAAACCGTGCTGTAGATCGTCGGATAGATGGCAACCTGAGCAGAATCCACAATTCCCAGTATGGACAGCATTTTTCCTGCAAGCGAGCAGCACGGTACAAAAAGAATGAAAACGAAGCGTGAAATAAATGGGACTAATGTAATCGGAGTACACACACCACCGCCCAACCACTGCCTGTCCATATCAATAAATTCACCCCAGGTCCGGCGCACTGTCGGAACCAATTTTCGTTCCCTGCCACCCCAACATACCAATCTCATCCTGGCCAACCAGCTTCGATACGATGCTCCGGATTGCGATCATTTTGCTACCCTCGAACACATCGATCGAGGTGGCGACGTAGTACAGGTATGGTTTCATGGTCGAGACAGCAACGGCCTGCAGAATTGGAAAGCAAAAAAAAAAAAGCAAACGGAAAAACGTACACGTACACGGTGTGCCGGCGGCACAATTAGCTAAATTATTCCACCATCGCTCGCTGCTCAAACTTGCGGCGAAGGGGGGTTCACCCCGATCCCGGGCACCACATCGCACGCCCCATGTTTATTACCATGATCGGTTTTCCCACCAGCGAGAAGCACACGGAAAACACACAAATCATCGCGTCCGAAACGCCGAGCCGTTTGCTCAGCACACCCATGGCCAAAAGCGTTCCCAGCATGGTCGTTAGCAGATCGTACGATATCCAGGTGCCGAGATTGGTTATCCAGTTGAACTGGACGTACGCCAGGATGGCGGCCGATTCCCCGTCACCGATGGCGCCATAGTTGATGAAGTACGCCAGCACGGTCAGGTACAGGATGTTCCGGCAATTGAAGTCCCGCTTTTTGAGAAACACTTTCACGCAATCCACCACCAACCCAACGTCAAACAGCTGGCGCACGGTTGGTTTGGACAGCTTAACATCCGCCTCATTACTCTGGTTGGTGGCTTTAAGCGCGGCCGGTTCCTTCAGGACAAACAACCCGTACAGCAGACCGATACTGTCAGTCACAATACACAGTGCACAAAGTTCTTGAAAAGGAAAACAGAAAATCGTTTTAGCTGCCATAAAGTCACTGGACCAAAGCATCGAGCTACTCACTTATAAATCCAAAGTACTTGAACAGATGTCCACTGAAGAAGTTGGCCACGATCGGTACGGTGGCGTACACAACCGCGGTACAAGCAAACCGAAACGTGCGATCTTTCTCATCCGTACACACGGTCAGATAGCTGTAGATGCCGGTGACTACCAACGGTACACCTCCACTAAATGCAATTATTAGGTTCGGTACAATTCCTGCAACTTCCAGCGGTATTTCGCGCATAAATATGGCACTCACGATGTAAACTGTAGGAAGAACAAAAAATCAATCTTCTTAGTCACGTTGGTTGAATAAAACTTATTAAGGTAAATTCGATTAGGGGTACAATCATCATATCTGGCTTTGTTCACACATCCGGCTGCCAGAGGCTCGATCATTAGAGGATCATTAAAGGCTTTAAATGGTCAAGCGTGCTTAAAGCAATCATACTTACAACTAAATGCCACGATATCCGCAGCAATCGGCACCAGAATGCAGGGTTTTCTCAGCCCAACACGATCGCTCCAACTGCCAGCAAACAGCAGCACCACAGCTTGCACAATACCCACTGGAACGATACGAAACCCGTACAACGTACAACCAAACTTGAACGAGCTCGTCTCCATTATCTCCACCTACCAATGATGCTACGGTACGAGTTCAAAAAAACAACCGCGTTCGTAGATTGTTGTTGCGCTTCGCAAACCAAACTTCGAAACTCGCTAAAGTTCGCCACACCGGCAAGCGTTCGGTTTGTATCGTCTGGCTCGGAGCATATGTCATCATCTTCCAGCTCAACAAAATACTCACAGACCCGCAGGTCAACACCGAGCTTGGTAGCGCACGCCTGCAAAGGAGGGGAGCGAACGCATCATACCGGGTGAATTTTAGCACAAAACTTACTCATGGCCGCCCGTACCTTTTCGTACTCGAACACCTTAAACGCTGTGCCGCAAACCACCCCGAAGATGTAGAAAACGATCACCGGTTCGATGGTGATGAATTGCTTCACCTTGCTCCAGATCTCTCCAACGCGCGTCGTTACACTTACGCTAGCGCTTTCCATTTCACCAGAAAGCCGACAATTGCACTTTACCACTGCTCTGTTTTTGTTGGCGTTAAAACCTCAACACACGCTCACAAACAATCTTCACCTTCTTCCAAACCGTATCAAACATGTTTCGGGTTGCGCTTGATTTAGAAAACAAGTTTGCGCGTATGCCGTTGTTTAGCCGAAGCGCGGAGGCTTTTCTCGCCCAGAGTCTCTTCACAACACTGAACTGGTGGGCCGTAAACATGAAGCTGGCCACCGTCGCGCGTTTCAAGCTGCTGGCTAAACGTCACCAAACGTTGCCACAACCACACGATTGCGATTTCTATAAAAAAGTGAGCATCATCTTCAGAGCACAAAATGACAAATATGTGTTGTGCTTAAGCGCCCCCTCCCCTGATGGCCAGCAGAAACCGGTACTATGTCTCAGCTGTTCTACGACCCCGCACAGCATCGGTGTTGTGTTGATGCTGCTGGATGGGTTTTCGATCAGTAAACATTCAAACTGGTTTTGAGGTGAATTTTCGAGTATGCTAACCATAACGTGAACTTCAGCGCTCCATGTGCCCGGAACTCAGGTCAAACCGGAATTCACGGCAAAACAGTTTGCATCGTGTGCCGGCGCGATAGAGGAGTTAGTGATCTTGATTGAATGGAGGGCATAATTGCAGGGTTTTCGTGATGAAATTGAAGAAAAATAGATCGATCGGTGGAATATGTACAAGATGGAGTGCAACATTTTCATTCGACATTGGCTTTTGAAAATTAAAGGGGAATGTTTTTCGACATAATTTAAAATTTTTCAAGTTCAAATTTAAATTTTTAACACGTTGTTAAAGTGAAAAAATATTGCTTTTTAAACGTTTTTGTCCAGGAATATCTGAAACAAATCAAGTTTGGCTCGAAAAGTGTTGAGAAAATGACAAAGCTTTCAGTTTTATCTTTATTTGATCAAATGAAGCCCAATTCAAACCTCTATCAATAGATTAAATTAAAAAAAAACCTTAAAAACAAAAACTACTACAAGCATCTCAAGTTCATCTCGAAATCCCTGTAATGTAAACAAACACTGGAGCATCACTGACCTTGAAGAAATCAACAAAAATCATTTTTGCCAGCGATATGAATAATTTATTCGAATCATTTCATTTGTTAAATATTATACAAGAAACAGGTTTAAAAACACTTAAGCGTAAGCGGAATAATTGTTTCTTGTCTGTCTAGCGTGTGTTTAACACTGTTGTTACATTTTATCTTACAAACGAAATCATCACTTTGAGTCAAAATGTGTACAGTAAGTAAAAACAACTGAAACTTTAATCGTAACACATCAATTTAACATGGTACAAGCTGTCGAGTGAACTGCCTTGTTATTTCGCTCTAGGCTCTAATTTCACCATCGTAAAAACACCTGCATATAAACCTACAAAACTTCAGCCTTTATGTCTGTTTTAATTATTCTCATCTCATCACATTGTAACACCGCTCCCGTCACAAGACATCTCAATTTCCAGCCCAACCCGCCCAAGCATTCACACAAACAGGCGTATTAGGCGATCTTCGATTGCTTGTGCTTCTGAGGTTCACGTACACGTAACGACCAAAAATAAATTTTCAATCAGCTTTTCTTCTGGGTTTCTTCGTACCATCTCTGAAGGCAACACTGAAAATCGGGGCTGAATTTATGGTTCGCAAGCTTCTCAAGACAACAGCACCCTAAACAACGAGAAGCCTCTGTGTCTAGACAACATACCGGCTAACAAAACATCTAACTTTCACCCTACTCAATCGATGCAATTTTGTTCGCTGTATGCAAAATTCAGGTCCGGAAAAGGGCTATCGCTTGGCACACGGTGAGATGTGAATATCGTCTACCACACACCGAATACTGGCGGTGTCCTGACGTCGAGCTTACCCATGGTACTCTAACGACAACAAGAAGGAGACCTGCGGAGAGAAAAAACGAAAAAGAAAGATAGAAATCCGGTCGGTGCCGGTGTCGGTTCACTTTGTGACGTGAGAATAAATTTTTAAAGTAAACAGCATCCTTTCGTACGTACGAAACACTAGAAGTTGCATGCACGCTATTGAAAAACGATGTTCAATGCTCAACTTTCGGAAAAAGGCGCAAGGAGTAAAACATGCAAAACACTGCAAATACTGCGACGTGATGGAATTCGTTGCCCGTGTACAGAGTGAGTGAGAGAGAGAGAAAGCGAACGAGCGAGCAAGCGATACAGGATGTACAGGGATATGTTTTTGTTTTTAGTTTTTATTTTAGGAAACCAATATAATCCATTTCCCAAGGTTGGGTGGTCGGATTAGTGACCTCATTGTGGTTTCGGTCAGCATCGATCTTTGATGGCCGGCCACGTTCTAGCCGTCGGGATTGGTGCGCCATCAATAAAGCTTATTTTACCCCGTACCGAAGGTGTTGGGTTTTAGCACTGTGGTTAATGCTGAGCTGTTGGAGCGATATTATAACAGAAATTAATATTTAATCAGTTTAGGTGTAGGTGATGTAGCTAACTAAGCCCGCGGTATTAGGCAATCGTTGAGCATTATTTGTGCAGGCGATATTACCCTGCAATAGAGAATTTAATTTAATTATAACGATCTACTCTTTTTGTGAAACTAATTTCTGTAATACATTTCCTGTTGCGTCTATGACATGTTATATCGATCGCAGTCTCAATCGTGTATCATTTTCTCCGAATGATCATCTCTATATTCTAACTACCAAAAACTATAATGTCTTTGACCCAAAAAGACTTAATGATTTAAAAAAAAAGCCAGACTCTTGCTCAAATAAAAAAATCTGCTCACATAAAAAAAATATAATTTTTATAAAAGAGTAATTCACTGTATATCTCACTTTAATATCACCAAGCACCTTAATATGAGAAAAAGTAGTAAATATCCTTTTTGGTTGATTCCCAGCAAATTGTTGCCTTTTTTCTTGCCTGGCAAAAACAACCCCAGTTACCGGGCTTACCAGAGGAATGTTTTACTGGCACTGTGTGCATAGTATTGCCAGACATTACCAGTTATCGTGGTACCAGATGCCTTCCTTTGGTTTCGCCCCTTCCTTCGCCCGTTTCCTGGGGCATTCTGGTTGGCAATAAAACTAACACGGAAGCAGCAGTGCATCAAGGAATTTCAAAAGGCAGCTTTCCGATACCCAATATCTGGCGATGTTTGACTTCGGGTACAGCGGGTGAAGCAAACACGATCCCAGCCAATAAACTTGTTCACCCGTTGTACACACAAATAGCGCGATTCACTTGCATTCGCCCACCCAGCAACGGCTGGGAGAAATGCAAATCCGTCCACCCAGCAACTAGCTGCATTTCCTTGAAGCACCACAGGAGATATCGAGTATATTGATCGTTGTGGGGATGGAAATCAAAATGTCCTTTGTGCCATGGAACGGTTTGCATTCCCCAACAAGCACTGTACACCATCGCACAGTTGGGCTAGTGCATGGTCAAACAATATGCTTTAAATTAAATTGAATATAGCCTCAGAGGAACACCTTAAGTTCGATCTAAGTATTAAAACTTGTAAATCAATTGACAAATTTGTAAAAATGTAAAAATTGACAAACAGCTAGTTATGATGAATTATGATTATCTCCATTAATTCTTCTCTTCCAATAAGTGTGTCATTTGCCCCTGAACGTGAAAAGAGACCATAGTGAATGCTTCTTTCTCCTAAACACTATGCAAACTACTCTCACGTGTTCGATTGAATCGTACACATCGATTTACAGGAGATATGATAATGAATGGTCAAACAAGCAGCTCGACAAATAGTCACATGCATCTTCGTTTTGTTTATTGATTTATAATTCTACCACTTCGGTGGCCGAAGCAATTTCACCCCACTCCGGGCATCGAGTGAATCAATTTTTTATGCTTCCTGTCGGTGACACTTTCAATGAGCTCAAATTGGTAAGCTTTTTCAGCACGTAAAAGAGATGGACAAACTGGACCGGCAGTGAAACCTTCGAAGCCGGTACCGTTGAAAGAAGAATTATCCCCATCTACCGGAGAGCCTTTCAATAAGCTTCCTCTGAAGGACGGGTGTGTGTGTGTGTGTGTGTGTGTGTGTGTTGGGGTGTGTTGATACAGTGGCTTATCTCGTTTTCAGACGCCGGTGCGAGATGCAATTCTGCTCTGCTCTGCTGCTAACGAATCTGTTGATAATCCGGCTTTGATGCAATCTATGCTCGGCAAACATTGCAAACGGACGAACGAAAAGCAAGTTTGAGAATGAACTGTTTATACAGAAGTTATCAAATCAATTTATGTGGCCAAATTGAGAAATCGAATCTGGCGCTGGTCATATGCGCAAATACTTCCGGGGGCCGAGTGGGTTCACCAACTTTTCACCATCTCGCAAACGGTCATGGATTCATGTGTTTACCAATGAATGGCTGGTGTTTGCCGGGGGAAAAGGTAACAGAAATTGTTTGACAACTGCCATTTTGCTAGTTAGTTGCGATAATACGGTTCTGAAATCACCGGCAAGACTAATGCGTCCTTCGACGATCTTCAGTGCAGTGAAATAGGGGGGCTCGATGCTAGGCGTTTGTTTGCCCAGGGACATGCAATATCGAAACGACGAACCTTTGCCACACACACTCACACGAACATCTCTCATGCAATTTTTCATTCACTCAGTAACTTCCCCTCTTAACCCTCTTCGTTTATCTCACAGTACGGCCAGCATCGAGAAGGTTTACTACGAAACAGCGGTGGTCTCGAGTCAAGTAGAAATCACCTGACGGCTCGTGAAAAACTTTTCCCATTAATTTGGGTTTCGGAGATTCAATTACACGCCTTCACGGCTCGCATTTTACACCTCTACCTGCGATAGTAAATCTGAATGGCATGAGCTATCATGCTACTGACGCTGGCGATGAAGTAGATAAAGATGAAGTAACAAAAAAACAAGTTTCACCGTAGATCGTAGTCCTGCAATTTCTACTACAGGTGCGTTGGTCAGGAATCTACTGGTGACCAAACAATGTCCCATCGTTGAGGCCCAGGACGTTTGATTGCTATGTGATAGGAGGGAACTTTATCATCCGGCCGTTCATTTTGTTGTATATTCCGCAGATGTCTTTGGCATTGCTAGCTTAATAAAGTACCTGCTTCTCGAAAATAGGACACATCTTTTGAAAGTTGAAAACCTCAATAATTTATGGTCACTATTTTGTATTTTCCTCGGTAATTATTTATTATATCCTAGATCAACACTGCTTCTTCCAATCTTTAAACATATGCAAATAAATACTTAAAACTAAAACTACTGCTCTTTACATTGTCTTTTTACAGTTCTACCCGAACATCCGGTTGTTCTCAGTCAGTGGGGTCAACAGCTAAACAGCTCAAAGCTCGGTCCAAAAGAGGAAGGTGATGACATCGTGCTAACGTGCCGTGTTGTTGGAGGTACGTTTCGTTTGTTTAATTGATTAAAAAATCTACAGAAACACAAAATTTAAAAAAGCTATTCCATCTCCATACACATTCAAGTCTGCTTCTCAAACCTTCCATTTAGAACCGTTGTACCGTATGTATTGTCTCAAAATCTCTGTCAACCTTAGTGTCTCGTTTGACAATCGTTCCCGAATTGGTTGTAGCACCAAACACGGCAGCAGTAGCAGAACACCAGAAGCAGTTTCGATTCAATTTGAAGACACTACTTTCACATCATCAGAGAGTCCATTTTCCTAATGCAATTATTGGCAGTTACTTTGCCGATAGTAGCAGTAGTACAAGCGCCGGATACACTCGACAGAAGAAGTTGCGCGTCGACAACCGAAGACTTCTCAAGAAGCAATTCCTAACCTCAATTAAACCAACCAAACTACCAGCTCGAAAGCCAGCGCCGGATCGTGGCAGGATTATTGCATCAAGTCCTTCATCATAGAACGCAGGCTACACCGGTGAATGAATCGGGCTGCTCTCCCAGGAAACTTCACATAATTTCCAGCTGAACACTTGGGTAGTCTGGGTTCCCAGCTGGCCGTCTTGCAGCGTCACGAAAGCGTACATTTTACACTGATAATGACAGAAGTTTAATTGATTCATTAGTATGCAAGACTTACACAACCGGAAACGCAGAATTCAACCTCACTCGTTCTTAAGCTCGGAACTCGGGCACTCTCTTAACTTGTCCATTCTAACCGCCTCCCTCACCGTTCACTGTCTCGAATCGTTTGGAGAATTCTGTCGACGTCCACTGGACCCGAGATACGTCAAGGTACGCTCTTATACCGTACGTCCTTAAATGTCGGTTCCCGGGAAGAAGGATCAAACAGCATGCAACTATGCCGTTGGGAACCTTTGCACGACGAAACCGGCAAGGATTCGCTACCGTCACTGCTACCAGTTTACATCAGATCCATCGATGGACCTTAGATTGCTGCCCAGATAATCTACGCTGGGAAAAGACCGTAAAATTGAATCTTAAATCGGTACTGGGGTGGCAGAGATTGTCCTACCCGAAAACCACATCCCAAGTGAGGTGCTTTTGTTGTGCCCACTGGTGTTGTCTGTCCTAGGTAGAGGAGCTGAGGGCGGTGCGATGTGAGAGGCTTTCAACGCACAACACCGATGCATAGCTGCAATGATAGAAGTAAATCACAATTCTCAATTTAGACAGAATAATGACTTCAAGGGCACGTGCTGCTCCTGTTTCTTTGGTAATTTAATTTGATATTCTATCAGATCATCTTAAAACCGCTTCTCGGAACATTCTGTTCGGAAAAATGATGAATTTGCACGATAAAATTATCAGCCTTGTACATGAGATATTGTCACAAAAAAATCTTCAATCAGCTTAGTAAATTCCAAATTAAATCTAAAGTGAAAACGCGTGAACAAAAAATTTAAGGATACTGATTGAAGTCAATTCTACTTATTGAACAATTTTACGAAAAGTTTCCGATTTTTCTTCCTTTCTTCAAAAAAGCTTAGTTGTTTTGAAATTAGATCAAAGAACGAATAGATCGAAACTACTTGTAATTAATCATTTTAATTGAGTTTTATGGAAACTTATAACAAAAAGATTCATTTTGTTTTTGTATTACATTAGATGTAATATCTAAGCTAAAAATACGAATCATGTCACTAATTTTCTTTCCAATTTAGTCAATGTTCGAATGATGGGTACTGGGCGCCTCCATTAATAAAGATTTTTGGTTTTTTTTCTACCTTAAAGATTTTAAATTGCATTTAATTTTTAGCTGATTATGTGGGCATTCATATTTTCTGTATCATGTTCTGTATTAAATTTGTAGGTCATATGTTAAATTTATTAGTTAAACTTAAATATGTTTATTACACATCATTTTAGCACCAAATATTATTCACACGAAAAGCATTATGCTATTGGATAAGGCTGTATTATACCTTTTTAAAAGCCATGTAACAGATTCTCATATTAAAAGTGGTGTTAAGTGAATTTTAACTCACTAACTCATGCATTATATAATAAGTTAATTCATTATTATAAAATTATCACCTCGTTGGACGATTAAAAAGGGTAGAAGTAACAATCTCACATGGACAGACATGGACATTGAAGTTCATGGCCGATGTGCAACACATGTGTGCACTCGATTCATGTATGCAACACACCACATTACACACACAAACCCTGACGCCTGGCGACGATGAGTAAAGTTGACCAAAACTCTACGCTGAATAAATTCATTATTCTTCCTTCTCCCATGCATTCCCCAACACCATGCACATACCCGCGCCAATGTTTTCAAATTTTCCAAGTGGTTGAAATGTTAAATTCATGAAACAAGCAAATCCAACGAAAACCCACCACATCCCCATAACCTTTTCGATACATTTCCCTTCCGTCCTAACATCGTGCGCGTGGTGCGGTCGGTGTTGGTTAGTCTTCGGTATTCTTTACATTCTTTCACGAAACCGCTCATTCGCTACTTCAAATGTGAAAACCACGTAACGATGGCAGATGGAGAGTGAGAGAGAGAGAGAAAAAAATCGTAGTTTATTTAAAACTAAAACCCCAAAGTCATGGGAGTGACTCTTTAGCTCGCCTTTTGAAAAGTTCCCAACGCGTTGGCGGCCCGTCGACACAAAAAGCGTTGCATTTTTGCCGGTATTTACGATTCTTCAAGTCTTCTCCACCCCGGGCGCTATGGGCTCGTGCTGCCACAACACCACGATTACCTGTTCGGCGCCTAAGCACTGAAAGTTTTTCATGTATGCAAACAGTTGATAACAGTGGAGAGCGGCCTCGGTTCCAGTGAAGCTTTCATCCACAAAGCGAACAATTTCTGCCGAACCGTAAAGCTTACCGAAAGGATTTTAAATAAGAGGATAAGTGCAGCAAACAAAACTTCTTCAAAGCAAAGTGCTACGCACAAACACACACACTCAGTGGCGGGCTACCGTTCAAGAACTGGCACAGTTAAAGACATGCGAAGGAATAACGCACTACACATGACCATACGATCAACGTGCGGCATGGGAACCGGCGAAGAGGTACGATGGAATTTTGTGCAAAAGTTATGGTTTAGTTTATTCACAACTTTTCGAGCGCCTCGGTCCACCGAAGCCCGAACCCACCGTCGCTTTATGCACATACGCATACGCCAAAAACGGTTCCAGCTCCACCGGATAGGTGGCCCGGAACTCTTTTCGTCACCTTTCTGCCCGTCACCTAGCTGCGGTGGAAGGGTGGCGAGGTTTATGGGGCGAAGAGGTTATTTCCGGTGGTGAAATGAATGCCGGCGTATTCCTCGGCAAGTGAGCCAGAGTGTGAGGATGCTCTTGAACAGTTTAACTTATCCATTGCCTTGGTTTGGGTGTGATTGAAAAATGTTTTATTATTAAAGTTAAAGTTTTGCTCCGACAGCTTCATCGGCCGGGCGCCATAGGAAGGAAATGAAATGATTTCAGTTTGTAACTGCTTCATATGCTCCATTTCTGTGTGCATTGCATTACTGATGGAGAGGAAGTTTAAAGTGCTCCAAAAATTTGTTTGCTCTAGAATGTAAATAAATTGTATTCAGGAGTGTAAAAATGAGAAAATAAATACCGGAAGCTATGCACATTCCATTTTATAGTCTGATGCAATAAATGGATTTAACAAATGGCGATTAATAAATTGTGTTATGAGCAGTTTTTCTCGATTTTTAAGTGGAGTGAAGCTTTACTTATTTAACAAATCAAGATGTCTTCTTTCACCAAGACACAAGGGACGTTGAGTTACATCTTCATGAACATTCCCTGCAGAAATAACATCGGAACTGGAGAAAAAATCTTATACAAACAGTACACAAAAACCTAACAAATACACTCATCAGTGTCTCGGTTGGTCCTGCGGAATGTAGAGTTCCTGCCCGAATTGATAAATAGTTTAACGTTTTTCGAGCCGCACAGCGTACAGCATAAATCGCATAGGCTGATGAACGCTACGATGCCTCCGGTCTATCGAGCCACCGCATGTCATTTATCATTATGCTCAACTTCAACAATGTAAGAAGCTTCCACTCGTCGATGAACGTTTGGCAAAGGCATCGTTTGGCAGTAAATATGATGAAGATACTTGAAACCCCGACAGTCGTTCACGAGTGCGGTCAACTTGAGGCCTTTACAGTTCTTTCCGGCTGGACAGTAACGTTCGGTAGCATGGTTCGCGTACCATACTCGGCCGTCCGCCCGTCCGTTGGCGTATGGTATTTATGAACCTAACCCTTAACCATTGTATCGATTAATCATTTTCCAGACACCGATGTACGGTGGGTCCCTGTGGTTTCGGACAACCGAAACCATTTTCACCGTACAGGCTTCACTGTTCATGAAATTCAACTTCACACGACCTTTCCTTAACCGCTCCAGAGCACGCCGGACGGTTTGCTGTCGACGGGTCGAAATTCCCCGGCAGCATCCTAAATTCCGACCAGTGTTTGCTGGTGGTGCCAAAACACCACGTACCCGGCCATATTCAACCGAGCGCGCATTGGTTCGAGAGGATGGTGTCCTGATTTGAAGATTTATTAAATCGGCACTACTCACCGATTTATCACCGTTCAATCAACATCATCGATTCGTTGATTTTGGGAGCGATGGCGGGTAAAACCGTTCCTCCGGGGAGCATTGCGCTGCGTTGGTGCCTGATGCCGATGCCTGAGAATGGCGTCAGTTTTGGAAGGTGTCCTTTCGGCGGGCTATAATGCTTGCCTAACGAAACCTAAAATACCACCAGGAAACGGTGTACCACCCAATGTCCAAGCGTTGCTGGACACATTCACATACGGGCACATCGGCACTTGCACGGTAAATAATTTAATTAGCCTGCCAATCACAGTTCCATCACTCATCAAACCCGCCCAATATGTTCCGTTTCAACTGATTCGCGTCAAACATCGGCACCTAATTCGCCTCTACCGCTTTGCATCCGATCCGGACTCGGTTCCGGACTTTTGGAATTGAAATTAATGATCCTTACCGTACTGGTGCATCAGGTGCAACGAGAATCTAGCAGCAGCTTCGTCTACGGTTGAACTTGGCCGGAAGTAGAGCACAGATTTAACGTGATTGAACGGCACTAAAAATCTCATTTTCTTTATGTTATTTAAGGTTCTTGACAAAACAGAATTGAGTTTATTTCTTACTGATAATAGTTTATCCATCCTTGATGCGTTGAAGTATACGATTTATATAGTTTCCAGAAATCCTATACAGTTTATTAAACCGTGAGCTGAATTTTATATCAACATTATTAATCCAGAAAGTTTCCAGCTTTCCCATATAGAGATTTACTTTCTGGTTACTTTGTAAGAACCAATAAAATAATCTGTTAATTAGTCTGAATGACCCTACAGAAATTGAAGCCAAAAAAAGAGGAATGTCAGCTCTAATCATTATGGTGTATTTGTTCAGAAATAGTCTATTTTAACCAAAACATTGAGCCTCTAGCAAAGTATCGAATTTCAACCATTAGTCATTTCTGCGGATTAAAATAACCAAACTCAATACGCGATACATCCGACTAAAATACGGATGCTCAATAGTTTGAGTAACGGTGATTGTTGTGTCCACCGACAGGACCGGATTTACGCACAACCGCAATAAATATTGGAACGGCACCGGACAGCGTAAGGTGAACCGGGCATAGTACGACCCTCTGATTGACCACCCCCACCCAGCCCATGCACTCGGTGTCATTCAGTCGGTAGCCCCCGGAAAAGCCTACCGGAAGTGTGCAGGGTAAAGAAATAGCGTCGACCATCAACGACCGCTCCCGGACTGACCGCGCGGGAAGTAAATGGGAAATAAATTGGTTTTTCATCCATCCTTCCAATATTGGAATTAAAAGTCTTCTGCACACTCGGGACGTGCCGGCAGCTCGCCCGGTTCGGTACCGCCCGGTTCGGGCATTTGGTGTGGCACGATATTAGAACTAAAAACGTGATAATCGATCGAACGATGGTCGAATGGGCTAGGGTTGATCGTTTTGCCCACCACGCTACGCCTGGTCGCCGTCCGAAAATAGCCCATTCTATCTCAAATCGAATGATCAGCTTTACGGAAGCCCATCCGATTATGGCGCACACACACACACACTAGCCGCAAATATAGCCGCCCTCCCGTAGTGAAGCTTTTTTCGGACAGTGTTTTGTCCGAGATTTTCCAAACAGGCAACTAAATAGCTAGGGGAGAAAACAAAGACAATGGCTTGGGCAAACGGCAAGCAAAAAACTATACAGACTATGCTGAATTTCTTGTCACAAACGTGCAGAATTTCCCGACCCCGGGAAAGAGATGTACGCAGTGAGCTGGAGTGAACGTCCTTCGGATGACGTTCACCTACCGTCAGAATGTCGCCCGAAACGTTTGTGCTTCCGAATGAGCGAAGCGCCGTGTCCGTGCCCTGCATCATGAATCGTCTGATTGGATTCAGTGGTTTATGACACGCATTCCTTGGGGAATGATTAAATTTTTTCCATTCCGGCTCTGTATACCGCTCAATATTTTCCTTGTTTTTTTGTTATTTTCACCAGCCAGAGTTAAAGCGAGAAAAAAAATGTTAATTTCTTTTCTTAGTCTTCAGTCCTTTGATCTAACCAACTGCCACAAAAAGTCATGTTATGTCTGGTGCGTCTTTAGATCTCACTTTTTAGGAAAGTTCCTATAGTCCTTTCCCGGACGATGGACATCACCAGAGTCTTTGCGTCCAGATTCTGCACGTCACACAGGGAATGTCAGCCTGCCTACTGACCAAAGAAATAACGTTCTCAATTCTTCGTATTCGTGTCTGAAACGCACATCTCGAATGACCACAGTTTTTGCCAGGCTTCTGGAGCCAAACCTCCCGATCCTCAATATACGATAGAACGCCATAAGGACATTTGTGGTCACCTGCCACGCCACATAGCAAAATAGTTCCGGTAGGTTACACTGAAACTCTAAGCATTGTTGCGTGCGCTTTCAATATAAAAATTTTCCCTGCTCAAGCTTCGCCGCAAAACTTTAAAATTGCAACAGTTTAAGGAGCGGCATAATTTCATATTGAGAAGCATTTTCCAAGCGTTTTATCATGCTAACGCTGGTTTATGTATGATTTTTTTTTTGTTTACGTCCACCGCACCAAAAGAATCAGCAGTGTAGAACCAGCAGCAGTAGCGAAAGGTGGTCCTTCGCCCAGCGTTTTCGCTTCATATTTCAATGACATTGGTGAAAACATTACGATACGCCTGGGAGATTCTTTTTGATCTACAATCGCAGCGAGAACCCCGTGCCCAGGTCTTGCCTCCCATTTTGGCCTCCCATTCGCCTACCGAATGCTGCAAATCTCGTTTCTTACCAAACAATTCGCCTGCCCGGGCGCTGTTGCATTGCAGCGCACGAAACAAACGCAAAAGATGGCGCCCTCGCGGATGCACCGTTGCCAGGGGGAAACTAATAATATGAAAATATTATCTTCGCGCAATAATGTTGAAATATGGTGCTTTTGATAACGAAGCAACACACAGCAACAACAGCAACAAAAAAAACGAACGACAACAATACAGCACACCTACTTGTACACGGCGCCGTACAGCAGAAAACACGGCAGCGAACATGAAGACTATTGCGCGCGCGGCCATAATTTAACATGATCACCCATCACATGCCCATCGGCGCCCGGCTTTCTGCCAGCTCTCACCATTCTGTCTGTTTCCCCAATTCCCATACAGCACTAAGCCCTCCCAAATGGCGATAAAGCGAAAACCGTTTCGTATTAAAGTGGCCGGATTTACAGCGTGATAGCAAAACTGCAGAGTAGCGGCCAAACAACAAAAAAACGCTTAAAAATACTAGCCCGTTCCCATGCGTACACAATGCGTTCGAATAAGCGCATGCACGTGTGACACGGCTAGCAGCACGTCGATTATGCCCCACGCGGCAATCGCTCTCGTTCTTGAGCGGCCCGAAAACCTGCCCAGTAATGTATCGCGCTTTTATGTGACAAAATGTGCCCATTCGCAGGCGTCATATATCTCAATCCGGATTTTTCCCGGTCGCAACGACAATCCCTGCGTGGGCCCCTCATCATCCAGCTCAAGCTGTACTGCCTCAGCTCCACACTCGTCCCACCTGCTGAGCTCCGAAAAACACACACACGCACCGTTGTTCTTGTACAGGATGTTCATGGTTCATGGATGCTGCGGTGGTAGAAAACGCTTGGGCAGGCTCTCGCGCACACAGCTCAAACGTGTCACAGATTTACATATTTCGTGCAAATAAATTTCTCCGATAGCGTTGATGGAATTCATCCCTTCGAAAATCCTGTGTCCGTAGTTGTTTTTTCACCTCCCCCAGTCCCCGTGGTGTAACGGCTCGGTATCTAACCGGGCCAGAACCTGCAATACCGGAGCCGGTGACGGTAGGTGTAAAGAAAGATAGAAAATTGCTTTGTGAAGTCTCGCGCCGCAGTGCCGGTTTGAGTACGCGACAAAAAAAAACCTGTACAAGCGCGCGCGCGAGAGAGAGAGACACACACACTGATCGGCATGATAAACAAAGTAATTGTGCTACGGTGGAACTTTTTTTTCACTGCGCGCCATTTTCAATGGAGATCCTGAGCGGAAATGGCTCACGGAGTAATACATACCGGTGATGTGGTATTGACATGATAATCACATGTCAAACGTGACAGCTCTGGAGACTGCTGTCACTTATGCGTTCTGCGGTAACTACTCACCACCACTTCTGCTTCGTTCGATAAGCTTTTTTCTACGGTTATCGTTTTTGCATCAACCGCAGGGCCATCATTGTCGGTGCAGTTTTACATTGCATTATTTACTTTAATTACATGTGTCTGGTGCATTTGGCGCGGCAAGCGTGATGCCGTGAAATAAGGTTTACACTTATGTTAAATATAGTTACAAAGGGGTGTTTCGGCTTTTCGGTAATGGGCCAAGAAAAGTCATTAATGTATGTCTCTTTTATTGTATCAATTCATGTTTTTAAAGCATTCCATCGAGTACACTTTTATTTGATTAAATATACAGAGAAACGTATACGTCTTCTGCTTCTTCTTTGGCTATTGGCTTTACAACTTCGAATGGTCTCGGCCTGCCATTTCTGTGACTTGATTTTACCCGTAGCAGGATAGTCATGGGAAGGCGGTCTAGTCAATTTATCATTTAGCTAACAGTTGTAGCAGGAAATTTCGAAACATTTAAGATTTATTTAAAAATCTGGTAAATTCGTTATTGTCATGAAGATAACATAAAGTTCTGCTAAAGTTGACTTATTCTCCCCTGGAAGTCTGCTCATCAGCTGAGATAGTCTTCATAAGAATTAGGAAGATATGTGTTAATCCGGTGTTTAATGTTGCTAATCACTTTATCTGGAATATTGAAATCATTGCGACGGTGTTTGTTACGACCACTCGGACAACTCTTGGCTAAACTATTAGCAACAAATGGATAGGATCACCAGCGGAACTGATATTCAGATTAATTCCTACATTCAAAGCATTGAATATTGGAAAGAGATATTATGTTCTAATCAATCAGACTATTCAGAAAAACCAGACATAAGAAGATAAAAGCCCAAAGAAAGCTTAGTTATCACTAAAATATTGGTAGCTTAGAACATTCTCCCAGAATAATATTGTATCCTTCGGGTTTCCCTTGAAGTCTTAAAGTTCACCTACCGTACTGATCTTCTACGGAATATGCCAATCAGGAAGAAAGAATTGCCTTGAAAATGTCGCTGCCAACAAGTCGGAACTCTGGTTAGTAGTAGACAGAAAAATCTTTTTAATACTACTCTGTTCTTTTGAAGTTACATCGTTCGGAAGTTGCTCGAGGAATTACAAACATTCCTGTTAGATGTTTTAAACAATCTCCAAACTCAAAGACTTAAATTCTACATGGACGGCCCGGTCCTCAATAAAAATATCATTACCTAGTTCAGATTTCTATAGAAATTCACCATATAGCAACGCCACTGAACCCCACGTATATCTAATATTTAAACGAATGTGCCCTTCACATACTGCAAATACTTTAAAGCTGAAATTTCAATAAAACCAAACTGACAGCAAAGATGTCAACGCGAACCGATTTTCATACGCTTTATGACGCATGAAAGTCAGCGCTACTCCTTCAATGGAAATTGAACCACAAATACATTAAGTGTCCCTCTTCCCCCCCTCCCCACATGCACCCAGCCAGCAACCGATCATACGCATTCACCCACGTCCACATCCTTTGCCAACATAATCGCAACGCATTTCCGGGCCAACGCTCGTTGTTTTACACCCCAGCGAACGGGTTCGGGTTTGTCAGCATAAATTCCGAAACAGGATCGATTACTGCCGGAAAATGTTACCCCGTTCGCCGCAATCCAATAGTACCACCGCGTGGCAATGCCCCGAACGAGGACGCTCCTGCACGAAAGGCAACATTCAAAGTGTCGGCATGTGGAATACTGGAAGGAGCGTCAAAACGTGGGGACGCGTGGAAAACCGGCATTGTCATGAGTTGGGCCAAAATAAATTTCTCATCACATTCCAGATTTCCTGCATCCGGTTATGCAAAGGATCGAGCGCAAAAAAAAAGCTCCACCCGGAAGCCGGAGGTTGGAAAGAGATGGTTACCCGTTCGGGACGAATCTGCTGATACTAGCTATCTATTCGAAGAAGCATTCCCGGTGGCTGTGGTTTGCGCTAGGAAGGCCGGCCGGTTAGGCAGGCAAGAGAGGACGTACGGGAGTACGGGAAGGACATGTGTTATCGATACTGCAAAACGGTTTTCCTGACATCCATCATTCATTCGAGACTGAAAGGTCGGTCGCTGTCGGCCGCTTCTTCGCAGATGGAAGTGGTTTCGACGCGTAACGTAGGTTTCTCGTACAGCGATTGGAATGAAAGCTCTGGCTCTCGCTCTTTGGTGGAAACGATCGTGACAAAAAATAGGAGCCATGGTGTAGTTTGGCTCAGTGTCGACTGTGAACCATCAACAAACAGGAAAAAGGGAATCCTGTTTGGAAATGCATAGAATGTGGGAATAAGTGTAAATAATTTATAGAAATAAATAGCACCTATCGGGCCAGAAAGCTTCCCGAACAAAGGTGCGGCTATAATAGAAGTACACAATGTAGAATGCAATACAATGTCGTTTCTACCGAAGAAATCCTAGATGAGTGCTAGGAGTAAATGATATTTCTTTTGTACAATATGGTGATTTAATTTTTAAGAACTGCAATTCTTCTAACTATAATAAAAACTTTCCTAGACTTTACTATAGCTCACTGATTTTTTTTAAGTCCATCATCCTAAACCCATTAGTATATAGGTTTGAAGTTAAACTACCATTTGCTTTAATATTAAATATGGCCCCTTGTATAGATGGGTACACCTCACCAAGGATACCAAATGTATTGAATTAGGAAGAAAAATATGAACACTATTCGATCATTGCCATTTTAAATGTCCCTATTCAATGTGCAAACGTTCGATTTGCGGTGCTATTGTTCCGGAGTAAAGCACAAAAAACAGGGGTACGTACCAACTAAGCACAACTGTATTGTGAAAAAGCTTTCCTGCTTTCCGACCATTCGTTCCAAGGGCACACAAAGTCTTGGAAAACAGTGCTACAAGGTTTGGTGCTTATCCGCACAGCTCCCACCGAACCGGGATTCATTTCGTGCCAGCAACAATTTGTACCACGAGCAAAGTCCCACACCGTTCCAGAATGTGTGGCGCTGCAGTTCTAGCAGAACATTGTGTTTTCGCCACCCTTCGTACCTACGCGGTACACCTGATACGGCCGCTCATTGTGTTATTATTTTCCAATCCTGCTTTCTGCACCATGCACCACATTCCTTATTTGTACCGAAACCACCTCGACAGAAGTTTCCATCGGAGCGGTTATTTGGATGCCGGAAAATGCAGAACCACCGTGTTTCATGATGCACGTTCGCCGTTACCAAAACCACCATGGATGGGTGGAACGGTATGCTGCGTGCAGAGAAACCACTTACGTTCTGCTTTTTTTTCTCACACGATAAGAATTGATTTTATAGCTGCTTATTTTATTGGAATTAATTTTGGGGGACCCACTGTATGGTAACGATGAGCGAGAGAGAGAGAGAGAGAGAGAGAGAGAAAAGCGATCCATATACCATGTATTTTCGGTTTTGTTACACTATGTTTGTAGGTGAATTCGAAATTACACGAAATGCCAAATGAAGCAATGCAATTTAGCCAACGTACCCAGTGGCGCAGCGTGAGAATTTTACACCTTTCCTGTAATAACTTTACACGGTAACTTTTGTTTACGCTTACAAGGTATTTGAGAGTTTGTTGACATTTTTTCAGATATTTTTGAGTTCGTTTTGGGTTTTTGTAAACCATTTTCTTATGCATTATTTGATTCGTTGCAACCTTTTTCTTCTATGGCTCTGTAACCTTGAAAGATCTCGACCATTACTGGCATTGGACCAAACCATTACTGGCATTGGATGTCTTAAATTTACCCGTAGCAAAGTAGTCAGCCCTGCGTACAGGTAGGCGGTCTGGATGGGATCCATAAGACCGGCACCGCTATCACCTCATCCACCGGATTTGTTTAAATTGCTTAATTTCATAAATATTGTTTCAAGATGGAAACGAAAACAAGAAGCCTAGTCAAAGTCGAAGCCTATTTTAGATTATGTTCAAAAAGCATTAAGTGGAAATCAAAACATTAGAAGAAAAAAAATCATAAGTCAAATAAAAAAGTTGAATGCCGAATTGTCGAAAACCATTGGACAAATGCTTTTCGGTGGGAAAATAACGAAGAACTATGTGGTAGGTTCAAGATACAAGATCTATTACAATAAATAAAAACTAGCGGCTTGAAACAAATAAAACAAAAGGAAAATGGTCAAATAACTAACATTTAAAAGTAAATGAAAACACTAAAAGCAACCGTAAAAAAATCTTTGGAATGTCCTGATTGCTGTTTTGCTGAAATTTTGTGAAGTTCATAGTTCTGTCCAATTTACATGTCTTAATTTACAAAGGTCTTTAATTGTTATGCAGATTTGGAAACTAATAACTTTTCAACCAACAACAGCTCTAGACTTTTCCAGTACTTTCTTGTCTAGCTTCTTGCCTTCGTTAACCCGAAACTCAATCAGACTTGTTTGCGGCGAGACGATGCTGACTATATTCAATATCAGGTATAGCTAAAGACCAGCTGGTGCAGAAACTACAGAATAATAAAATAAAAACAAAAAATATCTCATTCCAATATCTTCAATAACTTATCTTATCTGCAGTTAGTGTACGAAAAATCTTAACCCAAGGAAGTGAATGTACATGACATTTTACAAAATATTACATTTTATGTTGAAAATCTATTCCTAACAATCTAAACTAAAATATATTTCACATGCGATCAGGACGTTAAAATTCATTCAAAAATATGTTTGATAAAATATAACTTTAAATTTCAAATGCAATCTACCCACTTGAGTGTCAACAAATCGACCTTCATAAGAAATAAAATTTGTTTCTTTTATTTTTAAATTTCTGCACCAAAAAGTATGCTCTTTTAAACCTCGCAAGCTTCATGTTCAAAAGTTCGCGGGAAGAAGGTTGTAGTAAGAATCGATTAGCGGCGGAATCAATATCAAATTTAACTCCTATCACTGTCAATCAGTGGCAAGATGTTGCACTCCGTTGGCGACAGGCGGGATCATCCTACATCTAGCGCAGCCCAGCGCGCCAGAAAACAACGGAACGCGTTTGCTGCAGACGTAGATAATAGTTATTTATTTTTTATTGACCTGCCCGCCGAACGAATTCCGGGAATTCGAATAATTGCCACTCAGCATTTTCCCGTGTTGCTCGTGTGTTGCCGTCAATCGGTTATGCCCGAAGCGGAGTGGTTCTTTTTTTTGCCAGGCACCACGCAAGAGAAAAGCGAGCATAATAAGACCAAACCGGCGCACAAAGCGTAGTGCTGCCGATTCAAGCTGTGCATGCTTGTGCACAAATGTTCGTGGTATTTTTAATTCACCCCTTACGCTCCGCACTCAAGCAACTGCAATCGAAAAATCAAGTAACCGTGCTTGAAGGGTGAAGTTTGCCTTCTTTGAGAGAAGTCGCTCGGCAAAATGGGGTCTGCTTACAATCTTCCCGCACGTTCTCGGTTGGTGGATTGTAAGCTGTCAGCCTTGAACGTAGATGAGATTTTGAACGACTAGCTGAGTTTTTTTTTTTGTTTGGCTGGTTGAGATGGTTTGTTTTTCTTGAGCCAGATTGCATTAAATGTCAATAAATGCTGTCAATGGGATGACTGTTGGTTAAATTTCAAATTCAGGATAAGAAGTTAAAATCTCTAGGAAAGATCGATACCATACTCCAGAGTACTATGCTTAAACGTTGACCCGCAACATGAATGTATTCTTAAAGATTTAAAATTGGGCTTGATTGTCGAATTTTAATAATAAATCGCTTAAAAATTGTCACCTTTCTGCTAGTACAGTTCAACAATGCCATTACCGTTTCTAGCACATTTGAAATGTAATCAGGCTTAAAGTGCACCAAAGCTTTATCCCTCGATGGTAAAATTATCTTTAAAACTGCACTGCCCTTCACTACGCCAACACCGTTGCAAATAACAAACTTTAAACAGCCGCATAGTGTTAATGGACCAAAGTATCGAAAAAAACGGCCACAGCAGTCCCGTTCTATTCTCAGTCAACCTTAGTGCCCGGCGGCAAAATAACCCAAACACGCAGCTGATTGCAGAACAAACCGCCATGGAGTAATAAATTATATTTTTAATCTACATCAGCGTGGTTTCATCGCCGGACCACCAGATTTAATTAATCGAATGGTTACACTTTTGGCAAACTGTTGTACACCCATTTGGCCCTGGTTGCACACAGCATGTCCGTCATTGCCAGCGAAAGGAGTCCCCCAACCAACGGCTTGGACAGGTGAATCCATAATTAAACTAACCAGATGGGTTGGACAAAAACAATAGTCCATTGTCGGCGTTGCCTTTTTTGTGTGCAGCCTCGAAATAGTGATCCCAACTCCGTAACTGTGACTGTGTGTGATTGTACCGGTAATGCATTCAATTGCAACACAATGAGTAAAAACATTATGAGGCGAACGGGGTAACTACCCATTGTTTAAGGATGGCCGTTTAGTGAAAAAAAACCAATTACCATGAAAATATTTATGGTACTATGCTTTAATCAACTGTAGCTAGAAATATTTTGTTAATTGAGTCTTTGATGCTGTGGTCCACAATTTGTTATTATTTAAAATATAATGTTAAAATATTTAATGTACAAGCCTGCTAGTACGCTCTAAAGCAAAGCTTAATCGGCAACCTCATTTAATAAACTTAAAGCACCATACTACACAGCCATCTGAAAGCTTCTCCCATACCCACAGCATCAGTCTTGATGCATACCAATGCTCGCCATTATGTAGATCAAATACTTACGCATCGATGGAATGTTGTGCACCGTCGGTTCGGAGGGAAATATTTCGCAAAATTGCCAACCGTACTACAAACATTCTAAGCAAAACAAATACCTGTGATGGTGATATTTTAGAGACCGCAAAAAAAAGATAGATCCTCAACAGCCCTATCGAGTTGCATCGAAATTATGTTTCTCTTGGGAATCATTTAATATGCAATGTCAACTGGGGCAGGGGGGTCCAGGTTCACCCATACACATCGGACCATTAGTCGGCCATGTTTGCGCAACCATCGGAATCGGACTACATACTTCCTTCATTCTCTTACCATCCACAGGTCGTCCCCAGCCCTCGGTCAAGTGGCTCATCAACGGCATCCTGGTGGACGAACAGTACGAGCACAATTCGGGCGATGTCATCGAAAATCGGTTGCTGTGGCCTGCGATTCAACGCTCGGACCTAAATTCCATCTTCACCTGTCAGGCAACGAACACGCTGCTGGTGGAACCGAAGGAGAGCAGCTTTGTGCTGGATTTACATCGTAAGTCGACAGTTCGGGTGCTCTCCAATGATTTTCCTTTACAATTTCCTATCCTGAGTCGCTGCAAATCATTGGCAGCAACGTTTTTAAACATTTATCCAACTAAGGCAAATGTATGTGTGTGTGTGTGTGTGTGTGTGTGTGTGTGTGTGTGTGTGTGTGTGTGTGTGTGTGTGTGTGTGTGTGTGTGTGTCCCAATTGTCACATTCCCGAACGTTCCGCGTCGCCAAGAAAGCGCCAACTAATGGGCAAAAGATATTCTCCCGGGATTATGATTTCCGGTTTCCGACGTTGCTCCCGTGCGGCATTGAATCGATCTGATTGTCGAATTCTCATTTCATTAAAATCTCATTACTTTTGCGATCATGCCACCTCCGCCACCGTTCCAGGTCAGGACGGACGGTTTTTGCGCAAAAGATCTAGTGGCAAAATTGAGCGCGTCATCGTATTTCTCGCCATTGCCATCCTGCTAACAGTTCAATTGCAATGGACAGCATGATAAAGCAAAACCGGAGCAGCATTCATTTTTCCTGTGTGTTTTTATTTAAGACGTTTCCTGGTCATCAGATTTTTTTTTTTTTGCTCACAGCAAATATCATGACCTGATATTGAGGGTGCGGGCAGAATTTTCTAATTCCTTTTTTCTTTGTATTTATGTGCTGATATCTGCAATGCACTAGATACTCTTTAAATAAGCAAAAGTCGTTTTAAATTGTGAGGGAGTTTCAGGATATACTTGAAAGTCTGTATGACTTTCAGAGAAGGTAAGGACTGATAACAGTTCATTAAGAACTACATTTAAAGTTCTATACTTAAAGAATACAGCTGGGACACAATAATACTCTAAAAGAGCATTTTAAGCTATGAAGAGTTGTTGCTGTTACTGTTGTACACCATGAAAATAATCATTAGAATATCATTCAAAATGGCAAACCTTCTATCAATTACGCAAAGATGAAACAAATCTGCTAGAATTCGCTTTTTCAATCCTCTGTAAAATAATATTCCTTCCGCATTTGCTTTTGCCAGTCGAAACCTACAGCACAGGAAAGAATAGCGCTTGAAGCAATAATGATCGGCGTACGATTTGGCAAGAATGGAATTTGATACAAGCAAGGAAATTCTTCGCCCTTTTTCCCCGTCACCGTTTCTTGATTGATACGATTTTCCAAAGGAATCTCCTTCTCCTTATCCAAAAATATTAATCTTCTCCATTCGTGTTCAGCTCCCTCCGATTTCCTTAGGGCACAACAACAACCAAAAAAAAACCTCTTCAATAAAAGGGGACAGTAAATGATAACTCATTCCATCTTCTGGCTATTGTGGAGGATACACGATAGAACTGCCCTCGGGAACGGTCGGTCAAATACTAGAACCAAATTTGCATCACCTGAGCCAAACCACTGGCTTTGGATGGTCTTGGAAACCGGATGCGAGAGGTAGAGAGAGAGACAGGGCAAGGAAAAAAATACCAAAATCATTTTAACAGCACTAAATGACCGGACCGAACCGTTGCTCGGGGAAAAAGATGAAAGAGTTATCGATAAAATGATAAAAGCAATAATTCATTTGACTGTGCTGTGCGCAAACGAATACTACCCTGTAACACAATAACTTTTGGGGCCCCATTTTCCGCCCAGGCACACTGACACTGACGTATCTTGTTTCATTATCACTTGTGAACTTAATATTCTTGGTATTCCGTTCCCTTTCATCTGAGTTCTTTTTGATTTCCCCAGAAAAAAAAAGAACCGAGCTTGTGTTGGTGTTGTAAAATTGGGAATTTTTATATTATTTCTTTTATATAACGTTAAGTTATTCTGCTTCTGCTTCTTTGGCAGCTGAAGCTTAAAAGGACACCCAATCCCATTTTTGACTTCTTAGACATTCATTTTATCGGTATAGCTGGATTCCAGACTCTGCCGTGTGAAGACCGAGGTCAAGTTAAGTGAATATGATTTCGATAGCAAATTCCAATCCTTAATTGCTGCATCCAGAACACTACCACAAAACTACTTTAATTTTCTGTACGTTTAAATGCTTTTCCCTTTCTTTGTTTGGTTGTTCATACATCCCAAACGCTCAAGACAAAGCGTCTTCCTACTCCCAAAGGACTGAATAATTTTCCATTCAACAAAACAAAAAAAAAAGAGTCAAACCACCAAAGCGAATGATCGAAAAAAGAAAATCAATGCCACAAAAAAGGTAGTGATCGTTATTTTCCAACACCACACACCTGCACACCTGCAGCTCCAGAAATCCGTCCGTAATCGGGAATATTTACTGGCACAGATTGAACCCTGTTTCTTTCCCTTTTCTTATCTTACCTCTCGTTTCATGTGCTTCAACCCCATGCCCCCCAAAACACCACAGTAAAACCATTGAGTGTGAAGATAATGAACCCGCAGACGCCATTAGTAGCCGATCGACGATATGAAATCTCCTGCGAAAGCGTTGGTTCGAGGCCAAATGCGATTATAACCTGGTACAAAGGAAAGCGACAATTACGCCGTGCAAAGGTTAGTATATGGGAAATGGGTCGAGCAAATGGGTGGCTGTGGCCGAATGGCTAAGTTATGGGAAAAGGAAGAATCGTTCATTTTCCCTCAATAACAAGGGCGAAATCGTTCGGCCGTGAAAACAAATAAAAGGTAAGGAAAGAAAAGAGTGTCCCCGGTCGTTCCTGGTTCTTTGTTTTCACCCGGTACGTGTAGAGTCACCCGACACAAGACGAGCTAGCACGGGGACGCACTGTGATGGAGGCGAAAAAAATCCATGCGAAAGGAAAACCGAATGCACACACGCTCTTCTTCATGGCTGGTGGAGAATGTTTTATTGAATTTATGAAAATGGACGAACGTCCGTAAAGTAAGGACCACCTGCGCATGGTGGTCCTGTTCCCTGCCATGCTCGTCATCGAGCTGCGAAAACTAAAGCCTCAAAACAACAAAAGCCTTTGAAATCTACAGCAACTAGTACGACGACGGTCAGTATGAGCCGGTTTCAGACGGCATGTGGACGTCCTCCATACTGTGTGTAGCTCTTGGACGAAAGCTATAAAGATAGTATGCAGCTATAAATAAGGAGTCGTATCATACCAACCACGGGAACGAGACTGGTCAATGAGATACTAGGAATTGGTGCAGTTGTGGCATTCACTGTCTAAAAAATGTACCTTTCTTACCACTGTCTTCTTGGAAAGGTGACATCCGTAAAAAAGTAGGATCTATATTTCCGTTGAATACTATTCAGCTTTATTTCTTGATACTTGGAGACTTTTTTAAGAATTGCAACCATCGATAAACTAAGCTGTTTCTTTAAACTCTTCAACACAATGTGTGTATTATTTGAAATATAAAACAATCTCAATCAGATGTTTAAAATTAAAAAAAAAAATCAACATCCTGTTATATTCTGCCTTAATTATTGGTTCTTTGTTTTTGGTTTAATAAGTATGAATGGATAAGTTAATGCTGAAATCACGTAGAAAAAGCATCTTAATTTCAAATTCATTATTATTGCGTAAAAATTTCAACATTTTTTTCATTAAAATGTTTGGGGTGAAGAAGTTCATTAACACACTGCTGAATTGTAGTCTCTAGTTGTCTAGTTAGCTCTAGTGTAATCTTTGGAAGATTCTCCAAGTTCATCAGAGCTCTTGGTAGTTTCAAAAGCCCTTACAACACCCTAAAATCTGGCGCAATTTTAGCTCGTAGTCTGCAGATTTCTTCTTAATTTTTCAATCATTAGTTTTGGTAGTCTTATGTCATTTTCGACGAGAAGTTTAACGTGCCCCATAAATTCTGAAAAAAAACGAATAAAACAAGCTCAAATACACAGCAAAAGATCTTCGTTGCTTCGTTGCTACCGAACTAATAAGTTAATAATCCACGTTAGCGTGCATTCAAATGTCTGCTCACTGTTCTGAGTGGAAAACTGTCTGCCGATTAAATTGTGCGGGTTGTACATTTGTTTTTTCCTCATCGGCATACTATAATTTCAAACACCTACTAAAACAGTTAGCACTTTTGCCTAATTGCCGTTAGGAAAGTGTCAGACAGTATCGGTGGAAACACGATACAGCACTTTGTGAAATGGAAAACTATTCGTACGGAGGTAGTGCAATTAACAATGAAGTGAACATTCAATTAGTCGCAATTTTTTTTTTCGTCCCTTCCAGCGAAGCAGGATAGTCAAATAAATAGATAATTTATTTGACTATTCTCCTTGATTCGCGCAGTGTGGAAAGAAACTGTCAAACGGAATAAAATATTAAAATTAGGTTTTATCCTAAATAAGCATCCGTTTAAGCCTTACTGATAAAAGATATATTCGTTTGCGCTGAAATTCTAGTTGAGCAGCTTTATCCCTCGATTAGTGTGAAGATTTCCCAAACACATCCTGAAGTCGGACGGACACTAATCTATTGTCGTTCGCTCCGTGCGGCAGTGACTAGTCCTAATATCAATTTCTAATATTCAAAGTGCTTTGTATTTCATTCCATTAAGTGCGCTTTCCCGTCGAAAGAGGTTAACTTGACCGAAACCAAATCGTTTACCGTATGTACCGTCACCCTGCTGCGTTGCTAGAGGACGCAGAGAACGCTGTACGCCATAAAATTATCCGCCCGTGCTGCTTGCCCTCTATCAAATTTTACATTCGCAATATTTTTCATGAAATCATTCGTTTTCGCTCTCACTCTCTCTCTCTCTTTCTTTCTTCCATTTTCCCAACAACTCTACAGGAGGAGATTCTGAACAACACCACCCGCTCGGAGCTTAGCTTCGTACCGACAACCGAGGACGATGGTAAGCTGATAACTTGCCGCGCCGAAAACCCGAACGTTACCGGACTGTTTTTGGAAACATCCTGGAAGATTGAAGTTGTCTGTGAGTAGAAGCAAAAAAGAACACACACACAAATTTTACGTTAGATGAAGATAACCCTGACGCCGGACGCGGAAGAAGCGCGCGGAACCCAGTGTTGGCGCAACGGTTCGTAGCGAGTTTACAGAACTTCGAATTTCTGCGGGCAGAATAAATTCAAAACTTCACTGCCGCCTACACTACGGCCGGGCGAGAAAAAGCGCGAGCGGTAGCGAACCCATAAAAGCTCCCTAGCGTGCGCATCAAAGCGTGGAAGCGAAGAAATTAATTAAAATTAAATTCAAATCAACAATCGTAAAAAAGTATTCGCGTTTATAGTGCGCCGTCTTGTACGGGAAGTCGAGCCGGCCGTCCGTTTCGTGGTCGGTTTTCGGTGCGCGAACTTTTCGGTAGTTCCAGGCCAGGGTAGGCAAGGGCAGTGCGGTCCAAGACACCCGACCGGCACACGGAAACGGTTCCATCCATTTCCAGCAATGGAAGCTCGCATCTTTTGCGGGTCGTCATGCAATCCGGGACCCGCTCGTTGGTGAATCATTTTCCGATGTGAAGAACGCGCAGCGAGCGGGCGCGAATCTACCAAGACGTTACCACCGTCGAAACGCATCCCCAACCAACAGAACCAAGGCTCCCTTTTGCCACAGCCACAAAATGTCGATTTCTTCCTCGAGGAGTAAAATACAATTCGGCTTTTTATTGTCGAGTTAATTGCGGTTTTTGATTCGGTATGTTTGATAAAACTTTATCGTTTGTACACAGCGCCCTCAACCCGTCTCAACGAAGCTACCCCGGCCTTACCACACAATCGTAAGATGGTGTGACCAAGATTTGTGAAGTTCTAAAATTTAAGAAAAAAAAGCTCGCGACTAAATGCTGCAAACATCCTTGCTGCAAAATGGGAACGAAGACGGAAAATGTGTGTGTGTGTGTGTGTGTGCTTGCCGGTAGGCCTTGGATCGGAGGTCTGAAGATATCCTTGCACAACGATAGCGAAACACGTCGGCAATTCGGCTGGCACATTCCTATTGCTTGGCCTCGCCACTGTAACTAATTTATTTGAACCAAACCATTACAAGCATTCCTTCAAAGTCTTTCCGGCTTGGCGCTCTGGGGCGGTGGATCGAGAACGCTAGACACCCGTGCAAAAAGTGCAAACCGAACGAGGGTTTGTACTTTCCGTTCCGGTGACTATAATTAAAAACTTTTGTGCTAAAATTTTGTGCAAGCTTTTTCGATTAAGCTTTTTGCCATCTGCGCTGCCACTGTTCGCATTACGCGGACACTTTACCAACAATTACTGTCGACCGAAGCTGTACGATTTCAGTTTCTAACTTCGCGGCCAGAGCTCGCCGCGCACCACTGACGTACTGCAATAATGTATGAATTTTGTGCTACGCTTAATGAATGAGAAAACTATGTTTTATCTGGCTAATTAGCAATTATAATTAGGAGCCTTACCTTTGCCCCTAGCCGGATGGCAGTTTGAATGTTTTAAACCAATTAACAGTGAGTGAGCTTATACAATTATTGGTCGATTTTTTACGTTAAAGTTTGATCGTCAGTTTGTTGTACAGAATTGGAGAGACAGCAGAAGCACCGATGTTGTGTAGGGTTTCTGACCAGAAATACCTTTTTTATATCTGAGGAAGCGATTTTCATAGAGACCACTGCCGGATTTTACCCGAAGACTTCCTTGAGCCTGTCGCCATTCTTTAATTAAACCAAACATTCTTCAGTTAAACCAAACATACCTTAAAAATTCTACTCAAACTTCAACAAAATTCTACAGACTCCTCAACTGGGCTGATCGTGACTAGTTGAGCTCAGTAATATTAAATTAATTTTACTGATCTATTTGATGCTATTGGAGGCAATCTGTCAATTATCAGCCTTGAGAATAAAAATAATGGTCCTTAACAATATTTTTCGTGGCTTTGCTTTTTGATGCTACCATCCAATTTCTATTTACTTCCCTTTAAAAGTTTTCTATTCTTATTTAATTATTTTCTAATCAAACATCCATTAACTTTTCTACGTTTTAACTTAACTTTTCTTCATTTCTCGCCTAACATTTATGCACACATACCATATGCGTACACTCGCAAGCCCACTGTCTTCTACAAAGTGATAGTAGAAGCAACTGTTAAAATTTTAAATCTACCCCCGCTGTCGCTGCTTTACTTACCGGCTAAATGGTTCGTTAATCTTCCGTCTCATCGTCACCCGTGTACGCTCGCTCGCTTGGGAATGCCTGATCGAGAAACAATCCCGAACAGCAACATCACACCACACACATGCCGCACGCTACGTGGTAGCGCACTGCACTGATGCACTTTAAATATTCGATTTTCCGGTCCATTCGCTCTATCCTCAGCGTGCACCATTTGGCAACGGAAGCGCCAGCAAAGATGGACCAGCTGGTTCGGGAAACAAATGCACAAAATCGCTTGCTCTGCAGTGACTCGATAGACACAGTAAAGTTTTTCGCCCGTCTAGATACAACGGAAAAGGAGGATTGAAGTTTTCATCCCTCGCCCGTCTTCTGCGCACTCCTCTTTTACTTCCACGGCTACAACTTACCAAATGTGTTACCTTCGAAGTTAAGATCCCGCAGTACAGTACCAACCGAGGAAAGCCCTGTTCGAACTGCTGTTTTTTTTCCTCCGGTGGAGCTTCTACAATCTCGTGCACATCGCGTTCTCACGACAAGCTTAGCACCCAAAATCCAATCGATTAACCCAAATGCAAGATTTTATTTATGATATTAGTGCAGAGTGCTGAATTTTTCATCCCCAGTTCCCTTCTTAAGGGCCGTGACTGTGTGCCGGTCGGGACAGGAAACCATGCCCACCATTCAAGCCAAATTCCTTACTTACAGCAGCAAGATCGAAAGGATGATTTTTCTCGTCGATCGCCCTAATGCGTTTGGCAAGATTTGGCCGTGCCGTGTAGAGGCAGATGTAGAGGTCGGCGCGAAGGACGGAAACTACGTTAGCAGGAAAGTGCATTACTAACCACTAACAGTTTCTTCTCCGGAAAGCCTCAGGGTAAAGTGGATATATTTTTCATAGGGAATCCCAGGTTTGAGTATGCTTGTAAAAAAGGAAGCAAGCAGCAGGTTGTTCACACCTCTGCCAGAACACACAAGATGATTGGGGTTTAGTTTATTCGATGCATCAGATAAAATGCTGATGGTAAGAGAACAATATAAGCTGATGAAGTGTGGATTCTTGGTGGGAATTAAAACCAAGAGGATATGAAAAAGTTAATTCACTGGAAATGAGGAAACAATTCATAACTTAAATTCCTACTTAAATTTCTACTACTTAGACGACCAAACCGTGGTGGGATATCGGTGTGAATATCTCAGAACTCAGAATGTCTGTCTTGGGCACCGTTGCCTCACTAACAATAAATGCAATTAATCTATGACATTACAAGTCCAACGTCACCGAAGTTAATAAAGTCCCGATTTTATCTGAGAATTTATGTCAATTCGCAGTAAATCCTCTTTTAAAGTTCGAAGTTGTATGTTTATTGTGGGGAACTCAATTCCAAAGAAAACGGTCTCCATAAACCTGACAAAGGGTCGGTCGGTCCAGCCAACATTTTCCCGGCGAGAAAAATAGATCCTTAATCTACTTAATATCTTGATTACAATGGAGTTACAAATTTTTCGCCCTGCTGAAAGCAAACGGCTCAAACGAGTTAATAGCATTATATTCAACCATCTTCTCCGGGGCCGGCCTCCCGCGGCCGTTCTGCATTCTGCACTCACTATATGGCTGTCGGTTCCCCGCAACGATAGCCTCACACCGGACCGCTTGCCAAGCAAAGCATGACACCCCAACAAACCAGAAAAAAAGACCATCCAACAGAAAACTGTCTCAAGAACTTTCACCGATCCAGCACGTAGTTTCGACCGTTGAGTGTGTATGGCGCTTTCCCCAGGGTGGTTAAACCGGAGGTATAAAGTTCTGGTGAGGAAAACCAATGAAATTCTGGTTTATCGATTTGCCGGCACCGAAAACCCGATGGAAAAAAGGGGAAAAAAAAGATTAGCCCGAATGATTTATCTCTTTTGCGTCACGCTATTGTTAAGCAAAGTGATCTCTAGGAAGGAGTGAGTGCAAAATTGAGGCCAATAGGGAATGTGACATCGGGAAACGTTTCCCTAACCCTCCAGGAACGTTGCCACGGCAGCTGGGAAAAACCACACGCACACATACACACACACGCTCACCAAAGAACACCATTTGACCATTGTGCACGACAACCGTCCGATTTGGCTCGTACGTTTTCGGATTTTTATTTTTCATTTGTACCATCTTGTCGCCCGGCGCTGGGTCCCGTTTCGACCGCACGTCACTAGAAAACCGGCGTTTCGACTCCATTCGTATCCACACTAACCAGAAGGTGACACCTTGCTCACTCTCACTCTCTGTCTCTCTCTCTTTTCCATCGATGCATTCAATCTTTCTAATCTTGCGAGTTCAGATCCACCGATTGTGTCGCTGCGGCTCGGTTCCACCCTATCGGCGGACGACATCAAGGAAGGGGACGATGTTTACTTCGAGTGTCACGTCCAGGCGAATCCTCCGTGGAGAAAATTACACTGGCTACACGACGTAAGTGTTATTTATGGTCAATTCTTTCTCCTCTCCCCCAGATTGGGATCAGGTCCATCCGGGTGGATCACGGTTTTTCGTTCCGGTGTACATCAGCTCCAAAACGAATATGGTGTGGTGTAAAAGCGTCTCCCTGAAAAGAATTACTCGTTGGTAGTATTGTAGTGTGCCAATTCCGCTGATCGCAAGCATCCGCCCCGGGGATATACACACGGTCGTAAAAGATGTTTCAATTCCATGGAGCACATCCGGTATAACGCAAACCGTAACAAACCGCACACCTTTCGGAAAATACATTCCGAAGCATCAAGCCTTACGAGTCCTGTTGCCCGTCATCAATCAGGAGTGTGTAAATGAGACCGCTAAGCATTTAAAACAACTCCTTTCGGTTTTGAAAGTCCAAACCCGCCCAAAAGCCTCGCCTTCTTCGGGTGAACGTTAACGGTGTGTTTTCTTGCAGGGTGTGATGATAACTCACAATGCCACGGCCCGAGTCATACGATCCAATCAGAGCCTTGTGTTGCAAAAGGTCACCCGCAACTCGTCCGGAAATTACTCGTGTAGTGCCATCAATGCTGAGGGTGAAACGGTCAGCAATCAGCTAGCGCTACGGGTCAAGTGTAAGTATATTACTACTGGGAAGCATCATAAGAAAAGTAAAGAAACTTACTACTAAAACATTTAATTGGTGGTCATTTTAAGCAAAAACTTCTTCTTAGAATGCAATTTCACTTTAGTAGAGAATTCTTTCTTAAGCTTGAGATCGCTCTCTAACTGAGACAACTACAGTGCATGTGACTGGGGGCAAGATATTGTATTAAATTCCGAACCGAATTTAATATTCCAGAATCAATTAAAAGCGATACGGCATTTAATTGTACTGGAACACAAAAATCCTTTCCCGTTCGAATTAGAGCTCCAACAAAGCATTCGTGTGAAGTATTCGTAACCATGGAAACACCGTTGTAAGTCATCGCCGCCTCTACCATCTTACAGATGCACCGGTTTGTGCGACCGACCGGATCATCATTGTCGGTGCATTCCGGAGCGAATCACTGCAAATACCGTGCGAAGTGCATGCCGACCCACCGCCCCGACAGTTCAACTGGAAGTTTAACAATTCCGGCGAAACGCTCAAGATCGGCAAGGAACGGTACGTCAAGAACGGGTCCGTCAGTCTGCTCAACTACATGCCGGTCAGCGATCAGGATTACGGGACGCTTACGTGCTGGGGTCAAAACGAGGTCGGCACGCAGGATTGGCCCTGCTTCTTCCAGGTCGTGCTAGCAGGTAACGTTCTCACGATCCTTCCGTTGTGCTGTTTGCCAACTCCAACAAACTGTTACTTCGTTTGTAAATAAACGAATTTTCACTAATGTTGACACTTTCCCATTGCACTTGTGTGCGTCTTCTGTGCTTTCTTCAACCAGGACTCCCGTCAGCGGTGAAAAACTGCTCGATAAACAATCAAACGCAACATTCGGTGGAGGTGCAGTGTTTGCCCGGGTACGATGGAGGTTTACCGCAAATTTTCATTCTCGAAGTGATTTCCAGCCGGACCGGCCGTGTGCGGTAAGTAGTGGTGGTGCTGTGCTTTCCCCATACCTTCGCTCATTGTCCCACCGGAAGTGTTGCACATTGTGCAGCGAGCACTCCGAGCATTTCGAGGAGATGCAATCGACTGCTGTCTGGCTGTGAGTGTGTTTGAAGTGCAATTCGAACTACTCGGCGACGGCGTGTTTGACAATCAATCCCACCCGATAGTGTCGCGCCTTTCAACGAACCGTCACTTCCGATCTGAATGTTCCTTCCCGTCGGGATACAACACACACACACAAATCACTTCCACTTTCCGTGTAACGTTTCGTGCTGCATCGTGCTTCAGCCCGGGTGGTGTTGCATTACTTGCCAGCTGCCAACAATAGGAAACACTCCATCATTATCTTCCTCGTGCTGCTCCATCCTGCTCCGGTTCCCCGTTCCGTTTCTGTTTGTGTGTGTGTGACTTCCACTCTTTATGTGTTTTTCCTACGCGGAAATCACGTTCAACCGACAAATGTTCAAAGGGAAGGAAACCTTACACCCATTCTAGCACATTGTGATGCGGTGTGAGAAATTGCAAATACCTATGCGGTGAAATGAAAAAGTCCGTGAAACCCAAAAGATGCTGCAACACCAAACAAGCTCTTCAAAAACAGTCAACCATATGCCGTGCAGGCGGTGACAATGCGAATGATTGTTCCGTGAAACAAACTGCAGCTTTCGCTACACTCGAAGCTTGTTCCAAAGAAGGCAATCATTTCTTGTTGGCCGTTTACACAGGTTTCATAGGAAAGCTCTAGATTTTAAAATTAATGTTAAACCTTTACGACCGTTCCAATCAAACGAACCGATCAGGAAAAAAAGTCCTCAATTCCAGTTTTCCAGTAATCCCACAATCAACAGTCATTAGTCGCTTATTCCACGGATTCAAAGAAAGGATCAAAAGGAATCCCGGAAAATCAGTTTATAGTCGTGTAGTAACAAGGGCGCATTATTTAATAATTGATTTATGCCATCCCTTTCGAAAGCTTTATCAAACAAACAAAAAATGTCAATCATTTCAATCATCACTTCTGGTAACAAAGTGAAAAACTAACTCCCGCTGTCCATCACCAACACAATGCACGACAAAATTGACCCACCCGCAACCCATCGTTCAATCCCTCTTCAACACCATTATTACGGCTAGAATAGATAATGTCGAAATCGTGACTGGAGATAAACATCCGCTGCACAATAAACTGCACAATCGGCACCGTTGACAAACTGTTACACGATGCCACCGATTTGCTGCCAAAGTGTTAGTTCCGACCGGCGCACATCGATTGCACTCGATAATCGTTCCGAGTATCATTAAACCAACCAGCGTGCGCGAGCCCTCGACACCACCTGTCAACTGATACATCCGGCCGGGGCGGGATGAATGTCTACCTTTTCCGGTTCTACCCTGCTCTCATTTCTCCCATTGGTTCTAACCCCCTCCTATGCAGGTACAACGTTACCAACCCGGACGAACCGTACTTTCTGGTGGAATCGCTCGAGAACCTGATTCATTACGGCGGTGCGTATGACGACATCGGCGACGACAACCCACTGAAAGCCATCATTTACGCCGTCAATCAGAAGGGCCGCAGCCAGGGAATAGTGGTAAAGGACTTTTACCTTGAGAGTAGCGTTGAAAACCGCGCCGGTAAGTACCCACATCCGTCCTGCCCCATCCCTCTCCCCCATCAGAAGATGATTTTTCTCGCCACACGTGACTCATGGCCCTTTTACCTGCCCTCTTTCCTTTCGCCCTTTTTTTCACACTCTCACGGCAGTGCTAACGAGCAACTCGCTCGATAGTATCTCTCCGATCCTTTTCGGTGTGCTGCTGACGCTGCTGGTGCTCTGTTTCGTTATCTTCGTCCGAGTGTACTACATCAAAGCGACTGCCACCAGCACCACCATCACGAACGTTAGTAATGACTTAGTTAGTAATTCAAAGCAAGGCAACAACAAACAGGATAGCCTGGCGAAGGTAAGTACACCAAAATTCGCACCGGATACATTACATTGTGCCGTTGTTGCACAACGGTTTGTCAGAATTTTTCGGGCACCGGTTTGAATCTCTCACAGCTCGCGGAGTAATGGCACAGGCCGGGCATGGTTGTGTTCAAAAGAACACCGGCGGAGGCTGTCTGTACGAAGAGCTAAGGTTTGCTTCAATGTGATCGAACGTTACCGACAAACGGTTGAAAAGTTAGCAGAACATTAAGTTGTGCGTTCTTGAAGGAAAATGAGAGATTTTTTTACTGGAACTTCAATTCATTACTTCACCATTTTCAAAAGAAAAGCTTGCTTGCGACAGAAGACAAACTAGCTTCAAAATGTCCAAAATCAGAAGCCCCAGAACGTTTCAATCCAGTTGGGCTCAGCCCAACAACAAACATCACCCACCTGCTCGTTTTCCGTTACGCTGCACAGCGCTCACAAACAATAGGATCTCGTATGTAAAACATCAAACAGTGATTTCACGATACATTTTTTTTCCTGCCGAGCATCAGCAATGGCACGGAAACTGGAAACTGTCGGTTTGCCTCGCCCGTGCAGATTCCTTCTTACGGGAAGCCTCACACCTTTGCGGGGCGCGCTAAATTCGTGTGATTGTGTCATTTCCTATCTTGTTTTTCCCATCTTCGAACCAGCCCATATCGTAATGGCCGTGTGTGTGTGCGAGTATGAAAGAAGTCGGAATAACATGAAACCCGATCCAAACAAAGGAAAACCCTGACTGATTGTGTTGCTACCTGCCTGGGTATATACACCATCGGGAGGCATGTAATATGACTGCTTCCAAAGCTACTACTTTACGTGTTTGTCCTTTATCAAGCCGTGTACTCCTCAAGAAATCGTCTTTCATTGGGTGTTGTCACACGGCAGACAGCGGTAACTGATTTCTTTTCTCGATGGGGGAAACCTCGGGGCACGGGTGGCAGAGGGAAAACCCATCACAACAACGGAATCAAATACATGCGTCAACGTTCGATACGATGCGATGGATGGCTAGATATCTAGCCGAAGCGTATCTTCCAATCATTACCGCTGAGTAATGTACTGTGAGATGCATGATTGAAACGAAAGCGCTGACTTCAAATGTCGATTTCAACCATTCAACAATTCAAGCTACTGTTTTGGAAGATGATGATTAAGAAATCACTGTTGTTTAAGGATTTCTATTTTGAAGGAAGCGGTTTTTTGAGAGATAAAAACTCGTGCGATCGTTGTACAAAGATTTTTTTCTGAAATTAATAGATGTGTGATAGGTAATTAAGACTCATTTTGCATAGATGCTTTGTTCTATCAACCTTCTGAAATACCATCTAACAGGAAAATATTGAAGAAAATATGCATTTTACAAATATGTAATACTTTATCAAATTATACCACACCACTTACGGTCAAGCACCCAATAATTCACCCTTTTTCTAAGCACGCCATCACCCTGTCCCTTTACAAAACTTACCACACCTCTTCTAGCCACATGGATGCCTAACACGACTTTATTGGATGGATTGTCTGATGCCATTCTCATTACATGACAAATCCTCCCGAACTTCGAGAGCCTTGTAAAGTAGTAAGAACATGTATGTCATATCATAGAGCTGTTCATTTTACTGGCTCTTTCATTATCCTTACACACTTATACAAACGTGGAAAACGTATTTGGGGCTTTTTCTTCTAGATTACGGCTAAAAGGCCTGGCTAGTGCTAGGTTGAAGAGCTGAGAGTTAAGCCCAGCCAAAGAGCTCAGAGCTGATGTTCAATGTTAAATTTCTCGTTCTCCAATAGTATACAAGCTACACCCCATAAAAAGAAGGACAAGTTAATCCTGAAGTATAAGTGACAAGATCCTCTAGTCATAGTTAGTAAGTTAGTATCTAATGAACTCTTTATCCCTCCAATATCACACCAGAGAACAACGGTTACGATAAAAGAGATAGAGTTGTCTTACGAGCGCTGGAGCATTTTTAGTACCTAATCGCTAATGAATATTCGCCTTAAAGCACCTGCCAACCAACTTGCCGTTATTATTTGCCATCTCATCCACATTTAAAACTTAACCTTTCAATTAATGTAACATTTAAATTGCTCACGAAGAGGCGCCGTGAACCGTGAATGTTTGCTAAACGTTCAATCTAAAGTAACGATCAAAACGATAAAACGCCCATCCGCCATCGCGAATAATGAACACACCCGCCGTCCTACCTTCCACCTCTGTTTCTTGCTCAACTTCCCTCGCTTTTACAGCACAACACACGGTGCGGTATGTTTTTTCACAAAACTACCAGCTGCTGCTGCTGCTGGTGCTGCCTCGAGTCTCGTCGTTAACTGCACTAGCTCGAGATAATGCACTTACCCTGAATGGCAATCGGAGCGGGGGAAGGGGGGCGCGAATCGTTTTCCATTATTGCACCTTTCCGGATCAACGGATCATTCATTCGCTGCACCACATTGCATATTGTGTTGCCCTTTTTCGAAACAAAACAGCAACAACGTGGGCAGAAAAACAACGACGGCCATGCTTACTTCCCGACTAACCTAAGCTGTTTAATGTGGGGAAATTGTGGGGAGAGGCAGAGGTAGGTAGAATTTTTCCCTCAATCGACGCTCCCTTCCCCCCCCCCCCTACCCCAACTGGAACCAAGAACAACACCAACGATCGAGAATTAGTGATGGTGTTTTCACGTGTTTTTCCCTTTCCCCGGACGTAACGCAGAGCGTTCGCCGACGAGTTTGTAACGAACCGTTAGAGCAGTTCGTTCTTAATTGGATGAGAAACAATTTTTCATCTTTCTACACACATATACACACACAATACACCACCGGCGGGTACGGGTGCCGTTACTTCACTGCTGTTCTGCAGCTGCAACCGAAGTCTAGGACTTTCGCTAACCAACCACCGAGACGGGGCGCGTGGGGTGGTAAACTTTCTCGAACCCTTTTCGGAGGTGTGCCTGGAGGGAACCCCTGCTACACTTCCCTATTTCAATCAAGCAATCCCGCTTACGTGGTGAGCGAAAATCCTGACGAAAACGCCGGGCGTCGTTGCTGCATTATCCGGACGTCGGAACAATCCGCCCCACTCCTCCAAGGTGTTGGGGTGAAAATTAGATTAAATGCAATTAAAATCCGCCGTCAAAGCGTTCGTCGCGCGGTGCGCTCGTAATTTAGCCATTTCGGCATTGTTTCGCTAGCCATTAGCACCAGCAGGCAGTATCGTGGGGAAAACGGGAAAAAGCTAGTAAAAGCTAGTCTTCCTATCACTTTCACACGCCGGGCTGTCTTTAACAGCTTTTTTCCTACACGCGCCGTTCTGGTGGGTGCGCTGTTTTCTTCGTCGTAAATTTTGTGCTTTTTTTGAAAACAAAAAAAAAGTTCCCCCGTTGTTGCTGCCCTTATCCACCGATTCCATAGTTTCTGTGCTCGGTTTCCAGTCGGCAGATTATGGTTTGTGCTGAAATGTTTCGTTCCACCACCAACCGTTTGTGCTCGTTTATGCAGGACCGGCAATCGTAACAGCGCCGAAAACAACAAACCGGAAGGACTTGCTGCTGAGCGGCACTAACTGCCTTTCGCGAATCGTGCTCCAGCCAAACAAGAGTGGAGTAGAAGAAAAAAAACACGGCTCACCCCCACACAAACACACACAGCGAGAACCATCTCAAAATTGCTCCACATTACCATTCCCCCACACACAAACACACGGTGGGTGAAGAAAATGGTTGTGTCGCACTGAATGTTGAAATGTGCGAAATAAAGAAAAACGTCCGCTTTGCTGCGTCTTGTTCCGGGCGTAATTAAATCTTCGTTTTTCACGTTTTCCTGCCAGACCCGAGGGGCAACTCTGGTTACGCGCAAAACGTCCACGGCCACAAAGTCTCGCGAGGCGGCAGAGAAAGCGAAGGTACGGACAAGAACAGCGGCAGAACAAATTTCTTCTGTCCCGACAGCTCGGGAATGAAAAATGCTACGCCCAACAACCGACTGACCGGACTTCAGTTCGAATGTTTTATTTCTGTTTTATTATACGCTTGAAGGACATGTTCACCGGGGATCTATTATTGCACACTGATAATCAGAACAGAATCGTACGGACGGACGGCCGCGTGCGCGAAGGTGGAAATGGAAGGAAAAAGAGAGAAACACGAAAAAAAAATCGCTCCAAAGCCCGAGGGTTGCTTTACGGTCACCACATTTTTGCCACCACCACCAGAACCGCGTACCCCGACGCGAAAACCATTTTGTATTAGGACGTTAATTCACGCTTCCAAACCCCCCCCCCCCCCCCCCCATCCCGCCCAGTGCGCCCACTCACCCATCCCATTATAATTGAATGATGTTTCGTTCATTAAACAATAGAAAGTACATCTTGTGCTCGCAGTGATCTTCACTGCGACTGGAGTCGGAGCGACAAACTCGGGCAGCCCGGCGCACCTTGTCACCTAGCGGGCATGAAAGCAAGCGAACAAAAAAAAACTAAGCACAACACAGCAAGATGTCAAAACTTCTTGACTTCTTGGTCGGATGAGAGCTTTAAAACAAGCGCAAAATTGCAATTTAAATTGTGAACCGCCACCATTCGGGAAAGACACCGAGTGAGACATAATGAGAATGAAATTGATTTTTTCTTCGCACTTAAAGACCCGCACACACATACACACACCCGCGAAAAACACATCGTTCTAATTGGTAGGAAAGCAATTTTGGTTTATGACTCGCCCCGGAAAAAGACGCGGGTGCCAGAACATTAAACTGCTGTAGTGCGATGTTGCAAAGCAATTGAAATATTTTTTTTTATTTTTACAACAGTGTCATAAAATTAGGAGGAAAAATAACAACTCCAATTTTACTTAAGATACAATCAACTCAAGTGAAATGTAATTGCGTTTCGTCCTTCTTGTCTCTGACTTTACAGAGAGGCGAATAAGGTCTCAGAGACTCAAAGCTTCTGCAAAAATAAAAGAAATAAAAAAGCTCTGAGTTTATTAGTACCTGGATAGTCTATGCTACCCAAGAAGTTTAGGTATCAATAGAATCAACTCACACCATCTTCATGAAGAGAGTACATTTGTTATATACATTTACATATTGTAAGAGAGTAAAGTCACTTATGCTTTTTTATCACAAATAACTTAAGACTCAACCTCAATCGTACTGGTCATTTTGAACAATTCATTCTAAATCCCTGCCATATCTAGAACATTGGATTAACGAAAGCAAAATACCGAAACATCCTCTTCAAGGCAGCTTGTAAGTGTTTTGCAAAATAGATACTAATCATTTTATTATTGCATGATTGCAGAACAGAAATTTGGCATTAAAATTTTCACCATCTTTCTTTCGATTGCGAACTTTTTGGTGGATTGTACAAAGCCCTTGAAGAACAAGATCTCTAGCGGTTGCCCACTCCGCGCTTAGGTTAACCAGCATCTGAACTTAACTAACTCCCCGCTCGAACTCACCTCTCCAACGGGTTAAAATCGTAACGAACAACCTACGTAAGAAATTCGAAGTTTGTTTCTAAGCATTAGACTCGACTTTGATAGGCTTATACTATATACTCTAGTAATCGTATAGTCCGAATCATCTTCTTCTTCTTCTTTGGCCTAACGACCCCTTATTAAGGTCATACCTGCCATTTCTGGCTTACTTGATTGATTAATACCCACGAAGTTGGATAGTCAGTCCTCACTATGAGGGAACGGTCCAGATGGGATTTGAACCCCGGTCCTGCGGTATGGAGCACAGCACCGTTGTCACCTACACTATCGATAGTTAAAACCCTACACAACAAGTACACTCCATCAGATGGAACTCTCCATAACGCTTCAAGAACTGCTTGTCAAAATTACTACTACGTGGAAAAAGCCTCTTTATTTGAAAATATATGGGAAGATAAGAACTAATGAAGAAACATTCTTCTTAATAACTTCAGGCCACATATTTTCAATCATTTTAATTTTAAAAAATCAAACAACTTCTATATCATAATCGCTAATCCGATTCTCATAAAAGAAAATTTATTAAACAAATTTACCCGGTTTACGAATAAAATATTCTACACATTATATAGAATAAACAGACAGTAATTGCAGGAAGTGGATATTTAATAGTATAAATCAAACAAACCTTTGTTTTTGCTACCGAATGGAATTCACTCGAAACCTCATACAACTGAGTGGATTGAATCGCCATCAGTCGTGCGCTATGAATTATCCATTTTTCAATTTCTCACAGCAAAGCGCTGTTCTTTCACGCTTCCTAAATCTGTGTAAAGAGAAAACTTCGCACAATAAGATTAATTAGCCGATTGTTTGGCCTTGGTAATCGTGGTAGAAAACCGATTACAATACTTTCACCGATCTTTAGTTTCTCTTTAGAGCTTTCTTGCTATTGCCCTTTCCCACTCCTTACTATTGTTACTTGCACTATTTAAACCGTGATTTTTCTGCTTTCTCCCTCTCTCTCTTTACTAAATGGAATCCTTTGTGCTGGTTGAATTGCATAATATTTCATCGACACCGGTCCAACTAACCGCGGTTCGCCGATGGAAACAGAAGTCAGCCAAACAAAGCCCTCGCTGGCAGCAGGGCAATACGGGCGGTAGTGGAGGTGGGTACGGCGGAACCGGAACCGGATGTGGACTGATCGTCGATGGGCGATCGCGGGATGAAAAGCTGGGCGCACCGGACGGCATGGAGGACGAGCGGGACCCAGACGTGATACCCGCGCAGTTTGGTAAGGCTCAATTAAAACAAATTTATTTCAATCAAGCTGCGGAACGGTTTCGACGCGCTCGCGTTGCCTTTCGGTGGGTTTTCTTACCATTTTCCCTTCCTTCTTTTCTTTTTCGCGACTTTCGTTGTGTACGTTGCAGCAGTGTCGAACGATCCGGAGAGTGTTAGCTTCAACTCCTCCAAGTGGCCAAACGGGAACTTTGTAAGTATGGCGTGAGAAGAAAAAAGTGTTTGTTCTCTTCCCAAAGAGCAATTGATTTTTCACTCAAAGCGGCAGTTTCGAAAAGTTTTCCGGCTCAAAGTTGGACACAAAATATCTTCAAAATTTGACTTTAAGTGATGTTCTGTGCAATTAAACGTTTCTCAACATTCACTACACGCTTCACATATTCAAACCCATATTCATAAAACGCATTAAACATTTTACCCATTAACCTCCGACACTGCTTGATATTCTAGACCAATCCTAATGATCATTATTCGCATCATTTATCCCTCCTTGAATATTAGTTATTTGACTACCACCTCCCCGCCCATACGACTCATAGCCGTCGTACGAAACCAATTTCAAAGCTCTCAGCTCGGCTACGCGCCATCCTTCCATGCTGTCTTCGGTCGTGTTGCACCAATCAGCAACCGAACCATCGAACAATAAACCACCACCGTGTAGCAGGTTTCCTGTTACATGACGAGAATTTTAAAGCTTCTAAATCACAATATTTTCGCACGACACCCAGCGCCCGGATAGGCACCGGTGTATTGTTCCGGCGTACTGACGCCGGCACTAACTTGCTGACAGACCGATAAAAGTGTCTTGCTGAGTGCTTTGCATGCCGTCTCGATTTCACGTATTAATAATACATTGCTGAAATTCGTTTTCTTCGCCACATCCGGCCCCATCGAGCGCAGACAATCGAACCGGGCCTCCAATATTTCTTTCCTGCCCCTTTTGTCCGGCGATCGTGTCGAACGACGTGTTCGAACCATTTCAAGCAGCGCCCAATGGCTGCCAACCTTTCCACCGGCAGGGGCAATGTTCGTGTACGTATCGATGCTGTACATGGTAAGATTGTCCACAACAAACAACAACAGCAGAACAGCATCGTCGATAACAACGTAAGCCCACCGAACACGGCATGCCGACGAGATGAGGTGGAAAGGAAAGCCCCCCCCGGGAAGGCTTCTTCCTGTTGTTGTCGTACTGTTCCGTACGAGCGTCGTTCGACGACGAACGAACCTAGGAAAGCGTGCCGGTTCGGTTGTGGTTGTTTGGTAGATCCGTGAAAAAACAACTGTAAACACCACCGGAGGAGTTCTTCAATTGCCCAAATCATCTAGAAACCAACACTACCCAAGCAAACCCTCATCAACGCCGGGCCCATGTTCTGCTTATGCCTTTTTACGGCCAAATAATCGTGTCAAAATGGTTCCCACAGAACTGAACCAGTCCGAAATAGCAGCAACGGTTGCTCATTTGGGGGTTGTTATCTTTTTTGTGTGGGTACCTCTTCCGGTTCGTATGGCCACCCTCGAGGGTAAAAGACGGATGGTGTCACTGGGTGTCAATTATCGTTTCATGTTCTCGACTTTCCTTGCCCGGACAGTACTCTTTTTTTTCTTTCCTTTCATTTCTTAATGCCTCTTGTTAACAACTTGTTGTTAGGAAAGGATGCTGTTGCTTATAGGAAAAAGGCGCTTTTTTTGTTCTGTATTTCTTGATTCCTATCTCATTGCAATATTGTTTTCCTGTTTTGTGCGAGCATTGATTGAAGATGTCAGCGAGGGCTTTGGGTTGGTTGGTGGTTGGAGCACCACAATCGAATGCTCATGGTTTTTCCCTGATGCAGAAGTCCTGGAACATTCTATTTTATTTTTTCTCTAGAATTTGGACGATCTAAAAAGGCGTTACGCACTGAATCGTCTAGTGTCATTATCGTGACATGATCGACCCACCGAAGCGTGGTAGGCAGGTAATCATTGTTATGGCTCCTCCATCATCCTTCTATCCTTCGTCCTGTTTTTAAATAACTAAAGACCATATAAAGCTTATTTGACTGAGATGACCTCTTCTAGTACCAGGATCACTAAGCCAATCTCCCTAGCGCAAGTTCGTTGATGGAAGCAAATTTGCTGGAGGATGAACATCTAATCAGCGATGTCTTACTTTTCTGGAATATTCTATGGTCTTCTTATTTGGCATTACAACCTTGATATGTCATTTCTGATCATATTCAGCCCTGCATAAGATGAGGCGGTCTGGATGGGATTTGATCCCCGATCCGGCCCTTTGAAGACGCCTCGCCCTTCGGACCCCCCCCCCCCCCCCCCCTTGTTTCTATACAAAGTAGCCGCAAAAGCAGATGTAATGTTGAATATTGCTGTATCATTATTTTAAAAATATGTTTCATTACCATTCCCTCTCGATCATAACACTAATTGAACCATCGCAACTACACTGCTTTCGAAGACAGCGCAAACATCAGTGGATGGAAAATTCCCCCGAGTGCACTAGTCATACACACCCTCCCCACAGCTGGCCATCATGTTTACCATCTCGCGATGTTATTGTCGTAACAGAAAATTAATTACCAGATCAAAAATCAATTAAATAATCGTACCCACTTCTGTTCGCTCTCTCTCTCTCTCTTCGCAGTATGACAGATACCCGAACCATGACATACGACCATCGGAGCTGCTGATACCGTCCGCGGCCGGGACACTAGGTCCAACGACGAATCAATTACACCCGAATGTTAATCAAGCGGGTGATAGTATTAAATTAGGTCCATACTACACGTCCGGCGGTCTATTGACGGGTGCCGGGGCCACCGCGGGAGTGCCGGGTGCAATGGGCAGCACGGCCGGCACCCCACTCGGACCATCTTACCTCAGCCCGGCCGGGTCCCATCCGCTCGATAGCGGCGGTTTGGACGGTGTTGGCGGTGGTTCGCTAATGTACGGCGGGCCGACCGGTGCGGGTGGTGCGGGCGTTACTGGCCAAACACTGGTCGGTGGCAGCCATCATCAATCAAGCCTGCTGCCGAACGGTAGCGCCGGCACCGGAGTTAATCCTAACGATTATGACATCAATGTACATACCATCAAAAATATGCTAATGACGACACGCGTGCCCGAGAGCTGCGTTTAGTTCGGTACCGCAATCGAAACCACCCGCGAGCAAGACGAACGCAAGACAGTGGCTCGTACACCTGATTGTCTCAAGCATTGGATGTCAGAGAGATGGTGGTTAGTTGCGGTAGGCTAACGATGATGATGATGTTGGTGACGCAGTTTGAGCTTCCAGGAGAGCATTGTTTTGATACGCTACCTTCGGCTAGACATCCTCGTTACTCGTCACCAGCAGCTCAAGGTGTACACGGTTAGAAAGGTGTTTCTGGTTAAATTTGTACGAAGCAATCATATTATTGGGGGAGGGAAGTGAACGCAACATGTTTCTAGTTTATTTCAACAACAACAAAAAACCAGCGTGACTGATTAACTTCCCTTTGAAAGTGAAAGAGAGAATAAATAGTTCAATTAATTGTTCTGTTTACTATGCGTGTTATTCTACTATCGGTTATCGTAACTCATATTCACTGTATCAACACCAATTTGTACGGCTAGCGAGCACATTATTAACCTTTCGAACTGTTTGTAAAGCATCCATTATTTCATCATTAGGATTTTAGGTAAAGGAATGTGTTTGGTACTGTTGTATCCACGTGCTAGGTTCTTGGAGGGTAGAATAAAAATAGCGAGCAGAACGTTCTAACATTGAGAAGATTGGCCCGACGGTATCGATATGCTAATTAGACTTCAATTTTGTTTTTTCTTGCAAAAAGTTCAAACACTAATTAAATCAAATTTATCTTTAAATTTGCACAAAGGAAAATCAAAAAGAAACTTGAAAACGGAACAAACTTCAGTCTGTTTGTTTTACTTCAAGCCATCCACCACTATGGCATGCCAGATAACTAATTGGTTCCGCAAGCATTCCGCAATGGCAAAGCACGATATAGCATGCCAAATGGAAAACTTATACGTTTTTTTTTATAATCCTTCACACAATCGAAACAAAAAGAAACATGTCACAGGTTCATTAACTGCAACCGAAACTGGGCACGTAGCGTTTGTTGTTCTGCGTCGCAGCACTGATGTGAGACGATCCAGTATCAAAGTTCAGTCGGAAGTATTGTTGTCAACTGTTTTAAGTACCCGTCCTCACAAACTTGAACACAAAAACACATCAAAAACATCAGCAACAAGAAACAGTGTGTGTGTATGGAGCGTGTAGTTTGAAGTTTTTAATTAGCAAGAAGAACAAAAATGGCGAGCAAGATGTGCTCGGCACTGCGGAACATGAAGGAATACACACCATTATCCAATATTTGGACAGCAAAAAAGTGAGACTCATAAACTGTGTTTATACCTCATGGCATTGTTGAGTTGTTTTTTTATTTCCTCTTTTACTTTAAAGACACGAAAAGAGTTATGTTTGCATTGGGAAAGCTCTTAGCGAGATGCTTGGCGCACACCGTGTGGGGAAGATCAGTTAGCAAACGAATGCGAAGGAAAGCGAGAAAACCAAACTAAAAATTTGATGTTAACGTAAGTGTAATAGAGTACATGGAACACATTGGCTAGGTAATCTGTTTTAACTAGAACGACGGCAAACGAGGATTTCCGATGGAGGCGCATGGTCGCTCACGCCGATAAGTTTCCAATAGGTAGTCCAATTGAATGATGTCCACGGTGTGATGGTGATCACACTAAATGCCTCAACCGAACAGTTTCCGACACTAAAATTTCCCCGTTATTTGTGTACCCTCTCGCAGAAAAAAAAACCACAACAGTTGTGTGCCAATTCTTAGTACCGTATCACAGTCCCCCAACACATATCACGTGCATAATCGAATCGTTTCCTACCTTTAGCACACTTCCTAGAACCATATCGGTAATGTTATCGTTTCATATCCAGTTCGTAGCTAAATCGGTCCTACATATCTCCAGTTTTGAAAATTTTTCAAACGATTTTATTGTCTGGCTCGCCCCCTGAAGTCTGAAGTATTGTTTCAGAGTATATAATAGCGAATGGTTAAATTAAACGAATCTAACTGTACATAGCGATCCACGGTTTTGCAACCCGTCAAACCAAACCCCTCTGTAAGCTTCCTACCAGTGGGAAGAGTCGTGTAAATAGGTGCGTAGTTAAGCGGTAAGCAAAACTTTACATGGTGTTTTAAAACGATGCAAACGTATGCTACACATACTCGTCATAATGGCAGACAGTTAGCAACTACACTGCAAGGTTTTATAAAACACACACACACACACACACACACACACACACACACAAACATATCTGTTTTCTCCTCGATTTTACTTTCCCGTGCTGATGCCAGCGGAAGAATCAGACCAGAGCTGTACATATTTTACTCGAAAAATGGGAAAACATACCAACACATCTAATAATTTAGTATGTACGAAAGCAAATGTTTAGAACCGCATCAGTGGCATGTGTACAACCGGCAGTTTGTAAAATGTGCCCCATCAAGTGGAAATTTGTTCTTATTACTAACAGAAGACAAAAAAAAACAGAAAAACAAACCAAAACAAAATCGTTAGTGTAAAGCATTCGCTCGTACACAGTTGGTGTATGGAGGCAAAAGAAAAACAGGAAGAATGATAAATCATCCTGAACACATAAAACAATAAGAAAACCCCGATCAGAAAGTGTAATGTTGTTGTACAAAAGAAGAAACTGAATAAAAAAATAAGGAAAAAGCAAAGAAAAAAAACACAGAACAAAACATCTGATCTGGATGGAAGAATGGTGTAAAACATAGCAGAGATAGTTGAAAACACAAAACCGAAAAAAAAATAAACATCCAAAGAGGGGTTGGAGCTAATTAAAAAAACAAGCAACCATTTTGAAGCTGTAGCTGTGTGTGATTTGTGACTCCCTTTTTTCTATCCATCTTCTCTGGTCGCTACGGAAAACCCACCAAATTCTCGCATCTCCTCCATTACAACAATACCTGGGAATTTGTGTGCAATTTGTTAGCAACAAAATGTTAATTCGAAATCAAACGAGCAGAAATGCTCCGGTCCGAGCGTCACAATTTAACGCTCGTCCAAGCGTAAGATACCATCATGTGGCGAAACGATCCGATACTTTACACTAATCGTTCGAAAATACCCATCACCCGAAGCCCTGGCGAATGATGAATAATAGCTGCGGTGGAACAATTTTCTCATGTTGAGTTGGACAAACTGACCAACCAACCGCCACCACCGCCACCGACGACTGACAGTGCCGTGACTACATTTTACTGCAAACATGGTAGGAAAAAGTTTTTCCCGCTTTTGCAGCCGGGTGTTGTTTCTTTACCATTTGAATTTTTGCCTGTACCGAGTACCTCACACCAGAAGCCACGGAACGGAGCGATAGAGCTAGTGTGCTCTTCTTACTTTTGCACATGTATTTAATTATTACAGCCCACAAAACTGGCCGTGATGAGGCGATGCATACGTTCTCGGAAAAGGGGGGGGGGCTGACTGGGTTTTGCAATTATGCATGTTTGCGTGCGGTTCTGTTTGTTTGAAGACCGTTACTTTACATGTTTGATTGTGGTCGGTAGTGGATGTCGGTTGAAGCTCCCGGCTTCATTGTACGAGCTTGCGCGCGTTTGCTCCCTGTTAAATGTGTATCCAAATACTCAAATGTAATATAAGCTAGGAATTTTAGTAGATTTACAGTGGATAGTGATCGTGATAGTTAATCTTTTAATTGGTTTAGATGAATTTAAAATGCAAATGATTTTGGATGTTTGTATACCAGTTTTCAAGAATCTTCTAAATGGTCTGTGCATCCTTGTTGAGTAAATGCCTGAAGCACAGAAATAATGTACGCCATCAAAGAAAAAAGTTTTGAAGTACTGTTAACGCTTATTACTTACTTACTTATCCAGCGCTACTAAAGGTGTCTTGGCCTACCGCAACAATTCTCGATATTCTGCCAATCTCTGTTTGGGCCTACCACGCCTCCTCTGTCCGTTTGGACGGCCTGAAAGGACTTTACGTGCTAGGTCGTACGATGTCATTCTCATGACATGACCAGCCATTTTTTAATCAATCAATTCCTAACTCAAGGAAAGAAAATATAATTTACAAATAAGTATACAAATGCTAGTTTTTTATAAACTTGAGCCGAAGAATAGTTTCCAATTCTAATTCTACTAATTCTGTAAGTATATCTGACTGACTGAGAGACTGTTTTTGTCGAAAGAGACTCTGCCCGTGAGGCTCATATTGCAAAGTCTTTAATATTCCTATCTAAATACATAAATCTTTCTCTTCTCTCTTCTTGGCTTAACGACCTCTCAAGGCCATGCCTGCCATTTCTGGTTTACTAGAGGTAATGATGAATGGTTTACTAAACTGGGGCGGCCAGGTGGCCGAGGCGACAGCGGCGTCGGTCTTCACACGGCAGGGCCGGGGTTCAAATCCCATCCAGACCGCCTCCCCGTACGTAAGGCTGACTACTTTACTACGATGAAAATTAAGTCACAGAAAGCCAGAAATGGCAGGCCGAGACCTCTCGAGGTTGTAATGCCAAGGAAGAAGAAGAGAGACTTACTGATACCACGTAGTTGGATAGTCAGTCCTCACTATGAGGGAACGGGTCCATGTGAGATTTGAACCTCGGCTTGTCGTCACCCCCACCTCCGTGCCACCCTCTATCTAACATCGCGATATCTAAATAACGATATCAAATTGACATGTTCCATCCTTCCCACGATCAGGGCGATCTGAGATAGATAGCAGATCAGAGATAGTAGTTAAAAATTATCTTGATCTCGAATTTAATTCCTTTTTTTATATATGTTTGTCACAGAACGATTTACGTCACGTGTAGTGTGTGTGTGTGTGTGTGTGTGTGTGTGTGTGTGTGTGTAGGACATTTATATTGCTACATTGATTGCCTACACTTCTTTCACTATAATGTGTTGGTTATTCTTGAGCACCCCTGATGAGACTGCTTGCTTCGCAGGATATTACTGCCAACATTTTCACTTAACCTAAGTGTCAGTACGACTTTTACCCCGAAAAGTTTGAAGCCCCCCCCCCCCCCCCAACGGATTTAGACAAACGTATTTGTAAATGCATATATCATTTAAACCTCGCCGGTTAGCTGATAAATGAATGGATGGATGTAGATGTATTGCAGAAAGATGCATGACTAATTATACTCGCATGCTGCAAATGTTCAGCGTCAAAATGTGTTCCTTAATGTACGTTAATCTACCATCAATCAATCATCATCAACACTGATTACTTCTACACATTTTTCTAGTGCATTATGCGAAACAGGATGTGCTAGAAATCAGTGGTAGTAATTATGATAGCTATATAAAGATCCATAGAAGCGGTACTACTCCCGGGAACAACTGTTGAGTACAGTTCCATGAAATAGTAACTTTTCATTTCCATTTACAACATACCAAATTATTCCTATAACCGATCACTCACTTCACAGGCTTAACCTAATTAAATTAAATTTGTATTGCTAAAGTTTGTAGCCTGAAAAGGCAGCAGAACCCACATTTCGGATGCATACAGAGAAAACTCAATTACTCAACGTTTTGTTTTAAGGCAGTGATGCGTTTAGACGTAATGCTACCAGCAGCCATCTATTTTGGTTGAAATACATCTGGTTCGTTCGCTCCTTTAGCCAATTCCACTACCTCATTTTTCTCCTCTTCTAACAGTGTTATTTTAACACGCATGTTTATATCAAGTCCAGGCGTGCATGTTTATCGTGCAAGAGATGTCATAAAGAGTAAAAAGGATAAAGTTCTCGAAAGTCTCTCTGCCAACAAACCAAAACGTAACAACAAAAAAAAGCGTTAGCCTCCCATCAATTTCATTGATATGAACAAAGCTCGTTGTAATTTCTAATTTCACTTCATTTTTTCTTTGCTGGCGCAATCCGTCCGTTTGCACAATCTCTCATGGGCACGTATTTTACACGCGTTGCATAAATTAAGCCACTAAAGGTGCTATATAGTAAATAGAAGAAGGGGTAGAAAAAACAAATGCGTTTCCTAAATACGTACGCACATCTTTGCACGCATCGGATTGTGTTCTGTGTGTGTGTGTGTGTGAATTTGAATCCAGAAATGGTTAAAGCACTGTAGATCATTAATAAGGAAAATGCATTCTAAATGCATTTCGCTCTGCAACTGTTGATCGTCGGGTTGATTCTGGCTCCAAACTACCGAAGGATCTACTTCGTAACGGCATGGATGGCTTCGGCCAGATATGCCACATTCTTGGAAGTGACACCGGCCATCGAAATACGTCCATCCTTCGTCAGGTAGACGCTGAACTCTTTCGATAAACGTTCGCACTGCTGCTGGTTCATGCCCGTGAAGCAGAACATGCCAATCTGGTCGGTAATGTGAGACCAGTTGCGCGATGAACCGAGCTCCTTCAGGTTGTTGCGCAGCGTCGAACGCACGGAGATGATACGATCTGCCATCAGCTTCACATCGCCAAGCCACTCCTGGCGCAGTTGCTTGTCGCCAAGGATTTCGGCCACCAGACGCGCACCATGAATCGGTGGGTTCGAGTACATCGGGCGAATAAGAATCTTGATCTGCGACATCGTACGATCCGCCTCATCCTTGCTATCAGTGATCAATGAAAATGCTCCCGCCCGTTCACCGTACAGACCCATGTTCTTGGCGAAGCTCTGGGCCAACGCAATCTGGTGTCCGTCACGCAGGAATGCACGCACTGCCAGCGCATCCTTGTCGACGTCACCGCTGGCAAAGCCTTGGTAAGCCATGTCGAAGAATGGGAACAGATTGCGCTTTTTGATGACGGTCGACATTTCGGCCCACTGTTCCGGCTTTGGATCGACGCCAGTGGGGTTGTGTGCACAGGCATGCAGTAATACTATGGATTTTTCCGGAATTTTCTATAAATGAAATGAGAAAAAAGCGATTGTTAAATGTTGGTTAAATAAAGACAAAACAACGTTCCTGAACACTGTAGCTCTAAAAAAGCATCTCGCATCACCATCACCCCATCGCATTAGTCAACAAAAGGGGTGCAAACAACTCCAAGCAAAACAACATCCCGTCTCGCGAGGCCTCAACAATACGCTCCAGATCAAGTCCAACTGATAGTGCGCCGTACTCTGACGTAGTGCCATGTGCTATTTAAGCCTATTTGCTTCGTAATGCCACTTCACTCACAAGCGATGGCGATAGTATTGACTTTCGTCATTAAACGACGTCGCGCGCCCGGTTCACCCCACTTACCGAAAGATCTTCCAGCGCTCCAGCAAAATCGAACCCACAGGTCGACGGGTCGTAATAGCGGTACGACTTTACGTTCAGTCCCGAATGCCGGAAAATTGGTCCATGATTACCCCACGACGGTGTCGGCAGATAGATGTCCTTCGGGCCGGGGAAGAAGCTGGACAGGAAAGCACCACCGATACGCAGTGCACCGGTTCCACTGATGCCCTGCACCGTCGCATTCAGTCCATTTGCCACGTGCTCACTCGACTCGCCCAAGGCAAGCAGGATGCTGTGTTTGCAGAATTCGGCCGTACCACCGATCGGTGAATATTCGTGATCGAGCTGCTTCTCTGCCAGACGTTTCTCGGCCTTTTTCACGCTCGGCAGTACGAATGGTTTGCCGCTGTCGTCGCGGTACGCACCGACGCCCAGGTTGATCTTTTTCGGGTTCGTATCGCGCTTGTACGCTTCCGTTACACCGAGAATAACGTCCGGCGGGCCCATCTGTACACCGCTCCACCAGGAGCTGGAAAAGCGCAATAAAAAAAATAAACGAATCAGTTATCAAAAAAACTAGTAAAATTAAGCTAGTAGTCCATTTTATAGATGTCCATAGGTGTTTGATCCTCGTGTTAGGGCAGTGAAACAAACATGAATCTGTTGAACATATTTGCTTAAAGCATTATCAACTGTTGCATCTGCAAGATAACATAATATCTCTTGTTCACACCTTTTGATAGCGTAAAAAAGGGTTAACAAACCGTTTAGCAACGTCATTCGAATTATTTCAGATAATAGATTAGCATACCGCAAATAACTAACTGTGGGACAATTTGCAAAAGAGTTAAAGCCATGTTGTGTAATCGGCACTAATCTGCAGTGTGCAAAATAAGAGTTACAGTACGTTAAGATCCCATTCCAGCAAAATATTGCTACCATTTGTGCGAGGTTTCGTATTCACCGGGTTATTTTTAGAGTTCGCAGTTCTTTAAACATCCACTAGCAATCTTGACCGCACTCCGGCCGTTAGGTAATCGTTGAACCATAAATACCACTCATCAACGTCATCAAGAGTGCGTTCGGCCTAGAGGGGGGTTTTCTAAAACGATCACGTTTCCGTCAACTGACCGTCGTGACCTTGCCAATTCAGCCGAAGGTCACTAATGCGGCTAGTGACCCTGCATCAGCAAAGCTAATGCCCCCAACGGCGCCCGCTAGATACACGGATATGGGTACCGGCGATAACAGGTATGCTTACCTGGCTCGTACTGCAGCCAGCTGACCTTGGGCTGGCAGAACATTTCGCAACAAAACAGCTGAGCTGCGCTGGAGCGCTTTCGAGCAGGCCATCTTTCACCGCTTTCACCGAGACAAGGGACGCAGAGCTGGAAAAAACTGGAAAACAAAAGCTAACAGTGAAGCGGCGCACGGCTGAGCGATTAACCTATCTGTGCGTATCTACCGACCGACAATCTCGGGCCGCTTGCTTGAAGCTTCCTACTAGCTTTTCTACTCACCGATAATGCGAATCGTTATCAGAGCGTTATCAAAACACGCACCACCTTTGACAAAGTTGGAAAGAGACGTCAGCCCAGACGTCAACATTACCCTGGTGGCCATGTTGGGAAATCGATTGACAGTTGCTGACTGCATTTAAGTTGCACAATTAAATTGTATATTTTTCCATGTGATTGACGGGTGATTTTTAATACTTGAATTATTATTAAAAAAATTCCTTTTTTTCTGATTAAAACCAAATAAATGAATTATAAAAAATAAAATAACCGTTCGCGTGTGCTGCTTGTGATCCAACCTTGCAAAAACGTCAATTTTGATTTTGACAGCACAGTTCATGCAGGCTAGGCGCGCGTCTTGCTCTGGAGAAAATGTGAACCGCCGTCGGTGTTGTTTCAACGCAATTATGAATTTAAAAAAATTATTAACTGGAGTAATTTCGTTCCTGGATCTTTCCATTCAATCCAAAAAATCATTCTTGACTCCGTATAATCGCCGTTAAAACATCCGTTTACAAAGCTATGCAATGCACAACAATAACAACAGCAACAAGAATTTGCCATGAGGAACACAAAAGCGTTTGAATTCAATGGAACCGCAGGTTTCCGCGAAATTAGAACAAAGGACAGCGAATCGTATTTTGGCAGTCGGATGGCGCATCGGTGCCGGAGTGTGTTTAGCGGCGGTTCAGCAGTTCTAAAGTGTGGCTTTCAAAATGGTTGAACGTTTGCTGCCGACCGAAATTAGTGAAGCAAAATATACCAGATTTCAAAAGCAGTACATGGCGCTGGCAACCAGATTCGCTAACCTGGACGCTGCCATTCCGGAGTGCCGTGTGTTTCGATACAAACGGCAAAGTGGCAACTACGCGGAACTGAAAATCATGTGCAAAAGGATGCAAGATTTGCAGCGATCGTTCATGGAATGGGCGTACCATTCGGCCGAGCGCAGTTTGAAGCGGAAGTATCAACAGTACGGCTTCCGTTGGCGGAAATACACTTCCTACGCGGACTTGTTCCTGAAATGGGCTCGCTACCTGATCGCTTACGATTCAGCTACCTACTATCCAGTTGGTTACATCTTTTTCCGGTTCGTTGTTGCCAGGGGACATACGGCCGTAACCATTCACGGTTTGCACGTGGAGGAACAGTATAGAAACCATGGTTTGGGCACACATCTGATTAAGACGCTCGAAATTCTTGCCCATCGATTGGGAGTGGAGATCCTGATTGTAGGAGTGGCTCGGCGTGATACAGCTCTGAAACGGTTCCTTCGCAGGCAAGGGTTTGTAGCAGACAAGAGCGAAATGTCGGTCAATGCGGAATATGAAACACTAGTAGCGCCTACCATGTGCTACAAGATCATGGCAGCACTTCGCGAATCTGCGATGTCGCTCAAGTAACTACCGGCCTAAGCCAATCGTTAGGACCACTGTGTAAAATAATACTAAAGTTTAAAACATTCACTTATCTCTATCACATATGTAAGCTGTATCTGCAACATAGTACGCAGCAAAAGGATATGACAAGGAAGTTTACAACATAATCTTTCTCTTTACGAAAAAGGTATGGATCAAATATTGAGGCCTTAAAAAGAATTCGAACGATAGCTGAACTTGTAAGACACGATCGTTGAATACGCTTGTCAATACTGTAAATAAGATTGTGTACTCATTTAAATGCATTTATGAATGGTACTAATGGATATGAAATAATATAGAAACTCGTCAGCGTTGATTCTTTTTCATTTAAGGTAATGCTAGCTCTTCAAAAGTGATTATATATTTGAGGAGGCGTTTTTCACACTTTTTGGATCCTTAATCCATAAACAGTGTGCATATGGGAATTTTCAAATTGCGGTGTTTTTGAATATGTAGTGAGGCTCATCTAACATACATGAATCATAAGTTAAATATACGATATCCAATTTCTTTTTTTCTTCACATTTATTACCATAACGAGGTACCCCCCTTTTCGTATAGTGTAACCGGCTCAGAGCTCTGCTTGCTTGACATGTAACGAGCATTAAGAAACTTTCTTGATGTTGCTGCCGCACTGCCAGCTGTCAAACCGCTTTCGCCAGCAATAATAAACGTCATTTTGCAAATGTTTTGTTTTGAAAACGAGAATATTATTTGCCGCGCAGCGTTTGTGAAAATACTTTTTATGCATACAATCGCGTAAACTTGAAGATCTACAATGGTAAATATACTGCTCTGCCGTGTGTATTGGGTAAAGAAAGCTTTAATAATGTATGTTTTCTTGTAATTTTTGTTTTAGCTACCGCTCTCTTTACTCAAAACAGCGCAGAGTCATCCTATGGTAAGACTGCTTTCCAATAACATTAGTTTTAATGAATCAGCGATGTTAAAAATACCTGAAACTATGCCTTTAAGTGTGGTCCTCATTAGGTCCTGTAATCTTCTATTAGTATAAGGCTGCTAGTTCTTTTTATTCCCGTCGTGCTATGTAGGCATCATTCCTCGAATAGCACGAACCCATGGCTGAATGTTTACTTGTTTAATGGCCGGCCGGCTGTGCTTGTTATTGCTCTTGAAGATCTGACTATATATGCCTACCTTAGCTATAGCTGCCATTCGCGGTGGTAACTTTAAAAATGGCTCACAAAGCTATATGCGTGCATTAAAATCTCGAGCGGTGGTGTAGGTCCGCCATTTCCGGCTTCCTTAGCTTGATTTAACCTCTAGCTAGATAGAGTAAGTCCTCAGTGCGGGGAGATGATCCACGTGGAAGTTAATAGCCGATTCTGGCTTGCGAGGGAGCATCAGCACAGAAATACCGTAGAAGAAATGATTCCGCTTCCTGTACGATCGCAAATGAGATTGCATTGAAAGTCACGACGGGTTGAGTGGTGACTTTTGTGTTGGTGGACGTTTATCGCCACACATTTATTGGGCGGTACAGTGGTCGAGACGGCAACGGCTTCGGTTTTACACAGGTTGCAGAGTCTAAAATTTAAGCAAAAGTTTTATAGATCCATGCCAGCATTCAAAAACCTTTCATTTTTCTGCGGATTATAAATTTAATTATACCATTAAGCGTAGTAGAACTTTATAGTATTGTTTCCTCCAGTTATGCGACTTCAGGTACGATTTTGAGATTGATTCTTGTTCTTCTATTTGTTGGCTTCCTTTGCTGTGACGATCAGTCCTGCATACAATGACACGATCTAGATGAAATTTAATTCTCATATCCTTTTTTTTAGCAACCTGCGCCGCCACAAATACACAACCGTTCCTTTACTAAATTGTAAAATGTTACTAAAAACAAGAACAAACACAGGCATTATCCAGAAAAGAACATATTAAGTCATTAAGTCTTATAATGTGGTATTGTAATAGATGATGTAGAATAATAATTAGTCTTTTTTTTGTAACTGAACGAAGAATGCTTCATTTATTAGTCATTCGATCCATAGCTTTTTTTAAACAACTTTTTCCTATTTCTCATTTAATTTTCTGGTGCAAAAGCTGTATATGGCAGGACTGGGTAGCTTTATTTGAAATAAAGTCAAGGAAATCATACATTAAGGTCAAGATATTTCGATGATTAGAAGCAGAAAAAGAAATTTACTATAATTTTCGATGTTAACTGTTTACCTGTTTGAATTTTACCATCCAATATCATTAGGATTACTAAAGTGTAAAACATCTAGGTCAACATGAATGTCGGCACAGAATTGTCATTTGAAAACTTATTAAGAACCATGCAACACAGAATCATGAAAGATTTTTCCATTTTTTTCTTCTATATATCAAAATTTTTATGACACTTTCCGTTGTTTGTGTCACACCTCCTTCTGGGCACATAATTATTAACTTTATAATTTATTATCGAATCTTATGGTAACATTTGCATCAGCGCCGCGCTTGTTTCTTTCGCTTTTTTATCATTATAATTGTCTCTTGATGGCTTCAAACTTTGCATATTTTTAATGCTGTTGCTCGAACGAACGGAACACACATTTTCATTTATGCTGACAATAATAAAAACTGCCAGCGCGGTGTGACGCATCCTATCGACGGCCGTTCGCGGAAGGAAGATCTCCATTAGGAGCGCTCTTTTCATGCACACCGATCGGTTGTCAATCTGACTCATAAAGATACTAAATTATTCGCTTCATTTCGTTTGTTTCCTTTTTTTCGTAATCTTTCTCGTCGGCCGGCGGTGTATCGGCGTGCATCCTGACCGCAGTTGGTGGAGCTAAAAAATGGCGAAACATACAACGGACACCTGGTGAGCTGTGACACCTGGATGAACATTAATCTGCGGGAGGTCATCTGCACTTCTAAGGTAAGCATTTCAGCAAAGCTGTTCGGCGAACGGCGTCTCATCCTCTGTCCGTCCACTCCGCAGGATGGTGATAAGTTTTGGCGTATGCCCGAATGCTACATCCGGGGCAGCACGATCAAGTATCTCCGCATCCCGGATGAGGTAATTGACATGGTGAAGGAGGACATGCAGTCGAAGTCGCGCAGCCGGGCCGAGATGAACAAGGGTGGAAGGAACCAGAACCAGGGTCGGGGTGGCGGTGGTGGTGCTGGCGGAGGTGGTGGTGGGGGTGGTGGCGGCGGCGGCGGTGGGCGGAACAATATGAACGCCAACAATCGGAACACTTTCGGTGGCAATCGCGGTGGAAACCGGGCCGGACTGGGGAACCCGAACCGAAACGCACAGAACAAGAAATAAAAGGCTGACACCGCGCGGAACTGGTGGTTTAGTGGTAAAGATTGCTTCTTTTCTATTATGTTTTGGGATAATTTGCTAAAGTTTCTCGCGACGCACACATTCGGTGCTATTCGGTGGTCGGTAGGTGGATGTGTGTAGGAGGCCAGTAGCAAATTAAAGTTACCCTCGAATCGATCGGTTCGATCGGAAATATGGAAATGTGCAGGAGAAGAGGATGAAACCAAGCAAATGCCCATTTTCTGTACGACTAAAATTCATCGCGCGAACCCGCCTTATTTGGCCACCGTCACCAAACAGCGGGTGTTGATTTTGAACGCATGGCAGGATTGCAGGGGAGTAACATTTGTAAAAATGGAAACATTCATATTCATAACTCAACCGGCAAACCGTTTGTTTACGGCAGGCGACATGATGTAGCGTCGGTTATGGGTAGTTTGGAAAATTTAAATGTGTCATTATTCGCCAGTTTGATTTGCAGTAACCCCTCTCATTAGCATCTGTTTAGGTGAGTGGGGCGTGAAATGCGTCGGAATGGGAGATTCGGTAAAAGTGCGTGCTTCCTATACCATTGGGGTTTGTGTTTTGCACTAACTGAGTCAGTCGGCGGTAAAATATTGGCCAATAAATTTTAAACGAACGTTTAGATAGGCGAAAGACATGTTACCGAGACAATTTATTGCGGTTTTTTTTCTATTCTATTCATGACGGGGGTTTTTGAATGTGTTTCTGAATGTTGAATACAATATGTACAGCAGCTAGACATCTTTGGAACTTATCTAGTATCGTACCTGCGGTAATGATAGAAGTGTCTGTAACTTACACGGCGAGTATTTTGTTTATTAATTTAAGCCGTCGTTCAGCATGTGCAATTGGTCGATAAAGTTCTCTTAGCAAATACCCTGGAATTAAACTGCAATCATTTTGATGAGTCAAATAGAATTTCCGCTTTTAGAAGTTCTGAGAACACGAATAGTATTTTTATACTTGTGTAATTACATTGTTATACACCCTCTAAAAAATTAACTGCCATTTTCAATTTTCCCTGAAGTCCCTTAGTACAAACGATTCACCAAATAACCATTCGACGGAGGTAATATATCTGCCACAACACACTATTCAGCATGACTTCTTCTTCTTCTTGGCCTAACGACCTCTTACACTCAGGTCATGCCGGCCATTACTGGACTTATTGTTACCGCATAGTTTCGATAGTCACTCCTCACACTATGGGGGAATGTCCCAGAAGAGACTTGAATCCCGGTCCAGCCGTGTGAAGACTGCTCCAGCTGTTGCATCTACCACCGGGTCACCCTAGCATATCTTCATTATCAGTTGATTTGGTCCAACTATTGCCAACACAGAACGAATCACTAGTATTGAAGAATACGAACAGTGCGAGCTTCACTGTAAGCAAGTTAAATTTGATAGTGTGAAGATATAATGAAGATAGAGAAGCACTTTTCGATCATTGATTACAGACGTCTGCGATACTATCTCTCCTGGAGAACGAAGAATATTGAATTTTCCTTGGACTGTTCGCCCAACAGTCCTTTATAAATTTAAAATTGATTAGAGGTTAATGAGAGAACGGCTTGGAGATATTGTCGTTGAGCAATTTAATTCCAAGCGTTGGAGCATACGTGAAGAAGATTCTGTACAGCATGAGCAAGATGTCTACTTCCAAGCAATGGATAATGAATCGTAATTAGCGATTTGGACATTGGCATGGGAAGATAATAATTGTCGATTTTTTTCTGAATCCTTGATGATTGAAGATTTCTTGAGGTTGCATCCAGTCTACCAAACTAGTAACTCTGTATTGAATTATGTACTGATTATACGAAATCCCAAATTTCTACCATCAGATGATGGCTATGGTGGCTTGCATTTTGGACTTTCTCAACGCGGGATTTAACTTTGCTTCTTATATTTAGACATACATAAGACCTAAAAGGAATGGCTAATCTGATATATGGTACTCTGAAACTATTGAACACCTTTAAACCATTTTTTCTTGGACAGAATACAATATTGCCTTAGACTCAGGTTTATGCAACAAAGAATATCTAGCAGTATTGATCCATTTCCATTGTTCAGAGAAATATACGGACGGAAAAAAATGTACAAAAATAGTTAACTACATAAAAATGCCACATGTAACCTGCTACATATTAAGTTAAATTTCTTCCAAGCCGTAGGAAGGAAGAATTCAGTGGGATAGAGATCCGTTTATTACAAGGAAAAGCCTGTCACAATTTATAGCAATACATCATGTATTATGGTTGACTGCTTTTTCTCTTGAAGTCATTTTGAACCATTCATTTAGGATCGAAACCCTTCAAATGCACAGATCGGACCAACCGTCCAGATGAGTCAAACTGCCCAGCACCGCAATCGATTCACGTTTCCATATTCTGAGATGCTGAAAGATATCGAATCTTTTCAAGATGAGAATAAAGATTCGTGGCTTTTTTTACGTATTCGTCACACCTTTTGTGTCGTCTCCCAGTTCTGTTTTTTTTTTCTATTTCTTGCTTTTATGAGCTTAATCTTCAAAAAAAAAAAAAAACGGTTTGCGGTCATCATTCGTGTGAAGCGAATGTGCTGGCAGCATTCAAAACATCACTTCATTCTTTGCTCTCCGCTCAATTTCGTGTGGTAGTCGGGGAAGGGAAAAGAAAAGAAAGAGCTCAAGAGTCGGGACATGCTAAGCCAAGTGCTGCCTTCTAGGTACAACGAGCGACAGAAAACACATAAAATATAATAGACCTTTAAATCGTGGACGAAAACTTCCAAAAACCTTTGCCATCCATTGCCTATTCGGGCGGCGTGGACGGTGGACTATAGTGTCGGAGCAGTCCCGAAGGTCCAGCGCTTGAAAGCTCACGTCACGGCCGGACGTGCGGTGGAATAAGCGAAGATAAATTTAATTTCTTTTTGTATAAATTATTCCGTGGGCCTGCTTCGCGCCTGCTTCATTTTCTTGGCCCACGATCATCACTGACGCGGGCTGGTTGTTATTCTTCACCAGCGTTCGCGCAACCCACAAGAACGTCGATGATGCTTAACTGATTCTCAGGTGAATAATCATGGCCGGGTCACGAGAGGCTGCCCAGTAGGGTTCTTTCTCTTGAAACCTATATCCCCCCCATTTTTGCAGGGTGGATACAATGTTTTAACTTTTGAAAATTACTTTCAGATTTTTCTTTTAAATTTAAAGCTCAAATCTTGATGCTTAACGTCCAATGAGTGTATTTTTTTTTTATTTCTAAACAAATGTTGCACCCTCCATCAACAACGCACCCTGTGCAAGCTCGTGCAAGAGACTCCTAGATGGGGAAAAGCTTGATAAGGCCGTAGCGAATGTACCCCATTCGAGCCCAATCGTAACCAATCTCCTCGGAACGAATCCGTTTGGCAGGCAACGTTCAGAACCTATCGAAAGAGCCATACACCGCTGAAGGAGTCACTGGGGAGTCACGCAACCGGTGATGAGGCAGCGTACGGACGAATGGAAGAGTTACCCGGGGTACCACTGGGTGCGCGATGCCCCGTCAAAAAAAGGCAAGAAGATAACCAAGCAACAACAGCAGGAACAAAAACAAGGGTGGCAGCTCACAGGGCTGTGGAGAAAAACCGAACCGCGCCGCGCCTCAGAAGTGCGCGTGTGAAGTGGGAAAGAGCGAGAATTAATCGTTTGAAATCTGTTAAAAACGACACCTCGACCAAATTGAATAAAAGCTAGTGTGAAATGAAAGGAAACCGGTTTTTCTTTCTTGCAGCGCGTCCTGCCCGCGTTCTAGGGTTCTACCATCGTTCGTTAGTGCGCTATTCAGTGCCTTGGGCTGGCCGCTTTCATTGCTGCTTGTATAGATCGTCCGGTCGCGTTACGCCATCGTTCCCGCTGGGATGCTGTTTGCGATTCTTGCTCCCCATGCTTTCGCGCTTTGTTGGAATTGGCTTCGGTAGATTCTTTGGCTGGAGAACCGATCGGCGAACAACACGAATCCGGACCAATGGTACCGTGTGTACCATTGTTCCCGATGGAAGTGCCAGAGCATGCTTGGCACCCCAGCATCCCCGGCCGACGGTCGCGAGGTGAGGGTTTTGCTGTTTGCGGTTCGAAGGCGATGTTGTTGGTCACGTTTTTACATCGTATTTAACTCGCCGGGATCACACTCTGGCGTGGCACTATGGGTCTTTGCTGCAGCAAAGTGGTTGATCATAATGTGAGCTTTGGCTTTTTGGATTAATGATACTAATTCCATGAGGTATTCTACAAAATGGGGCGGTCCGGTGGCAGATGCGATAACAGTGCCGGACTTCACACGGCACGACCGGAGTTCAAATCCTATCCAGATCGCCTCACCGTACGCAGGGCTGACTACTTTGCTACGGGTAAAATCTAGTCACAGAAAGCCAGAAATGGTAGGCTTAGACCTCTCGAGGTTGTAGTGCCAACGAACAAGAACAATTCTACAAAATATTTATGGGATATCCTGCGGCAGGTAACTAATAGCCATGGCTGACGTTAGTCAAATTAAAGATCTGCATTGTTTCAACGGTTTTCGAACTATTCCGGTGGAAAATTCTATTCTTTACTGGCCCTGGTTACTTAATGATTTCCACGATCGCCAATTGATCTTGAAACTGAAATATATTTTTAACTAGTAACTTCAGCAACTTCTTCTGAGTGATTTTCACAAGGACCGATTTGTCTTAGACATGGACAGAGAATTTCGTTTTATAATATTCATCGTGTCATGAGAAATCTTCATCGCTTAAACAGTTGCTCATCAGATAATGAAACCTTGGTTTTCTCTAGAATTTTGGCCTCTATGCCCTACTTGACGCATTTTGGTTTGCCTCCAGTAGTATACTAGGAGTTACACGAGTTTGGCTGGGATATACTAGGATGTGCATCACTATTTCCAGCTTCCTTGCAGAGGGATAAATCTCTTAGTAAATAGCTCTTAGTGCATTATATTTATCAATAGTTGCTTTGAATGAATTTATAGCGCTGTAATGTTACGTCTGTACATAGAAGACATGATAAAAAAGGAAGAATCGCTAAGATATAGGCCAATCGCAAGGAAAATACTTAATATTGATCTATTTAATTACCAATGAAACGTTTTGTATGAAGCTTTTTAAAATTTTATTAAATTTACCAATATTTAATAATTTGCCAGCGGATAGAGTTTGAAGGTACCAATGTTATTCTTATATACGATCGTTATTAAGGAAATGGCACTGTCACAAAAAATCGTGATAAATAATTTTATATTCACACGTCTAAATAAAATTCAAAATTTGATAGACAATTTTGGAATTGATTGAATCTTGTATATGTCCATCGCAACACCTCTTAGTGGTACATAGTTATTCTCCGCCGATTGTAGCCATCGATCAGCTTCCCGGTTAAGCCGGGGCTGCGAATGAGTATCGTACCGCCAACGTCCACACAACCAAACCCGATCCCGTTTGTAGCAATGTGCTGAAATACAATGTTTTTACATAAAATTCTCATGTACCGACGACCGGCTGGTCATGGCCCTGCCACCAACCAACAAGACCCCGAAAAAGGGTTTCCCGTCCAACCGCGCATTGAACTCTACTGAGCTTTCTCTGCACGGCACGGCACCACCACAAATCCATATGCAATTTCGCAAAGTGGCACGAAACGTTCCATGGAAAATGGAACCATTTTCGAAACGTTCTTTACTGCCATCCATGGTGTGTGGGGTGGATTCTGCTTCGATTGTAATCAGTAGAGGAAGAAAATGGGGTGGGTGGGGTTAGTTGGAACGGGGCGCGGGCATTAGGTGTGATTTCACACCAGTCTCAGTTCCGCGCAACGATTGTACGCGTGAGATAGAGGTTTCCTGGTGGGATGGGGATGGGTTGTGCATGCCTAATTTAGCCTCGAGCGAGAAGGTTTCATTTTCCGAAGAAACCATTACAAATTTTCGCAGCGTCCGCAGACACAACTGATTTCCCTATTAGGAAGCGTACCGTGAGCGGTAATTCTTGTGCGCATTCTGTATCAATTTATGGCAAGACAGCACCTCTGGCCGACCTCGCTGAAAACGGATCAATTTCATCCCGAACGCAGCACGAACCATTTTCGGGACATGGTTGCGGTGGCGTGATGGGTGGGAATGGATCATTTACTGGGCTTTGTTTTGTGCTTCTTTTTTTTTTGGGAGAATGACTCGTGCGATTGTGAAAGGCAGATGACAGCGAAGACGACACCAACACCTCGCGTGTTGGAGGTCTGGATCGCCCGGTCGAACACATAAAATTGCTAATCGATGAATATCGATCGCAGACCGTGTGTTTTTTGCGCATCAAGGGATGGAATTATGCGCGTCGGTGTTTGCGCATTACCATCGACACCCGACCTGTGTGCAGTCCCATTCTGATGTCATTCGGTTGATGTATCACCCGAAACGGGTAGGATCGGCACGGAACGACACCAAAGTAAAATGGAGAGCAATAAGTTGGTATGGCCGGTGTGGATGAATTCCTGCCACGGAACGAATTCGTTGCATTTGCCCTTGGGTAGGTACTGCTGCCAAAGATGCCCGGATCGGTTAAATTGGCAATCTCGTGTTTTAAAGCAGTTGTTACTGCATGTAATGCGAGTTAAAACCGGTGGCTAACGTATGCATAATTTCAGCCTGGCCGAATGGTGTTAAGATGGACACTTCAGGGAAGCAACAGCTGCCGCTTTGGTGAATGTACAGAGCATTCCAGGCCCAGTTTATGGCAAAAGGTTGCGTCCAAGGATTTAACTTTTTAAAAGAAAACTAATTGGTGGGAGTGTTTTCACATTAAATCATTCCAAAAATTTTATATCTTTTTCCCGCTTCTGCTTTCCTTCAGAAAGCTTTAAGGTTGTAAAATAAATTTTGGCAATTTTGCTTTTTGTTTTAAATGTTCTTCAATTCCTGCACGCCTGCTAATGAATGCACTCGCAGCGGAAGTACAAGTAATGGGAAAGTAAATGTACGGAGAAACATTCATTTGCAGCAATTTGCTTTGGCACAACAGCGGCTTACGCAAAACGTTCATTTCAATAAGCAGCCTTAAGCGTTTCCGCCCTCATTATGATGCATGTGTGCCAGAGGAACCATCAATCAAACCCCGAAATAGATTCCCAAAACTCTCCGCCCCCCCGTGTGTGTGTAAAAGATACAGCCAAAACACGCATTTCCCGCAATGGAATTGAAGGCTTCGAGTACTGCCTAAAAGGATGCTATTAGCTACGATCCGTAGGAGGTACTCCAGAAGCTACAAAATAATTGCCTAGAACCCACCCGGGCCGGCTCGTGAGCAGCACACGTACGCACAGCTGGTGAAAAGAAGGACGTACCGCCGCTACTTGCTGCGCTCAATCAAAGAAACTCAATCCCCGATTTGTGATTCGGTCGACCGACCCACACAATCTAGCGAAGCAATCGATCGAACGGCGGAGGTAAAATTGCTACAACAAACCACGCGATGATTAGGTGGGGGGGTTATCCTGCAAAGCGATTCAAAATTATTGCTCCATAATCACATAATTACCCATCTGAGTTTCTTAGCGTTCTGAAAACCGTTCGTCCATCTTTGCTGGGTTTCGTTCTTTCGCTTTCCACCTTTAAGCTAGCGCTTCTCGTAGTGACTCCGCTGTCTTCTTGTCGAATGATCTTTTCACCCGGTGATTGATGGAACCTGGGCGCGGATGCGGTTGTTCCCGTCTTTCTCCCACATGTGTTCTGGAGGAAACGGGCTTTGTGGTGTATTACAGTCGATGTCAATTTTTTGTCCGCTCTGAATTTTATACTGAAGTATTTTAATACATTCTGTTCCTCTTCGTATTCTCCTTGCCACTTCATATACAATATTTGTATTCCAGTATGTGATATCTTCAATTTCTTATACTCACTGCTCTTGGTTTTACTCTCAGTTCTGATCGTACATTGTAATCGACCCCGTATTCGGAAATTCTGCTTCCCAGTCGGACTATTTCAAGGTCTGATTGTTTTGCAATAATGAAATTTCTGAGCTCACAGCTCTTCCCTAATAAATATTGTATCCTGTCCTTGATAATGCCATCTCAATCAATCACATGGAATCTTTCATACTTCAACTTCAAGTTATACTTAAAAAAGACACCATCAGGTGCTTCTCAATCAGGGTATGGTTTTCAAATAATTATAAATTTAACGGCAAAGGCTGGTAAGTCATATAAAAAATATTAAAGTATTATTTTACCAAACTGAATTAGCTTAGTGCGAGAATTATTCACATGACAGTAGGTAAACCTGTTTAAAAATTAATAAAGCTCTAATTATTGGAGACTTATCTGATAGCTGATATGATTAGGATTGGACTGAGTCTCAATGCGACAGAGATAAAGTCCTTGCCACTGGGAGGCTCTGATCTTGAAATAGTCCGACTGTGCAGAGCAGAGTTTGAGTATACGGAGACGATTTCGATATACGATCATAACTGCTGATAGTAACAAAAGCAGAGACTCTCGGAATACAACAACGAGATCCAATACTGATAAGCCCTTGTTGTTCTCGTAATTTTCGAGCGACAGGTGCAAAGGACTACGAACTAGCTGATCTATTGAGTGGTTCAGATGTCCTGATTTTGGCCACTTTGGATACTATGGTTAGGGCGGTGAAGGACAAAAAGGGAATCATCAGTAACCTATTCGGCACAAGGTATAAAGGAGTGGACTCTTCCGGTGGATCATGTGAAGTCGCACCTGGTTCCTGGTTAGGTATGCAGCTCTGGACTGAGTTTCCTGGACACGGAAACCTGGTGATGTCTTAACAACATTCTCCATAGAGCATGTCAAGCAGAAAAGGAGTCCAACTTTGTACAGACATTGAACTCTTACGTCGGCTGAATGTTTAAGTTTGATATACTAATTCTAACATCAGTTCTTTCTAATTATTTTTATCCCTGTGCTATGAGAGACAATCAATTATGAGAGCACGCAATATATTCTATTTCTCTTTATAAACCAGTCTTACAATTTCGAGACTTGGACAGTTTTTGTTTGAAATTGAAACTCTTATAAAAATATTTAAAACCACAACTTCATTCGTGTCAATCATGGCGGCACAAAAATGAGTAACTTACTGTAAATCCATCCATTTTTCCTGATTCCTTCCTACACACCACCTTATTTGGAAACACACACACACACACTTCCAAAACTATCTCCAAAGAGCATCTTGGAATCGCGCTATCTGCTTCACGATCGCGCACCGAACGATGGAGGAATTCCCTGGCAGTCCAATTCTGGCAGACATTTGTCTTTTTGTCACTTCGCTTAAAGGCGCGTTTCGTTTCGCGTTTCCTTTACATCAATTCCCGCGTCCCATTCTAATGCACGGCCATTACTCTCCGCACATTCCGCCGTCCCAACATTTTAAAAAGCGTCCAGCCTTATTTCCATTTCTGCTTTTGGTACTAAACCCCATTTAGAATGTGTGCTGCGGTGTGTCATGAAAGTGTTTTCGGTGCATTTTTGGGAAAAATTCTTCTCGCTTCGACGAGACGACTAGAATTTGTGTATGTTTCCTTATTTGTTCGTTTAGTATGATTTTCTGGCTCACTCTGGTGCTCTGGTATTAATTACATTATTTGTTCAATGGGGTAAGGTTAAGTTGGTAGTTGTGTTTCACCTATTTGGTTGCTGCATTAAGTACGTTTCGGTGTAACTTTTAGTATTTGATCTCTTACATCGGCTTCGGAGGTGTCTTCCGAAAATGGATTTTCAGTGTTTTTTTGCTGTTTGCCTCGAGCGACGGAAACGAAATGAAAGAACTTTCCGTTCTTCAACGTTTCTTTCAAAGGTTTGGTTTAAAAATCATTGACGCTACAGACACATTCTGTTGCTGGACGTGCATCAATGCATGCATGTGGTGTGCATGCCTTGCCCGGACTTCGTTGAAGTCAAGATGCATTACCAAACAAAACAAAAAAAAACTGCTTTTCGGCAATGTGCGTTCAAGCCATACCACTTTTGGGCCGTAAACAAAACCAAGAGTGGGAAACGGGACCCGAAGAAGCAAGTGTCAAAAAGGAAGCCACGCAAAATATTACGGAACGGAACACGGGCACGGAATGAAATGAATCGAAACGGAAGGATTTCAGTGCGATCGGACGACGAACGTTTGGGGAAGCCTCAAAGTCGAAGGCAGACAATGAAGGCGAAGGCACTTCGAACGAAACGAAAAAAGCGTAAGAAAATGCTTCAAACCGTCACCCAGACAGAGAGAGAGAGCGTGGTTTGTAAAACGATCTTTTGATTTTGTTTTCCTTCGTACAACAACGCTCGTCCTTCGCATCCCTCTCGAGCATGGATTTATGCTTCCTTTGTGTGGCTTTCAGACCCATCCGCACACCAAGACACACACCAAGAGCGGCCAACACATGGCCAGTTGAAAGACGATGCTGGCCCGATCGGCCAGAGCATAGAAGGAAAGTGTAAAGAAAGAAAGATGTTCAGACACTTGGCACAAAAACTAAGGAGGAAGAATGAAGAAACGCCCGAGACCGCGGACCAGAGAATCGGAGACGAAACGGACGATAGCATAAAGAAATTCCGAAAAAGGTGTGATATGGCATCCCGCTCACTCGCCAGCCGGTAGCCAGTTTGCGTGATAAGATAAGCTAGATACGGGCAAACTGGCTGGACAAAAAGCGTAAGAAAATGTGCTATAATACGCGTCCTCGTTCGGTCAGAACAGAATTTTCTGCAACAGCTCGATGTATTGTGAAGGAATCTCCCTTTTGCCCTTGGGAGCTCGGTTTTAGTATTGGTTCTCTGTATTCCAGCCGGTGATTTATGGCGACCGAACTTTGATAGTTTTCCGATGCAATTATATTCCTGACGGTGTGAAAAAAAAAAACATCCTCATTACGAAGGGATGCAGCCGAAGGACATCATACTTTATTGTAGTACAAGAAGCTGATCGTTCGACAACTCATTGATGCTGGCCAGCATGCTTTTGAAACGTATTCTGTTCTCCGAGATTCATGACAATACTCTGTGAACATTCTTAAGTCTGAAACCTCGATGACTGTGAGTCCTGTAACCCAACTGTACCTCGCCTTTTTTATCGTGTCTGATATGTACAGATTTGTAGCCTATAGAGTCAGGAAATTTCAATTGAAGATTTGTTCGCACTATGAGTTTTGCTCTTAGGATCTTCATAATTCTGCTGAAGGACAAATAAAGTCTTATGAGGAACCTCTGAATGAAGAATTCGGCGACCAAACAGTGACCCTTAAAATGCAGTAGAAGATCCATGAAAGCCGATACTTTATCACTTGGAGTCTTTATGGTTCGGAGCGGTCCGATGGCCGATGCAATAACGGTGCCGGACTTCATGCGGCAGGAACGGGGTTCAAATCCCACCTGGACCGCCTCCCCCCGTACGTAGGGCTGACTACTTAACTCCCCGTAAAATAAGGTCACAGAAAGCCAGAAATGGTGGCAGGCCGAGACCTCTCGAGGTTGTAGTGTTGCCACTAAGGAAAGAAGAGTCTTCATACTTCTAAAATCTCAAACTTAGATCCAGAGATCCTAATCTCTAAATGGTGAAGACTTTCCTGGACAAGATTGACATTACTTTAACAAACTTGGCGTCTTTAGTTGAGATTAAAAGCCCTCCATGTGACAATCACTCAGAAGGAGGATCTGACCGCGCTTGGGATTTTTTTCCTTTTTGACGCTGGTGGCGTTCGTTGGTTGGACGTCACCGATCACAGAGTCCCTCAACGGATCACAACTGTATTCAACAGATTTTTTTAGCCGACCTGTATTGGAAGTATTCATGACGGAGAATCATCTGAACGTCAAGGCTCAGAAAAAGCTAACGAAATGCGAACTTTGCTTGCTATGACACTCATTGCTGAGTTCCCTAGTTACTGTAGAAATTGACCAAATTTTAAATTTGAAAATATTAGGCAAGCTTATAGAAGCTTTATTATCATTTTCATCCGACTTAGATGTATTTCTCTAAGTCTGTTAAAGTTTCTCTTTTTGTTTAACAAAAAAAGGCCTCTGATTCCCATTCTACCCAGCGTGTCCATTACGCACCGATCTCACGTAACATGATTAAAAGGATTAATTAAGAACAAAGCGAAGCGAAACTTGAAACCTACAGGATCTCTCTCTGGCAAGTAATTTAATGAATTTCATTCCGAAAAATGGATTTCCATCCGTTTCACACATAATACCATCAACCAAATCGGATTAGCCCTTTGGGTAGTACAAACCGTTGTATATGAGCTTCTTTTACGACCGCCGAAAGAACTATGTACAAATGGAAGAAGAATCGGGAGGATGGACACACTTTGAAGACCGGCACCGGGTTCTGTGGTTAGTTTGTCGTTAAAATCTAATCCCCTATTTCAGTCGCCGCACGTCAATAACATCTTGGCCATGAGTCAGCTCGCATCGCTCCAAGTCACGGTCCCCTTGTGCGGAGCGTGAATCTTCAGAATCTATTGATCGTTATATCAAATGTCCACCGTTAGTTCCATAATTGATGAGATGCTGCATCAGCAACATGGTGAAAAGTCTCATCATTATACGTATGTGGAATAGAGAGAGAGGGGGAGGGATTGTGAGCGAGAGTGAGAGGGACAGGTTTGCTGAAACTATACGCCGATTATGCTTTATCTAATAAATCAAGTCGCTTAAAATCGGATAGCCTGCAACCTAAGACGAGGGAAGACGATCTTCACGCACACGCACATTGTAAGGCGGTGCGTGGGCGTAGTGTGACAGAGAACGCAATCGGCCGCGTGTACCGTTCTAGCGCATGTTGGCGAATGTAAACTATTCGAATCCCGGGAGAATAGGGAACGTGGTTGACAAAACGACTTCACTTCAAGCGTGTTGTTTGTACGTTACGTTTTTTTTTGTCGCTTCCTCCACAATACTTCTAGCACCCGAGAGGGGTGCAAAGGGTCGGGGGGCCGAAACGACGAGGTGTGCGAGTGCGCGCAGGGTATTTTCCTAATGCGTTGGTGTGGATCTCCTGTGCTGCGTACCACAATCACCATCGCCACCACCGCCATCCACATCCATCCCATCGAGGGATGGGATTACCGTCCGTGCTTTCCCTTCTACCTTCGCACCCATCCGGTCGAGAACACACCCCGGTTGTCTCTCGGGTGCTACCCAAGAGCAAGACACCCAGTGCCAAGATGTCTAGAAATGCGTCGTTAGTTGTACGTTAGATCAGGGTGCGGAAGGGAGTAACGGATGAGGGGAAGGGCGCAGGAGACGGCGGTTTGTAAAGAAACGCAGCCAAACGGTTCGTTCGTGTGCGTAGGAGAGTACGAAGCGCGAAGAAACGGTAAAGAAAAACACATGTGCGCACGCAGAGAACGTAAAATGAGTAGAGGGAAAAAAAGAGCAAGAAAAGAGTAGGCCGCGAAACGTTCGTTCGCTCGCCTTCCCACACACACGGGCAGGGCAGAGCGATACAGTGCGTCAAGCATTGCTTCGTACATGTAAAATGTTGTGAAATACATAGGCTGTATTTAAAGGTAATCGAAACAGCGAACCAGGTTTCGTTCTCAAAAAAATGTGTTCAAGTGTAGAAAATTGTTTTGAAAATAAATCAAAAATATCCTAACTTTTTAAGATTCATCATGGCCTGATTATCAGACACTGATTATCCTTAAATGATCTACGTATGAAGACTCCTTTGTGTGAATGTCTGGCCCTGTCACTGAACCACTTCCTAATAAATTCCAGATGAACAAGATCATGGAAATCGCTTTCATTTCACTCAAAACATAAGATTTTTTTTTTGAAAAATAAAAAAAATCGGATTATTGTGGGCAAAGCGGCCACACGACCGGGAATATCTTTAAAAACCATCCAAATTTTTTTGAAATAAGGCGATTTTTATTGCCAATAATTTCTATATAGATTAGCGATTCTTTATTTAGTAAAACAAAACATCGTAAACTTCATTGTGTATTATGAGCAAAATCTCGATGCCCTCATGGTCAAGTAAAATCGTTTGCCAAATTAAATTTATTTTACATTTAAAATCCTTTAAATCTTACATTACGCTTTTTAACACGTTGCTATTCATTCCATCCGTTGAAGTGCTACGTAGAATCATTTCATGCTGCGCGTCCGCACTGGCACATACCTCACTGTACATATCCGGAAAAGAAAACAACACGCACTACGCCACCGACGCGAAGAACGTCAAGGGGTGGCACAACACAACGACGCAGCATTCGAGATATTCAATTCGTTCTTGACGCTGCCGCTGAACGGTTCGTCGGGTTTTCCGCACCGGCCGTACGTGTTTGTGTGCCTTTTTTTGTTCGCTCTTGCACGCCAACCGAGAGCGCGCGCGAGAGTGCAGAGAAACTTTTGTTTTGACAGTTGAGCATATTCCCGTAGTGCGGCGAAGTGGTGCGTACCTATGCTGAGCCAAAGGAACGAGCAAACGGGATGGAAGATTGATATCGAAAGCATAGTGTGGTTGGTGTGTGTTGTATTGGACGGTTTGGTGATATGCTAGTGTGTCGTTCGGCGGGGGGTGAGTTGTTCAAGCGCTTTTGTGCAGCGCGAAAAGTGTGACTTTTTGAATTGATTTTTCACCACCAATTCTTAACTTTTCCGAACGGCTGCCTAGTTCTGTCCGGTGATAGTGACGAAAATTGTGCCTACATGTGACCAACCGTGAGCTTACATAAACGGAAACCATTAGAAATAGCGATAAATGCGCACACACACGGTGTCTCGTTTTCGAGGAGTTTATGTGGCTGTGGTGTAAATAGCGGCAGCAAAACCGATATGCCCTTTCCTGGTGTGTTGCCATAATCGGATGGTGGTAGTGCTGAAGGCAGCTGTAAACGGTCGCGTAACATACTAGAAAACAGAAACGAACGGGGCAGAAATAGAAGCACGGCATGCTGTGATGCAGAGATGCAATTGCTGTACAAGCGACGCATTGGTGTGTGTAGTCGGGGCGACCAGGCAGCAACAATAACAAAAACTCCCAAAAATTAATCAAACTCCGTGGGTCGCACCGAAACGGTGTGTCTCCCCCGTTGTGACAGCGACGCGTAATGTTAGCCCGCTTACTGTTGGTGTGTGAGTGTGTGTGTGTGTGTGTTTGCGCACAGGCGCGCTTAGCGTGGGTGTACGGTAGTGTGGGAGTGGTGTGTATGTTTTGATCTCGTGTTGCGTGGTGTTGCGCTCGGAAGATACAACCCCACCGGGCTCTTCCAACATCATCCCCGGGTACAGCAGCGAACCGCCCCGGGAAAAGACGTTTCGGCGGAACGAGTGAAGAGAAGGGCCGCGGATAGCATAACGAGACTGTTGGGTTCCCGTAGAACGACGACGTCAACGGTTGACCGTAAAACGGCGGATGCATATGGTTTGTGAAGCAAGCAAAACCAAAACATTTTCCCCGGGTTTGTAAAGAGCTAAAGAGAAAGAGAGAGCGAGAGAGCATACGGTGCATGGAGAGAATTCCGATTCCAAAGAGCTGCACGTAGTGGCGAATACCACGGGGCGCACGGTCCCAACAACGGGTGGTTTTCACGGTCCGGGAGTTTTCCGGGAATCCAGAGACTGGACTGGATCTTCTTGGTGAGAAGTAGCAGCAATAGTTTCCAATTACACGCATCCCTTTGAACGGGCGGATGGTAATGTGTGGCCGTTCATGTTAGTTCATTCCCAGCTGCATGGAGGAAAATCCTGCACTGTCCTGAAACAAGAGCCATCTTGAGATACAATTTTACCATGGCAACTGTCCCAACATCAACATCACTAACGTCTGGCAATGAAACAGTACCTCAGAATGATGATGGATCCGGTGGATCGCCGGAGTGGTTTGTGTAGTGAAAGGAATTGATCCAACAAATTTGGTGAATCGAAAGTGAAAACTCTGTGTTAAGTAATAGACCGTTGAGGGAGGAAGATGCTGATGGGTATCGAAAGTAGTGCTGCGCGCGTGTGTCCTCTGTCCGTTGTATGTTGCAGTGTGTGATGGATTGTGTAAAACAAAGCGAGAGTAGATCGGAAAATCCTACCCTATACACAACGGTCGTGAAGCTGATCGTGTATAACATCACCGCACAGGAGGTGTGATCGTAGTAGAATCACGCGATCTCTTCTAGCACCGTAGTACGGTGGGAAAGCAAGCAGCAGGGAAACGCGAAGGGACGGACTAAAGTAAAAATAAAAATGCTCCGATTAATTGCCACCATCCTTGCCGTTGGCATTTGGCTGTCGCAGTGCGCGTCGTACGGCGAAGCGTTTGTCGCCGAGGATGACACCAACTTTTGCAACTTTGGTCAGAGACATTGCCCCTGCCTGGGAAATGCCATCGATTGCTCGAAGAAGAACCTGAAGACGCTGTTCCCGTTGCCGCGCTGGGTGGATAATCTGTAAGTGTACATATTACCGTCCTCTGAACGATGTTTGGCAGGAATCGGAAAACAAGGGCTAGAAGCAGCCGACGGGACGCTGGGGGAATGGGAATGCAGGGTGGATTCAAATTTTCCGCCAACGTCGTGTCATACGCGGATTCTCCGTTTTTAAACATCCATTAGTCGACGAATGCTTACCTCATCATATGCTCTCATGCGTCTCACGTGTTGTCGATCGCGTTTGTGCGTCGTTGGCACGGCTATGACGATCGTCTGGAGGGATCGTTCCTACGGTTGGAAGGTTTGATTTATTAATATAACAAATTCTGCAAACCCAAGCCCGACGACCTGGCGACGCCCTGACGCCCCGACCCTTAAAAGGCCAGCACTAGGTACACCGGGAAGAAGTGTCACACATGCACGGTAGATCTTTCACTAGCCGTCCCCGCAAGCAACTCCATGATGGACAGTGTGTGTTGGCAAAGACTTTCGCCATGTCATATGTCTTCAGTGCACTCTAAGATTCCACCTACCGGGAATGCCAACAAGCATGGATAAATTAATGGATGGGCTGGTGCGGAGGACGTTTCCGGGCAGAGCAGCGTGCAAAATCTTTCGCAATCATACTATCCGACATATAGCAGCGATGAGGTAGCGCGCATAGAGTCTAGGTAATATGATGGGTAGCAGCGACTTCTACCTTCTAGCGTAGTCGTTCCGGCGAACCATGCAATACATCATACAGCGAGTAATGTTGTGTTCCTAAAGGTCGGTCGGACGACGAAAGTTTAATCCTGTTTCGGAAATGCTTAATCGTCCGAGGAAGATCATTTTCTCATTAATTAGCAGGTCTTCGACCGCTGGTGCTGCGCTGGTGCTTCTGGTCAATTTAATGAGGAAGTCGAGATTAACGAAATGTTTCCTAGACGCATCTTCCGTATCTATCAATAGACTATTGGCTAAAACTCGCTTGAATGCAGTGAAACAAACTGAAAATGGGTAATATTTTATATTTTGCTCCTTATCCGTTTGGTTGGTGCCGTTTAAGCAGCGAATGGAAACAAATGTCCGGAACAGAGGAAAGTTTGATCGATTCAGATTAGTTTGTTTGCAGCAATCAGAGCTGAATGCAAATTGCATAATTAGAATAAAAAAGAGCGAAAGAAAATGTATGATGATGATGATTTGGTAGTTATTTCGTCCCTTGGGTTATTGTAGTTCGTTGGAATTGAGTTTTTTGGTAGCTCATACTATGGCGGCTACTACATTTTTGGCTAAATTAAATAACAATTTTATTATTTATCCCGCTGCACAGAATGATTGTGTGATTGAATAAGGTTCTCCGACAGGAGCTTACCCACATAAACCTGGTTACCACTGTTAAGATCCTATGGGACACTTTTCGATCGACGACAAGATCACCGTCGAGAATCTGTGAGTGTCAAATATGGACGTCAAATTTTGTGAAATGATGTCCAGAAATAAATGATAACCAAACAGTTATCTCCATCAGGATATTTTTCATTCCCTGGAACAAAGTTTACTCACAGTAGAGTCACTAGGCGCTAAAATTCGGATTTTCTTGTCGGGTTTGGCTGCATTTGTAAGGCCACTGCTTGGCGCCCGGGATCTGTCCCTTATAACATCCCCCGTTTTTGTCTTGGTCTGTCTGGATTCCTTCCTTAATATTTCTAATTTCTTCACTCAACTTCAATTACAGCTCTTCGACTGTTCAGGACATATCATCTTCAAATTAATCGATAACGCTCTAATGCAAAAAACCTCTACAAAAAAAGACAATGTTTAGTTAGGGTATTGCTAGAACAAAGCATCATAAAAGGGAAAAATCGTCTAGCTTTATAATGCTTACTCAGTATTAAACTCTCCATTAAAAGTTATTGGTTTTGGAATGATGGGGTTGGGACTCGGTTCAAGAGAACAAAGAAAGTCTTGTCCTGTTCTTTTTTCATTTGTCTTATCACAAGCGTCACGCCGTCTATCACAGCGAACCATTTTTTCACGTCCGGTTTACGTGACTTACGGTGCAGTATGTTAGCAACCTGTCCTTCCACCCCTCCTCCCCATGAAGTGTAAATCAATTGGTAAATGCACTTGCATTTCACACTTCAAACTTGGAAGATTAGACGCAAACCTCAATCAACATCATCTCTCGAAACTGATCAATCAACGTTTCCCAGTACCAGGGGATTCTTCTTCGCCTTGGTCTAGAAGCTGAAACTGTTGATTGAAGACTTCGGGTCGCTCAGGAGTTTTTAGTTTACACTACGAATTTACGACTCGTGTGATCATAACATAGAGGCCTCCTGCGCGCGCTGCACGTTTCGTTTCGAGAACGATCAGCCGGAAGTGGTGCTACACCTATCCGTGACTGCAACACTTGGTATGATCAGTTGTTAGCACATTAGACATGTGTGGTGTCAGAACAGATTTGTTGGAGTTCATAAAGCTTAAAAAGCTGTGTTTCAGCTAATTTTCAATTTAATTTACCAAGTTAAGTGTATAAAGAACCAAAGTTATTTGTAATTTTTTATATTTTACCCACCGAATAGCAGATCTATCTTGGGCACGTCATACGTGCATTTGTTTTAGTTTGTGTAGCGAGCCTTATCGTGGTTCTCTTCCACCCACTCGTCGTTTGGATTTCTTCAACGAATAGAGTCACCCACGGCTAAAACAACGGGCACAGAATAAACCAGAACCAAACCGATGGTCCGGAGAGCACACGTATGGCTTCGATTGCCTATCGAAGGTTTTTTTTGCTTTCCCCTCGCATGTTGACACTTTAGTTTTGCCACTCTAATGTAACGCTGGCAAAGTGCGCAATTACTGTTGCTGGTGGTTGGTTGTTTCACTGCAACTCTAGAGCGGATGACGATGGCGGCACTTTTGTACAAACACCATGCGCACGCGGTATGGTATTAAAAGAGCAACCGCCATGTTTAACTAGAACGCGCATTTTATCCATGTTCGGAACGGGGCCATGTTTTCCTTTCTTGCTTTCCATGCACTGACATGCTTTTCCTTCTAAAGATGATATCATGAGCACGTACTGAATGTTTTTCCACCACAAATTAAACATGGCAAAACGGGAGTGGATAATTTTTTTTCGAGGACATTGGGCCTTTCCAATGGTGCTTAAAAATCTAATGCGCACTTCCATTACGCACCACTATCGATAGGATTTCTTATCAGCAAAATGTTGAACCATGCAGTATTGTATTCGGGCGCTAGCCAGGGTGGCGATATACATTAAATTTTCTAGTTCGGATAGCTAATGTAAGATAAGTAAGAGTTCTTAGGTTGGCTAGGTAAAGCGCAGGAAAGTTCCAAAAAAGGGTTGACCGGTGCGAAAGTGGAAGGAGACCCTTATCGAAATAGCGTAGTTTTAAACAGGCTTGTTTGAACAGGCGGCTTTCTAAGCAGTAGAGAGCAGCTACGGTACTGCTTTTTTTTTATCTCGGCCAATCGTTTGCCGTGCAAGGGAAGAAGGTCTTCAATCGATCGATCAGTGTGTTTACCGTTCCTGTTTGGAAAAAAACTGCTGCCCAACGTTTTTACTGTTTTATAGTTGTCTATTTATGCGGTGATGATCGATAATGGAGAGCGCGCTATTCGGTGCGTGCTGGTGTCATTCTTCGAAAAGCGATAAGCGTGTACGATGCGTGCAATGCGCGCGCATCGATAGTTCCGGACGAGACCAATAAACGAGTCAAGTGAACTATCTGCCGGGCTGACTGTCCTATCTACTATTTGTTAGGGAATTATAACAATCGACTGAATAGCATCAATTCAATAGCAGCCACACATAATCGAAGGTACCATCGCGATGTTTACACATCAATCATTTATGATTTGGAAAGTGTCCCTCGCGTTTGGTAATTTCAAAACGAGTTCGTATTGCAGTTTGGAGCGTTAATGTTGAACACTTTAACCCGAGTTCCTTACATGGAGAAAATGCTACATACTTTTGAAGTATATAATTTCTCGTGACCTTTATTTTAACCAGAATTTCCCATACACCTTGGTAAAAGATATTTTATTTATATTATAACAAAGGTTTGTAATGGTTTAAAATTCAAACAACGTTGACAATGAAACACATACACGTTACACCGTAACATTTGATTTACCTATTATCGGTCTATTGGTGTTTGGTTTCGATAACCTCGATAAGATATAGGTGGCAAGTATTTATTTGCTTTACAACCCTCGTACTCCACTATCTATGCTATGGGCCCGATCACAGACCTAACTTGTCGATAGCTGTTCGATAGGATACCGGGGGCCTTGTACAAATGCGTAGAATGCGGGCATCAAGATCAAAGGCAAGCAACGATTTTATAACTCTCATTGTTGACATTACCCACAAATGTTTATTACCCCTTGTGGTTCATTTTCCGGTTACTGTAGGTTCCGGGTACCTCTAGGTTTTGTAAAATTCATATTGAAAATCAGAGTTTTCAAATCAATCACAAGTTTGACTATGAAATGGCTACCAGGATCAAAGTCCATCTTACCTCACGTTATGCTAGTTTGCAGAAACGGTAATCGCAAGTAACAGTCAGTAACCTCTGAATTGATCGCTGTATGTTTATCTATGTTTTGATAGATGAAGTAACTCTCACGATTCCGAAGCGCTTCGAAACACGTGCAAACGGAAAAAATGAACTGTTTTGTTATCAAAATCGTTTACTGATTAAGAAAGAGGATATTAACTGTTATCGTGTTTGATGGAAAGGCGTACAATCTGCGGTCAACGATTTAGATAATCTATCTTTGCTGTTAAGCATGTGCAGATATGCGTTGCTAGCCTTGTCTAGCCCAAACGATGGAAGCAGCTGGAAGTGATTTGTTAAAATTTTGACTGCTAGACTAGATAGTAAGTGACAGTAAGTTTTCAGTAAAATAAATACTTTCATTTATGTTGGTGAACTTTTTAGATATTATCTTGGAACATTTTAAGCTCTCCCCCATTTCTCCCGCAAGGTCCTAAAACCTTTCCTTATCGCAGGTTTAAAAAAATGAAAGAGATTTGCTACAGTTAGCATGTTGTTTGTGAGTTCACTGTTAGTTCCCTGCAATGTATAGCGATGCAGGGTTTTCCAGATGACTTCAAAAGACAAATAGCCCTAAAATAAGGGAAGTACATGATTGGAAATTTCCATTAAGAGCTGCGTACTCAGATGATAGAAGCACATGCAGTGCTCTGGGGAAGTACGTCACTAGCGAGGCAATTTTGAATTCTGTACAAAATTAAGTGGACAATTGACAGGTAGAATTGACTGTCCTATGATGTTGCTATTCTCGTGAAGTCATCAGAAAACTCCTATATGCCTTCAATATACCTTTGAAGGGCTCATAAGTTGTGTAACGGTTTCCAGTGGGGAAACCTAATCGTCTGGCACATTCTGACATACACAGCATATGTACGATTTTGCAAATTGACCATTTAGTCAGCCACAACCGTCTAACGATTATCAATGGTACAACAGAATGGGCCGGCTGCCTGGCCGTGACTAATCGAAAATCGCTTCAAGGGGAATTGTTTTTTTCGTCCCCTATGTTGTAAGTGACGTGTTTTAAATTTGACCGTACCACACCCAGCATCCCATATGGTGATCGTGGTCAGCTGGTTTGAGTTGCACTCGTTTTTTTTGTTTTGCACAAACGCAAAAATCCAATCGGATCGGCAGCATAGTCAATGGAATGTGGGTGTGTACCGATTATGATTTTATGGAGGAATTTAACATTCGTTTCGAATTGGTTTATGATCAAACACTCGTAGAAGGTGAACGATTATCACGTATGCTAGTTAGGCTTTTTAACGACTCGCATTTCTGCTAATCGTGATTAGTGATTTCGTTAACAAACTATTACTTTTCTTTTCTACTGTTCGGAAAACGCATAAACAAAAAGTTTTCAAATCACAATCCGTGTGCGGATCGTTTCAAAAGCCTACGTTCATCATTCCAGTGTGTCCGTACTGCGTCTTATCCAATGCATCTAAAATACCACCTGTGGATTGATTAGACCGATTGTCTCCATCGGTGAAATCATCAAGCGAAACGAGTTTAGTGTGAGTCTGGTGATGAGGAAATCCCCGTTGCAAATAAATAATGGTATGGCTTCCCGCGCATGTGCATTCGCTTCTCGGTGCATTCGTGCCTCATCAGTTCAGTGTAAATACGTACAACTCAGTCATCGCGCCTACACACGTGTTAGTTCCGCAGCCTGACAGGTTCTCGGATCCGGCGACCTGCAGTAGGTGGGGTAGCAGGTTAGGGAGATGGGCGATAAAGGTGGACCATTCTACCATTCATGAATACACACTGCTGCTTGGAGAGCGGGAGAGCCCGACGGTGGGTTAGTAGATGGTGCAGTTTACCCTGCGTCGAGCTGTAATGCAAATGCAAGTTTGTTGTGGACTGTGAGCGCATTATTGCAGCTCTCGGTTGCATACCTTCCGCAACCTACACTAGGAAAACAACGGATCAGTCTGCTTGGTGCCAACCAAGTACGCATGTGTGTTGCTAGTTGTTGTAGCAGCGGACGGAACAAGCTTTATTCTGAAAATACATCGTATGATATATATTTTTGTCTAACAGGAGGAATTTGTTGTCGAATAAGCTCTGATAGATTGAGTACTGTGTGTGTGTGACATTCGTACGTCATTGGGTATTATTGAGCGGACATGTAATTACGATCAATTGACGTTTGGTTTAGGGCGGTGCATTAGACCGTGGTGAGCAATTTTAATGACGTTTCAATGACAGACAATACATTGAACCTCCTAATAACGAATTCTCCCCTTTCGGTTATATAGCGTTATGATCATAACGAACAAATTCAAATGTAATGAAATACTGCCTTCAACTGAGTATAAATCTTACCTAATGAGCATTTGGAACTCTGGACCATTTTGATTTTATTACTCGAAGTCTCAGAACCTCGTCGGGTTTCTCGTCGCCTTACAGAACTCTTCGTCCGAAAGATCTTATCTCTCTGTCGATTTTGTTCTCTTAAGGACCTAGTCTACTAAGTAACCTCGTCTACCAAGAGTCCTTATGATTGAAGACATCTCGTCATCCAAAGGATCTGGTACGTCGAAAGAGCTTTTATTTAAAGAGACTGCATATACAAAGAAACGTTGGTGAAGGGGTTTCTTCGTCTAATGGGCTTTTTCAGGTAATGAATGAAGTTGTTTACGAGGTTCAAAAATTTCCAAATTAATTTCTTGAACACATTTTGTTTTTTTTTTATGAGAAACGGTCTGGTATAAATGCTTGATACATGTTGTTTAAAAAATATATATTTAAATTAAGTAATATATTATAGTTGATTTGTATATTTATAACTTTGTTACAAGAGGGTCATCTATAAAACGATCGATGCATTTGACAATCTACTGTTACAGATATTTGATTAATGGTTCACTTCATTTATCAAATTCAACCCAGTTTTTTTTTATTTTTCGTTTACCAACAAAACGATTTTTTTTTGTCACAGATAGTCTTTGTCTGCCGGTTCCCACGACCATAAATCAACCGAATCTTTTAAAACATTGATCACTGATGTGCATATGTTATAGAGAATCTGACAAGTGACTTCGTAGTGATATATTCTTCTTCGTACCGTAATTTGTTGTTCTACTAACGTTATCGGGCCTGGCTTGCCATGCCGAATGGATGAGGTTATCTGTGACTTAAATTACCCCTGGTGGAAGAATACTCAGTCTCTTGAATATGAAGGGAAGGCACGGGTTAGTCTAGCTGTCAAACACAGTTCGGGCAATTTGTTGAGCCGCATACTACTAGGTTTCGCTATTACAGTCGGGCTCAGAAACTAAGTGTGATACTTATTGTACTTGTTTCAACGATTTTACTCACCCAAAATCCGATTTCTGTTTTTGATGGATTTTGGGGAGGTTTTATGCGGAAGTAGTAGAATCCTGTTTTCAAACACATTTTTTCCTATCATTATTCTTCTTATCACGCCTAACACGAATGATATTTGGCGTTTTTTTTGCGTGCCAAGCGTTACGTTTCGGTTCAGAACACACCTTTTTCTGGGCTTATCTTATCGATGAATTATTACGTTACACTCTGGTGGTGCACGATTATATTGACTAAACTCTTGTTCATTTTTTTTCTATAAATCTAGCTACAATCTTTGATAAACCAAGGCACTTTTTAAAGATGGAGTCTTAACAACATCATATTGTATAGCGTTAGTAACTTTTAAAAATAGTTTTTATTAATATACTACAATACAAATGTTCGCTATAATTAGGACTCATTTAGGGCCACACGTTTCATGTAGACTAAAGCAAATATGATTGATATATAATCACCTTGTATCACCTTTGTGTGTTATCTGCTAACCGTTTTATAATCGTTTTTTCCAATTTGTTTTTCTTTTGTTTTCCTTTACAGTGATTTGGCCTCCAATCATTTGACCCACGATACCATCTCGGCGCAATTGACTGACCTTCGCAAGCTACAAGAGCTGTAAGTTGAGTAGTTTAGAGAGAAAAAAAACATTATAATTTGTTATTTTCCTCCAACCAAACCTCATTTCAGGAACTTAAACAACAATCGGTTGCGTCGTTTGCCGGTTTTGAGGGGCGTTCGAAATCTAACAAAGTTGTTTGCGAACAACAATGAAATCGAAACTATCGACATGGATGCGTTGGCGGGGTTGCCAGCGTTGAAATTTCTGGACCTATCGCGCAACGCTATACAGGAGCTGCAGTACAGTTCGTTTCCGGTGAAAAATAATTTACAGTATTTGAACTTAAATTTCAACAAGCTGGGCGTCCTCACGAAAGGTCCGTTCGATCGGTTGAAATCGTTGAAAAGACTGTAAGTATAATTATATAAATATTTGCTCTAGGTAATATATTTGCAGTAGTCTAATAATTTTCTTCTTTATCCTCTTTACAGGGAAATTAGCAGTAATGGGTTGGAGGAAGTGCAGGTGCTAGCCTTTCAGAATCAGAATCAACTGAAAAGTCTAAAGCTGAACAATAATCGCATTCCTGCGTTACAAAATGGTGTGTTTCATGGGCTGAAAGCGATAGCGATCCTCGAGCTGAACAACAACAGCATTGCCACCGTGCGAAAGGAAGGATTCTTCAATCTGACCAGCCTCACCAATCTAGCTTTGGCCCACAATCGAATAGTTGAAATTGAACGTTCCGGATGGGAGTTCACACCGAAGCTGATCAGCTTAGATCTCTCGTACAACCAGCTGGAATCGCTCGAGCGCTACACGTTTGAAGAATTATCCTCTTTGCAAACACTTAACCTGCAAGGCAATCGTATATCTTTGATCGGTGAAGGAACCTTCAACGAGACGAGTGCGCTGGAAACGCTTTACCTGAACGAAAATCGTATCTCGTCAACAATCGAGGATATGCGAGGACCTTTCACGGGGTTAAGCCGGCTAGAGCGGTTGTATTTGAATGCGAACGAAATTAAATCAATCAATCGTAATGCATTTTTGGGCTTGAAGTCGCTTACCCTGTTGGAGCTGAGTCAGAACAACATTTCATCGATACAGAACAACACGTTCAAGACTACGCCTCAGTTGAAGGTATGAACCAAGCGTACCTGTTGTCCTTTTTGCGGTGAAAATACTAATTATTTTCTATAAAATTTATTTTACAGAATTTTGTTATGAATTCAACTAATTTAATATGCGATTGTAATCTGGTATGGTTTTACCAGTGGATTACCAGCGGAGAGCGGCGGGATAAGTTTCAAGTCGATGCCCAATGTATATACCCTTACTGGTTGCGAAGTCGATTGATTCGTGATCTGCATTTAGCTAACTTTTCCTGCTGTAAGTACTGCAACCTAGCATCAAAAGCCGATGGAACTGAGCTATGGGTATTATGTTATGCTTATTTTTTTATTTTTCCTACCTATCTCTTGTAGACGATTCCCCTAAACCTCATCTCATCGATGAGCCGAAATCGCAAATCGGTATTCGGGGCACTAACGTATCACTCGTCTGCACCGCCACATCGATCGCAGCCGACCCGATGGCATTCAAATGGAAGCAGGACAATGTGGAACTGCCTGTCGAACAGTATACGACTCATCAGATAAATAACGAGAATGGCACAATAGGCACAACGGAATTGATAGTACCAAACATACAACAAGCTGGCGCCGGGAAATATCAGTGCATCATCACCAACAATTTCGGTGTGGTGTACTCGCCCAAAGTAAAGGTATCCGTCGGAACGTATCCCAGGTTCCGCAAAACACCGTCCGATATAAGTGTTGAGCCGGGAAAGGTGGCCCGGTTGGATTGTGCCGCCATGGGCGAACCGAAGCCTCAAATATCTTGGGAAAAGGATGGTGGAAATGATTTCCCTGCTGCAAAGGAACGCCGCATGCGCGTCATACCGAACGAGGGCGCTTTTCTCATATTAGACGTTCAGCTGGTTGATGCGGGAATGTACAGCTGTACCGCCGAGAATCCGGCTGGAATTATACGTGCGAATGCCTCGGTGGTAGTGTTGGAAAGCCAAAAGGCTAGCCGTTCTGTAACGAGCCTAGAAATCCCGATCGGCAAAGCCAGTGTGCTTGAGTGTAAGGTCACTGGTTCGCCGAAACCAGAAATATTTTGGTTAAAGGACGGAGAACCAATCGGGTTGACCGAGCGTCACTTCCTTACGGGCGAAGGTCAACTGCTTGTGATCGTCGATACGGAGATGACCGATGCTGGATTGTACGAATGTCGGTTTGAGAATGATTTTAGCAGCGAGACTGGTTCTACCCGTCTAATCGTCGTCGACGGTCCGGAAGACATGCATGGTTCTGTTTTGGGCGATATCGGTACTGCATTTGGTGGGGCAGGCATGCAGGACAAAGAGTTATTGCAAGCTAAACTGTTGGACTCGTGGTTGATGATCGTGCTAGCGCTTATTGCCTGTGTGATGCTTACATCGTTCGTGTGGATGATTTGTATGTATCGCATGAAGAAACGAATACGTGGCTCGGTTAGTGGAGGACCGGGAGACACGGAACTGGATCTTGCCACTGGCATGGAGATAAATCAGCCAAATTTAATTGTACGCAGCGGGGTCGGTACCTCTACCACTCCTGCCGGGTACTTTGAATATTTGATTCCGATGGTACGCAATGGCGAGGTAACGAGCAACGTAGATGATGACGGTGAAAGTGCCGATGGCGGTACAATTGGACGTGATCATGCTGGATTCTATACGGCAGTTTCAAAAACGAACGTCCGCTCAACGGAGCTTGATTCGGATGATTTAGACGATGATCTGTCGTCGAAGGACTCTGGAACGGGTGGTGATTGCGCATCGGCGACAGGTTCGACAACGGCCGCACATCGCGGCAGTCAGGAGGATTTAAAGTGCCTTCTCAATTCGCTTAACCGGAAGCACACTAGTGATCAGGAACTTCACCATCATAAACCGTATCAGCTATCAAGACGCTCGGATGCCATTGCTCTACCGTCATCGCATCACACCTCGCACGATCCTGATGACGATCCAAGGCTTGAACCTCCGCCTCCGATACCGCCCGTAAATGCAACAAGTGCCGTACTGATCGTTGGACCTGCTGTACCATCGTCAGCTGGTGACACGTCGCTCCACAGAGACGATCGTATTCCGGCCCATGCAGCTCACATAGCAACTCGTATGCCAAATTCACAAACCTTCCCAGTGTTCATGCAGCCACCTTCAGCGGCGGAACCGACGTTACGGACGACTTCGCTTGAAGCTTCCGCTGATCCTGTCCTTCCGTCAAAAAGCCTGAAGCAACCAACCCCACCACAACACCAGATACAGGTTAATCAACTGTATCAACTACTGCTGGAAAACCCGCGGTTAATGGAAAAACCGGCCAAATATAGGACCAAATCGATGGACCAATGTCAGGATAAGGACGGTCGGCCAACATCGGCCAGCAGCAGCAGTGGTGTCGGCACGGGAAGCAGCAATGGCAGTACGATGAATGGTGAGTGTCCCAGTGAGCAATCGAGACAGTTATCATCGAGGGCGGTGACAGACGCGAGACGATAAGCTAGACTCTCTCTTTAATGAGGAAAGTTTTTCTATGAAGAACTGTGGTACCGTGGCAGCAGCAGCTGGTTCTGCTAATAAGTAAGAAATATTAATATTTATTCTGAAAATTACTATTTGAACCCTCTCACCTTAGGAAATAGCGATTTGCTCCTACTTACAAACATTACTGCTCAAAAAATTTAAACTTCACGACGTAAATTTCTTAACCGAGCGGAAGATGATGAGCACAATGTCCAAACAAGCCTAATAATTTATTTAATCCCGTTGGGTGCCTTCCTTCGTTCATTCCAACCTAGCGAATGCGAGAAAATGTTTGCCTGTAAGTGTTACAAACAAACACAATTCTAGCACAATCCATCGCAAATTGAGTAATAGTAAGGGGATGGCACAGAACTAATCGATCGTTCCTTTCGCCCTAGACTAATTATTTACGAATATTTAAATGCAATGAAGCATTCGTGTGCTTTTAGTCAAATTAATGTAAGAGTGTGTGCGTGTGAATTGTGTGAAAAGCTAATGGTAGGATGGTAAATAGTAAGCGTCTTCTGTCTGGAAGAAGAGTCAGTTCCTTTTGTGAAATTTCCTCTTAGGCATAAATTCAGACTTTTTCATGACAAATTTACTACAGCAACAAAGCGAGAACATAAACACACACACACACAGAAATAATGCAAAGTGAATCTAAATTTCGTTGTAATTTGCCAAGCGATGCCTTCATTAACTTCGGAAAAGGGAGCAATTTAGGTTTGCTTCTGACAGTGCCTGAAATTATGTTGATGAGAAAAGAAAAAAAAACAACCAACAGGATTGTAAAAGTGCCACAAAAGACATACAAAAAACGCTGTTCGATAGATTATAAGCATAGGCAAAATTTGGCGAAAATTTTCGAAACATTTCTTACCGATTTCAAATCATTATTGCACTGCACTGTTAACAGAAAAAGGGGCACTAGTTTTTATAACGGCCATTTTTTGTTTAAAATTTTGGATGCTTCGATATTTGAAAATTGGAATGCGCGCGTGTCTTACAGTACGATATAAGCAAGGTTTGATTTAAACCATACTTACCGGGTAGCCTGTTACTACACCATGATTGTGATTGTAGAATGAAGTAAAAAAGGGTGAACGAAGTCGGATAAAGGTAGTACGACAGTGAGAGGTAGTTTGAGCGTGTTTTTAAATGTGTGATAAATTAACGCCTATTAATGTCCACGGCGCATCCCATGCGTACGAAAGGACACACGGTACAGTGCTTCGATAACAAGTCATAGCATAGGTGCCTGTAGCTGGGAGCTTTATCAGATGATTTACGATTCGGTTTGCAACGCTGGCAATAGTTTTGATTTGATGTGTGTACATTTTTCTGTTCCAATATGAATCGCTCTTGTAATGGAGCGCGATAAAAATGTTATATCTGTAAGATTGATTTGTTAATTAATTTTGAACTGTGATGTTAGTTTTTGTTAGCTGCCATTAGAAGCACTAAGGGGTGTTTCAAAATGGTAAATTAGTATAGTTTTGTAATACAAATTTCCTTCATGTTTTATTGTCCCTACAATACACGCCATCTCTCTCTCTCTCTCTCTCTCTTATCTTTGAACTGTCGCATTTATTGGTCATTAATTTGCTTACTGTTAAAAACAAAGTTGTCGAAAGTTTCCCCAGGCTCACTAAAAATTACAATAAATAATAACATGCCTTTACTATAGCTCTACGTAGAACAAAAAACAGGTGGCAATGATAGTTCGCGTGCAGTAAAATATTCCTTGGTTACAGAACTCTTACCCTCGCAAAATGGATCGAGAGGCTTGCAAATAAAGATAATACTTGATAAGATAAGAGAAACCAAAGATACCTTAACGGTTTTGAAGGAATCAACTTGTAAGGACGTTTGAAAACACAATGCAACGTTGCATCAATCCTTTGTCCCCGTATACTTTTCAACAGATTGAAAGGTTCGGTTATTGGTATTGCAACCTTCCCATGATAGATTTTGTGGACATTGTTTTCGGCCGAGATTGCTGGCAAAGGACTTCAATTACCTGTTGGATTTATCTACTACACCTTACAAGTTTTGTTTAGCTTGCTCAAACAGCAAATTTTAATTAAATCCTGCCACATGCTTTGAGGGCTAATTAACTAAAAAAAGCCATACTATCTTCTGTTCCCATGGATCATTTGGTTTAACAAATGTGCAGTCTTCAAACCTTGTTGTCTAATTCCGAATATTTACATTTATTTATTACAACCATTCAAACACATCACCCATTAAAACGCCGAACGATTCATTCGATCATTTTTAACGTCCATCTAAACACAAGTATGTAAAATTGTTCACTAAATAAATAAAGCAACTCCATGAACTATCTACCACAAAACAATGAACCAACAAAGATAACACACAAAACAATTGCACTTTAATAACATCGTCGAACGATAATGTTACGATAGGAAAGTTTTTGTCTGAAATAAAAAAAAACTGATGTACTAGTGAAGTAATCGGGATAATAATATTTATTAAAATAAAAAGGAAAGACAATGAATGAGTGGAAATACAAAATATGATTGTGAAAATAGCCGTTTGTTTGCTGTACGTTCGCTTTACTTATATCACATGGATGGGTTAAATATTTTCCGATGGAACTTTCATCTGGATTCCTTTTTTCAGTCACAATTTGTGCGTAATATCAAAACAAAGCTGCACAGGAAGATTGTAAAAAGTGTGAGATGTTGTAAATAAGTGTCTTAGAAAATAAAAAGAAAAAAAAAGGTCAATTATTATTAGATGCTAAAATTATAATAAATAGTTTAATATAATACACTGAATTATTTAGCTTTTAAGCAGTATGAGAAAAAAAAGTTAGATTGAATCTTAATCCTGAAAATGGTTAGAGGACTTTTAGTTTAATTATCTTATCTTATAGTTCTGAAGAATGGCTTTCATTCCAACAATAACAATTACGGCGATGGGAAGAATGTCTTTGTCGTGTCCAGTAGTGGGGTGTCTTCCTAATTGCAGCAGTTCCACCACTCAAAGCCCACACCAAAGAGCCATATTTAGTTTTTATTTATTTTATAATTAGTTATCAACCGTATTTTCTTTACTTCATTTACAACACACAACTTGTTTAAAAATATATTCTCCCCGCCCGAATAGGGACTTGAACCCTAGACCGTTGGATTAAAAGTCCAACGCTCTACCGACTGAGCTATCCGGGCTGTTGGAAAAGTGGAAGCTTTCAACTAATTGGCTACTGGTATGTCGCTGCATCCTTTTTTTTTTTGATTACTTTCGAAGCTTTCACTACTTTGAGGACAATAATAGTAGTAGTAGCAGTGGTGGGATTTTAGTAGTATGGTTAGATGCGTGTATGACGTGTATGTCATCAAGCACGTGCAGTATTTATCATAGTGCGTATACGGTGATACGATCGTTATTTTTACCTTAAAGTTACATATAATGATAATATTTTCATACGAAAAAGTGTGTGAAATGAAGTGAAATTGATGCACGAAAAATGGATCGTTCGAGTTATTTAAAAAAACTCTTAAATACCAAACGCTTTTATTGCACTTATGCCATCAAATATATTTTTTGTGTTCGATAATACGTAATTATCGTACACATTCTTCGATTGCAGGAAATATAAATCAAACTACGCGATATAAAATAAATTTGCTCTTGCGAAACACAGACCAAGGCCGAAACGTATCTCAAACGTATGATCCTTGATCGATCAATAATACAGGATGCATAAGGGCGATCCCAAGAAGAAAAAGAAAAAACCAATGGCAGTAGTAGTACTTTGCATTAAAGCGTTCTGCGGATTTTCTCGAGAGAAATTACTTGCCCGATATTCATCTGTTAGACTATGATCATTAAAGCATTATTGTGTGCATGAAATCCGGTAGATTACAGCCAGATAATGCCCTGTCTCCGATGTGCAGCCTACTGCTAACGATCTGCTATTACTAAAAAAAACCGGCGTCATAGGTTATTTGTAGCAAACTGCTCAACACAAAAGTTGATCAAACGCACAGGAGATGACACCATTCACCAAAAACCTTTCAACCTAGACGCAAAAACACCACCATGGCAAGGCCGTTTCTCTTCGCGTTTGAGGAATCGTGGGTGAGTACAACAGTAACAAATGTTTATCGGCTCATCGGGGCTAGCAGAATAATTTTAAAACGAAAGACACAGGGGCAACCATATTGCGCCGCATCGGATCGTCGGAAAAGTGGTAACGGAACATGGCGAAACAATTTCAACCACCACACTCTAAAACTTAGGAAAGGCAACAGCAACAAAAAAAAATGTATCACCATTCTTCGAGCTCGTGTAGCTATGGGGCTGAGCATAAAATTCAATTTGCATTAAAGTTTTACTGGCGATTTTATGTTCCCGTTCGTTGTTGTGTCTGACTGGTTTTTTTCTTTACCTTCTTCTTTCTTTCGTTGCGGTGTCTTGTGTCCTTTGCAGTGGGTGTGAATTTTCAAGACCAGACATTTTTTTGTTCGGCTTTTCGTTTAACATAGAAGAAATATGCATTTATTTTGGGGTTTGTGAGGACTATTTCAGTTCCTTCGGGTTTATTGTTCTGTTTTTTTTGGGTTCGTTGTAGTGCTAAATCTTGGCGGTATACGACAAAGCATCAACAATGTTTTCTTTCCGCTATCGACTTTTTGGTTTCGGGAGCTATTTTATCTCATTGTCTGGGGCTGAGGTGGTGCTGTTGCACAACCAACTGGGCATGTAATGAGAAGCATTTTGTTTTATTGCAACGAGAGCAAGGATATCGGTTTCAATGAGGTGTAGCGCAAACGGTGGCACGTATATCGTTTGCACGAGCTCTACTGTTTATACGTTTCGAAACATCTTGGTGACGAGTTGAAACATTACCTGCACATGCAAACCCAGCCCTGTTTAATGACGACCATAAACATCGATTACCTATTGTGGAATGTGATTGTAATTTGAAAAAATCTTTCAATGATATGAATGATATAGACCAACCTTAAACATTTGTAGTACACGAAAGTATGTCCTGGCAATCTACTCAACGATCCTGTGTTTCTTTCAGAATATCAGAGGCCACTGAGGTGTCGGAGATCCAAAGCCTCTATTAATAAATTAAATTAAAAAAAATCGATCAGAATATCTGTTGCACAAAGGCAAAGTATTGCAAAAGTTATCGTTTGACTTGGAATAACTATGGATAAAACCAGTAGAGGAGCTGCAGTTGAAGATCTGACCCTATCTAGGAGTTTAATCCGTAGAAAGCATGACAAAGAGAACTAGATGATAGTTTCAGGCTACTAAAGCACTACCGGAGAACCTTGCAACTGAAACCGATTAAGAGAAAATTGAAAGTTTTATAGTGGCTGATCAACTTGGGAGCAGAAGGAGCAGTCGCTCGGGGCCTCATCGGTGAAGGAAATCCGGTTGCTTCCCTCTAATATCACAATTAGAGGGGCCTCAACTGTCATTCCGCTCGGGGTCTCCAAATATCTTGACCCACCACTGGGGTTTAACCGTAGCAAAACTTTGATACAAGAGTCGCATTAACGATGAAAAATGTCCTGGGCGAGAGGCACATGGCTATACAAAGCTTGAGGTTCACTGGACAAGCAATGGGAATAGGTGGCTGATGCAGCTAGTGAAATCTTTCGTCGATCGAAGAGACTTTCAACTAAACTCAGCAGTAAATGTAGTAAGTGATTCTCATGGAGCCTAGAAAGAGCTGAAAATACAAACATCTCTTTGGGCAAAAGACGAGATTAAGGACCCACTTGCTTGTTGAAGGACCACCCGTGTATAGCTAGAAAGATAGCTTAAGAAATCTTTTTCTTTAACTGTATTCTTTACCGGACTGTCCGCAAGTTATACGGCCTGGCAATTTTAAACAAAAATAAAGAAAAAATTGCACTGAAATCGCCGCCAGAAATGCATTCCGGGCACATTGAGCATGCAGTAATTGGTTATGAATATTAAATTATTAAGGGTGAAGTATTTGTGTACATACAGCAGGACTGGCCATTCAGCTCCGGGTAAAATCAGTAATGGCAGGCCAAAACTTCTTGAGATTGTAGCGCCAAAGAAGAAGAGTTGTGTCCCAGGAGAACAGAAGCATTTCTTTCCGACTAATGTGTATTGGGACAGTGTTCACATTCGCTGCATAATTAATGCAATCATCGCTCCATTTGTGTAGAGCATGAAAAATAGATCAAAAGACAATCAATATTTAGGTTTGCTTCACGCTGACAATTATGTCATCAATTATGCAGAGCGTGTGAGTATCAGTGCAGTAGTGCAAACCTTCGCGACAATTTCCATTAAATCATACCAAATCAAACATCCATTTTAAATTCCTATTTCATTGTGCTTTGCAACGATACATTTACATTATCTCAAAACACCTGCAGTGAGGTGATACAGTAAATGCAATCAAAAGTTTGGCAATTTAAAATTTCAGCCCAATTGCATCATTAATACACAACGCGAAAAGGACCGAAATAGAGCGGATCAATACAACCGCGGGAAACCTGGCTAAGCTAAAATGGGAAACGGGGTTTGCGATTGGCGGCCGCTCGCGCATCCAGCGAACAATGGATGCATGGCTACGTAGTATGCGCTTAGCTGGGGATGGATTTGATGGTCGAATGCAAACGCGAAGGATTATGCACCGGCCATCGTGCATAAAAGCGTGCATAACTTAAACCCCGACGCCCCAGATGCCCATGGGAGCTCTTCATTTCCTCATCAGCCGCGTGTGGCGAACCGGGCGAGTGACGAAACTCGTTAGCAAAGGGCATAAAAATGGATCCGCTTTACACACGACTGATGCACACAGCTTTCGGTGAGGATATATTTGCATATTAAATGAAATAAGCTTCTCCTGTGTGATTTTTTTCTCTCTGATGCACTGCACTTAGCCTCTTCCCGTTCGATAGCAGAATGCTGATGCCGGATGGCCCGCGTTGAATACCCGTATAGTGTGTTGTTTCGGGTGATCTCTCCAGCGTCGTGTGAGAGTTTGGTTTTTATGGTGTAATTTTATAATGGATCCTTAATGTTTTGATAGCAATTGTGCTTCTGAAAGGGGGGGTTTTTATTACCTTAAATTGTTGAGACTTATTTCAGGAAATTGTACAAATGGCTCGAGCTGGTTTGAGGAACTTTGATGAGCCTTTAACACGTTAAGCTACTCTTGAGCACTGTTCTAAGAACTCAATCCTCTATACACTTGCCTGTTGCGCTACATGTCCTTGCCAAAAGCACCATTCAGATCGCGAAAGGAGCATCTATAACTTATCCTCTCAAGAGAAATTTTGCGTCTGTTTATTGAAATTTTATAGCCCAACTCGAAGTGCCGAAACAAAAGCTCCCGGGTGCATCCGATCTTGGGCGCGAACTTGCACTTTGTCGTAAAGTGAACGGGGTCCGTACACATTAAACGTTACAATTCTATTGAATTACCCACAGTGTGCGGATTGCGGACAGTATCAGCCGCGCCACAGAAACTTGCTCCACCCACCGGTAGTACTTGTACCAGGCGCTGCACCGTACGCTCCCGTCTTCCGGCTAGGAAACGTAATGGCACAAGGAAATGAAAACGATTAGCATATTACGTGTCCCGGCGGACAAGCGCATCGGATCCCAGGATTATCTTGAGTGCAATAAAAAGATTTAGTGTAAAGTTTTTGCCCCACCGTACGTGGCCGCCCGCACGAAGCAACCCGGCGGCTAGAATCGGGACCGTCGGTCTTGAGAAGTGCTGCTGCTGCTAGTTTGATGAAGTTCGAGCAGTTGTCCGCAAAGTTCGCCTGCAAGTTCCTGGAGCCTGACGCTTTACCGGGTGAGGTTTTTACTGCTTGTAATCTTATCGTGAAACGAAACAATCCCAAAAAGAAATCATCATCGTAACAAATAACACAGCGAAAGAAATGTACGCTAGAATGGCACTGTACAAAGACGAAATTGAGCCACCCTACAGTTGAGGAAAAATTTCGAAAGCCCGCAGAACAAAACGTTCGCCCTCTCGATGGGGAATGTATGTATATGTATCCAAAATGTACTGTGTAAGTTCTGACAGAGCAGGAAAGCAGGGAAATGCAAAAAAAACTATACAGAAATTGTGAGCCCATTATCGCGATACCAAAGCCATGCGGAAGTCCGATAACTGCTGGTGAAATTCGCACGTTTTCCGCTTCCAATAAAAATCTCCTCATTTCAAGCGTAAGCTCTCTGCCAGATGGTTACGGAGTCGGTCTGTGTGTGAGGGAGTTATTTTTTGTGCCTCGTAAGTTCATGTTTCTCTCCACTGTTCCAAGCTTCCAGACCAAAGTAATGGAGTGGTTGGTGGTAACGCTCCATCGTTCCCAGGGTTCTTCGGGTGAAAGAAGTGGTAAAGATCGTGTAACGCGAATAAAACTGCATCCAGCTGGTTGCATCCGTCCATCAGGAAGTGTAAAAACTTAATCATTTGCCCGAGCCCCCTGGCTGCACATGGGCGCTGGGAAAATCGACCATGACATAGGGATAAAGGCTTGCGAAAAGCGGAAAGTTTTATCAAAATTAATGATAGATTTGAAAGGGGGAGAGTTGCCACGGGACGAAAAGGAGAAAAGCGCTCCGGCGTTGCAGCTTATCGAAAGTATACGCCAAGAAAGGATTAAAAAGCTTTTCGATTTAAGGTAGTGTTTTCGTTTCTCAGCAGTTTTGATAATTTAGATTTTAGCGCTTCGATCGGAAATGTAATGATGGCAAAATGTGCTAATGGATTCCCGTTACTGCTCCGCTTGGGACTTGTTTTGTATAAGCCGTATTTTTCAACTTAACAGCATTTAAACCTTTTCCTTAATCTAAGTCCTTTTTGGGAATTGAAATTGAAAAACTGCTCAAACGTTCTACGAAGTGTTCGGCTCGGTCGTGAGTTGTCGATTAGAATGTGAAACACATGGCCCCCGGTGTGTGTGTGTGTGTGTGTTTGCACGGAACAACTCTAATGAGTGTACTGGGACTGTTCCGTTAATCTAGCGCTTCACCCAAAATGAACTCATGAATGAAATTCGGATGTAACGTTCTACGTACCTTCAAGGTAGGGCGCCCCCCCCCACCGGACTCCCGATGGATTATGTTTTACGAGCTTTTGCCGATCGTACCTTGTCCCGTAAAATTCACAGCCAGCGATCGTGTCGAGGCACACGGGTGCTCCGTTCTACACGACACGGAAACAAGCGTTTGGGTGGTATTCTCGCCGGTACACTTTACAAGTTATTACATTTAGGGTATAATACGACCGGCGGGACTCGGAGTACGTGCGTGTGTGTGTTTTTTCGGTGAAAGTTGTGCTTGTGAAGCAACATGTGATTTGAGATAATTTATAGAGCAACATTTGTTAAGTGTAAATAGATTATTTGCGGTTGTACAGGGTTCGGTCCAAAAAAGAAAAGTTTATATTTTAGAGGCTCTATTGTTGAGGAAATCCCTTTGAGTAAAGTTTCCAAAGTTCTCGGGTGACTTTGAGAAATTAAAATCACTCCTCTGTATATTTTTCACATATAATATGTCAATCGAATGGAGCTCTTCGACATTGAATGCAATGTGTGTGTTATAATAGACTTCAAAACCTTAGGGCTTGGACACTACGAAGACTTTTTCTACAGGACTTCTACAACTACAGTTATTTTACCAAAATTCCAAAGATTTCCATTGGTAATTTATGGGCCCCATTAAATTTGTGATACAGCACTCTAACCTGTCGAGAGACAAGCTTTTAATCATATATGATGGCGCTAATGCGTGTACCACAATGGCCGGGATAATGGATTGGCATACGATGGCGCTAGACCGTAAGCGTTATCAAGGATTGTTGCAGCAGGTCAGTTAAGGAAGCATTGGTACTGAGCTGCTTTGTGTGAGTACTGCACTACCAATTGCTGTGGCAGCTTTTACGCCATAGTATATGTGCATTCGAATCTATTCTTCCTCTACCTAGATCGGTGCATCCGATCTTTCCGATCCGTTCCGCTGGCTTCAGATCTTCTCTCCTAATTTTCCTACACTACCTATACTATTTACTGTTAGAATGCATGTAAACCAGATCCAATAAGGACAACATAATAAAAAATAGCTTCCTTCCAGGAAGCATGTGATAAACCTGTTTCTACCATTTCCTTCCGATTTGGCACAAAAATATGCCAGGCAAATAATGAATGTAAAAGCATTGCCCAGAATCGGAATTTGAGAAACATATTTAAATCTAAACTATGTTGATGCGGAAGCTACGAAAGGCTTTCGCCCTGGCATACCAACGGATACATAGCTGTAATTGACGCTAATTCAACTATGCCTGCGAGGGATAACCCCTTCTAATTTGCCATCTGTTCAACGCAAACGCTCTCACTCTGACCATAAAGCAGGATTTTTGGATGCTTGAAACAGAAGGAAAACTCCCAAAAATGTGTTCAACGCTACCTATCGCTTAGCATCGCTGCGGAAATTTATGCGCCCGAATATATCTGCTCTCCAATCTGCCATTTTGATGGCTGGCAATGCTTTTCCCCGATTTAAGCATACATTTAGCCCAGTAAGTTCGTTTCCCGGGCCGTTTTTTTGTTGGGGCTCATTTCGCTTCCATCCTTGCACATTCCACTTGTGGGTGATTCAATCCTTCATCCACACTGTTGGCGTGCGAGGGGCTGGATCAGTGCAAGGGTAACACATTTGAATGCCTTGTTCAGCTGGCTGGTACACAGATGCGAGCTTCCGGCTCATCAGCAAAAGCATGAATGAATGAAAAATGAATTAAAATGAGTGATGATGTAATGGATGGTGGAGTGGCCGCTGGTACGTGGCAGCCATCCGATTCATCCGCTTAAGCAGACGCTCGACGGTCGCGGTCCGCATGGCTAACAATTAAAACTGCTGCAGTGTTCGAATGCATGGAAAAATGGAATCGAAATTCCACTCTGCCAGAAATGTAGCGGATGCCGTTTGTTTTTTTTTTCTCCGCTACCATGAGATAAATGGTCCAAGCGCTGGTGGGGCCCTGTGTACGCTCGCTGCTTTCTTAGCCTCGTGGCCTCCAGCCACTTTGGTTTTGTTGTCTGTGATTGTTTTGGCAAATTAACAAGAAAGGAAAACTTTTAATTGAATTGTTGCTAAGCCTATCATCTCAAGAGGGAAGATGTCACTAGGTTCGCTGAAAGACGGCGCTGCAAGTATGAGTAGCAGAAGCAACTATTTATTTACGAATTCTTTATTTCTGTCTGTCGTTTTAATTGGGGTTCTTAACGAAAAAAATGTTCTGCACGAAAGATAACTCGTGGCAAAGAAACTGTTTCAAATAAGGTGCACGTAAAGCTTTGCTACAAAGGAATTAATTTCACCAAAAGTTATGGACCTTAGAAGATAAAATATTTGTTTTAATTCTCAAAAAACAAATTGAATTAAAAAAGCTAGACATAAATCTTACAAACCGTGTAGACTAAATAAAATGTCATGTTTGCTGCTTGCATGGTGAGAAAATTAACACTATCAACCCTGAGAAAAGAATCTTACCCACCCAACCTCACTTACAGCCTTCGAGCATCCATAAACATCCGTTCAAAAGCACCATTTTGTTCCTAAAACAACAACACCGAATCTCTGTCCTCGGAAAAGGGTGTAGTGCCATTACAATGCAATGTTAATACACATTTGTCGAGATTTAATGGAGCTATTCGGTGCTTGGCAAACTACCGTACCCACCTTCCCACAGGGTTGCCTGTGCGGCGGTACGCCCTTATGGAGTGTCTCGGATAAAAAGTGGTAGCCGGGCTAGGGAACAAATATTCGCTCATTAATTATTTCCTCACTTTATGGGAGGTCACCGTTTAGCTGACGGATGAAATGGGCGTCCTTTTGTCGAATCCGTATTTCCTTACCCAACTGTAAATGAATTTTAATTCGCTTACAGCGATTTAAGGTTCTTATTCTTATTTAGTGAACGATGAGGGGACGCGTGTAGCGATTGCATGCGTGGTGTCACCAGACAATGTGGTTCGCCTGTTGCTAATTGTGTTGTCGGAAAGCATGGAGAATCGCTCGATAAAATGTGAAGATATGTAGGTTTATCTAACCGTGTGGAATGTACTGGCATGTCTGGGGTTCAATTGAGTTTTAATTAAAATTTCGTGAATACGCTTTATGTAATGTATCATATGTTTTAACGGGAATGTTTTATCATTAGTATTACTTTTAAAGTAAAAATAATATTTTTTTTACTAAAATAATATGTAATTGTTACTTTACTACATGACTTTTAAACATTCTGGATCTTCAAGATATTGTTTTAATCACATAAAGATTTTTGAATTCAACACCATCACAAATTTATACTATTTGTTGGCAAGCCTCCGATGGAGGTGCCTGGTACTTTGTAAAAATGTTAAGAATCATGTTTCACTCTCACTATTCCATTTATAATTAAAACAGCATTTAATTCTCCATATGTACGTTTCTACACCATTCTTAAGTGAAACTAAACATCCAATGCGCTCTGTGAAATAGTTACACGCATTTTGCGCGTTGACCATCGCTATTCATCATTTCAATCAAATATGGTGTAATAAATCGCGTTGCTCCTTTCGGTCAATATATTGCTGATTTTAACATTTGATTAGATGATGTTGATGCTTATCGTAATAACGAGCTTTCCTCGACCGGCTAACAGGGTTTTGCTAGCAAAATTTATTTATCGTTGGCCGCCGAAGGATTATACATAAAAAATAGACAGAAACGAGTTTTATGGGTTGCTGTTCCGGTACATATTTATTTGCGGGTTAAACCGTGATCACCACACCCACCGTATCCCAACCTACCAGACCATCTGCAACACCAACCCGAAGGAGGGAGGGGAGTGTGCCGATCCGGATTTCCCTCCCTCTTCCCAGTCCAGTACAGCCCGTCAAGTTAAGCATAAAAAATGATCCCAATCAACTAGGTTGAAAGATTGTTTTACAATGTAACAACGTTCCCATGCTTCGCTTCATCGCATTTAAACAAGACGCCATTTTGCTTTTACCCCCCATCTGCTCCATGCCGTTTCGATGCCCCTCACGTATTGTAAGAGAACCGGGTTCAGTTGGGTTCAGTAAATGTTGTCCATTCTAAACTCCAACCGAGAGCGGGGACTAGGGCTAAGAAAAAGTGGATAAAAAGGTTGATAATTTGGTTTTATCGTTTGGGCTTAGTAGTACCGAGTCTGGTTGTTTTTTCGCTTCTTTTTGGCTTGGGATTTTTTTTTACGATTACAGCACTTTATTGGGTGTCATAATTCAACCGGATCCGGTTCCGTGTATCCTTCCACTTTCCGAGCGTGAGCGTCAATGGGTTCAAATGTTCCTGAGCAGAGAAAAAAAGGGTTTTTTGGGGCACGTGTTTCCGACATTTTGGGGGCCGGTTGCGAGGCGGCTGCTGGGCGGTCATATGTAATCCGAGCGGAGCGCTGTTGATGCTGTGGAGATTGTGGTTGAAAATGGTTTGCTATTTGAACTCATTCGTTTAAGTGCGTATCAATGTTGTAGGAATTTGGTGGAAATGTACTAGTTGGGAATGTTGAAAAGTTGTGTTTAAGAAGAAGATTTCATCCAAAACAATCCAGATAACCGTTATATACACGGGTGCTAAAAAGCAGTGGAAAATTGAAATAGGGGCTGTTCAGTCTTTCAGACAAGACCGACAAAGCTTGCAGCATCAAAAGGAGCAAATACTCCTTCACCAATCCTAAAATATCTATGAAGATTCTGTTCTGTTCAAGTGCCCTTTTAAGTGGCGAGAGTTTTCTTGCAACAGTATTGGTTAAGATGGTTCGGTCAAGCGTCCTTCTATAGTAAACTGCTGTGTAGCACATACCACTTTACGCAAGCCTTTCCTTTACGCAGGCCGTCCGACACACGACGGCCAAAGCAGGCATGCTCGTATTTAGCAGATAGTAATTAATGAACGATTTCTCGTACGAACTTGTCAAAGTGGTCGAACGTCGAACGCATCAGGCCAATTGACACTGTACAGTGGCGCATCTTCATGTCGAGAGCTTGTCGAGAGTAGCAGTACCGATGTGTGCTGATTGACGAATCAGCAGAAGAGATTCAGCTGAATGATGAGCACCAGACCGACCTTTACAATTTAAATCAATTTCCCGGAAAGTGATTTTATGCCCAAGTGATGATCGTTAGTGTTCGCAGCTGCATTAACATGGTTGTGCATGGAGACATACAAATGTAGCAGCTGTGGTAACCTGAGCCAAGCATTTCATTCGGTGGTGAGAGTGACAAGGCTTTACCCCGATTGGCTCGGGACGTTGTGTTGAGAAATTGGAAAACTATAGAACTATCTTGATTGTTGTCTGTAACCTGGTACTCAAGGATCTTTCATTTGTGCAGGGAGAACGCTTGGACTCATCGCTGCTCTTTTAAGAGGTTTTGCGATTTGGTTGCCACAGTGTATTAAAATAATATATTCAAAAAGTAACGACAATGTGAGCTTCGAGCTCGTTTCAAGACTGGTGCTTTGTTTCTAACAAAACACAATGGCGCTGAAAAAAGGCATGGTGAAAATAGGCGTACGCTATTAGCCGGAACGGGAACACTATTTTGACGCTCAGGGAATGAAATGTAATATCGAATAAACATCAGTACTCATGATTTTTCACTTTCGCACATCGCGCTAACGACTGCCGTTTGCCGCACTGGATTATACGTATTTTTCCATTATTTTTCCCTCACACCGCCAGCACGCCTCAATGTCATCAGCGTAATCATCGCCCGTCCTTTCACACGCCCTCCTCCTGCTTTTTGCACCTTAACACTGGGGACTAGGTACGTGTTAGAACCAGCGGGAGCAGAAGGTATCGAACTTTTCACGGAATGCAGAACGTCCTGCTGTACATACATATGGGCTGGCGTATCTAGATTGGAATTGAATTGGAAGTCAGTAGCCAGGGTAAATAGAGGGAGGGGACAGCAGACCCGTACGGTACCGCCTGGCGGTGGCCGACATCCGGCGTAGTAAACAGCGGGTTCACCATTTATGAGCATGTTTGATTTATATTGCAAAAGCATGTTAGAGAGGCAAAAATACAAAACACATACACACACAGACTCATGTGCTAATGCGCGCCCAAATGCAAACGCCCGCATCGTCCTGACGTGCTGATGGTCGGCACACGCAATCATATGGCACCTCTGCATCAACCGACTTGAGCCACGACTCCTGGCTGTGGTTCGCCCACACATCGACGCCAGCTGATAAGGGTTTGGGAAGTTATGGTGCTGACACTGCAATTTCATGGTCGATGGTGTCATAAATGTATCAAATTGCGGAGTGTTTCAGTAAATGTATCGTTGATGTCTTTATAAAGCTTAGGAACTAAGTCTCAAAATTGTTACCTACAATGTGAGGTACAAAATACAAGCTATATGTTTAAACTGTACTCCTGTACTAATTGGCTTGATTCCTTCCCCAAAACTTATCAATCCACACACCTGCTTACTTAAGAGTTTCAGGTGGTAAAGACCGAGCGTGCTGGTAGCAATGTTACGAACTGGGTCATTTCGGTGCCTTAAATGCCAGCCGAAGAATAAATACGGAGCCTTTTAGTTATGGAGTAGCGTGAAATTCGATTCTCGTCCAAGCCTGGAGCACTTCGCAGCAGGGCGATCGAAAAAAAAATATGCTCCGTACTGCATGCCCAGCTACGGAACTGAATGAAGGCAAGACTGATTGCAAACAACAGGCATCCTGTCACGTTGGAAATGAATATTGCAGGGGCAAAAAAAAAAAAACACACACACAAGTGGTGAAGTTCCTCGCACCCCACCGGGACGAAGTTTGCAATACACTAGAGACAGCTGAATTGACATTTTGGATAGTTCAAATTCTTCAACCAAGGATGATGACGTTGACGGTAGGGACACGGTCGGATCCGGTGTTACGGTAACAACAACAGCACAACCACTGCCCATTTCTTCGGAAGCAAAGACCGATTGGCCGGGAGTCATGGTTGGAAAGGTCGATGCAGTGGTGAGAGTCGTTTTTTTCTTCGCCTGCTGTAACGTATATTTCGAACACATACTGCGAACTGGCTATACTGTTTGTTGAATTACAATCGTAATAGGTCCGCTTTGCCTTAGTACAGCTTGGTTGGCGGGATCGTTCCATGGATCATTTCTGACACACAAACACACGCACAAACACGGTGGTGGAGGTATCAATCTTTTGGCAAATATACTGCAGCTCTTCCCAGAAATCAACATAATAGAGCTTGGGTGTTGCTGCCGGGGGACGGGGCCTGATGTGCTGTTGACCTAAATGCCGTTGCCGTTCGCTTTTTGAGTGGCAGCAACACTATTGCGTACACTAAGAAAAGAAATATTTTAAGCTGTAAGTGTATCATCGGGCTCACGTCGGGGGCAACGCATATGCGTCGGTGCGAGGTGTCAGTTCGTATGAAAGGCACATTTCCTTATGCTTATTCCTGTCAGCTTTGGATGCTATGCAGGCAGCTCACGATGACAAATGATATATTTTATAGTCAGTTTGTATTATAGCAAAACTGGATGGATGTTAAGCTGTTTCTAACGATGGAAATAAATAATGCAAAGCGTTTTGGGGGTTATGAAAAACTTTAAAGGAATATTAGGGTTTGTCGAGATCGAAATAATGTTAACGAGAGACAAAACAATTTAAGGTTCTTACTTATCAGGCGCTACAAGCGCTTTGCAGTCTTGGCCTGCTTCAATAATCCTCGATACCGCTCACGGTTTAGCGCCGTCGTCTACCAATCCGTTATCCCAGTCGTTCTGGTGGACGCATCAACGTCATCACTCCATCTCAATTTGGGCCTACCACGCCTCCTCCGTCCGTGTGGACGGTCTAAACGGACTTTACGGGCTGGGTCGTCCGGTGTTATTCTCATGACGTGACCAGCCCACCAGAGCCTGGCGAGTCTAATTCGCTGCACGATAATAGGACCATCCTACAGCTCGTAGCGCTCGTCACTGTAGCGGCTGCTCCATTGTCCTTCCAAACACACACGGGGCCAAAAATCCTTCTGAGCATCTTTCTCTCGAACGCGGCCAAGAGGGCTTCGTCAGTTTTGGACAGAGTCCATGTCTCAGAGGCGTATGTACTATAAATGTTCTTTTATTAGTAAGCCCGAACTGACAGGCCATTACCTGTCAGTTTGGGCTTACTAAACTTATTGATATCTCGTAGTTTTTATAGTCAGTCTTCACTACGGGTACGACGGTCCAGATTTGAGCCTCGGTTCTGCCGTGTGAAGATCGGCGCCTTTGTCGCTTCAAACACCGAACCACTCCTAATGGGATATCTCGTCCAACATAAATTTTCGACCTGACAGCGCTTATAGCCAAGATGATCAGCTTGCTATCAAATCATGCGCAGTTTTTGTTGGAGACTAAATGAAACTATGTCCGTAATTTTCAAGTACAGCACCTTCACTATGTTTTACAATCGCGTTGCTCCCGGTTTAACTAGACTTTCGTTGCTGATTTTCTAGAATTCTTCAGCATGAATTCCTTATGACTTCCCTTTGATTGTGTGTGTACAATAATTGAACTAAGTTGGTATATGATTGGTTTAGTATGTCTTTTTCCCAACAAAAATTATTTTATCTTAAAACTGAACATGTGTAGCGTGCGACATCCCATACGGTTCGACAGATGGACTGGATAGTGCATACACATTGCGATTATTTTATAACGATGTCTCGTTTTGTCAACTCCTAAAAGGATGTTGTGAAGGTGTTGGTAAAGGGCAGGTTTGAAGGAAAGTCGGATGATCCAAACTGATTAAAGGGGGAGGTACGGTTGAAGAAGGATTGAGCGATTACTCGGCATCTTTCCAGCAATTCCATAAATGGCACTTAACAGCTTATAATGAGAACAGAATTTCAGGAATACCGAAGACATATTTTTGTTTGACTCTTTTATTTCTGGTGAACCTTAAACAAAACTCATAATTTCACTCATTAATTTCACAAAGGCCGCCGGTCAAGCATCCAAACCCAGGTGACTGATTTTTACATACTCAAGTTTTTGTGGCATTTCTTCATCTGCAAAGTGTTTCCAAATTCCCGAAATCTGTTAGGCTACCTTGACACTTCAAACCCACTAGTGGACCCTTAATCATCTTGTTGGTAAGCTTTTTTTTTTTGTTGGTACATTTTAAATTTGTTGCTCATTTTTGCGGAAACCCTTCATCATTCCGTGCCAAAGTGTTCTACGTGCCACGCGCTGGTGTCAACAATTAACGGAGCGTAGCTAATTCGTAGGGAGGACAAAAAGTTTGACGTCCCTTCCTTTCGTCCCCACAGCGTGTATCCATTATTTATTTCCGAAAAACAATTTAGCTCCTTCAAAAAAAGGGCACCACAACAAAACAACATTAAAACATACACCTCAACCAATCCACAAGCAAGACTAAAGAGAGAGAGAGAGAGAGAAAGCAAGAGCGAGAAATAAATAATCAACCAAACAAATAAATAAAACAAAGTTCACAAGAACATTTTCTCATCAGCAGTTGTTTGCGCAAGGAAACCTTTTTCCCCCTTCCGCGTCTTCCGTAAACATCGCCCCCCCCCCTCCCGCACATCAACGGGCTTATCTATTTCCACGGACCCTCCCGCCCATCAGACGACGGACGGACTTCCGTTCGGTTGTTCGAAGGTTTGTTCCGGGACGAGAACGTTGGACAAACTTCCTACTTCATCCGATTCTACGGTATTTATTAATCTTTTATCAAGCCCCAAAGCGGTTGACCCGAAAGCCACCGAAATGATTCCGGCACACTGACACTCGGCCGCATACCGGAGCTGTGTCCTTTTGCACCAGGCTCAGGCCAATCTACGGCGAACTTATATGAGCTCGAGCTGGTGCTGCTGCAAGGGGACGCGGGAGTGCGATCAAATGTCAAATGTCTAGAAAGGCATCATCATCATTAAGGTTATAAATTGGTTGCTAATCTGTCGTGTGGCTTCCGTTCATTTCCGAGATTAGAATCACTGAAGTAAAAGTTTCAAATCGCCAAAAGGATGCGACAGTTGGTAACGTGCGTGAAGGATGATATGGGCGCTGACTTGGGCGAGCGGTACTAAAAATGGGGTTTTTGCTATGTGAAAATTTTATATTGCCATTTGTGGTAGCGATATGAGAGAGACAAGCAGAGGAGTACATTTTTGTACTGAGTTTTTGGAGTCATACTAACGCTTGACAGTGTCGAACAACGACCTGTTTCTCAATAATTATTAATTGCGAAGGAACAAAAAGGCTGCTAGGTCTGCTGTCACACGATGTAAATTACGTTGGATTTAATATCCTTTCGATGGATACTGCTCAAAGCCAACGACATAGAAAAAGGATAAAGCCTGATGGACTCACAAAAAAACGAAACCTAAACCGAAAAAAATGGGAAGAAGAAGTAAAAGCACTCAAAATAACAACCAACAGCCACCCGTCACGCTGCGCGGCCGCCGTTCCTGCACTGTCCTCATCACGCCAGCTACAAACCATTCGTCAGGGATCCTTGGAAAAGTTTTTCCGAGTGTAAACAATGGCGTCCGGTGTCGTGTCCGATCCCTTGAGCAAAGAGACGGTCATTTGGACAATTTTATGTGCTCCCTCTCCGGTTTGTTTTTTGTCTCTCTCGCATCTAGCAAAAGTTTGCCCTTTGCGGCGCTGCCCTTTGTTTTATCTTTTATAATCCTGTCATTTTCGCCGATGTCACCTTCCACCACCTAGGAGCGAGTGGTGCGGGGTGTCATTTTAATCAACATATTATAGCGATCACCTCATCTATCAGTCCATCGAGTTTGAAGTTTTTCTGCCAGTCATAAAGCACGCTGGCTGCTCATCGCATTCGCTCGATTAGCAGGACGTGCGGCTCAAGGAACTCTTGTTTCTTGTCCTAATTTCCAAAAGGCTTTTGCTGGCACATAAAAGCATCAGCATTCGAACCCTGATGGGGGAGTTAATTTATGAGCACGGGAGTCTAACTTTGAAAACATTTTCATTTGGACATTAAATTTATCTTTTGCGACTATGCGACAAGTTGGACTGGTTGAATTGACTGGTGTCAAAAGTGACACCTAATTGAACAGTGAAGTTGCTTTGGGTGCAAATTATAAGGAAAACTTTCAAGCTTGCGTTTCTGGAGGTAGTGGAGACATGGGTGCGATGTACTACTGGAAAATATTGAATACGCAAAATTTGTTAATAATAAGTGGACCAGGATTCACCTATTCAGGATACATAAAACGTCATCAAGCAAGTGTCTAATAACATAATATCTAATTAAGAAAGCAATTTGAAAGTTTAATTATTTGTAGTGCAAAATTTCTCACAAATATTAAAAAAAAAGTAAAACCATTCCCCTACTAAAACTAAGCAATTTCTGGTCTCATTGATTTAAAATTTAATCGAACGAACATTTAATGAACCGCTTCCAACTAGTCTATCGGGCTCCCAAGAGATTATGTAGTTATTAAGCATTAGAGACGATTCGGAAATAAAGGATCTTCTAACTTAAGCTCTTGCAACTAAATGGTTTTCCAACCAATCATGGAGATGTATGTAAAAATGATGTATCTATAAGAAAACGTAAATTAATTGCGCTTCTTAGTGGCTTATTCAGATTAACCGATACTGACGACAGAGGAAGGAAACCCATGCCCTTGATTTTATTTTAAACATATTAATGCCTGCTTTAGTACTCCTCATGTTCCTCTCGGAAAGCTTCCGAGTGCCGCAAGGAGACGCACGGAAAATCATGCATATGATGGGTAATCATTTTAATGAATTATTTTGCTCAAAACAACCACTTTTTATTGCTCCATTAAAACGAAGCGCCTCTTGAATTACAAACGCATTCAACGGTACAGCCGCCGACCATAACTCAGGCAAAATTTTAAATCTCCATTCCATGGCACTGTCACAAGTTAGAAAGTGTTTCCGCTTTATTGGTGCGTGTACACGTGGCGTCTCCGGTAAGCGTGTAAAGTGAATGTAATGTGCAAAGGCACATACAATTGTGGCAGAGTGTGGCAAGATAAAGTGGCTGCTTACGGGTTGGGCTGTATAGAGTTTTGCATTCTGACTGCGTGCTTCAAATCACTTGGTTTTCGTTACCGGGCACATTTTTGTCTTGTTTGGCCGTGGCAAGTGACATCTTACGGTTGTGCGGAGCAGCAGAACAATTTTCATTGGAGTTGCTCGACATTCGCTGTCAGCTACTGGCAGATCTACATTGGCTACGCAAAATCCACTGCACGGGTGTAAATTTATTCCAACCGAGAACCATTAACCCAAATATTATACAGCTTTCGTTTGACGGAGCAGTCGTCCACGGGCTTGCAATTCCTATCCGTTTTTATCCTGTCCCGTGCCGGCGTCTCGCTGACCATGCAGTGCAGGAGAACTTTCACCGAGCTTAAGCCATTTCACGAACTCACCTGTACGCGGGAAAATTCACCCGGCTACCGGTTAGGGGCGAAATTTGGCGCTGGCATTGATGAGATGAGGGCAACTAAGCGTGGAGCGCAAAAATCCTTGCACACCATGCGGGTGCGTGCACGGAATAGCAAATGTCGAGTCGAGTCTACCGAATGCCAGCGGGCAGAATTGCGGTACGCTGGGAACACGAGCAATCGATCCTGCTCAGTCAGGTATGTGTGATGGTCGGGAAAAACCGCGTCAAGAAGGCTGAGCTTAAGAGTTTTGCGGGGCGTAAGTTGCACGTCGTCACCCGGAAGAAGGCGCTCAGCACCTGGATCGATACGCGCGCGGGGTTCGCTAGGATAAGAGCTGCTAAGAGCTGATAAAATCCGGCTGCATCTAGAAGCAGGTATAATTAGAAACACGTAACAATAGTGCAATCGCTTTGAATCACACTCCACTAACAGTATTTTCCTGGTGTTTTTTTGCTTTGGGTTTGGAGGGGGGCAATGCTTTTCGGTTGCGTCAGTTGGCAGGTCCTACCAGTCGGTACCCAGTCAGTTTCAGGCGGTTTCTTTGCGTTAAAGGGGGGCCATTCTCCCGAGTCGGCACACAGTCCGAACGACCTGTCCACTACCACCTATGTACCTTATGCGTGTGAAAATCTGCAAACAAGAAGTGCATTAATCTGCTCGAAGCTAATTTATCTCACCCGGTGCAATAAATCAGAATTCTACTCGGCTATTCTCAAACTGCCCCGGTTGGTTGCACTAAACCGGCCGAAGCCTTCGTAGCACACATGCAGGGAGGAAGTGAAAAGCCCTATCGGTCCTATCCAACACCGAGTTGCCGAGTGCCGTAGTGGTCGTCTAAGCATGCAAATAGCCCCAGAAGACGGAACGCCGTGTGCCTCGAACGATGAGCCAGGTTCGGCCGGACCGAATAATAAGAACCGTTGCAGAACGCTCACCATTGCAGCGTCTCTGTTTCCGCAGGGTTGTGATAGCTTCTTGAAAATTAGTAACAATGACATCCAATAAAATGTACCTTCCGGAAAAAGGGGAGCCGTTCGTGCCACGGGAACGGCGCATGAAGCGTACATGTATCCGTACAGCCATCTGCTCACCGAGTTATGCACCTGGTGAGCTTTACGGCACTATACGTCGGCACACGAATCTTTCTGGCAAATAGCTGCATATGGCCGTAAGTAGTTAGCAAGTTGTGTAGCTTCTTTGTACCAGAACTGCTCTGTTCGGCGCGAAAATTGTGGTCTCTGTCTCATTCACACGTTCGAATGTCCGCAGGATCTCGTCCGCAGAACATATGTGGTCCTTGCGTACGATGTAGCGCCGTTTGCGCTGGGGAAGTACTGAAGAAACTGATTTCGTAGTGATTATCAGAAGACGACGGTCAGTTTGGATTGCGTATTACGTGATTTATGGATGTACGTGCGTAAACGATAGTCGGCTTGAAAGAGCGCCTTTGCGATGCGTATGTTGCGTAGATAAACGCGGTCCATTTTTAATGCTGTCTGAAGGGTGCGAGTGTGAACAGGATTTTTATAAAATTACTATTTTAATTGATGGACAAAGAATTTTATTTCATGAAATCATATTAAGTTATCAATTATTTTAAAAAAATTGATTAAAATATATTAAAAAAGTTAATCTGGAGAATCTTCGAATTGAAGAGGACCATACTCAAAAAGCGGCTGGAAGCAACCGTTAGTGCGCACGGGCAAAATCGGTGTCATTTAAATAAATTATCCGTTGTGTACAACCAATTACTTCGCCACAACGACTAACAGTGATATTGGTTGTACAAATAATTTAATTTGAATCACATATCAATTAATGTTATCTGCTCCGACGCACATACCATATTGTCAACAGTGCTCACATATTCATTAAGCAGCAGCACAGCCCGGTCACCGTCCACCGGAAAACCTCGTGTGTCTCGATGGTGCAGTTACGACTTAGTTGCAGGAAGCATCCAATGCATACCAAGTTGTAGTGGGAAATTGTGGCGAGAGTTTCCGTTTCCGGTTTGTTGCCGTAGTTTTGGCCGTCCAGTTCGACGCTCGGTCGAAAATGTGCCGCAGCATCTTAGTAACGAGTGAGCCGCCGGCACTGTGCGCTGTATCCGGACGAGCGTCATCTTAATCTGCATACAGCAGTAAGCGTGATGGCTGTGTTGCATAGTTGGTGAGCTTTTGGGAACGGTTCTTGAATTGCTGATAGCGATGGGTTCTACGGAATGGTTGCATCCGATTTTGGATGCCCACGAGACGACAGCAAACAAAGGACGAGCCGTGTACCAGCCGTAAGCAGCCAGTGTCCAGTGTGGCGCGTGTGATAACAACAAATGTACAGCTGGATCAACGAAGACACCCGCTGACCTAGCGGATGCTCATCATTGGTCAAACTGCTTGCGAGTGCGGTTTCTCAAATTCTGCAACCGATACCTTTGGGAAGGGAATAAAATGGATATTGTAAGGAACCGTGCGGTATAAGGCTCACCGTAATAAACGGGCGGACGTTGAGGACGGGGTCGGATGGTGCTGGTGTGCTCTAAATTAATGATATCGAACGTTGCCAATTTGTGTCCACAAGCTTGTTTAAATATTGTGCTTCTGGTGATTGTTGAAGCTTTGTTGCTAGAAGGAAGACCGGGCGTGAAGTAATCGACGGTACCGTGGCCATCCTGTTGAAAGTGTCATCGTAGGAAAATGCATAAAATTCAAACGAGAAAATCGCTTTTAAACCATCAATACTTTTTTATCCTTTCAATAAACTTTTTGATAGTCAGAAAAAAAACTATAGAAGTACGTTTACTGAGCAATGAATTTCCGATTTTCAGTTCTACCCTTACTGGTCTCTAGTTTCATCTTATCCTTGAAGTTATTATTCACCCAAAACATGAGCTCCATAATTCTCTTCACATGGTTGGTTGCGGAAAATATGGTATAGTGATTTTTTTTCTCTACTGGCAGGCATCCGAGTACGGATACTCATTTATCGAAGGAGTGTTGCTGGTATTGTTGTTGTTGTTGTTGTCGTTGTTGTTTTTTGTATCGTAAATTTCACATAAAACAGCTACAAATAAAAAGCCAAACGGGAAAGCCGTACAAAGCTGATGCACATTTCCTCATGGTGGCGCGAGCGAAATTCCAGCTGGTACAATGGAGCACACTGGCTTGATGGAGTTTTGGCGGTTTTAGTTCAAGTATTTATTGCGGTATATGGTGCGATAAATCGGCCAAGCTGTACAATATAACTTCGGCGAACTTTATTTACATGTAATGTACGAATTTGGACGCAAGCGTGAGGCAATGCTTTAGCGCACGTGGGTACTATATTCGGTGCGGTGCACATTGATGCAGCTTCTTGTAACGAAATGTGCTGTTTTTGTTTCTTGTTTCTCAGGGAAAAAAGTTTCTGATTTGTTGATTGAACGGACCTGTACTATAGCGCTTTTTGGTGGTGGATTATGTGGCTACTTAATTAGGGCCGGAATCAACCGATACCTGCTGCCATATGTATCCTTCGATATCACTGATTTTATCCACAATCTTTCATTTGCTTTCTACAGGAACTTGTAGTATTGAAGGAAAGTAAAGAAGAATATTGTGCAGAAAAAGTAAAGTATTTAAATAGTATTATCATAACCTCATACGCAATCTTTTTATCAACGTTTCACTTACGTAGTTGTTTTGTTGCTGATTGTTCTTTTAACAGTTTTTTTTCACTAGTTTAACATAAATCGTAGGATCGTAGGAACAGATAAACCCTATTAGAACGTGTTTTTTGGTGGAACATTGCTGACATTAGAAAAACAGCTTTTCGTTAAACTTTTGCTTTTCGCTCTACAGTCTCAAGACTCGCTTTATCTACAGTAACCCTGTTAAATCAAAGTTAATCATTACCCAAACATATGGCATGTTTTTTAAGCAGTGAACAATACCAGCTTTATCTGTCTTAACATAAGAACAGCGTCGTAACTGTTGTACTAAATCACACCGTTTGCTTACGAGAGCATGCACCGGCCGGTTGAGATTAATATCGTACGAGAAAAATTCGAACGAGTGTAGCAATATAGCGGAGAATGTCAAACGAACTCCTCAGCTCTCGTTGCAAGCAAAATCGTGAGAGCGAGAGAGCGCGAGCGAACTGTCAAAATCACGCGGCCTCACATCGTTGTGTTGTTTACAAACATTGTGGTGTGGTTTATCGCGGAGTGCTCCATTTGCTGGTTTTTAACAAAAACTTTCTTGATTTTCGGACGGTTTACAACGAATATACAGGGTTTTATTAACTACAAGTGTTTTGCATACCGTATAGTGTGATCAAAAGCTTCTATCAATCGTCAAGAACAGTCATAATAGTGACAATGAGTGTACCGGCGAACGAAGCGGAAGCAAAGATGGAATGTGACGGTGTGGCACAGCTGCCGGCGAGTTCCGAGCCACGTTTACGCCATGCCCAAACTCAGCATGGGCATTACAGTACGGTGGACGAGGAAAACATTGTTGTCTTACAACGGTGCTACACACCACCGCCAACGGAAGAAGATGCCGGCAAGGAGGTCGTTTGGTTCGAGGAGGTAATCGTTTCTGAGGTAAGTGAAGCGGCATGGTTTTCTGCGCTGATTTGTTGTTTTAATATGTGTGGGCTGAAGTTAATGATTATTGAAGATCCACGTTATAATATTCTGGTGGAACGGCCTGGCCGTGTTGCTGAAGATCTACGTTATAAATGCTATTCAATTATCTGGCGACTGGTCGTAACATCACTAAAATCACTACATTCGATATTTTTTGCTTTGCGGTTGTGGCAGTATAATTATCAACAATTATTTTAAATCTTAAAATACATACATTTCGTTTGCAACATCTTGCTACCAACGAAATTAGACCATGGGTTAAGCATTCCTTAAATATCTCAAATTGTAGAAATAGCCATATAAGGCCGCATTAGATACCCAAAAGTGTATGCCTGTTTCTCTTGATATTTCCGCATTGTGCAACGATTAGAAAATTATTGAGAACAGTTTGTAATTAATCCTCCGTAATGCTGTCAACACTCCAGTCACAGGACCTATGATAATACAGATTCCAAATAATAGGTCAGAAATTATCATCCTTCAACTCATATGACGATATATTTTTTATCATCCCCAACCCAAACCCAATGGCTGAAGGGCATGGTCGAAGCACCAGACGATGCAATTATCCTTTTCGCCACCCAACGAGCCATGACAAAGTTCTATCATGTTGACGCAAGCTGTCGTGTATTCTGTCTTTCAGCAAGTCTGTTGTCTGTTGTCAGTGCTGAGCAGGCACCATTGTACTTCGACAAAGTTAGACCGCTCCGAATGACCCTGGACTGGCTGGCTGGTCTGTCTGGCGATCTGACGACGGCTGGTGTGGCAACATCTGCTGACGAGATTGTTTACAATTAATTTACAGCTTCGAACCCATATTTCATCAGATAACGTTGTCCGGGTCGGGCTCGGGATAAAAGGCGTGTGCTGGATTATCACTCGTTTCGTACGATGTTGACAGCCTATATCGTTCTAAATTCATATTCAGATGTACATTTTCTGAAGGGTACCACAAAAAACGCTTGTTTCTATCGTTCTTAAGAAAAGGATTGGCAATTAGAGGAGCCTCTATTTTCTATGTTTAAGGAGATGATAGGGTGCGGTGATTTATATTTTAGAATAGGCGACATTATGCAACACCCGACCGCAGGTCATTTTACCTTAACATTTTTTCGATCTGTTTTAGGTTGGCTAGAATCGACGAATTTTATTATACGAATTATACTTTTATACTATGACATACTGTTTGAATCACAAAGAAATGAAAATGTTAAAACACGTATGCATTTGAGTGCTCTATTTTATTATAAAAACTTTTTTCTATTTTACTTTACTACATCATGCATTGTAAATTTGCAGACAAAAAATTGTGCAATAGAGTGCTCTTAATTAAAATACTGGAAGAGATTGCCTTCTCGGTTCTGTAACCGCCATTAAACTGAAAGAACAGTCATAGCATGCACATCCTGTCGCAATACTTAAACAGCAAACAACATAGGTAACACGACAAAAGCGGGGGGGGGGGGGGGGGGGTGGTTCCGAGACTGTGGAGGATGGGTTGGGTTCTCAAGTGGATTAATGCTTCTCAGACAATCGCCAGATCGAGTATGTAAGTGCTGGCTGTGTCTTCGAAACAACGAACGAAGGCAGGTTTGCTATGGCAGGGCTACGAACGAACACGGTAGCCGAAGCTGTGTCGGAGATTGTTTTAATAAGAAAGTTTCATTTTCTTACCAGGAAGGTCCGGTGCGGATGCGTGAGGCAAATCCCGGGTAACCGCATTTGATTAGGAACGGTTCAGTGAAAGCATTTCGCATCGGCTGTGACCGATGGGACCGGCGGTAAACCGGCGCTCGCCGGTCGGTTTTGCCCTAGTGCCCTGTGGTACGAATCACGTAACAACGTTTCTTGAGATGAATTCGTCCCGTATTCGGGAGCACACCTCGTATCCCACCCCATCTCGGGCGGTTCGTTTCGCACGAGTGGAAAATTTATTTAATTGATCGTTTAAATCCGATCCCAATAGAAGAGATGGAGCCATCACCGGTTCGGCAGGTTTGCCGTGACGTTTGGTTTGGCTGCAAAATGTTTGCTGGCCGGTGCAAAAATGTTCCGTTCCGTGGCGTGGTGGAAGCAACCGGGGCGTAATTTGGGAGCTGTTTCATGTAACTTTTAATAAAGTTCGCCCCAAAGAACGGGAACGGGACAGGGCATAAAAGGGCACCGATATACGTTTGGATGGGAGAGAAAGAATCAAGCTTAGCACTAGGACGGTAAGGGTCAACCGCACGTGTAATTAAGAAATAGAGACTAATTAAACGGAATCCATTTCGTGCTGAATGCGTCTCGGTGCCATAATGTTTAAATAGGCATTTCGTCAGCTACCGTCCGACCGTGCTCCGACAGTCTAGGCGCATAAAAGTACGCTAACGAATGCATATTGTTTCAGGTGGAACGTGACTGTGCTCGGGGTCCAGTTGGACATTAAGGATGGTTAATGGACTTTTACAGGAATATTGAGCTGGCTTTCGGGAAATGGAGGGGGTGAGCACGCTGCACAAGCATTATGGATATGTTAAACGACCGTGGGAGGTGTTGATGGGCGGTGGTTTGTGTAGTGCGTTTCTAAATGATTTATGGCTGCGCCTGAAGTCGTTATGTTACTTCCTTCAAACACTTACAGGATAGAATGGTGCTGCGTAAATAGCGACAAATGACGGATTATTAGAGTGCACATGAATTTAGGTTAGGGATAGCATTGGTGCAGAAGATTCCTTACAATGTTGCGCTGGAAATTGGTTGCGCAACAAACAGTTGCTTATTGAATTCTGTTTGCTCTAGAATAGTTTAATAAATGGAAGCAATCGGGAAAACATTAAAACCTTCATTCACTAATGCACGCCGGAATCTCAAAACTGTAAACTATTAATGGTTCCAAATTTAAGGCACATTTAATGATATCCTTAAAACTTTTATTGCACCAAAAACAAGATCTGGATCTGTTTGGTTGGGTTGTGAGGCAACAGCGGTGAAGTTCGAGTTTGCTGCATTAAAAATCCAATCTTTTGGGGTGTTGTTGATGGACGAACGAAACACATAAATGTAACCGAGAACGGAAAAGGCAATCAAAACAATCCCAATGGGCCTTGAAAAATGAACCACTCCGCTACCGTCCGGGTGTGTCTCGGGAGATCAACAGCGCTTGAGGACGACTGGCTGTCTCGAAAATAGAAGCTCTTGATGGTCGTCCTGCCCCTGCATGCGGACCGGCAAAAAGGGGGCCCAATGCTTTGGCAATAATTTTGCGATCAGTTTCGGTTTAAATGGCCACCGCCGCCAGTGTTCGATATCAGTGGAATGCTGTCTCTAAAGATCGATTGCCAATGGTTCAATCGTAAACCAGAGACACGCTACAAAGTGCACCAGACGCCGATAGAAGAACGCTTGTTTCAAGTTAAGGAGGTTTCGCCATTGGGGTGTTCGGTTTCGGATGCGTTTGAAAATTTAGTCAACAAGAAGACTCGGCCGCTGGACTCTCCGGGAGGCCGCGTACGGTTTGATTGTGTCGGAGTCATAAAATCTACCGACATTGAGCAGCGATGTCGGAGGGAAGATGTTTCGATAGGTAAGTTTTCGCCATCGGAACCTGTCGCATCGTGTTGCGCTATTCATTCGAAGTGTGATCGATGGAAGCGGTAAATTTGCTTCCAGTTGAAACCGGAAGCTGGAGCGTGTTGCCTTTTTTTGCGTTTCGCTGTGTGTGTGTTTTCCATTACGGTAGAAGGGTTTCTACAGTGTGGAGCTTAAGGTTGGAGGATAGCGATTCAATATCATTTTGATGCTCTAACTTTTTTATGATTTAATTAATCGCCCTAACAGAACATAACCTAGCAGTTAATAAATGAAAAGAAAATAAAGATTTTTATACTGTACAAATTAGTCTCGAAGAGATGCATTTTGTGACACGACTCTCTTTCTATGTTAAATAATATTAAATATTAAAATCTTTATTATTACTCACATCCCGTCACTCCCAATTCACTGTGTCTGTTGGGACAAAGATCACCATTTCTTGCTATAACACTTGGTGCAGCCATGCCCGTTCCGCGATGAAACTGAACCTCACATTCTTGCCCAACACCGTTGCACCGACTCTCAAGCTTGGATCGAACAACCGACACAGGACGGGACGCTGGCAGGATGTTTAGAGAGATACAAAAGACTTAGATGACACTGGTCCCTGGTCATGAATTCATTCCCGACGGTTTGAGTTGGCTTCGTATAGTCGCCGTGTGTGTGTGGCGATTGGCATGGCGTTTCCAAACAGGCTGGGAAGACGAAAAACGTTCGCGCGCCAAGTACGGTGGAGCCTGTATTGAATGTCAAAACCGTTGTCCTTGGAGAGTGTGGCCCTCGGTGTCCGTTTGGGGTGGAAATAGATTTTTGTACTCCCGCAAGTGCACCCTGCCCGCTGGTAAGATTCGCAGTGGACAGTAGGGCTCTACAGCTGCATACCAGCCGTAGCTAAACGTGTTGACGGTGCACCAGAAGGCTATAAATAAAGCACACCAACAAGCTAGCTAGCACAAGTGCACGATGAGTCCTCCTAGCCGTGAAGCCAACCGTTGTTCCTTGTTTGGTTGCTAGCGAGGGCCGGGAAAAAAGGGTCTTCCCTGTCGGGTGCGCAAATAGCGTTGCGGAAAGCAATTTGGATAAGCCTTTGGTTTGGTTAGAATTCCAATGGCAAACCAATCCTCGCTATCCTTGCTGAAGGAGGAGGATGACCGTGCAAACTCACTTTCAATCGCTTTGCCTGAAGATATTTTCTGTGCAATTTTTCCTTCACGATCGACGGGGTCGGTATTGACTATAGTTTAATCAACGCAAACACTGGTGTAGACCAAAGTGTATGTGTAACGGGCAGTCAACATTTTCAAATCAGCACAGCGGCTTTAAAGTTCCCGTGCACTTATGTCCTCCAAGAAAAGGTATATAAGTCTAGTAGCAAACTTTCCCGTGCCCCGCCACTTGAGCCTAATTAACTTTGCTATTTGTCTCCATTTGCCATTGCAAGTAATAATTAGCTGCCCCCAAGGAGCATCTCGCTCCCCCTAACCACAAAACGATCCCCCCAGACGGGATGAAATCTTCCCGCCATCAAACATCATTTAATGTTTTTATATTGCGTATGATGCTCGGTTAGCATTTTTGTCACGGAATGCTACTAACGGCTTTCGATTAGTATGCCAGATAGCCGTCAACGCCTGGAAGCCATGCCAACCAACCTTTCCGTTTCCTGCTGGCCCCAATCGAGCCGCGCGCACCAGACCGAAGCAATGAAATTATGTAAATGGAGGTTGGTTGCATCAAAGCAAAACCCTTTACACAACACACAGCTCGACTTTTGAGATGCGGCGGGAAATTCGGTGCGGACTACACCAGCCAGGATGTAGTCGTTAGTGGTAGAACAAACGTGGAAATGAGATAAAAATGGTTTCGCCACAATGAACGGGCCAATGGATGGGCAATCATTTTGAATGGGTCCTGGCGGCTGGGATGTTATGGGTTTTGTTGCCAATGAACGGGACAGTTGAATTTTAACTAAGAATCATTCACTTTTAGTATAATTTTGAGAGGCGTTTGACTGTAAGTGTTTTCTGCGAACTTTAAGAGCAACAACCTGAAAGTGTGATTCTTAAAGGCCTGTTCAAATTTATGACCTTCAGTGGAGTATTTGTATTAGCAGCATTTGGTAGAATTAGTGAACAAAACCCATCCCTCCCATAGTTGCTCACTTTCATTGAGTGGTAATAGAGCGCAATATTTCTGCACCACGGTCAGCTTAGTGCCTCCTAAGACCGATGTGGCGAGGTACGGTGTACACATGTTCGAGTGTAGAACTTTCCTTCTTTTTTTTCCACACTCCCTAGCTGACCGAAAGAAGTGGTTTTTGGGCTGCCCAAAAGTTAAATAGCTGACGTTGACTATTTGGCCACCGACAGCATGAAACACAGACGACGGTATTATCACATGCTGACGATGGTCGTTTCCCCTCAATGGGTCGGGATATAGCGATGGGTAACCCTTTAGCGAAATGGCTAACAAGCGTTCAACCGCGGATTACACTGTCGTGCACGGAGTTAGTTCCTCCGCACTATACATACTGTTCGATTCTAGGATCCTCTGGCATGGTGCTGTGGAAAATAGGCTTACCGTACGGGTAGTTTTTTCGCCTGCTCTCGGTGATGCAATGATGTTGTGTTTAAATAAACGGTTAGCATTCGCAGCCGGAGTTTGACGTCCTGTTTCCAAAGGACTCACTGGTGCGCGCACACACGGGCACGGCTGGTCCTTAAAATCATACAGAGAATAATAGTTGGTCCAGGGAAAGAGCTGACCGTACAGTTATCGATCGGACGGAAAGAAGGGTACATCTTGCTGCCTTGCTGCAAACGATCTGATGATCTGAGCTTGTGTTGCTGTGGAGCCTGTTAGAGTTGAACTGTTGAACATTAACTACTAGTTTTAGGACTCTTATATTTACTATAAAAATCTTATATTTGAAGACAAGAAAGTTTTGTTCAACTTAAACATCGGGTGAAATTTTACGACTGTGATTTGATTAGATGGCATGTTATCTGGATTTCATCATTGATATCAACCACGAATGGGCGTTCCTACGATTTCTCCCTCTGTTTCTCGTCAACATATTGGAGTGGCCGAAGTCAGCCAGCATCTGCGGCTCAAAAATCAATATTTGTGCAAGCTTCGTTTAAATTTGCATTCGTTCCACGCAAGTGTTCACATTCCGGCATTAGTGGATTTAACAGGCAGAAGCATCATAAGGTAACCCGCGCCCAGGCTCGCGTTGCTACACACAGTAAAAGCAAATTTAAATTACTTTTCAATTAATTTTAATTAGGTTACACTTCCTTAAGAAATTGTAAGGCGCCTACCGGGCGTGTGCGCACCATTCTGACGGGCGAGAAAGCTGGTCAAGGCAGCAGCTGGTGCGACTGAATGTCGCGGTTTCCAGTGAAAAAGGTGAATAGTTTTTATCCTGCAGTGATTTTCTTCTCCCGCCAGCAGTGGTAGCACGAGGAGCTGCCTGTAAAGGTACTTAGTATAACTACACGCCAGTATTACGGCACCGGTGCCTCATTAGACTTAAGTAAGCCGCCCTTTACTGTAAGCACCGTCCCAAGTTATGTTTTCCCGGCCCCGGGATCAAGCGCGCGTCTGCTCGGAGATACGGTACACCGGTCTGGGTACCTCAGCTGTGTGTAGAGCCGCAGTTGGTCGTATCACGCGACGTCTGAATGGCATTTTCCATCGAGTATGACAATTTGGAGTGATAATATGCGAGATGTAAGCGGCGGGTTTGTTCTACAGAACGCAAGTGCATGTAATGTCGCGGACAAGCTAAAGGGGATTTAGTTTTCTGATTATCTCGAGCGATGCGGAACGGGCTTTTGCCTTTCAATTGGTATAAATCACATCACAGCCGGTGGTGCATAGGTGAAGTGATGAGCAAATTTACTCGAGAATGCCTTTTCAGTCGTAGTATAGCTTAATAAAACGAGAGCGACGGTGTTGGTTGATACTTTGTTCAGAAGGGTTAGTATGTCAGGTTTTATTAGAAATCTTCCATTAGTTGCTGTCTAGAAAGTATCAAAAGTCACAGTAGTTTAAAGGTCTGTCAAGTAGTGTTGCCAAAGCAGTTTTGCAAATAAACTGGGACATGAAGATAATATCTTCGCCAATCGTTATTTATTCAAGCCGAGCGCACGAACGATCTTGAACGTACACAATTATTAATGAAAGACGCACACATGACGCGATGCATTACAGTGTAGTGTTGTACATCGGTTCCGAGCCAAAGCTGCTCGAGTAATTGTATTATTTTAGGAATGCTTCCAAACGCCACAAATAATGCAATAATAATCAACCGTTTCAGCCCGTCGGGGGATGTTCAGCGGGATGAGCTCAAATTTGAAGTGTAAATAAATCTTCCCTCTCGAGCCGTGCATCTTCCACCTGTTGTGATGCTGTCTGTCTTCGTAGCAGCGTCGCGACTAGCTGCAGACCCCCACACCAGACAGCCGTCTGGTTCGACTTCTTCTGCCCGTTCTGCGCCGATAAGGAAGTAAGCGGCAAATAGTAGTGACAGGCAGCAACGCACCATACCCGGCACAGCTTAGCAACCGGTGGATCATATTAATCGTTGGGCGAGTCGCGTTGGAACCGCCGCCAAACCTCGTCGTACATCAATGCGTGCAAACTATGGAAACTGAACTGGTAGTGTTCAATCTAATTTTAGCTGTACTGCTCGAATTGGACGGTGGAGCGACTGACTAGTTGGTAGCGTCAACGGAGCGTATGTGATGGAACCGGTAGCATCTGCCGCCCCCGGGGGGGTTCTCACTATTCGGCCGGCCCTTACCTTTTGCAATTGTCCCTTAAGGATGACAAAAAGTGCATAACCGATGTCGCAAACGCTCGTTAAACGCGTTGTCTTGCCGTGGACGTCCATTTGGGTGGCGATTATGGCCGTCAAGAGACGCACCACATCACGTTATGACCGGGGCTGGTACCGGCTGCCAGGCTTACAAGTACCGAAGTTTAGTGCGGCAAATACGACCGTTCGAACTACGCCAGACGCACACCATACCGCCGGCAGTAGATAGATGGTGTGAATTTGGAAGTCGTCTGATTGTCATTCTAATTTTAGTGTCGTGCAGTCGTTGCTTTTGGCTGGCTTTCCCCCCCTTTTATTCGTTAAAGCTTTAGTGCTGCGAAAATCATAAATGCCGAGACGAGTGCAACAATGTCATAGTGAAAAGTGTGTGTGTGTGTCGCTTGCTGTGAGTGAGCAAGTGTTTATTGGTGGTTTAATTGCACACGTTGTTCGAGATCGACCCCAGTGGGTCGATGATACGCCATCTAAGCGTGTTGCAAACGAAGCACTAGCTGTTGAACTTCTTTCCCACCTCGATAGCACGTTTATTCTGCGCTGTGCTTATCCAGACCTGGAAGGATCTGCCGATTGGAGTATAATGAGCCAAGGTTAATTGAAATTGGTTTTATATCCACCGGGCGACGGTATCTTCCGAAGACGCAGAATCTTCTTAACCCGCTCGGTCTCTCGATGGCACAACCTTAGATCGAAAGGGCATGCGACCTTCTTTTTGATCCTTTTCTGGGCAGAATTTTCCCGACGAAGGAACGTAGTGATAATGAAGTAACATGAGCTTGTTAAGCACTGGTGGAAGGGTAATGCCGCTGGAAGCTATCGTTTCGGGCTGTATAGTATATCGTTGCGTACGGATATGCAGCAAGTAGTAGCGGTGGATTTTGGTCTATTTTGTTCCCCGCTAGCGGGACTAGCGTAATGCGGTGCTCGGTTGCGAGTGGAAGTATGCCGAACGTTGTCTGATGAAGTTTCTGTTAAAAAGGGTTTTCTTACCTTGGTAGCGGCGATTGCGATCTTGCTGTTGGGCAGGCTGTATGTAATGCGAAAAGGGTTAAAGGTCGGCCGCCGCTGTGTGTATAATTATGTCCTGCTGGAAAGGCAAGGGTACGCAGAATCGTATAATCTTTCATCCATTAAGCTGATTGTGTTTCAGCAGCACCAGCAGCAGCAGTAGTATTTTCCTTACAAATCGGAAGAGATGCGTATCAATTAGATCAAGAAGTAAACGTAGGGGATCGTATGTGAAAGGTCTTTGTGGTGGCGTGTGTTAGGGAAAGGTCCCGATTCAGAATAGAACAACCCGTACGGATAGGTGTGAAGATTGCGTATGCAAATGGGAAAGAACCTTTGAAGTTTTGTGAAAGAAATAGTTCGTCCTTTAAAAGCTTACTTTACTATGACAACACGATAGAAAATAAGACTTTGTTAAAGTATTTTCGATGAAGAAGGACATTTACAGGTAGAACTGGAATCTGTTTCGTTGGAAGTAGAAGTAGGTTCTTTTTCAAGTACAAATGATGGTTCTTCATCAATGATAGGAGTGAAATACTTCAGTCGTGAAGTGAAAGTGAGCTAAAGATTTCTGAAGCTGCTCTACTTCATCTTGAACAGAATCTAGAAATGGCTTGAACATTGCTAATTTCTTCCGAAATATGGATCTCAAGAACGATAGAAAATATACTCATGATTTCATGTGGACGTTTTACGATCATACACCAAATTTACTCATATGTCCTGTTTAGCTGTTGTCCTACAAGTTAGCGCCTGTCAAACACGTCTTTGCCAAACGTTTTAATGTGCTTCTCGTGAAAATGGTGCTCTGATACGCCGTTATTTATAGATAAACAATCGTAAACCCTCAAATAGAACAGTATGCGCCACTGGTCGATTGTACAAAGCTAAACTTCAATAGATTGCCCAACGAGCGAGTTGAGAAAACCCCCATTCCGAAGCATTAATCCCTCCCGCATTCGGGATGATCGTGCCCTAAACTGCACAGACAAAGATCGTTTGTATTTTTTGTTTTGTTCCCGCTCTTACCCAAGCGGCAGTGTTATAAACCTCGATGGATTAATAGTTCAACGGCAGGCTATTTTATGGCCTGCCAGCTAGCACCACAAGCCCTCGGGGCTGCTGGGACGCTTCGGGAATGCGACAAAAGTGCAGCAAAGATCTAATTTCACGTTGTCACTAATGTCATTGATCCGTCGTCCTCGGGGTGCCTCTGAGGCCTGCAATCGCTGGCCGCGTGAGTGATGAACATATGTGGCGTATAAATAGCACCGAAATGCGTGCTTATGTTCATACGCGCCAACACAGGCATGCATGACCGTTTTTCGATCACATATGGGGCTGACCGGTTAGTTGGACCGAGTTGAAAGGTGTGTGTTTTATGCCTTCGGGTAAAACTCGTTAAAAAGGCTGAGTTCAACGTACTTTCGGGACCATAAATTTCATGCACTTAAGTGTTTGGTTGCTGTTGTTTTTTTGTTACTTCTTCTTCAAGAAAACCACCTCGAGCGCCGTAGAGCTGGAGAGGTGGCGGAGTAGATTGAAGTAATTGGAAACGTTTGTATGTGTGTGGATTGGATGCTGTGCGGAGTTGGCAGTACGTGTACACGATTACTGAACTTGCAAATAATGTCGGTATAATTAATTCGCATCGTTCGTGCATTCCCGGAATGGTAGATGGCAGCTTTTGAGCAGGTTAAACCGTACACTGTGGCATTGATTCGGAAGATGCTGGATGCGTTGTTACAGTTTGTGCTGATATTTACAAAATTTCTTAACGAGACAGGTAACGCTTCCACATCAGGGTGAAATGTCAGTAGCACTTTTACCGGGCAAGCAGCTTGCCATACGTGATAATTAATGGTTTAATGAGTGCAACAGACTGGGGGTTGTTAAAGTTGCGAAATCCTCAGAGCGGTGGTTCAGATTTTCTATCCCACAATTGCTTTACGGCAAGTGACAGATGAGCTGATTGGTTTACAAAATTTTTCCTTGATGAATCAAAGATTTTTTTTTGTGGAAAACGGCGATATATTAGAAAGCTTAATAGTTCTAAGTATGAATGCTACCATCTCAGCATATTTGGGTATGTGTACCGGTTTTTGTTGAGCAGCATCAACCGGTGAAATCATGCTTTTTGAGCGGAGTTCTGGCGAAAGCAGCAAGTAGTTCGAGGTAACGGTTGGAAAATATAGTTCCCTAAGCGTTTGCGACTTTTTATATTCAGTGAAACGATCGTTTGGATGAAGAAATTTAGCTCATGTCATTGATATTATCAGCGTTCTGCTGTCTTGTCACATCACTTGATAGCACATTACTGGATCTCATTTCCACTATCAGAATTGAAAACTTTTCTATGCATAACAAATTTGCTCCGTTATCGGGCTGCGGTCGGGCACCGAGCGGAGCAGAAACATGTCCAGAAGGGAAGAAAGGAAGACAGTAACAGACAATCTTTAAACGAATAGAATCACGAAAACCACTGCTGATTTGATTCGTTCTGATTCGAACATGTACTCCGTGAAGTGCTGGCGGATTTTCGTGTCTCCGATTAGGAACAGTGTGGCAGAGAGCAAACCCGTAAGCGGAAAGGTGCAGAGAAGACTGGTATCGCCACAGCCTTCGTCTTCGGTTACGAGGATCTGCCAGAAGATGGGCTCCGACGGCATGACGGTGGTCCAACTGGCAAGATGGTAAGCCAATTTTCTATTTCCTTCGACAAAATCGTACCGCTAAAACTGTGCAAATCCGGTCTGAAAATCATAGTCTCTGCTAACCATCGGAAATGGTTTTTTTTTCTCAGTTCCCGTCAGTGGAGAGTTTATTCGCGTTTCGCCGTGCTATTCGTGGGGGGTTTTTTGCCTTTCGTCATCGCGTTTCGTTTTATAGCGAGATGGTTCGATGGCATTTTGGTGTGGTGCAAACCACACGAGGTCATACGCTGCTTGAGTTTGCTGCTGGTGAACCGTTGCTCGGTGGCCCCCAGCACGTCTGTCGTCCATCACGGCCACGGGACCGGGAACGGGATACGCCCGTTGGAAGAAGAACCGAAAGCTCCGGCGTTTCCCGGCCACAGGGATCATCATGCAAACTCTGGGGAAATTGAATTCTTTTTGGTTTTTGTTGCAAAGTCCAGCTAGCAGGCCCACATGATTGAGGCTGCCGCTAAGCGGTGTGGCATGAGGAGGCGCAACACGGCCGCATTAGACGCTTCTGTCGGTGCTTGATTGTGGAACAAGGCACATGAAGGTGCGACCCGGGGCCAACACCGCCGAGCATGGGTGCATGAGTGCAACGGTATGGGGTTTCGACTTGAGTAATGTGTTTTAGTGTGCCCCGGGAATGGAACGAAAACATTTTGAAAACATTATTTTATTTCTGCTAAAACCTTCGTGCCTGCGCCCGTGCCAAACCTACCATCATCAACGGTTGTTTAGCGAAGGACTTGGTGGCAGTTTTAAGGCAGCTTAGCCGGCATTGTGGGTTGTTCTGTACAGCTCGTTCGCTCCTTAGTGTTGTACGGCGGCTGTGTTACGGGGGACGGGCTGTGGTAAGTTTTGTTTGGTTGGGAGTGAAAATGAAACTGGATATCAATTTCCCTCCGATTGTTGGAGCGCATCAACGCCGTCGGGGAGTGGCGCATTACTGCTGCGAGCAACAGAACGTAGCTGTATTTGGGTTTTGGCAGTGTAAAACGACGAAGGATGTCGAAATCTGCACCATGGGTTAGTAGTACACACGGATCGTTAAATACATCGTTGGTTGCACGGGACCGTCATGATGGATGAAGAAATAGCTCGCTGCGAGCTGAGATAATGATAACGAAGAGATTTTGGGTGCAGAAGCGAAAGGATTATTTAAATTTGTTATCAACTCTATTTTTTAAACGAAGAAACAAGCCTTCTTCACTTGTCTCGTCTATCCACGAGTAGATTTCATTTGTATTGGGTTGATTGTTATTATGTCAGCATCATTCTATGTTAGTATTACTTGCCCTATTTCTATTCCGCAGACGGCAATCGATTAGAAACAATGACCACGCAAAGGAACAAAATTGGTTGCATGCTGCAATCTCTGGGTAATCAATTTCACTTGATTGACATGTTTGCGAGAAATTAAATCGATAATAGAACTTTTAACAAGCAATTCCTTTTATTCCGTGTCCTTTTTCACATTCACAAGTAGCATCGAGAAGCCTGAACCTTCCACCCATCTGACAGGAGCGCCTATTTGCGTGCCTACACGCGACTTCTGTGCGCACTGGGAGTTTGCTTTGACGGTTGGCGTAAGGTTTACTCCTCGGTGCGGCATTGATCGGCTGATGTCATGACAAATGTATCCTTGATTGGAGCCACTTGAGGAGCATCATTAACAGTCCTATAATATTTAGCACGAGGTATTGAAAACACTTGGCAATGGTTGGGTATAGAACTGACTGTTTAGAGCCTATTAAGAACTTTTATTCTATTATCAATGACGGAATAAGTACGATAGCGGCATTACGGACTTGATGATTATTCTGAATAATTGGAGTAAACGTGTGGAACTCAGTGATTTAAAAAATTTGAAACGTCTGGTATTGTATTGTTAATCTAGAAGACTATTAAAATAAAATATTTAACAAAATCAATATTAAAAATATTTTAAAATATTCATAAATATGCAACGAAACATAAGCTGGCTAGCTTTCGTTTAAAGAACTGCGCCCATACCCTTTACATTATCCCCAAACGATGGAGAGACAGAGAGAGAGAGAGAGAGAGAGAGAGAGAGAGAGAGAGTGTAGTGTAGCAGAAAATTGCTCTTTTGCATGCGTCTATGCATTCGAGATGGCATGTTTGACCAGGCAGCAGCAGCAGGAGCAGCGTGGTGGGTGCACTATTGGCTCATCGTTTTCGGACTGCACGATGACTCGAGGCATTAGAATAACGAATATTGAATGTGGTGCGATGAAGGGAACAAATAAAAAGACAGCAGCAACATGCAAGCAGTCGGTGCTGTCTGCTAGTTGAATGATGGATTTGCATGTTGGGTGCAAATGATTGAGTTTTGAGCTCGTGAACCGGTAATGGAACGCTCGGCAAAACGTCACAACGTGAAGGCTGCACACTGCTGGACGGTGAATGCAAGTGTAACGTGGTATGATAATCAATTTTGTTTTCGTAGTAGAATTTCTTGGAACGAAATGTATCACGTCACTGTATGAGGATACTAGAAATATGTTGTATGCTAAATGATATATTTTAGCATAAACTTTTTATTTATGATCCTTGGTACTTTATCCTGCTGTACTTGGGGCTCCTCTTTTTCTTCGTCTTGGCTCAAAGACCAACTATAAAGGCTCACTGAGATTTATACAGCTTCCATGCTTAACAGCAGTATGGATCTAGATAGGATTCAATATCCGGTCTTGCCTTGCCTATTCAAAGCGAATAACGCACCATAATCATTAGCATAGTAAGATGAGTACTGAAACCAATGACATCAATCAATCCTGAAAAAGAATTATTTATCTTGGGTATAGTTCATGTTGATGATAAACTTGTTCCGTACCATATCCACTCATGTGTACGAGGACTAATAGCCTTAATGGTCTTGTGCTATTCCACAATCGTGGCTTAAGTTGTATAGAAAAATAGTGACTCAATCGAAAAGACTGTGTAAGTGATGCATTTTGATACCATGAAGAAGTATTTTGCGCTGCATCATTCGATCGATTAAGCTCGATTTAATCGGTTTAATGTTTCGTGAAGATTCCTATCCCAGGCTAGCTAGGATGTATCACTCAATTATAATTGTATGTTCATTCATTTTCTTTTACCCAGCCAACTGTAAAAACAAACAATCTTAGAAAAGAGATAAACATAATGATTCATCTTGTAACTGGTCCTCACGTACTGGCGTTGCTTTAATTTCTGCGGGAGTCGCGCTGTACTCCGTTGAAACAGCAGAAATTAGCGGCCGATTTTGCAAATGATCTAATTAATCTTGCTTTTGTGCAGTGAAATGTGCATCGTAAGGTACATTACATGTTAGCGGTGGCTAACGATGCACTCAATGCGGTGCAATTAGGTGAATCGTGTGTGTGTGTGTGTGTGTGTGTGTGTCGTCTTTATGCCGTTTCGGTTGCACTTGCCCTAACGTACTGTAAATCAATCACGGGAGCATTTGCGAAACAGGCGTGCTGTTTACTGCTTCGACAGTTCAGGAAAGGACAGTTCACACAGGAAGTGCTAATCAAGAAGGTAAAGATAAGCATTCAAAATACGTCTGCGTGGTGTGTTTTGGTTGTGTTCGGCTAAATGCCGCGTGCTGCTTGTGCTTTAGGCTATAAACATACCATGTTCGCAAATGTCCCATTACACGTCCATTAACTACCCGAACATCCAATATCAAATGCGTAAACAAAAAGTCGACTGTTTGTTTATCGATGCGTAATTGCATAATTGTCACCTTGCTGCCCTCATCTAGTGATGCGTTCACTGCCCATTAGCGTAGGTGCTGCATCCATTCCATTGTGCCGGTTAGATATCATCGGCAATCGGGATGCGTTTCACGGATGTGTACTCGCGTTATCAACATTAGTGTGGTGAGTGCAGCTGGGAAGAAGAATGGGACATTTTGCATTCGGCGGGAAATCACACCTACCAATCCGTCCGGCATGCTGCAACCGGATGCGTCGAGGTGGAAAGATCACAAACGAAGCTGCATCGGTGCATCGGGTGGGTGGGTAGCATAACAATTAAAATCACATTCGTGCACGGTTCAGTACATAGTGTTTACCTGGGACCAGGCTTGCAGGCCTTAGAAATGGACAACAAATACGGTTGCTGGTTGGGAGAGGGTTAAAGATATGTGCGTACCAGGGAGACGAGGTGAAGAGGTGTTTGAAAAATGGTTGTTACACGTGAATCTCCGGGACCGGTGCGGGTGCTGAGCCATTGGCATTAGTGATTCTGTTTCATCGGTGCTGGACAGAATGTGCAGAATTGTTGTCCACTTGTGCGTTATGCGTAGCGTAATTATGTATGAAGCGTTAACGAGTGCATGATTGATGCGAACGAACCATGCCGAGTCTGTTGGGAGTCGAACTTCTGCGTAATGTGAGTGTGTGTGTGTGTGTGGCACCCTCTTAAGCAAAGCCTGTTATTTATAGGATGAATTATTAAATAGTTTATAGCGTATTGTGTGAGACGGCCATTGAACCTGCATTCTTTTGCAGCATACACACCCTTTGTTCAACGCCGTTGTAACTTGTGGACAATGGATTTCTGGTAGAAGAGTCTATGATCACTCTCAATCAGTTTTTTTACCTCACCCTTCAAATAGACAAGTCAACCTAGCATTAAAAAAAATAGATTTGTGGGAATTTCAAATCAAATTCAGGATTTATTTATTTACAAGATAAGCTCATGATTCAGTATTCTAGATTCATACATTAAACGGTTTTACTTTTGTCCGCAAAAGCTGTGTCAGAGATTTAGGAGTGCTCCTCGATGAGAAGTCGAGCTTACACGAACAGCTCGAACACGTCGTCACCAAGGGCAACTAGCTGATGGGTTTGCTTAAACAACTTGCTCGTGACTTCGCGGACCTGGTCTCCATCAAGACGCTCTACTGCTCCTTGGTTCTATCGGTGCTGGAGTATGCCTCCACTGTATGGTGGCCAGCCATCTGCTGCTCTGGCTCGTTTGGAATCCGCCCAGCGAAAATTCACTCGGTTCGCTTTGCGCTTCTGGAGTGTTCAAGTGGATTACGACGCTCGCTGTGCGAACCAGCGGCACTGCAACGTCACTATTATGGACGTCACTATTTTGTTGGTTGGTTCCAGACTTTAATTTTTGTGTGGTGTTTTGTGGATGATCTATTGTCGAGCTATTCTTCTTCTTCTGTGGCACTACAACCTCGAGAGGTCTCGGCCTTCCATTTCTGGCTTTCTGTGACTTAATTTTACCCGTAGAAAAGTAGTCAGCCTTTCGTACGGGGAGGCGGTCTGGATGGGATTTGAACCCCGGCCCTGCCGTGTGAAGACCGGCGCCGCTGTCGCCTCGGCCACCGGACCGCCCCAAGTCGAGTAGCATTGGGTCGAGTAGCCCCGAGCTATTAGAGTAGCATTAAAATTACTCGTTAAACTCTGGCATATTTATTTGTCGAACGATATTGCAAGTTATTGATGCGTTTGGCGAACATTTTGTATGGTATTCTGGTTCTTGAGCTGATTATCCCGTTGGACTAATATTGGCTTATACGTCATCATAGACCCTTGTGGTGAGCATTTCCTTCGTCTTCTATAGCTCTGCAATCTCGTGAGATTCTGGACTGCCATATTTAACTTTTATTACTTGGTTTGACCGCTAGCTGGTATATTTGGTTCCAAGTACGGGATAACAGTCTAGAAAGGTTTTGGATAGTCTTACCTGCCGTCTGAAAAATTGGTGTCGCTACGACTTTCATCTTACAGATTATTCGTTTCTCATTTAGGTCGTATTGCTATCACTTATATTTAAGTTATATTAAATTTACGTTCTATAATGTTCTTTATCATTAGCTCATTACAGTTATATCGGTTATAGATTAGCTCAGTTGTCTATTTTTAAGAATTATCTACACAATTTATGTTTTCGGAGTACATACCAACGCCAGCGAACAGTTTGATTTGTTTTTATTAAAATCAAACATTTCTTTCTTAGCTTTTGCCTATTTTTTCCAATAAATTAACGCCTTAAAAACACGTGCACTTATTTATTTAGATATTTAGATTGCATAAAAACGCTCGTCCCTCAGCATGGTACGCAAAGCTGTCCTGGTTAAACAGTCGGCTCGGCTCGGAACAGCAAAGCACAAGGTCAGTGTGCGCTGTGTGCTGATCCGTTATGGGATAGCTATCACGGCCACATCATCGACTGGCTCGATAAAACATTCGAATGCTCTGGGAACCATGCGTACCAGCCATGAGGCAAGCGGCAGCAGCAGCAGCAAAACGCAATTGAAGTGCAAAGCGACATGAAAAGAAAAACGTGATGAAAACGGGTTACCGTATACACCCGACAACAACTCGTTTGATGCGTCGCCATGGTGGCAAACGGCATGTGTGGCGCATGGTCGTGCGTTATGGGGCACCCTAATCTTGTTAGTGCGTACTAACATTTACTTTACGCTTCAGTTTGTACATGCCGTTCGGAAGCCATCGCGCTGTATGTTTGACCGTTTGCCATCGCTGATTCGTTGTGATCTGTCAACGGGATCTTGCAAACCAGAGCCGTGGTCTTGGACATGGACGTGATGGAACATGCACACGGCGGGCTGCTGCGCACTGCATTCGGTTGTTGCACGGCACAGCCCGGTGATGTGGCCGTCGTCCTGATTGACGAAGGTGCGCGTCGCATTGACTGCAGGCTGCCCTTATTTAGTGATAGTTTGTGAGCAGGGCTGGTGCCGATGCGTTTGTCGATGATGGTATTCGGCTTGGCGTCCGTATTGCTATCGACGGAAGGGCATTTGTGTTAATCTAATCGGATTATTTAAGCTTGCTGCATAGTGGTGCTATTGGTTCGGTTTATTTGCCGGTGCCCCAAAACGGTTTTTGCACCGATACACTTCGCCCCGCCGCTTGCTGCTAATGAACAGTTTGTGTAAAAATTGTGTTACGATTAAAATGAACGATTATACTGCCGTGATTGGTGCGATTGATTGATTGCTAAGGTGTGACTTAATGTAATGACTTTTTTTTGCAGGACGCGTCTACGCGAACATGTGCGTGAAACTGGTACGTCGGTCAAAAAAAGCGCCATTTGAGAAAGGTCTGCACTATTGAGCAACAATTTTGCGGTTGGAAAATTGCCAACAGCAACTAAATTGTTTAAATTTATCTCTGTCGGGCAGCCACCCGGGAAAAGTGCAAAACCGTTTCCCACCTTTGCACCTTGTAATTTTAAGCTTCTTCGCTTCTGTTTTTCATCGGCTGTGTCTAATCAAGCGTTCATAACGCTGGACACCCCTGGGTGGACACATCGTAACTGTGCGATGTGGTTGCCAAGTATACTTATACAAAATCATCAACACACACACACATACGAAACCGTATTCTTTCAACGGGTTTCCGAATCTACCACCAATTCCAAGTTCACACATTGCGGGAATAATTTGTCAACCGTTGGGGGGTCGCCTTTTCTGTTTGCTTGTCTGCGTCACACGTCGCACGAAAAGGGCATTAATCACCATCAAAAAAGTGTATGTATAATTTTGGGTGGTTGCTCCTTTTGTCAGGTGAACTCCCCAGTTTCAGTTTGCGGGATAGCGAGTGAGGGAAAAATTTAAATGAGTCAGTTAATTGATAGAGGAATGGATGGGTACTTGGGATTTTCGGTTTTATTCTGCACATGCCTTATCTATGTTATCTCTTCTCTAATCGTCCCAGTGAATTGGAAGTTTTGGAAAATGTTTGGAAGGACCAGAACTTTGGTATTTCACTTCCAAAGTGTTAATATTCCTTAAGGAATAAAAATCAAATAAAACTTTTACCCGGAAGCATTCTGAATGTTGGAACACCAACGCCGAAAGTATGAACAAAGCGATTCCTTTATTTTAATATTAGTTACATTTCTCTGCCTCTCATAGGTTTGCCTTAAACTTCTAGATACGTTAATAAATTGTGAATTGATGTGTTGTGTTCTCGTTTCCGGCAAATGTAGGTTTTATTTCCCCAACCGAAACTATTCCTCAACTCCAACTAATCATGCTCCAGAAATATTAATCTAAACTTAACCCGTTACTGTCAGTTGTCAGCGAACGGAGCATCGGCTGTAACAAACAATGTGCAACTACGAAGAGAAAAACTTTCGCCGATGAATACGTCAGTCATAGCGGGCTCGGGCTTTGGTAATGTGGCCGAACCAGCCGTGCTTTTCGATGACTTCCTTTTGCCAGGATCATCAGAACGGTAACGATTTTCTACTGATTACACAAATGCCAGTAGGCAAATATACGCACGGCAGGAATATGAATTCACCAATAAAGATGTTTATCGTGCCGTTTGCGGGCGGCAGCACACGAAGGACAGCGTTCTATTTCCGATTCCGGCACAGTACCGACCTGCGATGGTTGTTTCTATCGTTAGGAGGCAGCTTTTGCTTTTTGTGCTTGTGGCTGCTACATTACAGGACGACCTAAGGTATTCTGTCCAGGAGGTTGATCGGGCCAATCTGATGTCTAGTCAAATTAGATTGTTAGGCTTATTTATCTACGGCAACGTTTGGGATGTGTTGCCTCAAGGTTTGATTGGTCCGGCTGGTGTGAGTTTAGTAGCTTCGGTAACTTTGACACTGTGCCTCGCTTAGGTGAGGTTTCTACAACGGAGTGGAACATAGTATGCACTATCTTATCGTGCATCAGTTAATTTCCAAAAAAAGAAAAGTGCGATTACCTCGAAGTGTAGATTGGTAGAGTGGTAAAAGTTATGACGCAAACAGGTAAGAAGGTATGGTAATGTTTGGTACGAGAGATAACTTTGTGGAGTGTTTAATTCTAGTGTCGTATTTTCTTTAATTGAATACAATTAAGTGACTTCATTGGCAGGATGAATGTATTGTAAATTGGATGAATTGTCTAACATCCCGACCATTTTGGGGGATGCCAGTAGAATTATATCATTGATGCGATCACACACCAAGCATGGAATTTTCTGTCAAAAAGGAGAAGATTGGAAATTGTAACAGCAAAATTTTCGACAGCGAAAGGCCTATAAATCAACCAATTATTTTTCTGGTTTGATCAACGTTAAAGCAACCCGTGAGTTATTTGGTAAAAAAATGAATAAAAAAAATTAAAATTCGATCATACCGCAGTAGGCTACGACTAAAAATTAAAACATAGTAGTCATTGGTTCGACCGTCTCCAATTCGGTATTTAAAAGCAGAGTATTCTTCTGTAAAAATTCAGTCGAAGCATATCGCTAGTCGCGAATAGATTGTGTTATAATTGAATAAAGTTCCGTTAGTTATTGTCAGTGTCAGTATTTAAGTGTTCATCATGGTGTTAGAAATTCAATTGGGTACGAATTATATTCGGTGCGAAAGTTATTGTCAGTGCTAGTGTTGAAGTGTTCATCATGGTGGCAGAAATTGCATACGAAGTTGGGTACGTTTTTTCAATTAAATTCAGCTTCATTTTGCTAGGTTCCGTGTTTTTTTCCTTTACGGCTTTACTGGGTTGAGAAATCTCAGTGCCTTAATTGACTGTTCCCGATAGTCACTGATTTAAACCCATGAACGACGGTGAAGCGTACGCGTCTGTGCAAAAATTAATGTTCAAAATGACGGTGGCAAATTCCTGTACGTTTGATTTGACTAATAAGCATTTCCTACATCTGCATAAGCCTATCACCCCTAGCAAGCTCTGGAATGTGATTTCGGAATCGAGGAGATAGACTTTTAGGTGAATGTACAATGGATTCCAGTCAAGGTGCTGGATTATTGGAATGACTCAGATGCATGTATAGATAATATGGCGCAGTGTCAAGATTGAATGTCAAATTTTAATTTTTGTATGCAAGAAATGTATGAATCTTACTGCATTAAAACAATTTCTCTTTTCAGGTGAGTGCTCAACATCCGAGACAGACTTGAATGTATTATTGGAAGTTATGCTGTCACAGAAGATATTGGAAGGATTCTACCAGAGGAAGTGCTTGTGTGCGGTAAGTGAAAATTACAGCTCAATCAGTCTGCCGCCGTTAACCACAGACTACAGTTCTCGTACGGGATGTGTATGGGATTTTTTTCACGCCATCTAATCGCACGGTTAAATTGAACAAGATCTCAGTATGTGGGTTGAGACATTCTCAACCGTCTTGCCGGCTGCGGATTCAACATTGCTCCAATTGCTATACCCAGTAAGCACGGTCTCTATATATTTGTACAACACCTTCATAACAGTGCCCTACGTTTCATTTTGTTGATATCGAACACATCGGTTGGTACATTTGTTGTGGCAACATTTTCTATTTTTTCTTCTTCTAATGATTTGTCCGTGAGGTTGTTGCCCAAGTAGATTGCACTAAATTCCAGCAAAACCTTCAATGTGTTGTAATAGAGGCACTCTACCTTTTCTCGTCTGTGGTGGTTGTAATTTGTTTTGCTAAGTGTACATTCTTTTCTCTTGATGTCCTTGAATGTCTTAGAATCTGCCCCTTTGTGTTCAGAGAAAAGGCTTTAAGAATTTTTAAAGCTCCGACTAATGTTTCCTATAGAGTTGTGTTTAAATTTGTCTTTTTTTCACTGGACATTACGTGAAGTTTCTGGCTAGGAAACATTTCCGAGTTCTAGCTGTAGGCATATTTGTGGTACGGTCTGCCGAAAGCTTTCAATAAGCTTGCCCAAAGTTTTCAATACTCCTGACGTGAGTAGAACGCATCCTCAGACGTGTTTCGGTGTGTACGTTGACCCAATCGTGCCTAGGATGTGTCGTCCATCGTTGTCTATCGTTGGGCAGATATTTTTCGTCGGTAACCTTATTCATGACCAACTCTTCGCTTCCGTTTGTGGTCCTTTTTCCTCGGGCTGTCATCGTTTCGTACTTAAGTCCCTCGAATATTAAATATTTTAATAAACATTCCTGTAATTAAGCCAACTCTGTTCGCCTTGACTCCGTTCCTTTCTGGTTGCTGGTGGCCGTATTTTTTTTTTGGTCTACCGTTTTGTGACTCCCCCATGGAAATCCAGTCTGGATTCTGGTGGGCTCGGTGTTTATGAACACTATCGTCTGGCGAGATTTGCGTTTGTTCTCGTTCACCGTTGGATGACATCGGCTTAACCACTAAGGCAATGGGGCTAAGGATGAAACATGGGACTGCAGCGAAAGAACGATAAAAGATACGAATAGGCTATCATAGGCAAGTGGGCCTATCCATGCTGTTTTCGTTCGTTTTTTTTTCTTTGCACTCGTCCCCCCTCCAGTCGCAGACATATTGCATACACGTATGCAAACATTTGAGAACCGTCCAGAGGAGAAAAAAAGGGGGTGAAAAATATTTTGCCTGGACTAAAACGAACGAGTAAAAAAAGTCGCACAGGGTGGTACATTTCATCGCTTTCACAGCGCTCCACGGCGTTTGCTCGACCCTGTGGGGGATAAGAATTAGTTCGTGCTTGAGTTTTCCAGAAGGACTTTGGGGGACCATAAAAATGTCTATTCGTTTCCCTCTCGCTCTGCTGATGGCTTAATTAAAACTGCTCATGTGAATAAGTACCGAAAACCGTTTGTTCTTTGCCTGGGCCGTGCATAAAAGAAGCTTTTTTTGTGAAGCTCTGTGAGTTCTCAAGGTCCTAATCTAACCTTTAGTGTAAGAACGTTTTAGTAAGGGGAGTTCTTTCAATCGTTTCTATAAATATATAAATTTTATTTTTCACACAGTGAACATAATTTTATGGAGGTCTTTCTTTCGGGGTGTTCTTTGTGTAAATGTGAGATTAATTACATCAAGTCTACATTTGAGCATAATTTGGGTTGTCTTAAAATTGTTTTAATTTCTAATAAATGTTTCCCTATTCGATGTAACAATGCTAATTATCTGCATTCTTGTCATGAAAACCTCATGCCGTGAAGATTGAAATGAAAACGATTGATGCCCTTTTTTGTGTTATGCAAAAAAACACAACACCAAGCAAAGGATGTGCGTTCCTTTCTAAGCTTTGCAAAGCATGTGGCAACGATGATAAAATGCCTTCATAAAAATTCATTAAAAATTTAAATTTCATAGTACGCTGCTCTAGAATGTTGTTTTCATTTTTTTCGCTCCCTTTGCTATGCTGCTTTTGAGGTTTTCCCATACTTCATAGGGATGTGTGTTGTTATTGGCTAGCCGACCAAAAAAAATCGGACCCATACAGATAGGACCCAAACACCAAAGGTTTACCACAAGTTTGTTCTATCACAACGTAGCACACAAGGGCAACACACACACGCTGCTTACACAAACACATCCTGCAATTTGGGAGAGATATATTACTAGAGATACACATTTTTTTACCCCTTTCAGCTCACCAATATTTGGTTGCTTGTAAAGCTTATGTTATAGTGTCATACGACAACGGTAGATTCTCACATTACCTCTGTAGGCAAAAACAAGGGTACCCATTTTTTGTTGTTGTTGCTCCGTTGTCTTCCGAAAAAATGAAACCATTTTCCGTTCGGACGGTAACGATTCCCATGCACTATTTGCAGCTTCCAGTGAAAATGGAGCGCATGTTAAAAGAGCTAGTGCTGCACGTGGTTTGGTTGTGCACTGATGTAAAGTTGAAAAAATTAACTGATGAAAGAAAGATTTGCTGAAAGGCAGCCAACCGCAAAACCGTAAATGAAACCGTTTTTTCCCCAATTTTTTTTATCCTCAAATCGTGTACCAGCATACATGCAAGCAAACAAACCGAGAGGATAGGTGTACGGAACGCAATGATATGGCGCCTTTTTTGAAAACGCGATGCTGTTTGCCGTTTCGGCATGTGAATGGCAAGACTACATTTAATAAACTCATAACTGCAGTGGTCAATGGTTTACGGGTGAGGTGCAGGTTTTGTTTTGTGCGATTTGTACGTACAGCTTTGTGTAATGCAGCAGTACGGAGTTTGCTGCAGTTGTGGTTTACAGGGAACACACAAGTTTACGGGTGATGAAGCGATGAACTATTATTGTGCCAATTCATGAACCGCAACGGTTAATTTTTGAATGAACTGAAAGAGCTTTTGTGCTAGATTTTTATAAGCTTTGAAATTAAACAGATTTAAGGTAATTCTTCCGGGACACGTCATTGGAAGAAGCATAAGAAAGGAGAGTCTTTCTTTACAAGGTAGCAGTAGCTTAGTTAGCGTAATAATTCTTCACAACCGTTTGTAAAATGGACTGACGTGTATACTTCCACACCATACTAACCAGTTGCTGAACGGGTGAGCTCATGCATTAGGCAAGAGCTCAAAAGAAGAGCTGGTGTTAATCCGACAGGATTGCTCGGAATTGCTCTTCGCAGAACAGACAGACACACGTCATAAATGTAGTTCATCTTGTCTTCACTATCTTTCCCATGAACACCCCCCTCTAACCATTCCACATAGGGTTGGCTAATGCTATTAGAATCTTCAATTAGAGCCGCTTCGAGCAGTACGAAACACTGCAAAGCATCGTTCTGATACAGTTGCCACATGGAGCTGAGTTATAGCATTTTAAGCTTATTCATTCCTGTAGATTTCTCATCACACACATAAACGCTTCTTTCGTCTGCGTTTGTCTAGGAGGTGCTCCTGCAAGACAAATTCACCCGACGTGTGCAGCACGTTCGCAACACGGATAGTGCAAAGTTTTGTCAAAGCATCTTCACATTGCAAAAGCGTTGGTCGAATGAATTCGAACGAAACTGTGTGTCTTAGCTTCCGAGCCGTGTATATGGGCACTATCGGACGAACGCATATATGAGAGAGGAGCAATAGTTTGGGGGGGCAAAGATGTTTTCGCTAGCAGTAAAATAAAAGATCTCGATGTGTGGGTACTGGCTATCATCGTCCAGCCAGCAAGTTCGGTCTTATTGGACGCTACTGCCCAGTAGTAGTTGGGTCAGCAGTAGTGGTCGTAGTAGGCGAGCAACAATTGGACAATTTATATGGACCGTGCTCTAACCCCGAAAATCTTCTCTGCTGAACTCTGGCCAAGTAGCTGCAGTTCGACTCGACGCAATGATAACTACTTTCCCATCTGTTGTCGCCCCTTAAGGTTAGCAGTCCGGTGCTAAGTAAGTGTGAGCGAAAACGCATACGAACGCCTCTTACCGACACATTAAATTGATGGGCGAAATCAATGGGAGAAAAATGAGATGAAAAAGAGCTTTTACTTGTTCGTGCACTTATGATTACCTTTCGCATCGGAGGTACACACCCGGAGTGTTACGAGTGAGCTTGACATGTTATTGAGGCCACCGGGAAGCCATCCACGGCAAAGGGTGGCCGGATCTAATGCTTTGAACGTGAGTGGAGTAAAGTAACCGGGACTCTCCGATAAAGCCCGACGCCTTTCGGGTGGCAATCATTGTAAGATGGGTAGGAAATTTTGCCCCACATCTTTAAAGCCGTGTTCGGAATGACGTGGGCAATTGAGCAAAGAGTGACAGGGAGCAGCAGCAGCAGCAGCAGCAGCAGCATAAACATGCTACTGGTTGGTGGTCGGTAGTTTTCGCCATGCACCACCGTTGCTTCGAGTTCATCCCTCTTTAGCACAGACGCTCTTTGTTATCCTTTGATTCGCTTTTTATTCTGAGATGTTGGGCTTCGTTTGTCAGGGTCAAAACGTAGTGGTGGCTTCGTTGTCCGGCGTGTTGTGTTACGTCGTTGGCCGGTCGGTCTCGTTTCGTCGTTTGCTTCTGACATTAGAGAACTTCTTGGCGAGATGAAATTGAACGGTTCGGAATATGCTCAGCGTGTGTCAGCCAGCAGCCCTCCTCCCCGCTTTGTACTTGCTTACAGTCGAACGGTCAATATGGCGGAGGCTGTAAGATGACGTCGACCTTTGCGCTGCCGGGAACGGTGGGGTTTTGGGGATGTGAAGAGGGTTAGTATTACTTCCTTCCTACACATTACCAACACGCTCACATCGAGCCCGGGAGTTCGGTGCGGTATCGTAAAAATTGTTTAGCTGCCGCCTGTTCATGCAGGCGCTACTAACTCGGTTCAGAATGTGTGCAGAACACTTCTTTTGCGGACGGCAAGAAGCACATAGCCTTCCGACTTCCTGTGCTCAGCTTATCGTGGTACGGAAAATGGGCTGATTGACTTTTAACCCGGAAGGAAAAATACTTGCCAGTATCGAATGTCTCTGTTATGGCAGATAAAGGTGCTTGCCATGCTTACCATGCTCCTTCCTCTGCCTACGTTCCCTTTTCTGGTCTGGTAGCAGCAGCGACATAAATTGTGTGTTGAGTTTACTGATCATCGGACATCAAAACTTACACGTATCAGCCAGCTGTTGGTGGCATGTTCCTGTTACAACGATAAATTGTAGGCAGAGAAACGTGCTTTCGTTGAACGAACCGCATGTAAATAGCTGATTGATAGTTTATTCGCTTTGATTTTCAGTGTTTGACAGTTTAAATTACACCAATTAGGGGTTTTGTACGAGTGGCCGAGAATATACTGTTATTGGTTTTAGCACGTTTGATGTAGTACTGCTGACGGAGAGGAATGAATGATGAATGAAATATGTCAGTGGAATATGTTACTGCTATGGTTTATAGTGATCAGATATGATTGATTTTTCACCATTATTCAACAGATATTTTTGAACAATAAATTTAACGTAACTATACCTCTTTTTTTAGTTTGAGGAACTGTAGATAAAAAAATTATCGAATTTAGAGATTTAGAGCATTCTTCGTTGTAGAGGGCACTTTTCCTTACGAGTGGTTAAGGGCTCTCTACCAGCAATCATTTTACGATGGGTAGCTGGACCGTGCTTTTGCACGACGAGAATACACTACATCATTCGTGTTTCATTGTGCAATAAATCGAAGGAATAAATTGAGCTGTTGTCTGTAAAATATAAGACGATTGTGCTAAAAATACCAGGCTCTGAGATGTGGACGACCTTTTCTTTTATAGATGCGACAGTAACCATGCGCCTCCATCGACATTAAAATGACGTTTATTTATCGGGATTGACACAAGCTGGTTAACAGTGTGCTTCGGTCAATAGCTTTACCGAAAGGTTGTTTGAGTGTTAAGGGCATTTATGGAATTGTGGTTGTGCTGCTGATGTTTCATTACAATGGGTTATTTAATTGGATGCAGACTTTTCATGGACAGGTGGGCACTAGTGTGGACATCGTTTGAGCTTTATACGTACTTTTTGTGTTGTTGATAGTTTTACAAAATAATGGATTGAGCGTTTTAGATGAGTTTTACTTTACTCATTTTGTAACAAAATTACTTATATTATACTAAAATTCGCTGTAAAATGCCTTCACATTCCTTCGTATATGCGCTGTCTTACGCAATGTTCAGCTGTTAGAAGCAAGTTAAAAGGGATTAAGGTCACTTTTACACGGTTTAGTCTTGCTTGTTTAGGTCCTCGGTTGAGTATGGGATGAAATGTGTTCTTGCGTTTTGTTTACTGGTTACCTTTTCCACATCGGTTGACATCCTTTTACTTTTACTTTGCCGAACTTTCGGAAGATTACGAAGATAGGCCGGAAGAGACCATGTGTGAGGCTACGAAATCTTGCAAAAGGGTGTACTGCCTTATCTGTGTGAGCGTTTTGTGTTGCTTCGGAACTAAACATCAGAGTGGTTGGATTCTTTCTCTTTTCCCGATTGAAACTTTTCCGATTGAGCCTTAGGGTGAATGTGATCCATTTTCTTGCATAATGCTTGTGGTCAAACATTGCATTTAGGTTTCGGACGGTTATATAAGATCTAGTTTGTGAAACTAAGCTGCTTTGTTTCGTGCATCCTGATCTGTTTCAGTTTGATTTCATATATTTATATTTTGTTTATATAAGCTTTAATCTTAAATATTTGAGTAACTTCGACCTAAATTTATCTTTAATTTGAGCTTAAAACATATATTTTTGGGAAATTAACTATAGGAAATGCCCAACTGTAAACATAATGTACATGGGCTACCGTTTTTCAGCCTTATTTAACTTATCTAGAAAAAAACAGTATGATTACCTTTGTACAGTCATGCATGCAAACGCTTACTCCTATTTGATGTTCGTGCGATTGCATGCTCATTTATTGCCGCAGTTTGGAGTCCTTCCGTGTCCTTCCGAAATCCTTTAACACGACAGTTCTGTGCCGCACTTCCGTAAAAGTCCGTTAGGGCAGACCCGGGCAGTGTTGCCACCTACCCGAGCTCCCCCAAAGCGGGAGCAACGAACAGCAAGCTCCGTTTAGCGGACCGACTGAACACAACCATGGAATCGATCGCACGGTTTCTGTGTGCGGAAATGTGTTCCTTTTACTTGAGGGATTTTTTTTGTGGGGTTCAGAGGTTGTTGTCGCTGCCTTCTATTGCCTTGCCGAGCGTTCTAATGGGTTTGAATGCGCTGCTGCTTCTTGGACTGCAGCGAGCGCCATTCCTTCGGTTACAGCGGCACGGTAAACCATTCCTTCCGGTGTCACTGGCCCGGAGGTACCCAAATCGGTGGGCTGCGCGGACAATGGGCTAGCCAAACAGCATATGCTGCTAGAATTACCATATCCTCCTTCTTCGCCACGCTCACAATTGTGTGAATTGTCTAGATTTACAATACATCCATTGCGAAGGGTTGCGCAGGGTACGGTGCGGTACGGTGCAAATAGCGATGATGGTTGCGGGATACAGGCACTACGGAAGAAGGCGATGAAAAACTATCAGCAACATTAGACCTGGCTGCCTTTTTTTGTGCGACGGAAGAGCAACGGTATCCTTGTTGGTACGTACCGAAGGACACTGCAAGGTGAGTCATGTGGTTAGGCGACGCCGTGAGTCGTTGGTTACGGTTGGCAACCGTGCCGACACCCAAACACACTTGATACGGTCAGGATCTGCGGGTGGAAGAGAGGCCGACCACGGGGTTGGAAAATGGCGACAGATAAGAGCTGTGGAAGCATTGAAAACATGCACTACAACGTGAAGCAAGAAAGAGAGAGAGAGAGCACATATCATACATAAAACCGGAGAACGACGACGCTCGGCTAGATAAAAAGGAGGAGAAAAAGAGATTGCACATTTGACGTATGAGATTGGATGGCAGCAGATTTACTAGGACAACAAACGGGTACGCACATGTGGTTTTGCGGAATCGACGATAGCTCTGCATCGGGATGAAAAGTGGAAAAATCATAATGGTTGATAAAAATAGATCCCTCGTTCTGTTCTCCCGGCAACACAATCGCGTCGTGCCGAACGTTTTGTTGAGCACGATGCCATAGAGCGTGAGCGACCTCAGGGGAGCACGAGTACCTTGGACACTCACGCTCAGAAAAACGTTTCGTGTGCAACTCATATGCTTCGAGATGGAGGGGACGGATAGTCTGATCTCGCCTGGAGCATGGTTTAGAGCCCCTGCCGGTGTTTTGGCTTCCGTGACCGTGAGTAGATCATGGGGTACGCCACCGGACGACCGGGATTGCGGGAGGGCGAAAAGGTGTTATTTTACATGTGGTAAATCTCACAGTTAGCCAAACGATCGTTTAATATTTTTGGTTCATTGCTAGTAGTCGATTTATAGTGTTTGTTTACCGGGCTGGAATTGACTATCTGATTGTATCATCGGTGTTTGAGAAGGTAAATAAACGATCCGATCAGTTCGCAGCGTACGACGGCACACATCCAAACTAGAGATCGTATTTGTTGTGCTAATTGAGAGATAATGGTGTTGGGAATGGTGTGTTAGGTTTGGACCAGTTGACTGATTAAACTCTTTTATTGAGAGATCTCATGACTTAAGACTTAAGTTCTTTTTTTGGATAACTTTTGACATTTACCGGCAGTAATGTTGGTAGGTTTGGCTATCCAAACTTGAGCAAAAATTGGGCAAGGTGTCATCAAAATAAATACTTTGTTATGGTTGTTTAATAGGATTAGTTAACAAATCTCGCTCTTAAAGGTTAAACTTTTAACATAACTTTGCCTTCGCTTAAAAAATAGTTTAATCTTGAAAATAATACCTGCTCCCACCATGAGAGTATGGGAACGTGATAAAGATGCAGGATAATGCCTCACCAGGAAGGTCCTCGTCATCAACTCGTTTGGCTCGCGGCTTAGACGGGTACAAATGAAGCGAAGAATGCAGTTCAGGGCCAAGTTTTTTAGGAAAGGATTGGCGATCTGGTCTTGTGTAATCTTCATCAAGATATTTCCGAAGATATTATATCAGCTGCAAATTAATGGTAGATGTGTCGCTTGATTATTTGACACATCTTCCTTTGGTTTTCCTTTTTAAGCCATCCGAGGTCTATGACATCCCACCGGACCTCTGCCACCGGGCCGCAATTATTTGACATCTGTCTGTCTAAAAGTTGCAGTTTTCTGACTCAAGCTATCATATACTCAAAGAGACTTTATAGTTGTTTTGAGCTATCAATATCAGGGCGGCAACGACCGGGGTTTAAATCCCATTCGTACCGTGCCCCCGTAGTGAAGCGTGACTATCCAACTGCGAGTATCATTCTGATATGAATGATAGTCTGAAGTCTGATATGCCAACAAATGGACGGCAAAACCTAAGAGGTCGTTAGACCAGAAGAGAGAGATAGAGAGATAGAGAGATAGAGAGAGAGAGAGAGAGAGAGAGAGAGAGAGAGGGGGAGAGAGCTAGCAATAATTAAATTTGAATGTTTCGTATTGTGGCTTTCTGTAAGATGAGTCAATACATACAAAATTCTCCCATGTCTGAAACTGCATGTTTTGAAGCGAATTTTGAATCAATTCGAGATTTCCGGGACTTTGCAACCGCTTTCATACCGCTTTCAATTATCCGCTTTCAAAACCCAAAATATCAATCAGACCTAACGTTAACGATGTTGAGCGAGTTTTAAAATTACCTCCCAATTATCTGGCAACGCTCATTTTGCATGCTGGCCATGCATAGAGTCGACCAAAACAAAAAAACTTCGTTTCAGAAATTGTTGCTGTTTCATTTAAGTGCGGTATTTAATTTGAAACGAACCACACACCAGAAAAATCCTCCACACCAAAACACATTTGCATCGTTTAAGTTCCTTAAGTGGGCGACCAACATGATTGCAGCGTTGCAGTAACCTTGTAGGTGGGGCAATGAATGGATACGATCTCCACGATATGGCTGTGTCGATCATAACGGCGTAAATTACCGCTTTTGTCGACGATTTCTTCCGTCAGCGATGGGAGCAAAAACTTTACATCCGTAGCTGAGCTTTGCTTTGTGTCTTTGCTTGTTGTGTGGCGGTGTTCTCGTGGTAGGTAAAATGAACGAGCCTCCGCTATGCTTCTAGCAATGAATTTTTGGCCTGTGAAGGCGTTCGCATAGCGCAACCCCTCGTCCCATGAACAAATTCACGCACATGGTGTGTATGGTGTTCTGTCCATCTGGCCTGACGAGCATGCTGTTGAGCATGAATGCTACTTGGTTCGCACGCTTTTTTCTCATCGCTGGTACCATAGCTCCTAAAGCTCCACGGTGGTACGTACTCTCAGAGCATGGGTGACCGCCACCACCGATCATGATCGGGCTCAGCATCATCGCGTTGCTCTCCGGAGCGTTCGGCCATCCGATGCTCTCCGTGAGTGGTCGTGTGTTTTCTGCGAAACATGCTCCACAAGCGTTCCCGAAAGGGGCCCATAGTTCGTGGCGAGCGCCAAAAACCCGACAGCGGTACCGGTGGCGCGCTTCTCGCTGTGCGTCGGGCTCGGTTTGCACTTTGTTTAGGTTATATTACTCTGGCGCCGATCGGAAAAATCAGTCAGTTATTCGCGGCACGTTGGTTGGTAATGGTTGCTATCCGTTGTCGTTTTGTATTTGTATCGTCCCGTCGTCTTTGTCGTCCTCGCACTCGTCATCATCATCAGTGTTGTCGTTGTGGTTGTTGTTAGACACGTTGACGTTAAAGGCGCCAGCCGCTTTTGCCATTTGTTGAACGGTGTATGTTAATTTTGTGGAGAAAAAAAATTCGTGCGTTGTTTAACTGAAAAGATTTTTAAGAAAACATATCCTCGATACGCACAGCATTCCGACAGTTGAAAATATTTATCGGTTTGAACCATGTGATTATGTTTGGTCTTTATAGAACTCGGGTCCTTGACGTGGATGAGATTTGTCTCTCCTCTATGTTACTTTATAATACAATACTATCAAAAGTGTGTTGTGAAAATTAAACCGAAACTTAAATAGTTAGTCAACATTTCAGATTGTTTAAATTTACAAGACTTTAGTTTCGAGCAATAAAGTCACTCTAAACGAAAGGCAGTTGTAACATGATCGTTCCAAACAGTATTTTACGTCACGTGTACTCGTACCCTGTACGGTGTGCAGAGCCTTAACGTGTAAACACTCCCGAAAGCAAGAAAGAAATCAAGCTAAGTAAAGTAATAGCGAACGAAATAAAGTTACACAATTTTATTGTGGATGTTAGATGTCGGTGTGTATATGTGTATGTGTGTGTGTGCCTTTGTTTACGCAATAGGAAAAATGGAGTAGAAAATCTTAAAACGAAAAAAAACTCCTCCAAAAAAAGGCAAAACGAAATCATCACAGCATTTGACCGAGTCTGAAAAGTTAACTGAAAAGGGGGAAACAAACGTGCTCGCTTAAATTGGTTCTTTTTTTGTTGCTGTGCTGTGAATGTAAAACAAAATCAAGATTGAGAAATTAAAAGTGCAATAGAAGAAAGGAAGAAACACCATCAAAAAAGGCTGTTGTTAGTTGTGCATTTTCGTTCGGCTACTCTTCTGCTTGGTGTGTTGCTGTTCTTTATCCGGTCAGTCAGTGAAAGTGGTTAAGATGGAACGATGATTTGAAGAATGACAGAGAAGCTACGGGATTTGTGATCTTTGTTTTGTACCGATTTGTTAGTGAGCTGTGTTGCTGGTTGGTAGTTTTGAATTAATTTGTTTTTCATTGTTTTACAGTTGTAATACACGTGGTGATCGTGAGCGATAGAGTATAACAAGCAGTGAATTGTTGTGTGCAATCAAATCTCGACTAGCAAAGTCGTTAGAGAAAGTGTACTGGATAAAGGCAAGTCCTTTTATGTATTTTGTGGTGGAAAGTGTGTGTGTGTGTTTTTTTCCTAAGCCGAAACAGTGCTTATCAAGTGGAAAGCCAAAGCAACAGATTTTCCTCTTCGGTAAAATCGACATTGACCCACTTTTGCGAGCAAATGCAGCAGTATGTAAAATTTGTTGAACCGCTGACAGTTGACAACGAGCCACAACACCGTCATCGTTGCGGAAAAGCAAAGTAATTACATGATTTATTACATTTAATGTTGTTTTCGGTTTCAAAGGTGCACATCGTAAATGGAAAATCTTCGTTCCCTTTCCCGGAAAGGCTAGCTATTTTCTTTACCAATAGGGGTGCTCCTTGCGCTTACCCTCGTTCAATTACTTCGTGCAGTCCGAATTACGGAATTACCAAAACCCAAAAGTTGGTTCATGTCTAAATCTCCGGTCTCCGGTTATTTATTTTTTCACTCGATCATATTGTTCGTCTGCTCGTGCGGAAATTATACAACATTCCCGATTCCGTTGGCGTTCGATTAACAACTGTTACGATTTCTTGTTGGTGGTTTCGAAGGAGGTGTTTTTTGGGGGAGGGCTGATTTCGCTCTGTTTGTTGTTACCTCCCGGATCATTTCCCGGATAAATCAACGTCGCCGTTGTTCCGATTCCGACGTTCATAGTTCTATTTTTGAGCTCACGGGCAAACTATTCTAGCGACGGTTTTTTGTTGTTGTACTTTGCCTTTGGATTTTACATTGACGGATAGAAAAGAAGCAGCATAGCAGGCGTTAAGCAGTAGAATGTGAAACATTTCGTTTAGCAAACACAACAAATACGCAAATAAACGAAACCTGCTCACCAAAAAAAAAGCGGTACCGTACACAGACGCACCACGTGCGTTTTTCCGGGTTGATGAATGGGACAGTGGGCCCGCAGCCGGCAGAGTGCTGTCGCGCGCCGCAAGCGCTAGTTTTGTGGCCCGATTTCCATCGTTTTTCCGCTCGCCGAGCCGGCTCGAATGGTGCAGTGCCGTGAGGTGTTTATGTAAAGTCGCAAGCATTTTCTTCGCCCGAACGCCTCCCCCCTGGTGTCGAGATTTGCCATTTGAGTTTTTTCCCGACGTGCGCTTGGGTTCACTTTATGCTTCCCAATCGGTTTGGCGCGTCTTGGTGCGAGTGTGGGGGTTTTTGCTTCTTTCATTCATCTCACTCTTTAAATTTTCCCCGGTGGGGCACCTAATTCGTCAATCCGTTTGTGTCTCTGTGGAAGAGAAATGTTCGATTTCAATCTTTGCCAGCGGGTCTGTAATGATGCTGTTTGAAAAAGCAAAAGGGCAAGCTCTCTGAGTGGATGATGGGTTGGCCAAGCAAAACTGCTCCCGTCCGGCTGTGGAAGTTTAGTTGGATTGACATTTCACTGGTGGAGAAATTTTCTCCGTCTCGTACGCTCCTCAGCTGATCGCATGATGCTGACGAAATGTGACGCAATGGCTAGAGTCGGTTCTGTGTTGAGTGGTTGAAATGTAAAGAATGTTTTTTTTTTCACCAAGCCCAAGCCGCACTGCTGAGATACAAGGTTCGGGCAGCACATTGGAGCGTATTCATGTAACAGATTTTCTCAGCCAACACCTAAGCCGCCCGTTCTTTACAGATCGCGCGGTGGGTTTTGTTATTTCGCTTTCGTTTGAATGATTGAACCAAACATGCGGTCTGTGTGCACGGTGTGAAGGAAAAGATGTGTTATTGTCCACTGTACGGGGCGGGAGCACAAAATTGAAAAAAGAACACCTTCTCTACCCGAAACTCTCCTGACCGTGAAGAATGGAAGCGTGGTATGGAAGCGATCGTGGTAAAACAGCAAAACCAAAGGAAAAAGCATCGGAAAAAGTGGAAAAATTATATAATAGATCGCGTGCACCACCATCGCGGCGAACCGGTGAAGGAAATTGTACGATTTTTCCCTTGTTCCGAAGGCGTGCCGCCACTAAATCGGAAGAACTCTCCGCAGGGAGCATAACCCGGGCTGGGGGGAAAAAAGGGAAGCCTACATCAAGGGAAAATAAACCCCGCACGGTGTGGGGGTGAGAAAAAAAAAACCAGTGCAAAAGAACCAGGATTGAGGAAAATACCTTTTGCCAACGGCTTATCAGGCACTTTGCGTAATCGTGTGTTGGGCTTTCCTATCGCGGGTGTGTGTGTGTGTGTTGATGGTAATGGTACAACGTGCCGGAATTAAATTGACGCCCGGCTGGCGACCGTACGCCCAGTGCTGACTGACTTGGCTGACGCGATACTGCCAGAATGTATTTAGCGCTTGCAAGATGCTTAACCGGCGGTACGGTACGGCCGAAAGGAGAAATTAAAGAACGGTTTAGTCCTGCAGTTCTGATGTAGCCGTTCACGGCAGTTGGGGCATTCTGGTTGGTGTGTTTGGAACGGCCTTGAATGTGCTTTAAATCACGTGTACTACTTACGGTCTTGCGGTGAGATGGTTACCGGGACAGGAGTGAGGTTTTTTTTACCTTCGGATGGGTTTTTAGCTTTTGGGAGATTATTTCTTTTGCAATAAAATAATCATCCCCTCGGGCTCGAGGTCGTGAGCATTTGTTTGATCTTGGTACTGGGTAGTATATTGAAAGACTAATGCTGGTTTTATCCCTAACTGATTAATCCTAAGGTTTTATGTCAATTAAAGTTATTTTTGGTGCGCTTTTAAGACATATTTCCTATCTTAGCAATTAATGCATCAAAACAACTCAATTGATTTAATTTTGGGCGAATCTAACGTCCAAATAGTATTCGATCTTTTACTGCCAATCATGGGCCATGAACAGCCTTTCGGCGGTTTGCTCAGGGACCTGAGCTCTCATTAATATAAATGTTCGCACTTTTGAACTTCATCCTGGACTGCGATTATCAGTTACTTATCTCTGTTGGCCATCAAAATATTCTATTAGATCCGCTAGACAATTCGTAAAGTCGAACGTAACCCAGCGTCGGAAATAAATTTTTCACAATCGTAGTTTACCGTAATTTTTAAGGGATTGTCACATGGACGATTATTAATGTAATATCCTGTCAAAATTGTCAAACACATTGAATATTTACACTATCTCAGAGTTTAGGAGCTCCGAACACTATCTCAGAGTGTAAGAACGATGCGAAGTGTTAAAGCCTCGGCTTTTCTGGGCCATTTCTTCTGCCTTTTACTGTTACAAAACACTGGGGTTAGCTGAAATGGCAGGCCGAGACCTTTGAAGGTTGCAGTGCCAAGGAAGAAGATAACATAATACTTCGGACCAATATTCAATTGAAGTTCCTCGATTGTTGTGGCCATAGCTGATGTTAATCTATGATACAAAATACGATGGACTGTTGGCGGTCCGGTGGCCGAGGCGATAAAGGTGCCGGTCTTCACACGACCGGACCGGGCTTCAAATCCCATCCAGACCACCTCCCCGTACGCAGGGCTGACTTCTTTGCTACGGGTAAAATCATGTCATAGAAAGCCAGAAATGTGACAGGCCGAGACCTCTTGAGGTTGTAGTGCCAAGGAAGGACACTAAGACATTGAATGGAAATTTATCATATCAGTCTAGTTTTTGTATATTTAATCCATGCAGAAGTTATCCACAAACACGGTCAACTAATTAAATCTTTGCTTAGTTACACAATCATCAACAAGTTACATCAACTAAATGCAAGGTTTCAATATTTTTTATTCATTTCCTTCGAGCGGTCCAGCTATTGGGGAGATCAAAGCATTATGCAAAATTAATCGTCAGTAATTATTCTTATCAGCATCATTAATTGTGCCTCAGTTCGAATACGTATCGGCCAGCCGCACTAACGATTGCCCAACTTGCTTAGTTAATAAAGTAACGTGAAAAATTCAAACGAAGTAAGTGTGATGATGGTTTGTGGCGTATAGGCAATCAATCTGCCCGGTAACGGTGAATAGCCCGCGTGAAGGGAAATAAATTACCAAACCCGGACCAACGAAAAAAAAAAGACGCGTGCAATTAGCGAAAGTTTTCTAGTGTTGATGTTTGATCAATGGACGATGAACGCGCGCGGAGATGATGCGAACGGGCCCATCTTTTGCACACTGTTTTACCGCAAAAGCTCCAAACTACTACTGCATGGGGTGGGGTAACAAAGCGTAACGGACAAGCTTGGGAGAGGTGTCGATTAGCCTATCGGGCGCGAAACGCAAACTCTCGAAAGTTTTAGACGCTGCGCTAAGTGCACTATACTTACTAAGGCCTACGGACAGGAACGGTTTTACGGAATATGGTTTGCAAAGCAGCGAGTACACCCACGCTCCACACTGCTGGACACAGCGCTAGTAAGTGTACCCAGCTTGCCCTTCATCTCCTTCCTCTTACCCCTTTTCGTATCTTCGGGATGATGATGATGGAGGCGGTCCAAATGCATTCGATGGTATTTCGATCGGCGGTTTGGTGCACCGTGGCCCGTGCATTAGTCTTTTGCTTTTTCGATCTCGGTGTACACCACCACTGTGGTTGGTTTGATGTGTAGTCGGTTTTTGTTGCTGTTGCTGTGTTTATATGGCTAGCAATTTGGGTTGATGGTAGGGGAGAATGTCCGTTTAGATGTGGCGGTTGCAGTGCGCAGAATTAGTGTTAAACATTTGAACAAACAGCCCGGCACAACCCGGGGTACAGGTTTATGTGTGGCACTCTTTGCTCTGTGCACCGCTCTGTGCTCTGTGGCGGTGTTTTGTGTTTGACACGACAAAAAAACTTGATTGATACTGTTCACTTTTGTGTAGTGCAGGTTGTTCGTCTTTAGCGTTATGATCGGTCCTTTTACGTTTTTTTGTTGGGGTGCATTAACTACTTTTGGTTTGATATTTTCGGCCAGCCAACCATTGGCGGGGCTTATTTTCTCATTCAAATGATTCCACCTTTTTACGCACGATTTTACTACCGGCGACTTAATTCACACTAAGACTCTAAGTTTGATTATGCAAGGAACGCATTCACTGTGCGCTTCGAGAGTAGCAGCATTTGTTTTCCGATCAACGAATCTACCGGAAAGATTGTTAGCCGGAACCTCCCCAAAAAAACGGACGGGAAAGCGATCACCGTAATACGTAGCGCTGCAGAGTGAGTGCTGCAATAATATGCCGTAACGTGTAAGGCAAGGGATCAATAGCTAGTGTGGATGGAGGCAATGGCATTTGAGTGATTTTCTTACACCTTGAGTGATGGATGGTATTGTGCAAAAAGCTGTGCTTACACAGCAGTTTTTTCTGAATGCAGGGCAACGCATTGTTAACAGTGTGTAGTTAACCCGAATGGATGGAATGGGTGCATTGCAGTGATTGCATTGCTCCAAACTCCAGACGTTGTTTTTTAAGATATTTAAATAGATTTTTTTTTTTTTGCCATCGATTCCATGCATGGTGGCAACATTTAGTGTGTTTCCAATTATCGATTTCCTATACACACCTTCCACGCTTTTTTTTGTTATCCGTCCACATCATATGCCATTTATTTCGTAATCTTAACGCTTCATCCGAAGTTAATGCGTTGAGACCCGTCCTAAAAGATATTAATGATCGTATCGAATGTATGCGAGAATGCTTACACCAAAGAGAAGCTCACCAGGTGGAATGTAATCCCGAGAAGAAACTTAATGCTCGTTTGACCCTTTATGCGTTTGGGTGGTGAAACCGATTGGTTCGGCTAACGATATTTTTGGCGTCAGCATCACCGTCGCAACAGGCAAATCGCAAAAGGCTAAGATGAGTATGGGGGAAGGAAGATGTTTTTCTTCTACCGCTTGAAGTGATTCGATCATCGGGGTACGCGCTGTGAAGAGTGGATCGATGATGTTAGCGCGCCTTGCAAAGCTGCAAAGTCCGTTAAACAGGCGTGCGAAGTTCCCAACACAGCCCTAACAAGCCTTCCGCACGAAGACTAGCATTAGCGTGCGCGGCCAAGCCCGAGGACTAATGACTGCAAAAATTGATGACTTTTTATGATGATGTCATGGAACCTGTGGCGTGTTGACCTCCCGCTGGTCAGATTTTGACAGATGGAGGAAGCGCGTGAGTGCCGGGATGTGATTGGTTTGTCTGTAGCGTGTGGCAAAGGTATGATAGTACCCGTGAGGAGGAGTAGTATGTTGTGTTTTTTCGCGGCTCATAGCATGTTGATGCTATGTCAAATCAATATTTTTGCTCACGTTGTATAATAGCATCTTTTTGATATCTTGATGTTTGTTGCATTGAACTCTGGGGAAACTTAAAAAGCGCTATTAATTGATGTACCGTTTGCGTGTTTTGGGCCTGATGCGTGTGATGTCATGCCGAAGACGTTTGCCTGGAGTTCTCTCATCATCAGTTCTCATAAACCATTTCTGCCTGGGTGCCTGATTTCATCACCAAAGGTTTTGTTGGTTACGCGGTGAAAAGTCACAGCGCCCGTACTGGCACATCTCGCGAAGAAGATATCGTTGTAATGCAGGGAACATTCTTCACCATAGCGTATCTGCTAGCACATTGGCACATAGGCGTTCCGGGCCGGTAGGTTTTGTGGTATAATTTATAGGCAAAACAAGCTTCACCGTACACGGTCGAAAGAGAACGCGATCGCTGGCGATCGAAAGCGAAAGCGTTTTGAAGCCCAAGACGAGCAGCATTATAACAGTGGCGATGGGTGCAATATACCCCGAGATCCCTTATACACATAACGGCGGCCCACTGAAAGCGGAGCACGGCGATATGTTCGCTTTAGGACGAAGCAAGAAAAAAATGGTAACAACATTAAAAAAGCCAATCAGCTGGTCTAGCCCGAGCGGCAGAAAGCAAACATCGCTACGGTCACCCGCGAAAGCTTGGAGAATCGTGCACGACGAAGGTAAAAAGCGCAGCGCGTTCGGATGCTGCTGCCTGTTAATGATGATGCTCTGGGCCTGAAGGGATAAAGGGAGCAATAAAAAACGGGTATTAGAAACCGTACGGCGGGGCATCCGAAAAATCGAAACCGAAATGCTTTACCGGTTTCGAATGTGTCCCCCACGTCAACGGGCTCGCGTTGAACTCGCGCCTGTGGAGACCTTGCGCCCGAAAAGGGCTCCCAATCGAATTGGCTGGAATTGATTTGGAAATAATTTGAAAGGGAAAGCGCACCGTGAACCTCGCCGTCAGCGTCGCCATCGAACATGTCGTATGCCGGGAGGTAAACTGGAAATTTCATAACTCCCTTCGCAACCGGATCGTTTTAACCGTGGGCTGGTGGCGGTGTTGGAACGATCTTTTTTTCTTTCTTTCTCCGGACCCCAATCGCTACAGACGGTTAACAAACATAAGAAACATTGTGCTGAACTGTGTGTTCCTTGCGTAAAGGAAAGTTGGGTTTAAGTTGGGGGTCTGGTTTTTTTGTCTTTTTCGGTCGAACTCTGATAGCTTTTATGTTGCAGCTTTAATACCCGGTTGAGTTTGAGTATCTAAACAAACTTTTGATTTAAGATCGACCTAAATAAGGTTGATTTTTATGAAACCCACGGGGGATCTCTCTGTGCAATTAACCTAAACACGCAGACGAAGGAAACAATTTATCAAAATTACGTACCATGCCCAATATCATTTAGTGATCGTTTGGTCGGAAGAAAAATGCGTTCATGTTTCAATGGTATTCTTCATTACGTGCGAATGATGAATATACGTTTCGATTAAATGGACAATCGCCTCGGTCCGCCGCAAACCGATGCACGGCATTCGCGGGACCAGACATTCTTGCGACCCGACCGGAGTACACACAGAGTAGCCAAAACATGGTGGCGTCAGCATTTGGGGCTACTGTAGGAAGATTTATGCCTCATTAAATTTATGAGTATAGTAAGTATCCAGCAATCCAGCTACCGTTTGCCGAGCCCTGTAGTGGGATGACGTGAGACTGCAAGATGGAGGCAACGATCACCGGCAGACCGTACCGACTGGGTACAAATTTTACAACATATTTTCAGCCCATTGTCGTTCGCGCCCCGGCACACCGTAACACGCTGGGTTTCGCTTCGTCCAGAGTGCGGAGCATATTTTTCACTTCTTTCCCATTCGCGCCGTCGTGCCAATTGTGAAGTGTTGCGTTCTCGTAATTGTGCTGGATGTTGTCGTCGCCAGCAGCCATGATATGATGCATGGCTGTGAGCAATTATGAATCGAAATGATGATACAATTACCTCAACCCACCGAGAGCACCCGAGATCTCTCGTGGGGTTCGGTATAGAAATTACGCAAAAGTGTTAAAGTTATGCTTGTTCGGGCGGGGGGTTTTGTTTTTGGGGAGAAACTGTTAAACCAAATAAAGCTTGTAGCAAAATTGATACATTGGGTGTTTAATTTTATGTTTCGAGCCTATGTTTTATTACCTGTACCTTAATGACTGTAACATAAGGGATCTTGAAGAAGTCTAAGGCTTTCTATCGTGCAGTTGGTGATAAGAACACTGAAATGGACACTTTACGAACTGTTTTGCAGAGGATTTTGTTAAGAACCTTCTTGCTTAGAATTATTTCACCACTCGTTTAATCATTTGAAATTTGCATCTGGACTTGGACAAATAGCTCAAGTAGCAAGTCAGTCAACGGTTTTTTATAGATAATCCTGTCCAGACTACTGCACGTGACGACGTGCCCGCTGTGGGCAGAATAAAACTTTCCAATCGATTTTCCGATCGCTTGATGTTTAATTTTTCCCGAGCACCCGAAGCAGTATTCAAGATTCGCTTTCGTTTCCCAGTGCCGTTCCGTTCGGTGGGTGATAATAGACTGGTAGGTCGAGTGCAATAGAATTTGAAGCAACGTGCAATGAATGCATTACCGATGAGTTCACGCACACTCACAGTCGGTATGGTTAGCCGCAGAAGTTTGTTGAACTTTGATCCTCGTGTTTCCCTCCTTTTGTTTCCCTGCACCGCCGGACCCGTGCATTTGGCCGTTCGATGGCAAAACATCGTTGCGGATGGTTGGTGAATTCCAATTCACTTTGGAATCGAGCTGCATTCGAAGCGACGGATGGTGAATTAAACTTTTGACGGGCGTGTAGCTGTTGCAGTTGCAGAAAGAGAGCGTTTGAAATCAATGCCAAAACTGCATGGCTTGGAACAATGCTGAGTGTGCAGCGTTTAATAGCCTAAAAATGGACCTAAACCACCATCAGCTCAGTTTGATTTACACGGCTTTTTTTGTTTGTGTTGAACAGGAAATGCGACGAATTTGTGTACAGACTAAAGTTTACTTTACTGTAGGTTTTGTATGGTTACATTTGCATGAAACGTGCTCCAGTTACCAGGATTCCATAATCCCTAGCGGAAAAAACAAGCCACTTCCTCGAGTCTTTACTGATCTACCGGTTAGTATTGGTTTTCCGCTTTTTGATGAAGCGTTTGTTTACCACTCGGCTATAAGGTTTCGTGTTTTCGGCTCATCATCATCTTCTGATCGAATATTGAACCCCTTGTTGAGGTAAAGTATTAAGTAGACTGTGTTTACTCACGGCGGGCCCACATGGCATCTCACTCTTAAGATTAAGATCCCGGAGATGATGACTAAGATTAGCAGCTACAGAGAGCAAACTTTCAGATTTTATTATCCAGCTCAGTACAATGTTACCTTTTCCGCTTATGAAATCGTTCGGATCGTCGCTACATCAGTACGCGGCATCGTACACTCCATGTGGGGTTGATCCTAATCCGCTCGAGCTTTCTGGTCCCGGGGATGAAACGAGCTTCTGTATACATCAGAGCGTCTAATCCTCGGCTGATTAATGACAATGGTGAGCTGACTGACCACGTGTCCAGACGTGTGTTTCCGCAAATGGCTCCCGGTTCGTGCCATCGGTACACTGTTTTGATCGACTAGTGGTGCACAGAATGGTGAAAGCGTGTCGTCCGCTAAAGCGTTCAAAATGAGCCACTGGACAAAACTCGCTTATGTAACGCCCGTTGTAGGCTTTTTTTGGTGGTGGTTCTCAGTCATCAAAAAGCGCGCACGGTCGCGGGCACGAGATTGAGAGTCACACGAAGGTGACAGGCAAGCATGGCCAGCCGCGGCTGCTGCTATGGAGATGGCGAAAATCCGTTCACTTTTTCCTTCTGGCAGTGCGTTCCGCAACGCCTAATGATATCCGACGCTATCCCGATGGATAACCGCGAAATCCCCTGGCGGTTCCGGAGCAGTTCCGGAGATGAATGTCTGCCGACCAGAAACGTGACGTTTGACTATTTGGTGTGCCTTCCCTTTCCTCCGATTACTTTGATATTATTGCGAAAAGTGTTTTGGCGTTTGCTGTCGTTTATCACGCTCACTTTCGCTGCGTAACATCGAGAGTTGATTCATGGACTCAATGTAGTGAATGGTATGATATGAAGTATTATGACTCTTTTCCAAAGTTGCACCAACGCGTACGATTAGAAACGATGATTGTGTGTTGTCCTCTAGGAACTATTTGGAATGTTAATTAATATTTTGACATCTTAAGATGTAACAGTGCATTCAAGTCTCAATGGCTATGGACAAGATTGAGTGATTGCTTCTATTTCCAGCCATTTACAAGCCATCATTCCGTTGATGTGTATAAAGTAAACCCAGCAGACATTCCAACAGTGTGACCTCGACCCCGATGATACCCGCAAGATATAAAAAATATGCTTTAAAATGGCTACCTTCGCCTCGTTGCCTATCCTGCTTATGCTACTATGTTTTCTTTTTGTTCCGTTTCATGTGCTACCACCACAGGTTATGATGGTGGTTTTATGATACGGGTCAGTTCGAACGGCGGAATCGTGCAAGTGGTACAGTTAAAGCACGCCTGCCGGTGACTGGTTTGGGCATGTAAAAATTCGTCAGAAAATGTCCATAAAACCTTCCGAACAGCTTCATCTTAAGTCTCTTCCTAAATCTGGCGCACCTCGTTGTCGCCATGAAGCAGGGAGGATGGGCTGGAACATGGGTGAAAGAAGCTCTGAAGATGTTTCGTTTTTGTTGTTGTTTTTGCGCCGTTCCCACTAAAAGCCCAACGGTAAGGGAAGAGCTTGCTTCATGAAGAAAACAGATCACCGGACAAATTCGTCGGCGCGAATTGTCTTAAGCAAAAATGCCTCGGCAAAAGAACGAAACAAACACGAATCTAACATCACCTTAATTCCTGACCATCCTTTTTTATTGCATCGTTTATCTTGAAGCGTTTGCCATCTTTGTTGATGGACTCCGTCGCCGTTTTTCGACATCGTCTGCTTTATGCCCGATGCCACCTAGTCTACGTCCCCGTGACACGGCACGTTAGGACGATTAGGACGGTACAGTGTGTTTGTGTGTGCTTCAAGCGCCTGTGTCCTGTGGTTAAGAGAACGTAGCGGAGATTTTGTGGGAGAAATTTGTGGGAAATGTGACAGTGGTTCGTATTCTTTGCATCATTTGCTTTAGCCTCCCAAATCTTACCGATTTGGTCTTTGGATGTAGCTTCTGACAGCAGTAGTGTAAGTTATGGGCACTCGAAGGCGTATTGTGGTTAGATCGAGAAGTATCCTGTCCAATTTCTTTTTCAAGCACCGGGAATGATTTCTGTAGGATATTTCTAGGAAACCTAAGCTCCAAGCGGAAGGTTTCGCATCAGTGCGTAATCTTGTGTCGTTCACTTGTCGGGATTTACAGTCAGTGATATATAGATATTTCGGGAAATGATATGAGACCACTGATGCTTCTCATTTGGGTCCCGGGAACTGTTCCCTCAGGGAGAAGTGTGTGATTTCTTTCCAAGAAGATGAGTCAAAATGTGTGTCTGTGGACTGTATCAGCTTTTAAGAAGCTTTTGACAATCTATGACATTGAACTCTTGTAGAATCACTGGAGCACAGGCAACATAGTATCACCACAGCAACAGGGGCGCAGTTATGCACCTTAGCACGAGAGACTTAATGATATCTTGGAGTTCATTTTATCTAACCATACCAAACAAATAAATGCTGTTGAAGGTTTTTGTTTTTTGTTTGGATCGACCTCCCTCCAAAATGAAGACACTCTTTAATTCATCCAACTTAGACGTCTTTCCGAAGACCTTGAAGGTTACCATTCCGTCAAGTCACTAGCGCGTTAGCAAACAAACGTCACGGCGCTGGTTCAACGGTGTTTATTTTCTGTTTTGATTTCGTTTTGGACGTTGTTTTCGCCCTCTAGCTTGTGTTTCCGACGAGCGCCACACTGCAATTAACTCGCTGCTCTTAGCAGTCGCCAATCTCGGTTTTCGGGTCGTCTCGCAAGAATGATCAAAACGGAAATATTTCATCATTCGTCTGAAGCGGCAGACAAGGTCGTGAATTATAAAAATATAAACAAATCCCTTCCCGTATCGTGTCTGTGTGGATAAAGCTTTTGGTTTCTGTTTGATTTGCAAACTCCTGGGCCAATCCTGGGCTTGATTAGCTATTGAAGCAATCTGTGTTAGCACGAGAGATCTATTGTAAAGCAGGGATGAATGATTGTTGTTTTGGGTTACTTTTTCATCTGTCAGTAGGTTTGTTTAATGCGATTGTATCACATGCTTGATCTTGGCCTTTCTGCTGCTGGAAGTTGCTACTAGTGTGTTTTATCCACATGACTGTGACAAGAGAATCGAAAATTTTGATATTTTTTAATACTTATTGAACTTTTTCTAATGTTTTATTCCTTGCTTCATCATCAAAATTGATGCAGTTTTAATTGGCGAAACCTTTAATTCGTTTAAGTAAACCCTTGCACAAAACTCTCTCTCTGCTCAGCTAACAAAATGCTTCTGTTACCGGTCCAGAGGCTTCCAGACAGCGTTGCACACAACACGGGATAATAAATTAGGTCAAGCCATACTCAAAGTACTTATTAGAGATTCAAGGTGTATGTACCTTGCCCTTTCTTCGCCGAACAATGGCGCAAAAACAGTGAATGAACTGACCCTAAAGTGAAGCGGTTTTAGGGGTGCACATTAATTAAAAACAAACAAGTACACGGTGCAAGCAAGCGAACAGCACTCATTAGGTGATGAATATAAACCTCGAATCCGGAAGCCAGACGAACATTGCGCCGTGCTGCGGGTTACTCTGTGTTGTGCCATTGCAAATGATGAATCCCGATATAATGTCATGTTTTCTCGATTGCACACCAAACTCAGCCTTGCCCGGTTCCGTGTCCCTGTGGTGGTCTCAGAGCGAAGATACAGGAAAGATACAGAACAAATCATCTGCTCCCTTTTAGCAGGCACAGAATGTGCACCGCCGAGCCACGACTTGCGAACAACTTGTAGCCATTTTTGTGGCACGATGCCAAAGAGTGAGAACGAGCTTTCGGTGTCGTTTTACGGAGAAATTGTTCTGAAGTCAATTACCGCCATTAGCTGAAGTAGCTTCTGTGCGCCAAGTCGGGCGATCATGATATGTCGAATGGTGGTCTGTGGTTGTTGCATCTGGTAGCGAGCGACTTATGATTTTGTTTTTGGCGCAAAATCCCCCCCCAGTTGGCTGTGTATAGGGATTGGTACAGATTTTGTTGTTGTTGTTGGGTGTGTGTAAAAATGTTGGTGTTGCTTCCTATGTTTCTGTGACATTACAACTTTACTCGTTACAGTGCTGGCAATTGCTTGTGTCCAACGAGTAATTGCGGTTATAAGCAATTCGTGTGGCTGTTCGCGGAGGCTCGGTGGGTCCTTAAATTGTTGACTTCTCCTTTTTTTCGTTTACAAATTGTTCCTTTACTCGAACGAAAGGAAGGGGTTTCTGTATGAATACATATATCCGATTCATAAAATTGAAACAAATGGCTGTATGAATGTGTGTGTGTGTCTGTTTCCGCCTTGCAAAGAACACTCGGAACGCTCATCGCATTCCGGTTCGATTCGGTGCCATAGAAAAGAGTTAAGCGATTCGAAATTGCCATCAATAAATAGTAGATGACGGGTGTGTTTGGTGGCGCACATAACACGTGTCGTTGTGCTCGCGGCAAAACAATCACACCCTTCGTAGCTCCGTAGTAGTTTTTTGTCCGTTTTTCAGTCGTCATAATTAATTATTGATCTTTCAATCGTACGCATCAGTGCGTGCGGCTAGTACAGAATGAGTGTTGTTATGAGTTCTACTATCAACACGTGCCGCTGTTATGTTGTTCTGGGTAGTACAAGCGTAAGCACATATAAAACATAGACCACCACCATTCGCCAGGTACTGGCCGTGCACACCGGGTGTGTTGGTGCCGTTCCACAACCGACCAGCCCAGAATCAGAGTTAATTAAACTTAGACTGTTTGATTTCAATCGTATCACACCTCACCGCTGCCATCGCAAAGCACACTCTTCCGACACTGTTCACCGGGAAAACAGCGTGGTTTGGTCAGTGATGTTGTTGGGCCTCCTCGGACGTGCGTACGCTCCAAAAAGAGAGGAGGCACAAAAGCTTCCACCGATACTAAGTCGCATCGATCCTGTTGGTCATAATTTGGGAAGTTCGGATTTTAGCGTTGTTGAAAATTAATTAATGTTTTGCCACCTCGAACGCGACCGGTGCCAGCACGCACAGGCCTTAGATGTGGAAATCACCCGCACCAAACAAAAAAGAGTCGCCTCGATGGGGGTATGTGTGAAGGTGGGAAAAAGGGGGAAAACTTTGTTTTCCCGGCTGGTTGTGCTGCTGCTGTCGGTTAGGTTTTATGTTAGTCTCGCTAAAACTTGCCTGCTCGTAAAAAAAAATCGGGCAGCCGAATTGGAATCCAATTTCTCCGAAGCACTGCGCAGCGTACCTTTTTACTCATTTGCATGCGCCTATCTGCGCCGGTGTTGAAACACAGGGAACCATGTAACTTGTCCCGAACTTTTCTGCTTTAGCGCGACGCTGTTTTTAATTTTATTTTATCAAAAAAGCACGACACCCGCCGGGAGCAAGCCTACCGGCCCATGACACCCATTTGCGTCGCTTTATCAACACCAACATCAGGCGGTGCGCGTTCATTACGCGTGTGGAAGCATCTTCCATTTCGTTCGATTCGACCATGGGTTTGGTAAGTGTCAAGTCGGGTAGTGAACCTGTTGGGCGCATTCGTTGCTTCCTCCGGTCTGTTATTTCGTGTTTCCGATGAAAGGAAAATGTACATTACCTATAATTCAATTTTAATTATTAATCTTTCACAAGTTCGCCAAAACACCTCCCGGCCTCGGTGTGGTGCGTGAGTTGCGTCCGAAGATGATGATGAAAAGGTCGGTCGCCGTGTGACGGACGAACGAGAAGCGAAAAGAAATTACTGGTTTCCCAAATTTTCACCCACAGGACGTGGGAGGGCTTCGTTAATTACTGAAGAAGCGATTTTGGATGCTCAAAGTTTTAAGCTTCTCTTCGAGTGCCTTTTATAGATCATTATTCCGTGATGTGCAGGATGTGCGCGTACGGCGGGAAGGTGGTTGCTATGGGTGGTTGCCTTAGAGGGCTTTCGGGGTTTTGTGCACTGCTTTTACAATCTCAATTACTGTCCGAGTGCGTAAAAAGGTAAATGTAAAATCAGAGTTCTCCCTAAACCATCGTTCAGATTTATGTGACTTTAAGGTTTGTTTGAAGAAAGTATTAGATGCTGGTTAATGGTCCACTGCTGGCGTCTGGTGCTAAGACGCTTTGGCTTAAGGTGGGATGTAAATTTTGTGTGAGTTGTGATAAGTTTTATCATATTTTAGCACCATAAATAAAGACTATGATAATTGACCGGTGAAAACGCAGCGAGGTTTGCGGCCATGTTTAAAATGGCGTCTATTTTCTGGAGTGCTGCTGTGAGCTTGATTACCAATACGACAAACTAGCAAATGGACATGGATGGAGATGGCTTCCGTTGCTTCCTGCTGTGCTGAATTTAATTTACCAATTCGAGGCTACAGGTTGTTCATCTTTGGCCAATCGTTTGTCAGCGTCAAACTTTTCCTCAAATAGCTGGCCATGGAACGTACAGTAGCGCCTAGCTCCTGAGCTGGTTCCCTCACTTAATTTGCAATTTTAACTAACACTTTAATGGTTTATGCAAACGCAAAATGGTTTCAATCGCTGTGTGAAACTTGTCAAAGTACTCGTCTTTTCAACAGCTTGAGCATTAAGGGCTACCATAAAGCTGCCCCCGCATTGCCATTGAACGAGAGCATGAAAATTAAGCCGGATGGCTGTGTTGTGGTGAGGGGTAAGTTTAAGGATGGGTCGGAGTGATACTAACCGATGCGTCACGTGATATGATGGCACTTAAAATGTGTTTGTTTCACCGGTCGAAACGATTCCGTACCATTTTGTTGCTGCCAAATAGATGTACCCTGTTGTTGTTAGAGGAAAACCGGTGCCGCTTTCTCACATTTTGTGTTCAATTTTGCATCCTGCTGTAAGCACAGGGCTAAACCAAAGTAAGAAGAGGCTGGAGTGTTAGAGATACATTGGGACGAGCTTTCCGCATTTGCATGTGTTGAAAGTATCTGGAAAGCTTCCTTTCGGCAAATCCTCTTCCTAAATCCAATGTTCAACAATCTTTGCTGCAGGCGAGTAGACCAATTTCCAGCTGATGGTATCATTTTTTGTTTTATGCAAAACAGACAGGACATGGGCCCACATTGCATCATCCGTAACGTTCTATCTGGTCGTGGGTTTGTTCCGACAGGCAATTTGAACTGATTCCGGGGAGCGATTAAGTTAAAACGATTGCTGGCGGTGTAGAACGGACGGGCAACACAACGGATTGCCCCGGACTGTGTGTGTGTGCTCGCTGTCGTATTTCCGTCTTGCCCTGTTTATCTGAAAGTTGAGTTTGAGTGTTTTTTTTTGTCGCTCCCTCCACTGGTGTACTTTATTTCCGGTCAGATATACAGCACGTAGTATGGGTAAAGTGGGCGCAAAGTGCGCAACAGCATCGTTAGTCGTAAGGATACATACCCAAGAGGGGACATGACTACGCGAAAATTATACCATTCAACAACTAGCTGAAGCTTGGGTGCGAGAGAAGATGGAAGTCGGGTAGCTTATCGCAAAAAATATTGGTCATTAATTTTACTCTATTTCTGGGATCTTTTTTCGTCCTTGTGCAACAGATCGGGGATAACAGATGAGACCGATAGCATACGTTATTGGGCGTAGAACATTAAAGTTGCAAATATTTTCTTAAGAAAAACGGAAAAACTCCCTTTAGTATGTTGTAACTATTATTTGAGAAAAGAACCCTGTATAGAAATCATAGTAGTTGTCATCAAAAGAGGATAAATAAAATTTCTGAGAATCTAGTTCATGCAGCACGCCCTCGTTTACACATTGAAATCGGGCGACAACTGTGATACATTTTAATGGTGTAATATTGTATCTGCAAAGAAGCTAAAATGTTGTTCCAAGCGAAAGTAAAATCACTTTTGCACCATCCGTCTACCATTCACGGTGAGCTTATGGTCAATGCATAATTAAATTCCTGCTTGTGATATTGTGCAGCCAGCGCTTTACTGTCAGCGGATCTAGGTCTAGGACTTTACAATGTATGCCAGCAATGTTAGTCTCGGGGATAGAGTTTGGGTAGAATTTTTTTCATAGTGCAATTCTTAGAACGGTGTCTATTTACGACATGCCGTGACGACTAAGGGCTAGACAGACTGAGCAAACATATATTCTCATCATACTCATCGTCCTTTCCGACACCAGGTACACTATGCCAGGAATGTCGCTCCAAGAATCAGGTTATTGCATTTGGGTTTTTTAAAGACGGTTCTGTCAGTCTATAGCCGGTTGGATCGCTTTAGATGTAAGTTGAAAGGGAAATGAATGATCTTTTTTTGTTGGAAAACCTCTGATGGCCTTAAGTCGCACAATGCAGAGTCCTTTAAAAAAGGTGCCTGGTGGCTGGTCTTGACAGATTTGAAACTATTTGATTAAGAAAAATAAATTGTAAAATAAATACTTAAAAGACCCATTTAGAGTTTTACTAGTGTTTTAGCTAAGATTTAACAATAATTCAAACAACATAAGTTAGTGTTGAGCAAATGCGTGTTAGGGAAAATATTTCCTTAGAAAGATTATTCTTTTATGAAGTCCACTTTTCATCAAGCATACATTTCATCCAAATGTAGTCTTGCGTGGTGGCGGTTATCAGAGGTTTTCCAGTTCAGGGATCAGTTTCTCTACAAGCAACGCTAGTAACTCAATGATTAATGACAACGAAACAAGAGATTATGATGAGATCCACAAGCATATTCAAGATTTATGTACAGTTTTTTTTTTGTCGCCGTTGTCCTATTCAATATTCAATGAGCATGTGACGCATTCTTCCACTTTTGGGTCGAACACTGTGCTTGTGGTTGTGAGGAACATTGTTGTTCTGGCAGGAGAATAGGACGATGTGATCCGTTTTTTTATTCTTCCTGTTTTCTTTCGTTGGTATGACTAACAAAGTCCTTAGAGTTATTATTTCTTGGAATTCTTGGAACAAAACTGAATGAGACTGGTGGTCTACTTGATGGTAAGTGACGTTTAGTCACATCTTCGATGTCTGGGCCACCATGATTTTACTAATGCGTGAAGTAGTGCGGTACAATATTTTCTCGCAGATTCGCCACACGATTCCTTTTGTTGACTTTAATCGCACCGTTCAATCGAAACGCGCCTTACAAACGGGGAAGTCAGCCATTTTAGGTCACAGTAGTGTTGCTTCCCGAGGTACAGCTGCCCTGAGCTGCGACGTATAAAAAATCGTTATTTTTATTCAACCGTAAACGGGGATCCTTCCGGTGTGGCGGCCCGCTTTCTTTTACGAATGATCGTCCTTTTATTCATTCGGGGCGTCGTCTTTTCTGATTCAATTCACTTCAGCTCCCGCAAAACAATCACACTTCCACATTAACGGTCCACGATACAACCGTCCGGTGGTCGTCCAGTGAAAATGTAATGCGTAGTTAAACTGGAGGACACGACACAAGTGCCCGTGCTGCTGTGGAAAAGCTTGGCTCGCTTATTTTTCCCCATTTTTTTTTGTTCGCGCGGTCCCATAAATCTTTTCACTGTCTCTCTGTGCGGTGGAGCAGGTACTTTGTATTCATGCTTTGCAGATTAATTTCTGACCCTTCTGGTCAGTTGGGGTTTTTTTTTTGGGGCAACAGCGGCCGGCCGACCGGTGTGCTACTAGGTGCTGAATTGTGGTGGTGGCGTATCAAGGGGCGTTGCAGGAAAAATCTTTAATGGCGATCCAACGCACACTCTCCGGGGGTGATGTAGGCTGGTTGGCGGCCATTATAGTGGGGGGAGATCGGGTTGGAATCGAGTAAGTAAAACGGAACAGCTGGAGTAATTAATGGAGTTCTTAGGACCACTTTAGACTGCGCTGGAACTGGGAGCGAATGTGGAACGGTGGCTTTGGTTTATTTATTTTTTCTTTCACTCACATATACTCATTGACTTTAGACAATAATGGCTGACATAATTATGTGTTTAGGTTTAGGCATTGAACAATAAGTTCAATTTCATAGCTGTTTCCTGTGTTTACATTTCGTTTATCTGTACAAGACGAAACTTTAAGATATAGAATTAATAGAACGATAGATTCATGGACCACCATTGACCTTAAACAGTTAAAGCTGTCTCGGTCCCGGTACGGTTGAATCACTTTTTCATTGCATTATCAACATAGCAAAACTGTGTAGCAAAGCTAGCAGCGGTGAAGTTGTGTGTGTGTGTGTGTGTGTTTCTCTTCGCAGAAACTGATTTGAAGGCATAATCTGCAGTATCGATGTTGGTCACGTTCGCACCGATAGACGATGTGGCATTCGCAGTGGTTGTGCCTCAGGGTATACCAGCAACGCGCCACGTTGGTAAATGGTTACTTTTACGTCATCTCTAACATAAAATCCATTTGCCGAAAGCCTTGAACTGATTGGATCAAGTGTAATGGATGGTGTAGTTGTCAATTGAAATAAAGGTTGTTGGGAAGAAAATGTTGCGCATCAAATTTGGTCAACATTTGCTTAATTTTTCTTAATTATTGGTGGTGTTGAAAGTAGGGAATTAGTAAAAACTTAACCTCAAAAATATAGATTATCTATGAAAGAAAAAAACTATCTGCCAAGAAGTTATGTTCATTCCCTTAAGTATACTTAACCTTATCCAAGGATATGCATAAGTAAAAGTTAATAGGGGAACCATCAGTCCACAAGGACATCCAACACCGTCGACTTTAACTCGTCTTGGGCGAGTTCGCCCCTTCAAGTAACGGGCACTAAAATGAATTTCAAGTAGATTGGTATATTGATGGTGATTTGGATTCGGTGTTTTATTTTTCTTTTACGCTTCGCTTGAACTTTTACAGCATTCTGTGGTGAGCCGAGTTCTTTCGCTCGGTGAGCTTGCCTGCTTACGCGTGCTTTGTGGGCGTGAAACATTTGCACAAATTTTATACTTTCTTCCTCACATTTGATGTTTCTTCGGATAAAAGGTACTCGTCGTCGGTGAGAACTCTTAACAATAGCTCGCATGCCATCCATTCTTCCGTTCGGCGTGCGGATTCTGCGTCTGCAGACAGACCAGCCGCTGCTACTTTCCACGGTATAGTCAAAATAAACGCCCGCCCCCTCAAGAATATGCGGAACAACCGTTTCAGTGTTGCCTTTTTTTTGTACTCGTGTTGCTGATGGGCAAAGAAGCATCCGCGAAACCTCGAAAGTGAAACAAATGTGACCTGTGAAACCACAAATACTCTTGCCGTTGTGGCAGCTCGCTCGACTGGCAATCTTTGGTTTTGTGAAAAGTATGGCTTAAAAATGTCGTACATGGTTTACCAGTGCCGTTGGCAGTAGGCAAACACAGGCAAAATACTTGCTTACAATTGTAAGCTGAAGATGTTCTTTTTTTGTTTGTTTGTTTCGCACACTCACACGTGCCCTAGAAGATGGTCTCAATGGTTGAAAGCAAAAAAGGGGACATGTACCCGGGAGATGTGGTGCAAAGCGGATTTAATACACGCCATACTTTAGCGTTTCGAAGACTAGTACACCAACATCACTACGCGCCCTACCCCAACTCACGATCAAAGCAATAGTCTAAAATATTGTCGCCTTGTTGGTTTTGCTATCGCTCTTGACGGTTATGGAGGAACTGATACAAACTCACGCACGGATATCAGCGTCCTTACTTCGCACAGGTCCTCGCGTCCACAGATGTCTGGTGGGGGCTCTCAGTTTTATTTTCACACTTTTTGTTTCCCAACCAGACGCAGCTGGTTGATGTGGCAAATCCTTAGCTAACTGGTAGGAAAGAGCTTTCAGTTCGGCTTCGGTAAGCTGAACATGCTCTACCTTTACTTCCATGCCCTGCGGTGGAAGGAGAACTTTTTTCTTCTCCGGTCGGTATGGTCGATCGTTCTTGAGTCAGCTTTTGGAAAAGTTTTATCAGTTCTTTGGCAAAAAAAGGTCTGCTGCTCTTTTTCGTCGGTTGGTGCGATTGTTTCGGTACACGACCTTCCGTTACCAGGGTACGGTGGAGGATATTGGCACGTACAAAGTTTGGCTATTTCTTAGATCTTGGTGGGGATAAATTTTCATTCAACGATTCTTATGAGTTTCGCGAGTCCGCACCTTTGCAAACGACGGTACGGACCGAGCGCGTGTATGTGAGCAGTGAGCAATAATATCATTCCGAAGCTGGGGCAGAGAATCAGACCATGAATGAATATTGGATTTTATAGTGCATCCAGTTTATGATGCCATCAAGATGGAGGTGTGGTCCGGATGCTCCTTCCTGAGGCGGTAGAGAAGAAGGCAGGGTTTATGGGTTAAAGCGGGGAAAGGATCGAACGTGGGTTAATGGGTGAAGCTATCGAAGCGAGGTGGATTTACTATCAATATTTACGTGATTTCTGGATTCGTGTCGATTTACACAGGATGCTTGAAAGTTTCCGCCTCGATGGCAGTGTACTGGCGCAAGTATCTCAGTGAAGCGTTTAGAAAAAAATTGTTTTCTGTTACAATCGCCTGTGGCGCTACTTGTTATCGTTAGAAAAGTTTTGAAAATATAATTAAGGTTTTTTGTTCGTATTATGTATATGGTATGAAATTTTTAAAATTCATTGCAAAGATTGTTTAGTTTTACTTGATTTTAGTGATTAATAAAACGAACACAGCATCTCCTTTTGCGTCTCTTAGAGAATCTAGCAGTATTCGTTATTGAAAGCTTGTTATTTTCTGAGCATAGAGCATGCAGAAGCCGGCGATAACAAGTAACTTCCCCGTTGGATGCCATTAGGTTCATAATAGTAATAGGAAATCAATTTCTTTTATTAAGGTGATTACGAAGTTTCTCTCGCTCGCTCGGTTTTCCGGGCGAGCCATTGGTTCTGGGAAAGCGCAGAACATTTCATTCGTTGCGTTTGGGATTTTCTTTCCATGACACTTAGGGCGCAAGGAAGATTAAATTCCATTCCCTTGAATAGTCCTTTTGGCGCAACTGTGTGTTTCTATGACAGAAAATCACCCTAAAAAGTGCCGGTTAGTCACTGATTGATAGCAAAACATGACACACAGATTGATAGTAGTATCGCACCGGGTACGGAACAGAGAATGTATGCTGGCGCATCACGTGTGTTTGTACCGGTTTGAAATTCGTTGCCAGATTTTCTTCCCACTTGATTCAAAATCGCTTATCACAGTGAGGCAACGAGACTGTGAGCTGTGCAAAATGTCGCTTTAAAATGGTCTGTCGAAATTCCGATTCCGATTCCGTGTTTGCTGGTTAGTAGCGGCAATTTAAAGGATGCCTTCCTTATGTGTCTCTGCTCGGCCTGCCTCAGTTGACATCGAATTTTTGGGAAAAGAGATTCCAAAATCTCAAACGTTCGAACGACGATAGGCTAGGACCTATGGAAACTGAATGTGACCGGTTCGTTCGTACTACCGAAAAAAAAAGATCTGTTGAAGCTGTGGCGCGCTCGAGTAGATGCTGGTATTCAATACCGCAGCGTCCGTTATCTAGGGACCTCCATCATGGAAGTCACGAGTCAGAAACTAGTTGGCATGATGGTAGACGTTTCTCAGATTAGGATAATTTAATTTCAATTACATCTGGTTGTGTCCCTTTTCTCTTTTGTCGTCGAAAGGGACAACATGGATCGGCATAAGATTTTCGCTTTCCATATGATGGTATGTGTGTGTGTGCGTGGGTTGTATTTTTTCAAGCATCACCAATCTCAGGCTAAATAAATTTGTGGGAGTTTTTGTTTTTTGCTATTCTCCGGACGGTAAGGTTCATTGTTCTTTTTCGCTTATTCGTATTAAAGCGCGTTGTCTGGGAAATGGAAAGATGTATAAATTTGGTTGGCAGGGGGAGTATTTCAACGTTAAATTAGTGTGAATTTTAAAATTACAATTAATCGTTAGCATAATAATGAGGATCATGTTCTTCTTTGAATTTGCTTTTCGAAAATCGAAATACTTCATTTATTAAAGCCACTTTATACACTCTCCGTTAACTTGGCTTTTCCAAGTACCATCGTTTCAGTGGCATAGTTTTGATGAAACGAACCGCTTTTGACAGAGCGAATATGTTTCGTCTGATTTGCCGGACGAAACTGGAATAGTGGATGATGCAGAAATGATTTAAATTCTGTTCATGTTTCCAGCGCTTGACCAGAATACTCAGCGCGCAGCAAATTCGGTATCTCGGTGGGACACGTCCCTTTCGTCCCTTTTTGCCATCTCCCAGCGGTATTGCGGTTATGTTCGAGAGCATCCTTTTAGTTTGATTCGGCTGTAGCCATGTTTTTGTTGTAAATTTTCATCGAGTAGAAAGGAGAAAAGCGTGTTGCCACTTGTGGGTACTTACTTCTTTGTTTGTATTGCTTTGTTTTCTGGACGCCATATTTTCTCAATTTGTAATACAATTACAAGCCTGCAAGCTTCTTCTTCTAATTCTGTAGGAAAACTTACGAAAATAAAATAAAATAAATTTAACACATAAAAAATGGAAAATACTGACAGTATAGCACTGTATTTTATAGCATCATGAATACTGAAGAACACTCTTTTAAGTAATATGGACTCAATATGAACTTGCAATGAAACGTCACACAAAAAAACACGATAACGTACACCACTATGTACTGCGCACACTACTCATTGATCGAACGGCAATGCGGGTATGCAGTTTTATGAGAAACAGAGTACAGCTCTGGTGCAGCCATAAAAGGAAGCTAATAAAATCAATGGAAAAATATCGCACGCAACCGTTTTTCATTTGTAATGGAGCCGCATGGTGCGGCAACCATTACTGTTTACCGCTGGCGATACATTGAACGGAAAATTTTCACCTTTAGCTTTATGTTTTCTTTGGATGTGTTACCTGGTGAAGTGCACAAAATGGTGGATATTTTTATTAGACTTTATGTTTCATATGATGAAGCCATATTTACATTTGGTAATTTTTGTTTTGCAGTTTTTGTTTTCAATTTTGTATTAAGATTTAGACATTCCATTATTGAACTTAGTTTTAGGGTTTTTTTTAAATGCGAAATTTAATAACATTTAACCAGTTTTCTTAAAATTATTATCTAATATTCAAAAAAGCTAATCAAAGCTGCTGACAGGAGCTCTCAAAGGAAGGCTCGTTAAAGCCTATGCTTGAAGTAGAGGCAGAAAACTTAAATGTCAATGAACGAAATATTAATAGTCTTCTATACCAAATACAAACAAAAGTTAAAGTAAAAACCAGTTTGCGCTTTACTCTACACTCCGACAACAACAAAAAAAAAAAAAACTAAAACATCAGTGCTGACATTTCCTTGTGCAGCCAACCGTGCCGATCAAGTAGCACCATCAATCAGAATGGGCAGCCGGAAGGTATTATTCACTTGCTTCTCGACTTTACCTGCAAATTTATTCTTTCGTGTACGGTACCTTGGACCTACGAGAGAGCCTCATAGAAAAAAAGGTTCGGGAAAAACTGTCCCACCCAAAACTCAAAAGGGATCGTTGTAGGGCGATGGTGCAAAAGCAGGATGAACAAAAAAAACTCTAATAATAATAAATAGATTGAGGAAAAGCTATTCAAACGGTAGAAAAGGTTGCCTTGGGGCAGGTAGCGCCAGGCTAAGAAAATAACATGACAGCGTCATTGTCATTGGTGGGGAGGTGCTGTCAACTTGCCGACAGCGTCGAGGACCTTCGGCCTAAATTTGGCTTAAAATATTAGTCTCCATTTTGGCAACAAGCCTCCCAACGCCACCGCCACTGCCACTGCCGCCGCCTGTTCAAAATCCATGAAGTGTTCTAGCAAACGGTGAAATGAGAAACAGCGGGAGCACCAGCGGGTTTTCGCAAAATCACGGCAAAATAGGTGAACCGTAAATAAAAGTTCTATGATGATAGTCGCGTTTAATCGATTAGTTTGTCGGAAGCATAATACTTAGCGAGGAATTATGTTGCGAGTCTCTGTTTGTTTGGATGTTTTTTTTTTTGTTTGTATGTGAAATGTCATGCAAACGTCAAAAAAGGGGCTGGCGTGTGTCAATTTGTTAAGTGTTTTGAGCAGAACGTTTGATCATTTATTTATTTGTTTTGGCTGGTTCACTTTTGCATTAGTTTTTAAGATGAATAGAAAAAGAAGTGGAAATATTTTATTTCAATTTCCATTCAAATTTAACCTTCCTAAGAAGCAGGTGTATTAGACGCTATTAATTTCAATTCCTGTTACAAATTTGGTGTCCTTGTAATTTGTAGCGTTGTATGCAACATTTCACCCAAAAGTAGATGTGTGCTGTTGTCAACCATTTTTAAATCTTGTGGCCCTTTTTACGGCGGAATGGCAAAATTTGAACAAATTTTCCATTAAAATATTCATAAACTGTTTACACCATCGGAGAAAGGCGGTACCACGTGAAACTCCCACCATCCTGGTACGGACGAATGTGGCGATATAGTTTATGGAAAGCTTCTCCAACTTCTTCAAGCTGTGAAGCGACCCTCGTAGCCGTATTCACCATTTAGCTATTTTCATTTAAATTTATTTGATTCAGAGCCTTCGAGGAGGCCGTGTAGTTGGCGCTCAACAAACAAAAAAGAAGCAGCCACTTTCGCACAATGGTTTTCATCGCTTCGAAGGAATATGAATATGAGAGGGCTAAAATTCAAGTGAGGTCCTTGTTTTTTTTTGGTCCGAGTGTATGTGTGTTTGTATCGATGCATTCAAAACCGGGATTTTGAAGATGGTGAGAATACGCGAGCTGTTGTTGTTGCGGAATCCGGGTCGCCATTTTCATTCTTTGGTCCTCCCCGGTAATGGGCGAAAGCATATAAGCATCGGTAAGGGGGAGGTCCAGCGAACATTCGCTTTGTATGAATAATTTACCAAATATGCCAATGGCAGGATTAGCATATAGATGGCTTTTCGAAGGTGTTTTACCAAGCGCCCAATTTGTGGTTTTGTTGTGCGGTGTGTGGACTACCTGGTTGCTTACGGTTCGTTAGCTTTAGGCTCAGCTGGGCGCAGCATCAAGATATAGTAATGCTGCAAGTTCGATAACATTAGGCAGCAGTTTGTTGATCAGGCGTCTTGTAGAGTATGAGATAATTTCAATCTAAGATCGATTCTAGCGATACATCGTTACAGTGTGTAGCATTGGTTGATCAGCGAGTCCTTGAAAAAATACTAACCAGGGAAGCAATGGGATGAGATATATTTAAAGAAAACATTCTATTAACATCGCCCCACAACTGTGTAAGAAAATTATCTTCCATTCAGAGTTCTCTTGTCCTGCCCTTCAGTTTAAGACCCATTATCCCTGCGCAGCTAGCAAAGTTTTACCTAGCTATCGATGCTTTTGCATCGGTGCACAAGCACGAAACAGCGTGGAGAGTTTATTGGCTGTAACTTTATCGTTTGACAGCAAAGTGAATGAGCAAAGGAAAGTTTAGTTTCCTGAAGTTTCAAATAGTGTTGGGATTAAGATGATGGGATTAAGCGAGAGAGTAGTGGATGTGAAAACCGTGGTAAAGGAACAATGACAAGGAAAGAACACGTTATTGTCTGTTGCACACGGATAACACAAAATTGCAGCTTTTTCGATGCAACAGGGTTACAACGTTGGTCGTGCTGAAAAGGATTTCGGCGGAGAGAATTGTGTGAACAGCGCGTCATTTTACACTTCATCGGAATAGTTCATGTTAGGTCAATTAAGTAGTGCTTGAAAACGTTAGTGATTCGTATTCGTTTAGGTCTTCTTTGTCACTTCAAACACAACAGATCTTGTTGGTGTGGAGAATAAGTCCTGCGTACAAGAAATACGCTTCAGATTGGAATTGTCCTCGTGACAGGCTTATTCCGGGTCGTTTTAGCTTTTATTCGTAAAATTCATTCATTCATTCAATTCATTCGAAAAATATGTATTGTGGGTGTAGCAATGTTTTTTGAGGCATTGAAAATGAAACATTTTACATAAAATCACATTAACTTCTCACGAGGTAAACAAGGAGTGCTTCATGTCTCACGCTTCAAAACTTGTAATCCGGGGCAAGAAATTCAATTATAGTTAAAATCCTGCATTGGATGCAACTTAAAAATGGAGTAGGAAAAACTGTTGTTTCAGAAGTCGAAATCCATGGCTTTGACATTTATTTATGGATCCCTCAGCATTTGTGTAAAATAACAATTGGGGGATGGTAAATCTTCGACCATGTAAGCAACGCTCCGGGAAAGCAGCATGCAGCACCAGCAACCGAGTACAGTAATTAGAATGGGAGTTTCAAACCATTCAGACGCTGGCGTCTGACGCTTAATTGCTTTTATGGCTGCTTGAATGGATGACGGTTTTTTCTTTCTTTCGACACGAAAATGGGACGTGTGAAATACAGTTGTAGCCGGACGGCATCATACGAGTGAACGATGACGCCTGGATTTCGCTTCCGCCAAGCGAAAGCCCATCGCAGCAGCAATCATAAATTGAATTGCTCGGTTTCAATTGGTGGTTTCACTGGCCACCTAACCCGTGCGAGGCCGAATACCTCCCAAACGCTTCAGGTTTAATGGTGTACGGGTTTAAAATTAAATTGCATCCTGAAATTTCAGCGTATATAGGTGGCGGTAACACGCAACAGTAAAGCATCCCTTGCGGACAATCGCTGTAAGCGAACTTTGGAGCGTGATGCTTTTTTTGTGTGCAATTGTGCTCCTTTCCCAAATCACCGTTACGGAACTGGTTCGTGCAGAAAATGGCGATTGATGTACATTTGATGATAACTTTCGTACAGGGGGAAAAAAACGTTGGGGCCGAGTTTTTCGCGTTACGCGCAAGATTGCACGTAATTAAGAATGATTCTGATTCGTGTAGCGAGCCGCCGTCTATAGGTGCAGGTATCTGCAGTAATAACAATTGAATTACAATTTTCCAATAGCCTGTTATTGTACGGTTTCGCGTGAGGTTTGCATGTTTTGCATACTAGTTTTTATACCGTTTAATGTAATAGTATACATTTTGGGCCTTTAGAAGATATCATGAATTTGTGTTTTAGCGATAAATGCTTTATGGGTATATCATGTCGGATAACAAAATTTCCGTTTTACGTAGAAAGCAGCGTTAAAACTGTGCGATTTAGTTTTATGTGCCAATGTTTCGTTAATGTGTTCCCTTCATTGAACTATTGCATTTGAAGCTTAGCTATTCAATCCTCGTTCGACCCATACGTGGCTTACATGCCGAGGGTACCTGAACCTTTCCTATAATCGATTATGAGTCAGCATTAACAAAAGGTTGCCCAGCACACGGTCGCACACCCACATACCAGACCTATAAGGGTACGATTGATCCAAACCGGGCGCGGACGAGTTTTATTTGTTTTCACTTATTTCGACATTACAAAATGGCTTCCTTTCTTCAACCGACCCGAAAGGATTGTTTAGTCGAGAGGCACCAAAGCAAAGTGTTTGCTCACTGACCTACGTAAATTCATCCTTACCACACGCTTCATTTCACGCTGGCAATAAAGTCGATGGCCCGTTCCATCCTTTCTCTCGCCCGCTCGTTGAAAAGCCGAATCGATGAGAAACATTCATTTAGGATTAAATTTTTGTGTTGCTCGTCGAATTGAAACTGTCAGAACCGATTCAAGTTTGTCCTTATGAGACCCGGGTGATCCCGTTTTTTTTTTTTGGTTCGGCCGGAGATGGAGAGATGCTGTCAAAACATTCCTTCAAGCTGATCGAAGACCATCTCACCTTTGTCACTCTTCATCTCGGAGGATATATAGTTGGAACGAAGGGAAACGTTTGCGGTGGAAGGTGAATAGTACACAGAACGGTCACATACATTCGTTTGAACCCACAATCTCAAACAGCCATTGGCGGTTTTTGGGAATCCACGTCGGCGACAGTAGACAAACGGCGGTAGTGACGGCAGAGGCCACAAGTACATGGCCCATGTTTTTGTGTGAAGTCACTCGATGTGAAATAAGCGGACACAGACACACGAGTTCACTTGCGGAATATTGCGTGCCGGTATCGGAAAGACACAAGCCGAAAGCAATAAAGATGAACCCCGGGTGTACATTGTCGACAGTTCTGTTGGTTCTGAAAACGGTTCAAGTGGTCTTATTGCCAACCGTCATGTGACAACGACGGTGGTGGCAGCGGCGATTGACGGCGATTTTGAAGTTAGTACAAATAAATATAGATATTTGCCTTAGTGCTTAGTGGTGCGGTCGACCCCGTTTGCCTGTGCGCTGGACGGCCAGAAGGAATTGATGCGTTCTTGTTTCTGTTTTGCAATGAATGTGTGTCTGTGTGTAACAGACGGTGCTGTATCGACTAGTAGTAGTTGTTCGTTAAAGCCAACATAAATGGATACAGCTTGGTTGATGTTTGCCACTAATATTAGAGTAATATTTGTAACGGAAGCAAGACTCGTTGGTTGGTAGGAATCTTGGCTAAGCTGGTTGTGGGAGGAATTTTTTTTCCCGTTTGATAATATACGAAGAACACCTCAAGCGTTTTAAAGCTTAGTCTAAAAAAATGTTGTTATTTTAAAACAAATTTTACATCCTCGAAGTTGTTGTTGTATCAACATACAATTCTGATGGTGTACGCTATAACCAAGCCGTTAACATCAACTTAATGGAGGCGCCCAGTACAAAAACAGTGTGGGCCACATTTTCTTGTTACAGACACCCAGAAGAACTGTGCGCGCAGTAAAAAAAAATCCAATCCAGCTGTTTTTTATGTAGTGTCTTGTGCATGTATGTGTGGCAAAAGTTTCCACAATTTTCCGACACGTTCTCGTTTCCAGTTTGCCGTCTAACCCTTTATGTCCGGAGATTGATTGATAGGAAAAATTATAGCACACCATTGGACCCAGCTTTTTTTGGTTGTTGTTTGAAGCTGATAGGTAATGTGGGTGCCGCTTTTTCTCGTTGTACGTGAACTTTTACGGCACAGCATATTGCTACTGCACCACACGAAATACCAGAACCAACTGACAAACTTCGTGTGCAAATGAGGGGATAGTAGAAAAATCGAAAATTGGGTCGCGAAAAAACAAGGTTTCTTCAGGAAAAAGAAAGAAAAGTGGGCGATAAAAAAGTGCCCTGATTCGAGCGAGTGAAGCCAGGGAAGGATCAAGAATGTTGGGACATTCGGTAGCACAGCGCCTGCCATTCGCTGGCTCACACCCGTTCCGAAGTCCACCCGATTAAGGTTGTTGTCAGTGAGCATACGTCACCTTGGTACGACGTGCGCGATGACGCGTTGTCAACGGGGTTCTTGCCGAGTGTCACCTCTCACGGGGTGCTTCTGTTTTTTTTTCTCCGGAAATGTCGATTGGCGAATTTGTTAACATGCACCAGCCGTCACCGGGCGCCCAGCTCATCAGCCAAATATCGGAAAAAGGGATTTGGTCGCGGATTTTCCGCTGTGGCGCACGAGCATGTCAAGCACCAGTCTCCGGTTTGACAGCTTTTTTCGGAGAAACACGTCGTATTGGGTTGGAATTGATGGCCAGATTTCTTTTTACTGGTTCTCCATGCCGTTCGTTGGAGCAATATTTTGTATCGATGCCATAGATTTCGATTCGTTCTTTTAAGGTTGTCAAATCTTACGTCGATGACATTGTTTTCCTATATCCCCTTTGGATGGCGCTCCCCCTTTTTTCTGCCTGATGATTTTATTCCCTGCCACTACTACCATCACTATGCAGGACACGGTTGCGGGAAAGTTTGCAATCGGTTGATGGAAACTTCCAGCTGGGATGTGTTAGTTTTATGCGAATGGCAAATCAAAACGGCAGTGCCAAATTGGATGGAAAGCAGGATCAGCTCTCATGAATCATGCATATGCCGATTCCTGTTTTTATATAAGCTCCCTTTTCTTATTAGGCGTGAATATAAATTTCTTTGTAAATAATGCAAAAAAGTTAGTCTTTTGAATGGCATTAACAAAACCCCTGCATTAAATTTAAAACTTGGGCCAAAAGTCTGATATCAGTTTTTATTGGTGTTCCAAAGGAAATTGCTTGCTAAAATTAATTCGAACGTTGTGACAAGAGCGTTTATAACTATTTTGATTCTAAACATCGTTCCTTATCGTTTCAAGATACGAAACTCCTTGCGTGACTTTGTTGAATCTCAATAAATCAAACTCTACCTTGCCTTACACCAGGCGTTTTTTGGTGTTTGTATTTATATCAACAATTAACATCTGTTTCCTGTACAATTAGGTCACGTTAAGCCATCACCTAACGCCACACTCTCCAAACCCTCCCCTAATCCTTTGACTGCGAAATCTAATTGAGTACCATGAATACAATCTGCAGCATCAATCAATTAGCAGCGGTACACGTTCTGGCCATTTGCGGCACAAGGCAATCTTAAACACGCCAACCGCGCTCGTACTTCAATCGCGGCGCTAGACCGTGTCCGCAAAAGCCAATCCAATCTGTATTCGGTTCTCGGGCGGTCGGCTGCGGTGTAAACGCGTGTGGGGAGAGAGCTGGGTTTTTGCAAGTAAAGCAGGCGAGACGAACCGGGACGCAGTTGTGAAAATGGGACGGAAAATTGAGAGAAATAGCTCCCCGGGCGATCGTAAGGCGAAATAGAACGACGCTTTTCCTCAGTGCAAACTTTAATCTTTTAATTATTTCCTTCAGAGCAAAAGGCGTACAATTTTTGGAGTGCACGCCTCAGGCGGTGCTGTGTTTAATGCGCGCGTGTATACTTTCTTGCGAACAGTTCAATAATGGCTGTTGGCAGATATTCTAGAATCGGTGAAGTATTGCAATAGTGAGTAAAGGGTGGAAAAGCTGGTACCACATGCGTGATATGCGGTTTGTGGTGATGATGGTGCGTTTCGGTCATTTCGGTTGTGGTTCAATTACTCATCGTTGCGTCCGGGAATATATTGGGTGTTTCGTTGGTCAGACCGCTCCCGACACATTCAGCCAATCCTGGTCTACTTGGTCCACGGGTAGCGAAGAGGTGAGAGAGCCAATAAATAAATATCTCATTTAAATATCCATACGGTCAGACAAAAACCGCCGCCAACACCACCTAGACCGGATGTGCGTACGCAGTCTGACGCAATGGAAAACTTCGCACCATAAATCAAGGATTCTACCGCCACTGTCAGGAGACCGTGGATCTGTTAGGGCGCATTTAGGCAATTTTTGGTTGGATGGCCTGGTTTTCTCTTTCCCTATACGCATTGCTTTCCAAGACCGAAGATGTTGGAGTGTAAGAAATAAAGAAAAAAAAAGATATCCAGAAGGTTGTGCCAATTGTGTCAGATCAGAAGGAAATGTCACAAGATAAGCAGCGGGAACAACTTTGTCGTGTCGTGTTGCGGATTTATTTTTTGCAGTGAAACAAAAAATAAAAAGGCCGCGTTAGAAATTGTCCTGAGGTGGGCGTTCAAGCGCGGTGTGCGTAAGTGGTGGGAAAGTTTGGCAAGGAAAATGGAAAATAAAAATAAGAAAAACCACCTCCCAGATCAGCTCATCGACCAACGGGCGGTAAGGAACAGTCCGGTAGAAGGAATTAATAAAGAATCATCATCATCATCATCAACACGGGGGCAACGGCACCAAACGGCACGAATGGGACAAATAATCTAAGTGGAAGTTTTACTGCCATCCTGGAGAGTTATTCTGATTTTTCTCCATTTTCATTTCCTCCTTTCCTTCCGTTTCCGCGTTTGTGACGCGCTTTCCGAAAACCGGATCTCATCTCCGGCCGGATGTACAATTCGTAATGTGTCTGGTCGAGGTTAGGAGTCATTTTTCTCTCGACTGCTGCGATCGTTTGTTTGTGTTTGTATTCTTTTACACTGTGATTCCCCCCTCCCCGCAAACTGTCTGCGCTGTTGTGTCGGGACAACACCCGGGGGGACATTAGGCAGAAGTCGTCGGTGCAGACAACGATCCCTCGATTATTGCGGGAGTGTAGTTGAAATCTTCTTGCTGCGGAACGGTTGGGTTGGGCGACGGATGGGAAGAGCAAAGATGGTGGAGTTTACGCACTTTTTACGTAGCGCGAGCAATATGGTAGACGGGCATGATGGGCATGATGCTGGTGCGCCGTGTTGCGTCGGGTCCTCAAGGTTCACTGGTGGCACTGGTGGTTATGGGAATAATTCTTCAAGATTTATAATTTATAGTGTTTTATTGGTGGTTTGAGAAACTTTTCTCGTTTATCTCTGCGGTAACGGCATCATGACTGCAGTGGCCAGCGGCGTCACTTCGACATGGTGTGGCCGAAGCATCTTGTTTTATCAGCGTGGTGTGTGGTGTTAAGCTTAACAAATAAGAAGTGATTGTTGGGGCGGTGATGTGCTTCGTTTTTGCTTTTTATTCGCCTATACTTATAAAGGGCAAATGATAAAAAAGCGAAATCATAATAATAGGTGATAACCGTAACAAGCTTTAACTGTATCCACTTGCCGGGAATATCAACTACAATGCTGTACGATTTTGACAGTCAACTGCTGTACGATTTTGACATTCCTGTCAGTATCAAGAGATCTTTAGCAGATTGAATGCTCTCGAAGTAGTGTTGAGAAAACTTTACCATGACTATGTACATGTGCTCGCCCCCCTTTTTTATTTACTACAACATTATTCCGTGTAACAGGTTGGCCATATCTACAGAGACGAGACGTGGAACGAACCTTCCAGATAGATCGAAAGAACTCTTAACTCAATTAGCTGCCGGCAATGCCAGTCAGCACTTTTTGGACGTCATCCACGGGCAGCACATTTACCACCACCATCTTTCTTGTGCTTACAAGCAGTACACGGCGTTGGCCGGCAACAACCGGTTGAGTGGGGACATCTTTGAATGACTGGATAAACTTTGCCGATCGTATAACTGAACCATGTGCGATAAAAGCTTGAAGTAGTTCACGTGACTCAAGCATGGCGATACCAACGGTCTCCCCGAAATGTTTGTTTAGCAAATTGCTGAGTAATAGTTCGATTTGTTACTTCATAAATAGATGAGTAGAAGTGAATTTATAGCCATACATGGTTTGACTTATCACACTCAAAGAGCAGTTACATAACAACATGAGAGTTATAGCATTTCGTCATGTGAATAGCTAGATTACCTCAGTCTTCGCCTTCTTAGGAACAAAATCTAAGAATTAATGTGTGCTTAAATATGTGCATGAATTCCGTGCCCGAATCGCAACGCTTATGCAAATCTCGTCTTCAAGCGTCAAAAATTTTCAATCAACCAAATCAAAATGATTCGCTGTCAATCTCCGTGATCCCTCGTACGATTGATTTGCGAGAGTATCATCAATTTCCTCTCAGCATTCCATACACATACCGTGACATGTAAATAGTCTGCATTTTTTTATGTTTAATGGACTCACTCGGAAGGCACACAGAGCGCAAACCTTCGCCGAGTCCTTTACCACTCTGGGCAATTAATCAAATCAATCACCCGTCTCTGGAAGCCACCCGTCTTTAGAATAAAGGACGACCAACTTCTTGAGAATGAACCATTGCACGGTGAATGCAGCGCGGAAAGAGGACGGAACACGAGGCAAGAATAATCGTTCTTGCCTCGCAGCAGCTTGGATGTAAAATAGTGGCATTCTCAGCGTTTTTGATGGTCAAGTGGGCCCGTCGGGGGGGGACCCAAGATCTTTTTCTTCTCCGATCTGCTACTTCCGTTACGTGGTGCACGCGCGCACGATGGTCGACCCATCAGTGTTGGGTGATCATCTTTATGTACCCAGTCAAATTAGCTTAAACGTTGGCAATATCCAAATAAATAATCAATCAGTCCACGGCGTTATTCATCCCTGTAGCGCTTATGGTGTATGCCTCCCCGTGTCCCTCGCCATCGTTTGCCGGCGCGCTATTTATTACCGACGTCGTATCCGAACGCAGCTCTCTGAGTCTAGAACAATCTGCCCTGACGGTCGGGCGTGATGATGAGATGCTGGCAGGGCTTTTTTGTTGCGTTCCCGTACGCGCGCGAGTTCAAGCAGTAGAAAGCGATGGAGCCGACCCACTTGACGTGTGCTTGAAAAATGAACATCCACTCGTCCGAGTAGTTGTTGGGTGTACACAGTGTGGCACACGAAACCTACTCCATGCCTGAAGCAACAGCCAGAGCGTGTATTGGTACGCTCTACGGTACAATCCATCGCTGGGGCTGCAGAAAGGAAAAGCAGCGAAACTACAGCTCAGACCGAGAGAAAGCGTTTGGAACGTTTTTGCGTTCTAGCGCTAATCGTTATGTTAGTTGTTTGCCTTGGGACAAGAAGAGAAGGGTCGTTTATCAACACCTTATACCTTGTCCGGTGGTCGGGTTGTCTTTGGGTCAACGAAAGTGTTGACTTTTTCGGGCACCAAACGCTCACACACCGTACAGTGAACCACAAACTAACCGTTGCCGAACCGAGAGAATGCTGGTGGAATTCAGCGTATACTTACCTAAAGTCCCTCAGAAAACTGCCACTTAGCGAGGTTCGCTATCAGGCTGCAAGAGAGGTACTTTTTTGTGTCTGATGCCTTTTTTGTGGTACTCTTTTGTAATATATGTGTTTATACGTTTTTTAGCACCAATATTTCGTGGGGTAGCGTTGCGTAGAGTTGTTGAAAATGGTTTCTACAAACTCTCATTTCAGACCAGATAAATTACACTATTTTTGTCTGCTCTTGAGTGTATGTTTTGCTGAAGTTATTAAAGCTACGGTGACTTTATCATTGAACTCTTGTTAAAGAAAGCTGCTAAAATGTGAAATTATCGGGAGTATGATCCAAAACGAAAAAAAACTGACACACTAGCATCAGTACGCTACGATAAGCTGCTCGAAGTGTGTGAAAAGCACGAAAAATCAACAGAATAAACTCGCGGACGGAGTTTGCTGATGGCTGTGGTGTATCCTACTAGTGCCGCATATCGCAAGGATGCACCTAATGAACATTTATGCTTATGCCGTATCACACAATTACCGGTCTTTGCCCTGTGCGCTGTTCGAAGTACTTAAGAGCATCGAGAATGCGACGTTATCGCTTGTACGCCCGATTCGGGATGTTTCGATTGAAATCTAATATACGCGCACCTAACAAACGGTAACAATGTGTTGCTGCTTGGTCACTCGGTACGGGCGAGCAGGCAGCACTAACTCACTGCCAAGATTTTCTTCTCTGTGTAGTTTCAACCTACGATGCTTTTGATGGTGAGGAACATTCGTATGGATATAGCCGATGAAAGCGGACGCTTAAACCCTGGGACGTTGTCGAGCACACCGTACCTTGCGCGCTTGATCCTGTGCAAACTTCCTTTTAAATGGATTTTTTTTTCGGAAGGACACAGACAAGAAAATGTTCGAAATCCGCCCCCGTTGGCCATCAAAGCGGTAATGCAAAAATCAATTCCGTAACCGATCGGTGGCAATGATGCTGCACGTTCCACGTTCGGCTAATGGTTCTTTAATAGCCAGTAATCAGCGGTCTCTTGGGCGACTACTGTCTGGAGGCGAACAGGAAAGTTTCGGGCGTGCTCGAAATGTTGGACATTCGTGTCAATGCCTATTGACACGGCGCTGTTACGAGTTTACGATCAGTTACCCACGGACACTGATTGCTCCCGGAGCAGAGCGAGAGGAATTAGTGTTGAAATGGCGCAAATTCTTCCTTTGGTTCTGCTGCATCTTTAGTTCGTTGACGCATGAAATTAGATTTGTTCTGTGCTGAAGCGGCTCGGGCGAGCTTTTTTGCTTCTGCCGTTCCCCAAAATAAGGAAACAAATCGACAACTGGGGATTACAAGCTTTGGCAAGTTGGCGTGCGGCGCTGGTCAGGTGGGACTTTTCGGCTGAAAATTATCCATAAATCATCTCACCCTGTCATGGAAGGAAAACTGTGGCATAGAACAGCGGCTGCTAACGTTGGTCAGGGTCTGGGGAGGGGAGCCTCTAGCACCCTGGTTTCCATTTGCGAAAGGTTAAATTCATCCTCTCGGGAACGATGGACACATCGTACCCAGTTGGGCGAAAGTTTTTGATTGCTATCGGCCGAAAAGTCGTGGCGATGCGAATCGAATTCCGTGCTGGAGTACAGCCTTGGCCCCGTCACCAGGTGTGTGTGAAATGGTGCATTTTTTTGCCTCCGTCACGGTCACACGGACCAAATTCAGATTTATGTTTTGTTTTGTAGTCCTACCTTGATTCCGCTGTGTGTGCCGCCTGTGATCGCTGTTTCTGGTCCGCCGGCTCAGGCGCTCGTTTCGGGAAGGGTAAGCATGTTTCGGATCTGGTCACTGTTAGGAATTGTTCGTATGTTTAAGGTAAATATTATAAATCCTTCAATCCCGTGCCGTCGGTCGGCGGGAACAGCCGGTTCCGCTGGTTTCGTGCGCGGCATCGGACAATGTTTAGACAAGCCCTGTGTTACGTGAACCAACAAACTCTGCCGAAGTCAAAAAGCGAATCCGTCGGTACATGCATGAATGGACCAACGTGTGCCGCACTGTCTCGCAAACGCACGAGCAGTTCACTGATCTAGTGCCAGGCGGTTCCGGCGAGGTCCGACGTTTTGAAGTGGCTCTGGACGAACTCCGTCAGTCAAGGTCACATGCACATGGAGTGCCGTTGCTGGCTGGCTGGCTGGCTGACTGACTGGCTTACTGGTAGCAAATCTTCACGTTCAATTACTCGATTTGTCCGCGTACACAACGTTGTTTACCTGTGGAATGTTGTTTTTGCGATTTCTGTCTTGTACGTACACGAAGTTATGAAGGCTTCATCGGATGCTGCTTGGCAGGCTGGTCCGGTTGGCGAGAACTTGCTCCCCCTTTTCTGTTCAATCGGTCGATGGGAACGTGAGACAGAGCAACTTGCGAGCCGACATATTGGTCGGACACAGTTTCGTACTTGCGTTCGTTGTGCAAAAGCGACGTTATTCTATTTGGTCTAGCATCTGGTGTGTATAAATCTTTTTCATTAACACCAACGTGTACTGCTTTTGAGCACGAATCCGGAGCGAATGTGCAACCGTCTACCCACAAGCTTCATATTTATTCAACGAGTTAGAATCTGGCATGTGACACAGTTCAGGTATGAGTTCCCTTGAAATCGATTGCTTGAATCTTTGATCTTGCAATGAACAGAACGGAGAAGTGGTTGGGGCGGGAGGGGGAGGGGGGTTGATGTGGCGGTTAAACGCGCCAAGTGCATATTACTATTTGCATGAAATGTGTTATTCCGCACTACGCACATGTAACACTTTTGCCGTTATGTAAGCAACAGGGCACGATTTAATATCGAATATATTCGAATATTTGTATTCCGAGATATAAACTACTCGCGTTTTCAACAATTCATCATCCAGGAAAGTAATAAAAGAGGCATGTCAACGCATTTATTTTTGTCCAGAAAATTCCTCGCCGGGTGATAGTGACGCTAGCGGACAGATAAAAGCAACGAAAATTAATCGAAATCCATCGATTATCAGTGGCATCAGTTTTAATTTCATTGATTTATGTCCGCCGTGTTCCTTCACGGGTCGGACATTTGTCTCCAGCAGTGTCACCTGTACCGTCATCCTTTCGTACACTACCGTGAACGATTATCTCATCAGAGTTTTTTTTTTTTTTGGTGTAGAATCGTTCTCAGGTTACGTTCACAATGGATGTTATCTATTTTTGGGATCGTGCACCAATCGTAAGCATTAGGACGAAATACAGAGGGGCATCTTTTTTTGACCCCCTAATTAGCACCAACATGATCCATGGAAGCAATCACTCATCAAACCAGTGTGTCTTTCGTTATTAATTTTTGTCATGAGATTCCTATTTTGCGTTGATGATTGGTAGTTTATTAATGGATACCGATTAATAACAACGGGACAGTATTCTTGTTTCGACTACACAAACTTACGCTTGCTTGGGAGTGTGTAACTACTGATGAGGATAGAAGATAAATCAACCTTAGCAATCATAAAACTGAGGTGCCTTGTTCTGTTTTGAGCTTATTAAAATTCTTACTAATTGAACAAAATTGATTGATAGATCTTACGCGTCAACTCGTTCGTACAAAATGTATCGAGCATCACCAAAGCCAGTGAAATGATTTTTTAATATGTCTGAAACACCCTTGCTTCGATACATTCGGCTTGTTGCGTGATAAGATTTTCGGCAAAGAAAACAACCCGGTTTAGCCGGCTGTTAATGCAGCAGGAAACATTTCAACCGCAATCAGTCACCGCTTCCAGCCCCACGCGACTTATCCTTAATGGCCGCGTAACGGTGGTTTCGCTTGCCCTCGGTTTCTGTTTATGCATGCACATATGCTGTCGTCATCATCATCATCTTCCCCCTTCCGTTTTCGCGCGAGCCCATCATCATTATCGTAAACTCTTTTGTGACTTGTTGGCCTCATTGTGCACCTCGGGAGTGTACGTACGAAAGCTGCACAACGCCCATCATTTACGCCATCGCTTCCGAAGAAGGAGATTGAAAAGTACCACCTTGGAAATTATGGCAAGGCCGTAAAAAGAAGAGAATCAGTCAAAAATGTCAAGTTGGGTGCGCTGGAGATGTGCAGCGTGGCGGAATTCTGGTGCCGGTTGCCCGAATCGAAATCCTAGATGGTTACGAAATTCGTACGTCTGACAGCAGATGACACATTTTAGCAGTTCCCTTAACTTGAGTACATACGCAATGTTTTGGTGTGCCCTAAAGGCAATGTAGTGACCCCACCGTTGACCCTTATAAAAAGCGCACGGAATATCTAGGTTTCAGTATGTCGGTTATGTTGATGAAGTAGAAACGTGGTAAAGAAAAAATGCTAGCCTTCCACAGTAAACGAAAAACGAAGATTCTTCACATTAATGTTCACTAATTAGCTGCACCCGGTAGCACGCCGAAACCAAAAACAACAAAACTCGCCGGTTCCAGCTGAAGGTTGCGTGGCACCGAACCTTATGATCATAATTTTAAAGCATACATTTTACTTCACCACTTTCAGAGCTTGAAGTTGCGAGACACAAACGTTGAAATAGGCAGTGAAAAGGGTACGGCAAAAAAGGACCCACTATGAGATCGCTGATCGAAGCACCGATGATCACTGCAGCTCTTCAAAACAACAGCGTTTCACGGCACGCCCTAACTTCACTGGCTAGTGCATACATATTTAATGTAATCTAAAATTGAATCCACCCACTTTGGGTTGAAAATTTACCAACAAAAAAAACACGCAAAAGTACGAAAAGTCGTTATTTGTTCTTAGGAACCTCATCGTTGGTAGAATACTAATTGAGTTTTGCGTTCGTAACGTTGTTTCCTCTACAACGAGCCGGTGGATAGTACATGTATTCTACGGCAAACGAAGCGGCGGTTGAGAGTGGTTGATAATTAACTGCTAACTTGTCGCAACGCTCCAAGTCACGTTGAAAATGCAACAACGTTTCGCCGACAACGGTCATCCTGCGCACAGAGCGTCGTAGCACGGATATTCCAAAAAAGGATATGATTCGATTGTGCCCGGCAGGACGGTGAAATCAAACGGTTGCTTTTGCTGTACCGGGGTTTACGTGGTTGGTACACGTGGTGGACAAATGTTTTTTTGATGTCCCTGTACGTTCTTATTTTCCCGTCATCGCATGTCCGTGCGTTGTTGTCTGTTTGAAATTTCGCGTCGTTTAGACACGCACACAGTCTAGGTGTCGATCAGTATCAGTTATCTGCTAGAAGAGGAAGCTTTCGAGCGCGTCTACGATTTAACGGCGGGTGAGTGGTGGGGGCCAATGCCAACGTCACCAACAGCTTCAGCCCCGAGGCACAAAGCAACGGATGAAGTTCCCTTTGTGCGTGTCACCTAGCGCTCTAGGTGGTAAATATTTCGGCTCAACACAATCCACCAACGATGGTGGGAGTGGCTGCAGCTGATTCAAAATTATTTGCTCGCAAAGTTTGTCAAGTGGGTTTTCTTGGTGGAAAACTAGTACTATATCAGTACGGTTTGGTACCTTTTGTTCCATCACCAGCATACGCGTGTGTTGCTTTGGTGCTTTTCAATAGAAGCGCACGAGTGGAAAAGCAACCGCGCGCCGTGTTGTTCGTTGGAATTAATATATTCAAAATTCCAGCTGCTGAGTTGCGGACGCGTGTAAAGAAACGGAGCACGGGCAGCGAAACCGTGGAGAGTATAGACGAATCCTACAGACTACGGCTCTGTGTAGCTGCTGTGTGCAATCGTTGTCCCAGTACCGACAGGAGGAGGAAGCTGCATCGAAATATGCGACTGGCGGCTGTGTGATAGGTTCTTTCGTTTTCGGCTTGCGGTTGAAATATATGCGAGTGGCCAGTCGTGAGTGAGCAGTGGGTGACGGGTGTGGCAGTGGGAGATATTGTTGAATATCCGTCGCGGTGTGAAACGTGCAGTACCGGCAGGCGTTAGCTTTGATTTGAGTGAAGAATGCGGGCGTAAGAGTGTTCACGAAAGAAAAGCCATCTCCTTTCGCCGTACGGAGCAGTTTCCGAGGAGCAGGTTGTCTTGCAAGGTGTTTAAAGTGTCGCCTAATCTGTGAGGCAGAACCCAGCATTGTTTTCGATTGTTTTCTGAGCTTTTGTGTTCGTGTCAGTAGTGGTGGGTTGCTTTGGTTACCTTGACTACCCCATCGCTGGCCAACGCACCTGTAAGCGTGCAGTGAAGATGCAGCATCATCCAGGTTCGTGGTACATTCCGTGGGGCGTCCCAGGAATGGGGTTGCAGAAGATGCTGGCCGTGCCGTTCAATCCGGCGACGGCCGGTTTCCATCAACCACAGATAGCGGCCGCCGCCGTGCAGCCACCAACCGTACAGCAGGTGCAAAGCCCACAGGTACAGCAGGCTGCCGCCACCCAGCAGGCCGCATATCAGCATCCGCTGCATCATCCGGCCGCTGCACTGCATAACACGGCCGCCGTAGCCGCCGCAATGCATCAGCATCAGCATCAGCACCAGCACCAGCACCAGCACCAACATCAGCATCAACATCCGCATCAGCATCAGCCGCTGCATCCGGCGGCTGCAGCGGCCATGTTCACACCGCTGACGCTGCGGAGCTTCGTCACACATCCGCATCTGAATCTGGGCCAGCAGCCGATAGCGACCGCCCAGCAGCCTCAGCAGCCGCAGCTCACAGCGAGCCAAACCCAGTCGCAGCTAACCGCCATCAATCTGAACAGCGTCGGTGTCGTTCCAGTGCGCCAGAAGACGACCCCGGTCAGCGTCCCGTCGAACACACTCATCATGCCGATGAGAAAGGTACGTAGTGTGTGGGGATGTGTGGATTCATATGTGTGGCGTGTGCCGTACGGTGGACCTGTTTGTGACGCATGTTTGCATGTAATCTCTTGCCGAGAGAACTGCAGGATACTGCCGTCCGGTTGAGCGGTGGCTCGGTTCGATACGGAAAATGCTTCTGCATCGTTAGGCTGCAGAAGTTTTGATTGGAAATGAAACAGTGTTTGTCAACTCGTTCCCATCTCTTACTCGGCACAATCATAGCTAGGGTTTCCCAGGCTACGGTTGGCAAGAAAGCGGAATGAAATTCAAATTGAATATTTTTCTTCCCATGATTGCACGATAAGAAATGAATGCATTCGTCTGAGTGTAGAATTGCGGCAGAAGGAGATGGTTGCGATGGAAAACATGCAAGCAGAGGGACTTTTTGCATGTTAAGGAAGTTTTTACCGCTAATATTTGTACATTTTTGTTTGCGAAGAATCCAATGTGAAATTTGTGCAGTATTGATGTGCGATAGAAGTTTGTTGATTCATTCTAGTTTTTAATACTGTTCATTCTACTTAAAGGGTTTTTATTCTATTTCTTATGACGTTGGAGAGAGTTACATAGTTCCTGATATTTAATATTCTAAATATTATTGAATATTATGATAGATAGTGGATTAGTATCTCCACGACATCAACGCTTAACAAAGTTTTCCTGAGCTTTAGGGAAACATATAAAAGTCTTAACTAAACATATGTCAGAAATAATTGTGATAATTGATCCACGACTGAGCAACGTTATAGTTGTAATCTAATCTAATTGTGAACCTAGCTGATATTCCATCAGAAAACTTCAAGAACTTATCAACGTTCATTAGAAGGCAGTCAATAAATCATCTATACGCGGTTTTACATTAAACGATATGCCAACATACGGTAATCGATATAAATGTTCTCCTTGCGTGACGCAAAGCTTTTCGGAGCAATCGTACTATGTATGCGTCGGCCAAAATTAGCCGACAGAATGGCGGACGTCAGTACAATCGTTCGCGTCTTTAGATTTTTCCCTACTCCCCGGTTGATTTGGAGTGCGTTTCGTGTTACAAGAAGCAATTCTAATTAAACTAGTGTGGTTCTTTCTTACGCACTGTCCTACCTCATCAAGTCTATGGAAGTCCCAAGGCGCCGAGTTGCAGAACGAGATTCCAATTCTTCCTGCCGAACGTTGCCGGGTCGTTCATTCCCGGCGAAGGCAATGATTTCCGTGCTGCTGCTGCTGTGGGGGTTTTTTTTTTTGGTAAATATATGAGCTAGGCCAAAAATAGCACTCTGCCGCATCACGAAACCGTCGGGTGGTGATGCGGTTTGCCTATTGGCACTGCTCCGGGGGGATCCCTATTGTGTGTGACTTGAGCACGTATAGCTCGTAGGCTACCGCGTATAATTATAATAGCCAACGACACCAGGCGTCACATCGAATCATTGCGACCGAGTGCTCCGTTCGCCGGGCGAGCCACGGCGAATGGTCGGTACCGATCGAGGGAGGTCGAAACCGTCCCAGCCCATTTCGGAAGCCAGAGTGGCAGCATTCTCTTCTCGCTCAAGAGAATCGCCTCCCATTTCCTGCCACGTTTTTAGCACTTCACGAGAGCCACGGTGCTGAGCTGGGCCACCGGCACGCGTATGAGAGATGCTAAAAAAATCAAATAAACCGCCAGCACGCCCCGCTCGAGACAAAAAGGTGCCCGAGGCTTTTCCAAGCAATTTGGCAAGGTGCTTCTTACGACTTGTGCGTGATCCGAGCCTAGCAGACCGTTTCCGAGCCTTTCGTCCTGATAGTGCGTGTTTCACACCGCACAATAAAAGTCAACTTTTACGACTCTCAAATCTTGCGTTTAATCTTAAGCAGCGTTTAAGAAACAATGCCAGATCAACGCGACGACAAGCGCGACACCGAATGGTGCTGGACGTAATCGAGCCGCGGGAAAGGTGGGTGGGTCTGGAGTTTCTAGATTGGTGACAAAATGCATGCGGTTACATTTGCATTACGATGGAAGATCCTCCAGACGGATGTTTGAAGAGGCTGGGCAAATGTTGTGGCACTTTGATTTTAGTGGTTTTTCAGGCTACTTCAGTGTGGTCTCGGGCAAACGTTACGGGTGGGCCAAAGAAATTACACTTATCGGTGTCTGTTAAATGCATAAAGATTATATAAAAAAAGGTATTTTATGTATTCTCGATTGTCATAAAATTGAATATACGAAAACTGGGTCTGTATACTTTATTTTATTGACTATATTGCGTATCACGGTACTGAGCTATCGAATAGAAAACAAATTGCGACGTGTTGTTTTGTGATGGTGTTTTAAATGATGAACTCATTTGTGTTCTCCCACCCTCTGACGCAATTCTGACTAGTTCATCAATTTTTTTTTTTGTATAGAATGTACTCGATAGCAGAACCATATTTTAGAGCGCAGCATCATAATAATTAGATCATGAACGCTGTCTATACCCGCTAAGAAAATTGCTTCTTCACAGCCTGTGTCCTCCCAATGTGCCATAAATTAAAACAGTTAGCGAACGGTTAGTGTTCTTGCTCGGTCACCGTAGACCATTACGGTTGGGACAGTGTCTGAGAGTCGGTAGCATTCAGTCCACTTGAACGCAGACCGGCAACCGGGAGTGGTCTTGCCTCGTTTACGGCCCATTTGTGGCCTCGTCTGTGGCCCCGGTCTGCTAGTCCCTAGTAGCCGGAGACCGGTTCGTGTGTTTGCCCAAGCATTGCTTCCTTCACTCAAATCCCTTTGCGAAGAAGGGACAGTTTGCCCGTGGCGTTAACTTTATTATTTTAAAGATAAATTGTAGAATTAATCACGGTCGTTGTGGAGGCAGGGCGTGTGAATTGTTTGAAGCGTATTGCCGTGCGCCTAAAAATAGCTAACATTTGTGCACCTTTGTCTCGACCATTTAGTGTACTTTTCCTTGGAGATAAGTCTTGCTGCTGCTGCTGCTGCAAGGAATAGTGTGCAAAGGGTTTCGTGACATATATCCAACCGTGTGGCTTAATCATGGCACCGAATGTCATCGTTCAACCATCTTCTAGTCCATCCCCAAGGTAGTGTATCCCCTTTTTAGTAGCAAACCTTAGATACACTGCAGCGTGTGGCCAATGTACATAAGGGCGCCTGGAAGCTCGGAACTTGCCGTTTAAACATCGTTCCCGTGTGTCCTGTTTAGCTCAAGAGGGCATGATTTGCGGAAGTGAACTGAGCGGATTTTTAAACACCAACCGTTCCGGTTTTCCTTCACCACGCTAGATGAGACCGTTACCATTTCCCTATCGGGCAATGATAAAGTCCTGACCTTTGGGGATTAAAACGCGCAATACGTGTGGACCGAGACTCATCTACTCTCACACCAAACGGTTGGAAGGGAGGGCTCAGCAAAATAAAATAATAATTCCGTCAACGAACAACGCAAAGCCGACATGCCTAGCGCCCTACCACCACACCGACACCCGTATCATATCAGCCGTTGCTGTCATGATAGTGGCGTCATATCCTGCGGCTTGCAGCTGACCGACGCCTGGGCGGAAAGAAAAGTGAAAGCTTTGTCACAGTGCCGAGAAGATCGGAAGCTTTTTAGCTGGCGTTATTATTTTTTTATGATGCACTTCAGTGTCCCGCGTTTTCACCGTGACCGGGTTCTATTTATAGGGGGTGACTTTCGTCCGCGTTTGCTTTCCTGCACGGTTCGGGCCGCCCACCGGTCGGGATGGAGTGGCTGGAGTGCAGCGGACCCGTTTGTTCCGGTGAGCCGTTTAGCGGGAACGTACAGTGACGGGATGACGAGCGGATTAATTACTTTAGTGAAGTTTTAATTGACTTCTTATTCCGTATGCTGGTGGGTGGCATTTTGTGGAGGCGATATTTACTTACAGTTTATGATGCCAGGCATAGAAAATGCAAGCAATGAGGGATCCGCCGGTATCTCGATTAAAATGTTTACGATTGTATAATTATGTGTTCTTGCTAAAACACAACACAGAATACATACACAACTATGTAAAATTGTCTATACCATATTATGAAGGTCACTCTGGTTTTATAAATCATTCAGGAGAAGGTTAGAGTCACTGTTAATTTTAAAAATAAAAAGTAAGCAACTAGTCGAGCTTTTCTCGTGTCCACAAGTCAGTCGGATTCTCACCTTAATGATGCTCAATTGCAGCACTTAGTGAAAAATTTCCGAAACATAAATAATATGAAGAGTTACAAATTTGAAGATCTCGATATTGTTGGTCAAAACAATCTTTTTGCTATTGTATGTTTGTCCTTAATGTTTCATTTATGGTGTGAAGCATAAATTAGCCTAATTGGAATAGTTTTTGTGGCAATAGTGGCTTTAATTGCCTTCTTTCGCTTCGCTTGAACTATAATGATTTTCTCACTAGTACGATAATGACGATAATTTAATGCGGCATTGAAACAATCTTAAGCATGTAAACTTACTTTACCATCGTTGGTTATAGTCTGAAGGTGCTCCAACTTCACATACTCGAAATTAGAAAAACATTGCTATGGTGTTTTTATATATCATAGCTATCTGAATTGTTGTAATAACTTTTTATTCAACCCTAATCCACCTTTGTATTGATGAGATAAATTTGTGTGTTTGAACAAAAATCAATAATTTTAATTTTTGTTTGGACGTAAGTCGAGCTCAAGTAGAAAAATTGCTCTCGTCCGATAAGTTATGCTTCGTGCATCCGTTTTAGAAGGATTTAGCGTACGCCAAAGGGCTCGTTTACAATAGCACGGATTTTGAACGCATTTATAAACTTTTCGCTTCTGTTGATTTGGTTTTAACACACGCTCGAGATGCTGCTGCTGGTCCGGCGATATTCTTAGCCCCGGTTTCCGGTTGCCCCGATCTTGCTAGTGTGATAAATCACTTCGACAAATGTTACCAAAATGTGTACGTCTGTCTCGACTACTTCTGTAACTGTTAGAATAAGCGAAAAAGGGATAGGACAAGCCTTCCTCTCGTGCCCGCTGTTGATGGATGAAAGTTTGCTTTGGCGCCTCAAGATGTCTTGCTGCTGGGCGGCGAGAATTTTGGGTGGGGGGGGGGGGGGGGGACACAAATTCTTGCAAAAGCGTAGCAAGAGATCGTTTGGTTGAAACGGATATTTCCCTTCACCAAGAGGGTATGCCCCTTGCTTGCGTTCATCAATCCTGATTTTTGACTGGGTCGTCCGGAAGCTGCTAAAATATCGAGTGAAACGAGATAAAAATCGATGATGTCTCGAAACCGCCGTACTTCTTTCTATTTCAATGGTCGCATCGTACGTTTCGGCTCCATTCTTTACGCTCTTCCTGCTGCCCTTTTGCCGAATCGGCTTTCCGAGGCCAAATTTCCAGTTTTCTCAACCCGTCTCGTCCAATCAGTCAAAACTAATAAGGCATCCTTCCTTCCAAACGCGAATGGTTGGATCGCACTAATTGAAGGGTTTTTGTAGACTTTCGCCTTTCTTTCGGTCTTGCGTCTTCGAACCGCGAAATTTAGATTGATTTTAGGCAAATCTACAGGAAATGAATGGCAGTTTTTGGGGGTTTTGAGTAATTGACTGATTTGTTATTAAACCAGATGAGCCAACCGTATTGTCGGAATTGTTGGGCCAGTGGTGTCTGATTATGTCCATAATTATTGATCTAGGATTAAGACAAGCTGTATGAAATCGAGGCACATTGGTTATCCCAAAGGCAATAAAAGATTAGTTGAGAACCATTGCATGCTTGACGTGCGCCTATACTATTCGTTAATTTGAAATGTGGCCTTTTGTTATTCTTAATTTGCATTGCTTTTTTTTTCTTGATAACTCTTGTAAGGTGATTAAGAGCATTGTCGGCACACATTTCTGCTGAAGAATGTGTTGCTTTTATTTCTACTAAATGATGAATTGTTATCATGTTTGTTTTGCTGGTAGCATTAGAGATTATGTGTTTACGAAAAAATATTTCTTTCCAATACCGTCCGCAAATAAGCATACTATGTGTCCATATGTGATGTGAAGCATTTTGCTGATGGTTGGTCATCCTTTCGGGGTTTCTTTCATTTTTTTCTCTGCTTGAACCTTCGTGTCAGATATCCTTCAGGGAGAACCATACGTGTCGTGTTCTGAGTGGGCGACTAGGAAAGCGTTGATTGCCATCTTTATTCACTGCCATAAAGTCACGTACGTGACGAAGCAGCTAACGATGATGCGATATTAGGCGTGCGCAGAAATCGAACAAACTCGCTCCAAAGTAATGATAATGATGTTCATGCTTCAAAGTTGTGGACCATCGCCGCAACCGTGCCCGGCGAGGGATGCAATGTTACACTGGACAAAAAGTTTTCATTCTTTTGCACCGCCAGCAATCTGCACTGCCGTTGTTGGTACCCTTACATGGAAGTGACCAAAGTGATTCGACGCTTCGCTGTTGGAATAAAACTTTCGTTAAACTAGTTACGTCTTCGCCCAATGTGCTTAAAAGGAGTTACAAGGGAAAACGGGTAAATAAAAAGGTATCGTGTTTTGTGCAACGATCTTAACGATCTGTTAAGCACAGAACGGTCTGCTATAGAATTGTATCGGATACTGTGTCTTTTTTTTTTTCTTCCAAGCAACGCACGACCAAGAACCACTATTCGAGCATCATTTTCACGTTGGTGAGGCACGATGCGCTGAAAATAATTATAAGATTCCGCTAAGAATGCCTCAGTGTATCGCGTTCGCGTATGGCATAATCGTTGGATCAATGCGCCATTGGTCGGTACACTGTAGGACGCGAATAAATTGCAGAACAGCTCGGCGAGTGCGGTCTAGCGTCGTCAAGAATGATTCGTGCCGAGGTCTAATTGTGCCTTCAGTAAGGAATTGTATTAAGTTGGATTGGATTCGACTACTGTGCGCGAAAAATCGCTACCTAAAGAGCTCGGCGGGCTTACTGTGCCATCGGCAGGGGCCCAGGGTGGATTTAGATCGGAATCGTGGCAAAAATGGATAAACTGTTTCATATTCATTACATACCAGCACCGCAGTGTTGTGAAACCGACTGCCGTGCTACTGCTGCTACGCCGAGAAATTGACTGCATTGGCTGGCGGCCACCTGGACCTGGTCCTGGAAAGAAAATCGATTGATGGTGGTGGTGCTATTTCGATGTCCATTTGTCCCTGGCAGTCTCTGGCGGTTGTACTGTAGTCAGTCGGTAGCACCCTGTACCGTGGAGTAAACTGGCTAACATCACATCAGCACTCTTTCCGCTCCTTAGCATGCAAAGCCCGTGTCCAGAGCCTTGTCAAGCTAGAGAGCTCGTCACTTTAGCCAACTGGCTCAAATAGGCAACGGCTGTGTCTCTTTGTACAGCCAGTCGTTAGCAAAAGTAAAAAAATAAATAAAGCAAATAAACAACTATTCACACTAATCCCAACACCATGCCAACATGGAGCTAAATAATAGTTTCGCGTGAGCGGCCTACGATCAGAACATGGAAGGTTTCGATTTTATGGACCTCCAATGGATTCCTTCGTGTTGCTGTGCGTGTCGTGGCTATAGAAGGCCGTGTGTAGTGTGAGACTGTGGCGAATGCTTTGTAGTGGTTTCGCCGATAAGGTTCGTTCGTTTGGCCGGAAATAAGGAAGGCATAAAGAAAGGATGCGTTTGATGTGGTTGAAAAAGTCGTTAAAAATAAGTAACCGTCTTAAAAAATTAGGTTTGCTCATATGATCACCTACTTCTTTAAGGACATTGGTGTTTTTGAAAAGGTCTTATATGAGACGAATATTTGAAAGCCATTTTAATTAATGTCTTGAGTTCCAAAAGCAGAAGAAGAGAAGAAATAATCAAATGTGCTTGCGGTTAGCATTAATTAGAAAATTATTCACATAATTGTAACGATTTTCCACACCACGGCTTGTAATGATTCGAAATGTTTATCAGAGAGTACTCTTCACATGCGCCTCCCGTCTCAACAATGTGCTGGAAGTGTTCCAAAATAATATAATCTTTAGAGCAATATGACGGGACCGCTGGATGGCATCGATGATCGTACCCGATTGCTGATTGCATCGTATAAATTATGTCCTAACCGTTGCACACACACACACCCGTCTAACGGCTCACAGGCAAATGTGCTTTGTTCTACGATTTGGTACACTTCCAAAAGCGCTTCCACTTTTCATAAACATTCGCAGCCTGTCGTTGCCGAAAAGCGTACAACATCTTCGTCCCACTTTTGGCTTTAAAATCATCCCAATCGCCATGCAAACAGTTGAAGCGTTTCGCTATCGATGTGCTTCAGCCGTTCACGTGGTGTGTCCAACTCGATGTTATTTCGGAGAGCTCTGGGGGAGCTCTGGGGGCAGCTAGTGTTCCCTTAATCTAGCATATCGTCGTTCGTATTCGCCTTTGTGGGTCAAAATGTCATGCGTTTCCTATGGGGTTAATGTGTGTGACTTTTTATTCTTAAACTTCGCCTCATGGTTACTTCACCCTAACTTCGTGCGGCAAACGGGGAAGGGTTGAACGGAGTGACTAGATAAATGAGTTTTATTTGTCTCTTTCTGACGTTTTTACGAAACAGCTACTATTGGACGACCCGTCCAATGGCTGTGCGCTGACAAAGCCAATTATCTTCTCTGAATGGTCGCCGGCGGTTTGGGATAGCCGGACGTACGCGGTAGTGTCTTCCGCTGTGGAACGATCTCAACCCCGTAGGGAAGCTGTTAAAGTTCATAGGGTTTTTTGGCCGGCTGGCTGCTATTGCCAATTTACACTAGCTTGATGTGCGTGATGGTCTTTGCGCGGCATAGATGGACTCTGCTGGTATCGTTTCAAATTTGGCTTGGGGTGCGATGGGTGCTTGATATGCGCACCACAACGGAGAGGAAGCAATGTGTCGTTAAACTCAGGCTTTCAGCCTCCAGTGAGGTTTTCGTGCGATTTGTGAGCCGAGCACAAATCGTAGAATCTGTTCACTTCATTTTACAACTTGTAGGGTTGTTTTTGGGCTGGTAAGTTAGTTCTATCTGTCTGACGTTGATAAACGTCACTGTAGAAAATAGGTTTTATTAAATGTTTTGTCTTAAATTAGAAAAAAAATTATGCTAATTAATTACAAAAAAAAGTGAAACTATCATAAACCATGTTATAATGTCCGGTAAATGTTCATTGAAGTTCAGAAAATCTCTCTTTCCCTCGATGTTTAATTACTTCGACCTAGTATTCCTGCTATTTTTACAATTATAGCTGTGCTTACTAGGGCCATCCGTCTGGCAGACTACTGACGCTGCTGTATATGAATACCAGCTGGTCCGGCCACGAGCTAGCCGGCGTACTAGACAATCCGCCGTTTTGGCAGCGTTTCCCATGCCATGTGCTTGTGTCTTGAGGGCAAAAGGTTTTAGTTTTCTATTCTTGCTTGCTCGTTTTTTTTTTGGTTTGCTTTCAAAATCTCTAATCCAAATCGCGTGCACTTTTGTGTCTCGCTCGCCACCGGCACAACCATCAGGGAACGTCCCACCTCCGTTCTGAATCCCGTCCTCCATATTACAAATCTGGCAAAGCCGACGCACGTATACCGTGGAATAAGCGGTGGTGGTGGTGTCTGTTTTGGTTGTCGATGCCATCTGAACTGTTGGGGAATCTATTTTTGTTCTTCAGCTCCCCGGCAGTCGTCGCAGTAATGTTGTGCGGCTCGGGTAGAACAAGACACTCGAAAGACAAACGTACACTAGAGATCATCGGTGATCGCTGGCTGGCGGAGCCGAGCGTAGCACTTTAATGTCAGCAAATAGCGTTTGCCTTGCTGGCTTTGGCTTTGGTGAAGGATGAGCCGAACCACGTCTGGTCTGCCCGATGGAAGGGGTTTGGGGTCTGGCGCCGCGGTGCAACATCGGTAACCGCCGGATTGAGTGTAGGTAATAGCTCAAGCTAACTGTATTCGTGGCAGTGTTTGGTCGCGGTCTTTCGCCGTTGGCACCGGGTGAAAACCGGGTGGCAAATCTATGATGCTGCTCGGCTGGCGTCATTTCTCAAGTGAGACAACTAGTCGCGGCCAATACCGATGATAGGTGGTGGTGGTGATGGTGAAGGGTTTTTCGAGGGCACATGGGATAAAGCCATTTAAGAAACGGCGTTAGTCCATCGAGGACTTGGTGTGCCATGTGTCTCGCACCAGATGTGACATATCGCTGGTGGCTTTTGCATAATGCATTTTATTTTTGTTTCCATGCAAGTATACAACATGAATCCCGCAAATTGTACGTGAACTTATGGAACGTTGGTGTAAATGATTTGAACAAAGATTTCGAGCTCTAAGGTACAAAACTAAATTACCAAAACTATAAAAAATGCTGTAATATTTATGTCTTAACCCCCGCAACTTGATGTGGGTTTAAATCTCGTATGATTCTAGTGCTCTTAAAACAATATTGAATTTCATGCTATTGTAAACATGAAATCCAGAACGAAACCCGTTCGTTTGGGTAGATAGAAACTTCATGCCACAGCTCGATGCTAGTACGAAACCAGCACTTGTTGCTTCCAATCATGCCGCTGATCCAATGCAGAAACAAAAACACCCTCACTACATCGATACCGAAGTTCAATTAGAGCAATAAGGACTCGGGCAATAGCTGCAGATGGAACTATTGTTATTAGCCTGTAGCTTCACAAGCCGAAGAGATAATTGAATAAACTTTCTGCCAAATCTGCTCACTAATCCTCGTGTAAATTCAGTTTCACGATGTAATTTCGTACTTGGGCCATTACCACACGCCCACTATGGACGTGCCCTTCCAAAGGGTGGGAGATGATTTGGGCCTTAACGGTGCTGGCTAGCATCCTTCGGTGAAGCAAACTCATCGTTATCTTAACCTGAAATCGATTTTTGCTAATGTCCTTGCTCTCTTGCCACACGGTGACATTCCTAGGCGGTGTCTCCCGTTTTTTTCTTCTTCAGGCCAGTGTCGGACATCGAGGTCATGTCGCTCCTTTGCTACGGGTGTGTATTTGTATTTTGGGCAAACGATGACACCCATTTTATGGGCAGTATCTAAGGTCCACTCTCCCGGTACGCTCACGCTGCTATATCGCTGCCATGACTTGCGTTTGGAGAGGCCCATGGTCGGCACAATGTGGTAAGAAAACTTCAGTGCTTCCGTTGTACGCTTTTGGCGCTTCGGTGGGTGCGCTACCGCTACCGCTACCCAGACCGGACGTGACCTGGTACTAATAAAAGAAATCGATATCTTCAGCAACCACACCGCACTCCCTCAGGCCGAGCGTGTTTATCCCGTTTTGTGTCGTAATGTAAAGGTAGTAAAAAAATAGTATATCCTTTCATGCACACACGGATCCTTTCAAGCTTTACGTGCGTGCCCTGTGTACATCTTCGGGAGGGTTCTTTTCCGGTTGAAAAGCACTTTTCGGTGTGCCAGATTGTTGCTGCCCTGGTGGTGGTGGTGGGTGATTGTTGGCTGGCGAGGACGCCGGCAGGGAGCAATCCCATACGTTCGCAGGACATTTGGCACGTCGTCGTGCTGTTGTACTGTCTTTTCCTTTAAACATACACCAAAAGCGAAAGGGACATGGAATATTAAGGATATCAGTATCAGTGTCTGAAAATCAGAGAACTGGACCAAGGGAGAGGAACGATGTTGAAGAGTTCCGTGAGGTGCTTTCCTTGAAGAGGACTTCGAGCAGTTGCTAGTTGTCTTTTCCGGCTTTTGCGCTCAAACTGGAGAAAAACAGTTTGCGTTGTGCCATCGGATATCGATGTTTGATCGTTTTATTTTTATTTTACGAGCTTTCGGTCATTTTCTTCCGGGTGTGACGATTGATAGATTTTCATTCGTGTGAGATATTTTTATGTGAAGTACTACTCAGACAAATTGCCACTTATTGAAATCTAATCCAGTGCGACCGTAAACGTATGGCTCAAAGGTTCCACGTTGAGCAAACGTTTAAATTGTTAAAGCAAGTGTCATTAGTAGACAGGTCTTTTGCATTTAATTTAAAGAGAATTTTCGGAAACTGTATCGATTGAATCACAACATACTCATGTCGCAAATCATTAGTTCTCCTCTCTGACAGTAAAATACAGTAAATTAAATCGTCTTTTCGTCAAGTTTTTTTTTCACCGTCTGCACTAGCTTGAGAAACCTATCTGTAATATGTTGCCTTTGTAACGCTCCAATTGTCGATGCCTCACATTGCTATCGTTTTCCACACCCACGGCCACCGGCAATTAATCAACAGTGGCAACCGAAGCTGTAGTCAAACGAAGAGCGGCAAAGCGGGTGTGGCAGCGGTAATGAATATTCAAAAGTTAATTATTCAGAAAATGAATTTATTACCCCGTTATCGGATGGTGCACCAGTTAGTGCGTCACGTTGCTGCCGGGATGCAGCAAATCGGTCACAGCAGATACGCGTGCTGCATTGGTACTGTATGTTACAGGTGATGAAGTCCCGAGAATGGACTGTAATGCTAATGTTCCTGATGATGATCAGTTAGAAAATCGTTTTTTACTAATCATCGTCGGTTTAAGCGTCGGCTCGTGGGAGCTTAGCGTTAGTAATTATCTTCACATTTTACTGTGAAATGGAGCGGATGCGTCAATTTTGCTAAATGTTTATTTTTTTTTAATTTTTATTTGTTTAACCATATGTACTAATAAGTATTTTATAACTTTATTTTCTTCCAGGTACGTTGCTGGTATTAACAAATGCTATTAAGTACATCAAATATTCTCTTCGAATGGCATAGATGTAGTCGGTATGTACGGATATTTGTTGAGATGTACTTCGATCAAGATAGTGCGTATCTATTTTGATGAAGTCTAAGTCATTCCATAATGCAGGATTGCTTCGAAGTCTTGATGGGTTATGTGTTTTAAGCTATAAAAATATTATTGGTAATTTTCCTTGAACATTGGATTAGCCTTGAATTGTATATTGCATCGCATCTTACATGCCACGAACTAGTTAGTAAGTCAAGGTTAAGTTATTATATTGCTGCTCTTTCATTTACATTAGTTATCTGCTGATTTTTAACACAGCTTGACGGTGGCACGATTTAGAAACACCGAGGCGTCTAAGCCGCTGGGACGGATCTGCCCTCTAAGCCATTGCATCATAAAGCCAGTCACATTTGAGGCTGATCGCTAAGCCGCCCATGCGTGTGGCGATACAACTTCCAGTCGCCGGATATTAAGTAATGCCCTTCAAAAATTAAACAGTAGCAACGAAGTCTGAACATTTCCTTTCCTTTTCACGGTCACCGTCGACGCATTGTTCGCGTGTGTTCGTTGCTGACGCGGGGCTACAACAGAAACATGTCCAGAAAAGCCAAGTCAATTGGTCGGACAGTCCCCACAATTAACTACTCATGGCAGCTATATCCAGAGACGTCGTGTAGATAATTTTTGGCCAGCGTCCTTCACCCGGTCAACACGGTTTGTAAGGATTGGAAGAACAAGCTCTTAGTGGTGTGTCGTGCCTGAAAGGTTATTATTACTGCTTTGCTGAATGTTACAGGAAACCCGGCACAGCTACCTCATCTCCATGGCTTTAGTAAAAATCTTTAATTTTGCCTATAGCTTAAGCTGGTGGCATATGCGTGCAGCACGCGCGAGGCACAATGATGATTATTGTTACGCAGCCGCAAGATCTATTTTGGCATCTGGTGTACACTGGGAATCTGAACGGCTATTGTGCAAGGGTGACCAGACCAGCATAAAACAGCAACGTGGCTCGTTTCGTACGTCGTTTTTTCGTGATTGAATTTAGCGATCGGTGAAGAAACGTCTATTGTTTTCGAATGACTAATTACAGGCTGGCAAGCTGCACGGTTTGTCATAGAAAATTGAGACGAGCTTCGTGAACTCTGGTATGACAACACGAGATGTAACGCTGTACACGCGTTAGCGCATCAGAAAGGAAGTAATGATCTAGTCTGGTCTAGATTGAAATCGTATCTCACCTTTGTGGGACGGGTTGCCGTGGGATACGGAATATGCGTGTCGAATTACGCGCAAAGCAGCGTAAACATCATCTCTCCGGGCTCTGGACGAGGCCATTGTTAGCAAATGCCGCTGCGTTGAGCGTTGCGATGAAGTACTCAAGTGTAACGAGGCGATGCAATTCGACGATGCAACGCTACCTGCAGCCCATGACTGGAAGACTCTTCGCGCGCGTTCCGTCCTATCCGTCGCAAACGCGTAGATTTCTCTTTCGCACGAAACATCTCGCGAATCTTGTGGCTCTTGCTCGGCGACGTGACGCAAAGCCGGCTGTCGTTGGTGTCGGTGTTGCCATTTATTATTGGCCCGGCTGTTGTTGCTGCAGTTGACGCCGCCGGTGCTCCTACCGTTACGTGATAGTCAGCGTACACGTGCCGGAGTGATAGTCGGCAGTTGAAGTTGAGGAGTCGGAGCGTAAAACAAAAAGCAAAAATCATTTCGCTACAAACTGGTTTACGCGAGTGACGGAGTACATTGGGTGGATTAATTGTGATCTTCTCGCTTGCAGAATAATTGTATTTAGAATTAATTTATTCTTGACACAACTTGCTGGCAAGAGCGCTACATTTGAATACATTTTTGACTTTTGCGATGGAAAACTTTTTGAGGGAATAAATTCATTATTTTATTTATCGGCATGACACTTTGAGGCCTGCTCAGTATACTTTGTTTTCCATTACAAACACGTGCAGAAGTGCTTTGAAAAGATATTCAGGCATCATAACAGCTACAACATTTCAATTACTCCCATCGTACGTTCAACCAAACCTACGCGGTGTTGTATGTGGTTAATCTGTCAATCAGGTTTCGCCATCTAGCAAACTGACGACAACAGAAAAAAAGTTGCAGGGTTGATTATGCGGTTTTAAATAAATTGATCGCATTTGACAATCAGTGTTTGTCATTCACAATCTACCACAGACGCAAGTTTATGAACCGCAGTGTCAATTTTCCCCTAAACAAGCTGGGTACGCTAAATGATTTAAACAACGTGCATAACTTATTCGACCAAGAACGAAAAGCTTTACAGGCTGTGTGAAGTAATTGCTAAAATGAAACTTACCGTACTACGTCTGAGCAAAAGAATATAACACACGTTAGCATTTTTAAGCCTGCAATCCATGATCATCCTGTGGGTTGTTTGAATTTGGGTTGCAAGGATTATTGAAGCAGATGAAACCGATAACGACGATGGCCTTGAATGGCGCGGTTGCTTTAGAACGTACGCTCTCGGTGCTATTAAGCTTCATTTTGGAGACACACATAAGCGGCGTGACAGAACAATTAAAGCAAAATCCCCGCCGTCTGAATGTCGGCGACGGGAGCATAACGGAAGCGTTTGGCTGCCAGGTCGGAATCACGAAGCCGTAAAAAAGGGATCATTTACCGTAATTAAAGGAATTATTATTATGCTCTCAGCTTTTTATTTTTTACTTTTGCCGCTGTGAGGCTGTCAGGCATTTTGCTTTTTATTTTTTCGTTCGCTACTTGTTTTCAATTTCATTGACTCGTTTTTGTTTCTTTTTCGGAAATCAATCGGCTGTTGGATACATGCTGACTGGCCGCCACTGCCCTTTTGGGGCGTTGCAACCGTAGGTCAGCTGGTGGAAAAGGGAGAGAAGGAAAAGAGAAATTAATTAAGCTAATGAAGAGGAGGACAAAGCACGGACGGTTCTGGGCCGGGTACCGTGGTGCAGTTCAGCTGGAGGCATCTTAAAATGTAAAGGTTGTTCTCTAATTGATTCACGTTCGCACGATTCTGGAAGTGTTGGTGGGTACAATGAGAAAAATGGTTCATCAGTTACTGTTAAAAGGTCATTCATTCATGGCTGCTCGCTGTTTTTCTTTCGTTTAACGTTTTTTTAAACTCAGAAAAATAAGGAAAACTCATACAAAAAAGCGAAATCTCTTTCAGTTGGTTGCACCGTTCATGGAATTACCAACTTACAAGAAATTTAGTATTGATCCTTTTGTTCCGCATTTCCCCAAACCCTTTGGATCCGTAACACGTGTTGCACGTGCTCGTAAGCGTACGCCTCCTATAGGACACATCATTGCTTTTTTCAGTTTAAAGTACTCTAATGCATCATCTCCCGGTTTTGGGGCTAAAATATTGGGAGTTTTTTAGCCGTAAGAAAAGGGTAGAAAGGAGAAAAAGACCAATCCAAGTGTCGTACATTTTCCTTCCCTTTGTAGGTTCAGTATTGTGTCCTTCGGTTTTGTTTGAAAATACCATTATTTACTCGATGGAAAAATTTATGTGCGCTCAGCGAGAAAAATGTGTCCCATTTCCGATGCAGCCACTGAACCGAAACCCAAATGCAAAGGGTGGCATACACCATCGGAAACGGAAATTTAGTACCGGTCCCGCTCGGTGGCCGTAATTGAACATCGTTCTGTGGGTCTTTCTTTCCTCTCGCTACTGTTTCTTTGTAAAGATAAAGAGCAAAGAAAGAAAAAAGTCCGCGTAGATGCTTGGGGTTTTATGACATTTTACAACGAACCATCGAATGCTGTACAGCAGCACCACGGATTGGAGTGTGCTCCTGGTGGACGTTTATATCAACTGGCTAAGTGTGCTTCCTTACCCTCCCGGGGGTTTTTTTTCCGCATCGCGTTATTTGTTCTCGCGTATGTGCGAGAGAAGCTTTGCTGTGTTTTTTTGTTTTTGTTTGCGAACAGAATAAACTTTGGAACATTTCATGGTCGAAAATCATTGCTCTATACACCTATAGTACACGCAAACGCACATTGCGTTTATTTATGAGCCTATGAAAATCAATCAAACACCATCAGTGGTAGCTTTTACGAATGGTAATAAATTATTGGACACCTCGGCAGACGTTACAGAACAAAATTGGGGATATTGTTTATTCTTTATGCTGAATGAATGGATGTTGGAATGGTTGTTTTATTGTCTAAAGGGCTTGCTTTGAAAATTCAAAATTCGTTTGACGTCTTAATACAAATGTATTCTTTTCTTAACAACATTATTTAGAAATTATTACAAATAATTAAAACACATTTTCTTCTGGTAGGTTATTCTTTATCAAGCTGTAAAATATTTACTAATGTGCAGATCGTAAGGTGTTAAGAGGTTTTCAAATATTTGAAGAAATAGTTTACATTAGTTTTCCATTTTCCTGACGCTGTTTGAAATCGTCCATATCATGCTAGCTACCTGTGTGTTCATTTTTCGCACTGTTTGCTAAAATCTTGCCCTGAGGGTGACCGATTCTAACACGGAATGGTGTGTTAGGGCAACACTTGACGCTTGGTTTGTTTGGTCGATAAAACAAATATTGGCGTTGCGATGCACTTAGCACCGGCACGATGTGTAAGTGCAATTCCATATTTTTATGAGACTCACATAACAAAACCCTACTCGCCGGCTTGCGTCATTCGTATTTTCTAGCGATACCATTGGTTTCAGACTGTAATGTAAGTCACGTTTGCTTGGGGTATTTTGTTGAGGATTTTTTCGAACCATTGTTCACATTGTATTAATAACCTTAACCAAGGTTGACACCGTTAACAATTGTACTATAAATTAGTTCTAAAAGGCTTTTAAACGTTCTGGTAAAGTAACGTGTAGTACGGAATAGTTATGAAAGTATCATAAACGCATCACAAGGATAAACGGAATTTCGTTCCCAGAAAATTTTGCTGTCTGCGAGCGTTATGCGATAGAAAGCCCTGCCGACCAGTGGCTGTATGAGTGGGTAATATAATTTTAATGATTAAATTAGTACGCCACCAGTGGAAACGGAGATGCATATTTCATGCGATTTCTAATGTGATTCCGTGTGCCCATGGACCCAATGCTTCATGTACCAAATTTCATCCACACACACTGTCATCCCTTCCTGTGGCAAAGTTTCTCGCAAAATGGTATAAAATATCCTCGCATTTGGCGTAACTTTCGTTGGACGGCGGTAATTTTCTACTCACGATGGCTAATCCGTTTCAAATAGCTGCTGCACTCACTGTGGAACGGGCTGGAATGTCCTTTTGAGGGGCCCACTAATGTTCGTTGGTGATAAATTTTCTCGCCATCAAACAGTCCTAGTTGCCGTGGTGGACTACTAGCGTGGACTCGCAGAGCACACATTACGTTCAATCATACGTATCGGGATGGAAAGAGTAGTCCAAGTCGTGGAATTATGGAGCTGTCGACAAGATGCAGACTTTCCCATCGTTGTCTGCTACCCAGGGATAATGTTAAAATGGACGGCCATTTTGGCACTCCGTTGGCCATCATAAGAACGATTTATTCAAGAAATTCGTAATAATGCCGTCTGCGGTTTTTGCCAGCATTCGCCCCGAGCACCGAAGACGGGACGGGTGACAGTTATTCGATTGTGACTGACCGACGGGTGACGAGTTAATCATGTTTCGCGAGGTCCACACTTTATGTGTATCGTTGGCTTGGTTGACCTGTTCAAACTTCGAAAGAACTGATAAAGCGGTGCGACTGTAAATGAGTAGAAGTTTAATGTATTTTTCGTGGTTGCAATGAAAGATGGAATCGTTTTAATCTTCCCTGCAGCATCGTTCATTTGGACTTTGAAGAGTGGTGTTTAGGAGGAGTGAAGACATTTTGTTGGAAGTCAGCCATATATGCCGAAGCAGCACATTCAACTAGGAATATCAAAATTTTTATAGGGAAAAAGAAGGGATTACAAAATGATAGACATGTTGGTTAGGTTCGATGTTTTTGCTCTAAATTGCCTTTAACCCCGGTCCAAACCCCGGAAACAGAAACCTTTAAGAAAAAAAAACATAACCACACAAAGCGTACCAATCGATACGAAAGGTCATCAAAAGGTTAGGTGGTCTCTGTTCGATTTCCGACTGGCTGTCCATATGTCTGTTGATCCCATTCTATTCATAATCTTGCGGGCAGAATATCTTATCGAGTGGTACTGATTGTAAAATTTTCAGTCACCTGTGAAAGTAAATTTCGATAGCTAATCATGCAGAAAATTGGCTTGTTACACTGAAACGTTTGTTGTTCGTTAACGAAATTATCATTTCATGGAGATTAAATTCGACCTTCGTAAATGTGGCTTCCCACCATTAATTTCACGTCCGCCTATTCATACCGGTTGCAAGCAAACGAGCGTCGAATTTCAAACCAACTCGCGCGATAGGATGGTTCGTTACAGGCATCATTCGATACATCGTTCGGTGCCCTCCGTACATCCTCGGCCGGATTATCAGATCGGGCATCTTGCGTTTTGGCGGCGATAAAATTGGCTGGAAAACAAGCAAAAATCCAATACACGGATGGAACCAAATAAAAGTAAAAAAACACGACACCAATAGGATACGGCTGCAGGTACCATGCGCTTGGATATGATTGAGATAACAAGCAGGGCGTGGGGAACAAATCGGCAGGAAAGCGATTAGGCAACGCTGTAAATTGACAATTACTGTATTTTTCCTCCGCGCACTGTGGACTGTTCTTTGTTCTTGCTTCAGGCCAGAACAAAATGGATGTTTGACGATACCGCGAATGTCGCTTGAAAGAAGAAGAATGCTGTCCAAAAGTTGAAGAGAGAAAGTGTTTGTTACATTTAAAATTCAAATTTAACTAATACTGCTTTCGGATAGGGGATTTCATTGAAAAAGCCTACCAAACGGGAACCAGCGTACCGTAGATAGCTGACTGTTTGGCATTCAACAAGGTTTAGTGATTTGTCACATCTGGAATAATGTTTTGAAGCAAGCAAAAGAGTATGTTGAGTATCTCTTGTCTTTGGGGTTGGGAGTGGTGGGGAATGAACGAATGAAGTTCATGAAAACTGTAAAACTCCTTAGTATTATTTTTGAAGCAATATTTTTCACCTGGGAATCACAGAAAACTTAAGAACGTTTGTGCTCTAGTGTCTGAATAGTGAATCGTTTCGAATGAATTTTCATGACTTACTGCCAACGGACATCCGGAAAACGCTTTTACTCATAAATATTTGCAATACAAGCTGGTCTGCCGGATCGGTTCCTAGCAGGATGTCGTTTTTTTTTTGGTTTAGTTTTCTTTTAAGTTTCGTCTGTTTCTTGGTTTTGTCCACTTCAGCACCTGTGCTCGGTCGACCAAATTTATTGCCCAGCATATTCACGCCGAAAGTGTAGTAGAAAGCGAAAGCATCACGGCGTTGGTGTGCTGTATGTGCGTCCCAGGTTCGGTGCGGCTTTCATGAAGGATCCTGGGTACCGTTTATGACACCGGTCCACTTTTGTGGTGCTGCTTTATTTGGAACTCCCGCACGGACAGGACCGATACAGCACAAGTGGTGCGTGACACAGGGAGGGAGAGAGAGAGAGAGAGAGCTTCATTTCACTTTCCGTCTAATACATGAAACACGTCTACCTTTGCGAAGCGTTCGTCAGCATTATCTGAGGATATTGCTTCGGCTTTGCACATTTCCTGCGAGAGTGATAAAATTTTTACATCCAATGCAACACAACCTTTGCTGACCCTTTTCCCAGAAGCAAAACAATATGTGCCCTGGATGTGCCGCTTTATGATGTGCCACAGGAGCATTTCTTTTTATAAATTTATTCCATGGTACGGAAAAGCGTTAAATGCCGTTTCGTAGTATTAAGTGACGAGTTCCTAATGCTAATTTTAATATCGTTCGATTGGATGCACGAGATAATGTATTCAAATCAGAAATCTGTCATATTTGACTGTTCCTTTAATAGATTACACACATCCAGTTGCATAAACAACCTCGAAAAGACGCATTCTACAAGGCTTTCTTTATATCATTTACGTGTATCTACATACTTCTGCGAATAGGGGTCACGTCCTTATGAGACTTTATTCTGATGCTGTGTACAATAATTCTGTTTGTATACTTTTTATTGTTATGTTCATTTGAGTCTTATGTGTTGACAGGAAAGTTAGCAATATAATAATGGTAAACCAATTTTCATTTTAAATTTTTTAACTCGAATCGAGTTACTCTCCTCGATTATCTTGTCCTTGGTTAGTTCAAATGACACACCAATTGAAAAACTTTAATACGGCGAAATCGATCCTAAATGGATATAGTAGTTTTCATAACCACCCTTTACTTGCCGGGTTAAGGCCGAGAGAAATAATTCTGCATGACACCACGATGCTATGAACTGTGTGAAAGTGTCCAACATGAAAAAATCCGGAACGACGGCATCTTTGAACGTTCTGCTTCACGGTTCAACGCTTTATTCAATTGATCGTTCACTCGGAAGTAGCAGAACGATAAAGTTGTTTGATGCATATGGCTAGGAGCACGGTGAAAACTATGTGGGCCGTACCTCTGTACTCCACTACAAACCAAAAAACAATAATTCTGAAATTGTACATTTAATTGATCATTTCGCTCCTCTAGGTTTGTTGTCACCGTCAGTACGTGTGACACGAAATGTGTTATGAAAAATAAATCATTTTACGCTCGGCGTCGGAATGGGAGAATAACGACGAGCGAAACAATATCGTTAAAAAAATGCCACTGAAACTTAAAAGAAAAGTAAGCGGTACATGACACGGTCCCATGCTAAGCAAACAGCAAAAGAGAAGTACAAGTACGTTTGATTTCACGGGAACCCGAAAGGAAAAACAAGCTCAATCTGACTAATGGTTCGTTGTTTCGATGATTTTCGCCTCGCGCTCGTGGTGTTATTGTTGTGCTTGTGGATGACATTAACGTATTGTCTACGCGTGAAAACGAGAAAACGTTATCCGACAAGTGGACTGTTAGGTAAAATAATACGCGAAAAACGAACGGAAAAAAACGCACGCACGACAAAGAAAATAGAAACCAGAACCATCTTGATGACACTTGAAAATGATTAATTGTCCGTGCGGAATATGCTGTAAATTGCAATTCGATCATGGTGGGTGAAATCACCCCCCGAAGCTGGACCCTCGCATCTCGCCTTTAACCGTACGTTTCCGCGCACAGTTTGAAGCTCGAAATGCCCATGCACAATGTAACGACGGCCCGTTGAAGTTTGGTTTGCTTTTTTATCACTACTCGAGTTTTGTCGTTTCATGCATGTACATCCCGTCACCACACTCGCCACCGCCGCGCCGTGATTCGTTTGTCAGCGATGACACTCCCGGTTCCCGGGGTATGTTGATCTCGCTGTCCCAGGAATATTGAGTGGTTTAAAAATAAATCAATCCGAAAGTGGGCTGGCATTCACATTTTCCACCGAAATGAAATGAGACTTTTCAGTTCGATTCAGTGGTGCACGGGAGAGCACGGGAGTTATTTGAGACGCATAATAGAAATGTATTTTTCGTGCTGCTGCTGGTGTCAGTTTTGTGATTACACGATCCCGGCAGCGGCTGCGGTGTCTGGGGTTGGGAGAAGCTAAAACGGAAAATTAGATCAGAAAACAGCAACGCAGAGTTAAAGGTGCAAATACTTTTTCCTTGTGTGATTTATTGTTTTGCCATCGTGATTGAGTTGTGCGAGGCCCGTGACGATGTGGTACATTTTGTTAAGACGTAGGGGTTACAGCACAAATGGGGTGTAAAATTTACTGTAAATTGAGTAATTTTCGACAAAGGATTGCTATCATTAATTTCGTTCCTAGAACAGAATAGCGCTCGCATTATAAATGTTAGCAGCGGTTCTTGTATTCGAGTGATTGAATTTTCAATTGATAAATAATGGTTTACTTTGCCGAGGGGGCGTATGCCGGAAGCAATAAATGGGATGGTATTTTGCAGCGCAAGAATAATTATGTGTTTTCTCTTCGAGCAAATGCCAGTTTGCTAGCGAAATATCAATACTCGGCATTAATTTGCCTTTAGCATGTTTAAAATTCAACCAAGCGAAATAAACAATTACAATGCTTCGTCTCCGTTCCGGACAATATTGTTGAGAAAACATAACCGTTCGTAGCGGAATTGAAATGTTGTTAGCGTTAACGAGACAGAAAATGAATCAGTTTCAATGAGCTAGCAAATTAACAAGATTCAAGTAGCTTAAAGTATATTTATTTGTTTGATTAATTTAATTTGAATATGTATTTAAAATATTTAAAAATTAATTGTGATTATTCCACACAATAAAGGAGAAAAATATGAACGCTTGTTGCGCCTTGAGATAGGCAACACGCTTTACACCATACATGAACGCTAGGCGGAGTGAACACTGATGAACGCACCGATAGGATGTAAGGCGTTCAGTACACCAAATATAGATAGTACCGAAAGAGATGAATTCGTGCAGAACACATTCAACGTGAAAAGTAACGAAATCCGAACCCTCCCCTCGTTACGAAACGTACAGTATTCCAAGCGATAATTTTCATTTCCACCAATGACTTTAGCGTATGGGCCTGCTATTTGTGCCACCAGACGCATGACATCGTATGACAACGATCGATGTGCATCAGCCATGTGTGGTCCGGAAAGCCGACTCCCAGACCCAAACCCTATAATTATTAATGCAACGAGATCCGCCTTCAAAGCAGTGCTCGTTTGGGTGTAAAATTGGAACCGGTCAGAATGATGACGCGTAAAACTCGTTTGTAAATATAATGTGCCCGTTTGTTTTTCATGCAGCTGATCACGCACATAGGCTGGGATGTAAAAAGTGCCTTTTTTAAGGTTGAGCAAACAATGCATTAAAGGGAAACTTATTGAAAATATTTTTTATAACTTTTTTGAATAGATTCTGTTAAATTTTATCATACTATACGTCACATAATTTTAAGTGAAAGCAATGCCAGTAATTATGCATTCTACCTCTTCAGCGAAGAGATCGACGAAAGAGATGCTTGCCTAACGACAATTTACTACCACAGCATCTTACTCTCAGGACCGCCTCTAGAGATCACCCAAAAGAAGCGACAAATCGTGCCAGGCGGCGCTCAATAAGGTTAAACTTTAATTGATGGATAGATTTTCCTTCATCCGTGACACTTTTGCTGTACGACCGGCCCCACTTCCCCGAGCGATCTCCACGCCGTGCGAAGTGTCACAAACGGTCGGTAGACAATTTTCACGCTGCACTATTAGCAGATTCTTTCTCCGTTGCCTCCGAGCAAGCATCGTCGCAGGCAAGCTAAAGGTCTTCGGTTTTGAATAATAGAGTTGTTAATCTCGGTTGGTTGCGGTTTTCCCAAGGGAGACATATTAGGCCACGGGTTAGTTATCGTGTCTGGTGTGTGTGTGTGTGTGTGTGTGTGTATGTGTGTGTTTTTTTCTTTCTTCGTTCGTTCAAATATTTTCTCTCCATGTCAAATAAATCGATTATGGTGCTTCGGGTGCGGGAAGTTCAAAATAAATCATAGCTTTAAGCATTAATAAAGCATTGCTTTGACAGCTACCGCTCGTTTGCTAATAGAGAAATATCAAAACAGCTCCGGCTTGTTTAGTTTAAATTGCAGAGGGTGTGTGTATGAGTGCTTGTGTTAAGCACTTTAGCAATGCGTCTGAGTAGAACGGAATGTTATCTTTCGTAACGTCCGCACATGTTCTTTTAGAGATACGTCACCTGTTTGTATTGTCGCAACTTTGATATTTTATATTTGAATTTTCAAGTAGTTTGTTTTGTTTATTTAATATTTTTGTTTGCTGTGCACTTTATATCAATTCCAGTGATTTATTTATTTATTTATTTATTTATTTTTTTTAATTATTTTTTTTTGCCAGCGTTTGCTGCATACTTTTCAATGAATCAGATTTTTTGGTTTTAAATTTTTATTTGCCATTCCTTCATTCACGACCTTCCGAGTCAAATCTTTCAAGCTGGCATAATTATTCTATCAGAAGTCTGTGTATGTTTTACGCCGCAAGCTAAGCCACGGTTCGTTCTACATGTTTTACGCAAAATGTAAATCTTGAACGCAAAACGACACGCAGCAAACGTTTATTAAATCGAGCTACCCCCCACAGCAAGCCGTCGTCGTAAGCCGCACCGGTCTCGGAGGTAACGAAACGGATTTAAATTATCCCCCAGTGGATTGTTTATACTCATTTAACGCTCACCGGAGCCAAAGGCAACCGGCGAGGCACCAATGTTTGACGCTTCGTTTCACGACGCGTTCCGCTACGTGCGGTAGATTTGGGTTTGGGTGCGTTCCGTGAATCGTGAAAAATCTGCCTGTACTACTACCACTGGATGCGTTCGTTTATACTTTCGGCAGTCTGTGGAAGATCAGAGCATTTCACTCCTCGAGGTTGATTGGGTTGTGAAAATTTGCACACCGACAACGTAACCGATCGTCAGACGATAATTGATTAATAATCCCGCAGTTTCGGTTTCGGTGGTGTTTCGGTGGCGAACTTTCAAAGGCGTTTGCCTGTAGCAGTATAATTGCTTGATTTACTTTTAATTATCGTCAGCGCGTTCGCACGCAAATGACGTGATTTGGATTTATGCTGTTAGCTCATTTGAAACAAATAGCAAATTCATTGCAGTGCTGTTGCCTGGCATTGGACAGGAGATGAGTTTTGTATAATTTGACATGAAACTGGTGTGTTTAAAGTTGTCCGTTTGCATTCGGTAATTGATTGTCATCGATTTGGTATTAAAGGCTGTTAGCTAATTTATTTTAATATATTTTAATTGTAGTAATTGAATCCATGCTTCAAATCAAGTCTAATGGTGTTGTCTGCCAATCTAATCTTATTGTCTACAATGCCTATTTCTTTCTGGAAGACCTTGAAGGTCTTTAAAGGGTAGAGCGTCTGGTTGTTATTCTCATGACATGCTCTCAGGACTGACCGATCCTGACGAGTCTCAGTATGAATGCTTTACAGCCTGAACTCATGTGCGTATCTTAACATCTTTTGAAGTTTGGAACAACTTCGTAGGTTTGTTAACAAGATCGCTGTTTGTAGTTCTTGGCCTTAATTTGTGCATTGCAGTTTTGGAAGGTCATTGCATCCAGATCCTTCTTTCTTACGCTTTCAATCTACGGCTGAATAAGTATCGAATACGTCAGAAATGTTGGGCGAAATGTCATGAAGTTGGAGTCCTACAGAATATCACTCTATATGTCCCTGGCATTTACTAAGCAATCGAGGACACGAAATACCTTGATGAAGCCCACCATCGTTTTAGCTTTGTCGCACTAATTATTTTGTGGTTGGTGCTTTCATATGATAGTATAGTGGGTCATCAAACTACCAAGAAACAAAAGCACGTGCGACAAGAAGGTGAGGAAGGGCATAATGGTATTATGGATTTTAGATTTTCAGTCATCCATTTTCAATGGTGGTGTGATCGGAGGCGCTCTTCGTCAGCTAATTAGCACACATCGGTAATTTCGAATGTACAATAAATAGCGCCACGAAGGGAGTGGTGACGGTGCTGCACTACATTAATCTTTCCTCCCGGGTGCTTTCTACGCAAGGACGATAGGTATGTATGGGGAAAACGGACGTACGGAGGGTACGGAAGGTTGTCAGGAAGGGAAATTAAACTTCCGTGAACTTTCCTTTCGGTGCGTTCGCTGGCCGTGAATGTGTGCGGGCGATGTGCTGGAACTCGCATGCTGATAGCGTTGCTATCGACATGAATTTGGCGTTTCGTTCCTTCCGTGCTGTGCAGATGGTTTTGTAAGATCTAGAACGCGAAACACTTCACTGCTTCGCCAATATCGCTGACGGGTGGAGAAAAAAAACACTCCTGCGCAGGATGGGAAGTTTGCTACGCCCTGCCGTGTATAGTAAAGCTAGATTTCAGTGTTTGCTTGAAGCAGATATTTATGGCTACGAAACAATAAATTATTTTTACTTTCACTTGTTCTCTGTTCTTGGTTGCTGCTGTCGACCCACACTCTATTCACGGTTCATATAAAACAATTGGTGTTTTGAAGAAATCGTTTGTGTGGTTGTGCTTTATTTACTCATACCAGAATATTGCCTTATTGTTGGGCTGTACGTGTAATAAATTTGCACATTTGTTCTAGTGGATAAACTGAAAAAGTTTTTGAAAACATATCAAACACTCTTTTTCCGGGTAGATTAATCTCTGACAGCGTTCCTGTGCAAATAAACACTTTTTGGGATGGTGTGTTTGTTTACGAGTTCATATACCGACTTTATTATATGGTTTGGTTTTCCATGGAAAAAAGGCTTACTTAATGCGTAGTTCTTCTTTGAGTTTTTGCGAGAATGGAATGTGTAAGAAACTATGATTTAGTTATTTAATGAATGAGATTTTCAATAGGACAATGAGAGATCGGTTCGAATAAAACATGGAGTAAGAAGAGAGTTGGAATATTTCTCAATTTGATCCCTCATTTTGATATTCTCAGAATCTCTTTTTATTCGTCCTGCCCGTATCGTTAGCCGACAGTTTCTACTGGTAAGAACTTTATTAGTTTGGTTTGAAAATCAACTCTTTTGTAAACAGACCACTTTGCTGCTGCAGTCTGCAAAGAAAACAGTAAAACGAGAATGTTTTTCTAATGGATTATGATTGGTTCGCGTAAGCGCGCCCCGTCGAACGAAGGGAAAGCTAGTTCACTGGGTAGCCGCTCAACCGGCTAACACTTATCCGGACTATTGGAAATGCTATTAAATATTCATTTTGACCGCATCCCAACCATCCATGCCGGCGAACAAAACAGGATTAAGGACGTATCGCGTTCGGCGGGGGTTGTTTCCCGACCGTGTTAGAATGGGCAGGGATCGTCTGCTTTGAATATTTCCCAAAGCCTACCCCATTCTTCTTATTTGCCACAAACGCTTCGCTGTTTTATATGTATGTCCGGTTTCGTATTATTTGCCTTCAACTATCGGGGTCTACTGAGGCGCGTGTAGAATGGTGCCCACCGTTTTGACCTTTAATGCGCATAAATTGATAATTTATACAAACAAACAACTAAACGCACACATGCAAATAACCACCATACAGTGTTATATCCTTGCTGGACAACCGATACGTTCGAGATGCAACCGGGCTCGTAAATGTGCCCGAACAAGTGCATGAGCAGCTAGCATGACCTTAATAGCACTCAGTGGATGATTGTGGCGTTCAATTGAATCCATGGTGACCTTTCAATTTTAAGCACATGAATGAGCTTCAAACTAGAAACAATAGAATCATTCAGAGAGCGATTATACTGAACCAGGGCGTGAAATGTGAGATGTTAGTGGACCGAGCAAAATATAATCAAAAATCTTAAATTGCAGCTGATTTTCTCTGCGAAATATGATACATTGATGCAACTGTTGTCTGCAGCTTTAATGGGCACGTAGAGTAGATTGTATTGGTTTAAACACATATTTTAAGATTGAAGTGCAGGTGATTAAGTGTTTCGATCTTTAGATTGAAGGTTAAGTTAAATGAATTATCTTACCAAAAATCTACCATTTTACAACTTATAAACGTTTTGTATTTATTACTCATAACAATGGAGTTCTGATGATAAAAACTTCAAAAAGAACCTCTCCACCTGTACATCCTGGTATTCTTATGTTAATTGAAGAATATAAATAATGCAAAATATTAATTTCAAATTCTTCTTCTATTTTCTAGGTAAATTTTACATTACCTACGAAGAGTCAAACAACTGTCATTGTACTAAATATTCCACTTTGCTGTAAGTAATGTTGAATATTGAATATGTGTTCATGAATTAAAAGATTTGATAGAAAATTTCAATACAACCTCAAGAAGTCTTGGCCTGCAATTTGTGGCCTGCCATTTTCTCAATATACATTTGAGATAGCTGGTCCAAATTACTAGGAAACGATCCAAATGAGATTTGATGTCCGTGTTGCCGTGTTAGCAACATCAACCGCTACCAGAATGCCGTCCCATCGCTTGGCTTGTACTCTGCATTAATATTTGAACGGTAGCAAAATTTAACCGGGGTGGTGGGACGTAAAATTTCTTCGACCAAATAACCCGAAGCTAAAGTTGTGTCCATGATTTGTTCCAGGTTAGTTTCAAAGTTGAGCGAACGGTTGCGGCCCTGGGTCGGCCAACTCTCACACTGCACATCACAGCCAACGCGGTAGAAGTACCACACTTTTCGGCGGTGTTATGTGAAAAATTTCACTACCTCCGCTTATGTGGCGTTTCTCATCACGAACATCGCATACTTAAGGTATCACGAGTTATTTGGCAACGTGCAGGCCATACAGCACATTCCGCTGTTTCGAATACCAACCCCCGTGCTCGACTGTTGGCGAAGTGTATATTGTAACCTGCGAGCCACGTTCCCTTCTGCGATCGCGTAGTAAAAGTACGAGTTTTCCCCAAAACCCCTCGGGGCGATGATCCTTTCATCAACAATAGGATCGGCGAACCGGCGGTTGCTTAGGCACAAACGGAAAGTTTGTGCCATGAGAAATGGCACATTCATTGCCCGTCGTCGGAATAGGAACAAGCTGGAAGCTAATCCCTTTTCCGGCGGTCTATCCTTTGAGTTGTTGATTTCGGAACCAACTAGCGGTGTGGAATCAGGGAAGGAATGCAATCATCGTAGTTACGTAGAGTTAAAGTTAGGGCTACATTTTCTCCAGAGTTTCTTATGCATAAATTTGATTTAGTAGCAAGTTCATCATAAAAGTTTGTAAATATTACCAATTTATCATTTCAATTTTTAAAATGAAACAAAAGTTATTCATAATGGTAATATAATAGCTACTCGTTGATTTGTCATCATTGCGCTATCTCCATGCACAATTTGTTTGCTCCCTTGCACATGTGCTAAAAGACATGATGAACGGCCCCGTAATGACTTCATCGATCGACCCAACATAGGCAACAGCTTTTGTTCACTCGCTTGTCGACGTTCAATCCGGTTGTTGATTGCTACGACGATCATAATCGTTATTCCTGTCACTTGGAACTCATAAAACTGTCCCACAGCACATCGTTAGAATCACCATCGTTTTCTGGTCGGTCTCCCTGTAGTAACTGAAAGGGCTAGGAACATTAGAGAAAAGGGGGAGAGAGCGAAAAAAGTGTGTATCTTTATTAATTACGTTCCGTTTATATTCTTAATCCATTCACAACACTCGTCAATCTATTCGCGCTCGCTTCACGCTCAGCATCCATCTGTTGAAAAACGAAACAAACATAACTATCATCGCATTCATTTTTCGCGCCCTGAACCAAAATTAGCATAAAACAAAAATCGAATTTCGGCGTGGAAGAGTATTGGAATGTGTTCTAGGTCTCCGAACGATGAATCGAGGAGGAGTACGATCAAGCGTAAAAGGAGTAGGAAAATGTCCATGTGGCATAATTAAGCAAATGATATTATTGTGATACGTCGTTCTTCTGTGAATTAAAAAAGCAGTTATCGTTATGTGTCAACCTACTGCTTAGTGTATGAAACATATCAAACCACAAGGCTGCTTTAGAAAAAAGGCTAACAATTCCCTCTGTTTTATAAGACTTAAACGTCAATATTTTCAACCAGTGTTTTTTGGTACAACTTAATGTGCATAGCAATGTTAAGGCACCTTAAGATTCATACAAATCATATTCAATTACATGCAATTGAACAGCGTTATTAAATTGCATTTAGACGACATTGCCGTACGGAGCGGTACGTTGCAGATTGTCTATAATTAGCGAATAAAAATGTGTCACTAACCTATTAAATTTTAATTACCCCCATAAAGAGTATCTCGATCTTCATCTTTCATCTTTGCGGTTGGTTTTGCCAGGATCCGGCGCGATGCATTAGAGTTCGTTACTGATTCGCTTGCAAACCGATCGGCCGACCACGTATTAGAAGTCCGGATTCCCTGGGGGGAAGGTTTCGCCGCGGCGGCGACCGTGCTTCCTTTGACAGCGACATTTTTGTCAGCATAGTCGATGGGTCCCTAATGAATGCAAATCGTATGCAGTAGCCGTGAATAAATGCATGTCAAGCATGGTGAGCTTATGGCCACCCAGGAAAATGGTAACCAACCGATGTGCTAAACTACCTGGCCGTGTGGTATGCGAACGTGCAGATACGGCCTTTGTGTCCACTAATAACGTGGAATACAATCGTGTTAACTGCAAAACACCGATTAACACGTATACCACGTGTGTCACATTGATGGTGTGCTCACGGTGCTGTGGGAGTGGAGATGTGTAAATGCACTTTTGCAGACAGTTTACGTTCGTACCATGCGAAGATCACCTTCTCAGTGTCAAGGTTATGCGTAGCTGCAATGATGTAACGCGCTTACGCATGTAGCAACGTTCCGCTGGAACTGGTTTGCGAAAGTTAAACTAAACTTGACTCACAGCGCACTGCGAGCATTACTTTCACATTTCCCCACGAAGCCGCTCCCGAGTGTTTGGTTGGTTTCGCACGACAAGCGTATGCGTGCGTACTTGAATTTTGATGCATCATTGCGTAGCTCACTTGGCCGGCGATGATCTGTTGAAAATCAATCAATTAATCAATTACCTGTGTTTAAACGTTGCTCCATCGGTTGATAAATTAGGCCTGCCCTCTGTAGGTCGTACCGGGAGGAAGCGATAAGATAGGTGGTACGCTTTACATTTCCTGACCACCTGCCAGTGTGTGCTGTGGCGTACCGATACGAACGCAAGGTTTTAACTAATCTTGCCTCACGAGGCCGTTGCTTATCCGCGGTAGCAAGTTCCGAATTGCAGCCAATAATGAAATATGATAAATACGGTGGGCGAACGTACGTAATGTTGTTGCGCACACACGCAAGTGTTTTTAACGTAAACATTTTTGAACGGATGGGTCTTATCTTTGTAAAATGTTTGGTAGGCTTTATAATCTTGACCTCTCGCGCATGACGATGGTGCAATAAAACAGAAAAAGTTTTGAATGGCAAAGCAAAAACTTAATCATTTGATAACAAATCTTTTTGGCAGCCAATCCAACGAATCGATAAATTGATTAACGCGGGCTAACCGCAGCATTAGTTTCGTGGAGAGTGCGTGCGACTGGCATACGACTGCTGGATTCCTTAAACAATTGTACAAAATGAAGAGCTTGTTCGTTTGTTTGCTGCTGGCCCTGGCCGGACAGGTAAGGAACCCGTGTGGCACGGAAGACTGGTAGCGGATAACTGACCCCCGAAATCGATATTCAGTCTCTTGCTCAAAGCGAAAACGACTTTTTGGAGTACCTGATGGACATACAGAGCCGTGCGGAGGAAGTGCATCAGATGATGGAAAATACGTTTGATGATATTCGCTCCCAAATGAGCGACCAGCTGGTCGAGCTGAACCGTCAGTTGATTGCCCGCATGAACGAAGCTCTCGAAGAGATTGAAGATGTCCGTGAGGATACGGAAGCATTCGTTGGCGACTCGTCAGCACCCGGTACCTGCGTTGATGTGGTCGTCGCCAACTGGGGCAATGAGATCGAGTGGGTCGGACAGGCGCTGTCGAACTGTGCCAGTCGTGCCAACCTTGAGATCACCGCGCGTACTGCCGACGTTCATGCTGCCCTGGAAGCTGCTCAAGTTGCTTCGACGGAGCTGCAGAACATTGTTGTCCGTGGGTTCATCGACTGGAACGCGATTGACTACACCGAAGAGCTGTCGGACATTGTCGGAGCTCAGATTGAGGACAGGGAAGACTATTTCCACCGAATCACCCACCCTAACCTGAACCGCGTTCTGCAAACGATTGCTGATTTGGATGACAATCTGTTGCCCGAGATTGTGACCTGCGTTCAGCGCGGTGTTGAGCGTTTCAGCAACTACGGACAAGTTATCCGCGATACGCTGTCCTTCTGCTCGCAATAAGTAGCATTTCATTCTTCACTGGTGCATGTTTTTGTGTAATATAAACCCGCAAAAACAAAGGCTTAATGATAATAATTACATTTGAGTTTGTTATTTAAGTGTGTTTTACCAATATCACGTAGTCAACCTGCATGAGACACATGTTTTCAAATCTTTATCTTTCAAACAGTATGAAAATCCCTGAAGAGGTTGTGTAACATAATCCAACGATTTGTAACTCAATCACTTATCAGTTGCGTCAGTATTGAGGAAGTAATAAAATTGTTCGCAACAGTTTATCAGCCAAAAACATTTATTTGGTATGCAGCTGACGTGGCTTTGCTTGTGTTTCTTGGCACATTTTTTTTCACAATTATTTCTACAATCCTTACCCCCCATAGCGATTGATCGATATATGATTATTAAGGAAAATGTTTCATTATCGAATTTTAAACTGTTTTTGATACGTGATATTTTTGGTGTGAAGATAACGTGATGATTCGGTCAACTACGTTATGTGAAATGCCTCCGCATTATACAGATATGCGTATGCAGAACCCATTGCTATCTTCTTCGTGGCTTTAATTCCCTTAAATTGCGCTGCCCTCAATTGGTCTACCTTCAAACAGCCCTGAACTCTGATCGAATCGTGAGTTCAATTTTCTCGAATGGGTAGGTTCTCCCTTTGGCACGATTCTTCCCAATTCGAATACCTTGCTCATGGAGAAGATTTAGGGAAGTATCGGCTGATTCCGGGATTAACGATGTTCATTACATAAGTCTTTTTTTTTCATCCCGGAAGGTTATCTCATCTCATTGACGCAATATTAATCTTGTGATTTTCAAGGAAAAAATGTAAGATTCCTTGGCGCTGAAATATCTCTCATTGACGACGTAGAAAGAAGAGAACAGTGATTGAAACTTCTCGCTTGCGCATGCAAGCACGAGTAAACGAAAATTGTCTCGTCATTAGTGTTTCTGCCGATAAGACACAATTATCTTAATTCCACCCTATATTACTTTATTTATCTATGCCATTCGCGCGCGTTGATGTGTGCTTCTGGTGCTATCTGCCAATAACGTGGGAATGATTAGACAAGCGGGCCACCTACCAATACAAAGGTAAGCATTTCCTAATCAACGGCGAGTGTTCGATTAAGGCAAATCGGAAGGATCCGAAGCAATGAGGCTGTTCCGAAAAGAAGATGGCGATAAAGGTGCTTAGTGTGCACAGGTTCGATGCAAGAACCACATGCCACATGTGTGCGTATGTGCAGGAAGAAGGAGAAAAAGCGGCAGTTGATGAAGAGATTAAATTAAGGGCTCAAATTGGAGGGTCAACAAAATTCATAAAAATGCTCCACAATTGCTGGTGCCGGCGATAAGACGGTGGGCGATCGTATCGGTCAGTTTCAAACGATATCCGGTCAGCGGTAACAGCCTTTAAACCACATTGGACGACGCGGTTTTGGATTAGTTTGAAAGCAGTCGCTCTCCGAGGTGGAACTTGTCGCTGAAGGACAAAACTTGCAAATCAGTAATCATGAAGAGTTTGATCGTTTGTCTGCTGCTGGCCCTGGCTGGTCAAGTGAGTGTCTGTTAAAGGATTGAAATCTTCTATACACTGATGTGATTATATGGTATTTGGTTGTTTCGTTTCGTGTAGACTCTGGCTCAAAGCCAAGAGGAGTTCGTGGAGTACCTGTTGGAGATCCAATATCAGGCAGAAGCTATCCACCAGTTGATGGAGGGAACGTTCGACAATGTCCGCTTCTCGATGAGTGACCAGCTGGTCGAGCTGAACCGTCGGTTGATTGCCCGCATGAACGAAGCTCTCGAGGAGGTCGAACGGATCCGTGAAGATACGGAAGCGTTCGTCGGAGAATCGTCGGCTCCTGCTAGCTGCGTTGATGTGGCCACCGCCAACTGGGCAATTGAAATCGATTGGGTCGGACAGGCTCTGTCGCGTTGTGCCAGTCGTGCCAACGTGGAGATCACCTCGCGTACTGCCGACGTTCATGCTGCTCTAGAAGCCGCCCAGGTTGCTTCGACGGAGCTGCAGAACATTGTTGTCCGTGGGTTCATCGACTGGAACGCGATTGACTACACTGAGCAGATCTCGGCTATTGTCGGAGCTCAGATTCAAGACAAGTACGATTATTTCTCCAGAATCACCCAGTCCAACCTGGAACGCACTCTGCAGGCCATTTTCGATCTGGACGACAATCTGTTGCCCGAGATCGTGACCTGCGTTGAGCGTGGCGTTGAGCGTTTCAACAACTACGGTCGTGTCATCCGTGATACGCTGTTCTTCTGCTCGCAGTAAGATATATTTTAACATCGAGACAGCTAAATAATATACTGATTGTTGTAACATATGAGGACACATGATTTCTTCGAGGAAAGAATGGAGCAGATATTGCAATCAATTGCGAAACCAACCAGTATCCTTAGAAGTGTAAAGTAAAGCAATTAGTAATTACTCTAACCGTGCGTGTCATTTGTTTTCAAATAGTTTTAGTTTATTCTAGAGCAAGTACTTTACTAGCAATGCAAGCGCGTCATCGTATTATTCATAAAGATGTTATCTTTTAACCCAATTGCTCACGATCAGCTCATTATTTGCGGCCCATTATACGAAAGTGAACCAAATGATGCACGAACCAGTGTGGAACCAAATGGTTATCGGTTTAGCACGACACGATAATTTTCCTACTTCGTGTACTTCGATGTAGATGACCTTTCTGTATGTGTGTGTACGTTATATCAGATGTTTCTTTAAACGTCCTTCAGTTTTTCGGTTATCTTGGATCCGGCCCTAGCATGCGCACTGCTGCAACGTCCAAAAAGGTCAAGCGTGAGACGTTCACTCAATCACGACGTCCCGGTTGCAGAGGTTGGTGACAGTTTTGGAACGTGTAGGTTCCCATCATCGAGTCCGTAAAATATAGCGGATGAATGAAAAACCTAACCAACCGTGAGCGTAAGCAAGCAAGCGTGTGCGGCGGTAGTTCGGCTATGTGCACGTGTGTGGGCATATTGGTGCGCTTCAACGCGTATGTCAGGAAGTGAGAAAATTCGCCACGCTTCCACTTCCGCCCAGCTGGTAAGGGAAGAAGAATCCTCACAGTCCAGCTGGATTCGATGCGCGAGAAGGTGGCTTACTGTGGTGGCGCTAACATACACGTCATAAGTGTCGTGGACTGTGTGGCACAAGAAACCTCGGCTTGACCACGCCCGGTGCTGTGGTTGGGAGGACGGCTGACCGTCTAGCTGTCGGACGGTATCTGTCTGACCGTCTGCAAAATGCTTCCCTTCTTCATACGCTCATTTAGTGACAGTGGACAGAGCTGAACAGTTGGCGAGAAGTTATTTATTAGATAATAAACAAAATTTCATTACGTCGGCGTCGCGTTCGGAACACATCGGTGTGGACCATCATCATCGAGACCTGCCCACTGGACCATCATCAACATGGGTCGAGTTCGTTAGATAGTCACGCGGTATTGCTTGTTGGTGCTGGTAAGTTACCTTGCTCCATGGAAAATGTACGTCATTTAATGTTTTGATGCGAAAGCAGGACGTATGTTTGAATGTTTCGTTGACCTGAAAACATTTAACTGTTTGAAGTGTTTGAAGTTGAATGTTTTTTCAGTGGCCATTATTACCGCCAGATAGTCTTTTTACATAACAACAAATGTTTAGTATGACAGGAACTGCTATTTTTGAGGTCAGTTAGTGTGTATTATAGGTTTCCATATGTAGTTGGATAACGCGGAACAGATGAAAGCGGGCTTTCAATGCAAAAGAGACGGATGAACATGGAGAACAGTACTTTTCATAACTCTTCTCTCGTTGCTGTTTTTTGTAACCATTTAAATTTAATAGCACGACAATTTTGGTTTTATTTGCAACTAAACCATGTCCTCATTCTCATTATAAAAGCAACAAAATGGCCAAGCAGAAGAAACCCGAGCGTCAATAATGTCTTAAGAAAGAGAGGAGAAAATAAAACCTAAAGATCAGTAGCCCGTAAAACCTAACGAAGGACCGACCATTAGCATAACTGATGACATTGCACTTAACCCCGCTGTACTACGGCTGCTCGCCCCGCATCTGTTTGAACACTTGGGATGTAATCTCTTGACCTGTTTGGTTGTGCTATTTTTCTCCCTAATGCTCTTGCACTGATCGTTCCCTTTCTGGCAGCTTTGTTGTTCTACATGGTTCAATTATAACTAAAAAATGAAAAAATGGCCATGCTTTGTTATAATGACGAAAGTCGTTTAGTTATGCACATATTTAGCGTGTTGAACATCACAGCTCATACATGGTGTTGCCTGTAAGGAATCTCTATAAGAATCTGTAATATTTATGCTTAACTAAATTTTAGGATTACTAAGAACTTCCGTAGGATTGGTCTATCATTTGAAATAATTTTACATTAATTTAATTGATGTTTAAAAGCTATCGTTTGAGTCGCCGGTGCATCAGTGCGTAATAATTTTTGTCATAGCACCATTTGCATGCCAAGCATTCAACGCAGATGGGGGATACCATTTGCAAAAGCAATCGAACAGATACGATAATTTATCGCCTCCGGAAACGGGGAGCATATTATTGTTTGCTTTCAAGAGTTATTTATTGATTTAAGCTGATAATATTGCATAAGTAAATCGATGCCCAAGGCAGTTTACCCTCTGCCACAGCCATTGAGCTGCGGGTTGCGTGGTACAGCTTAAAATGTTCAGCTCGAACTGCTTTAAAATTAATCCTATCGCTTGCTTTAATGATGATGCCGCTCATCATGATAATTGTGGTCGATTGCGTTCAAGGTTAGCAATGTTGTTTGCACATGTTTTTTTTTGTTTGAAGTTTTTTAATGTCGCTACCGACATTTACCTATCAGGACTGTTAGAACTTTATAAAACTAATTATAAGACTTCAAAAAAAGAAGCTCATCACAGTTCAAAAATGGTTCTTTCACTGTTAATACGATTAGCTTTATTTCAAACCAATCAATGCGAGACACACACATCAGTAACACACATGATTTATCGAAGGTCAAATGTTGTATCATCCCTAGTCACCAGTGGTTCCGATGGTTGAAATTTGTTTAATGGCACCGACGTGACTCGGTGAAGCAAGAAAGATCGTTTAATTCTACCAGGCAATTGACTTCTGATCTTCGGTGGAAGCAATTTATTTCGACTACGCTCTCGTCACCCTCGTTGTCAGCGTCGCTGGAATGGGACATATTGGCTAACCATGTAACGCGCCGTTCGTCAAGCGTGACTTAAGTAAATTGTACTGGAGAACTTTCTGACCTTGTTTGTGAGATGTGTCTGCGTGAGAAATGTAAATTGGTAAAAGGGCCTGTTTCGTTGTAATGTTTGTGTTTTGAAAGATTGCTGTAAGAGTGGGTAACTTTGTGTATTTTGTGTCCAGAATTCAAATTTATACCAAACCACAATCTCCTAACATGAAAGCTAGGTAAACTCCATTTATATCACTAAAACAACTCTTATTCGCCTTTTAGCCATCGTTCCATGCCCATGTCCTGCGTCCAAAATCAATAAAGATTTGCACATTATGAATGTGTTTCGTATCTTCCTGTCATTGTCCACTGCTCCACTTTCGATTCGGTGACCGTCCATTTCACACATAGAATCTCGTTTCGACAGCTTTTCGTAAATAATGCCTACCGATGTGGGCTTCTGGGCTATTGTGATATCCAGGTATTGAGGTGAAGCGCAGGGTAATAAGGAAATATGATTTCATTGGCTCCTCCTTCCTGCAATGGCGGTATTCTCCCGCTGGGTTTAGTTTATGGCTACCGTTGAGGTGTATGCCGAAGGCGATACACGGTCCACAATCGAACCTTCACAATAGTATAATGGGAAAGCAAATATCATTACTCGAGCAGTTCGGACAGAAGTAGCCATAGACACTTTGGTTAAGCAGTACTTAGCCTAATCCTATTGTAAATGGTAGTCCTTATTCATGTAGGTTTTTTGTTGCTATTGGAATCGATTTTTACTTACCTGAACTAATGTGTTTCGGAAATATTTATGCACGAAATGGTATGCATTGTGTTTGAATGTTTGTAAGTAGGATTTAGTACACACTTTTAGCACAGAATTTGATTGCTTACGATAAGCACGATTTCCCACGGATAAACTTTCATTCAATTCAATTGATTGTTATTTCGGTCCTGTCGTGTGAAGACCGGGACCGATATCGCTTCGGCCACTGGACCACCCCATTTTATCATTATACACGAATATTCCTAGGGCTACTAGAAATATTTGAAACTAAAAAAATGCTCTTAACATAAAATCCCACGTTTAAATTTGGTTTTGTACGTCACATAACTGATTTAAATACTCATCATTATTAATCCGACAGTATCTTTAACTTTTATTATAAATTGCGCTAGCAATTCTGTTTGCCTTGTGTTTTTGACTGACTTGTCCTCTTCGTTTATCTTCTTGTGATTTCTTTATTTTCAAACTTTTTTTCTTCTCAATTACACTCACGCAAACAAATAATATTACCTAAAGCTCACAATAATTGGCTCATTAATCAACCGGCAAATGTTTTTGTCTGTGCACTGATTGTTTCCGTACATTGAAGGTTACTATCCGGTTTCTCATTTCATTGACTGTATTACTTGCACATCTCGTTATCGATTCCACTCTTTTCATTAATTACTACAAATAAAAACGCAAAAAACCCTTTTTTTTAAACAAGTTTTTATTAATTGTACAAAAGGTGAATCATGAATTCGGCTATCTACTTTTTATATACAATTTTAAATTGAACGTATATAACCTCTAACCTATAGGCCTACTATTTCGAGCAAACTAAAAGTAAATAAACATAGCTAACTTTCTGTAATTCGCTTGGAGAGTTCAATGCAATAATATTGTAGCAAACATTCATCGCACTTAGACTTCCATCTACAGCTCGAACTGCGAATCAGTAGATAATAACGAGGGAGCGCAAAAATTAATTACAACAATTAAAGTCGAATAAATAACATCTGCTGTACGGGCAGCCTCCGAACGCTATTGCATAATCATGTTGATAATTTCATTTATCTTACTTCTCTTGTTTCCCTTGGAAGCAACCAAAGAAGCCACTGTTGGCTCAGGTCAGAATGTGCAGAGATGGGGAAAGCACTTGCTCCCACTGGCTTTTTCATTACTATTACACCTCACCTTTCGGTGAGATATTTCCAAATGCTTCCGTTCTAGTTCTTTCCGATTCGAAACAATGCTTGCTTTCATTTCTATTAGCAGCACAACTGCAGCTCGGGAAAGATTAGTTAAAATGACTTCACCAGCTGGGTGTAGCAATCTGGCCGATTTCAGCTGCTGCTTCCGGGCAGAGTGAAGAAATGATTCTCAGTCAGAACAATAAAAAAAGGGAAAACCCAGTAAAGATTGAAATATTGGACGGATGTTGGCGCTACACTCCAACACCTTTGCTTCACACACACACGTACGCACACGGGCTTCTGCATCGCTTTGAGTGGAGTGTGGCTGTTGATGGGGTGGGGATTGCCTTTAATTTTCCAATTGATGGTTCGCGTATAATTTCCGATTTTGTTTCAAGTAACATATTGCGTGAGCGAAACAAGCTGATTGGTTAAAGTTCAATAAACTTGTACTCGAATTGTTAGACTGCTGTAGTGATAATAACAATATCGGTGTATTGTAAAGTAAAATAACTAGAGAAATAAGCTAAATAATGTAATCTATTATATTTAAAAAAAAATGTTCAGAAAACTGGGTGAAATGTTGCTAATGTTTAAATAATATTTGCGACCATTCGTTAATGCATATTTTTAAAGTAGGTCCTTATAATCTCTTTTTTTTCTTTCTCATAAAATGTAATTAGGATACTAACGGAACTCACCGCCATCGTTTTGCAATGAATAATAATTTCCAATCAATCACCCTAAGAATAATCTGCAGGGTAACTGATTCCACTGAAGAAAATCAGTCGGGAACCACCTGTGGATTCATCAATCAAGAAGTGCCTTTTTTTTCACTCAGCGCACACATTACTTTTACTTTAACGGTTTTGCAGGTGATACTCAGGAGCGCTTGTGATGCAGCCCTTGAACTGGTGAAGCATCTCAAGGTGGCGACGATGATGTTTGCTTCGAAAGAAGGCCACGGCATACTCTGGCTCTGCCTGTTCAAACACTAGATACAGTGGATGTGTGTTGAACGGGACAGACATTTCTTTAATAGAGTAGCGTTCTCTATTGTTTTGCGGCAGCGTTGTGCAGATGTGGAGCACGGTATAAACATATTTTTCCTTGCTCCTGCTTTTCAATCTCCATTTTTTACTCAATGACTTAACGCTTTGAACAAAAGTCTTTTCTCTGTTTGACATCTATTAATGGCCGTTTTAATGTGCGTTTCTGTACAGTTCCATGTGTTGTCTTTCTTTTCCCTGAGACATATATCTTTATTATTAACAAACACATATTTTTAGCACTCAGTGCTGCTTGAGGAAATGTATCCATCCAGTGATGGCATCGGAAGGTCATTCCGTATGGAGCAAATGGTTTGTCACGCAACACGATTGCGTGTTCATCAGCCAACTGTCATTTTGAACAGTTTGCAAACCACGAAATTACGGAATACATTACCATCATGAGACACAAATAAATATTATTTTTAACCTCAAGCGTGCAAGAAAAAGAGTTCTCTCTTACAGGCAGTGCATGCTTGACATTTTATGCTGGAAGGTTTAAATGTTTAAAATAATTACTCCGGACAGTTTTCTTGCAATGCGCCCAAGGTTACCAACCAAGGCATGATAATGTAATCCGTCGCTCCGTTCCAGAACTCGTCGGGGAATATAACTCGTGAATAATTATCTTGACACGATGTTCTGGATATTCTACACACTTACATACGGTTCATGCTGTTGTTGTGATATGCTGCGCGAAGAGTTTATCGTACCAGTCAGTCAGTCAGAATCATTTATTGATGTGTAAGATTGACCGTTGGCTGAAGCGACGTCCACACAAGGTCACAGTTATTAGCGATTGAGTTACCGAAGTAAACTAGAAGCCCAACACCCAACGGCACAATCATGGCGTGCGTGCATCTGCTTTATGCAGGACACATGGCATGACGCAATTTTAGCTGTTTGTCAATTTCATTAATAGTTGAGCGATGCGATGGATACATTACGTTTCGAAGGTATGCTACGCTGACCGTACAGAGTCTTTGTCGGAAGCGGACTGGAGTTCTGTGATAGTTTTGTGGATGAACTATAGCATATAGAAGTGTTTGTGGATGAGCTATAGCATAAAAAAGGCTATAGCATGTCGAATATCATCCCTCCGATCTTTGAAAAAACATTATGCGAGCTGATAGTATGGTTGTTAAACTGAAGTTGAAATTATAGTTATGAGAAAAAATTAAATCATACATACAAACGTATTCCATATTTCAGTTGGTATGTTCAATGTTGTTTAAGTGATAAATTTATACGCTTGATGTAGAATCATACGACATTCACCAACTGACACTTTCGTTTTATATCAAATAACTCCATCTATCAACCGCAATCTTTACCTGTTTTATCTGCTTTGCCTTCAACAACGAACTATAAGCTAGCGACATCACGATTGACCATTGCCCTATCCAGCAACCAATAAAGATCGCTATCTACCTCGGTTGGCAAGCGCAGCTAAGAATGATGCGGATATGGAACCTTTTCATGTGTTTCGTTGTAGGGACTACAATATACAGTCGACAATCTCAAAAACTCAAGAACCGCTCATTTATAATGAGCCTAGTTGAGGATGAGTCGGATTTATTGCTCTACCCTGCACGGTGAACACAGACTCCGGTGGCTTGATGTGCTCACGGTTCAAGCTGTGGGATTCTTTATTTGTACGGTATTCATGGATGTACACAACTCGTTCGCTGAATATGGCATCATCAACGAGCTATTTCCGTATCTCAACTCCAGTTCCTTAACAGGAGCGAGAGGGCGACCGATCGAGCGAATGAATTGTGAATGACTACTGAATAAAATAAATGGCTTCGTGGTCCTTTTGGCAAATGTTGCCTAATTTTGAGTTAAATTTGTTGGTTAGGAAACATAGCCAAAGATAATCTGTTAGCCCGAAACCCGCAGAAAACGCTGTACGGTTGCTGTAGCCTCCTAATGAGCATACATGATAAGGGATAGGCCAAACTTTTTCTCATCTTCATTTGCGCTACCCAAGTGCGGATACTTCCGCAGCGGAACAATTCGGAAATGCTCGTAATGAAAAATCTTCCTGTGGGTTAGCCCGGAGCACTTCCGTTTTCCGATTAACCACATACTTGGTATGTGGTTGGTTAGCAAAAAGGCTCGTTTGCCATCGCAAACATGGCAGTTACGAAAAAGCGATGATCCAACCGCGCGTACAGTTCAGCTTGGCCTGAGGAAACAGTTATTTTGCACGCCTACGTAACTTTGGGCAGTTTGAGTGCTGACCACACAAGTTTGCAAATGCATAACGGTCAAACGTAGGGAAAGTGAAGTCAACAAGGGCTTTCGTTCCATTTCGGTGTCGGATGAAACTAGTTCTCAGCATCGTCGGCTCTTCCTTCGTACATATTCCTGTAAATTATGCAAAAGATTCTGCCACAACATGTGTTATTATATTGTTCTTCTTTTTTCGCATCAACCCCACAGCAAAATAAAAACAACGGGCAACCGGTCAAAGCTCTTAGCGGACTGAAACCAAATTTTCAGCGATGGTGTTCAACGGGCTTCAGCATGCTTTAAACACAGATAGGCCCAATTTGAAGATAGGCAAACGCACATTTCCCAAGAACGGCAACGAACCTCAGCAAACCGGTTGGTGCTTAAACGTTTGTCCACCACAATCCTGCAAAAGAGGTGGGTCGTGTTTGGGAGTTTGCTCGCTTGCCTTCTGTTATTGGATTCGGTTGACCAGCTAGAACAAACTTATCTTCATCGGTGCCAAAACTGCGCCAACCAGGGCAAGAAGCATTGTACAATAGCGAAGGCCTCGGCTGATAAGCGTTTGGACGTATTTCCACAGTCCATTGGCAGAGTCGCATGAAGTGTGTGATCCGAGCGATTGTCTCATATGACGTTTAGGTAGAGAGCCGCTTGTTCGTGGTGTGTACGAGCGGGCGATATGGATAACTGCCGTGGCTTTAGCTTCTTTCGTGAGGACTTAACGTACTTTTGTGTCCGACAAAAGTGCGTCCTTTTGTTGGGGATGGGCAGAAGGTGATAAAGGGCTGGAGAAACGCAGGGAGATCAAATCGGTTCTGTGTGGCAGTAATTTATGACCTTTTGGAATCACTGGGTACCTCATCCTCTAGAATGAGCTACTTGAAAGCCGACCTACTCGAACGTTAGCGATTTGTTCGATTGGTTGACCTTTTTCTGTAACGCCTCAGAACGGCAATCTTCGTTTGGGAGAACTGTCTCTTTATTTTTTCCTAATGCTATACGCACAACCTGGCAGCAAAACGTGTGGGAACCGGTTCCCAGTGTTGGAGTGCGAGAAAGGTCTCATAAAACTATGATTTATGTTAGTCTGTTCGTTTACTGGAGTGGTGTTGGGAAGAAAAAAATCTAGAATTTCGCTCCAGGCTAGGCAATCGGGATAAAGTTGCAAGCAAATCCGTACCCGTGACAAACGGTACGAAATAGTTCCACACTTTGGTTTTCGGTCACACTATTTTTTATTTTATACCTTTTGTACCGTTCTTTTAGTCCGTACATGTAAACGCTTCGTTCATGGTCTCCTGTAATCTCAAATCATTTTGAGTAGAACTGCTGTAGGCGAAACTTTTCCAGGTTAGAGCTGTGAGGTATTATTAGGAAATTGTGATTTTGATTTGGGAATTTCAACCGCAAAACGCTTTTGAGCGTTACCTGTGAAGAAGTTCATTGATTTTCAACTCATTAACACCATTTATCCAACGATTGCTACCCACTGTCCAAAATTATCACGAGCGCCCTTGTTTGTGACGATCATCTCATCAATGAGGTCCGGTAGGTCCTTTTCCAACGTTTTCGGAGTAAATAAGGCACACTAATGAACTGTTTTTATTTCATTGTTATGTTTGTTGCAATTGCAATTAAATATGATTGCTCAGAATCAAACAATTGATCGAGGATGGTGTATAGGGGTGGTGAACTTGAGTTGTAGAGGAATAAATTTCTCCCTGTACTTGGCAACACTTTTGTTGTGCATTGTGTACGTTCCGCACAAAAAAAGTACGTTTGTATGCAGAATGCCGAATGTTTAAACAATGAAAACCTTATTATTTTTTAAATTTTATCTTTAATAAAAAGCTGCTTCTTTAAACTTTTTAACACATCTAGGAATAATGGTTTAATTTTTTGTTACATACCATAAAGCATTTTTTTGTTACTCTATATAAACTTTGTGACACTTTGTAGAAAATAAGTGTTGTTGGTTCTTTTAAAATGTCAAACATTATTAAACTATATTTTATTACGCTTCCTATCCCAGCGTAGCTTCACCAGCCATTTTCTGAATAAGTTCACGATAATTGTGCCCGTTTAAAGTTATGTTCACCTTTTTGCCGTTAATTCGATTACCAATCTGATCAAATTTAGTCGAGCCGGCTTCGATCGTGATCCGGTGATCCGAGTTTCCACATTCTGTCTTGATGGTTTTTTAAAGATCACGGTTTGCTTCATACCCCTGGCGTGTAGAAGCGCATTCTTGCTAGAACCACCGACCACGGGGACCCGGTAACGCAATGCGGACAACTTTCAAATCCTGCCGATCCGCAGACGAGTAATAAAGCTGACGACTGATCGTTTGTAATAACAAGAGTCGAACACAATTATTGTGTCCTTCTGTGTATTAAACGAAGCTGTCTTATTATGATGGCCGCACGCAGCGGTACACGCGGTCATCACTTCACTTGCGTGCTTGCTCTGCACCAACAGATCCAACGCGTTGGATCGGGCAGATGTGCTCCCAGACAACCTGTTTGGCCATTACGGCTTGGGTTTTATATCTGTCTCGCTAGTCGGATTAATTTGCCCGCCGATGCTTGCCTCCGACGTTTATTGCGAAATAGTTGATGTAAGAATTTTTCAAGCAACATATTCGTCGCCGGCACACACGTTAAAGGTGCGTCGAATGGTCACAGTTTAATATACGCAATCTGCAACTATTTGCAGAATCCGTTCTTTTTCCATGCCCTCCCGAATGCCGAGTGGTGGCACAGGAATTACGTTCTGCTGATTGCGCTGAAATAGAGTAGAGACTCTACACAATCATTGCAAGCGAAAGAACAATGCTGCCATATTGGGACAGTTGATCGGGAAAAAAGTTGACCAACAGGACCAAGATACAGGTCTGATCGCAATCTATTTTAAGTCTTTCATTTACCATAACGTTTTGCACTGATGTATCTTCAATTCCAATTGCTCTTCTTTAGTATTCCATATCGTTACTATGTATTATGTGCATTTCAACTAGAAAAAAAAGTACTCTAGTTCCACCGAACTCCATAAGTCATGTACGCACTAGGTCTTGGTTACTGATACAACAACAAAAAAATGGCTTCAGAAATAGAAATTATGAAATAAGCTTTACGTACTTGTGTCGGACCGATCGAGTTACCTCTAGGGATGATTTCCTCACAATGATTTCCTTTCTATTCTTTCCACCAACCTGACGCAAATGTTACACTTCAAACACAACGGAAAGCGTATTCCTTTTTTGTGGCAATCCAGCACCGTTAGTGGATATGGTTCCTCTTCGTTTGCGTTATGGTCGGTTCTAATGAGCATTGTCTCTGCCTCCGCCAAGCAAATCTCGACTCCTTCGGTACGCCCGCCAAACGAGACGCTACCATAACCGTCTTTTACAGGCTGAAGCTTTTTTTCTTGCTGTTGCCTGATCCCGTAAGAACTCGTTCTCTCGGGGGGGTTCTTCTTGTTTGCACGACAGCTATGCTTGAGACGCGAGAGGTTACCTTTTTTCCGGCCAAGGGCATTCGGATGATACGGACCGGTTAAAAACGGACTACACGGAGGTAAGTTGTTTGCTGGGACACAGCAGCCGAGATCGCACTTCTCTTCTTTGGCGAATTCTTTGGTGAATTTATCGCTCCCCTCTTCCGACACGCAGTTCGCGCAGAAGAACGAAAAGCGAATAAACGAAGAAAGAAAAAAAAACATTCAAAATCACAGCTGTCTTATCGGCAAGAAACGCACTTCAGTTGCATCATTAAATTCCTTTCTCTCTCGACGAGCAATAGTGGCTCCGTTAACCGGGAGGTTTTTTTTCCATCCCTAGAAAACCTGCCACTTTCAAAAACCTGTCGTAGCGTAAGGATCAACTCAACCCTGGTCGGGATAAATCCCACTTACCTGGATGTTTGGTTGGCGGGTTCTTTTTTTTTCCTTCTCCGTTGTAACCTTTTTTAGTACTTTATTCAACAAGAGAGTTTTATTGCATTTAAGACATTTTCGCTTTCTCCTTAGAGGAAAAGCGTTCCATGAAAAACGGCCATGACACTTGCATCCGTTCAGCGCTCCAGTGTAGTGAACCCCCGTTGGCGGCTGTCGTATTCAGGAAAGTTTTGCGTGAACTAACCATCTACATTTTTATTCTCTCTGCCTCACTTACTTATTCTACATTCTTTCATTACGTGCTTACACGTGCTTTCGGGGTTCGGTGCCAAGCCAGAGATTGCAACCTCTTTAATGGGGGTGATGTTTGCGTTATTCACCTTTCCCGCGCTTGATAACGTTAGGTCCACCGATTCATCACAGATAATTGACCTTCAGACGTAGGTTCAGGGGGGAGGGGGGGGGCAATGCCGGCCTGGTTTTGTACATTTGGAGATACCAAATGTATGTGACTTTAAAAGGAACCGGGTTGAAATCAGTCGAATTTTGAGACGCCGTAAATGCAGTCTAATTGTTGCTGTTCCCTCTTTGAACCTCTGCCAAACTTGTAACGATACAACAGGAGAAACGTATTTGTATTGCTCTCTTCCACTGCTTATCGTTCGGGCAAGGCATTTGGATGCTATTTCTCGTGGCATACATTTCGTGACTGGGCGATTGAAGGATACTCTTTTTTGATTTAAGCGATCGTTATTTTTCATTGCACAGTTAAGGAAACGAAAAAAACCCGTAAAACAAAAACCGAAAAAATCGAAAAAAGAATAGCAGGATATATTTCTCTTCGTTAGCGGCGACAGAATGACAATGCATCTCATCGTTAATGTTCCGTCCCACCAGGATTTCATAATCCTTTTCCACCGACTTTCCGAGGTTCGATAATGCTCTAGTGTCGCCAAAAAAAAAAGGCTGCGCGCAACACAAATTTTGATGGCTGCTTATTGTGCAAATGGGACACATGCAAATTTATTGTAAGAACTCGTGCGCTGTAAGGAAGAAATAAAAATTGCAAAATGAAATAGAATACACACACACTCAACACATAATTCCTTGAGCGAATGTCTCCGCGGGGAGTATGGAGCGCATCAACGAAAAAGAAAAAGCCGCCAGCACACCAGAATCGTATCGCACCCTCGATGTGTCGTTAGCTGGTAATGATAATAAGAATAGCGTATTTTCCAAAGCTTTGGAGCATGAGTGCAAAATCGATAACGGTACAACGGGCTTGAAGCTAAAACGATTTTCGGAAAGAATCTTACCAGCGGAACCTGATTTCCACCGAAAGGATGTAAATATATTGCCACGATTTCCGGTTGTAGTTGTTGATGTATCGCAGTACGCGTAACACATTCGCTCGATTTCGAAACTTTGATATTTTCTTCAGCTTAGCCGAATGGTATATCGTGAGAATCGTGAGGCGAATGTGGTGCCGACAAGTAAACAAGTCTTGTATCGTGGCGCTGACGGTGCTTGGGTGCTGAACAATGAACTTCCTTTTAAAATTCTATCCTGTCGCTGGGGTAAACACGACGATAAAGGATCGCCGGGCGTGCTTTCGCTTGTCTGATTATCTAAGATGGTAAAGTGAACTTTCTAATCACCGCTCTTGTCGGCACCATACACAAAGCAATTTTTAATGCGTTTTTCTTTCCCTTTGCTAAGCGTTGAAACCCATCTTAATAACGTAACGTATCCTGCAACGTCTCCTTGTCGGGAACGGAACGCTTTCAATTGGCTGTCAAAATACGTGCCCATAGCGCCGACATATCAACAATGTCTACGATGAGTCACATCATTATGGCGGGCGGATGCAAACGCACATAAAAATTCAAAACGATTGCGCTGGGTTATGGAATTACTGCCTTTCTTCTTTTACGACTCTGGTGCGCAATCAACATCGATCCTGGAAAGCATACAAGAGCTTCTCAGTGAACATACGCCTTTGTCGGGATGGGAAAACAAAATTACTTGAAAGAAATTTAGCTCTATAACAAACTCACTACTAACGTAAACTTAAGTCAAAGCTAAACAGAAGGAAAATTGATTATTTTTCTTACTGTCTAAAACTTGCTTCAAGAGATTTTTTCGATGTTTCAATAAGCGTGTTATAGATGTCTGCACATTAAGTATGAACGATTTTCCCTTGATCCGTTGGCGTGCTTCTAAAGAATTTTCATTTTGTACGCAATTAAATCGTAAAAATGAATTTTATGGGACCGATAAATTGAAAGCCATTACAATAGCTTCTTGTTTGTCGGCTGGTTTTTTGGGAAGCATTTCAACCATTGAACGATATGGACCGGGTGCTGATTGGGGTGGACATTAATTTAAGCAAACGTTACAAACGACTACCAACATCGATGTTATTAATATTTTTATCGATTGAATCAATATTTGCACCAGTTTTACTCACGAGTCCTTATTGTTTGTTCAATCGAGCACAGTATTGCAGTTCATCACATCTCTTTTTGTACTCCATTAAAGTTATGTCCTCTGTTAAAAATTCCATAAGGCGATATACTTAAATCTATTCAATGTTTTATTATAGTACCTCGCACAATAGCAGTTCTAGTAGTTAACAAACTTATACAAATAATCCCAATCATCGCCAACGAATCCTTAAGTATGTGATGCTAGTAGTTTGAACTAAACATCACAATATTGAATTATGTTTTTTTGACTCTAGCGTGCAATTTTTGACTCGCTTCTGCACCAAACGTCATCATCGTTATCCAATTGCCCCATTACTATCATCTGCGCTGGGGGAGAACTTTTCCAAACGAGCTTTATATTTGCTCTGATTCAGTCCATTTCAGCATGGATTCGTATGACCAACCACAGCGGCAGCTCTGCAGCACGTCGTTCCCCGAACGTACAGTGAACGGATAGGTTTCAAATCATTCTGAGATCGTTCAATAAAATGTTACGATCTTGACGGGTTGCCCTCCCTCGATTGAGTGCTTAATCGACAGGGTGGAGAAATTGATGTTCTTTCGCGCTACCGAAAAAAGGCATTCGGGTAAATGAAACGAGATTTTAAAAGTTAACGATTATGCCCACAAAATTGGGCAACATGTTGCACTGCCGAGAAAAGACACTGTAGACCCATCTCAGACCGGCTTAGCTGTGTTCACTCTGCTGTCTACCAGCTAAAAAATCGCAAGTTGTTGCAGTCAAGTTATCGTTTAGCTCGTACGGTGAAGGTTTGGAAAGTGCTCAAAGTTGTTCGTAGAATTTAGATATTATAACGATCACTCTTTGAAGTGTTATGTGTGTACGTTTGCTTTGAAATTGTGTTCGAAGAAGATAAATAAAGTGTTAACGATGGAACTGTAAATCCACCCTAATAATGGCTAGTTCTCATTTTTTGTAAAAAAAATTACTCTAACTTACAAAAACAGAATAATTTAAAAATGTAGTGTTTTAATTAAGTTTAATCATTATGCAATCGAAGATAAATGAGCCAAATTAAAGATACATTTTTATGATCGAATCTTTCATTCTGTTGTAAAGGTCAGTTTCAATAGCCGTGAACCAGACAAGTGAGTTAGCTGATGCCTCTACCTCTCTGAAATATTGATTTAAATTTTAAAGCAGAAATGCTTGCAGCTTGTCCGATTTTTTCCATCGGATTTACACGCCAACTGTCCTCTCCTCAAAATTATCCAATAAACCGAAGGTGTGGAAAGAAGCCTTATCATTTTTTATCTCTGAAATTGATGCCTCAAAGGTTGAAAATCATATGGTCTGTGCATGAACCTCCGACTGCTCGGCATTCTTCGTATTTTGGCAATAGTAAACTAAAAAATGCTGGTAGCTGCTGAAAATAACTGTCTACCTGGTCTTAATGCTATAGTTGTTCATAGTAGGTTCGTTCGTATCGTGTGCCGCTGCACATACACACTCGGCTCATAAATCAGAAAAATATATTTAATACAATTTATCTTGATATCTGTTCTCCGATAGGCCCCACACGATAGATGGTTCAGACATCTATTCAGCCGAGTGAACATTTTTCTTTCGATTTTCCATCTGGATGATGGAGGAAAAAATCCATAACGGGAAAAGAAGACCCTGTCTCTTGTTTCCCTGGGTGTGCAGATAAATGTAATATTTTTCGAAGGATATTCGTGTGGTTATGGGCTTCGATCCGTTTCGCACCTTTTATGCGTGTGATCATCGGGAAGGAGCACGTTTGCCATACGTCATAGCCCACAAAAATGTTTGCTGTGATTTAGATAGCGAAATGGGAGAGATTTTGAAACGAAACTGGTTTTATGTATTTGTGTGTGTATCGAAACATTGTAATCTCGTAGTTGGTGGTTAATAAATCTTTGTATTTTACAAAACAAGTAAAAATGAAGCGTGTTAGGATTCAAACCGGTGCAACAATTAGTTTGTTTTATTTATTTATGTTCAGTTAAACGATCATTCAATATTTTGCTTTGAACTTAAACATGTTTCTGATGTAGTATTTGGTTTATTTTAAGAGTTTAAGAGAAAATTAAAATATACATGTTATATTATTTAAAATTGCTCAGAATGACCTCACCGAGACTACAACATTCTGAAGAAAAAACTTCATAGAACTTTGGTATTGCAATGTGTCTAGTTTCGAAACCATTGGCCATATCTTGGCGTCATGTTCTGTTTAACTGAAGAATTATGTTTAGCCGTGCAGCTGATTGCAATACCTTTTTATAGTTCCCGAAATTCATACTGTTCCTATGCCGATCCTACGAACGATTACGAGCTGTGCTATACCAGAACTGTTTTCAAAGTAAAATTGGTGTTGTTCTCATTCTTTTTGGCCCGTTGTCTACATTGGTTAGCGTAACGCCATGTAGTAAACCACCATGCTGCTCCATTCAAAATTCGGACGAAGTTTGGTTCGTTTTTCTCTAAATTTTATCTGCGGTTTTGTTGTTATTGTTGTTCTTTTACTTTCATCTCTGCCCTTGCAAGCTAGCCTCCGGGTCGTTTAGTATTTTTTGTTCTGTTTTTTTTGTCTTTGTTTTTTTTTTGACTCAGGGACTGCATTAGCAGACCCCGGGGCGTATGTGAAAGACTAGACCCCGGCAGCCGGCCCCGTTTAGAAACGGCTAAAAATAAACGAACCCACGCAACCTACACGACCGGTTTGCGGTTGTCGAAACGGACACGGCCGATTGCGTGAATGGTTTCCTGTTGGATGCTGTAAGCGAGCGCACCCGCGCGTGTGTTTGTGTGCGCGCGCGCCATTTTCCACTGTTGTCTAATGGTTCTGTCAGCTTTTGTGTCTCGTTTTCCGTATTGTTTAAACATTCTTTTCGTTTCATCCGAAATGTCTGATTGCTGTGTGTGGCTGCTCGTATTTTTTTATAGGTTCATTTGGGTTTCGTTCTTCCATTCGCACCCTTGCTCTTCTGGCCGATGGCCGTTTGTTTTATTTTCGATTTTTCCCGGCGCGATTTGTTGAAGTTTGAAAATTAATTACACCCATGGATTTGAAAGAAAAAAAAACTACGGTGGTGGACCATGTTCATGAATTCCTCGCTGCCAAAGGCTCATTACGAAAATTAAATAAACACGAGCAGTGAACCGTGATCTATTGTTGGACGGAACAGCTTTAAGATACTTCGTAAAGTCGGGAGCAAACTGCACGAAAGTTTTAACTTTGTTTGATGGAAATCCTTCCCCATTTGTCATGGGATAAATTCGATAACACGATAACATGACCTAAATAACAAGTGGTTAAAAAACAAGAAAACTAATAAATGTTTTTCTTTTTTTTATTTTCAGGTGAGAAAATGCTTACAATCGCTTTTAAAGGACATACATCGATGGGGAAGCAAGAAGTTTATACGTTCACAGGTATAGGTAGTTAACAAATATTCGACAAAGGCCAAACACCATATCGTATCGACGATTACCTGACGAAGAAGTCTTAATTTTATGCATTAAAATCATAGGTAGTAACTTCACAAACAGAGGTATAAAATCTTGAATAAGAAGTTTATAACTCCTGTTCAACTAAATTATTAAAGCTAACTATTCCATAAAAAAGACCTCATTTCAATTCGATGCGCAGCGGTAACGGTTCCCATTTGTCATCCTTTCCGGGAAAAAATACAGCACCCCCAAGTTTTCAAATGTTATCGGATCTTTTGTCATTTTGCTACAGTACATTTTTCTATCAACCGAACGCTCTCCGGTCCAAGCGATGCCTGAGCAGGAGCTGTTCAAATTGTCTTACCATATTCCATCTTCGTGCTAAAATATGAACCTTTCCCGGATGATATAGATCCACCTATGATATCTCGGTGTGTAGGTTCATTTTTTTCCCCACCGATTCATGCGACCTTGTTCATCCAAATCCAAACTGGAGCACGTTTTCTGAAGTGGTAAAAGGGTTGGCACCGTTGCCCGTCTACTTAACTGAACCGTCCAACGGTTTCTAATATTTTACGTGTTAAGGCAGAATGAAAACGGCTTTGCATATTTCATTTTGCTGCTGCCGTGTGCTCCTGCTCCTGCTTCCGACGTTCCGGCAAGTAGACGAAAGTAACTGAACGTCCTATGATTTTCCACGGCTAGCAGTGTGTAGCGGGCGGTGGTAGCATTAAAGTTTGGAGGAATCGTTTTGGTGGGTGTTGATGCGCAAATGCTAGATCGATGTGCACCATCGTGCCCGTGTTGTTCCGTGGAAGAGGTTTACCTCAAAAGCCATCATTGAAATGTTGCTGCCGGTGCGAAGCAGAGTATGTGTAGGTGTATATAAGCTTCGCTGTCGATGCTTCTTGATAGAGAAGAATTGCTCGCCGTTTGTAACAGGGGGACATCAGAGTGGGGCGGGTGTTAGCGAGGCTGGTGAGGAACATGACATCCTTTAAGTATTCGACATGCACGGTTGCCTTCGGTTGCAGGTGAGCGACAGGCGTTTTACTTATTGGAGTCTTTCGCGTGCCCGTTATGCCGCATGAAGTCACTATCATTGACAGAGACTCGCAAAGATTATGAATGATGGTACGGTTTCGCATAGTTGCAATGTAGTAAATGTAACGTCATACATTGATATGCTACAGCAGCACCGCAGTATGTGTGGTTTTCTGTTCCATAAGACCGAAGAATCTTACTTGAAATTCATTTTTTGAACCTTGTTTTGAGGTAATGTTGTTGTATAAACACAGACATATTTTTATTGATGCATCTGAAGTGGTTTACACGTTACAGCACCCGTCTTTTTCACTATCGTAAATAGTTTGCTGGGTGTTGTTCGCTGTACTTGATGGAAAATTCATCCGTGATGTATAGGATGCAATATTTGCTAACTACTATGAAATGAGAAAATCATCAATTATCTTGAAGATTGATCCTTATATTTTTATTTTAAACTAGCCTGTACTCGATCTCTCAAAATCTCTAATCCTTTTAAAACATTTAAAGTATTTCATCGAAACTCATAACTAAATTAAAACACCGCATTTGCGACGTCAAATAAATAACATACAAGCATTTCATGTGCTAACATGCCTCCGGCACTGGTCACTACTACAACTTGTAGCATATGTACGTTAAGTTGGCACGAATATTGGCCTCCAAAAAAACTCTCAACAATCTTCACCACAAACAAATGCCTGGCTGTGTCCCGTTTTCATCCACCACTGCCGTGCAATTGTATCCGGTCTGTGTGCGGTCATGCTGTTTGCACTGGCATGACTTTACCCCGGTTTCAGGCAACGGCTGGAAAGTGTAACAAAATGTTTGGCTTTCTTTAGCATTATTCAAACCACCGGTATTCAAATCGTTCCTGACGCCTCTCTCCCTCTTATCATCTCAAGAGAGTACACACATCAGCATGCAAACTTGTAGGTCATGATGCTACACCTTTTGGGCTGTGGAAGTTTACAATGAAATTAAATTTATTTTAAATTGAATTTTGCTGTTTCTTAACCTCTGGCACACCTCATACTGGCGAGCAAATCTGGTGTCCCGATTGTACGGTGCACTGCTCTATTTGCTCACCAGTGCGCATGAGGCACGTTTTCTAGCCAGCTCTAGAGCGAAAGATGTCAGTGTCGGTTGAGAGTTGTTGTGTGTATGTGTGCCTAGCGACACCCATGTGATTTAACTGTTTGCATTGGGGCGCATGTTAGGCTTCCGTGGCCAACAAGAGCCACCGACCGAGAATGCTTGTCGGCCCAGGCGGATATCCCATCCTAGTTTGCGAATAAACAAACTATTTTTATGTCATGAATCCCCAATAGAAAGCAATATGCGGCAAGGCGTTTCATGAAATAACTTACCTTCGTCTTCCACAACTCCTTAGTCATATTTCAAGCCGTTGTTCGTATGCCACCTACTCAGGAGGAGTAAGTTCGTTGCAATCTACTTCAATGCTGGAACCCAAAGAACACAATCATTGGAGTTGGTTGGAAGCCAACCATGTAGAGAAATTACAACGACAAAGGCTTTTTTATGCTGTTTCGTAGGAATTCACGAAGCAATCTAAGTTCTTAAATGATGCAAAACAATCTTAGTACTTTCAATAGTTAAGCAAACAGAGTTTTTCCTGTGGGTTTAATTATAGCTTGCATTCCAAACTGTTGCCAATTTTTATTTCAATCAGTACTAGTGTATAGAATAGTGTGTTGAGAGTAAGAAAGCAGGAAACAACAATCAATAACACCATGTATTCCCCATTACACCAAACACCATAATTATTTCAAAGCAAGACTTATAGGAATAATATACAATACGTATTTCTGGATAGTAATACGTTTGAAAGATTCAAATTTAAACCCAAATTGTATGCTAACTTGTTCATTCATCCCTGATGCTGATTAGCTGAGTGTGCCTTCCAGTGCATCCGTTACATCATGCATGAAATGGAAATTGAGTTTGACCAAAGTGCAATAGACGGTTATTTAATTACAACTTTAAATTCATATGAAAAAGTTGCTCGGCCCAAATTAGTGTCACGGCACGCCGCGCCAAGTTTTACGAATGAAGAAGTCGTTGGCCTTACGAGGTGTTACTTCACCGTAGGGCGTCTTTATACCACCATTTTTTTTTTACCAGGAACTGATTGTCCCTGAAGACGCTCTCACCGCCTCGAGCTTTTGCTCTGGGGAAAGCCGGACCAACTAAGAGCTAAGGACTGGTGGGAAGTTTATACTCTGTCTACATAATTATAATTTCATAAAATATAGCTCCATAAATCTTACGTCGCGCTGCACCCCTGCCGAGCTCTGGTCCCATCACATCGTGCACCGCCAGAAGAGATAGGCTTTCGTTTTCTTAAATAGCTCGGATTTCGCCGTTACTGAAACTTTTGCTCATCCTAAATCAGTATAAAAGAGGAAGAAGGTCACAGGAACATTGGCATAGAATTTGAAAAAAGTTTGCTCTGTTTTGTTGAAATAAAATAAAACCTCACTGCTTCAAACAATCCTTCTGGATTAAGGGGTCCGCCAGACGTAAAGTTGCTTATTCGAGATCTTTAAAGATGGCACAGGAAATACGGTACTAGCAATTGAAGTTGCTGCCGAGAATTTAAAGTCAAAGGTGTCAAAGTTTAAAATTAGCAATATTTGATGTACACGGAAGTTTTCGTTTTTTTCAATTACACTCACTTGCATACATTAGTTTGTTGTTTGACTTTGCAGTGGACAGCAAAAAAGATGAACAAACTTACTCCAACAATTGCGTCAAACAACTACGATTGCTGTTATTATCCAGCGCAAACGCGCCTTAGCCCGTAGCCTTAGCCGTTGCTAAGTTGTTTGTTTTGCGGGTCAAACGTATTTAACCATTTCGGCAAACATGCGCTTCCCGCTTCGCCCGTTGCCGTTGTCTTAGGTATTGAGACCTGAAGTTTAGGTACTAATTTCGACGTCAATCAAGTGCTTCAGAGCCGTTGAAACAATAAAAATCAATATTTTTATCGCTTTTTCACCATTAAGTTGCCGTCTGCTTTTTCCGTCAGAAGGCCCTTCGGAGGTTCCAAAGTTGGACGGGTAACGACGCCACCACCGGTGTTGAGTGGTGGCGACAACGAAGCAATAAAATTTGCCTCGTCATAAATTAGTTTCCTTGGCCATCGCCAAAACAGGAGGCCGTTTTTTGATTGCTACTGCATTGGCATAAACCGAACCGAATGAAGAGGGCACGCAAAACAAATCATAACCTGCGCATTTGGTCTATTTCTGAATGTTTTAGTTTTTTGTGTTGTTTTGCAGACTGTAGTGTGGAGCGTTAAATACTGCAGTCGTCCAATTACCTTCGCTTGTTTGCTCTTGTTACTTGGAAGTTGTTTACATGGGCCGGAGTAAAGCGGTGGCTGAAAGAACAATTTCAATAAAACCAGCGCTGTTTGTACCTGTTAATAACGACACGTGTTTCAGGTCGAAGGTGATAGTACAATATCGGTTCCAGGAAAATATTACTGAAAACTGATTGTTAAATGTACAATACAATGCAACATCACTCATTAGTAGATGGCACAGGAACAACAACATGTAGCCAAAAAAATTAAATTATGTTATATCATGAATTGTAGAATAAACAGCTTTAGTATATTACAACTCTTAATCTGGGAAGTAGATATTGAGCCGCATATATACTGTACAATAAACAGTTTACATTAAAATCGTAAATAAACTACAATTGCACAACTTTGCATGGGATCACAAGTATGGGCTCATGTTCGCGAAATATCGTATTCACATTTCTCTACGTGCTGATGCGTCTCAAAAGCTTCAGTGATTACCAAAAACCGCAAATACCAATCAAAAGCTGCTTAAATCTGCGTTCAAACCCTGCTCCAGCAGCCGTACAGGACAATCCTGATCGCAGCGCACACGGTTCCAGAAACAGTCGGCGACTGATAATCGTGAGCGTAAATTATGATGCTATTTGTGCATCGTAATTGCATTTTGTGGCCGTCCACCGGCATCCAAGATGAGGCCGTTGTTCAAATCGATACCGATCGTCAAATGGAATTCAGCCGGTGAAGAATGTGGTCAGTCTGAAGTCGCAAGCCAGCCAGCCAGCAAGCTAGGTAAGGGATAATTTGCATTACCTCGCGGTAGCTCACTGATGGCTGCAGCGGAAGCGTCACGGTAACAATGCTGGATCAAACTGGCAACCGGCATTAGCAACCGCATATTTTCGCACATGACGACATATATGCAATTTCGGATTTGGTGTTTGTGACCTTAAACCTTGGGATGCAGTTTGATTTCTGGCTAGGTGTAGGCTGCTCTACATTTGCTTGATTGTTTGATTTGATAGTGATGCTCGCTGCTTACTGAAATGGGTCAATACACTTAGTTCTAGGTATGGAGATGAAATACGTGAAAATTTTCGCCAAATTTATGCTGTAGCAAAATTTTCTTGATATTTAGGTGAGATTTGTAATATGTTATAATGAGGAATTAAATAGTATAAGAACAAAATTTCCAAAATCAAATATCGAAGCTTTTAGCTACATTTAAAACGTTCGAACTTGAACAAGATCTCCTCAACTTATAAGCTTCTTGAACAATGTACTTTAGGTGATGTCTAGTCTAGGACCCTTAAAAACGGTCTCTTGGACGAGCTCTCTTGGACGAGCTCTCTTGGACGAGCTCTCTTGGACGAGCTCTCTAAGACGAAGTCTCTTAGACGAGGTCTCATGGACGAGGTCTTTTGGGCAAAGTCCCGTGGTTAAGGTTCCTTGAACAAGATTCCTTGGACGATGTTTCTTAGACGAGGTCGCTTGGACAAGTTTTTTGTACGATGACCCACGGACGGTGAGGCTTCTGATGGCTACCTACTCATTTTACATTTGATCCCACCGTTGGTAATAGCATTAAATCATTGAACAATTGTAAAAAAAATTCAGTCTGCCCATAATTCCATAATCCGTATCAACAAACTGATTTGCTTTTTGTTTTGCACTGAATAAACCAGCTACTTCGTTGTGTGCTTAACTCAATCTTCCAGTTATTCTGCAAAAACTCTACTTGCAATTTTGTGAGAAAGAGTACAGTGTGGGTAGATTGTATTTTCTCCCTCTCTTTCACGCCCAGCTGAACGCCATTGGCAAATCACATTTTGGTCAAAAATCTTGGCCAGCTAACCCGAACCTTATGGTGGCTAATACCTTCGGTCAACAAACTTCCCTTGCTCAACCAGATGCTTGGTACAGTCACCTCGGTCTTACGGTTGCGGATTTTGGGAAGGATCTAACGTCTTATTTCTCTAGCAAACAGTATAAAATAACTTTTCTTCGCCAACGCTCTCGTATTGCAGAACGGGATGGGTGTTGCAATCGAGATGCTGTTTGACTTACGTTTCGGTTTCTTTTCCCAGCTGATTCTCGCATTCATTTTGTTCGGTTCGTTTTGTTTGTGTGTGTGATGATAGTGGGAGGGGAAAAAAAACGTTGAAAGTCTTTCGTCGGCAAATAGTTGCCGGAAAGAACCGGAAAATGGTAGAATAATTGAAAGCCTTTCACACGGGATGGAAGTGAACGCTTGTTTTCATTTTTTATGTTGACTAAATCAAGCTTTTTGAGGATGCATTCAGTGACTACGTTCAGTGGCTATAACCTCCGAGAGTACAGTAGAAAAACTTTGAACTAGTTTGCTGAGAGTTTGTTTGGGTGCTCGTTGTCGGATAACGGATGTACCTGTGGAAAAGAAAATGTTCGCATTATAGCGCAAATATGTTTGCAAGGTAATTGCCGTTAAGAAAAACAGTACGGTGTAGTTAGGTCTTAAGTAGCACTTTTCGGTGGCACCTTGTTTCGAATGTTTGTGAAGTTTTATGGAATGAAGGAATAGTGTAAACGTTGTGTAACATTATTTTAATTTACATTTATTATACTAAGCGACTGACAAATCAGGATTCAAAAACAGCGATTCTTACTTTTCTCTTTGAATCCTCTGTCATTCAATTTTCTCGTCCCTTTATGCAAGTGTGCACAACAATTTTGTAAGCACAGTTGATAAACTTGTGAAAACAGCCCATTCTTTTACATATAAATGTTTTAAATTGAAAATAAAATCACCGTACACTTATAGCACTAGCTCTGGTGTCACAGCCATTCGTACACTGCCGCAATGCTTCCTCCTATGTACGCATCGGTACATCGTGAAGCCAACGGTCACAACGGTCCGTTGTAGGGAGAATATGAGCGAATACGCGACGCAAGACAAAAAATGTGTCCCAAGTTTCGTTTTGATTAATTTTGTATTTTCTTTCTTGTTTTTTTCTTTTTTGCCTCCAATCCCAATCCCGGCCATCTAATTCGCGTCCGTATCATCATCACCCGCCGCTTCCGGTTCTCCCGTCGCTCTCATCATTTCCCATTACGCAGATTATCATGACGGAAAAGGAAAAAACGAAACTGGTCTCAACCGAGAAGCGAAAAGCGGACGAAAGCGAACCGGTCAAGGATTTGAAAAAGGTACGTACAAAACCGTAGGATGCTGCGGCTTAGATGTGATCGTGTTGTGTGTGTGAGTGTTTGTATGTTTTTTGCAATATTTCACTACTGTACTTTTTTAAAGCGTTACCGTCAATCCAACGGCCATAAAGGGAACCGCCCTCGGTTGGTGTCGGTGATGCGTTTTTTCTTAGCCGCGTCTTCCACGCATAATACATTCTAAAGTAGTTTTTTTGTGGATCACGAGCAAGTGCGTCCTTCATTCGTTTGCTGTTATCGTTACCATTTAACCGACACCTGCTCTGTGCTGGATTATTCCCTCTGGGTTGAACTTGTTTTGGGAACCGATCAAAAGAAAAGACCGTTCCGTGGTAGGGTTCGCTTCACATCCTCGGCTGACGTCTGCCGTGTCTGCCGACCGATTGATTTACCCGTCAGCAGGTAAACCCGTGCGGGGTTCGTGCGTGCTGTAAATCGATTAACGATCAAGCGTGTTTTGTCACGTATCGGATATTGGATCACGTTTTAATTAAACACCATCATCACGCGATGGATGTGTTCAGCAACAGCAATCAAGATAATGGTTGTACTTGGTTTTTCGACGCCAGACAGGAAGGGTACCACCATTCACGGGATGCTGGTAAAAACAGTGCTTGGTGATTGATTTTTTTCAGTCTTGTTTTGTTTTTTTCATTTTATTTGAGTTGAAGTTAGTTGATGTGTATGAGAAACGCGTTTAGAGCTAATTGTTCAACAACGTTGTCATGCTTACGTTCGGTATAGAGTGAAACGTGATGGTACTGATCGGTATTCTAAACTATCGTCAGGAAAATCTAAGGCCAACTTACAGTATTAAATCTTCTTTGGATAGTTTAGTATCTATACGCAGTGCTGACTGCTCTCTTTGGGGAAATCAAGCCAAAAAAGCCATAATTGACAGATCTACTACCTCATGAATTCATATCGAATAATAATGTGTAATGTAAGAGTATAATACCGAAGAAATGGAATTCATTTGAAGCTGAATTGATTAGTCTATTTAACTAATTTATTTGCCATGGTATCATCGCTATCGTCACTACATAATGATGTTGAGGACTTCAAAAGTAAATAACTTTTTTCCACTACTCATCAGCAGCGGCGTTTATTAACTACGCTCCCCATGTGATAAATTTTCTTACACGCTCCGACCAAAAGAAACCAAGCACGAACTCGCCCAAGACATATCCGCGACTGTTAAATTCTGGTAGTAGCATATTTTAAATTATAGCCCGGCTCAACGCGCACGATTCCAAGCGGTGAGCTGCGGTTGAATGCGAAACCCCAGCGTTGGCAGGATGCGCGTGATTAAGTAAATATCGCCAGTGCGGCACGAAGGATGAAATTGAAAACGCTAATTTATACTACAGCGAACCAGTGTGCGTTATTAAACAAGCCGTAATGAAAAAGTATGACAGCGCGCCGCTATCGCTGCGTGTGAGTGCGTTTGCGGACCAGTCGCGGAAAATCACCCCACGATGGTAAAGAACCAGAACGAACCGAACCGAATGCAAATTTCCCGCGTAACGGATAGGGGTTTGGTCATCGACGTAAATACTAAAGATGGGACGGAAAAAAGCAATAGGCTGGGCATCGAGCAACAGTCAGGCAAAAGCAAAATAAAACAAAAAAAGCAAACCTTGGCCTTATCGCTGGTGTGCTGGCTGGTGAGACTGGCGAACCGGCCATATCCTCGCCGTCGCCGATGCGCGATGGCCTAATAAAAGGCCCAACCGATCTGGGGAAGGTTATTGTTTATGACAACAATGAATGTTGTCTGGCTTGGGAAAATATGGTTTCGCATCGGCGGCGGACGGAAGATTGCAAAACGTAAAAGCGAGCGAAAAACAGTGCAAATGGTTTATTAAAGTACTGCCCCTTCCGAGTGGAGTGTAAAGTGAAAAGCAGGAAAGATTGCCTAACCGGAGGATCTTGCTCTGGTGTGTACACGATAGGCAAACTGTGTTGGTGTGGTAATATTGATTTCTTCCTTTACAATAGAAAACAGCTAGAGCGGTAAAATATATATCAAGCGTTTTAGACAATACGGAAAATCTGGTTCAACTAATTCTTTTATTTTAGTTTTGATTCCAACAATGCGTAAAGATACCTAGAGTCGTGGTTAAAACATTTTTAAACGCTATTTCCATTTAATTTAGTTAGGTAATTTAGTTTAGTTAATTTAGTTAACAAAGGTACAATTTACTTAAATAATGTTCAAATGACTACAGAGATCTTCCAGATTAAGGCAGGTAAGCCTTACAAGATCCCATTAGACTGATCACAAGACAGGCTGATTTAACTTATCCACTCAATATTCCCGTGTCGAAGGGCCCATCAAAGAACATTTAGATTACCCATACTCACATATGCCTTTGATTTGAATTCCACTCGCCTCGCGCCGGTCATGAGATCATGATCATGTCATGAGAATGAGACTGGACGATCCAGCCCTCAAAGTCTTTCTAAACCGTTTTCATGGACAGAGGAGGCTTAATAGGGCCTATTTTAATTGGAGTGTTGGCATTGATAGTTCTTCCTTAATTATTATTTTTTTATTTATTTATTTATACTTTTATTATGACGGCATGAATTTATGAACAATTTATAATGTGTAATAATTTATTTTCAAGGGCTTTACAAAGTCTACTATAATATCATTATACTTCACAAAGACGATCATGGAAGGAATATTGTTGCAATGATTGTCAGTTCATCGTGAAAGAAGTTATAGAAAAAAAGACTGCTTTCATCAATCTGACGCTGCTACTACTGCAACAAATATTGCAGTGTTACTTACTATATGTCGTCAGTGCACCAGTCCTAGAACTGGTTTCATGCTGAACGATAAAGTTTTTCATTTAATATGCATTGCTACTAGTGCAGATATTCCTTCCGTTACCTAGCTATTTTGCCCAATTTCATTACAACTTGTGTCACAAATTTACGATTATACGAAGGCTATAACTTTTCTTTTACATATTTTCCCTGAATTTATAGAAAGTTGCCTTTGTATTGGAATTAGAACCAAAGTGAACAACAAATAAAAGAAAAAGTGAATCAATTCTAAAAACAAGTGTAACATTTTCCACCAAAACAATGTGTAATGAAATGCGTTGACTGGGTGTGTGATGCCACGGCGTAGAATATGTGCTCATTTTCGGCAAAACGGCACTTCAACACCGAATTGGATGGACATTTTCCAGCTAAAGCGTTACACAAAACATGCCGCACCGTTGGCATCATCGCCGCGTACCATATGGAGTGCAAGTGCAAATATAATGAACGTATGTAAGTATGGTTCGTATTCCAGGCGAGCAGATGGATCCCGGGAAATGAATATGCTTGCACAAAAACTGTGAAAGCATGGGCAAGAGTTTATAATTGTAGTCTCTAGTAGTGCCTGCGGTTTACATCCGGCGGCTATGGATAAACTTCCTCTGCAAGAAACTCGTTCAAAGCAAGTATAATTTTTGCATAACAAACTATTCCGCTTTCTTCACAACTACAAAGCGATGCGTCTTGCCGACATGCATAAGAACTAGAAAACTTTCCTGCTGCGAGTTGTATGCCGTGCAGAAAAAGAAGCGTGACATGTTTCACAATATTCTTGTGGTGCACTGTTGTTTGGGCGTGCGTTTCAGTGCATGTAGGTTTGTAATACATTTTTTCATCCACTTTGTTTCGAGTCCTGTGCAGGTCTATGATAAACAAAGTTATTACCCATTGTGTTTTTTTTTTGTTAGCTCTAGGAGTTATAAACGAGTGTACCGTGCAAGCAGTGGAGTTTGAATATGTTTTGATGATAAAACGACATAATATACATATGGAATACAGTAGCTACAAGAATCAGTGTTTGGCATTATCGAAGTGCTTATACTTTTGTTTTTTGACAATTCTGATACTGAAACAAAATTATTCAAATTAATAGCATTCGTCCAACTTACACACTTTATCGAGGTTATACTCTTGTCCCTGCAGTTGACATCGTTTGATCACGAACAATTCATTTAAAATCACTGACAGGGGACGAAATTGTCTATATATAGGAGCTACTCTGTCCCATCCTAAACCGTAAATTGCCGTTGACCACTATCAGGAAGGCCTGTCAAACGCAGGTATCGATAAAAGCGTTTCGCTGCCGGAAAAGTTGGCCTATAATTATAGTCATCCTTTATCAAAATTCATTTCGACGTTACTTCCTCGATACACTTATTCTGAGAATGGGATAAGATGTCTTAGAGAATACAATTTCTCTGATCCTTAACATCCTCGAACACACCTTATTTTGCAAACATTTACTGGGAAAGGTTTACTAAAAGATTCGATTTGTCTTTTGATCGACATAATGCATAAGTCTTTTGACCGGTGTCATATATGTTTGTTGCAGATAAATATGTAATGTATTACACAAATGGGAGATCGATTTTGATTGTTTTTTTCTCCTTTTTGCAGGCTAAGCTGGAAACAAAAGCGCTGAAGGCAAAACGGCCCGGGTTCACCGATGAACGGTACCATGAAACATCTTACTATATTGAAAATGGTGAGTGGAAATATCGATTAATCGCGATAAGTCAAAAACATACGTCTATATGAAATTAAAAAATTTACGAGTGCTCAAAAGTAATATTGCTAAAAGCAATTAAATACACCTGTTTGCGGTTTGGCAGTGAACTAACACGGCTATTTTAATTTCTTCAACAGGCCTGCGAAAAGTTTATCCATACTATTTTACTTTCACAACGTTTACTAAAGGCCGCTGGGTCGGGGAAAAAATTCTCGACGTGTTTGCCCGAGAATTTCGAGCGCACCCGGCGGAGGAGTACGAACGGTGCATTAAGGCAGGTACTCTGACCGTGAACTACGAAAAAGTGCCAACTGACTATAGGTTAAAACATAACGATCTCCTAGCGAACATCGTACACAGGTAATTCAATCAATCGATTATTAAACCATAGACAAACCCGTACATGGAATCTTTCGTTACAAGTACAGATTTATGTTTTAAATTTTAAATTTTATGTTTTCATGTTTTTTATGTTAAATTGAAACTGAAAAAAAACTTAGAATTCACCCCCTCCTCCAAGCATACATCTCTCCATCCAGACTCCAAAACTTGTGTAACGAAATTTTCGATCAACCTTGTATCGATTTTGTACAAAACTTTGTCTAAATAAGAAATATCATGCTTCTGTCATTGTGTTTTTTTTTAAATGTTACCACGTTATTTTGCTATGTAAAATCCAACAACGATGTACAGTTCATTTATGTAACAAATTTTATTCTAATCGAATCATCTGAAACCGCTCATGATTGAGCAAATATTTTCGTTCATAGATGTCCGTTCGTTCTTTTGTTATTAGGTGCCTGAAAGATTGATGGAGTGAACATCGATTTTCGAACCCTTCTAGGTTGCAAAATAACTTTACATTATTGAGTTTTCAATAATGTTGCGAGAATATGTGTGGTACGGTGTTCGATACAAAATTACAATCGTAACTCAATGTGATTTTCCATTTGGCGAAAATTCAATACGTACTCACATACGCTCCAAGTTATCAAATTGCACTCAACTGTAAATATTTATTGCCGAACAAAATCTAACTTTTTTTAATTTAATCTTACAATTGACAGTAGAACTCCCGAAACATGCTACAAACGTACATACCTTACTGTCACTACATACTCTCTACATTTATGCTTATCCATTGTCCTGTGCTTTTGCCATTCCTTCGATTTCTTCGTTTCTAATCATTCTGCCCCATTTGCCTGACAGAAGAAATTGCACCAACTTCGTGCGGTGTATGATTGTTTTTATCAAATAAAAAAAATGAGACTAATGAGTGTTTGCTTCGAAAAACATACCTCTTACTTTGATACTGAGCGTTAGATAAGGTGAATTTATGCATAACAGTTATACCGTCACTTGCTTCGTGCTACTGCTGTAATAAGAACCATTAAATTTTATGGTAATCATAACGGACAAACTAAACGATATGAAGCAAAAGTTTTGATCACATTCCATGGTGGCTATCTCTATCATCGTTTTGTCTTGTTTTTAAGTCAGACGATTAAGTTTTTCCTACATTTCGTGCCATTAAATCAAAATGTTGAAATATTCCAACTATTTTTTTTTTCTTTTACTCGTTTAATGTGCTATTTTGAACTACATGCTTTTCGCATTGGAATGTAATTGTTTGTGTATATTTAAAAAAAAGTTGGTGCTTTTTCTTCCGTCATGCTTCGTTGGGAACTACATTATACACAATTTAACGTAATCAAATACAACCATCATCGGCATCAACCATATATCCGGCAGTTGATGATTAACGTTTGATTATATGATTTTGTTTGCAAAACATGTTTTCCTCTTTGTGTTATTTTGTGTATCGCTTGATCAGTTGATTTTCTCATTTAAATTGTTGACAGTACTTCAAACAAAAAAAAAACACCCGAACAAACCCTTACCAAAATCATCTACATATGAGTGTTGTATTTTCCAGACATGAAGTTCCAGTAACTAGTCAGCCAATCACAATAGTGCACATGGACGACGATATTGTGGTTGTGAACAAACCAGCATCTATACCAGTAAGTGGCTTAAATGACCGCCATTTTCTTTACTTCATTCAGATAGTTCTTCTTTACCTTAATTTTGTAGTGCTTGTTACGCTTACTAAAATGCTTTAAACGCGATGATACGCTGAATCGGTTACACAAAAACATGCTCATGCTTATGTTTGATTTGATTAAAGGTTATCGCTAGAATGTAATGTAAATCCGGCTTTGTATTGCATAACTAACTACAGTTTACTAATATGTTTTGCCAATTAAATGTGTTTTTGAAAGACAGTGATGAACAGAGAGAATACAAATTTGCATGCTTTTTAATACCATTTTGTTGTGCGTCATTATTGAATATTTAAAGGATGATTTTGTATACAATGATGTGTTTTGAGACTATCTGTGGCTGAAAACTAAATTTAAAATTTAAGAACAAAATTTAACAATTCAACAAAGACGCTAAAATGCTTAAAACGGGCACTTAAAATGGAAACAGTCTTACAAAAAATTGAACCAAACAGTATGCTGCATTTGAACAGAAAAACACTTGTATTGTGTCTGTTGAAAAATGGTACATTCAAATGAAATTTGACAATTCGTTGCTAAAGTTCCACCATTGTTGTGTTCTCAATTAATTTGCTCCTCTAAAAGCAGCACTGAGCTTTGAGCACTGATCATCAAAAATTCAAAACAAATATTGTGTGACATTGCCAATGAACAATAATTTGGCATTATTTATTTTTTAATAGAATATTCATTTTTTAACACTCAACTCCTTTGTAAAAAAATAAAAATTGAAGGTTAAAGCTTTTAGGTTAAAAAACTTACAATATTCCAAGCTATGGATATTATCTTAAAAACTACCGATTGCATCAGAAGGTGTAGAAAATTTATCTCTTTTTCGTTTAAAAAAACTGGATATCATACATAATACAGCACAAAAATGACAAAAATGGCTAGAATGTTGTCCACCAAGAGCGGATTGAAGATTGATTTTGAGCTGTTTCACTGTTTCTTAGATTATATCCCACCATTGCAAGAGCAACTCGAAGTGGTTGATTTGGGATTTGCAGTATTTTGGGAAAATGAAAATAATGAAGCGGTTACTGTCAGTTCAATTTCGGAAACTCCGCCGGTAGGCGATTAGCCGTCACTGCTAACGATTCCTATTGTGTATTTGTGAGTTATCTCGATGTTCGATTGATTTCACTGGGGAATAATCGCCCTTTAGTACGTGATTGGGCGAACAATTTATCCTGGAAACGGATTTTTTTCTTATTGTTACATTCTAGTTCATTTTAAAACTATAACATTATATCCTCTACTGTGGACTGCCTGTTTCTATTAAAGTTGTTAGGTTAAATTGAACTGCGATCCAGGTTTTCGCAGAATCTTTGCATAAGTTGTAAAAACTTGTTCAAATCGCTTACAAACCTGGACAGCAAAAACAACTTTTTTGCATAACAGCTACCAAACAACTCCACTCGATAGCGTTATCAAACACCGGAAAGGTTAAACGTCGAACGGAATAGCGAGTGAAATGGAAGATAAAATTATAATCTCCCCATTCATGTATGTGTCGCATCTACGACAGCATTTCTATTTGGCTTTAATCTAATAAAATATTGCAAATCACATCCGTGATGCTTTTTTTTCGCTGGTCCACAATATACTTGTGCGTGTGTGCATGAATCAAACAAAACCCCTCTCGCCGACACACACCCATGTACTCGACATACTATACATCAAGCAAAATCAATATAAAAATCACTGCAAAGTATGTTTTGTTGTATGCGTCACAAGATAAGGATATGAGAGGGTTATGGAAAATGACACAAAATTGTACGGCATCATACCGTAACAGGTCCCCTCTACTTGCGAGCACATTTTTTGTGTCCTCCGCTTAAGCTTTATGTGCTTTACACTTTTTGTTATTCACCATGGCTTCAATCTGCGATTTCCAGTCCATCACTTACTGTTTTCCCATAAAAAAGAAGCTTAATAACCCTGCATTACCGCTTCGTTCAAAGTGGTTTCACTATCAGCCCCTCGTGCCACAGGAAAAGCGAAGATTTATATTTATTTGTCTGAAGTTTGTTTACTCGTTTTGAAGATGAAGATTTCCGCTGAATGATGACTCATGCCCTGACATTTGTGTCTTTGTTTTGTACCGTTTTGTGTGATAAGATTGTCGCACATATTGCTGTGCAGAAGTAATATGTGTCTGAACAATTTAATAGGATCGTCTTTCGTACACACCAGCATCATTAACCCTGTGATGCCTGCAATGCGCCGCCTAAGCAATAAATTGAAAATATATAAAAAAGAGTTTTTTCTTCGATGCTTTTGTGTTTTTTTTGTGCGTGATATTTGTGGTTGTGTGAGTGTGTGAACGTTGATGTTTGTTATTAAAACTAACTGATTTTTTTACGCTGCTCAAAACCGCTTGACATTGACAATATATCATCGATGATGGAGGCGCATGGTCGTTGTCAACATGCTTGTTACGCAGCATGGAACGACTAGCTTAAACGCACAGCAGTTGAAGGATACGAATGCTGTTGCAGTGAAATTCATACTTCACACCAAAACTCAGTTTGAAATCGTTCGCTTTCATGCACGTTTCATTGTGACTGTGGCAATGATACATCTTTCTAAACAAATCTACACACAAAACACATAAACATCCAAACACAACATCACCAACATTCACATCGTGCTTATTATCGGGGCACTTTGATTTATTACTTAAAAAATGCTTAAGCCTTTTATTTTAAAAAGACTTTTGAAAACAAATTCCCTGGAGTGAACGAATGTTGCTAAATTATTTCTAAAAATCCCTTCATTTGGATTGCTTGTTTGGATTTTATTGAGCATACGCTAAAAGAAGCTTCATGAGAAATGGACGAACGTACAAGTTAGCAAACGAATAATATTGCTCTGGATCATACATTTATTTCTTTTTCTTTTTATTGCACTATAAACAATCATCAGAATGTTGCGGTTTTGTCAGTCTGCGGACTTCATGCAAAAAAAATCTCCCTACTCCGATTTAAATCCAGCTCTCACCAACTATATCATATAATAATTAATCCCTGTAACAACACAAATGACAGCAATGAACGTGGCTGATGAAACCAAAGATAAAAAAATCCATTTTTAATAACACTGATCTATTACTCTGCCCGGATGTGTGTATGTGTGCGTGTGTAACGGTGGCTGCACCTGGACGCCGATCGGATTCTGTGACTCATGGTATTGATCCCCCCACCGCCGTCATCATTCGTTGCAATGAATTCGTGCCACACATGTGAACCTGCCGACCCTGCGCAACCCCAAACACCGGATGCTGGTTGCTGTGCGCTAAAATCCCACCACACCACGGTTGTTCGGAAACAATCCGGAAAATGCTCTCTTTGTGTCTCGCTCTCTCTCTCTCTCTCTCTCCACATCGGCACCTTGACGCCCGTTCTGTGTGTCTTTTCTTATGTTGGCTATTGTTCACTCGTACCCGGCCGCAACAGACACGAGACACCCGTGCTAGATCATTCAATAAAAATAATCTATGTCGATAATGATCTCGTAGTGCTGGACAAACCTTGTTCGCTGCCGGTGAGTAAAGTAGTTTGACAGAAACCACTGCCCCATGCAAGATTGGCGAGTGTTTATCGACCTCCACCCTCACACCCATTCCCCCAATGCCTGCCCTGTGTTTGACTTCGGGTCCCCTTTATTCACTGTGTTGTTTTGGTTGAAGTCGCACTTTTGCGCCGATTTGCAACAAGTACAGCAGTCGGTCGGCGGTCAGCAACTGTTGGAATGTGTTACGAAACCACACTGCGATGCTGGATCCGTACCTTACTGAAAACCTCAAGCAACGGGGAACGTCAACAACATTCTTACCCATCCTGGCTCTTCAACCCGAGGCGAGCATTACCAGAGCAAACGAAACAACAAAACCAATGGAATTGGTCGTAGTACATTCCTGTAAAAAACCGTTCTGAGACTGACCATATGATTACTTATGGTCTACAAGAATTATTACTATTTATATATGGTTTGCACGCTTGATAAACTTTGTCCAACTAATAAAGAGCATGTAACTGATGATGTTCTCTTCAAGACTGGCATTTCATTTCATATGCTATTATCGGTAAGAAATTTCACCCCGAGCCTTTTGAAACTAACAATTTATCTTAAGTCAGCGATTAATGATAATATTGCTAAGTATGCTCCTCAAAGCCTTAAAAAGCCATCTAACAAAGACATCACAGAAGTATACCTAACAGTTTCCCCAAGCATTAATAAACGATGAAATAAAGATTGTAATGTGTGTGTCAGAAGAATGTTCTCATGCAACCACACCAAATGTGTCCCGTAGACGCAACATCGCGGCAACATCGTTGAACGTTATCAAGTTTACGGCTATTTTCTTGCCGTACACTATCATCATCCACTTCGTAACACTTTTAGTTTGAGCAGTTGTGAAAGGAAAATTGTTTTCCCAGTACAAAACCAACGGTAGCTTCGACGTCGAAGAATTGCCTTTCGCCCAATCATTCCCTTGGCGACCATTCGGGGGGCTTTGTCAGAGCCCATTTCTTAGATAAATTTTCATCTTTATTCGTTTTCGATTTCACTCTTCCGCCTTCGTGTCGGTACCGTGGGTCGTGTGGTAACGAAGTAAAATTTAGAGGCCATCCGTTCGAGTCGCACTCTACCCAATCGGCAGCCGGCCCGATGAGATTTGAGCGGCTGGTCGGCGAGAGGATGGAAAAAAGTTAGTCCTTTAGTAGCTCTATAACGATTCACTGCGGATAGCATGCAGGGCTATCAAGGAGCGAGTAACGGAAGCATCTTTTCAAATTGAAGAACCCTCGCAAATCGGATCGATGCCTTACACTGTCGGTCGTTTTGCGTGGTGATGATGGGAACGCTAGCAAAGGAGAAAAAAAACATGACACACAAAGTTAGGCACATCACAACGCTTCGTCTGTAGCAATCGAGTCGAATCCAGCCGTGACAGTCAAGCGGATTCGAGCAAAAGCTACGTAAAAGTTTCCGCTCACTGGAAGAGGCTGTATCCGGTTTCAGATTTCTAATGATTTTGTTCGCATTTTATTGAGAGCGATCATTTTTACGGAACAAGTTCCTTAGGAAATGGGTGAGCTTGAGCTGGCAAATTTGTAATGCGCACACAGCAATTGGAGGCAGTTCAGTTTCTGCAGAATAAAGCAGACCACGAAAAACTATTTTATTAAAATTATCAATAAATGAGTTGGAATGCCCCTCGTTTATAGGAGTCAGCTGCTCGAAATTGGCACGTGTCATTTATTACTGCTCAATTCACAGTATTACAAATCAATTTATTACTGTCCAATTCATTCCCACTTTCGTAGAAAATGCATTTGAACAAAAATGTACCTTTTTCCTAAAATAGTTGTACAAGTTTATTCTCTACCTTGTTTGAATGACAGTTGCTATCGTTGGCAATCAAAGGAAGTTCACCATTTTGGCACACCTAAGTTGAATCAATTGTGCTATGTCACTCTTCATAAACCCGTTGTCAATTTCACCTATAAGAGCCACCTTCCGGGTGATGTAAGGTCTGCATCTATTTATGAAGTCAAGTGAATCCTTAATAAAAAAAAACAAACGCTCATAATACTTTCGATTTCTAAATTTCAAATAAGGATTAAGCGACGTTTAAGTTGTGTAATGTGAAATAACTGCAACAAAACCACGCTGTTCAAGGATTCGACCTGGGTCAATAATCTACTTACCATTAGCAATAAATCACACAAATTAACTTAATTTCATCCTAAGCACTCCATGCCTTAGCCGGTTATCCCTTATCAGTTTGGGGACAAGTTTTCTGTGCCAGTAATTAACATGAAGATATTTATCAGCAGCACGTAGCAAAAATCGTAGCCCCTTTTTTATCGTTGGCCGCTTAGTATCCTGCTTTTCTCTACCGGTAGTCCATCCCCATGCCACTACGGGGGTTTGTCTAATACTCAGCGGGACCATAAAAAACATCCTTAAACCTGCATCAGTGTTTCTTTTCATATTAAGAAGATTATCCCTTTTGTTTTGATACCGATAAGCCAGACTTTGGGATTCATTACCGGGACTTTTGCGTTTAAATAAATTCAATCCCATGAGCTTCTGGCACAAATAACGACACAGAGGCAGAGTGTTTGGTATCGTTGTTTGAGCTTCCATCCCGTACGTGGCCGCACGCACGTGTACGCACGAGGTGCGCCGGCAATAATGGGAGAAAATTTAAATGCGAAAGGTATCTCCCTGTTTCGCCCAGGATCACTTTGTAGCCTCTAAAGCATCCAGCACACCGCTGGTAGATAGTATTTCGCGTATCAAACCGCCGTGCGGTCGGGATGTTTTGCTGGATACTTTTACTAGGTGTGTATCCTTGGGACAGCAATAAATTTCAGTCGATTTATGGGAGGCCACCGAACGGCGTATAGCGGGTGTCAGGCAAATTTCAGCTTGATTTGTTGGTTTTGACTTAAGGACCGAGAAAAAGGGTGCTAATAGGATTACCACCGTCCCGAATGATGATTACATACTTTGTGTACCCTGTAATGCCCGCCTTGTGAACGAACACATGTGCAAAGTATTTATAACGATTAGTGAGATCCAGCAGAGACGATAAAATGTGTTGTGATAGTTACAGGGAAATATTCATTTTTCTGCATTTTCAGTTGAGGCAACCACTTTGGCTCGTAATTGAATAAAGGAAATGATGAGCTTAATTTCTATTCAGCCCATGGCAATCCAATATCGACCGAACAGTTGAAAAGCCAATTAGGGGGAAGGGTGAAACTGACTTCAAATTGACTTTAACGATTAAAAATGCAACACTTACAAACGTAAATATGTACAATAAGGTTACAAGGTTAGGTGATCTGATATTTCTCAATATTATTTTGCTGCTACGTTCGAAAGCAACATTCATTACTATTCTCCCCAACAAGCCCAATTACGTTGCAGATGTTTAGTGATTCAACGAAGGAATCTCACACTGTCTGGCCGTAAAAGGAGCAGTACTGTACGTCATCAGCTAACTGTCCTGTCTGTTTCGAGTTGAGTAAAATGAAGCAGTAAATATGTGGTTGCATGTTGTTGCTCTATCATAATTTAGCTTCATGCCGTATGAACAGCAGGAATGTATCTCCACACTCTACCGAAGCCCAACGGTAATGAAGCTACAGAGTCAACACAGCAGATGCAAAAGAGGGCTTCGACTTCGAAAGCGAAATAGTTTGTTACACGAACAGTGCAATCGTACGCCACATCAACAACACCGCACCTACGTGTGAAACCCTACCGGCATGCTCGCGGCTTGCGGACGTCTGGCTGGTCAAAACGGATAACGATGCTCGTGATATCGTTCCCCCTGAAGCCAGTACCTGTTTGTGCCACAGGATTCTACCGAACACTACCGATTACTCCAAGGAATTTTCACGCCATTAGTATTTTGTCAGGTGCACTGGGCACTGAACGTTTGCATTAACATTTTTTTTATTGCTGTTTCGTGCTGGTTCTGTGTCTCATAATTCTTGCAAATAAAACCAATCCCAACCTTTAGTACGCTTTGCCCGGACGTTCGGTTGCGTGCATACCTCATTAGATGACGGATAGATTTGACCTAATTGCTAAGTGTAATGAGTCAAAATGCAGCACTTGTGCAGTGTGGAGCTACTGTGATGCCATTGCCTTTTTTAAACCAGAGGAAATCGTTAAGGCTTGTAACATATGCAACACTATGCATTTTTCTACATAAATAACATAAAGCATTGCTGCGATAGTCTAGTTATTTGTTAAGGAAATAGAGTTATGTATCGCTTTTTTAAATCTATACTCTGAAAAAGCCACCTAACATACCAACCGAAATCAAATCAAACACATGAGTACGTTTTTCTTCCTTCGATTTGCATTCTGAAACTAATCTTACTAATGTCGTTTTTAAATTCATTTTTTACCCTTAGTGTGTTTCTGCGTTGCTTTTATAACGATAAACTTATAATTAATTTACTTTCTTTATCTTTACAACATTCCGGCATTCAAATACATTGAAGTTTAACAAAAAAAAAACATAGAAACGCATAATACTTTTCATCGCATTTAATGCATTTGTTTGATAGTTTTCCCCCTTTCCTTGTTATTTTAAACTGTTCATTATCCAACCTTCATTCACTCGTATAATGCCAATAATTGGCAGTACAAACCATCTCCAAAATGCGACCGAATGCGACTGATTACTAAACTTTACCGCTTGCCTCGCATCGCACCCAAGGTACATCCCTGTGGACGTTACCGTCACAATACGGTCGTGTTCATCCTGGCGAAGGAGTATAATTTGAAAAATCTCCGCACCATCCATCGGCTGGATCGGCTCACATCCGGATTGCTGTTGTTTGGGCGCAGTCCCAAGAAGGCCCGCCAAATGGAACACCAGATCCGGAACCGGCAGGTGCAGAAGGAGTATATCTGCCGGGTGGAAGGCGAATTTCCTGAGTAAGTATTGCGATCAGCTTCTCCATCGGTGAAGAATATACGATCAGAGCCGCATCAGGCCGCTGCGCAAAGATGCAAATTGATTGCAATCTCATGCATATCGTCCACGTCCGTTCAATCAATCGTCTTGTGCTAATCGGATGAACGATTCAGCTCCCGATACTGGGAGTGGGTGTGAACAGTTCTACCGTCGTGTGTGTGTGATTACATGCGAAGTGAATTAGCTCGGTTGATGCAGTATGTCGGTGCCGTGATTTAAAATCCGATTGATAACCATTCCGAACCGAACCTGGCAGTTGTAAGCTAAGCCGGAAAGAAATCCGATTTTCAATTAAAACGAAATTGAATTCTTTTTTCGCATTTTGTTTGTTTATTTTTAACGTAGAGAATGACTGCGATTACATTTCAATTTTTTACTTCATTCACTATCAACCATATTACCAAGCATTGTTTGGTTTCGCTGGAAAATATGGTCGAGATTGTTTTGTTTGGGAAAAATTGCCCGAGCTTTAATTGCTCACATGATTACGCTGTGTAATGAATAGTATAGGCTTTCATTACGCTCGTTAATTAACCTTGTTGTTTAAATTAATTTGATAGCATCAGATTTGTGTTTCCTGTAATTGAATCCTTAAAGTAGCTGCAACGATTACAAATCGAACCAAATTTGAGATGTATTGCCACACTTAATAACTTAATTTAAATGAAATTAAAGTACTGCTTTTTTCCTGTGGGCACCAAATGGCATGCATTAGAGGGCCGTAATGTGGTCAAGTTAATTAAATTGAATTTGCTAAAAGTTGTGGACGCATCGCTTAACGCAAATACGATTCAAACGCACGCCCTACATCACCGTAGTAGGTTCCCCATAGGTGGTCATGTAATGTACGCAGTCTAGCCTCGACCTCGATCCTGTCGGAGTTTTTTTTTCAACTCATAAGGATTCCAATTATGTGAGTTAACTGATAGTGGAAGCACTAACAGGGACGGAATGCTTACGTTGCTGAAAGCTTCCAACTCCACCGCAGAAAGTCTTTCGAAGGCAGCACACTATGCTTCATCGAGCGAGACAAACGCTAATGGAAGCTGGCGACGACGTTCAGCGCTACACGAACGCGCACATCCATCGTCCGTATGAAGACAGCGCGTGACATGTGCAGGGTAGTAACCCTGGGGAGGGGGGGCAGAAGTCTCAGGACTTCTTGCGAATCTTCCGGGCGGTGGAAAACTGTGTCATTTTAGTCTTGCCACATCACATCGTCCAAGAGTGCGCGATACGTTGTGCGGCAGGACGGTTTGCGTTTGATTGAAACCAATGGCGATGGCTGAGAAGAAGAACGTATCGACTACCCGCTGTGGACTTTTCTGCGTGACTATGACATCAGCTGATCAATGTGGCTCGCAGTAGTGGCGAGGGAGAGACTGCAGGAAGTCGGCCAGACGGACAAGATTAGGGAACCCTCAATTCCTGCTGCGTTTTTGTCTGAGTGTTGTAAGGTTGTAGCGTGGCTAGAGCGGAGAAAGCCGGACGTCCGACCGGATGGACGGATGGAATTGATTCAGTTTTAGTTTGACTTTCGTGCTATCCCCCTATCACATTTCCACTATTTTTGCTTCCCCTTTTTCTAGCGGCATCATCGAGTGCAAGGAGCCCATCGAGGTAGTCAGCTACAAGATCGGTGTGTGCAAGGTTTCTCCCAAGGGTAAGGAATGTACGACCACATTCCAGAAGCTCGGTTTCAACGGCAGTAGCAGTGTCGTCCTGTGCAAACCCCTCACCGGTCGGATGCACCAGATTAGGGTGCATCTGCAATATCTTGGTAGGTGCTTCCCATCCCCTTCCATGCTGCTTGTTTGCGCGGCATGAATCAATTTCATCCGGGGCAAGCAGCCTCTTCAGACGCCTAACCCCCACCGCCCGTAAGACTTTATCTCATCCGTCCCGTTTTCCTTCCCATTTCGCCTGCTGACCACCATTAGGATATCCGGTAGTGAACGATCCTCTGTACAACCACGATGTGTTCGGTCCAGCCAAGGGCCGTGGGGGCGATATCGGTGGCAAAAGTGACGAGCAGCTGGTGAAGGATCTGATCAATATTCACAATGCAGAAAATTGGCTTGGCATCGACGGTGACTCCGAACTGTCAATGTTTAAACCGATGAAAAACGATCTGGACGATGTGAAAGGTAATTGAGGGTGTATCTTTTTTTCTTTTTATTTACTTCCCACCATCAACCATTGTTGCGCTCCGTACGATAATGGATCACTGCGAACATCATCCACTGATTGCATCAACGTGTACTATTTCTGCCTACAGGACAAATTCTATCGGACGATGACTCGGAGAGTGTTTCCCGTGAGGCATCGCCCTGTTCGGAAAGTCCACGGCCCGTATCGCTTGGCAGCGAAAGCCCTCATGAGAATATGTGCGCTTCGATGCTAGTCCCTAACACGCTGAGCGCGGTTAGTAGCGCCGGTATTAGCAACAGCAACAGTGCCGTCAGCGCAGTGGGAACTAACACCATTTTATGCAGTCGGATGCAGTCCCAGAAGGTAATTCAAATATGCACGTGTTAACTTTAAATTATTCTTCATGCATCACACAACAGACTAGAATCGTTCAAGCAAATGTATTCAACTTCTAGGGAGGAAGGTCGCTTGAACGTTTTCATTAACTTCCAAAGATACACATTATCGTATGTTATGAAAGCATAATTTCTGCCTATCAATCGCAGTTTAGACAACGTCACAAATATTTATACATCGAATTCATCGACCACGGAGGTGTCTCAATCAAAACTTTGCTTGCATAAACATTCGGTTATGCTACGAAACGATTGAACATTTTCCCACAGTGTTCTCGAATACACAAATATTTGGTGCCCAAAGCAGCACGAGGTGATAATCACGCAAAATTCTAAACACAAACACAAACCCTTAACGCGATGCCGAGCGAACGATGCACGGTGACGCACTTGTCAGATTTGCTCATTTAATTTTAAATAATAAGAGTAATTCGATTTTCGAGGTTCATTAAAAACTTTGCCCGCCGCTTCTTGTCGCATGTTGGCAAAATCTAATCGTGATATCAGCTCGGGCCAGGAATGGAAAAACTTCGTGTTATCGCGATACGAAGATAATCATTCGTTTTCCATGCAAACGCAGTTCACTTTGGGGCTGAAGAGCGATACAGAGAGGGAACGAAAGAAAAAATATGCCACAGATTAAGTAGAGCAAGCGAGAGTTCTTGGACTGGAAGCTAAGCTTTTGTGGTTCAAATGTTGGGCACCAGCAGCTATTGTTTGGGATTGGTTTTAAAGTTAGAGACTATGTTAAGCTGATCAGCGTGTTAGTTGAACAGCTAAAGGTGACTCGAATGCATTTTGCGAGACTATTTTTTAAACATATGTGTGACTGTGACCTTTACCATTTGCTTTATTTATAGTATTATGAAGGTTTTTACTAGCATTCTTCTCCGGTAGAAAGGCTTGTCACTGACCAGAACCTAGAAGACCAGACCAGTTATAAATGAATCTTTTTGCCTATTCTTCTCTTTCGCCAATGTACGCCTGCATCTTCTGGCATTTCATTCAGTCGCCGGTGATAGAACGAAGGAAATTAAATTAAATACCAGCAGTATCACACTTCACTTCTGCCCGGTGCTCGGTACGATTCGCCTATGATACTCAGAACAGAATTCGTAATGGTTTGGCTCTTTATGCCGGTGCTAGTCACTGGCACTGACAGTCGCGCAACGGCCCGATAAGATGCCAGCCCTTGTCATGTCCAACCTGTTGAAAACTCTGCCCGCAACACGATGCGCTTACCATACCTTGTGGACCAGCACGGAGAACTATTTCAATGATAATGATCTGGAAATGCCATCACCATTTATGATTGCGGAGTAATATCTTATCGGAATAAACGAGCAAACATAAAATAATACGCTGGAAATGGCTGTTTGACACAGCGAATCCTTTTCGCGAAAACCAACGCCACACTCGGAACTACGCACAGCATGTTAGATAAGCATTTTCCCTTCCTTTTGATGATTTCGAAGGATGAAGAATTTCCATGGAGTTAAATTCAAATTACGTGCTTGGTGGTAACAACTTCCGAGAACACAAACCCCATGATGAGTTCGCGGAAACTATACGACGAAATTTATTCTTAACCTTTGTGACTGTTTTCGCCAACGGTATCGCATCAGCATTTGCGTAAAACCACCTCCGATTCGTGATTCTCTCACGCCAAATATTGATTTTTTTAAGCTGTTATGGCTCCACAATGACGCAAAGTTGTTTAAATATTTAAATCAGGTCCAGACACATAAGTATATCAAATTATTTCACAAAAGGGGCAGAAGATGCTACAAATGCTGCCTATGAAGTGACACTGCCTGTGATAACATGGGGCAATGATAAGAGACGTAGTGATTTTGATTTGTTCACTGACGTTCACCGGGTAAGTCCATGTGTATCGCCTGAAGCGCTCAGATATTTCCCTTCAAGCTACTCAAACGAGTTTGCTCACTCTACCATCACGCGTAACTTCCGTTGTGTGACTTTAAGAAAGCTGCAATCAGCAGAAACCCATAACACGCTCTGCCGGAACCGAACAACAGACAAACGCATTCGGAACACGCTGTGTGTGTGTGTGTATTTCTTATCTCTCCCACAGGCGTCAAACGCACGAATTATAATGATGTTTATTCAGCTTGGGCAAATAGGACTGTAGCAGAAAAGTGAAATCATTGATGTTAATTAGACGTAAATTAGGATCTCTCGTGCTGGTTGGCGATAGTTTTGCAAGAATCCTGCATGCGTAATAACCTCAGATTCTCAACACAACGGTAACAACTTGTTGTCGGGAGCAAAATCGGTGAAGAACCATCAGCTAGATACTTAAGAAGCTTCCCAAGTAGCTTGAACGCAAAATCAGTTGGTGATCTAGATCGAATGCAGGCACGTATTCGACATTTTCAAATCAAAGCTAAACAGTTTAACCTAAATACCCTATTATCCTTCAGTCAATAACCTAATGAGGCTTATGAGACACCGAACTGTCCATCCTCATTTATGATAAACCCTCCGATAATCATCGTATTAATCTTTCTTGCATTGATGTGCAGTGAGAAGCAGAAATTCTCTCGGCGAATTGTGCACAGTTTCTGAGTTCGGGAGAAACATTTCAACAACCACTCGTCCTCGTGGCATATCGACTCGGTGAAGAGAAAGTTCTTCCGGCTGCATTATGCAACCTTCGTTAAATTTACTGAGCATCATAAAATCTCGCCAGCACATAATTAATCCCCATTTCCATTAATCTCGCTTAAGGTGTGTGCTAAAAGGAAATTTGAATTAGTATCGTACCGTGTGCTGCTGCCCAACAATGTCCCCATTTGTTTGTGCTACCCATTTATGTCCCGCCCCCTCCGTACATTGATAACGGCAAAGATAATTTGTTTGTATAATGATATTCCTGGTGGCATTACTAATTCGATTGCCCCACATTCATTAGCAATGGCCGACCCGGACGGGATGTTACTCCATTTGTACTTTTCACCAGCGTGCAACCGGATTTAGGCATCGTTTGTGTAATGTCTCGCCGGACTGAATGGAATGTGTTTCCAAATTGTAGAATTTGGATGCTTTTGAAACATTGGCCGCCCCGTAACATTGGCGCCATTTCCCGTTTTGGTTGTTGGTGTGTCGGTTGAACCCCGGTAAGCGGAACGAAATGGTTTGCTGACCATCTGGCCGAACTACACAAACGATGCAACCGAAAAAGGAAGAACCACCCATTTACAACCCCAAAATCTAATATTAAAGAGGGTTTATTGCATTTTCGGCAATTTGCTGCGATATTATTTCACTACTACACATAACCTGATTAGTATCTCATTATAAATAGATACTGACAATCCGGCCTACATCCCGTTTGATAAACCCCCCTCTACCAACAACCATGTGTTTGCAGAGTAAAGCAACGGTGTATAGTTTTGTGCTGGGCATACGCTCCAAATTAAACCGTGTTTGGTACTGCTCCTGTGCACGCCGTTCGGTTCTCTGCCCTTCGTTGAAGGATTTATGAGCCATTTGGGGACCCTTGCACGGGTGTCCAGGTTCGGAATATTCAATTTAAATCCTGGAAAAGTGCATACCGACAGCAGTGTTGCACTGGTTGGGTGTTGTGTTCTACACTCTCTAGGAGCGAGGGTCATAGAAATCTCGATTTTCGGGTTTTTCGAGTGGTTTTGGTTTTAACACACGTGCTATAGGCGTGTGTGTGTGTGTGGGTAAAAGTGAAACAAACTGAATGTGACCATTATTACTCGGCGCACTCAGTCGTTCGAGTCGCCAGCACGAGCACAGAAAGACGAAAGGTTAAAGGGTACAAAGGTATAACCAGGACTTAGTGGTTATTTATACTAATTTTCACCGATTCATTGGCTGGTCGTGCAGCAACGACAATGGCGTACATTTCGTTCCTCGGTTTGTTTGTCATGTATTTCTTGTGCAATGTTTGTCTGGCGTTTACAATGTGTGCATCGACCACATTTTCCTGGGTTGTTCGTTTGAAGAACGCAACCCAAATGAAAGGATGATCTACACTGTATTGCACCATTAGCTATTTGAAAGTTGCTCGCGACGAACCACACATAACATGTGCCAGCAAATCTTGAGACCTCAAAAATACGAATTATTTGTTTGAAACAAATCTCATCATTCCTTGGTTAGCAATTCCCCATCCGTGTAATTCGTGCAGGGTGCACTTCTTAATACTCAACACAACGGCCAAAAGAAACCGCCCCTGGTTAGACGCTAGCTTTTCATAATGAAATTTGTGTATGTGTTCACAGCGGAAACCGAAATCAGCTTGGGAATGCACTAAACGTGCCACAAGTCCGTCCCCAACTGCGGCAATCGCACCCACCGGTCAGGTTGATGAGGCAGAAACGGTTGCATTTGAAGAGTGCAACAAATTGGCAACACCAGTAGCGACCAGTGTTGCCACCGTTACCACTGCTGTTGCTGGTACTACTGCTGACGTTGCCGCTGCTGCTGCTGCTGCTGCTGGTACTGCTGTGGTCGTTGATGCTAATGGTGCAAATGTGAGTTTCAGGCTAGGCTGCACCAATGTGTTTCGGCTTCCTCCCTACGTACCCTTAGATTGCTTAACCTGTAACCCCGGACAACGCCATTGCCCATGTTCCACACCCTGCCAGACCTACCACCATGTACAGCAATGGTTCTGGTCGTTTCATTTAGTGCGATGCTACTACTACTATTCCCATCTTATTGCGTTCGCTAACGGTGAGCATCTTGGGTTAAACCAACTATCCCGCGTCTGGATCCCGGAGAGAAGCAGCAGTGGCGAATTATTAAGTTTAAAAATGCATTAACCAAAATTGCTTCCACTGCCCGGTATCTAATCTTTCATGATAGTTGTTGAACCCTATAATCACCCAATCCAATTATTGATTGCGTCCTTCTGCCTTTGCGGAAAGTATCTTCGTCCTGTGTTCTACACCCCTCCCACCTAGTAGGAGTCGTTCGAGTGTCGTGCTTCACTAATACGCCGAGATACCACCGGTTCGGTTATTTTGAAAGCTTGTTCGCCATTGCCAAATCCCCTAATCTTATCGTAGATTACGGTCAGCTACAGCATCGCATTAACAACAAGTGTGTGGCTTGTGTAGTAGAGAGTGTGTCCCTTTGTTCACACATATGTATGACCGCGGGTTCAAATCAAACAAGTTGACCCCCCCGGAGAGCAAGGAATGTTGTACTGCCCGTGAGCGTGTGTGTTTGTGTGTATATATGTGTTTGGTTTAGTGTGAGTGTGTGTGTTTATATGAATAAGATTTTCAACTTTTCCTGTTGTGTTATCCTTCCTTTACCCATATGCTCCAGCTGAGCAAAGCGTGTGCCTTTTTTTCTCTCTCTGTAACCATTCCATTTCCCGTCGGATGGAGCTTTCCTTTTTTTCTTATTACATTCTTTTCATCGGTTTACTCGTTTGTTTTCTTTACCTCCCCAACAAACACACCAGGTCACCGTCGCCACCCAAACAGGACACGAATCGCCCGACTTAGCCTTTAATCCGGATAAAATGACAACCGACAAACACTGCTACGAATGCAAAGTGCGGTACCGCGATCCGAAGCCACAGGATTTGGTCATGTATTTGCACGCTTGGAAGTACAAGGTAAGTTGTGAATTGTAGATTTTAATGACATTAATGATAATGATACTAGCGTCCATATGACACACCGGTGCAAGGGGTGCCACCCACTGGCCTACGATATTGCGATTTATACCATTGGCGGCTGATTGTGAACATAATATAATTGAAGGCTTCATGAAGTTGTTGATTTTCTGGTTCAATTCACGCTTGCGTTCGCGCAAGATTCTCCGTTAGCGGGAGACCATTTCTTTATCCTCTCGTTTTAATAAATAATTCATTTCTTATGTACACTGGGTGGGGGAAAAAAGTTAATGGATTGATAGATTAAGTATGAACACGGTTCCACAGTGCTTTGTTTCTATTCAACGGTGTGTGGTAAAAAAAAAATCGAGTCCTTAGCAACCATCCACATTGTTCGCCAGCTGCACAACCATGCGCCTCCATTTCCGCATTATCATCCGGGGTGCATGCACGGTTGACGGGTATGGTGAAGAAGCAAAATAAATTTATTAAATCAACAACCGTGCACAATGATGATTTAAATTCTTCATTTACGCTCCTTGAACGTGTGTGAGAAGGTGAACAAATTCATAAAAAAGGAGTGAGAAATTAAGCACACCAAAGCTCGGACACCACGGCGACACATTCGCGTGTCACGCAGATGACGTGCGCGTCTGTCGTGAATATGAAAAGGATAACACGCCGGCTCGACATTCGGAATTGTGTTCGCTTATCATCACTCGGTGGCTACCGTGTATTCATCATGACACACTGCCCACTCAGCCCTGCTCACGATGCTCGGCGAATCCCCTGCCCCAACCGGCAGGTTGAACGCATATTTCACATTCGGTACCAATGCCCAGTTGATGACCAACTTTGTGGTTTCCCGGACCGTAGCAATGTGTATTTCATTTGTATTTTTTGAACTTTTTCGTTTCACACCCCCGGCACACTTCAATGTCTTTTAGTTTCCACTCATTTTGCGCCACGTAATGTCAACCCCCGGTAGGTGGTGGTAAACGATTTGTGCCGAGTTGTATAAGCTGCCGCAATAGCACAGGAAATTATCATTTCCATACTTTTGTTTATGCGCGGTCACACGGCGGAAAATCCGAAAAAGGATTCAGCGGTATTCCATCATAAGCATTATCCCATGCGCTCTTTTTTGCCGTCAGGCTACTCTAGCTCTTGCCGTTTAATCGCCATACTCTAGAACAGCTTTGTTTTTTGTTGTGGCCAGCGGACCGGCCAGGGCCAAGCTGTTTCGGTTGGAGCATGTTGATGACTAAGTTGAAAACAAAAACAGATGGTTCCGCTAATCCTGGTTCTGTGGCCAGTCAAATACAAATACAGCCTGACGTGTGTGTGTGTCCATGATGGATTGTACCGCAACGAGACAATTGCAATCGTTAGCGATGGTGGAAAGTAATATTTTTGTAGCAAACTTCTCGGTAATTAGTGCAAATGTGTGGACTGTTTGATTGCGCGCCATGCTAATTTGAGAAAGAGTGAAAGTGATGAATAATCATCGTTTTATTAGACGATTTGACTTATCGTGTAACTTATGGCAATCAATGTCTTTGCCATTTAGCAAAATAATTTGTTGGTTCTTGCTGATGCTGACAAGATATTCTGAAGTTTTGTCAGATAGAATCTCTGATTTTATATTAGACGATATCGGCGCCGGTATTCTCACGACAGGACCGGGGTTCAAATTCCATCCAGACCGCGCCACGTATGCAGGGCTGATTACTTTTCTACGGATATAATCAAGTTACAGAAAGCCAGTAATGGCAGGCCAAAACCTTTCGAGGTTGTGTAGTGCCAAGTAAAGAAGGAAAATTCGCAGTACAAAAAAAATAAACAATGCCTTTATAAACTGTAGGACCGATTCAAACATATTTGTAAAAACGTTAGAAATATATCTCAAAAAGCATCGTTCAAAAAGTATCAATACTATTGCACGTTTAATAACGATCATTAAATTTATTTCCCATCCTCTCTGATTCCTTTTTTTCAGGGTCCTGGATGGGAGTACGAAACGGAACTGCCCGAATGGGCCAGAGTCGACTGGCAGGATAATGAATTTGAGTAAAAACAGAACAAAAAAAACCCAGATTCAGACACCAATAGCTTTAGTTTCTCCATTGCAAAGCAGCTCATACAATGCGACGTACGAGAGAAGCACGGCTAGAGGTTCAAGAGAAACCTGTGACCAAAACACACATGTGATTTAACATTGTGTTCTACGTAAAGTAAGTCATTCGACTTATAACCATAAATCACACACAAACACACACACACACAAAAGACATAAAACCGAATGGATCAAAATGCACCCTGTAGCGTAGCGTGTGGAAGACTTAACGTAAGCTTCAAATAGTAGGGATATTTTTGTTTATAATAAGAATGGAACCAATTGCAAGTGAGAGCAACAAAAAAAGAAACAAGCACAAATACACGCGCAGACAGGTTATGTCTTACCAAAAAAACCATAAATCAAAACTAGAGGGACGGCATGTGTGGATCCATATTTACATACGATACTACCAAACGTTCAATGAAGCTGCAACGTTCGAGACTGTCGCGTACGGTGATACACACGACGTTTGGTTAAAGGCGTTAAAGGCATCTGTAATGAAATACTATCTACCCAATGGCGCGGTATGTAATTTAACACTTGTTAGCATATCATACCTCAACCCTCATTGTAACCCATTTTCAATTGCTTTACATAAAAGTAGAATTTTTGCAAAAATACAATTCAAAATTTAAATGCAAGCATGCAAGATCAGGCAACCACAGTCCTGAACTGCAGGGTGGCCTGTTTGTCTTCAATGTTATAATTCTCTAAAGGGAATATTACATTTATGCGATGCACAATTGAAGTTGGGTTACAATTTGGTTTAGGAACGATGTGCTATAACTTTTTTACAATGTGAATCATTTACGTGCGAGCAAATGTAAGCTTGCAGGGTGAAATGGCTCGATAATGACAAAGCATAAGAAGCATGGTTGAACTACAACGCACAGAAAGCATAGTTTGTAACGATTCTTCCGCCGCTGTGGATTATAACACTGCAGTTAACGTTATATTTTATTAAAATATTGTAGCAAACGAAGACACGCATAGAGACCGATCTATTCCTGTACCGTAAGCGGAACACGAGCCGATCGTCCCGCGAGAATGTGGCGCAGAATGTTAGAAAGTGTCGCATTGCTAAGCTAAGGCGACGTTGCATGAGTGTTTTACTACTATTACTTGTGCAATTTTTATGAAAACTCTATACTGTTGTTCGAATACGCAAACTGTTTCTTCTATTCACATCGCAACGAATTGAGCAGATGTCACACGTGTTTCGTTTTTTAGCGGTTATTTTGCAATGCCGTTTTATTTGTTTCGTTTAACGATGTCTTGTAATTTTTAATCTTTTTTTATTCGAAATTTTTATATGCATTTATAATATCTATGAAATTTTATTCTATTATGCAATTTTCGTTTAACGGTATCTGAATCGCTCTCATAATTTGCCGTGTAATAGAATTCGTGCGAGTAATTCAATGCAACTAACTAGCAGTTTGCCAACTAGACAATACAGATGACATCAAGTGCGAGCAGTTAATGTGTAAACTCGCAAACATACATACAAACAAGATAATACCATGCATATTACTCCCCCTTCGATACCAAATAGTTTATGTTGCAGTCGTTTGCGATTTGTTACGTTTCGGCAAAGAACGATACGGCGCAATGCGCTATTATAGGTCCATATTTAGTAAGCGAACGAAGACGAAAAAATACGAAATGTTTTGGTGTTGTACGCGGGCAAAGGTACTACCAAAACCAGGAGAGACCACACAGGTGGGCATTTTAGTTCTAGGAACCGAAAAACATACAGTAAAGTAAAACTTGGCATATAAAACAAAAGACGAACGGCAATATAAATTGCTATTAACACATTCGCTATCCGTAGCGTATCTTTTAGTCAGTAAAATTAATTTTATGTTGTGTGTTTTTCGCCTTCTCGCTATCGTAAGCAAAGTATACTACACACACATACACACGGACGAAACTTTAATATCGTAAACTAACTCCGGAGTAATTCTGCAAATAAATGGCGCTGAACACACTAGGATTTCGTTCGGCAAATTTCTATCTAGCGACACTCAACGGAGAAACTGTATCAACATTTCGCTTGTTCATGATTTAAGTATCCTAAGTATTCTGAAAATAAGGAAACAAATATTGCAAAACTACTGTAAAGAAAATCAATTAATAACTTCTTTTCTCACACACAATTTTTACCAGTATGAAACCCAAAGTGCTTCTTATTTACAATACAAATGGATAAATTTAAAATCTATATTTGTGTTTATCTAGTTTTGGTCCAGTCTATAGTTCATTAGCTTATAACATTTTCACTAAATCAGAAACCAACTTTACAACAGCAGAATGGCAGTCCCGGAGTCCTTGAGTTGCACGTTATTTAAAACGGAGCGTTCAGAAGTTCGCCGAACGGAAACCGTGCTCAGCGCCAATGTCGTCGGCGCTCAATACAAAAAAAATAACAACTTTACACTAGTGTTTTTGTTAGGAACGGTAGTTGATGTTACTATAATTTGATTGCTTTCATTTGATGAAAATGGTAGAACGGAGGGGAAAACAACTGCAACTATACCGCACGCAGCAACCCCGGCAGCAAAAGTCTTCATCGTCATTCAATCAACGACCACAAACTCCCAGGTATGCTTGATTTTGGCGTTTCCGCATTTGGCCAAACCGTTTCGGGTTTCGATTGATCCAGCATGCCCAACAACAGGCCGCTGCCTGTGTGCCGTAAGGAGTGCACTATGCTTTGTTTTTTTGTTTCCGGACCCACCGTAAGTAATTGGTGGTCGGAACGGAACCACCGGAATTTTCCAAAAACTCAAAACGTAAATAAAACACTAAACACAAGCGCACACCTACTGCTGTGTTGGGGTTTTTTTGGGTAGCTTTTGCTGCATAGGGGACAATTTTGGGGTGCTCCTGATTGGAACGAATTCGACTCAAATCAATTTGAGGAGAAGGTGGTTTGGGGGGGAATGGGTATGAAAAATACTTTTCCACGAAGGAAGGTAAGCCCCACCTGTACGATCAGGAAGTTGTCCCTGGTAATTCGAGAGTTAGCAAAAGTTTCCCGTAAAAAGATGCTTTGTGGAAAATTAACTTTTCCACCTTGCGAACCGGTGTCTCTGCGGCCAACAGCATAGAGGAAAATGGGAAGAAGAGATACACACGAAAATCTTCTGCAGCTTGCCGGAGAAAGCTTAAGAACAGACAGAACGGCTCACATATGAAATGGGGAGGCAATTTTTGTTCCTTTTATCGCTTTCTTTGTGTCTTGTTTGATGAGCAGGTTTGTTACTTCGGCGAAACAGACACACGATGCTTTTGAATCGTTTCGGGGGGCGAGGCACGAAACACACTCGGAATGTGATTTTGTAGCTAGAAGAATAAAGAAAAATAAACTTGGCGAGAGCAACAGCAAGAAAAAGTCGAAAGTTTAAAATCAAATGTAGCATAAATACATAAGAAAGTGTAGTAGCAGCAGGTTTCAAGATAATGTTCTTCTACTGAGCAATCAAGCTGAGACTCATAAAAAGACATAAAAAACGGTGTGTTAAGCGCTGTGTGAGTATGAATCGGGGCAGAGTGCGATTAATTCACAAAAACCTACCCCAGCTGTAGAACCTCCAGGAACAAACAGGAAGCAATCTAACAGAGCATCGAAAAGAGAAATGGCTGAATCCAAAAGAACGAACTCGCAAACTCCCCCCCTTGTTTTTGGCTTTGAGCATATTTTTCCACGCGCAGCAAAAAGCGCAGCAGGAAGTAGGAAAACTATCCATCATCGCTGGGGTCGGTCGGCAGCAGGAACGCAAGTCTCGATCGGAAGTCTTCGTTTCGCAAATGCATGCAAAGGAAATGAAAATTCCTACCCGCAGTTCATTTTTACGCTTGCCTCACGGCCGTTTGATTGTCTACGAGGAGCGGTGTGCCAAAAGTTTCTGACGGGCTGTGCGAATCATCCGCGTCTGTGCTGAATTAACTTACGAAATCCTAAACTTATTTGAAAATCATGATTTCAAACCGGAAACGATCGACGGTAATGATATTTGCTCGTGCACGCACACACAGCCGTACGATGGTGTTGGGAGTGAAAAAGCGCGAGAGAGAATTGTATAAGTTAACGGAAAGAATTTTTTAAACAAATTTGATGTGCATTTTTTGATCATCAAGAAAAAAAATGATGAAGGAAAGGAGACCCAAACCAGCTACTGCAGAATACATTTAACCGAGTTAACTGTTTCGTTCGTGGATGAGTTTTTCGCTCTTCTGCCGTTCGATTTTCGACCGGGTTAAGACGATAATGGGCAAAAAGGAGTAGAAGGCGGACGAGGTGAATCATGTAAACGACAAAAGACACATTTTCTAATCATACCAATTTATATTTCCTTCTCGTGTATTACTGTTAGTGTTTTTTTGTTTTGTGTAATTTTTCTTCTAAAGAAATTTAAGCAATTTTCTTAGCGATAGTTTAGCGACACGTTCTTCGTTTTGCATTAATGTGTTAATGTTTAGCTGTTCAATACCTCTTCTTGTTCGATGTTTTGTGTTTTTTCTTCTTCTTCTTTGTGTTGTGAATCGAAGCCGAGTGGCGTCCATACTAAGGGCGACTCCAATCGGGGGAAAAAAACATTAGAGACAGTTTTACGTTATGTTAGTAGGATATCGGTTACATTTTATTTAAAGGACAAGTGGCATTCATCACCACGCAAAAGGCATTCAAGACAAGTTCAAACCAGTAGAAGATACCAGATACGGAGCAAATACCCATTTAGTTTATTTATAAAGCAAAGTTTTGTTTACTTCATTTGCAAATCATTTTATCGCAAAACATCGTTTAAAATATGCGAAAAATATATTATAATTTGCTCCCTTCATTTTACACCACCACTACACGTGTGAGTTCCCTCAAGCAGACAAGTAATGCGTTGTACGTTGTATAATTTAAAGCTAAGTTCCTGTACGATTATTCTTATTTACTCTTTCGTTTTGTTTCATAATTATTTTTAATGTTTTACTTTTCCTACCCTAAACACCCGCTTTTCAATTTATCATTATACTTTACTTATTTTATTTTCCGTGCCACCGTGTCTAGTTTTAATATCATTTTTTTCGTAATGTACTTTTAATTTAAAACTGCAATTCGTGTTTAAAAATTTTGTAATTTTGTTGCTTATCGATATCGAATGAATAAAAATGTGAGAGAAAAAAAAACCAAACACATATGACCACCCGACACACACACACCGGCCATACTACACCACAGTGAAAAATGATGACTGCGTGGAGCGAGTGTAATGTAAAAGACAAACAGCCCCAGCGTTCAATATCAATCCTCCGCCCCAATTAATGCTCGGTCACTCGGTACATCTGTAGAACGGGCCTTTTGAAGCCTAAAAAAACATAGCAATCTTTCCCCCCGATGAAAAAAAATCATGAACCCATAAAACTTAACCACCGCATACGCACACACACACACAAACACACCGTTGGCCGCTCGGTTGGGTCTCTGTGATTGGTGGTAATCAAAGGATTTGGTGTAGTACGAGCGGGAAATAGCCAAAATGGATAAAGAATTGGGCTTGTGGAATTTTCAATTAACAATCCAGAACAACGCTGCCTGCTGCCGCCCGTTTTCCGATGGGCAGCCCTTACATCGAAATGTTTATCCTGCGTTGAAGATTCCGCCTTTCCAGTGCGATCTTGCACCGACGGATGGCGTGTTTCGAAAGCTTTTTTTTGAAAAAAAGAAGGAAAAGCGTCATCCCAAAATTGATGGTAAAGTTGCGATGATGGCGGTGATTGGATTGGTATAATTTGTGTTGCCATTTTCCGTAGTTCCTTTCCCTTGTTTTTTGCCTGTGTTTCGATTCTTTCGTTCCTTCTTGCTTTGCTTTTACGTTGGTTTGCTAATAGACAACAGACACAAAACGCAACAATCAATCGATCGAAAACGACCGTCGGGCCCGACCGAGTGTTGGGATCATCGTACTTTCCCGCATGTTTTCTTTTCGGTGGGTTTCGCATCACCCCCATTTCCCCCCTCTTAGCTTAGTGTGGCATTCCTTTCTGGATAGCATCACTACACCCCAAGCTCCACGCTCCTTCCCAACATCCGAAAATTCCTTTCTCAATTATTCAATTATCTGGCATTTCCTTTTATGTTTCAGGGTGTGTGTGTGTGTGCGTGTTCGCCAGTTTTCGGTTCATTGTTGCTTCCGTTTCCTGTGCGTGCCTTTCGGTTTTCCCACAAAATAAACCATACCTTTTCCGCGCCCGTTACATCCTTCTTACCAGGATAATCCAGTTTAGTGGTGTGCCTTTTTGATTTTCCCTCCCTTCCCGCGTTTGCCACGTCAGCCGATTGCGAGGTCAATGGGATAATCCCGCAAGATGTGACTTCCCGGGACTATGTCGGCTACCAAAATGAGATTCATTGATTTGACCGTGTAAGCCACGATCTGAACGCCATTTTCGGGATGAGGTGTGTGTCCTAGCACAGGGTGACACACGCGACACACTGTGTACCTTCCTTGATGTTCGCCAGTTTCTTTTGAGAACATGTAGCCTGTGCAAAAGAAAAATTTTCAACATTGAAAACGTTCCAAATCCATCAGGAAAGCTAGCACCAGCCAATCTGTCTTCGTAAGGGAATCCATCCCTTTGTCCTTGAACTATGTCTTCAACTGTCCCTGAACTGTATACGAGGCAGTTTTGATTGTGGACGTATTTAACGGCCATCAAGGGCTTTTCCTGCCGGATGACTCTTGTCGTGCTCAATAGTCCTTCTTTGTCTAAGAGAACATAGTCACATCTAGAGATCTCATTAAAGAAGTCCTCGTAATCAAACAGACCTTTTCATCCCAGAAGCCTAATCTACCAATGGAGATGGAGATCCCCCACGGTGTATAGATGATCTCAGTGTCCGTTGGCTTCACCGACTTGCTTATAATGATCATCTCCATAGAGCTGTTGTAAGTTTAAGGCAAACATTTTCTTAAAAGCTTTCGTTTGAGACAACAATTTGGGATATAGGAACAATTTTTCTTTATTCATCTCTACACAGCCAATTTTTTTTGCGTGTTCTGTATCTAACCATCGCTGCTCTAGACTCAAATATTTCTCATCCGAAAAAAGCTACTATTGGCTAGCGTGACGTGATAGCTTTAGCTTAACTTCTATCAAACTAAATTGGTTTGAATGTTTCTTCAAGATTTGGATCTTGGAAGGTCATGTCCGTACAATGCTATGAGCTGATATCATAGTTTGATGATGAAGTTGCATTGGATATTCACATATATTAGTTTGATGCCAATTTTTCGCCACGAGCGTTAACGAACTTTCCGTCAGACTTACTTCCATATTATCTCAATATTTGTTGCGTCTGTACCGATCGTGGACGATCTTGATCTTTTCCGGTATTGCAATGCAGACTTCCCTGATCCAGGTCCCTGTTGATTGGTTTTCAGGATTTTGAATATCAGGTTCATTACTGTTCCTCGTTTCACACAACACTTGTACAACAACATAATTGCTTATATTTACAATAAGATAATCGACAAAAATCCGTTCATACAACTGCGCAACTGCGTGACCACCCTGTGGCACACTTTTTTTGGCACCACCATTTTCTAATCCACTCAAACATAATCTCTTCAACTTCATAACACCAGCCGAGTTCGTCGGCGCTTGGACAAGGGACCGGTCCATCTTGCCTTCCTGTGCGTCCATCCTGGCTGCGACGCAGTCGGCACAGCAGTCGGGCAGGAAATCCGTTTCCGATGGCAATAGGATTTTTGCTGTGTTTGCGCAAAATTCATGCGGTGACACCTTCAGGCTTCTCCATTTCGGGGTTTTTTTTTTTTACGGGAATCACCACGACGAAGGTTTGTTTGTTTGCATTTTTTTGTTTCTTCTATCCACTTCGCCTTGGCCGTTGCTGTGGGTTGCTCCTAGCAGCCCCCCAACGCTACAGGACGGCGCACAGGAAATTGAAAAGCGATTATCATCAGGAACGTCAGGACCTTGGAAAATGGTTTAGGTTCTGTGGGTGTGTGTGTGAATGTGTATCTGGGTCTCCCATTACTTACTGTGCACGTATCGTTCGAGGTGCCATTTCCGTCTGAAAATTTTAAGCAGAAGCAGAAATCGTTGAAAGATTGATTAATATTTGGTCGTTTGGGAGGGAAACACAGCTGCTTCCCCTCTTGAACCCAATTGAAACTGGCGTTTCCGACAGTCGCGACCGCGAGGTTTATGACTAAAAATAGTGACAAGCTTTATCGGACGAATCGCCGTAACGTCATTCGAGGCAGCGATTTTTCGATGGTTTCATAAGATTTGCCTTGGTTGGTCTGCCTGTCTGTTGCAATTTTTTCTTATTGCAACCATGATTCTTAGCTTAGTTTTTTTATTTGCGTTTTTTCTGTTTTGCTACCCCTTAATAGCTGTGCAACCAAAAAAGTTTCAAAAATAAATCGCAAAAAAAGCGCGAGAACGATGCCCAATAGAATTAGACGACACTAGAAAGCACTGCATGGGATATGGGAGTGGAAAGAAAATTGATCTGTGCCTTTTTCTGTAGGAAAGCGAAGCGAAAGTAGGAAAATTGTGAAGCAAGGGCAAAAGTACGAGCGGCTAATCAGAAGTATGCAGTAACGTTTAGATGAGGAACAAAGACGATTTATAACGATTACAATTTTCAAAACCATTACTAGTAGTAAGTACCCTTGGCAAAAGGGATCAGTTCGGTAAGTGTATGGGGGAGGGGGGGGGGGGGCAATTGTATATGAAATGGTAAAAAAGAAGAAAATTTAATCAACAGAATAATAACAACACAAAACAGTGAACGTATCATCCTATGAGTAATGAAACAAAGTAAAAAAATAAATAACTAAAGATGGTGGGCTCATAATCTGGATAAAGTACGAAACGAAAACAATAAACAAATGAGTAAACAAAGAAAAAATATTTAAAATAAAATACATGGAATGGGAACGAGAAAAGGGGAGATGGAAACCTTTCGTAAGTGAAGTCGGATAGTTACAAATAAAACTAACGTGTTTCATCTTCAAGCTATCATCCAACTTTAGCATAGGTCTATGGAATCGGAATATATTTAAATACAAAATAAGTAGCCCCAAACTACGTACCGCAGATTGATTCCTTCGATTGATCGAAGGTGATGAATTTTAGTCTTCTGTTGCTTTCCAGGAGCTTTTCTACCTACTTTCCGTCTTTTGCAGTTTTATTGCCTAATGTTAGCCAACTTCCTGTCCTATTTTTGTCTTCGTTATTCATATTGATGATAGTTATATTTCATATTATATTTCATTTTCTTAAGTAGGCCTTTCTTAGAACCTATGTAGAATTCTTTTCAATCACTTTGTCAAAGTCGTCATGCATCCTATATTATCAAACTTATTTTTATCTTGTGTTTTTTATGTTACTTTGGCTTTTTAAATAAATTCATCTAATTAGTTTATTGAACTCTTCTGCTTCCTTTAAGACACGTTTTTCTCTTTTTCTCCTCAATTTTCTACTACAACAAATTTTCTGTACTCACTCAAGTGAACCGATAATATCAACCCTTACAGCGGCTTGTTGTGCGTTTCACAGCATAAGCTACGTGTAAAACTGGTAACTCGAAGAAAAAATAATCATCAAAAGCTTTAAGACGAAATCGAACAAAAAACAACACACACAAAAAGCATACAATGAGTAAAAACATCAACGGTCATGAAAAATAAGATAAATAAGCCATAGCACTTTCAAGAGATCGATTCTTTTTAAGGGAAAAAAACATAACAATTAAAAGGAAAAGATGGTGCCGTATGGTCAACGGAACGTCGAACCTTGTCGCTACATTTTGCCAATCGAAACGGTAACTAACAGGATCAAAATACAACTCAAACATATATAGAGAGAGAGCATCCGGGACACCGTTACTACCAAAACATTCAAACTAATCATTACTCATCGAGCTTTTTAAATGTAATACTAAACGAAGGGCGAACGTTTACTCGCTTGATCTAAACGTTACAACACTCTGTAGCTCATTGGGGTTTCTAAATATTTGAATTTAAAAATAAAAAAAATCAAACAGACAAGAACATAATAAAATAAAATTTTACAAAAGTTTTAGGTGATTAAATAGTTTTTATTTGAGCAATTTCGATAGTTATTCAATGTTTCATTCAATGTTTTTGTTTCAATTTTACCAAATAATTGTAACAAGACAAATAATGGTTTATAAATTCTAAAGATTTCATTCCTGAAGTGGTTATTCTTCTTAAACGAGTGATTATTTCTGTTGATTCAAAGGAACACTACTTATCGTACAATCCGGTTTATTATGGGAACTACTAACATTACAAAACAAAAAGAATATAAATCAAACCAGTAATAAATCTTATACTAAAATGTAACAACCGTAGCGTGATTATAAGAGATTTACATAAAAAAAGAAGAAAAAGGAATTAAAAATAATGTACTCTTCATGAAGCGTAACAACCAAACAAACAAAGAAACATTAAATTACAAACTTATAAAATAGTGTGTCTTTTTTATAGAATAACCACACAGAGAAACCCAAAAATGGTTAATGAAGAACACTACCTTCAAGTAGTTTCAGGCTATTGTAGATGGTATAGAGATAATAAGACCATTATAGGTAATGTAAATAGAACAACAGACGAAAACGACGCTAAAACTAGGCAAACGATGGGACGCCTAGGTAAACTAGACGTGGATGGGAGTGGTGGGAAATGCACCGAATTTCAATGCAAAATATGTAACAACATCGATAAAGCCCCTCATCAGAGCAATGGGTGGAGTGACAAGTGACTACAATGCTTCATAATTTACTCATTGGCGCAGCGTGTACGTCGAGCGAGTGCACACCGTTCGATTCGAAACATTATCCATGCGCAGTTATAACCAGAACCTTTGTTTTATTACGACAGTGTAAAGGGTGGTCGGATAAATCCTAAACCTGCTGCTACAATAATTGTTAATCGGAGGAAAGCGAAGCATGCCGTACGCACGAGATGATGTTGGATTGTATCAACCGAGCGTTCGTAAGGGAAGGAATATTTTGTAACTTTTGGAAAATAACTGAAATAAAATAACATATCTGCACAAGCACGTGTTTTATTAACATATGTTATTGTATCACATAATTGAACAATTATAATTACATTTATTACAACATAATAGAAAAATGTATTCAACCGCTAGCACTGGTACTTGAAGGGTTCGTCCTGTACTGACCGTTAATATTTCAAGATATTTCGAGCGAAATCTTTCATGAAATATTTCGTTTGAAGTTGTCCGTTGCTATAGGTGCATCTGAACTCTTGAACTGATAGTAATATACAGATGCGTCATATACAACTCACACATACACAACACGAATCAAAACAAAGGCAAACTCTCTGTGCGAAGCATAAATGGTTCGACATTCAAGCAATTCAGTGCATTACAATTTGGAATAATTCGATCAAATTGTTGTAAATTAGCTAACAACTGATGGAAATAAATCATAGGTGGTGAATTCAAAGCACTAAATGCAGCACAAAAAGAGAAAAACACTTGTGAATCGTCCAAAGTTCGTTCTGTAAGTATGATGGGCAACGATTGTTGTTCAATTATTCAATTGAACCTTTTTTTTGTAGATAATTGATCAAAAAGAGCAAAACATTGTACCTCTGCCTCAGCAATCAGGGTACAGCTGCTGTGTCATCCTATTGCAGCGCTTCCATCTCGAAAAATGTTCGCAAGACTGAGTGTAGCAGTATTGATTCTCAAAATCAGTCTCGCCACAGCATATCGTCCAGTTTTTATCTACCATGGCATCCTTACCGGTGCCGATAGTATGACGCACTTGGTCAACAGGATTCAGGAGGTAGGCATAACTCACGAACGCTATCGTTGTCGGATTTTATAACGAAGTTAATGAAATTATTGCCCCCACAGGTCCATCCAGGTACGGTGGTGTACAACTTTCAGCGGTTCGGAGGATGGTCTAGCTTGGAAAATGCTTGGCATCAGGTGCTAGAGGCTCAGACTAATCTGAAAACGGTTTGTGATCTACACCCGGAAGAGGGAATAAATATGATCGGATACTCTCAGGGTGGTTTACTCGGTCGTGCGGTGCTTCAAACATACCCGGATCATTGTGTTAAAGCGTTCATCTCGCTTAGCTCACCACAAGCAGGCCAGTTTGGAGGTAAGTCGTGGTAAAGATTTTTCTTCTATACCGAAAGCTAACCGTTCTAACTCATTTCAGATGATTTTTTGCATTTAATATTTCCCTCGCTGGTTGCTAAAACGGCGTACCAACTATTCTACACCTACGTCGGACAGCATACCTCGGTCGGCAACTACTGGAACGACCCGCATCATCAGGATCTGTTCGAAGAGTTTAGCATCTTTCTGCCGTACGTGAATAATCGCATTCTATCCGTTAACTCTACCCAATTTCGTGATACACTGATTCGTTTGGAGCATCTGGTACTGATCGGTGGTCCTGACGATGGTGTCATTACGCCGTGGGAATCTAGTCACTTTAGCTTCTACAACACCTCGTACGATGTGGTACCGCTGCACGAGAGTGAGATTTATACCGAAGATTTAATAGGGCTGAAAACGCTGGAGGAAAGCGGTCGATTGCACATCATTGTGCGTGAAAACGTACATCACTATCAGTGGCATCGGTCGAACGATATCATTGATAGCATTATTTTGCCTTATCTTGACTAGCTGTTAGCACGCAAGGGGTTTTTTGATATTAATTAAAGTTACCGGTTCTTAGCGAGTCAGGTGCCTACAGGTTTTATAACACATATGACAATGATTGAAAATAGGAGAGGGTTTTAAGCTTTAAAGCTACAATTCATTTAAGGCTGATTTTGTAATGTTTTCAAATAGGAAGACCAATAACATGCATCCACTAGTGACACGATCTTCACTTGACCAGGACAATAAAGTAAGAAATTAGAGCAAACAACTCTCCGCTCGCTTCGTTCTTCTGTTACATTATCACTAAAGGTAAAGGTAGGTTTCTTTCGTACTTCATGACATTCCAAAAAAAAGTACATAAAATCGCTAGTAATTAAGTGAATTTATTCGTTTTCCTTGCGCTGGGGATACAAAACTCCTTTACGCAGATGCTCCCTTAAAGGGCAGCAACCAAGGTGTAAGTGTTATAAACGCCTCTTTTTTCTCGAGATGAAGGCAATGGTTGAAGTGAGTTCGCATAATTTCGAACTGCGGTTAATACGATACGCGAAACGTGTGCGAAACAGATGAGAGCGTTAGTAAAGCGATGCAAATAATGAAACACCATCCTTACTACGAAATGGAGCAAGGAGCCGATAGAACAGTGTCCACACAGTGTGAAAGATGTATGTTTGTGTAATGAAGAGACAAACAAAAAATGCACGAAGATTCCGAACACGGGATGTTGCGGACTTAGCAATAGCCACGATCCGGCACACGACGGCGTGGAGCGCTCTTCAAGATGTTATCCACACGCAGTATCATCTCGGCCGCCTCGGCTGCGGACATGAGCACCTGTCGCTTTACCGCAAACGATTCTGTGATGCCCAGCTCCTTCATGCAGCCCACCTTACCGTTGTTCATGTCCAGTCCCATCGTGTGCTTACCCTGTGAATGAGCGGCCCGCAGTTCCGACACGAGCTGGGCCGAATCGTACCCCGCATTGTCGGCAATGATGATCGGGAGCTGCATCAGTGCACGGCCAAACGATTCGATAGCCATCGCTTCCTTGCCCGCCGTTTCGGCCGCCAGTTTGAAGACGGCCGTGGCCATCAGCGTCTCGGAACAACCGCCTCCGTACACGACACGCGATTCCTTCACCGTAGCCGCCAGCACGCACAGCGCATCGTGCAGTGAACGTTCGGCTTCGTCAATGATTTGCTGTGTTGCACCGCGGATCACCACCGTGCAAGCCTCTCCCAGCGGAACTCCCGAGAAGCGCAGCAGTGTGTCTTCGCCAATCATCACCTGCTCGATCAGATCGCATTTGCCCAGCTTCACCAGGTCGGGATTATCGAAGGTGGACACAATTTCGCCACCGGTAACCAGCGCCAAACGCTCGATACCGTCGAAGTCGGCATGCTCGATCGCCATCACGCCCGCATCGGCAAACAGCTGCTCCGGGTAGTTGTAGATCAGCTGACGGTTGATGAACACGTTGATGTTGTGCGACAGAATCTTGTCCACCTTCTCCTTCATCTTTTCCTTCTCGGCTACCTCCAGCTCGGCAATCTTAGACATCGAATCGACCTTGATCGACGAACCGAACACCTTGATTTTGTCCGTGTCCATCGGTGTGTTGGCGATCAGGATGTTGGCATTCTTCACCGTCTTCGGTTGATGGACACCGGGCTTTTTGTCCAGCAGGAATCCTTCGTCCAGGAATGATTCCTCCAAACAACCGCCCAGCTTCTTGATGCGCTGGATCGCGGTCAGTGAACCCGAGCCCTTCAGACGCAGAACCGCATCGACCGCCAGCTTTGCGAAATGTTCCTTGTGTTGGGACAAAATCTTCGAGCTCAGCGTTGTACGGGCAATGTTCAGCAAGTCCTCCCGGAAGCGGTCCTGGTTGGCTGAATTATCGGCGGCGGCACCCTGCAGCGCGGTACGGGCCACTTCCGTCGCCTGACGCCATCCGGCAACAATCGTCTGTGGGTGGAGCTTCTGTTCCACCAGTTTCTCCGCCTCGCGAATCAGCTCGGCAGCGAACACCGTGACGGATGTGGTACCGTCGCCGACCTCGTCGTCCTGCACGCGTGACATGTCGACGAGAATTTTGGCTGCCGGATTGTCCACACCGACCGCCCGCAGAATGGTTGCACCATCGTTCGTTACCTCAATCTGTCCCGAATTGCGACCGTGGGCGACCAGTATCTTGTCCATACCCTTCGGTCCGAGGGTGCTTTTTACCAGGTCACCGATGGCGATGGCGCCGACAAACGACGACAGACGGGCGATTTCACCCTTTTCCTCTTCGGCTTCATGCTTCAGAATGCGAACGGGATTGAGAGACACCATTGTACGAACAGTAAAATTACAGCCGGAATTTGCCAGAAAACACGCTTCCTCGTCTGAATCACAAGGGGTTGTTACAAGAGAAAAAAAAGCGAGCAAAAGCAATGCGGCGAAATTGACAGCCGCTGTCAAACGCGGTTCGAACAACGTGACGAGCAGAATTGAAGTGCGCATGGTAAACACGGGGTATTGGTTGGAAAAGATTCGAACATGCACAGTGGTGAAGTTTTACGCGTTTCCCTTCTTTTTAAATATTATTTTCCATATTCTGTTTGGGTTTAATGCAATGAACGTGTATTAACGTGAATAAAACGTCTTTGAATATTCGGTACACCCTCGATGGAATGTTCTGAAATTAAACACAAGGTGGGACTTAAAAATTATTAAAAATTTAACCAATAATTTTTGTAAACACGTGTTTTGTAAATGAAAACTGTCGTGAACATAAAACAGGGTAAAAAGAAGAAAAAACGAATTAGAATTTTCCAAGTAACACAAAAAACAGAAAAAATTAAATCTTTACAAACCGGAGCATTTGAGGGTAGCAGAGTGATGGAGGCGCCAGTCTTTCACACGACTGGGCCGTGTAACGATTCTCCTCCGGGCCGTTCTTTTTTAGGAAAATTCTGTAATCCAAATTGGCGACGCTATCAAGTTTTGTAAGCATTATAGACAAGATTATAAGATAGACTGCCATCCAGTTTGGTTTCTCAACATCCACACTCACACGAGTTTGTGTAACTAATCTTGTTGAAAAGCCAGGGATCTCAGACTCAATTTAGAAATTAATAGAACACATTTAATATAGGAAAGGAGAACACTTTGAAATGATTAAAATTGCTTCGTGGATCAATATATCGAAAGTATAGCGAAAAATAATAAGATTTGCATAATAATTTGATTTAATACGGTGCTATTAACATTAAACTGGAGCGATGATAATTTTATTTTAATGCTTGCAAATTGCAGCTTTAAGGGCTGTCCCTTATCCGTGAGATGGCTGGTGAGATACATGTGTCTCGATAAAGCGATTCCCTTGATATGGTTTTAATTTGTCAATGGTACAGCTCACAATAAGAATTGAACAATGCAGTTTTCAACCGTCTTTTGAGAATCATTATATAGAATTTTGCTATAAATTTTAAAACTTTCATAAATCGCACTTCAAGTCCCCAATATGGTCCTTTTAAACCCTTAATTTGGCTGTTAAAATAAAAAGAAAGAATAATGAGTTTTTTGTACAACTCATCGTTGCATTCAAATTCCTTTCCAATTATTTAAGCTACTGGATATTCAGTAAATTTACCAACTTATCTACCCCCTAACACAATTGTGGCTGGATTGCCAGACACATCCTGTACTGATTGTCGTGAAACCACAACATTGACCAAGCGTGAATCAGATACACGCTGCACAAGGCAGCGGGTTTTCATATGCAGCCGAAACCGTCCCAAATTGCTCCCAAACATTCAATTTCATAAACGATTTTCACCGTTTTCTGGCATTTATTTTACAACACTGGCAATTTTGCTGCCTTCTTCCTACTTGCAGAGCGCAAAAATGTCCTCGGCTCGGGTTTGATCGTTAGTGGGTCCCTTTTGGGATACGACGCAAAACGTTTGGAAAAGAGAGCGCGGCCATTGCAGTAGCCATCAAGCTATTTATTTCAATACGTGGGGCGATTGTTTTTCATCGCTTGTGAAACTCTTCGTCTTTTTTCCCTTTGGTTCTTTTAATCGTACCACCGTAACTGCTGTAAAATCGAGGTGGTGGGCATTCGAACGTTGGTTCCTGTCGCAATCGCAAAATTCAGTTTCCGAAATAGTATCCCCAACTGAACAACACACCAATCCCGAAACCAATCGGATCGATTGTATTTGTTTTCGTTTTTTTATTTTATGTTCGCCCGGACTGAGAATTAAACTTTGGACGGCGAAAAACGAGCACGCATGTAAACGCACATGGGAGTTGATGGATCGTTTTTCCGAGGCACGATTTTCCATTCATGCTTTGTTCAATTTGCCAAAAAGCTTTGCCGCTTCCAATCATAGTGTTTGTAGCAGAATCAAACATTGTTTTTATTTATTTTTTACTAAAAACCGGAGGTCCGGCGGTTTTGTTCTTTGTTCTGTAAAATTGTGCTCATGTCAACGTTTTTTTATTTTAAATTGAAAAAAAAAAACCTTACGTGTCTGCACGCATGAGATATTTTGCTGTCATTTTATTCTACAAACTATTTTTTTCAGCCGCTTGTCGAAGCTGAACTGTAACAGTACAGAGGAAATAAGGGGATTTCCATTTAATATTCATAACTCCATTGGGTTCACCGCGCACTGTACCAACGAAACCACCCGACAGGCTGACCCGATCACCTCCTATGCGAGATGCCACTACACTGGTTGATTGTTTGATTTCCACGGATGGCAGCAATATGTTTATGGATCTCTCGTGTCCTTTAGCTTAACGAGAACCGATAAGCGTTTTCATCTTGGCAGCAGCTATCGGCTAAAAAAAAATCCTCACCAGCTACAAAGTTGCGCTGGCATGCGAAAGACAACCGACCCAAAAAGAAAAGGGTGGTTCTCAGTTTTGCTTACCATCCGGTGGCCACACTGCGGGGAATACTCTCCAATGATTGGCAGGGGACAGTTTTCTTTATCGTAGCGTGACAACTGTGGGTTCGATGTGTTTGTATCTTGTCTTGGCAACTTGGCACGCTACGAAGGATCTTTGAGGCGGTCGTACAGAGAAAAAAGTTCGAACGGACGTATTATGGTTGATCTTCTTTGTGCTGGAAACCTGCCGAACCAATCGTCTTCGATTCCGAGGACGATGAATTATGAATCCATCAAGGATGAGCGCTTTTACGAGGGGCGCCATTCCCATAAATTGAAATCGTGTCAAACGGTTGATGACGAAGCTGACCGGTAAAGGATTGCGACGATCATAATTCGAAACCAGGTCTAGCACAACCCACAGCCCATATGTGTGGTATATCGAAAGGATATCTTTCCAAGATTGAAAATAAAGTAATGATGTTGTGATCGAGGAGCCGAGGAGCTAAGGTAAATTTGATTGGTTTTGATGCTTGATTGAACACACATACGATGGGATGAAGATTGATACTGTCGGTTACGAACGACCGAAGCAACGGTCCTTATTTTTCACTTGCCCACATCCGCCCATACTGCAGGAATTTGTCATAATACCGCAGGGAGGTTTTTTGAATATGAATATGAAAGCATATTGGAATGGCGTACGTCTTGAACGCTTGATATGCCAACTGTCCATCAACGGGAAACGTATGGCCAACGCGTGACGTGCGGCGCAGTTTCTATGTGGTTACATATTTATGGCGGACATAATGTGAAAGGACTCGCATTTTTCTCACGGGATTTTAAATGCTAGCGTAAGTGAAACGGATGGTAATATTTTGACTTTGTAAGAATGATTATAAGGACCTAATCTACTAATTGGTGGTAGGATAGCTTAAGAGATCCTTTCAGAAGGTATTAAATCTTTTCCCATAAGCTTTCATAGCCCAGAACATTCTAGGGACTTCAAAAGATTCAATATAACAAGTAGTTCCCCAAGAAGGAAGTGTTAAGAATATTAGAAGCCAGATATAGAAATTAATTAATAAATATCATAAGCTATCGTTATTGATCTTCTCTTGATGCTCTTGAAATTTTTTCATCCATAGCCATAGATAATTCTAAATTATTTTAATTTGAATTTGACCCAACAAGTACGTTGAAACAACCCGAGAAAACAAAGTCACTGTTCAGCTATTCTTCTTCCTCTACTGCGAGCGGTCTCCTTTCGCGGTTCGTAGGACATTTCCAGCCAAGGGCCAATACAACTTCTCATGCCCCACCCAAGAACTCTCAATGCACTTGTGGCTTTTTATGCGGAGAAAACTTTTGCTTCTTGGCAAAGCGAAGCGCTTCCGCCTTCAAAAACTCCACAACACTCCAACTTGCAAACCACCGCTCCACTGGGACCGTGGTTTCAAACTTTGCTTAAGACACGGTCACAGCAACGCTCACCGGAGGTGGGAAGAGCTAAATTGGAAAAGTATTGCCATTCTGGGGCGAATCGTAGCAGTAAGCTTATTATTGTACACGAAGATGACTTTATTTTCTTCCCAAAAATTTACATTACCATTACCTGCCGTTTGATGTAGTACACCGTGGTTCTTGCGTTGGCAAGCGCTCTATAATTGGAGTAAGATAGAGTGTACCGCGAGAAGTTTGTAGCTTCATTTCAGCAGTTGTTCAAGTTGGCTGGGTTGTTCCGCGATGGTGCAAAAACAGATCTTTCATCATCCCGAAGAGTACTCCGTTAGGTCGATGAGAGAGCTGCAATGGGAGGAAATTTTTGAAACCGACAATAATCCTTTCGGCGGCACGAGGGCACACTTCGATGCGGCAAAATGGTGTACACAAGCGAAACCACCGGGATGCAAATTATGAAGACGTGCTCGTTGTGGATGAGACCTCGTTTTCCCATCCAAAAACAGGAAACTCGATTCGCGTACAATAATAATCGTGTACCGCGGGCTTTGGAATACTGCATTGCAAAACGGTTAAGCCTTTGCGTTGGCAGGGTAATGTTTATTATTGTACATTGAGACAAGTTTAGCTGAGGTATCATCAATTTTTGAACAAAAATTCTTGGGCATTTCCAGCGATGGAAGATTGTGTATTTTTTAAGTTGAAGCATTACTAGGTATGTCTCATCCATTCTTTGGTTTTCGCTTAATTTACGGTAAGTTTACTCGGGTTTCCTCGTTCCGGGTTCTTAACTTGCAAAGATCTATGCCAATGAGAAAGCGGAAGCAGACCGTCTTTCCGGTCACCCTCCAATGCAGCTCAAGAAAGGTTATTTTAGCAATGCGTGAATATTAAATTAATTGTGGTCAGATGTAATTTATCATTACCATAAAGATGAATTTACTGTTTCGGTTGGGTTGCGATGTGTCTCGTGCCTACATTTTGGTTTGGTGAGCAATTGTAGCTTTTTCTCAATCTTTTACTATCATAGCACTCCTCTTGCAATGTCCCACCAAGTCTAGAAACCTGGACTTAGAAGGACCCTCTTACTACATCACGCCACCACTTCTTCTTCGGGCAGAGAGACTTGCTGTTTGGGGTACAAAGGATAACTATGCTTTCAAATATTAGCACTCTTTCCAACGTAGATCTGGTACATGAACACAGCATTCTTCCGCATTGGGTATTGTTTTCAACCAACAAGGATTTAGTGTTTAGCTCGGCAGCGGGGGTTTTCTTGAGGGGGCAGGAATTTTACGGAGAGCATTATAAGATAAATTTCAAAGTGATTTAAACGATAATTTATTACACCGGTCTGATGGGTTGATCTCTTGGATATCCGTAACCGAGGAATATCTGCAGCATTAAACGAGAAGCAGTTATTATGCTGTTCGTGCTGGATGTACCGAGTGAAGGTGACGGAATTTTCGTCGGCACTTGTTTACAAACTTGTAGCACTTTTCACCGACTAGTTACCCCTGCCCAACTGGCAACCTTTTTCCAGTAGATCTGTTCAGTTTCAGTTGTTTTGCTTTAGGGGTTTTCATTATTGCCACGAATAAATTATAATCCAGCACAACGGGGCAACGCTTTTTCACGCTGCTCACTGTTGTAGGGTCGAGTGAATTCATTAGTACCGCGCTTCATTACTAAATACTTTCATACGTAAGTCATACCCGGGCCGAAGTTGATAGACAGGACCAACATTCCATGCCTTACATGGCATTTCTCGCATTTAAGCTGAATGAATTTCCTTTTATTAATATCATGGTGCAAAAAGTTGGTTTAAAAATTTAATTGAGTTAGTAGGTATTTGAAGAGATCCTCAACGACCAGTTCAGGAATAGTTTTGGGTAAGTAAATATCTTGAATTTCGACAATTTTTTGAGCCAGTCCACAGTTAATAGATATTAATTTAAAGCATTTGCCACCAAGAATAAACTGTAGATTGAATCTGCCTATTAAAAATGTAATAAACTGATAAGATAAACAGGAGCCTCCCAAATAATGGTTACAGAGCGTAATGGAAGCGAAATACTACGTGCTATAAATTAGATTAAAATTTAAACAAAATAATGTTATATTTTTGAACGAATCAGAGCCAATTTGCGTTGAAAAACAAACTCTCCAAACACTCGAACCTGGGGGATACGCTTTGCGCTGCATTATTCATCCAGTGACACCCAATACATCAAACACTCGTCTCCATGGTGGTGCCTTGTTTAATGTAATGAAATCATCGTCGGATCCATTAAAATAATAACACTTTTAACTTATCCATCACACCGCAGCAATCCATTCCATTCGGTTGGGTATCCATTCCTGCCAGGAGTTCCCAGCGCATCCACAGGAATGGAACACAGGAATTCCTGGAAAACGATCACTTCCACCATAACTGACTTGCTGGAAAGATATGATGGGTTGATGATGATGATGGAGTCATCGCATCGAAGGATAGATGTGGGCAGGATCATACAGGCAGGTCTGTTGGAAGTATCATTTTACGTTCTAACGAAATGTACGTAAATTTGGATACAGCTTCCTGCTGTTGAGAGGATAATCAATTCAGGTGTAGAAAATTTTGGCAGCATAAACCTTGCAATTCTTTGCTTTTAAAACACATTTAATGAATGATTATAGTGATAGGGCTTAGAGCAAAACTTAACTTCACCCAAAACTTTAACTCAATTGTTAAATCCTGATATTAGCTGAATTAAGCACAAAATACGATAATTTAAAGCCCTTTACCATGACAAATAAAGTAGACTAAAGGAATCAGAATTTTCCGGCCCTACTCCGGCCCTAGTATTGATGCTTCACCAACAATATTCATACCAAAAATCAACCGTAATTGAGTGAAAATTGTGAAAGGTATCACGCCCGATCACAAAATCCCATTAAGTGAAATACATCTTCCCAGGCAAATCAATAATTGATCATTAATATCTCATGACATTTATACGACACTACATTCCCGTGTGAAATTCTTCCCAATATCCGACGCCGGTGTATCAAAGGGCGAAAGATTGACCATCGTTACACTCCGTCCATGAGGTATTATGTCCACACGTTCTGCATACCTTCTGCAACGGGTGGTCCGTTCCGTTTGACGTGTGATTACCAATTCCTCGAATCTGCACAACCACAGCTCCCTAACATTTCTGCATCGAGCTGCAAGTAAAAGACAACCCCCTGGACGCAGCACCCTTAACCGCAGAAACTCAATGGACAGAAGTTTTCGAATGGCTTTGGTCACATTATAATGGTCATCATTTAATTACTTTACATACTCTGCCGTGCACAAGGTACCAAACAAGGCCATTTGCTGCTATCACTATCGCAAATCGCCCGTGTACGACCCATTCTGGGAGTGGGTAAGAGCCATTTACTGGACATTCAAGGATGACCTCAACTTTGAACCACAATCGACCACGCTGCTGGAACGTGTAAAGAACCCTTGCAACCCCCCAAGACATAAGGTCAGCGAATAACCAACAAAGGCTGGTCCGTTTAAGCTTCGTTGCAATAAATACCACAAATTTATGGAAGCGTAGGGCGTACAAGTTGGTCCAGTAGTATTGTTTATAGGTGGAGAAATGTTCGAAATGCAAGTGTGGTAAAGGAACGGAAAGGCTGCACAGTATAATGGGTGTATAATTTTGCACAAGCAAACGGATTTAAGGTGCAGCCGCCGACTAGGCTTATCGACCTGCTGCAGTGCAGTACGGCGTGTGAGTAAATTAAACATAAATGCCTACCAAGAGCCATAAATTTCGGATTCATAAACAATAAACCATAAACAGTTCAGCGGTTTAATGAAGAAAAGTTGTAATGCATATTGTTGAGCTTTAGTCTTCTTTGGCTTAGCGACCTCTTGGGTCATGCCTGCCATTTCTGGCTTACTAGACTTAATGATACCACGTAGTTGGATAGTCAGTCCTCCTTACGGGGGAACGGTCCGGATGGGATTTGAGCCCGAGTCCTGCCGTATGAAGACCGGCGCCGTTGTCGACTCACCACCGGACCGACCTAACTTGAGCTTCAGTGCATGTGTTGAAGCGGTTCGTCATTTAGGTCCTTGTTACACGAGGATAAATTGAGATACGGAAATGTTTTGCAGCTTCGACGTTCACTGCAACCCTCAAGCATTCTATGAAGGTTGCTTTAAGCTCCTGATATCGGCAAAGATACTGATGTTTCAGATAAGTTTAATGATCGGTGATTTTATATTCCTTTTCCTTACAGTGAGTAACAGAACAATAAGGCCACTGGTTTTTTGAGAATTACTAGAAAAGATTGAGACATAGGTAAAAATAATATTGAGAAAAGTTGTAGAGAATAAAAAAATACTTTTTTTCATATTTGTTGCATATTTTTACGTTTTACTTTTAGTTAAAACATAACTATAAGGCCACTAACTAAAATCCATCATTTTTTATGCAAATCCTTATTGTAAAATTCGATAAAAATTGCAAGGAAACATGAAAAGTTCCCTAATAATGTAAAAACAATTTTTAATAATATTTTATTTTGAAATATTTTTTTTGCAATTTTTGGAGTTTTTATGAAAATTTTCGTATTGATTATTAATTTTCTTATTCATCAACACACGCGGTGTTGTCAATACGGCGCCAAGCCGTCTAACTAGAAATATATATAAATATTAAATTTCTTAATGCGATTGTTTATCCCTTTTAAAAAAATATATGAAACTACAACAATCTTTCAAAATATACTTCCCTGGTACCAGTACCCATAACAAGTGCAGGAGCTGTATAAAGTGTAGAGAGAAATGGCTCTTTTTGGGAAATAAAATGCTTTAAGTGTGTCTTGAGTATCGCAAACCAAGGATAAAAATATTCAATTTTTTTTTACACAATAAAAAATGTCAGAGAATAGCAAAATTATTTTATTCAGATTTTTCCTAAAGTTTGCAGGTGTTGCGCTCTATTCTCTACGACTTTTCAGAACATCATTTTACCTATGCCTCCAACTTTTCTAATTATTGTCAAAAAACTAGTGGCCTTATTGTTCTGTAACGCACTGTACCACCTTTAAAAGACCTATCTTAAAAAAATAAAATTTACAAAATAAAATTGATGAGAATGAAATATTCGTTGCGAGCAATACAACAATGAAGCTGCTTTATTGTCTAGCAACAGAACCACAAGTTTGTGATTCATAGTACAGCAATCTTTCCCATCATGGTCGTAACCACATGTCCATAAGCCTTTTGCTGAGTAACGTCTGCGCTGTGTTCTGATTCTGGTCGGTCTAGTTCGGTCTGGGTTTCGCGTTTCTAAACCAATTTATCGTACAACCATTCCCTGCATTTCCTTATCGTGGCTCAAACCTTTGCCTAATGCTCTCGGCCTCGGCTTGGAAATCCTGTCTGGTTAATTTGTAACAAAACCACGAACCATTTGTAACATTAAACCCCCACACGAACCATCGCAGGATGTACATATGTGCACCAACAACGCGTCGCGGTGTGTTTGTATGTGGCCACATGCTAGTGTGAAAATGAGATTATTTTGAACGATTTAACGTTTTACCGCCGTTATCACTCGACGGCAAATGCTTTGGCGCGGTTGGAAATGTGGTGGCGAGGCGTTGTTGTTTCGCATGTTGTTGTTCCACCAAGTGCTCAACACTTTTGCGCCGTCCACCTGTTCGGTGTTGGAAAGGTTGCTGGTTAATACTTCGCTCTGTTGTTTACCAATGCTCGGTGTGGTGTTTATCTTTTACTTTGCGCGTGTATCGGGTGATGGTGGTAGATGATTCTTAAAATAACATAGGGTGTGTCAATCAAAATCTACCTCGTCTACTCTCAGTTTTGATTCAATTATCATCAACACATTGGTTGGTGATGAGGAGTCTGAGCGAGAGAGAAAGAGAGTGAGAGAGAGAGGGAGAGGGTGGTGGGGGATTTCCGCAGCCTAAATCGCTCTCGGATTTTTGTCGTAATCTGCCGGATTAGTCGTCAAATTACAACATCAAACGACAGTGATGGAAAAAAGGAACGTCTGCCTCAGGCAGGATATTTGATATCTTGACCACATTACTCGGGTTTTCAAGAGAATATTTAAGCATACAAGAGAATTGGAATAAGGCTAACTAAAACGTTATTTATTTGCGCACGGCCAATCTATAGTTAAAGTTGAAGGCTAAAGAATAGTTTATAACATTAAGAATTAATTTAGTATTTTCATCTGCTTAGTCAAAGTTCTATTTCGTAACATTTGCTGCGCATACCTACCATACCAATCGAGCTCTGGTCAAGAAGGTTCGGTCACAATCCTACAGCCTTTAAAGGGGGGACTTAGCTGAATATGTTTGAGTTACCCTACGATTGGTTGATAGAGGCAGATTTTCCTTCTAATCTCCAGCTATCGATAGCAATTAATGTCATCATGATTTATGTGATTTGAAATGAAATACTGAACAGTCACTAATAATTGATGAATTTTTGGGTTAATCCCTTCCATTTCACATTCCTATGTCGTGTGCGTCCGTAATCCAGAAGCACTAAAATTGAATCAAACGGCTGTGGGGTGTTTTGTGTTTCTCTGAGCTGAGGGACAGGATTAAGATCACAAGACATGTCTTTTAATTTTATATTCTATTCTAAAATTCATTCAAATCACAATTTTCATAATGAAATTCTAAAAATAAATCTGTAATGCAAATAAATCCTTTTTGTTGAAATATTACGTAGAAATTGAACCAAATGGGATCCTCTAAAACAGACTCATCAACCAACCAAAACCGCCAATCGATAATTAACCTCAACGAAACACTTCACCATTCCCAACACATCTGCACGAAACGAAAAGGGAAAAACAAAATCCTTATACGATACCGTAACGCAGCTGCGATCATAAAACACACTACCCTGGCCGATGTCTATCCTGCTACCTGCCGGAAAACGCCCGCGATCCATCTTGGAAATCCATTATCATCCTAAACCATCTGAGACGACCCAAATCAGAGCGGCGGCAATGCTTATGTGCTCCTGTGATTGAGCTCGGCCAAAATGGTTCTGATTTTGTCTCACGTTTTAGTGCCGCCTGGTCTAACGCCCTTGACCTTCTACACTCGTCCTCGGCGGCATGGAATTTCATTTACGTGTTTCTTTCGCGCCATCATTTGCCCAGTGTTGGTGTTGGGCAAGGGTTCATCGATTTTTCCACTCGACGCAAGCTAGTGTAAATGGCATAAAAGGTCATAAGGCGACCAGGACCTTGGCCAAGTGTGGTGAAGCACATTCATCACATTCACAACCACACGAAAAATCTCCACTCATTGGCAGGATTACTGCGTCCAGAAAACACAACATGAACCACTGACTCCTAAGCAAGAAAAAAACTAATCAGATGAACGATCCCTTCGTTAACTAACGGCGAGTCTGTGGTTTGCAAAGCTCATGAATCAGCTCCAGGTCATTTTCATCGCCATACTCCACGAGAATACACGTTCGGCAATAAATATAAAATCAGTGGTAAAAAAACCTGTATATTTTACTGTACACACACACACAGGCAACTCGCTCGTGGAGACATGGATGAGAAAAAGGGGCGAACGCCAAGTCCTGCAGTGACGGAAGGAAGGAAAAGCTCAATCACAACCCTCCCACTGATTGGGCGTGTGAGTGGGCGGTCACGGATAACACGGATTCGCACACATACAACCATCTGGGATGCTGGGATGTTGCTCCGGACGAAGAAAGAGAAACTCAGTAAGGGAAATGAAGAAAATGAGTATGTGGCGACGACACTAAGGGAAAAGCTTGGCTCGAGACGACTAGCTTTATGTAGAATCCGAACCATTATCATCAGTCTCGTTTGTCGCAATCACGGGCTTTCAATCTCTTTCACATGGCTGACTTTAATGACGGTGACCGAGGATATTGGAGCTGGAAAAGGAATCCCGAGCTTGGTATATAACCCCCGAGCGAGATTCAGCATAGCAACTCCAACTTTATGTCTTCCATTATGTTTTAGTGGAATCCATTTTATCAAAGGAACAAATTAAATCTAACTCGTGCGGGGGAACAGAATAAGGATTTCTTAATTTGGTAAAGCTCGTGCGGAAACTTTCACAGGCAAAAAGTGACGATCTAACTGAGCCACCAGCAAGCAGAGGTGAACAAGCAAAACAACCAGACCGTGTCGCAACGCAATCTCTCGAGCGGCAGCAATCTCATCCAAACCAATGGCGCGCCATCGGGGAGCATCATTCAGCGCCTACCAAGCGCCAAGGGAATGTATCATTGAAACTCCCATCGCACAAACGCGTGTCCTGCCGTCCTGTCTCGTGCGTATACGTATGAACGAGACAGTGCTGGCGGGGCGGCGGCGGATATCGGAAACCATTGTGGGTCCTAGCGAGCGTACAGGGGGTGGGAAAAATCGCGTCACAAATGGCGAACCACTGCTGAACCGGTGCTGAACTCTCGGTCGAGAATCAGAGCACATTTTATGTGCACATCCGAGCACGTGTGTTTGTGAGATGAGTGCGATGAAAGAGAGAGCGACAGGGTGGAGCACGCGCAGCCAACGATATCATCGATGATGATGATGATGATGATAACGAACCTTGGGTGAACCGTTGGGAGTATGCGAGCCTATCAGTGTGTGAGTGAACACTCCATATTATCATCATCATCGTTTTCACTGATAACTCGGGCCACAGACACAGCGATAGCAATCATCAGCGCGAGCCACAATCTCTGTAACGATTCTATTCCGTTGAGTTCGCTGAGGATTTTCTTTTTTGCTAGGTTTTGGTTTTTTTTTTGCTACATAGTCTTTTTACCGGGAGGGTTGTAGCCTTCCGAATGAATCTCTTCATATGAGTTTGTATCTATGTTTGTGTGGCCTCCGGAAATCCTTTCGGAAACGGTAAAGCAAGGCAGACAGGATGTTGTTTACTTTTCATTCACGCCATGTGGCTTTTGTTTCTTCCTTTTTTGGTGTACATAATACTCATTCGCAATGGGGGAAAAGCACAGCCACGCAAGAGGATGGCTTCGTGCGTCTCCATCGAGGAACTCGGCACGCTCTCCATCGACGCCATTGGTATATAGGAGTTTTGTTTCGTTTTGACTCGTGTCACGCTTTAATTCAACACTTTCACAACAAACTGCTGTGAAATGAAATCATCCTCGGTAGAGCACAATAAATAGGCAGCTGCGTTGTACGTTTTGCTATATTTTGTACCACGGCGAATTGGAATCACAGGTAAAAGAAATCCTATAATAATGGTAGACAAATAGAAATGGCCAGATTGCGCCGGGGAGTACCGCGAAACCGGTGATTTTGACCTTAGGATTTAATTTGAAGCATGATGGCTGGGATTGGAAAAAGTAAGTGCCCAGGTTTAGCGGTGTGTATTTAAAATGGTTTCTTTGTAAAGGAGTTCACTTCAAGGTTATTTCCTATATTCATTATATAGGATTTTTGGTACGATTTGGGGTCTTCTTATTTTCACTATGAAGTACCTAATATTCTGATCAAGGGAAGATTATAGAAAATGGATGTCAATTTCCGATTATTAATTTCACGCACAGGCGCAGACACTGCATCAATAAAATATCCAATCACAGCAAATTAAACGAATGGTGTTCTTTTTCTATTGTGGAATTGCTCGTGTACATTTTGTCCCTTCAATCGTATAAAAATTGTAAATTTATATCAAAAAATATTAACACACACTCTTCCCCACAAAAATGTTTCTGGATGTTATAAAATTAATAACTTTCTCATTTTATGAAGGCAACCGTCCGTGACAAGCTGGCTATAGTTTGAAATAAACTCTTCTTGCTACTGCTCGATGAGCGTACCATGTGGCAATCAGGGAACGTCAGGAAGCGCACACGGCAAAAGATTCCGGCACCGATATTGCATTACAAAGATTTGTTTCGAGCTTTCTCCGCCCTTCGTGGTGCTCCGTTGAGTAGGCTGGACATATTAGGCAGATTGTGGCAGCTGTGGATCCGACAATCAGGTTCGCTTCCGCACAAAGCATTTATCCCTTTTTTATCCGTAACACAAAATTGGAGTGGAAGCGGTAGCTTCTGTGAGACACACGCTCGGCAACCTAGCCTCTTTGGTGATCCAACTGGCAAGTGAGATGCCTGTTTTGTTGGATAGGCCAGAGAGGTTTACGAACTGCCTGCCGAAACCTCTTCGTTACGGTGAAGCTATGATAATGGAAGCGGGTTGGATGAAAGTGGTTCCCGGTAACTGGATAATGGATAACGAACCCCCTGTCGAATCTCGAATCATTTCGGAATCGAATCTTGGGTTTTATGAGCTTTTCCATTGACCACGTAAATATCGAACGGGTAAATGTGTGCGGACGGGAGTCTTCTCGATTGCTAGAGGCCTTAAGCTTCCGTCTTTCATAAAATGGTTCATGAAACCTTTCATCCACGAGACACAAAACCGTTGGAGTTGGACATTGTCTGACAACGTGGTGTGTTGAAAAATATTGAAAATTGAAACTTCGCTTTTTTCCTGCGTAAAAATTTAATAAAAATTACATTTTAATTTTTATTTATTATTATTTTATTATTTTATTACATTTTAAATTTTTTAATGGCGTTTTTGTTTTTACTAGAAAAAGGCTTATAGTTCTATAGAAAAAGTTAAAAACCAACCAGAACCTAGCAAACTAACGACCAACTCATATCAAGGCAGACGTAAAGTATGGGTAGCGTATAAGATCGACCAATTTACATCAACTGGTTTTGTTGTCTCGAGTCGTTGACTCTGCCTTTATCATCCCAACCGTAGAATATATAAAAACTGTCACAAGCATAAATGAACAATATCGAGGTCGCAAAGGTGTCTGCCTAACATTGCGCTTTGTGTACCGTCCTAAGATAAAACCGCGCACTCTACACCGTTTCCGCTTTTTTGCTGAGAAGGAGAAAATCCGTTTTAAAAAGTCATAAAAGCGACGGAGCCATCTTACGTTCACATTCTGCCAACAACGCAGACTGGTGCTACTACCACTGCTGGTAGCTGGAAGGGACCAGATTACATTAGTATAATGAGAAATTTATGAGTTCATCCTCCGACTGGGGATGGGAGTCGCAACAACTTAGTGTAAACATTACATCGAAAGGCTTATGCTGCAAGTTTGTTGTGTCCCCAATAGGGTGGCTAATGAATTAAAATCGTCGTGGAGTGGTCAAACAAGTTTAGCTACATTTGCACGTTGGTTGTTGATTGGCGTTGTTACGATGTGTTAAAGTGAATGTTTAAAGGTGTTGCAGGGGGTTTAGATGGAGTAGGATCAATGGAAGGAAACGTAACGCAAACAAACATAACAATTACATTTCCCACAATATATACAGCATTCTGTTTTTATTTGTTATGGAGAAATATTTCAAATTAATGCATTACGTTTACTCTAAAATAATTTATGAACTGAATATAAAGATAACCTGGTTCTCGCTATAGTATGTCATATTTCAATGAGTCCAAAGCATAGATGTTCTGATCTTTCAATTACTCGACTCTGCGTTGCGCTTTTCGTATTCGCTTGCAAGAGCAATCTGTCAGCAGATTAAGAATCAAGACCTGGATCTTAATATCTGAAGTCGTCCATCTTATCCTCAAGCTGTCTAAGGCTTCCCATGTTTCCATGTACATCCGAAGCACTGGAGTAAGTTGTTGAGACAAATCTTTTCCTCGGTTACTTAACATCCAATACGTTTTCTGTGTCGAAGAAAAAGCATTTCACACAGGTTTTGGCGGAGCACAGACGATGGGGATGCGTAGATGGATGACAGTGTGCCGAAATACTGTGGCATACAGTGGCGCTGGTGTTGATGATATTTATCAAATCCTGGCAAAAGCATGAAACCATGGTAAAACCTTGAAGTAACTTGGAATGGTTGATTACACAGCCCTGGATTGGAGGAGGCAGGGTTTGGTTGATGATAAAATATTCAGCTCGTGAATGTGCTAGATTTATTCGTGAAATAGAAACTCCTTTTCTAAGTCCCTTGAGTCATTTCGTATCACACCACCCTTGAATGTGAAACATAGACACGTACACGTATGGATTCTTCAAGGTGTGCAAAAAGCAGATTTCCAACGTGCAGGGAAAGCTTAGAAGAGATTTTCCTTAAACTCTTTTCTTCTCTGATGGTAATACGTTTTAGATTCAGGGGGCAAATAGCATATCAATTTTATTTCTTCATTCTGGAGTATACATCATATTGGATATCGTAAAGCGCAAGCTCACTTACAAGCGTGAAGAGATATGCGTAAACTTAAAAAAATTCCCAATTTGACTATAGTTCAATATAATTTATTCCGAACCAAATTTTATCATTGTTTCTAGGGTGTGGTGCTCTACGTTAGGCGAAGTACAAAACAAACAATTTCGAACCATAACAACAGGATGCTTCTTGTTGCGATGCTCGTTGAAAAGTGAGCTGAACAGAAAGGACTGTTGACCAAACGCTCAGCAGCAGCCCTCTTGCTTTAAGCGAAAACAATATACTTCTTGGTTGCTTCTTTAGACGGCTGAGGTACTCGGTTTGATTTTAGATCCCACCTTGCCGAACAAAAAAAAAACAAGGTAAAACCATCTGATAGTTGTATTATCATTTTAACAGAAACCTGCCTTTTATATTCTATAATTTTGTTTCATTACTTTCATAAGAAATATTTTATTTTGTTTTATATAATGTTAAAATAACAAGGCCTTTCTGTCCGAGAAATTGATTTCAAGATTCGCTAAACACATCACTGTCGATTAGTCATTTTAGCACGATAAAATGTAAAACATGTTTAACATGCCATTAATCGAGAAATGATTTACATTCCCCATCTACTTCGCGCTCGCTTTTTTCTCGACGCTTAAGCTTGTTTAATTAGATAATTGTTAATTGATTGCCGCTAATATTTTACGACCTCCGAGCCTACGGTGAAAGCTGTGAAATCAAAATGAATATCTCTGGAATACATAGACTATTCAGCGAGAAAGGGATTTTATTTCCTAATCTGAATCTTAAGCTCGGAGCCTGTACTAATTATGGAAGATAATAAATTTTACACCCCACGCCCTTTGCCAGGATGAGTGATGTTGGAGGCATTGTGATGTAAGAGTGATCAGTTGGGAAATGGGGAGCTGTAAAAAGTCTTTTTCTCCTTCCGCGACGCATAATATGAGGCCTGAAAGTAATATCAAGGTTGCATTGAGCATATAAAATTAATGGATTGCATTTATGTTTCCCGTGTAAAGCAATGATGAAGTTAAGGAGGCTCGACCAGACAGAAACAGTAAACCAGCTATAGTCGATGTAATGCAAATGTTAAATATTTACCAACCAGACAGCCGTAGCCCCTCGGCCGGTCGACGTTTTGAGTGACCATCCCCTAAAAGAGCGGCGATTAAGTGGGCATGATTTTCCCGCCACCCAAACTTACTCAGGAGTATCATGTTTCGTGGGTCCGATTTCCTCGCTCGACACGCGTCACTCTTTTGATTCGGTTCGTTTTTGCTCTGCAAACAGTGTTAACGCCCTGTTCTTTTCTTATGGTCACAGGAATGTTTATGAGCAAAGTTTTATTAGCGAAAGTTGTTTTTTTAAACTTGACTGGGTGACGTTTGTTTCGTCTCGACATGTCATTAAGCCTTCAATCAGTTTGAAATGAAGGCTAAGTTCTTTTACGCTACAATGTTGTAAACTGTGCTCTTCTTCGCTTTTTGAAGTATCTATAAGTATCGTATCTATAACAATTTTCGACATGCTTTTATTTAATAAAACTAGACAGTACTTAGATAGTGGTTCTTTTTGAACATGTGTGTTACATTTTTGGCTGGAAAAAGTGTCTTGCTGCCATGTGAATAAAACTATTGTTTAAATGTCTTTTATTTCAAATTATTGCATCTCTCTTAAAAGCGCAACGAAAAAGAGAGCAGTTATTACACATTGCACTAGGCCTGTGTGCTTCAAATGATAATATTTGTTTACTGAACGCTACGTACTTTTTTGAAACATTTGTCCCAAAACAACACACTCTGTACCTTCAAAAGACAGTATAAAATTCAAGCCTAAAAGTTGGCAAAAGATCGCTGCCAACTGAATCGGAAAGGGCATGATGGCAGCGCGTTTGCACGATTAGGGGTTTCCATAGAGGGAAGAATCACTTATTCCCCTTTGCAATAATACTCCCTTTCCAACATCTTTTGAGGCATTTGGCGGATGATGCGACGCGCCTGCTAGTTGCGCAACTCAACCGTCCGAGGGGACGGCGAAAAGAAGCGCTAAATGATTATCGTCACTTGGCGCTCAGCAGGATATCAATTAGGTTTCATTGCGGTGGGCTTGGGTTTCCAGCTGGAAGCGCCTCTGGTAGTTTGGTAATAGTCAGCAGGTGTCAAGTGGCAGCAGGAAGGTCGCTAGGAGGACGGATGTGCCCATCGTCACCATGTGCTGTGATTGCTCACTTGCCACGGTGGTGAATGGATGTTCATTTATTTACATAATTCAAGTGCAGCAAGCGTTATTGCTGGTGAAGGATATTCATGAAATAGGTTACAAATATAGTAGGCTGATAAGTGTAGAATCTCATGGAAAATTATGATAAGAAAATTAAAAATATCTTATGGAGTTCAATATTAAATAGAAAAAGCACGCCTTATCTTGAGATATCTCACAAGAAGTCCTTCATGACACTATTTGGACGACATGACCAAATTGTCAGTTGCTTCATAGACAAGTGAAAACAATTCAACCAAAGCGCAAAGGTCGGTCTTGAGGGCGTTTATTGATTTTAGCACTGTTGATGGTAGGAAACAATGATAGGTCCAGGCAGCTTTACGACCCTTTTCCAAAACGGCTCATGAGGGTTCCTCCCCTAATGATGCATCCCTAGCCCGATGAGTCCCACAGGGATACGATAGGGGAAAATTAAATTATCGATCCTGGTAACGGCTTTAATTATATATTGAGATTTCCTTTAGTTTTGCATCGGAAAAGTTTTACTTACTCTCTCTTTAACATTTTTTACCTCAGATGCGCAAGCCTTACCGGATCATAAGTCTGATTTCCTTCCATAAAATAAATCTCTCTCTTCTAAATGAATAGGAATTTTAATATAAATCCGCAAACTGCAATTAATCAAGACTCGTTAATAAATGTATACCTCCTCCCTGTGTGTCAGTCTTTTCTCAACAAACGAGATGAGATAAATGTCTTATCCTGGTTTCCCTATGATCCCTACTCTGTAAGGAAGAAAAGTTACTGCAATTAATAAACATAAATCAAACGTTGACGTCGGTGGGCAGGAACGAATTCTATTTTAATTGTCGACATTTTGTTCCGCCTCGGTACTGATTTGAATCTCCACCAGCACAATGTTCAACCCTTCTCGAAGATGGAGAATGGGAACTTTAAACGCTCACAGTCACAAAGTCAAAGAAGGCAACCCTTTTCCCGGCTTACATTCAACGTTCGATATGAGTATGTGTAACGAATCCACGCTGAGGAAATCAGCAAACCACAGCACGTAAGGATGAGGTAAAGTCGTCAAGAAAAGTCGGAGAAACCCCATCTAAATAACTGATGAGTTTCTGTCTCCGAGTTAAATAAGATGGTAGTGGGTTTGAACGAATGCAGTTCGGAGCTGATGAAATTCACGCCTTCAAATCTGTTCGGCAGAGTTGGTTTAAAGCGCACGGAATATGGCTTCTGAAATGCGGTGTTGAAATAATGTGACATTTTACTTTTTGGAAGTCGTCATGAGTTCGGTTCTATTGCGTTGCAAAAAAGGGTTTCGGAAGACTTTAGCGAAGTGTATTCCTGATCAAATTTAAGCTATTTTGGTTTGCAATTTTAAATACAGAAGACCTAAGTTTAATATTTGATTCCATTGTGTTACATCCTTTGTTAGATCGCATTATAGGCATCCATTTTTTTCTACTAAATTTCTGTGTGGTTTTTTATTTGCTGGTAACAATCATATTATCTTAGATATAGTAGCAAATGGAAAGTAGTTAACGAGCCTTCTGATGAGAAAGGGAAAATAAAGCTGCATTTAATAATACCTATAGTTATTTCAATGATCGACAGGCATCTAATGCGAGGAATAGTTGTACAATCAATGATTTTTAAATCCAAAAATTGAACGTTTCCCTTATTGACCAGGCGGCTGCTTGACTTCGCTTGGTGACATATTGCGTGCATGTCAAGAGAAAACCTGCTTCTCCAAAGGCTCGTGTTTTGGGCTAGGGCGTATGTTTGATGACATGAGTGAGGACTACTGTGTCCTGGCGCGCTAACGACCGTCCAGAAGGTGAGCGTTTTGAAAGCTACATTGTTTAAATATTTAAAAAGTAATCTCAAAAGCAAATTATTGCACACAAATATTGATACCTGTCAGATATGTCAGTTTGAAATATATATATATGTTAATAAAAATGTGAACAGCAGTACTGACCTGTAGGATAACGTTTACAAAATGGCACGTAACGAACCTATGTCATTATTTCCTTAGAGTTCAAGGTATTTTTTTACTATGCTGTCTCATAGATGAGCGTTTGCTGAGGCTATTTAGATTCATTGTTCTATATCTTTTGCTTTAGTTCAGGAATAGAAGTGATTTTTTTCATAGGGAGACAGTCTTTAAAAAAATCCCCAAAAATTATTACGATACCCTTGCCTGCAAATGTCAGTCGGACTGACCGCGCCGACCGGAATAAAACCAAAATAACGGACATCTGTGATAAAACAAACAATTCGCAGAGCACCCAACACAATCTACCAAGCCGTCATCACACTGAGACCACGTGTCTAGGTGGTTAGTTGATTCTTTGCTAAACCATATCATACACGCTACCTTGCACCGGCCTGTAAGTGCACATTTGGCCTTATCAATTATTTGCAAACCACAAATTTTAGCTGCGAAGAACTAGCCAAAACATAAACAAACTCTACGTATTATGATACATCGTAAAATATTCCAGCTTTCAGCTTGGATACAACATATGTCGTCGTTACCGGCTTGCGTGTCGGGCTGCAAACATAGTGCGTTGCACTTGTTGTCAATGCGCAGGATGTTTTCCCTCTTCGTATGACCCTTGAAACATACGGCACGTGACCTACCTAGTTGGTGGATAATTTACTTGTTATGATTTGGTCAGGGCTTTGGCCATTGTGGTTAGTGGTCGATGTCTTTTTTTTTTTGCTGGCACGTGTCTGCAAGGACCAATGAAGTATTCCACCTGCCGGAAAAAAAAGTTTTTTCTTTGCCCATGCTTAGACCTCGGAGTGGAAAATATTGTTTTGATTTTAATTACTTTAAACGACTGTACTACTGAAGATGCATAGTGTATTACATATTAAAACACATTCTGAATGAGTATTCCACCTTATAAAATTTACACCATTGATTGTTGACCATTGTTCTCACTACAACCAACACAAAATATCAAACCTAAAGCCCATGTGGGTTCGATTACACAAGCCTTTAAATAATGTATGACGCAGGAGTGTCGTGGAACGAATCGCAGAATTGTCGCAATCCCTAACCAAAATCTCACCCAAAACCAACAGCTTTGTCAATCTGGATTGTTCGTACAGTCGTCCTTCACTTTGGACACGGTTGTTGCCTGTGTGAAAAATGGAAAGTGTCGGCAACACAGCACTGACTAGGGGTGATGCGCTATTTACGAAAACAGATGTTTTTCTACACCAGCTTATCCGGTGCGCTTAAGCGCCTTGAGTCTGTATAATGATCGATTTACTTCTGCGGAAAGCTGTCATGAAACGAGTAAGTTGTTCACCATCTTGTTTAATTTCATCTTGATATGATTTTATTCAAGGTCGAATGAGAAAAAAACACAAACCTTTTATGGGCAACAGTGAAACAATCTACAAACAATGAGACGATTAACAGGTGCAGGGGCTAAATAAATAATGATTCTTTACGTATGATTCTTCACACTTCCTGCACCGTAACAAACGTTCTCCTTCTCACATTTGTCTGTTGTTGACGGAACGGGCGTCTGCCCTATGTCGAACACCCCATGAGTCTGTGATTGTTCATTTTCGCTGCGCTCCGCGAATAACCCAAACCTGTGGCCGGATAGGGGTTTTCTCTTCAACAGTCAAACGACAAGTGTGTAGAAGAAGAAAACTGGCAGCAGCCGCAGTAAAAAATAAAGGGATCAGGCGAATCAGGAGGCTTGTCCGCACCGTCACGCTACGGGGTGAAACGAGAAACAAATGAGCATGATAATCCACTGGCATTAACCCCACAAAGCAAACAGCCACCGGAGGTGCATTGTGCGGAAGGAACCATAGTCGGACTTTCGTTTAGGGTGTTTGGGCATAGGTTCGAGGAAGGCTGTACGTGATTCTGATTTTCTCTCTCTCTCTCTCTCTCTCTCTCTCTCTCGCACTCGCTTGTTCACGCATATTTTTCACGCTAACCTTTTATCATCACATCGATTGACTACAATCGTTTCCCTGGGTAGAATATCAGGCAAGTCATCTCGCGTTCGGCAGTATCCTAACCATCATAACACTAGCCTGGACAGAAATTTGTCTCTCAAGGGTGTGATACGTGCAGAGCCAGGGCATGCCTTCCCCACGGGCTGCGAATCAAATGCAAGGGGGAAAATAAAACGAGGGCGCGCCACCCTCTTGCTAAATCTATCGAGTTGATGATGTGCTATAATTTCCTATTTTGTTCCCGTTTTCGGGAAAAACCACACAACAAACGAGTCCGGATGCTGGGAAAGGATCTGCAATGTTTCCCAACTGCTGTTGGATGTGAGGGAGAGAGACCTAAACCAAAGCCACGTGTGATAGGAATAGGCGTAGCGGATCCAGTCGGCGCGAGGAGCTGAGCAGTTTGAATGCAACAATAACAATAAATAAATAATGACAATCATCTAGGGGGAGGTTTATTTTGATTATTTACAGTTTCCCATTTTTCCAGGAATCAGCACTGCGTAGCTCTTTAGGTAATGGTTGGAATCTCAAGCGGCACCGAGCGATTTTTGGAAAATACTTCTAATTATTATGTCTTATTTGAGTATGAATTGAGCAATGAAATTGATAAAATAGGGAATCCAAAGCACTTCCAATGCTGTTTTATTTCTTATTTGAATGGTACAAGATTTGATGATAGAAGATTGCGGCACATTGCTATTGCCTTTTGAGATGTGGTTGTAATATTTAAAATCCGGATAGCACGTCAACTGTTATAATGATTATTGTCATAGTATATTAAAGTTTAGGCCAAAGGTGTTTTAAAACTGTGTACCTATTAGGACCTTTTCGCTCTTAATCGAATAACAATTGATATCAATTGACCAGCAGTAAAAATAATTTAGATAAACAATTCAGTATAAGACAACCTTTAACCTTCTTCAGAATTTCTCCAACGATCATGAAACAGACGGGTCAACGAATTCTTTTCCTATCATTCCTGTCGCTAAGCCACCATGTCAGACCTTCCCAGAAGAAGAGCGCCACCAAAACGAATCAATTCAATCTGTAATATTGATGAAGCTGAATGACATCGAATTAAGTTCAATTAGCATGGATTTACCGTACCGTGTACAATCCATCGTCAACGTAGCGTAGCGGAACAAGCCACGCAGAACAATTTACTTCAAAATGTCTTGATTTGTTTGGCGTGTCTTGCTGGATCGATCGTCTGGAATATGTTCTTAGGTCGTGGTACAAAATGAGCACGGTAAATCGTTGAACTGCGACTGTTTATTTCTGTTTGCATTGTGAATGATAGAGGTAAAAAAATCACCATATGCTATTTGCATGACGCGCCGAGGAATAAAAAATGCGATTCGAAGCTTACGGTTGGATTTGTGTGTAATGTGAATTATGTCTGATTGGTCTAAACCATTTAGCTCCCTATCTGTCTGAAATTTTGTTTTGAAATTGTTTTGACAAATCTTTTCTAAATTGTAAAAATTTTGCTAGCAATACATTTGCTATCTTGTTGTACGTATCTATCTTTACAAAAAGCCACACGTCTGCCCTGTTTCTGCATCAAGCAGCTTTCTAGGTCATGCGATTGTTTCCCCTAAAATGTTCCATTCGTCGTAAAAAAAAATGTTGACGGGAAAGTTTTCCCGCTGCTTTGAGCTCACCAACGAAATTCCCACACACCTCGAAGCCCACACACGATGGATGGAAAACCAGTTTAACTAACAAAACAGATATCCTTTCAAACTGAAATGCACCTCAAACGGGTTCTCAATGGTGTCGCGACACTAGACGCGACATGTTTTTCTATATTCTACTTTTGGTCAGAACAAAAAAACTGCTTCGAGTATATTTTTGAAAAACAAATGAGGAAAGACTATGCGTTGCACACTTTCGTTCAAAAGGGCCACCCATATAGGAAACTGGTAGCGTAGAAAAGAACCTGTTATGCTTGGAGAAGTCGCCGTACAGAAGAGAAAAAAAAACTGTAAATGGGTCACGTAAACATGAGCCGTAACTTTTACTTTAAAGTGATGCAAAAAATAAAGATGCAACTAAAAATTGGTTTAAAAATTGGCGAAGAAGCTTCACAAATTTTTTCTTAATAAAATACGAATTAATTCGAGAGCAGGATCGTGATTCAGACCGTTAGTCCAAAAGAAATGGTGATTATTTAGCTACAGGTAAATTTGATAATCCCATTATTTCATTTTAATTTCTTACAGAAACAATTCAAAACAATAAATGTTAAGTATAATAAATAAAGACATGAGCGAAAAAGAGAGCAAGAACGTTGAGATAAAATGGTCCAGAAGATTAACACAAACCCACAAGGCGGCTCCTGTGACCATTAACGAGACAAGATACAGATGTGTGTGGATGTGTTTCTGCAGTCTACGCTAGATCATCACGCACGTACTCTTAATTGTGGATAATTCTATTTGCGCTGATTACTTCAGTCATGATAGAACTGGTCTCCTAGTTGGATTTATAACCTATACTGGCATGAACCGACTAGGTCTAGCGCCTATAAGACCAGCGGTGGATCAAGATATTTGGAGGCCCCGAGTGAAATAGCGGTTGAGGCTCCTCTAATTGTGATATTAGTGGGATACAACAGGATTTCCCTGGCCGACGTGGCCCCCCTAACCGATGAGGCCCCGCGCGACCGCATCTTTTGCTCCTAGGTTGATCCACCACTGTATAAGACCAACCCATGACTTGTACCACTCAATAAAACAAACATTTTTTGACAGTAAAGTAATAGCATAACTAGCAAATTGATCAACTCAAGACCAAGGTGTGGAATTTGTAGCAGTTAATTAAACTGTTAGCGAAACGATGCTTACGATGTTCTTGAAAGGCTATGAATATTACGCCAGACAAAAATCTAGCTTAACATGCAAACCAAAAACAGGGCAAAGAAAAAGCGGAGGAAAAAAGCTTCATTTATATTCCCTTCGCACACACCATATTGGAGTTGGCTTTTTTTGTAACCAGTTAGGGGAAGTGTCTAGGGGGAAAATCTTACCACTCAACGGTAACGAAATCGGTTCAATGTTCGTAGAAGATTCACGAGCAAATTATCTCGCATTTTATAGCTATTTTGCTTTTACACTATCTTTCGCCGATGCAGATTTGTTGCCGCTGGAGTGTATACTCGAAATTCCATCAGTGCTGTACTGGGGCCAGCCCCTAATTCACTTAACCTTAATTATCCACTATCTGCTTTTACTTTAATGTCTGTATGCTGCACAACCGAAAGCAGTGGAGAGGTCCTGGTGGAAGCTGAGATCAGAGCACAAATTAGAACAAAATCGTCCATGGTTGATGGTGTACAAACTTCGGCCAGCAATAGACTGCACTCGGAGAAATTTTCAAAAAAAAAAATGGAGGTTAGGTCACGGAACTGAGGATGGTTAAATACTGGGCGTAAATATAACATTTTCAAGCCTCCATTCACGCGTGATTATGCGGCATTTTTTCCATCCCTACTTTTGTTAACCGCTGCTGAGAGTCGGTTGTTTATGGCTAAGAACGTACTTAAATTTTATTTGTTCTGTAAACATGTAGGAAAAGTCTGAAATCATAGATAATTTAAGTAAAATTGTCGCTTTCTTTTATTATAAAATTTCTGATCACCAGTTGAGAATGAAGCGTGTTTTGACTATGATTATGATCGCTGATCAACTTTTTGTAGGAAGAAATACCACACCCAGCCGTCTAATACCGAATGGCATAACATAGCGAAATCAACACAAATAGCATAGCACATAAGAAAAGGGTGAAATCTGCATCCGGTATGCAAAACATGTTGCGTGCTTGTTTTTGTTTGCTTCTTGTGAGTTTAATGTTTCTGGTGACATATCGTTTCCTAGTCACAAATAAAGGAGAATCACTTCACACTCACTGATGCGAGCAGAAGAGGCATAGGGCAGGCAAAAAACATTAACCGACGCCTGTGAATTGGAGCATGGTTTTGGCTAACGGGCTAAACGTAAACCACTCAAAACCACATGTGTGGTGTGCAGGCTTGGTAATGCTGCAGCAAAAAATAAACTGATTCATTCCATCCGTACCAAATTCCCATCCCAAAAGCATAATCCTTTTTGGCCCCTCAAAATTGCAGTGTTTGTGTTGAGGAAAACAGAAACTATTCGAATCGCATTGTCGACGCATTCATTCGAAAAATTATCCACATGAATGATGTGATACATTTGTTCTTTTGCTTCGGTTTAAATATGTTTCGGCTAAGATTTATACCTTCGCCTCTCGAACGGCGGGTTCTAAATAGGAATCCCAGTGAGGAAACATAATCAAACGAATTGCTATAAATAATCATATCTTATCTTGCTTTTCATTCCAAATTCGCCATCACCAGACAAGACTGTTCGGTTGCGCACTCAATTACACAGCCTGTCGCACATGTTGACGCCGTTCTCTGTCCAGGCGCGTATGTTTAAGCTCACTCCGCTAAGCCATTCAAATTCGGTCAGATTGGAAGAAAAAACTCGCACATAATGAGACGCGTTGGGACTCGGAGACAAAAAAAAACAAGACCAAATGTTGTCACATGCCCCAATCTATTGGGAAGACGATCACATGTGTGAAAGATGGTTAAGCAAAACGGTAGCTGCGTTTCTGCCACAACACTTCTGAAATTAGTCAACCGACCCGGCAGCAGCGTCGCAGTGTTAATGTGGCCTGTTATTAATCCAAATCTCTTTGCTGGGGGTTCCTGCATTCCGCAGTCTGTTTGCCGTTGCCTATTCACGCTGTCTATAATTATGTCAAGTTTGCTGATGTCTTCATCCGCGATCGTTCCATTCATAAATGGTAAAGCGAAAATTCTTCCTCAACTCTCATTCATAAAATGTCTAGCGCGGGCTTGTTCACGAGCCCCGTAATGAGGCAATACACATGTTTTTTTTGTTGGTCTCTGTAACATATTGTGGAAAATCTCTTCGTTCACAGATTTTCCACACGCATCAATGGTGCTGTTCCAGGAAAACATTTCCTCACATTCCCGGCTCTTAACGCTTGTTAACTTTAAACGTCTTGTGACTTGTAATGGCTGTCGTAATCGCTGACAGTTTGTTTACAAATTTCCATCAGCCGCCGCTCTAGCCGTGATTTATGGGAACGTACACTGCTAATGAGCTATTAATTATGATGGGTTTTCATTGCGTGGATAGCAACGTTTAAATAATGTATTGCTGATGGATTTTGCAACAGTGAGTGTGCTTTTGTTTCACGATGGGAAACCCAATCGTGTTTACCGACAGCAATTAAAGGCGAAACAGATTAAAAGCTGAGTGACATGGACGATGGCTGAGTTGTAATGATAGTGTCGACTGAAGCTATGGAGTGCATAGCAAAAACATAACTTATTAATTTATGTTTTTATTAGTAATGCAAATTACCTGCGTCAACATAACGCGACAAGTTTATGCATAATTATAATCCTGAAAACCGTCATCAGAATGCAGATGAAATGTAAGTTCAATTATCATTTTGGTGACTGTGGTATACTGTTGCTCATCTCTGATTACCTCTTTCCAGTCTGTTAATATAACATGAGACGAACACTAAGTATGAAACATTTCATTTGAATGATTAAACTAATATGAGCAAATTAATCGTCACTATCGTGCTAATGCACTACAAAACATTTTTTTATTCGGCGCACATATTTCAGCGAAGTCGTTGACCTGAAAATTCTTTTCTGATTGCCCATGCTATGCTTTAAACATACTGTTGCACTTATCTGCCTTTGCGTTTCATAACCACTGGCTTTAGTAACGCTTTACGGATTGGTGAACATGCGATAAATTACGTTTTCTAGGTGTAGGTTGAACTTGTTTCCTGTGTGCATAATGCCTAAAGTTGTTACGGGTTTCAAACTTGTACATCGGTAAATGAGTTTTTTTTTCTGTTTGTTGATATGTATGAAGCGATAAGCTTAGCAAATAAATAACGCGTTGTAATCGATAGCAAATTTCAAGAATAATGTTTTCTATTTCCGTTTATTGATTACTTCTTGTATTGCACTTTACACAAACTGGTAATTAACAGAGCAGGTTCACAATCATTCTTGAACGAAAATCATCATTGCTATGCCTCTGGAAGATGGATTCTGTTGAAAACGGGATAAATGCTCTGAACTTCGTATGACGGAAAGAAACTTAAAGACTGATTTTCTGAAAATGTTGAAGATAACAACATTATTTTAATGGCTTAATAAAACAAGTAATTAAAAAATGAAGTACTTTTTATTTCATTGTTTATAGTATGTAGAATTTAACATAATAACTTCTCTTTGAATTTGGAATCTGAATACGACGCTTGGAAACTATTGCAACAGACATCGATACGAAGCTCCGCGAATTCTTCAACTACTTTTTTAAATTATTATAGTACATCTCAAATTGCAATGAAGCTCAAATGTAGTAAATGTCGCACAGAGTATAAAGTCGAATATCAGTATGTCTCTGAACTTTTTTCAACACACATTGTACAACAATGGTAGCTAGAATTGCTCCCCAGCATGCCGAATGCAAAATTATTTTTTCAATATTTTTTTTTTGACTTTAGCTAACGTTGAAACGAGAAAAGCAATAAAATATACTTCAAAGTGTTGGCAGACGAATGGATGCAATCCAGCGTGAGATTGGAAAACAAAACAAACAAACAAAAATATCCATCCAATGGATTACAGCTGAAAAATTTATGGATTAAGCCTGTTTTCGGCTTTCCCATGCCGTCGTTTTCGATTTTCCCTTTTCAATTCAGATTGTTTAATACATATCACCGACATTGTTTCACCGTTCGGGTGTTTGGAGTTTGTGGACTGAAGCGACTGGCGACTGTTGGGGTGGTGGAATAGGTTATGCCGTGCTCGTGTGAATCGTTTCGTATGAATTATGCCCACGTTGACAGCTACACTGCGAGAAGAGAGAATATTTGTTACACAACCATCGTGCCCGAAGCAGCTTTCCATCTATCCTAACTGCAAGTTAGTAAAATAAATTGCTTTTCAGTTATTTTTTATTATGTCAAATAAAAATTTTTTTAGTTATATTAACGAGAATGCCGTTGGTACATTTTTGTACCGTATATTCCTTATAAATTTATTACACCATTAGGTTTCTTTCTCCTTCTTTTTAAGCTCTACAACTTCATAACAGAGGTATTGGGTAGCTACTATACTTTCTCTTTTAAGCATTTTTTTATTTTATTTTCTTATCATTTATTCTCGTATCTTCAATTCTATGATTTTATGACACATCATTTGTACGCCTTTTGGTTGAAATTATGAAAATCTATCGATTTGATCAGAACCGTCATAAGTCGATCAGCAATCGATCAAAATTGAGCTCAGTTGTGTTCATCATCACTTTTGCTGAATTTATCGAAAGTTATCTAAATGCTCCTGTTTTTCCATCAGTGTTTGATTGGCCCACTCATCAAGAGCATAGATTGCTCAAAAAATTGAATTAATCTCGATTCATTCTACTTGGAGTGTTCAGGATTGATATTGTCAACGCTCCAAGAAGTAATGGCCTAAGTAGGACTGAGTAGCTCCCAACAACAAGATGAAGTCCAAGTCCGGATAAATTGTTCTAAGAAAATTTATACCATTTAGCAGTATTCAGCGATGCTTCAAAGCATAAGAGACGGGATTACACAATTCTTCATAATGCCTTGGGCGTCTACGGGCAGTGAACGGTTGTTAAAGGTTGTTTCCATCAGGGTGTGAGAGTGATTCAGTTTGGATTTCTTAGTCTTGTCCTGAGTAAACTATAGGACGGATCGCTCTACTATGCATAGCGAACGGGACGCCTCGCCGATGACTGATCTTCGGGTGGTTTGATACGACAACGACTATGTTGCGGTGACGGAGAGCGAGTAATCGAGCAAAGTCAAAATAACGCTTGAAGGCACAACATTTCCATTTCAAAGGATTCAAACCTTTTTGGTAGAAATCGTGTTCTTCTCATGTTTGTAATCGAAGGATTGTTTCAACCCGTTCCAATCTGTTTTACGACGAAAGGTTACAAAGGATTGCTAAGAAAAGGAAGCGAAGCGGAGGGTGCAAGGGCGTACGAAAATAACGTTGGAGCTGTTATTTAAATAAGTTTTTCAAACCTTGCTCGTTCTCACGGGCCTGCTTTGTGTGAAAGTCAACATTCGGTAAAAATTGCCTGAAGCCACAAAAAACGAAAGTTTTACAGATTACTTATCTCAAGCTCACTTGAACCATAGCGAAGGAACTCGGTAGATAAATAACTTATCCGATCTGCAGCCGCAAAACCTTTGTCCTTTGTTCACCTCAACACACTTTACGCCCTTGTCAACATAGCCTTGTTTTCGTTGTCGTTCTCGTAATGGGTACAAAGCACTACAAAGAGACAAAGATGAAATTGATTGATTTTTGATTTTTTGTTCAGCAGCTTGAGCTGTGTAGTGTGATTTGCATCATTTTCCTTTGAGCAGCATACCTTTTGGAGACGAAATCAAAAAAAAAGATTCACTTCGTTAGTTTTATTTTCGAACTCCAAATCGGTTTTTATGAACTGAAATAATGTGTGCTTTTTAACACGATCGTGTCACGAAATTCCCCAAACAGTATAATACGTCTGGCAAGTGTCAGGGAAATGTCAACTAGTTCAAAGTATGTCATGTGGTCTATGGTGATGAAACTCTGGAATTTCTCACGCCACATCTATTCAATACTCCACAAGCTTAGGCAGAACCTGGTCTGTCTGGTAATTATGCTGTTCGAAATCAAGTTAAGACTGATGTGTTTTATTAAATGTAATTGATTAAGAACTAACATCTAATATAAAACTGAAATTCAATACTATTCGATTGTGGAACTCTAGTGGTTTTGATTATAATTCCTTTGCGTACTTTTGACACAATAATATGGTAAACGTGTTGATGATGAAATGATGGAAGTACATGAAACCTAGCATAGTTTCGAATGTTTGAACTGAAGAAAGCATGATAAGATAGTTATATACAGGAAGCTGGTAACCTTTTCGTAAATAATGTCTAACGCCGTCCAAGGAATAGCCCAGTCCAACAGGACTTAGCAATGTGACGTCAAAGGGATGGTAAGGCAGAACAACTATAAATCGTTAACTGTTCTCCGGTATTATTCCTGACGGTGAGCTACATTTGTTTAGCCTCAATTAGGACACGAAATTGATCAATTAATTTTCATTAAACGGTAGTCATTCGATCGACCACTGTGCTAACGGTTGCGTGATTAGGACATATTCGTTGCCTAACAATCCTTGAGCACGTGTCGCGTGCTGACGTGTGACGTGAAAAAGTTAGGATCATTCGGAGCAGCGTAGCAGCAGAATGAAGAATTTTAGTTCACTGTACAACACGACTCTTTCCTTCTTCTGAAAACGTCTCGGCGTGAGAGAGATTGGGCTTAATCAAATATCCTGAATGCATTTCAAAGCAACTTTATTTGCATAATAGAGAGCATCGTTCAACTTATAACATGTTAAAGGTTTTTACTTTATTTCTTAGGTCTTTTCTTAAGTATTTTGTCACCGCACTACGATTCCATTCTTTTTATGGGTTAGGACAAACTTGATAGAACTGATACATTTATGGGGCGCAGGTTACGTGAAGTATCTCGAATGAAATTTATAGTGACATCAATACTTTTTCACATCGTATTTCACACCATTACGACACTTGTGACAACCATTTTCTGCATCACGTACCAGGTCATTCCAGTGATTCGTTATGGTTTTACGCATCTGGTGAAGAATCGTGTTGCCATTCGATAGCCCTAAATAAATTCAAAACACATACCGATTTGCATCGAGAGTTGTTGCTGTTCTTGAAGTTATTTGCATAATAACTTTATCTAATGGAACGTTTTTGCAGAACTCAGCTAGAGTGAGCTAAATTCAATTTAAGATCTTGCTCGGCAATGCAGTACAATGTTCCACTGAACAGCTGGTGTCAGTGACAAGAGAAACTGACACAGAACGGTTACTGCCTTGCAGTGAAAATCTTTTCGCTTGGGTGACATGGAGCAGGTTTTTATCTCATGACAGTGAATCTAATTTGTCTATGATACAGTACTCAGGGCGAATTAGTAATGAGTTGTAACACATTCTTTACATTTGAATGAACCGTACGAATTTCGAGCTGAACTACGAGCATATTTCATCAATGAAGCCAGCAGACATTAGAGATTGCATTGGAGGGATGGAGAAGAATAGATGAGCTACTGTTCTGAAGAATAAATACTCGAATACCTTAACTATCACAGGCAGCAGTTAAAGCATGATCATTTTAAGCAAACTGATTGTTGAAAATTAACGAATAAAGTTATCCATTAGGACAAAATGCATAACAACTTTTTCGTTGATTTTTAAGTACAAACAGAAAAAATCTTGTGCTAAATGAAACTTGAAAAAAGATGTTTTACACACTTGCAAGCAAGTTCATCACTGCCTTACGAGACGATGATTATAATTTTTCCACTGATCCAGTTACAATGCGTTGCATAAGGAAAGAAAGGAAGGGAATTTAAAAAGCATAGCCATTAAGGCCAATTATTGCAATAGGGAACTAACCATAACTTTATTATTGTGCTGTAAATTGTCCAGGTTTTCTATAAATTAGCAAGATAAATAAGCAGAAAAGTCTTGCTTGATGTGTACTGTTCTTTAGGCTGAATCTGACTTTATCGCAGAGTTAGTGGATGGGAAGAGTATAAGTTAAGTTTAATGGAACCACCAGAACATTGTCATGTGGATTAAACTCCTCCGTTTGGAAGTTTGAAGCATATTGAGGAGTTGGTGTAAATCAAGCAATAAATCAATGATCTTAATTACCTTTCACGTTTCACAAATTTCGGATTCATTCAAAAGCAGATAATTGAAAATCATAAACAATAAAATATAATACACGAATTTGTATGAATGAAATTTATTTATTGACGAAAAATGCAGCTTGTAAATCATCTGCAATCTTGTAAATAATAATCTAAGTCGCTGAGTTGGCAAGGATGAAATCAGGTTTACAAGATGGAAAGATGAAGGCCTTTTAAAATATTTATCTGATCTTAAATCAATTGCACCTTATGTATTCGAAATCGAAATGAAGAAAACGAGAACATTTTAGACGTTATATCAAATTTTCAAATAACAAGCTCTTCGCACGCTGGACTGACTCATTCGCACTCACTTGAATATAAAGGAAGACTAAGAGGGATCCAACTTGTATAATAACTAAAAGAGATTTTTTCTCTCAAATCGTGTATTTTAATTTTATATGACAGAGCATTTATTTAGAATTCAAATTGAATATTGAATATTGAGGACTTTCTATAGCGTCTGGAAATAAAGCTTCGATCCCTCCAAATAAGCAACACGCCGAAGTGAATGAGCTTAACAATCACAACGTAGATCATTTCATTTCCAGACTGCCAGAACCATGTGGTTACTAAATCAATACTCAAGGCTACGTAGTGAAAAGAGAGCGTTTCATTTTAACTCCCAACGTACAAATGCGTGTCCTACGTCCAATTTAGTAATGCGAACGGGACATTGTATTTGAACTAGGCTCAAAGGTTGGTAGGAATGGGGTTATCGGAATCCTTGGGTCCTGAACTGAACTGGAACTGAACTCTCGGTCAAGAATCAGATCACATTTTATGTGCACATCCGAGCACGTGTGTTTCTGATAGCGTGATGGGATATGGTGAAAAGACGCTGCAAATGAAACTCTCTCTATACTCCCTTCAAAGGATATCAATGATGAGAACGATTATGATAACGAATATCGAAAAAAAGTTGGACTGTGAAAGTATCGCAGAATGTGAGTGACGGCTCCGTGTCATATTCATCGCCATCAGCAACTTTGATAACACAGGCCACAGACGCAACGACAGCAATCATCAATTCGAGGAACAATCGCGATGGCGATTGAATTTTGTTCAACTGGGATTTTTTATTCCTTAGTTTTGTTTGGCTTTTCCTTTGTGATGTGATTTCCGGAATGAATCTCGTCATATGAGTTAGTATCTGTGTTTACGTTTTATTCTCGCTATTTATCGCATTTTCCGCTGGTAATGTACATAGCAAAATGGGAAACCGAAAAAGTGCTTTTCTGCAATGATTCCAAGCCGATGATACATAAACGCTTGGATGATACGTTTAAAAGCACAATGCAGAACATTTCTTTGATTGCGTTTCACAGAAAATCCGGTCGGACAATTGAGCTTTTACGCTTCTTACTACTAGCTACATGTTAAACAGCATAACATTTGTAACGTTGAATACCTTGTAAATTTTTAAAAGTTTTTTTTTAGCGCAGCTGACCTTGCATTGCTCCGGAAATAAATTAGAAAAGCTTGTAATTTATCATTACATCCTAAAGATATATTTCAAACATGCCATCTCAACCGGCGCATCTTCAAGACTGGTTGACTGGCTTTAAAATCCGTACGCATTTTCGGTTTCAGGCAATGATGACTTAATTTTTCTTTCTTCCCTAGACATGGATCCCCAGACGATCCTACCTGATAAGCTTTGTGTTCTGCTTAGTGTAATAAGGATGGTCTGTGTAACGAGTCAATAGCATAGCTATTTTGATCTTTTAATTATTTGTCACAAGCTTTTCCTTTCATTTTATTTGTTTTTTTCTCCAACACGAGAATTAAATGACTATGACTATGACTGATGATTGAGAGAGATTTATTTTTACGTTATTCAAAAACATCCCCTAACATGTATGCGAGTATTGTAAACTTATTGATGCCTGAATGTCTTAACTATCACAGGTTTTATTTGAAGTGGCCAACTATCAAATGAGTGGTGTATTGACTTTCTTTTCAAAATATTAGCTATAAATGTTTTTATCAGAACAATTGTAAATGTTCTTAGTGCTTTGTGTACTGAGTACCCAGGCAATATTCGCAACATCTGTAGCGCAATGTTATATGGGTCTGGAACGAATTAAAAAATCTCCAAAACCCTCATCCAAACTACGAATAGCTTTGTCATTGGTTGTGTTCGACAGTACACTTTACATTGATCACGGTTATTGCCAGTGTGAAGAATTGAAAAGATTTGCCGAAACATTGGCAAGGGGTGACACAGTATTTACGAAAACAGATGTTTTATTTACAGCAGATTATACGGTTCACCAGTGAACTCTTTATATTATAATAAAGATCGATTTGCTTGCAACTCAACTTTTGTAATAACTTGTCTTTTATAATAATCATGTTGAGAGACTATGAGTATAGCATGTATTATTGAGTTATAAAAGTTATGATATAAGGCAGTAACAAATAGCTATTTTAAACTGGGAGGCACGTCTACACAAACTTGCCAAAATGACTGTATTCAAAAATTCAAAAAAAAGCCAAACCTTTGCATTCAAAAAGTATTATAGTAATTATATTGAGAGTTGGCATAGGAGTAAAAGCTCATAGAACTTTTTTGCATACGCACCATGATTTCCCTGCATAAGCCGTACCGTATCACACTTTAAACACAGCATGGCTTCAACTTCAATCGTAAATGTGCATCCTTTTCAAGGACCGTCAGAATTCCGGTGATGATGTTCATTTGATACCCATATTAGAGCAAAAGGAGCTGGACTCGTTTCAACCCCTTATTGTTGCACCCTGCGGACCGTAACATTCGTTCAACAACGGGGCGGAATATATTTGGATAATATTTATTTTCCTACCGTGATCCATTGCATGCCACCTATCTGGTGGGTAGTGTACCTAAATGCAGGGTGATGGCACACGCACACCACACGGTTATTCGGTTGAGCGAACTCTAATCGCCGCGTTGGACACCCGTGCCGTGTTGCATTCCCTGGGGTAACGAACATTAGAATAGGGCGCGTAGCGTGAAATACCCGGATACCTTATGGTTTCAGGTCATCTGTTCACATGACGCAGGACTAGTCACCGTAACCCATTCCCGGCTTCGAATCAGCGAAAGATTGCGTGCCGAGAATGTTGTCTGATTTTGCTCACAGATTAACACCGAAGCATTCCCAACGAATTATATCTGTTTAGGTGAAAATACCAGCAGGCAGGAGTGATGCTTGAAGTTGTGATCCAACGACAGTATTTCACTCGCAACGAGGAAAACGATAACGACAGGAATTTAATTAAGATCGGTAGGGTGGTTGACTTTTACGCTGGTTGATGACAAATCAGTTTTACGCCTTCAGAAGTCAACGCAGCACGAAACTGGGTTGGGAAGGCAAAACCGAAATGGCCTCATCATGCTCTTCGTTTTTCATTCTCCGAAGTGTCAGTTGTATCGAACGCATTTTCGAATGGTTGCACTATCTTGTCAGTAGAAATTTGCTCGATTGATTCGCCTTTTTTATCTGGATTAGCTTACGATAATACACAGCGATAGGTGTTTTTAAAATTTACCCCTTTCATGGTATGAATTAGTTGAAGTTTTACACATCTATTGTAGAAAAGTCTTATTGGTAGCAACTCTTTTATCGAATGCTTATGCGTTATGTTATGAACTAAAATAATCAGTTTCCTACAAACGAGACTGCTGACGATTGAATTCGTCTGGTTGAGCAGTTGTCAGCCTATTTAATGATGCTATAAATTCTTTAAATATTGATAAAACGATAACCGCATCCCTTGGCCAGATTGTACAAGCGCTCCTTGCTCATTCTAGAGTGCGTTTGGAAAGTTGAGTGCAAATAAAAAGCTATTTAAAGCCTACATTGATTTATTGTGCTTGGATTGGGTGATGATAGGGAGGTTCAGAAGCACAATTTAATCATTCATGATCGAGATATGCTCGCTTAGGCCTGAGGACATGATTTTTGTGCTGTATTTTAACAATATCTTCCATTTGGTGTATGTTTATAACATATGATTTCCATACAGAGAAGAGAGGTCTTTTCTGATTATAGCACAATTTCTAAAACTCTACTCTTGGAACGCTTCCATTACTAGGCCCTTGCCTTTGCAGCACTTTGTCAAACTACAAGCAGCGTTCTGCATTTTCTCACTACAAACGAACTGTGGCCCTGAGTCGTTGGATAGCGTGCAACAGGAACCAAATTGACAATCATGGCGACAGCTTTATGAAAGCGCATGCTTAACGCCGCATGCTTCCATCCTTTTGCCAGCTACAACAAGTGATGTTCGTCTGCACTGCATTAGGATTTCCACGGTGCAAAAGATTCCAGGATCAATCAGCAGTTCGCATTCGACAAGCCCCTTGTGTGAAGTCTTTATGATCAGACCGTCTGGACGAAAGGAAGTAGCACTCCTAACCGACTCTTGACTTTTATCCACAACATCCCATCGCCTATCCAACAAAGGCAAATCAATTGAATTGCTCTTGTTTTGTGATTCATTGTTGTCCGACCAGCTGAGGACATGATGGAAGTAATACTATATACTTCTATAATACTGCTAATGTGTCTAAATCTTGGTTGTAAATGTTGGTTAGGGTCGGTCAACCAAGTCACAGAAAGCCAGAAATGCATACTGCTAGACTGCCTAAAACTTTAAAATAAGTAGTAAACAGGCAACACAGAACTCATGTACAGCCAATGAGATTTGCTAACATAGGCGCGCAATTCGTTCTAAAAACACATGCCCATCCTATCACATATCATCCTACATATCACCAACGAGCAAAATCTGCATCCGGTGTAAAAATACTGTGTGTGACTTTAATGCAAATGGTGACATATCATTTCCTACCCATAAAAAGACTACTGACTGTGGAGCACAGAAGAAAGCGGTGACAAAAACCATTCACTGGCGCCTGAACTGGGAGCATACCACATCGAGCAAGTCCAAGGCTAATTTTAGCCGTATAAGAACATATGGTTTGCGAGTTAATTCATGCGTCGATACAGCCAAAAAGTATGTTGCTCTTTGGAAGCATAACCTGCTTTCAACCAAATGATTTTTATGTTCAATTTAATGTTAAAAATGACTAAAACCTGGTCAAGTGAGTTTGGTCTCGTTTGTTTATAAACTTATGTACTTTTTAAACACTGTTTATCATGAACATAGATCAGTTAGTGATTATTAAATCCAATAAAATCACACCGGTTGCATTGTTGTTACATTGCGTTGGGATCCATGAATCCTACATTGCACAATAGGTCCATGAATAATGAAAATCCTCTGAAGGTGTATTGAAATGCCACTGCATTCAAATTGCAATTAACACTTGTTCCAAAATACCCATCTGTTGCATATTCATTGCTCGAGAAGCAACAGTATCTAAACTCCGTCCGCTAGCTTAGGTGAAATGAGGTGAGACATCACTCAATTTTCCAACCGAAGGACAAATGATTCACTTCTTAAGCTGTCCAAACATTCCCATGCCTCATTCCCTAGATAATAAACAATCGTAGTGCACAGTGAAGTTAGTGAGAAAATTTGAGGCAATGAAGTGCTGGTCAAGGACGAAACCGACACATTTCGGTCGGAGGCTCTGGTCATCTAATCTTATCTCAACCAAACGGTGATCCATTTTGGGCATCAGTTATGCCTATGTTTCGAACAAGCCCATGCCATAGTGGTAAGTGCTAGTGTATCTAACTGCTTTGAGATAGTCTGGACAAAGACATCCAGGGCGTTAAAGTGTTGTGTTTCGAACCTCCTTCCTTTGTTGGATACTCGTGCTGACAGACATGCTATGATGGTCGTCTCATTTACATGGACTAGCATCGGACATCCATCAGCTCTGGATTGTTGAGGTGTCTCAATAGAAGCTTTTAATTTATTCCTCCATGCTCTCTGCAGTATGACCATGTGGTATAAATCCGAGCACAAAGAGGCTACAAAACGGGGATGTGTCTAATGACTTAGTAAACAATGTTTGTTGCTACAGTGAAGCAGAAAGAATGAATGTCGAAAACTGAAAAGCTTTCGTATGTAGCCAGCCGTAACACTCATCGCCGTTTTCTATTTCAAACTTTTATTAAACTAAGCAATTTTAATAAATATTATGGTGATATTTTTGTTTAATTCAAGAATCTATACATTCGAGATGCATTTTTACCAGCAAAGACATTTCAACATTGGTTTTTAATATGAACTTTTATATTTTTAATAATATTAAAATAATATAAACTTCAAATATAAAATTTACATGTACTAGTTACCGATCGTAACGAAAACTGTAAGCTTATCAAACTGAAGGAAGGGTTCGGGACAAAGAAAGAAGAGACGAAGAGACGATTAAAACGATCAGCATTAAAACGCCTAAATAGCGTAAATAAATAAGTAAATAAATCTTTTAAATTTTTACTTTAACTACATAAAATCATAAATGTAAAGTATTAAAAAAAATTATTTCAATAATTTTTCCTTTTTTTATGTTTATAGTTCGACACTCTATTTCTAACTTTCTTGTTTACGCTGCTTTACAACGTTTACAACTTGCCGTCGGCTCTCAGCAGAGACGTTACTCCCTATCAGCAAAGCAATACCCAATACCGTTTGGCTATGCATTGATGGCTTATTGGCGGTTTGTTTACTTAATTGTTTGTTTAAAAAATGTGATAGTTACGTTTTGCTCACTAACTATTTTTTTATACAAGCGGGATCAAACGAGCCTTACAATATTTGCAACCAGCTCAAGACAATACGTTCCAAGACGAATGCTTCCAATATGCTTCAAACCTGTGCTCATATTCATATCACACCCGATTTCGTCACATAAGTTTAGTTCGCTTCTATTGTTTCTTTTGCCATGCATTCGCACTCACTTGTGTTTGGTAGAGATTCGATGAATGTTACTAGTTTAATGAACACTGTGAGGAACAAGTGCTGTTGTCGATGGCTTTCCTTTCAATTTTCTTATAACACCCTCTGCTTATTAACTGACTGGTAACGGGCTCTCTCTCTCTCTCTTTCTCTTGATGTATAATTCGATCCACGCTCTGAAGCCTTCCGAACACGTTTCGTGATTGATCATGGTTACATTCGAATCACTTTATCGTCTCTAGCCCATGTTCACTCTCTTACTAATCCTTACCTATCAATCCCTAGTTGCCGCCAATGTCACAAGCCAGCAATGTTCGGGTTACAGTGTCGAAAACATCCTTCAGTAATCCTAGAACCGCTGTAAACGCGCACTGAGAAAATCGAACACTGATAAACGGACTCTAAGCGTCAACAAGATAAACAGATTCAATGTTGTAGCCACGCCTTCCAACGAAACATAGCTCGGATATTGTACACACTCTCCAGCTTTCCTTGCTGTATGGTGAGAAGCTGGTGAAAGTTTGCCTCCAACTTACGGCTAGAAGATGAGGAGTAGAAAATTACCAGCTTTTTAAAGTGAGAAACCCATATTTAATTTCTCCAGACACTCCTCACATTTCGTCTCACTTGGGTGAGCTAAATGGTGAGCTTTACGGTCGTAACAACATTCTTACAAGTGTCAAGGAACAAGCTGAGCCGTCGCTCGATACACTAATTACAAGTGATGACGGGAGACGGTTGGTGGAAAACTGCGAGAGTTTAATGAAAATATGGGTGTTATCGTTTATAAATGCAATGATTTTTCAAATAATCCACAGAATATGACCTTCTTGGAGTATTTCTACACAGGGTGATTGTAAAAATATTACCATCGGGAAATTAACACAATCAAATAAATTCAAATCAACTAATGCAACTGGTGACAATATTTGATAATCACAATAAATATACATAAACAAATATTGCAGCCATAAACTGGAAAGAACGCAGCTAGTAGCGAAAACCATTAGAAAAAATCTAATATCTCAGTAATGTAATAATTTAATCTTAATCCAATCAGCACACTTCCACACATTCATCGGCGCATCATCAAAGGCAATCGATCAAATGTTCTCCAAGTGTTTCAATACATTTCAGTTGTGCGAAAATCTTCGCATAATCTACCCGGTTTCCGCCATGCCCGATTTTGCAAATATTACACTGTTTGCGCTATATTAAATTTCAAAACCAATCAATCACTCAACTCTTGAATACAATAAAAAATGTATGTTTTATGTTGTAACGCACGTTGTTTATCCTTCTTTTCCTGGTAACTTGCTGTCCGATTCGCGACCACATGTGTCATCCATATGAATCAAAAAAATCCATATGAAGAAAAAATCACATATGATATTCACAGTCACATTATAAACGGATACAAATATTTATAAAAGATAGTCAATATTATCACGGGGGCGGTCCGGTGGCCGAGGCGATAACGGCGCCGGTCTTCACACGGTAGGACCGGGGTTAAATCCCATCCAGACCGCCTTCCCGTACGCAGGGCTAACTATCTTGCTACGGGTAAAATCAAGTCACAGAAAGCCAGAAATGGCAGGCCGAGACCTCTCGAGGTTGTAATGCCAAGGAAGAAGAAGAAGTCAATATTATCTCTCAAATTTTCTGGAAACACAACCGAATCTCAAATCAGCATGTACGAGTAAAGTATGCTGTCGCTAGTTTTAGCGAATCTGTATCGAGTAATTTGCGGCCATTATCAGCTTTACTGTGCACGGTAGTGACATATTTGTACGGTGTAATTTAGTGCTAGTCAACCTTTACGTAGAATGCGATTTAATCCTTTATCTTATCGGTTTCATCCCCTTTTCGTCCACCAGTTGGCGATACGCCCTCCGTTCTGTTCATGTCAGCAATACCAAACCTTCCAGATCTTATCGAGCAGGGTAAGGAACGGGTTGACTGAATACGGCCTTATTTCAATATCAATGAGTCTGTCTGATTCCGGTTTTCGTTCCCCTTTCATCGGGTATTAGTATTAAAAATCATGCTAATTACAGACCACACAAATGTATACCACGGCCCAAAACAACTTTTCCTGCTGTCTAAGCTTCTTTGCGATGTGGAACATCGTATGACACCCTCCGGTATCTATTCACTGATCCCGCATCAGAAGCCGACACGAATCAAGGCCAATTGATGTCGGCTACCAAATCCAGATAGGTTGACGCTTTTCTTCGCCTGGAATCGATGTCACATACGATGTCTTGTTTACGATTTATTGAGTATTCATTTAAAAAGACATAACTCCTTAATGAGATGTGACCAAATATTGTCATAAAACCGGTCGACCAACAGCGCTAGCGTGTTGTTTGCATTGACGATGATGGTTTTGTTTATTCAATAAGGCGTATTGAACGCACAGTGGGATAAAATGGAAGTCTTGACCCCCTCCCAATTCTCGTTGATCGATTGATAAGTAGATACCGATGGGAAACGGCAAACAAACGTTGTGACCAATGACCGGAACACTGCCACTATTGCTGGTACTGTCACCTTTTTAACTATGGAACGAATCGGACCTGGTGCTGTTAAACTAGTGAGCGGCGTTCGCGCCACGTGCTTCCCGCCACTTTTTTATGACGTTTTTATGTACATTCTGGGGTGGCCTGGCAGCCACGAGCAGTATCAGCGGGATAATGACGGGTAATCATAATGAAAAGTCTCACGCCTGCACGCCTGTTGCAGGCTGATTAGTGTTACGTTTTTATTTATAAAAGTTGCACACTCTTAGTTAAAAACTTATTTTATTCAATGTTGATGAGTTCAATTTAGATTTGTAATTAACATCAAACTGCTCAAACACACATCCATCATGTATTCTTGCAATGCGCTTTTTGTCTTATTCATGTCATCATTTAGAAGTCATCTGATGCGATGAACTGACTTCCACTGACATCACCAAGCGGTGCATCGTGGCTACGTCTTGATTTTCTCCCTGCAATGCAACTCGCTATCTTTATTCCAGAGTTCGGTCTGTCTCTGGCGAGCAGTGTTCCAAGTGGTTTTATGCACTCTCCTGCGGTGTTGCTTCGGAGTGTTTAATCAGGGTGTCATAAAATAACATTCACAGAAAAGTTTCTTTTAATTCGAATTTATTGCTACGTCACGGGAATCGATGCGGGCGAGAATGATCATTGGATGCATGGTATTAGGTGGTCGTATTAATGCTGCGGAAAACATGGCAGGCTTAGGTCAATGCCACAAAGGGGATGGTCTAATTATGAGGATTTTTAAAAGCGATTTTGATACAATATGGGCTGTTAGCTTTTTTCTTCACAAATGATTGAAACATTAACAACGAATCGAATTGCTGGATGAAATATACAAATAATTAACTAATGCTGTTAAACTAGGAAAACATTGTATTGGGAAAACATTGTCACTGGTTTTGTTCATATGTGGGAACCTTACTGTGTTGTTTGACCGCCTGAAATTAGCTGTTTGTTCAGACAAAGATTCTTTGGAATAGTTTTTGAAAGACCTAAACGATGTTAATAATTCAATTGTTAAATTATTTTTATTTAAAGATGTGACATTATTAAAGATTGTAACATAGCAATATACTGTCTTTCAACGTCTAAATCATACGAAATCCACACCATTGACCAGAAGTATCGTCAGACGGAAGCTCAATTAAAAGCGGGCGTATAAATCGTGGACTCATTAGCACGGTGTCAAAGATCACTAGCTTCAATCTATCTCACAATTGTCAGCAACTAAGATTACAAACAGTTTTTCTCCCTGCCGGTCAGAAACGGTTTGAAGGACAATCGTCGGTTTTTGAAATGTGACTCCCACAGCCATCCGATTGGCGGTTATGACAGTGATGAGGAAGTGTTGGTTGATGATATCATCGGCATAATGGTGTTGGCGGATGGATCGCCGCCTCCACCATCGTGGGTGACAGTTTCACAAGTTGGATCAGCAATTGGAATGAGTGGATCCGTGCTTTGGCTCGTCTGTATCTCGTGTTCGCCTGGAATAGGAACGGAAACTATCGGAATAAATCTCAATTAGTTGTGCTACGTTGTTTCCTCACAATTGTAAAACAAAAATTCTACACATAGGTTCTCATGCTTTCGATCAAGGGGCTTTACTATTTCCACTTGGCACGATCGTTTGTGGATCAGTTTCACAGCAAACAGTTTCCCGCGTTGATGTGATGCACCCAGAATTGAAACAATTAAAACAACCAATTAATCAATTTAGCAAATGAATCAAAATTAGTCGTCTGTGAATCAGTGAAGCACCGTGGAGCACCGAACTAATGGTGTGTGGTGAGATTGTTTCGAAACGGGTCGCATGGGGCAGAGATATCCTCAATGCAACCAGAAACATCACAATCCATGACACCGACGCGGTGGCTGGGCAGGCCGTAAGCCATTTGACGCCATGAGCACTAATCGAGAGCGTTATAAATTTTGCAGGGCAATGTTACACATCCATGATCGCGTTGATATTGTGGATGGAGAGTGCACATGGCGAGGCTGAGTGTTGGTGAATGCATCCGCACAAACTTTCTCACGCCTCGAATTGGCGTGTTGACAATAACGTAGGCAGCTGAACGCCAATGACAGGGTCGCGGTGAGAGCAACGGATCAAATCGGTTGTGTTACTTTAGATGCCGTCATCATTGCCAACGGGTTAACAATAACTCCAGAAAAGGATTATTTGAATTTGGTGCGATACTGGCGTAGCGAAATGATCTTCTGTTTCATGATGGTTTTAGTCGATCAGATGGAAAGGAATAAATATTTCAGGCATTGGAAATATATGAAGGGCTGATAAAGCAAATTTCTCAGCGGTATTACATCGGAAGAATTTAAGCTTTTGAGTTAATTACAACATGAAGATGAGTTATCGAAAACTGGTTTATTGAAACTTATTGAAATTACTTCCAGATTTACGATCATCAGCTTTGAATCGTTCTGCATCGGTATCATTCTAATTAAGCGTTTTGAACTAACTTCATACACATTTTCATCGGCTTCCAAATATCTGGGAAGTGTCCATACAGTCTTTTGCATAGTATAACAAAATGAAACGCTCTTCCTGAGCCAGGATTACTCAGAAGGTTGAATCAATCTTCAATTGAATCAGTCCATTGAACGGTTAACCGCTAACTCTGAGGTGTCTCGCACTCCCGATTAGTTCAACCTCTAAAATAATGGCTACAATCGAGGATCAAACACACCGATGAAATGTTCCAAACAAAATGGTATCATTTACCACAGCACTTGAATGGGAGAGAGTTTGTTATAATTCTTCACTACGATGCTGGAATCGCTTGGTGGGCGCTAAAGAATGTTTTTGAGTGGAAGGAATTCGGTCTGGATTTATTAGTCTTGACGGGTAAAAAGTATATGATGGATAACATGATCTGAAACAAACCAGTCTAACCACTCTATCCGACCTTTTTTCTTATCTTCGTATCGATATTAGACAAATTGAATAACGATTATCAACGATGTGATAACACCATTAAACCTGCGTGTGAAGATCGAATCACGATGTCCTGTTTGTTTTAGATGAACAAAAACTGAGATAAAAGCCATAAATTCCTTCACTGGTCTGGGCTGGAACGAAAAGAAACATTGATGCCTTGAAATATCCACATGCCAGCACAGTTCGTAAAATGTGGTGACAGCTATTATACGTCTAAGGAGACCAACGAAAAACATGCATGCTATAAGTGATATCTGGAAGATAGGTAAGTGGCACGAGCTCTGGAAGTGATGCTTACCAAAATTAATGTCCTTCTTCCTGATGTCAAACCCAATCTTCTGTCAAAGAAACTACGATTTGATGACACGTATTGCACCAAACATCGACTGCAATTTATTGAGTTGCCTCAACGTTCTTATAAATTCGCAATGTTAATCGAGAGAGGATTAACGATTTGTAATCCAACTCCTGCGGGACACCATCTTTATATATTGATCCACACGAGCTCGTCCAGCATGTCGGAATGATTTTTCCGACGAAGCCACCAAACCGACCACAACCAACGAGTTTTGAGGTTTTATAGCGTGGTAACGCTCACTTACAATCCCATTCCCATACCATACAAGCAACACCGGTGGATTGATATTGGATCACAATCCCTAAGGTATCATTTGTATTCCGAAGGACCGCTCCAGTACCAACGCACGCTGAGAGACCCCACAAACCTTCAGCATCCCGCAATGGTCGAATGGAGACGATCCACTGGGGACGGATTGAAATGTCATGCGCTTGGTTGGGGTAACGGAAGAGTGACCCAGGGTGAGGATAAAAACTGTCGAAATAACTAAATGTCGCTATTTGATATTGTTTTACCGCTCGTTTAGGTTTCAAACCGTTCACCGTCATTAAAGCCCAGGAAATGTAAGTGTGGTTTGAGGTGTTAAGGTGAGTCTGAACATGGAGCAAAATGAAACTAAGATACAGCTTAAAAGAATCAACGAAAAAGTTCGAAACAAAATCGAACTCTGCCAGCTTCATACGAATCTGATGAATAGGTGAATAGATTACCCAACAGCTGAAAAGAGCTTTGTACTGAATGCGGATAGAGTCGATATAAGTTGATATTTTTATTTATGAAAAAATCATTCCTTTTTTATCGAAAGTATTTAAAATCCTTAACTAAAAAGTCGGATAGAGCTATTTCAATTGATCAACATCGAGTGCTTAGATTTGACTATGTTGCTTTTGGTATATCAAGCTCCATGATAATTGGAAGTACCGAGATTGAACACAAACAACGAAACAAATTCATTTGTAATGAAAAATGTGTACGATGTTGTGGTAAACATTCTCGTAACATTCTCAACTTTAGTGATACACCAATGCCATTTTTAACGCGGTGGTAAACATTTGCATTCGTCCAATTATATCAATGCACTATCAAACAGTCCTGTGGTTCCTTCGTCCTTTCGCCATTTACTCGGAAAGACTAATTTCAATCAACCAACCATCCCATCAGCAAATATAGCCGCCGCTTTTATTGATGACATGTTCCGTATTCATTGTTGGTACATGCGGCTCTTCACGAGGCCACCGGGGAAGTGTATGAAAAATGGATTGAATGATCAATTTTAATTATTCATCAATATGAGCTTGGCAAATAGCGACGCTTCGCTTCCGGACCCATTCAGTCTATTTCCGGTGCATGCTATTCGATCCACTCCAACTGCCCGGCCGTGCGGGTCGAACGCGAAGAATGTTTTAATTTGTGGTCGTAATGAAACACACGCGTCAGGTTTCATAGTTCAGTCGTGGGATGGATAATTTGTGAATTTTCTACTAGCCAATGGGTTTCCGATGACCCGTGACCGAGTTAAGTCAACAGAGGACCACCCGACCGACGAGTCCAATGATCCATGCTGTGTGGCTTGCTGTATGGTAGGTATGGCATTTGCATTATAAATAACACACACACAACTTTAGAGGTGTGGAGAAGGCTCTAAATTAGTTGAACAAGACTATGTGGCCTTTTACAACAGCTCTAGGGAACATTTAGACGAGGATGGTTAGGAGAAAAATAAAGGAATCGTGTATTATGCTAACAAGGGAAATATTAAAAACAACTATGCATTCTGGAAGCTATAGTCGGCAGGGATAGCGTCTAAGGTTTATTATGGAACAACTTATCGTATTTTGTTCATTATCTGATCGAATCGGGAAGATACCCAACCTTTAAAGGCGATAATAATATTTATACATTTTCACGGATTTGAACACCCAGAACCTCATAAATTTTTTTCCTACCTCGTTGATGAATGCTAAATGTCGAGTTATTGAATATATTGGCAAACTCATTTTTCAATGTCCTTGCTCCATAGCAGTTCTGACGTCTTAGTTCAAATTTAGCTGTATGCTTTTATAAGACAAATAATGTAAATGGTCCAAGAATTATCTTCTAAACGTTAGAGGTCGAGGCATCGAAGATACCTCGATACTATTTAGATACTATTTAAAAAACTCTTTCTTCCTTTCAAAAACTCTGTTTTTGATTATGTTTTCTGATATGAATGACCATTACTCAAAATATTATACACAATCAACTATGTAAATGGTGGTTTACATCACTCAGGATCCTATTTGCACCAGATGATGGATTGAGCTGACGTTGAAATGGGCAATAATAATGGCATATACTTACGTCCATTACAAAAGCAACAAGAGCCTTTATAGCTTGTGTGAAATACATTGGAATGCTTTGCAGATGGAAATTCTTTCAGTCTCGTATTCGTATTGTTCTGTTCAGTCCTGAAAGCCACCGATGTTATGATGATATGAACGACACTTCGAAGGATTTTCAGATGTTCGACGAATATTTTACGATCTTCTACTAGAATATTACCTAGATGTATGAAATTTAAACCCCCGTTTTAGTTCTTCTATTTTTTTCATTATTCCTTTCATCGTAGTATGTTCAGAAATGAAAAGGTGTATAAAATAAAAGATATTAATCCTTGAATAGGGAAAAAATGCTACTTAGAGAATATGTATCTGTGGAAGTAGTAAAACATTGTGCGAATGAAGGAACATGACGATACGTACGTCACATCATCTATGGCATAAGTTGGCTAGAACTGGAATGGATAAGTTCCAAGCACGCAACAGTCACTTATGTGCTTGATCGCGTATTTGCCGCTTAATTAAGGTAAGCTGACTAATTTCTTGTCCTAAGTGGCACTAAATCAATAGAATTAAAGGAACGGACGCTTATGAATAGCTTCCAGCTTGGATGGGTAATTGTTTTATTTCTGTTTTTCTCCTTACTTGCCTATGACGTCGTATTGTCGAATATTATTAGAAGTAGCTCTTCTCAGCTATTTATCACAGGCCCTTGACAACATGTACAAGTTATATACAAGAAACACTGCGTTCGTAAGGGATCTGTTTTTACAATTGTTTTAGGTGGTGATGGAAGGGTAGGTTCCATCTATGAAAAAATGGTCATAAATCAATGATTTTCACAATCATGCGTTTAATCGAAAAGTGAAGCTAACACTTTTGCTAACACCATGCAGCGTTCAACGAACTCTTTCTCCTGTGACCTGTTTAGGAATATTGTTTTTTGCTCTCCTTTCTGCCAGCTATAAATCATTTATCCACAGACTGCACGCAATGCTAGGTATACCAGGGGTTGGCAAAAGATTGGAAGGGATTTTTTTTTAAATTCCGAGCAGCACGAGCTGCATTCCAGGAAGAACAATATAACGCGCCATAGGAGAAAAAACACACAAACCGTTTCCGAACCCACGAGCATACCAGAATTGCAAATTGTCCTCATTCAAATCACGTGTTAACAAAATACTACCGACAAGAATGAAAGCTGTTAATATTTAAGAATTTACAATATTGAAAACAGACTACCAAAATCGCTTTTGATATTTGGAGGTCTGCTTTCTAGCCCTTAAAGAATGTGTTTAGTATGTACCTATAGGCCAGGAAAGTTGACAAGCGGTCTACTGGCACTCGTTCTCTACTAAACATCTACATAGATGTTATAGTTCATAAAAAGCGACTAATATTGCTTATAAATGTTTGTTTTTTCAATAATGCTTGTTGTCCATAGTTGATCTTTCGTTCCCTTGAGAAATATCTACAACTGCACTTAAACAAACCACTGTTCTCCGTTCCATATTTAGAGCCTCGCAACATTCAAAAGTACTTTATTTATAATCCAAAAACAATACCCATCACCTCCGAAACCCACACTATATTGAACATCGTTACCGTTTGGGTGTAGCTTTATTGACTATATAGAGCCATGAGCACCACAATCGCTCCTAGCAGCCGCAAATTATCGCGGGGAAATCGGGTCAGGAAACCGGACGAGTGTGTTTCATTACGACCACAAATTAAAACATTCTCTGCATCGAACCTGGGCCGTTTCTATGTTTGCTAAAGGTTGCAATAACAAACAGTTCCCATGCGAATGGGACTGAGTGGAGTTTGCCGGAAGCGCAGCGTGGCTATTTGCCAAGCTCATATTGATGAATAATTAAAATTGATCATTCTATCCATTTTTATTCGCTTCTTTGGTGGCCACGCGTACAGTTGCATGCACTCGCAAATGCATAACATGCCATCAATAAACGTGGCGGTTATGTTTACTGATGAAGCAGTTGATTAAAACTCGTCTTTCTTCATAGGCGGAATAGATACGTACAACATTTAAAAATGCATCGTAATAATTGCATGAGTGCAACGGTGGTGTCATGGTAGCAGTAACAGTTGGTAATACGAAAGTAAGGATGACAAACCCTACTTGGAGGTTAACCATCTCATCATTAGTCTAAAGATGCTTATTCTTTGCCTTCTCAGTGAGGATTGAAGTTTAAGAGACCACACATATCCTTGCATCGGGAAGCCAATGCTACATTTATCAGATTGGTTGGGATAAAACAAATAAATCGATTTTCTTTGCAAACCATGTTTAAAAGTCTTACATATTGCTGATTCTTATAAGCTGTATCTTTGTTTTATCCTTGGTCAGACTCACCTTAACACCTCAAACCACACTTACATTTCCTGGGCTTTAATGATGTTGAACGGTTTGAAACCTAAACGAGCGGTAAAACAATATCAAATAGCGACATTTAGTTATTTCGACAGTTTTTATCCTCACCCTGGGTCACTCTTCCGTTACCCCAACCAAGCGCATGACATTTCAATCCGTCCCCAGTGGATCGTCTCCATTCGACCATTGCGGGATGCTGAAGCTTTGAGAGGTCTCCCAGCGTGCGTTGGTACTGGAGCGGTCCTTCGGAATACAAATGATACCTTAGGGATTGTGATCCAATATCAATCCACCGGTGTTGCTTGTATGGTATGGGAATGGGATTGTAAGTGAGCGTTACCACGCTATAAAACCTCAAAACTCGTTCGTTGTGGTCGGTTTGGTGGCTTCGTCGGAAAAAATCATTCCGACATGCTGGACGAGCTCGTGTGGATCAATATAAAAAGATGGTGTCCCGCAGGAGTTGGATTACAAATCGTTAATCCTCTCTCGATTAACATTGCGAATTTATAAGAACGTTGAGGCAACTCAATAAATTGCAGTCGATGTTTGGTGCAATACGTGTCATCAAATCGTAGTTTCTTTGCCAGAAGATTGGGTTTGACATCAGGAAGAAGGACATTAATTTTGGTAAGCATCACCGCCAGAGCTCGTGCCACTTAACAAACCGTTCACCTAGGGCATGCGTACTCTTTATGTCCCCCAGGACATATAATATCTTTCAGTGCCTTTTAAGAACTGGTGTCCTGATACCTAGTGTTTTGGAGCTTGTCATCACAGGGATACAATTAATAGAAATTCTTATTTGCTGGGCAAAGGGCCATCAATTTTAGACCAAAGCGGGCATTAGCACGCGATTGTTGAATGCCGCTCCATGGTGTGTCATTTGTATTGGAGTAGAATGGATCTTCGGGTAAATCAATATATTCTATCGGTATTATTTTCGTGGTTATAATAAATTTATTGGTTACTTCTTAGCTACTCTGCTAATGTTTAAATTATTGAAATGTGTGAAATATTATTTTAAGTTGAAAATACTACGTGAATATTATGTATATGAAAACGAGCCTCAAATGTCATTATCACGCAGATGCTTTGATAAATCAACCAACAAAAATAACAAAAAATGTCGTTAGTGACCTTGGCTATATGCCCTTCAGCTCGTAACCCAAATCATCTGTGGTTAACGTGCACATCCATACCTGATTATCTAATGGATTTTTGCGTTGATTCATGTCACAGTAGTATCACGCTAATAGCAAGAGAATTAGTATTTAATTAATACGATGGAGTGAATAATGCACATGTTCGTATCGGCCAACAACCGACAAAGAGCTGTCATTTAAACGGGACGCTCAATGCACGGGGAGCTCACCTGGGGATGAAATGCTCGGTTCGGTCACTTTAATTGCCGGCTACATATGCTACGAAAGATACAAATCCTTGCCAGTGTCCCCCTGGACGCATCGCCAACGTAAAGATTCCTATCTATGATTAAATCTATGAATAATTAACCGGACATTGAGCTACCCTTTGGCGGGGCGTGAAAAGGGGTTTCAAATGTGCTTGTCACGAAACACTATGACATATGACATAGCGTGACCTCGTTTATGTTGGAATAGTTTGCATCCACCAGAGGGAGTTAGTTAAAGCATTAAGTAAAAAAATATCAATATTGCGTGAAACTGACTGAAAAACATTTAACATTCAAAAGGCACCACAAGTAGACACCACGATTTTGATTCATAGAAAGTAAAATCAATCATAAGCTCAAAGTTATTGCTTCGATTAAAATTTTCTTTTTTTACTTATTCAATGAGTCGACCATTTAAAGCATGAAAGAGAAAACTCTTAACCCCAGTCAACCCTTCTCGACTTTTTTCGACTGTCAAAATAAACTCGTGCGAACGAGAAGGATTGCAAAAACATTTTGAAATAACTGCACTACAGATATTTGCCTGCAGCTTCCCTTACGCAGATCCGAACCTTACTTCAGACAGGGATCGAAGCAGACTTTAACCACAATGGTACAGCAACATAGAGGGTAGGACGATTCTTGTTAAAAGATAGATGTTCTTTGAAATGTAAATGCTGAACCCTCAAGCGCTACCTTGACTTCCTCTCCCGAACATCACAGTATCATTCTTCTCAAGAGTTTGTCACCCAAGCGTTAGTCAGTCGAGTTGAGATGGACGATGTGATCCATCGGGTACTTTCTTCAAGGCAAGACTCCGAAATCCGAATTGAATCACTCTCGCGCGAGGAATTAACCTTCAGCATCTTTCCACCGCCACAAGAAACCTACGGCGTAATCAACGCTCACTCTGCCTGGATTCTGCTAAATGGCATCAATTTTCTTGGAACATTTTGATCCTCAACTTTGACCGTAATTTTCGTGGTTCCACTCGCTGCTTCATGCTGTGCATCTGCCCAGCGATAGCCACTTGGAGAGTTGATAAAAAAAATCCCCAAACCACAGCCGAAGCGCGGGACAACTTATGGTTGGACCGTTAATTGGTAGGGTAGCGAGATTAATTCAATCTTTTGAGCAATCCAAGCTCGCTGCGAGCTGTGTGTTCATGCTCGGGTTTCAAACGACGTCACAGCTTCTCAAGAAATTGGGAGACATGATGAAGATGGAGATGGAGTTGTGTCCAAACGCTTAATTAGAATGGCGCCAAAATTAAACGAAAGCTGATGAGTGTCTGTGTAGGTTGTGTTGATAAAACTCTAAGCGGTTTTTTAGGTGAATGTTACACATAGACATGAATACTTTTAAACAGTGCCATGATGTCAGGTTTGAAGATCAATAAATTTTACTTGGTAAACTTCAACAAATAATTATTTTTTATCAATTTCTAATTTACTTATACTTGACAGAATCGTAAATCAAGCGTGTGGCTCCTATTTTCTTTGTCAGATATGATAAGAATGGATCCAAATAACTCATCTCTGGTATGGATTTGCTCATCTGTCATGATCATGACAGTGTTTAAAATGATACAATTGATTCGATCCTTTGCCTACGGGTCATCCAGAGGTCTCTCACATAGCCAACCAGTCATCTGTCTCATTGTCAACACGCCAATTCGAGGCGTGAGAAAGTTTGTGCGGATGCATTCACCAACACTCGGCCTCGCCATGTGCACTCTCATCCACAACATCAACGCGATCATGGATGTGTAACATTGCCCTGCAAAATTTATAACGCTCTCGATTAGTGCTCATGGCGTCAAATGGCTAACGGCCTGCCCAGCCACCGCGTCGGTGTCATGGATTGTGATGTTTCTGGTTGCATTGAGGATATCTCTGCCCCATGCGACCCGTTTCGAAACAATCTCACCACACACCATTAGTTCGGTGCTCCACGGTGCTTCACTGATTCACAGACGACTAATTTTGATTCATTTGCTAAATTGATTAATTGGTTGTTTTAATTGTTTCAATTCTGGGTGCATCACATCAACGCGGGAAACTGTTTGCTGTGAAACTGATCCACAACCGATCATGCCAAGTGTAAATAGCAAAGCCCCTTGATCGAAAGCATGAGAACCTATGTGTTTTACTATGAGGATGCAAAGTGACATAACCAATTGAGATTTATTTCGAAAGTTTCAATTCCGCATCGGTCATACGCTACCAGATACACGCAAGTTCCGGCACGCTGAGTCACACATTCCAGTTGCTGGTTGCCAACTTGCAAAATTGTCACTCTCGGTGCTGGATCAGTGATCAAATGCTGTCCATCACGAGCAGAATTGTGGTGAAGATCGCGCTGATATCATCAACAGACGCTGCCCCATCACTGCCATAACCAGCAATCGGGTGGGTGACTGTCGGAGTCACATTTCAAAAACCGACGATTGTCCTTCGAACCAGCGAAGGGAGAAAAACTGTTGTAATCTTAGCTCCAGACAATTGTGAGTTAGATTGAAGCTAGTGATCTTTGACACCGTGCTAATGGATCCACGATTAATATTGCCGGCTTTACTTACGCCTACTTCAGCGTATAACATGTCTAGCGAGGTTAGATCGTAAGTAGAGCGAGGCAAAAACAACAGAATAACTAACTTAACCCATACTAGGGACTGCTCGCTGTGTAACAAACACAATTCTACAGCTCTGTCAGATTGCATTGTGCGGGTATGGGCTGCCGCAACAAATGAATCAACAATGCACAGAGTGCACTGACCATTTTCAACAACAAAAACGGGAAAATGATGGAGGGCGGTTGCCATTTCCAGTCTGTTTTACACCCACATAAGCTAAGGTCACGTCCGCGCGGTTGCGTGATCGATTTAATCGAGTTGAGCAAAGCTAATTTCTTTTAAAACCGCAATCGTTCATGGTTCCTGCGCTGCTCGAATCACTTGCTGTTATAGTTGCGGGTAGATTGCACCATATCTTTGGCGTGTCTTTGGCGAAAGATTTTATTCATGACCCTGTTGGCTGTGTTGCCCTTAATTCTCGAACAATTAATAAAGATTGATGATGGTGGCGCGAGTTGATGGGAGAAAATGATGTGCGAGAGCTATTAATTGGCTTAAAAATATCTCTTTAAAATAGAATAAATTCATGTTCAATTATTACTCGTTCGTAGATGCAGAGATGATATTATTTGTGGAAACGATCCTAATTTCCTAAAGCCTACATTTGGGAGAGGTTTTGTCAGGATGAAGCTGTACTGTTATGGATTGAAATTATGTAGCTATTGTTTCTTTTACGATTGATATTGCTATAAATTCGAGTGAAAAGATTTTTTAGGGATTGGATATTCAATTTGTTCGTTAAACGTGGTGATAGAAGAGTTTCACGTTCATATGAATACTCATCAAATGGGAACAATTTCTTAGCTCGAGTTTACACCCTTTTTGATATAGTAAAATATCAACTTGACAGGAACAGCATAATCAAGATTCCGTTTTTTTGTTTATGTTATTCGATTTAAATTTCCAGAGCTGATGGTTTCGGCTGTGTTATGCTTTTTAATGCTCCATATGTGTGACACATGTGATCCCTAACGGTCTGACGATCGTAAGCAAAACGGCCCTATAAACAACGCCGATGCCGACCTACATTTTTATTGGCTCCTACTGTTGAGTGATTGATTGGGCTGTAATTTGATATTGTGCAAAATGGTTCGATGCTACATTTGCAAAATCGGGATGTGCAGAAAACGGCTGGATTGTGAGAGAAGATTTTGCCCAACTCGATCATTTGACACCCAGAATCACTTGGACGCGATTGATCGATGGCCTTTGATGATGTGCCGATCAGTGGGTAACAGACTACCATGCCTTGTTGATTGAATTAGAAGGAAATAATCCAGCTGTAGTGAAGTGGGACTCTTTATTCAGAACAAAGCATTGAGAAAGTGCCTCTTATGAGAATTTAAGATATACTAAGTTAAGTTCAAACTTAAATTCAAAATTAGAAAGAAAAGAAAAATTACTCGCTATTTTCATAAATCTCAATCAGAAAGAAAGGGTAATTTTTGCTACAAAAATCAACCCCGTGCATCGCTTGATAACGTTCAAAATTTTCTACCCATATCCCTTATCTAATCGCCCAGTTGTTTTCTACTACAGTGCCCAACCAAACCAACCCGGATGGTCCGATGGTTGGGATGGTATGTAATGATTAGAGGTAATGAATACTAGTACCATGGCAAACCATTGTTGCACATTCATCGCAACCGAGATTATCACATTCGGCTAGCAGCAATCAAACAATCTGGCTCAATAAAATCAGTTTTGTTTTGAGTGTTGAAAAGTGCCATAAATTTTTGGCTATTGTGGCGCGTTTGATTGATTTTAAAAGCCCTCTTGGTCAGTTGCGCTTCTTGTGGTGCTAAACATTACGCACGAAAGGGGGAAAAACATGGAATAAAAAAAAATGTTTCCAGTCATGCCATAAAAAATATCTGACGTCCACAATGTAACCGCCATTGAATCTGTTGCGACTTTGGCTCACTGATTGTGCATGTGATCGGCACGACTAGCGAAGATGTAGTTATTATGTGTGTGTAATGTAGTTAATAACAACACAACTGGATTCAACATGTATGTACATTTTGTAATTTTTTGTAAGCCAGAAATGGCAGGCAAATCACCTAAGAGGTCGTCAGTGTGTAATTTTTCTTTAAGAACCACCCTGTGTAACAAGTACCTTATGCATTAAGTTATTTTCCTTTTGCACGAAATATTCCTAATGATGGTGAGATTGTCCTCACGTGCCAAAGTGCAGCATTCACTATCGTGAGCAAATCTTGGTGAGAGTGACTTGATTTCTCATCAGCGGTCAACAACTGTAGTGAGACGAAAAAGGATTTCTCATTAAGAAGTTCTCATCCCTCCGGTGCTAGGGGTGAGTCTTCGTAGCGAGCGCTCTTGTAGACAAGAGCTATGAGACGAACAACACGCATACTGAGACATCGTGAATCAGACCTTCTCAGTCAGAGATTCTCACCCCTCCGGTTGCTAGGGGTGAATCTCTGTACCCCGCGTGACAAGAGTGCTGCGAGAGGGAGAGTATTTCTCCCGCTTTGCGCTGCAGGGAAAAACGAGCAAGAAAGCTTTCCACGTGAAATAAAATGGGGTACAGCGCGCGTTTCAGCAATGCTCCGTCGGAGGGCGTGGCCATAATCTGAAATCTGTTGATCTTTTTGACGGTTCGAGTACGCTTATCAGTGCTCGATTTTCTCAGTGTTCGTTTGCAGCGGAACTAGGATTGTTGTGAATATTTCGCCCTTTCGCAACGCGGACGTGGCTGGCGGCGTGTTTGCTGGTTTCGGATTGAGGATCAGCCGTGGTTTTGGTTCGTCTTTTGCTTTTCCGCAAACATCGGAGCAATCCGTAGCATGCCGTATCAATCCCGGGGCTTACCGGGGTTCGCCAGAGAGTAGATTCGAGAGTGAGCTTTCGAGCAGCAATACACTTGCCGGTCGATACAGTGTTAGTGAATGCAGAACCACTGGCAGCTACGAACTGCCAACAGTAACGTGTCGCGAGGCTTCTGAGCATAAGCTGGGCGAAAGACGGAAAGAGATAAAGATCTGCGAAGCTTTGGGATGTGCACAGCGCCGAGCGTGCCGGTAGGAAGCGGATGGAGCAACATCAACAACATTACTCATTCCACGGTGGTAGTCGTTGAATCAGCGGCAATCATTGAATCTTTGCCGAGCCCACATCAATGAACGACCAAACAGTAGCGAACTGAACGCTGACGAGGACAGCGGGCGTGATACGAAGAAGTGCAACAACATATGCTCGCAATATTCGGTCGACCAAAAAAGAGTGCGTCTGGCAAACGGAATTGTGCCGCTCTGGAAACAGATGTCGCGAGTGTGATGCTTTCGGTGGATGAATAATGATCCGGCGCCGCTGTTGTTCAGCAGATATATTGTGGATCTAGTGCAGTGTGTTTTTGATAAGTGAAAGTGCAGAATAGTAAAATTCAATTCAAGCTAATTTTCTGTGACATATACGCATAATCTGTTGGAAGCAAATTCGGTGCGACGCATTTGATGAAAGGAGTTAATAGCAGCGTTTGGTCCCGTCGTAGGACCCGTGTAGCGTGCATTGTAGCGTTAGTGTTTCGCGAAAATTGTCTGAATGATGGAAGTAAGTGAAGTGCCGCAAACGCATCAACAATCGATGCAATCAATATCACAACAGCCGTTGCAATCTCAATTACCGTTGGATTTTAGTGTCACGATGGTGAACATCAAGCTTAACAATGTCACCATGAGTCCAAACGGTGGCAGTAATAACAATAATAATAATAACATCAGTGTGATGATTGGTAAAGGTGGCAGCACGGAAACGGGGACCGTGACCGACGAGAACAAGGCAAGTTCGCTAAACGGAGTTAACATTTCTAGACCGATGAGTCCGAACGTGTTGCTGACGGTGAACAGTAACCCATCGGTGCACGGCAATGGAAGCAGCAACGGTTCGTCGATGACAAGCGCCTTCAAGGTAGTGACACCGCGAGGAAAGGCCGACGGTAAGTGTAGCTGGGCGAGTTGTGAATTGAGTGCTCTTCTGTTAGGAAAAAATTAAGTTACATTTTTGCGAAGAACTTATTGAGTTTGAAATGGAAAAACCGGTTCTTTTAATCCAAATAATTCTACTAATGGTGGATTAACTTGATCGTGTTTAAATTTGATCAAGAAGCAAAATACTGTTAAAACATGATGATAGATAATTTACACTAACATACTATTTCATATACAATGCTTACTATTAGTGCGCCGGCGCATCGGTCCGCCATTGCATTTCAGTTGTATTATACGAGATGGATTGCAATTTAGACGCAACAGCGGATGTGATGTGGATGTGGTTTTTGAAAAGATAGAGCCTAAGAAAGAAAATTGTTTGTGTACTTAAGTAAAATAACTTTTACAAGGACAAACTGAGTAAAAAACGTTTAAGAACTAATCATCATCCAAAATATCCTTAGTATGTTGGTTGATGTTAGATTAAATGATTAAGAAAAAAGTTTTAATACTCTGTTGTATGGTAATTTTTGAAGACAGTTGTTTATTTTTTATAAATGCTTAGATGTTGATTTGTTTTTGTAGCAGTGAGAGCTTTTCTTTAGATTTTTTTGTTGAACTATCCAATTTGAATAATTTGATTGCATTTGATACCTTATTCTGTTTAAGTAAGGATTCAATTTAATGCCTCAACTAATTAAATCTTAAATGATCAACCTACCCCGAAGGACTTCTTACCTTCTCCCAATCGTTTTCCTGACCGACTTTTAGCATCAGCGGATGTACCAACTCTCCATAGCATCAGCGGATGTACCAACTCTCCATAGCATCAGCAGATGTACCAAACCACAGTTTTATCTTCTTTCTCAATTTTACAGTCACAAATAGCCATGGAACAATTAGAGTACAGTACTTGAGCAACAATATTTAAACGATATCGATATCTTTTAGTAAGGCTATAAGAAATGATCTTTCTGTTTGAATGCTTATGGCAGTATATTCGTTCAGTTCCGTAAATTTAATTTTGCACAGCATCAGTACACATATACCATCAATCGCTAGATGTTCTATTTATTTGTCACTTTAGTAGCGGATGAAAAACCACTGTAAAATCTATGGAACAATAAAAATGCAACGATTTTCGAATTGAAAATAAATATCATCAATACAAAAGTAAAAAAAGAAAATCGCATTACTCACAAACCGTTACAAACATGCGCATTGGGAATGAATTTGTCAAACGAAATCGTATTTGTATGCAAATACATTACGCCTTTGGTTATTATCATACTGGTAATGTAATGAGCAACGGTGGTAAAAATTCTGCACGAGCTACCTGTACAATTTGTTTGGGTATCATTTTACTCTCGTGAAATTCCATGAAAATGGTTAAAAATCAATTGCTTTACTTACTTTCTTTCTTTTTTATTTGCCTTCTTACTTACTTACTTACTTGCTTCTGTACCTATTTACTTACGTACATACTTAGTTCCTTTCCATTGACGTTTTTATGTATTTATTTATGTGCCTTCTTAAAAAGTTTCATTAAATACTTACAAAACTTCTCACTTCATTTTAAAACTTTATTAGTAAATTAAAAGCCTCAAAACCAAATGCTTGTCCATTTTACTTACTTTACTGTGGATTGGAACTTATTCATGCACCTACAAGAGTGCTTACAAATTACGTTACGTATTTGTAAAAATGTGTTCGATACAAGCTGATACGATACATCTTTTTGTTTATTGCTACTGTTCCACAAACGATTCCGTACTTTATGAGCCGCTCGATGGAAGGACTACAGCGAATGAGTGATAGGTGTGAAATATGCTTCGGGTGTTGATATCGCATGCGTATATTGCAACAATATGTTCCTAATGCGATCACAGAAGTAATGTGGAAGAGGCAGCGCACATGTTTCCTTTTTAGTTCGGCAGAAACCAAGAAAATATGCGAAAAAATATAGGAAGAAGCGCGGGCGCTGATAAGAGTACCAGAGCGCATACCTTTGGCGTCGATCGTTTTAGATGAACGAAAATCGATTCGAAGCAGAAAAATCGTGCACTCTTGCGATGAACATTGGCTGCAATAGGAGTTGATCGGACAAATCGTTATTGGGAGCAAATGTTGTTTGAAGTTAAACAGTTTTCAATCCGCGAAAACAGAGCACACACAGAGCCAATTAGTTCTACATGGGCTTATCGGGAGCGAAATCAATTAAAACTTGAGTTTAACTTTGTACAGTGCTTATGATTGAAGGGAGCCTTATCCTAGGGTGCTGCCGATCCAGGTTGCCATGCCTCATGTTTTTAATAATTCTAACGTCGTGTAGGTAGGACCACTAACACTTAGGAGATTAAATTAGTTCAATTGTAAATAAGCTAACCTTTGGTTCAGCCTTTGATTATTTGTTTCACCAGTAAGAAGCAAAAATAGGTGTTAGTCATAGAACACTTCTACAGAAATTTTAGTGTACGGAATTACCAGGTTTATATGAAAGGTGTCTGATACGAGAAGCTTGAGCGTGGGGATGCCTGTATAGTCTGATATATGCTCTCTAACATCTACGACCGTTCAGAAGTCATCTGATGCCTTCTTGAGAAATGACCGATGCATCGATGTCTCAGAAATGTAAAGGATATGATGTCCATATTGTAATTTGTGCAAGAAACTACCGAATGTTCCCATTCCAGATAGAGCGATAATTAAAATTGAACCAGCCTATTTAGCTTCTGTACCAAATAAATTATTCATGAACCTGTTGCTTGTTAACTTGTTAACGTGCCTACGAGAGATATGGATCAGTCACATCCAATCCAGTCACCGAACAATAACTACCTTGTACTGCAATTGCAAAAGTGAAATGAATTATTAATGATGTTTCCAACTCATCGATGGAAGCATTTTCCCTACGAATGGACCCAGCTTACACCGGTTGTTGCCATCAAGCAAACGGTAACTCTTCCATCGTGGCAAATAGCGTTTTAAAAATACTTATGCTAATTGATAGCTCATTAAAAGTATTTCCATAAATCACGGCTAGCGCGAGGCCGAAGGTAATTTGTAAACAAACTGTCAGTGATTACGACAGTCATTACGTGCCAAGTCAATCTCTTTTTAAGCAAACATAAAGCGTCACTATACCTCAGCAATGGTGAGAAATGAGCCGGTATCGGAATTTCACTCGCCGTAGATAGGCTCGAGTTGATGACTCAATGGGGATCGTAAACATACTAGGGTAGTCGGATTTGTAAAAGTGTATAGAAGTGTTTTTCTTCGCAATTTTATGAATGGAGCACCATAAGGAAGATAGCATGAACTTGACATAATTAGCGTGAATGGAACACGATAAACAGACAGAAGTATGTGGACCCCAGCAGAGAAAACGCGTCGCTCGTGAGACCTTTTCGATAGAAGTGGTTGGAAATAGAATATTAACAGATGCACATCGCTCGACACATGGGATTATGCTGCACATAAGCAAAAACGAAAATGACAGGCTCGTACAGCTCAGTTTTTTTGTTATTGCCCTCTGTCTGAACGCAAATCAATCGGACTGGCTTCGAGTGGTGCGTGATCCAGGGAACACAGTTCGGGTATAGGCATGAGACCTGGCCGAAAACCAACATGTGCAACAGGCTGCTAGCACTAAGTTAGCGCTACAGCTACGAAACAGTCACCAACAGTTGGTGGAGCGAAAATGGAATGAACGATAAGATAAGCGTGGTAGTCAGCATTTGTTTCGAATTTTTAGTCTATGTATTGCCTCGCATCGCTTCAACTCCAGTAGCGCGGATAGTTGGTTTGGGGCTCGGCAAACTATGCTATAAATCTTATTGTTCACATAATTCTAATGAACCAGCCAAACAAATGTATCGCTTAAATTATGAAGATAACCTCAAGCAAAAAGCGTGTCACTGGGCTTTGCTTTTCAGCACCTAAGCTGGGGGAAGTTTTTCGTGCAGGGCATTATTTGCTTAGACACATAGCGCATGGCTCCTATTTTGTTTAATCGAAGTTTTAATGAGTTCTGGAACATGTGGTTTCGAGAGTTTTTTTTTGCTATGGTCAGACGTGGAAGAGTTGGGAAGTGTGGTCACTCTGTTCGGTTGGATGCTCATTTATTTAATGGGAGATTTTTTGTTGTCTTACTTATATGACTCACACAAGAAAAAAAAATTCAACATACTGAATGGGGTTTTTTATGTCAAACATTCCCAACACTGCCAACGATTGGGGAAGTTCGCCAATATATTTTGTTAATGGTTTTGAATATCCGGTTTCGGAGATGACACGTTCTCACGTGCTATTCAAGCAGAACTTTCCTATGAGTAGCAAATATGTGTTCTATTTATCATTGTGTCATAAAACAAAATTATAGTCTCTTTGCTCCAGATAGCAGACCTCCAGCTGAGCTGTGGAGCAGACGGTTGACTTGGAGAAATAGAGTATTCTTAACGAATCAGTTTCAAAATGATCACATGAGATATTGGTGCGTACTTTTATACAGTTCAAGATAGTAGAGTTGTTCGCATTGAATCTGTATTATCCTGAAAACATTGACCATTGGAGCTTTCCGATGGCCGAAATGATGGCGGTGCTGATCTTAGCACGGAATGTTAAAGGAAAATAAGAATAGAGTAACTGGTGTAATGATAAAACACGTACCAAGCGACAGTCGGATATGAAGTACTCCCACCGGACCACATTCAGCCGGCTCCAGTTACGTGAGTTAACCTCAAGCGATTTGGAACGATCACCAAGGTATTCTGACCAACGACCGGAATGCAGTCAAAAGCACCATGCCGGCGTACCGCAAACGGACGAAATCAACATTTCGTGTGCTACCGGTCTGTTTCTCTTCGTGATTGTTCCATTGCTTTTGGCGGTGCCGTATGCCGTACACTTAATTAAAAGCAGATAGCAGTTAATTAAGGCAAAATAAATTAGTGCACCGTCAGTGGAAAGCACTGTTGTAACTTTGAGTATATCACTCCAACGGCTACAAATCTGCACCGCTGGCAAGCACAGAACGGCCCGAGCTCAAACATGCGATGTAATGTAATTTGCGCGAGAGTATATCCGCCGGTCAAGGGCCGATTTCATTACCATTAAAAGATAGGATTTTCCCTGGACACTTAGGCAGGGCACAAAAGGAACGAAAAAATACAGCGTAGTCTGAATACAAATATGCAAAAGGAATATAAATGAGATTTGAGCCTCTTTTGAGTGCCATTTTTACTAGATTGCGTGTGCACCGTAATCACGTTTTGTAAGATTTTTTGTCTGCGCTATTCTGGTATAATAAAAAAATGTTCAACGGTTCTTAAGGGAACGGAAAACCAGAAAACAAGACCTTGTAATTATAGTTAATAAATAAAATACTTAAATGTTCATTTACTAGAAACACTCATAAAAGATACATTTAAAAATTTAAAACTCTAGAGAAAACCCAAGGTTCTTTGTTCCCAATGAATGTGCACAAAGAACAAAGAATATGTCCATATCGGCAGGTTTGCCATGGATATCACCACAGCACTGGCACTAATAGAATTATCCAGAGCTCTGATTACGTGCGTGATGATTTCCTTCGCTCAGTGTTCATCCTCCCTTATCCCTCAACTTAACGAAACTGATCTAATGTATGCGTCATGGCTCTTGAGCCATGTTCGTTCGTTCGTTTGCTCTCGGTGTTTAGACACTTCATCTTACACGTCATCATCTCATCGTTTCCAGCATTCGCTTCTTTAATTGATATTTGGCTTTATCTGCAAGTAAATTAAAAGAGATTTGCCGCCAGCGGAAACTGCCAATTGAATCCCACGAGTGTCTGTTCGTGCTTCGTGTCTGTTCGTGCTTGTATCGGTGGTCAGTTTTTGTTGCCTTTCATGTTTCAAATCACATGCAATCCATGGAAATGTTGCATACATTCTTCGTAGAGTTTATTGAGTTCATTGTTCATTGCAACTGGACGATGGTGAAACAGAGAGGATACGTCTTTTAATTGATTTAGTCGGGCGTAGAGCATCCTTCCTGGCATTCGCCCAGACTCAGGACGGATCAAGAAGATACTGGGTCGAGGACGCGATATATTGCGAGCAGTAACGAGCAGTACTGTCGGAATCTTTTGTGCAGTGCACAAATCCACTTGAACGTAGTCAAACACAGGCCGTTCATCGTAACTGGGAAAGGGATGAAAGCATGCACACCTCTTGAGCAGACATTAAGCATGCGCTTTCGAGGACATTCAGCCTTGCCATCGTCATGACGCTCGGGATGTCTGTCCATCGTTGCCGGATTGGCATGGACGTTTGTTTGAAGTGGGAAAATAGATGTTCAGATGCTTTCAGTAGCTTGTATGCCCTTGGAGGAGCGCAGAGATGAGCATTAACGTTGACCATGGTTTTTGTTGATGGAAAGGCTCTCCAAGTCATCGATTAAACATGCACAACAAATATGGTTGATGTGAAGCATTTGTATGATTGTGTAGTTTATCACGAGCAACATAATTTTTTATTACTTTAAACAAGCCTATAATTTATATTAACAAACCTTCTGTCTCTTTTCTTCACCACCTTTAGCACCAACAACACCTGCAAACGGATTTTCGCCTTTAATTTTCAACAACGATCTACTGGTAAATCACTACCGCCGTTTGCTTCATCCTGCGGCCGTACCACGACTTCCCAGCGGTGCCAATGGTTATAATGATGTGCCTGACAATCCACCCAAAATGGGCCATAGAGGTGAGTATTGGTAGATGAGACAGAGAAATATGAATATGTTTTAAGAACTCTGCATTTATTGTGTGTTAATAGTTCTCTGAGCAGTACTGAATTTATTTAAATTCAAAGTTTAAAATAACGTTCCACTAGGCGTTATACTTTTAACGTATGAATCTACGGTGGTCTCCCATAAAGTCTCCCATCGTCTAAAGCAATACCAAGTTGTGAGAAATATTTTAACAAAATACATATCCAGAGGTGGAATGTGTTCCAATTTCAGATTTCTGTTGGCATTCAGGGTTCTTGTGGGAAATAACAGAGCTGTTTTCAAAACCTGTTTTCTTCTTGGGTGGCCTGTGCAGCGTTCTAGGTGCGTCAGCTATAGGACACACACAAAACTACACCTTCCATCACACATCGTAACAGACATGCAATGATCACCATGTGTTTCAAAAGTTGTGCGTTGAAGTGCATCGCTAGTTCCAACGACTGTTATGGGCTATAGATTTGCTACTGGAACTGGTTTTACTTCTATACCGGTAGGCTGCAAAACCTTCAACGTGTGTGGGATCGCCCTAACGAAAAAAAGGGTTGACTTTTACGACTTTTTGAACACGGTGTCTTGAAAGCAGAGAACATAAATCCTGTCTTTCGCGCTCTTGCATGCTCCGGAAACTGCGACTTAGCATAGGCTTACACCGGGCTTTTTTTGCAAATACATGTCCAACAGGAAAACAGATTTGTTGCTTATCAATGCTGCTGCAATCCAGACAACAGTAGTACCAGAAGAGGAAAACAAGCACTTCAACTGTTCACCTCCCACAGTGGCGAAGGGGGCTGTTAGCCGTTGGATACAAAAATGTTGACGGCAGTGATTGGCACTGGAGTCACACGTTTTCGAACAGACGAACAGCACCCATCGTTAGTCTTGGTAAGGGTTGCCGGCTGTTTGAACAACTTCTCGTGAACGATTAAATTGTACTGTTAAGTATGCCTTCCAACTAAGTCCCTGGTACAATAAATCATGGCTTATCAATATGAGGTAAGGACCAGCGTTTTTTTATTTTATTACATCTCACCTTTCTGGACGCATGCACACAGTCACCAGCGTCCGACACTGTCCGATAATTTGCCGACCCGACGCAGGCACACACTTGCACGGCCTTGGTGACGACGGTTGGGCGGGAAGCGCTTCTAGAATCTGTTCAACTAGATCCAGTTATCGGGTTTATCAATATTTAGAGAATTTATTGCACGTTTGAGTAGCTAAACAAATGCCCATGATGCGGCCCGACGGCGTCGGGAATGCGTGTAAAATGATTAGATTGCTTTCGATTGGGGATTTGTTGAATGGTTTCGATTGGAAAGTGACAATGCACGTATTGCACGGCCCGTATATAAGCATTATGTATTTCACTGGCATTTGTGGTTCGATTAAGAAATGTGTGGAGTGTCAATAAAACTGGAATGGTTCAGATTTTGATTTTGAAACCGTGAGTGCGTACGTGAAACAACTTTTTCTTGACACCCGATGTTCGATTCTCAATTACTGCATTATATTTATAATATTTAATTAAGATATGTTGAGTTGTTGTGGGGGAGCTTTTTATTCATGTTATAGTGTTAGTTGATTAAAATGGACTAAATAGATTGAATAGGGCGAAGCGGTGGCCGAGGCGACAGCAGCGTCGGTCTTCACCCTGCAGGACCAGGGCGCATATCCCGTCTGGGCCGTTCCCCCATAGTGAGGATTAACTATCCTACGATGCGGTATCAGTAAGTCTAGTAAGCTAAAAAAGAAGGGCACCTTAAGATGCTGTTAGGCCAAGAAAGAAGAAGAGATATAGGTTGTTTCTTTCGAATTATCACTTTAGATTCATACAGATTAATAGTAAAGAAGGATCACAAATATTATATTAATCAAACGTGTCCTCAAACGCAGCTAAATCCGTCACACTTTCAAATATCCGCTGTCACCTGTTGATAAATGTTTTTGAAACCGATACAAACGATGTAAGGATACATTGAAGCATAGAACTGTAAAGTCATGCGAAGTTCGTATCACATCGGGGTTCTGTTTAAAACAGCAACCGGCGCTAGTTGATTTTTGAAAGTGTTAAACTGATTTGTCATCAACCATCGTACATGTCATCAGGCATCAGGATCTTAATTAAATTCCATTCGACATCTCCTTCTCCTCGTTTTGTTCGAGCTGGTCAAATTAAACCCTTCCGCCGGTTTGCTGAAGCTGGAATTTCAATCAAAAGCATTTGGATTTGTGGGGAAGGTTTCCTGTCCTAATCAAATCGAAAATTGGTCAGTATTAGGAACACGCAATCTTTCGCTGTTCCAGCACCGGGACCGGGATACAGCGCAACTCCATCCTGTTGCCACAAGACCTGCCAACCATGAGGTATCGGATGTTTCACGCAACGCCCAACCCTAATCTACGCCACTCTTGGGAATCCAACTCGGCTAGGGTGGGTGTGCTGCGGTGCTGGTTGGGATTCACTCGACCGAATAACAATCGTGTGGCTCGACCCCAGAATTTAAACATGCCACACGCCATATAGCTGGCATGCGATAGATCACGGTACGAAAATAAATATTATCCAAATGTGTTCCGCCCTAATGTTGAGTGTACAATGCTCAGTGTCCAACGATAAAAGGGTTGAATCGACCTGAAGTCGCGTTCAGTAACAAAGAGGATCAAATGGGTGCATCCTTACCACGGTATCACCTGTGCCAGGAAAAGATGCACATCGCCGCTCGTAGGGTGTGTATGCCTATGTATGATACAAATTATTCGATGTTGTTGAAGGATGCAACTATTGAGCATTCTTACAGCCATTGGTTAAGCGCACTTCATTATACATTATGCTTTGGAGCTTGGAGTAGTGAAATGATTGAATTTACTAAACTGACGGTAGTTCATCCCTCAATCATCAGTTTGATTTTGACCTGATACAAGATTATTGAGCTAAATTGGTTCCAGGAAAAACTGTCCTTTCCTTTTAGCTGGATTTCTTGTGTATCACAACGGATCACGCAGAAGCATGGTTGATGCACAACAGCAAATCTATGCTAATTGAAGTTAATTCCATGTCATTCAGTTTCATCAATATTGGCTAATTGAATTGATTCGTATCGACTCTTCCTGGAGCGTCTGGTGTGCTTCTGTAAAGAATCTGCATGGACGGGATTGTATAGGAACATAAGAGTTCATTGTACTCTGGCTGTTTGTATGATGTCGATTCAATTCAAGCGATGTTTTATGTCGTGCTTCTGCGTGATTTGCATTTAGTGAACTGTTGTAGTTTGCGTTGGATTTCCCCCGCAAAATTAAAGTCGTAATCATACAGCATTACAGCAAGCGACTTGCTATTTTTAAGATTTTCGCTATCGACGGAACATGGATTAAGATTATTGAAACAAAATCTGAAATTGATTTAGAGATTTCTCGCACAAACTCGTACCAGTTTCAAACGGCTGCGGGCAGAGATTCGAGTTTCGGTGGTGCACGCACAAAACTCCCCTGTTAGGTATCTTTACGAACTCAGCTTTTTATAAGCCGTTCAACACACTACGATAAATCCCTTTTCACTTCTGCGCACGATAATGAACAATCGATTACAATCGATACAAGGTTTACGGGTGGAAATCCCTGCGTAAAGCTTTGTCCGGCGAGGCAAGCGATAGGTGCTGTGATACCCGGATTTGGACTTTTACGGCCACAGCCCAATCGACGGCAATATCAGCTGCTATCGGACTTATGAAGTACGGCCACCAAATCTTGTGCCATAAAATCAAGAAATACTTCAACGGCTTAGCACTTATACTACTCGCTCCCGCCCTAAATCATTATCGGTGTGATATTGACTGGCGCGATATGATGTGCTTCGTATCAGCAGCAGTTTCAAGTAAAAGTTGGCAAATAACCATTACCGGCGCTGAGGTGTTGATGATCATGGTTTCGGTCGGGCGTGATGGGGTACACAGCTTGCATACTATATATCATATATCCCGCGATTGGCACGGGGGCTTAGTGGCCCGGGCTGGCGGTCGCAAACTCAGCAAATTCAGTATCTTAGACCATCGGGACCCATTTCCAAAATCACGAAGATCAAGAAATCGGCTCAAAATCCCTTATGATCTAGACTTTGTCTCTCTGGTTTAAGTTTTTTATTTATAAAGGTCGGCCTGAACGTATCGCTTCTAGTTTAAATTTATTTAAAATAAAATAATAAAAACTTGCCAAGATTTTCTAAACTGAGTTCATGTAGCAGAAAATCCATCAGTTCCATCTATTGTTGAATAGACTTATCGATAGCCTCAATTGTGATTATTTTCCTTTTTCTTTCAGACGAAATCAAGTTCGGAGTAAGTCGTCTGGTGAAAAACGAATCCGAGGATGAAGATAACAACAACGTTTATCATCACCCTGCCCATCATACTCAACAACACCTACCACTGCATGCTACCCATCTGCAGCAGCAAGCCTTGAACGGTCAGAAGCTGTCAGCGCTATCGAGCGGATACGACTCGAGTGCCCTCAGCAGCCGTTCGCGCTCCCGAAGCAGATCGCGGTCACGGGACCGTTCAACCCGCTCACGATCCTCCTCCATCGAGCTGGAAGTCGACTCACCGCCACCACCGCGGATCAATCCCTCGCCAACGACGGAAGTTCCACATGTTCCTAAAAACTCCGAAGCCTTCTCGGTGTCGGCCTTGTTGAAGCGAGAAGTGGAGCCGAAATCGAAATCTCCCCTATCAAATGGATCATTCGATTCGATTAGGTAAAATACGCGACCATTCTCTATCGCCAACACCAACCATCATTTTCACCATTGTTTATTTGTTTTTGCAGGCCAAATTACACACAGTTCTACGAACAAAGCATCCTCAACAGACCCTTGTTTCCTCCGTTTCCGTTCTTTGCTATGCTACAGCAGCAAGGACACCAGTTGAATCCTGCGTTGGCAAAGTAAGCCGTGTACAACAAGGTTTAGCATTCAGGATCTGATGTTTATGATAATTACTTCCAGCTATCATCCGTCAACTCCAGAGGATATACTGCGGTTACGTCACTTCATGACACAAAATGCGGCGGCTGCAACGGCCGGTGCTGGTGGAGCACATCTGGACTTCAGTCACCCACACCATCCACACCATTTGCTAATGCGACCCGGTAATTATTGGAGCCCTATAATTAGGATTTGTAGCGTTACTGACAAGCATTGTATGTTTCATTTCCCGTCATAACAATAGATGTACATCCACGAAGAACACACAACGGAAAACGTCCGTACGCCTGTGAGCTATGCAACAAATCGTTTGGCCATGAAATTAGTTTGAATCAGCACAGGTAATGCGTTGGTGAAAATTGAATTTATTTCAAAATTATAATATTTAAATCCTTGCTCCCAAAACACAGGGCTGTGCACAATGTGGAGAAAGTGTTTGAGTGTAAACAGTGTGGAAAGGCCTTCAAGCGGTCCAGTACGCTATCGACCCATCTGCTTATACACAGCGACACCCGGCCGTATCCTTGCGGGTTCTGTGGGAAACGGTTCCACCAAAAAAGTGACATGAAGAAGCACACGTACATTCACACCGGTAAGTAATCAATGAAAGCACATTCTGGTCACTAACCTTTGGGTGTAAATCATAAGAAAACAGTTGAAATTCAATCACTGCTCTTTTGTTTCATTGGGAGAACTTCTCATGATTGATCGAACCAGAGTTCAATTATTTCAATCTCCCAAATTCCCTACGCATCGCGCCTCTGATTTCGGTTCTCGTGCTCTTGTCGGTGAGTTTCAGTTGGCAGTCAAATCGTCGTATGAAATAATCATAATTGTTATACGCTTCAATCTACCAAGTACACTTGCTTGAATATTGCTCTGGTGGCGTGAGATCTTTCAATCCACTCAACCGACACGTGCTTGCGGCAACGGCACAAAAAATAGCCAAAAGGGTAAGCCGCAATTTTGATGACGGATGAATTATGAACGAAGCACTAACGTCGGCATAACTGGCTCACCCAGAACGACACCAGCACTAGCAAAATCATAACAAGTAAATTACCCATCCATTGCAGGACACGTGTCGTGTACTTTACGATCTCTGGCGATGCATGACTGGCCAAAAGCGAAGACGCACCGGTCTACCGTCTAAGTTTACGCGGTTGAAAGGGATGTTGTCATTCGATAGCATTACACTTCACAAACAAGTGCAACGCTTGTATTGGTAGCAAATCGCGTGCGCCCGTATCGCAACTGTAATGAAAATTAAATTATTGCTGTTACGAAGACGCGACACTGCGCTCAGATTCTGAAGCGTAAATGAGCACTGTGGGAAAATGAACCTATACAGAGGGTTTGGTGCGTATTTGAATGTTGCCACAGGTCAACAAGTGACACAAATAAGCACTTGTATCCCTAAAGGATAGCTGCTGTGTGTATGTGCAATTTTTTAACCCTTAAAAACAATAACGTTTTAGTTTTTACAAGAAACATTCAGTTTTTGCTACTCGTGTCCTAAACGTGAAGCTTCCCGGAGATTAAAATATGAAGAAAGGTTTACTAATAAATCAGAAGTAGAAAATAGGTTTAAAGAAATGTTATTGCACAATATCATTTGTTTGCGTTCGGAGTCAGAACTTGGAACATATGTCCAACAAAATTTCTTTTATGATCATCATGCATTTGCTTCTTAACTCGTTTCCGCTTTATGCAATTAAAAGAGGTGAACCAGACTACCGGCTTAACAAGTTATTTCCTTGCTGGGTGATTTCATTGGCTTATGTTTCTAGTTTCTCTGTTTAGACGTGTCTGAACATTGTAACTAGGCATTAACATAATAATAGCATACGGATCTGCAGAGGTATCCCTCAGGCGTGCTTTACTCCTTTTAAATCCATATGTTACCGACAGTAGCTCATCTCGACTGGTACCAGATGGTTGGGTGTTTAATCTTGCATCACAAAGTAAAGTGCACGTCCTAGGCAACGTTTAATAAATGTTTTGCTCGCATTCATTGGTATTACGTAATGATGGAAAATATTAATTTTTATTCAATAAGCCTTAATTTCTTCAGCGAGCACAGACATAAACTCATCATTTACTTAGAAGGATTGTTTGATGATTGGTATCACATGTTCTCAGAACATCGCTCCCAGACAGAATTCCTGACACAGTTAGTGCGTGACTTCAGAGCTGGAAGTAGAATTTTAAATTTCATATAATGCTGAATATAACGCTTAAAATCACAAAACAAAAAAATATACCCACAAACTGCAGACGAATTAAGACTTCAAATGTTGGCCGATACATCGTTTGATTTATGTTGCAGTTGAACAATCACACATCATGGTGTTTGCACCACGGAGAAAACTTTTCACACCCAACCATAACCTGCACCGTGAATGCAAAATCTGCCAAGTACTAGGGGTGCTTCCTCAGGATGTGCCCTACCGCAATGAAGTCTAATTGATATCCTGCGGAGCAAACCGTACCCGTCGAGTGTTGTTAATCATTTAGCGCCTCTTTTTTTCTGAGTGTTAGGGCAGCAGATTAGGGTTTGAACATAGGAGCACAAAAATTGCTAGGGCTGTGTACAGTATGGGCACACACGCCTTAAAAAAATATTCCTGCTGCCTGTAGTGACAGGGGAATAGATGAAGCTATTGTTTGAGGGGACCCTCATTGACGTCAGCCTTTTTCGATTACGACAATTTTGCCCTTGGCTAGAATTTGAAACCCTGGTCGATCGCGTACAAGGAGGTACAGTGTCTTGGTAAACAAGCGACAGTATGAGGTAAGGGTTGGTCGATTATTATTGTTTAAGGAACACCAAGAATCGAAGTCCTCCATAATATCAAAAGAGCAATTTAAGCCAAGTCCTCAAAAATATGTTGAGTCTAAGTTTTTAAGAATGTATTTGCTCTAAAGCCTGGTTTATTTTAGAAACCGAACAGTGATTTCAATTTTGGTAAAAAATGCTCTACATTTTTTTACTATAAATCTAAAGCAAATGACGTTCGAAAGCAAGCATTTCGATGGGAACAGGAGTATCTTCCCTAATGTCCCCGACCCGGGACATATTATTCCCAGAGGAATCAGAAGGCTTTGTGTCACGTGTAAAGATCGCACCCACGACACTTGATACTCCTGAGTAAGTTCTAGGCATGAGTAAGTTCCTGACGCTAATGCAGTAATCTGCTACAAGAAGAAGGACACTTTGAATGGTCAGTCGTCAAAATTCCGCTTCTGGTAAGCAAATATTTATCAATCGCATTAAAAACACTTATCTGATGCATCTGTTGGGTTAACAGTTGATTTTCTGGCACTTCAATTACCCGGTTTATTTATTTATTAAGGACGGCCTAGCCGTATTCTTAATTACCCATTATTTTAAGAAAATATAAAATATTCTAATTTTATTTAATAAAAAACCGGTTAAAAAGTCGGATAGCAGTTTTAAATATTTGTTAAACAAAAATATCAATATATTTTATTTAAAAATTCAAACCGATCTATAAACTTTTTATGGCAGTATAACGATATCCTTTTGATTGGAGTATACACAAATTTTCAAAGCTTTTTTGGTCAGCAGACTTTTTCAACTTCCTGACCAAAATCTTTTGTATGTTACGATTCTACCAGCCAGGAAAAGTACTAACACAATGAAACCCTGGAAACACCTTCTGGATTTAAATCTCTGGGAATAGGTTTATCAAACATTAACAAGTTCAACTTTCCAGGTTGCTACCAAGAGTATACCACGTACCAGAACATGCTCTGGTTCTCATCGCTATCGCACATTTTCCCTTGCTTGTTCTCAGCATGGTCTCAGATGTTCGGAGCAAAATGAAGAAATGAAAATTCTATGATTTTATAACCAGGTTGCTGCTAGTGCTTCCCTTTTCCTGGTTCATAGACGTAGACGTACTAGCGTTCTGGAGGAAAACCGAGCCAGGGGACAATCACTCCTAAACATTCGGTGTTCACATTGGATACTTCGGTTCGGTTTTTCGGTAAGCTACGGACACCCCGTAGCATACATGCATGTTGCTATTCACGATACGATACATTTTGTCCCAAGCGACTAGCGGGAGAGGTTTCCATTTCTTGAATAAATCTAGAGCATTCACGATTTGAATTTTTTATCACATGATTCATGCAGAACGGTGAAAACTTCCTCCGGATCTTGTGGGGAGCATTTTTTTTTCTTGTAGGTACACGGCTTTGTCTAGGGGGGCCACTGCTGTACATACTCGTCATTCAGCATTGTGCAACCTTACGTCCTTCCAAACCACCAGGGCACTGCAATCAACCATAACACCATCTGAAGTCTCCCCAAGCACGAGGTTTCCATTTTGCCAGGATTTGATAAATATCATCAACATCAGCGCCATCAGTGCCACAGTGAATAGAAATGATTTCGGCATCCGGTGATCCATCCACACTTTCTCCCTTTCTGGCAGAAAACTCCACCACTCGGTAGCTCTGTGTGTGTGTTTGTACATTTTTTTTCTCCACGACACGGACGATGTATTGGGATTTGATTTCGTTCCACTGCTGAAAAGATTTTTCTCAACAACTCCCTTTCACCAACATTGCTCCATTACTCCGTGCTGGTGGATTTTTGTTTTCGGTTCCACTTTGATCACACTAACACAGCGGCAGAGAAACAAGGGCTCGAGCTCTAGCCATTTAGCAGAACGTCTTGATTCCGATTCTGTTGAAAGATTACGGTACAAATCGAATGCGAAAAGCAGAAAATGGAGACGAATAATTGAAAGGCGAGAACAGCTCCATTATTGACTCAACACAACCGGGGGCATTGGGCGTAAAGAGAATAGCATGCTTGGTCAGTTCATTCGATGATATTTTGGGGGAAAACCGTGAGCTGCTTCCTATCGAAAGCAGGATTTGTGGAAAGACGCCCTTCAACGATGCTACAACCGGGCCAATGATGATGACTATGAGGTCTGGTGTGATGTTTTCGGATGGGTATTTTAGTAAACAGACATATATGGTATAAAGACATAGTTTTAGCAGTAGCATTTTCCAGCTCTAACTACAAACACTTGTTATATTAATATTTTAAAAACATTTAGAGCTATTCGATGTATTACTCACATTTTCCAACAAAATTGAAGCATTGAGAATAGGTCACGTTCAAAATTGCACCATAAAATAATTCTATCGACTTTGGAATGGGCTTCACTGCAACGCGTGGGTTTCGAAACTGTTCCTTGGGGAGCTATGGAGAAGATTCGTTTTTGATCCCAGCTATTATCCTCATAAAATACATAATGCAATAGAATTGCTTTGGAAAACCGATAACTATTTACTTACCAAGTGCCTTTTTTCTGGAAGTTGCTTCTGCGTCTTGAACGTTTAAACTTCATTTCATACTAACCCGTATACCGCTATCGTACAAGCGTTTCCAACAAAGACTTCAGTTCAATTATTGCAGTCAAGAAATGGTTTAAAATATACAGCGGGATAGAAAGAGAGCAACGTTCAATGAATGTGCTGTGATTGGATACATTATTGACACTTTTATTGCGCCTGTGCAAGAAATTCATACTGCGAATATTGAAATAAGGCCTTCGATTTCCCTCATCCCGAACAATCTTTTATATAAGAATCACACCAGAAAATCTATCCCGACAAAATGGCGACTATCGAATCGCTTACAATATCTCGCAAACAGAAATTCAAAACGTGAGTTTGAAAAGTTTTTTTGATGCTGATGAACGTTTTAAAATTTTAAATTGAAATTTTGAATAAATTTTATCCTAAAAAAGAAAACAAACAAAACGACATCAATTTACTACCATCGGTAGCACTGCTCATTGCAGACAGCTCTTAAAAACATTCCGACGGTCCGTTTCGGGTCTGGCAATCCCTTTTCTGTAACAAATTATATTCTACGTTTCAATCCTAATGGAAAACGACGCCAGGATTGTTTCACTTTTCGCCCTATACCCGACGCAATCTGGCAGTCTCTATTTATCTAAATTTAACGGATTTCATTTTCCTCTGATTCAGATTCCGTTTGGTGATGATGATGATGGTCCCAAAAATGGAATGGAAGTTGCTGTTCCTCTTCTCGCCATCCCGTAGTTATGTATTATTCGTTCCATCCACTGCGTATGATTCCATTTCATGGAGCTCGCTGGGAAATGCTTGAACTCCCAAGCACCAAACACATTGCTAAAACAAAATCAACATTTATCCTCGAAATGCACACGACGCTGAAGGTGGCGCGCGAGGCTTCGCGAGCGCTGGTTAGCGAAGGGGAAAATCAGAATCCAAAAAGAAATCTTGCCTGCTGAGCTTGCTGGAAATGGAACACCCTAACCGCCTTATGTACGAAAACCGTCGGCAAGAGGGCGCGCTTATATACAATCGAGGCGCACCAATGGCTCCTTTCCTCAGCTTCCTTTTGATTGTTATGTGCTTTGCGTGCGGAAGAAACGACACATGGCGAGAATGAAAAGTAAACCACTTCCTTCCTTCCTGGCATCCTTCCTAACCGGAAGCCACAGAACGAACACACGGAAATCACCCAGCACCGGATTCAAACTCATATGAAGAGATTCGCCCCGCAGGCCATGCAGGGCCATGGGCAGAAAAAGGAATGTGATAACGAACATATAGATAAAAAAAGACTCCAACCCTCAACGAAATAAAATTGTTAAAGAGATTGTGCCTCGCATCGCTGACTGCTATCGGTGTCTGCGTCTGTTGGCAGCAGTCATTGTTGCTACGGAACCTAATGATGATGATAATATGGAACGTTCACACTCACACATCGGTATGTGCTCACGGTTTGCTCGTTATCATCATCATTGATATCCTTTTTGGGGCGAGAGAAACTACAGGGAGGAATGGTGAGTTGTGCTGTGTGCTTTGCCTATGTTCTTTCCCTGTCCTGCGCGAGGTCAGCACAACCAACATCGCGCTATCACACAAACACACGTGCTCCGATGTGCACATAAAATGTGCTCTGATTCCCGACCGAGAGTTCAGCTCCGGTTCAGCGATGGTTCGCGATTTGAGACGCGAAATTTTTTTCCACCATTTGCCACCCTTAACTTCTGTTCTTCAGTTGCTATCAGTTCTATATCCTCTGATCGGGCACGAACAGGAGACACGCGCTTGTGCGATGGGAGTTTCAATGATACATTCCTTCTGTACCCTGACGAGGGTTTCGAGGTCCCTGATGACTTGGGGATGGTATGGATCAGATTGCTCTGTCGCCAGATTGCGCTGTGACTCGGTTTGGCAAGAAGCTGATCATTGTATTGTGGTTTTCTTTAATTGAAAGGTTTTACAAAGCGGTTAAAGTGTTAGCAAATAACGTATCCAGAGATAGTCCTCGGTTGTGTAATGAAATTCTTTCCGTTTTTGACCCAATTTCGCTGAAATTTAATTATGATCTTCGAATATCATCTTGTGCATAAAATGCGAGAAACCAGACCTTCTCACTAATACATATGTACTATAATGCCTCCTCTCGTTGGGACATCTTTCCCCCGGAATCATCGTCATCAGAGTCAGCCATGTGAATGCGATTGGGTCCCGTGATTCCGACAAACGAGACTGATGATAATGGTTCGGATGCCACATAAAACTACTCGAATCGAACCAAGCTTTTCCTTTCCAGTCGGTCTCTTTTTCGCTCTCTCTGTCTCTTTTTTCCCTGCTCATTCTGAACATCATCCCCTCTTGTCAGAGAAACGTTTGTATTTGTGCAATCCGTTTTCCGTGTCCACCCACTCACGCGCCAAATCAGTGGGAGGGTTGAGATTGAGCTTTTCCTTTCGCCGATCCGCCGACCACTACCATCTTCTTGGTCCACCTCTGCGAAGTGATCTTGTATGTCTGTGTGATAAAATATACAGGATTTTCCACTGATTTTATATTTATAGCCCAACGTGTAGCCTTTACGAGTGTGGTACCGACGTTGTTTTTTTCTTCTTTCTTTTGTGTGTCTGAATCCGTGGATAGCATTCCTGGGGATAACGACCCAGAGTTGATTCATGTATTTGGACACTAAACTCCTGCTACGGTTGAGCATCATTTATTTGGTTTGTCCTGCCTTTTTTTCGCCGGTGCCTACTGCTCTGCGGATGGTTTTTACGTTTGCTGCTAGTCCGCCATTCTGTGCTTTGCCAACCTCGGTACTAATGCTGCCAATGAGTGTTGATTTTTGGGTTCTGCTTTCACGTGGCAATGTGGGAACGCTTTCATGGAATGGGCTGATGAGATAAGGCAGACCAGATAGAGACGGGGTTTTGGTGATATGGTCCACACCGCTTGAACGTGGTAGTGAGGGAAGTTTATGTCCGCTTTTTCTTTTTTTTTTTGGTATTTGCTCACTTTTCCGGACAGTGTGGCCGTATTTTTGCTAAATGGAAAAATCAATACTCTTTTCCTCACCAACACTGTTACGTCAGTGCATGATTGAAATGGCTGACGGAATGGATGGAACGAAACAGGGGGTGGAGGAGAAAGATGGTCGCTTGGGTCAACGGTGTGTGTGTGTGTGTGGCAATGGTACTAAAACGTGAGACAAAATCACAACCATTTCGCCTGGCACAATCACAGGCGCACATCAGCATCGCCAGGCTCTGATTTAGGTCGTCTCAGATGATTTCCGATGGAAATGGATTTTCCAGATGGGTCGTGCGTTTTCGGCCAAAGTAGACAGACGTTGGCTGTACTTTTTACGATCCACAGCATCGCCCGCTGCCATATAATAGCGAACACGTTTATTTTTGCGTGCCTGGACGGTTAAGACCCGGACGGTTTTGCGGAGTATCGGGTTTTATTGCAAGTACTAAAACTCACAGAAGGAACATAAAATAATCGTTTGAAATATTTCATATTTTACGGTGCATGGTCATACAGAATTGGGACTGTGACTGTCATAGTAAAAATTCTTCCCTTCAAAATCCTTGCTTAGACCGACTCGTATTTTCATTCTGCTTGTTGATTTTACACATTATTTGTTATTCACATCAAGTGTGGATAGTAAATAATTCCAGCCTTAGGTATCATTTATTATAACTTCGATCCTTTGTCTTGCTCCCGATGTAAATGTATGATCACTAGTTCTATTACGAGGATTCCAGGCTGTAAAGAAGATACTCGAATTGAGTAGCATCAAGTATTGAAAGTAACAAAAAGCTTGAGGAATACTTTGAAGAGCTTGATTTACAAACTGAAAAATTCTTAACAATTGATTTTATAAGGTGTAACCATTTAAAAAAAAATCGAAAAAAGAAAAACCTCCGTATGACCGTAGTACACATGGAACTGCATGGGATAAGACTGATGGCAGAGATGTGATATTTTGAGAAACAGCATAAAACTTTTATTCAGGGTTTGAGTCAAATATCTTTAGCTTGCATCTTTGTCACAGAACGCTATTCCTCACAACCAGGTTACTCACACCGCGCTGATTCGTTTTATAGTTCATTTTAATTTGAATCTTCGCACTTTACCACGCCGAAAAGTTTTTCCTTTTATGGTTGACGGTAGAGAGTACAGATTTAAGATTTTGTCTACCACAGTTTAACATCATTTGCCTCTCTCCCTTTTCTCCCTCGAGCGGCTTTAAGGGATCATTAGTATCCCATTAACAACGGATGAAACCCCTAAATTGCCTCCAAAATAGTCCTCGGTGGTCGTAAACCAGAAGACGGACCCCGGTATGGACGGTCGTTCAACTGCAATCTTGCAAAACAGACACCCATAAATACGTACTTTTTTACTTCTTTTACGACGGATCCCTCATTGGACAGGGCAAAATCTCTTGATATCCATAAGATGCTGTTGAGAATAGAGCGAATGACACTGGTTTGAGGCTTTTATGTAATTTCAAGTGACCATTTGTCGGATGACATAATTTTGAAGTCCAGATAGGGCTTACTCTGCAGTGGGCAACAGCGCCCAAAGTTTGGGCCATATTTTTTTAAATGATGGTGTCTTGTGACATTCAAGATTAAGAAAAGGCACAAAATACCTATAAAAATGACAGGTTGTACAAACAGATGGTATTCTGGTAGTCTACTCGAAATTTTCTACTTATATTATGTGATTTTCCAACATTGTTTTATTTCATTTCATTAAAACATTATGTTCTTGTTCTTTTTTTCCTTCCACAGGCGAAAAACCCCACAAGTGTCAGGTGTGCGGAAAAGCCTTCAGCCAAAGTTCGAACCTCATAACGCACTCGCGCAAACACACCGGCTACAAACCATTCCAGTGTGAGCTGTGCCACAAAGCATTCCAGCGCAAGGTGGACCTACGACGGCACAAGGAGACGCAGCACACGGAGATTCGCACTATGGTCAACTAACCCAAGGCCCGACCGGAGTTCACCATGACAGCGATCGCCTCTAACAGTTCCACCGTCGCATGTCTGCGGGTTGTTCCGGAGGATGACCGCAGCGTCGTGATGCTTCCTGGACCCGAAGAATCTGCTTCGCAGTGTGCCGGAACGGCCCGGACACTATCACCTGGCTCGAGCGCTTCCCCAAAGACTGTGACCGGGGACGTTGGAGAGTTTATCGTGATCGACTGATCGTACAGTGATACCGGCAGTGGGATAGTAAATTTATGTTTGTAAAAATTGTACATCCGTAGTACGTGACATAAAGGCAGCTTAATTATTAGATGTATAATAGACCTAATAGTAGAATGGTGTATCATACTTTCTGTTAAACAATCTTCTGTTTGCAATGTTTCGTATCCGGTTCCTTTCATTGATAGATGTAAGAAAAAAAGCAAACAAACGCAAAATACGATCAAGTGTGTGCACAGCATGACATACCATTTCTTCGTGCGATGTCATCCGTGTCATCCAAAAACTAGCATAAGAGAATAGATAGGAAGTATTTGTGAAAGTCGTATTTGAAGGGAAACAACTATCAATTGAAACCCTTATTTTGCCTGTTTCCAGTGTTGTTGAACGTTAAGCAAGGTCCAACGTGGCGGAATGTAGGTTTTCTTTTTAGTTTTTAACTAATTATTGTTGGACCCAAAGATTAGAGCAAATTGTGCTGCAATCAACTGTGTGTTTAAAGATCTGAAGTATTCGATCCAAATCGGTGAATGGTATATGTAGGTGTAGTGTATGTTTGTTTGTGGAGTTGCCGCGGGCCCGGGCACTCTAGCCGATCTGTATTGTAAATCAATTTAGTTTCTGTTTTCGCAACCATTGGTCATGGGCAAAGAAGGTGCAATTCGTAAATGTAAATGTCAAAATCGTGGAAAACAACTTGCACACATACAGAAAGCTCACACACCGTAAAACCAACACAATAAACATCAATGTGCAATTTTCATAAACCCTTTGGCGTGAAATTTTCTCCCCCGAACTGTCTGACTGACCGTTTTGGGTGTATGGATCCGAAATTTACGACACACGGTAGGTATTTATGAATATTTGTTTAATTTACACACGCGTGCTTATGGCAATGGGTTGGTGCGTCCAGTCAGCCGCACCTACAATCCTTTTCGTGTTGAAAAATTATTCATCCCTCCTCTTCTATTGTTTCCTTCCGCAGGATATGCTACTGCTCGATTCCATAAATATTTAGTATTTATTGCAACGGCCATAAGCAAACAAGCCTTTGCGGGGTTTCGTTGACCTGTTAGGGGTCGAAGAAGCTAGCTAAACGTTTATGAGGCTAGCATATTAGTCAGACAATGTGGTCCAGCAAATTCCTTTTCCTTACTCCTTGTTCATAGCAAAACCCCTTTGCGACAGTAACATTTGTAGCGTTCTTCAACGTTAAGGATAGCGGCATAATATGAAATGTAATTAAATGATGGTGATTATGTTGTGGCTAAACCCATTCGAATCTTCCTGCGATTGAGTTTTTGTTTAACAGGAGTTCAACTTCAGTTGAAATTGCAGATATTTACATGGCAAAAAATCTGATGATGGAGAGTAGTATCACGGCCAGTTTTCAACCAAAACACTAAACTAAATTGAACGAAACTAAACACCTCTGGAGATTGCATGTTCATGTAGAAGATAGATGAATGCAATATAGGATTAGTTTTCAAAAATTCTTTCTAATACAATATAAACGCCAGGGGGATTGTTAATTTCAATGCAGTATTTTCGGATCAGAGGTAAATATTGGAAAATAGTGACCCCTATCACGTTGATTCTGCTGATTTGAAGCGTGGTCTTTGTGCGTTCTTGGCCCCTTGTGTAACAGCACATGGTCTCAACCGCGTACCGTAAGATTCGCCAATGTTTCGCATGAAGTTGCTTCTTCCGTTTGAAAAAAAACTTGATATAACACGTCTTCATAATTTCTCTACCGGGTTTTCACATTTTGCCGCATTGAAGAGTATTCAATTCAACGAATGAAAGAATTATTCTAGGTTGCGAGGTCCTTGCACCATTGAGCAACTTACTCTTTCCGCAGATATCTTCTCACTGCACTGAAGTATGTTGTTCAACGAAATGTCTACCGTTCTCTCGAGCCGCAATTCACCCCAGTGAAAAGATCATCTTCAACCAATTTTCAACCAGAATGAAGTTTTATGCACGAAACAAGGCGTTTCACTCTATCTTTCTTCAATTGTAGCCTTTTTCTTAACGACCCACTGAAAAGTATGTTCTAGAGGAAGGGAAGACGACACTGAAGACTTTTCTACAGGTAATAATAATATAAATTTGAAAGAAAATGAAGACGCTTTCAGCACAATAATAAACTTTTGGAAACATACCTTACCATTTATCCTGTTGTTATATTTGAGCTGAGCATGCTAATCCTCATGAATTTGAAATTTCTCAATCTGAGTCATGCTAATCCTGAGGAAAGCAAAAGTGCAAACCACTTTTTAATCTTACAAATTATAAAACAGTTTTATGTACTGTGAACCGGTAGGCAATAAAGTTAATATTTGAAGATCTGAGCTGAAGAGCTAAGCTCAACTTAAACAACTTGCTTTTACGGAAAACGTTGATCTGGTTTTTATATAAATTTTGTTTTTGGTTACAAGGATTATTTTATGTAACAAAAATTGCTAAATTCTATTGTATGAATAATTGTCCTAAAGAGTAAGGGGAACAGTAATTTTTGTAGTCAAAGGTTACCATTATTCTACGAGCAAATTATAATAAATTACTAATCTTCACTGAAAATTTAGCGTACTTTTTTTGGTGCTGAATAGTTTTGTTGAAGATATAATAAAACGAAAAATGTTACATGTTGAAAGAACCTTATAGACCTATATCTTACTCTTACTTTATCATCAATTCAAATAGTCTTATTCGAACATTTCCCAAAAGAAGTGACATCTGTATGGAAGTAGCTCGCGAGATTCCGATTGCTACTGTGCATCTACGGAGCTGATATTTAGTTATCCCCTTGCCGTGGTTCACTCCGAATCGCAAAACGACCATAAGGTACCGCCGTCGACGAAAAGCAATCGCCGTGCGTATTGAAATAAATTGCTTTATAGCTGTTGCGATATCCAGCGTTTCTTATTCTCTAGTAGTTTCGTATCCAAAAGGGAGCCATTTGCTACGAGCTTGTTTGACTCAATTCAACGACAGGGCAAACGAACTTTGTTTTTAGAGTTGTAAAATGAACACGCGGAAACGTCCGAAAATCGTTTAGAAAATTGAAAGCTTGGGATCAATTTGGCAGGGTTTCGATTGCATATCAAATCGAAGCAGAGTGGTTGTGGTTTAGATAATCACTTCGTTTAGTCATCGGAAATCTTATCGATTATTGGGATAGTTTAAACAATTTGAAGTTTTCACTACTCTGACCACCGAGGTAGTTTTCGGAAGTTTGTTCGATCATCAGAAATTATATGGTTACACAAACCACTGCTGATATTATTATTACGATGAAAAAATAGTATGATAATTTAGCTACATGTTCATGATAATAGCCAAGCTTTACGGGCCTGTATCGGGAATAGATTACTGCAAATAAAATGCAAATTTCCATCAGGTCATTGTTCATTCTCTCGATGTACTGTATCATTTGCAAATTTGATTTAATTTCAAAACTGACAAAGATCGTCCGGTCCACCGGGACTGAATCTATAGCGCAAGCGATATCGGTTACACCCCCAAATATTAGATTACCGCCCGCGCTGCTTGTGAAGAATCCGTGTAAGAAGTTTTTCTCCTAAAAACATCTTCTTCGCGTGTTGAATCGAATTATCGTGCCTGTAGCCTCATGCTGGATGTCGAGTATTATGCAAATATATCCACGTTCAGTGTCAATTCGTGTGCCAAATCAGATTATTCTAGGAATTTTACTCAAACGATTACGAGCCAAAGCTTTTGAGCGTTGGCACGATTGCTGTAGTACATACTGGGAACGACAAGAATTGAATCTCTCAGCTATTCAGTTCGTGTAGTAAAGGCATTGGCACTTAAATTGAACCATTGTTTTAAATTTAATTTGGAACAGCAAAAAAATTTACCATTCAGCCTCGAGCTATGACATTCGACGTAATAAATAAATATCATTGGACCTTATGCCATCAAAAATAAAGCGCTCGTTGACAACTTGGTTTAAACTAGGAGAGGCTATATTGTTAGATCCTCTATAAATGCCATGTAGTATGGAAGAAAACATTCCACCATCTTGTGTCTAAGACGACATTTGTAAGTGGGGATTGTTCGATAATAGATATGTCCCAATCACGCAACCGTTACCTGTGTTGTTCGGTTACAACTTCACTAATTGAGATGAGTTGGTCAATTTGTGCGCTCTAATTGGCACTAAATCAATGGCAATCATCAGACGAGCAAATGCTGGGGCATAGTTTACGATTGATAGTTCCTAATGAGCACTGCCTCACAATCGGTGACTGAACACAGTCTGTGGCCGATGACGTCACGTTGCCAAGCCCAACGCAAGATTAATAGAGTACTGGCAGATCGTTTATGTTATTTGCCGAATGGCTTACGACGTTATTTATAAAAGGGTTAACAGCCTACAATCTATCACTGCCCGAGAAATCCAACAAAAAAAAATTCAACGGGTGAATATCCCTTGAGAAAGGAAATTTCAAACAAATCATAAGACAACCCTTTCTATTCTACTTTTCATTCAAACCATCATGGTATGACAAAGCTTGAGTGACTAAGTGTAAGAACCAGTTAATGGAACAGCATCTGGAATGAAGTGAGGCAAACAGCAGTCAGTACAAACCATTGTAGAAAATAAATAGCACAAACGTATTCAAAAGTGCCCGAAGTAAGCATCAAAGGCTCGAAACTAATAGCCCCTGTAATGAACGCAATTATTCGCCATTACCGCGCTGTCCAGCGTGACAACGTCAGGCGAACCAAGCCAACATCGTAAGGAATTTGCAGTTTGAATTGGTAATGGAAATGTGGGGGTGCTTTATTAGATCTTTTTTATGTATTTATGTGTCTTTTTTTCATGCTACTGGTTTGCATGAAACCCTTCATCGGTGTCCAAGCACATCATTGGTGGTCATAAGTCACCGGAATTAACCATGTCCGGGCGGATGATTTACCAAGGATGGCAATAAATCAAGGATTTTTGCAATATACCGCTTAACTGACAAGATGAAAAATATTTCTACAAGAAAAAAAATCCTTCGAGCACTTTCTTACGCTCACCGACTGTTGCCTGTTGTTGTAGTTCGCGTAAAAGGGGGAAATCGAATACTTTTTTCATCATCGTTTCAGTGGACTGTAAATCATTTCCCAGTGACTACGCGCAAAGCAGAAAGGATCTCGGGTTGACAATCGTTCGAGAAGATTTTCTTTCTTTACTGGATGCTTGTGCCATGGCATGTAGTAAGTAAAAAATGTGCTAGCAGAAACCAATTCATCTCACAAGTCACCCGCTTGCACAACATGAAATATATCCTTATTCAAATCACGTGTGTACAAAATACCACCATCGCGAATGAAAAAGTAGAGTTAAAAAGGACTGGAGTAAAAAAAACACGCTTAACTTATTCAAGAATTTTCAATATTAGATCGAACAGTATGGTAAAACCGAACCTATTGATCAGTTCACAGAATCTTCTCGTTGAATATTAAAGATTGGTTCGGTTGTTGAATGTTTCCTGGGTGATAAAAGGGGACAAAAATAAATACCATAAATAAACCTTCTTTAAAGTTGCCACCTTAAAGCAAAGTGGTAACATTTATATTATTTGAACTATTGGAAACAAACAATTAAGAAAGTTTATATTTCATTTGAGAAAAAATATTGAAGTACAGAAAAGAGTGTTACTCCGGCGGAAATTTGCTGACTTGATTCAACCAACAGACTTGACTTGCTGGTACTCAACCAATTAGATATCAAATATACTTACTATTTTTTGGTGAGAAAAATATAAATCAGAGTATAAGCTTTTATACAAACTAGCTCTCTTTTGTATTAGCTTTTGCTTAAAAAGAGCAAAGACATGTACCGACACGTTCCATGAAATTTAACTTTTTCCTCTCCAGGACCTTAAATGGTCTCTCTATATAGGTGCTATTCGAATGATGCTTCCTAAAACAGATAACACCTTAGAAAAATAGCAACTCAAACCAGTTGGAATGGGTATGAGTTTGGACATGGAAACGTTATTGTACATGACCACGCAACACAAACCATAAAAAAAGGTTAATTTGGAAGAAGAGAGTCGCTAGATAAATGATTAGAAAATCTACTTCAACGACAGTAGTGAGTCTGGGTTGTCAATATTGAACAGACACTTCCTGGTAGGATTGGATCACAAATCGCTTCTACATTCCGTATCGATGCAACGAACAAAGCTGCATTGCAGGTTCAAGATTGAGACCAAACGTACAATAAACGAACACACGATAAACGATAACCTATAAATTAGTTGATCTTATTTATCTCCTTGGACACATAAGAATGGTCACCACTTTTTATCACAATTTACTGGTGTTAGCTCAACCGAGTTCGTCCTCGGAAAAGGGCACATTGTACTGCGATCTTTATTCGTAAATTACGGAGAGCTGTCACGCGATTCGTAAGTGTCACAGGTTGTTGTGATACTTGGGCAGATGCTTTGGTAAAGCACCATACTTTACGTAGTTGATCTTGAAGAGACCTAGGCATGGAGTATTCAGCAGATGGTAGTTGTATTTTGTTAGCCTATTTAGTTAATTTTTTAAATATTTTCTCTTATAGTTTTCCATTTCTCAAAACAAACTTTAAACAAAAAAATTAAAATGATTACTCGATGAACATATCATTTAAAAATTCATCCTCACTACTCAATAAAACGGGAAAGATGCGAAAAAGAACAGTTATTTATACCACACTCTTCGTTCCGAAAACGAACGTGATTATCTAATGGATTTTTGCGTTGATTCATGTCAAACCCATATCACGCGAATATCAAGAGAATTAGCATTTGATTAATATGCGCCGCTAGTGGAAACATAACGAGCCATACGTTAAAGAGTCGGTGCTAGATAGAGCAGGGCAGCAACGCCCTATCATTTGTAGTCCTCCAGACTTATCAACCACATCTAGGTAAAATACTCGGTTTGGTCGCTGTAATTGCTGGTTCTGCATGCTAGAAGCGGGACGAGCAATCCCTATCCAGCCCAGTGCTCCCTTGGCGCATCAAAAACGAAAAGATTCCTATCTTTGATTAAATCTAAGAATAATTAAATGACCACTGAGCCATACACTGGAAAGGGTGTAAAAAGGGGTTCCAGTTTGATTCCGACTCAAGGCGTATTACCTCGCAGAAAATGGTAACATTGACGTTATTCACAGGTATACAATCGTAATTGTTCATTTCATTACCTTGTTGGCCTTTTTTACCAATAAACCTATGCAGCATAAGGATGCGTTGGCATCTGTTCTTACTTCAGACGAGAAATCTTTATCAGTGTCTTTATAGAAACTACACTCCACATGTTCGCGTCTGCTTTCAGCTTCATTTATACTAGCCCGCATGTAAACACAGGGTAAGGCAATAAATTCGAATTAAAGAACATTTTCTGTAAATGTTACTTTATAACACCCTAATTTATTTCTATGGTAGCTGCATAAAGTGATAGAAACACCCAAAAAACCCATGTTAAAATGCCAGCAACAGCACATTGATTGATCAGAGAATCGACATGTATGAGAAAATAAAGATGTCCAAAGGAAGATGTGTACGGATGGCATGACGAAAATATACCATAGTTGTAAGGGTCAGTGTAAGTCACAGCGGGTCAGAGTGTGGGCATGAATGAAACAAAGAAAGGATGATGAATAAAAACTGAAACATCATTAAACGAAATTACTGTATAGAGTATCATTCTTAAAAAAAATGCTTATTTTGTTCAAAAGTTAGATATGATATTTGTTTTGTAAAATTTAATATTCATTTCACTATGCTTAAAACTATTTTTACGTATCGAATTACTCATTTGTTTCTTGGGTTATAGCAAACAATACTAATCAGTCTTTATATCTTCATGATGGTTTACGTGTTTTCTTCTTGTTAACATCACTCAATGATGCCAGTATAAAAATGTGCATAAAAATGTCGTAAAAATTGTCCGCCAGCACGTGGCGCTGACCCCTCTGGCTCGAAAATATTAATACCAATTCGTTCCAATGGTTAAGCAGTTCCATTTCCAGCCATCGTGACAGGGTGCCGGTTATTGGTCAACACAGTTTTTTCTATTCTTAAACCATATCTGCTTATCAATCGATCAACCAGAATTAAGAGGGGTTCAAGACATTCGTTTATCCAACAGTGTCCTGTACGAATGAGTTGTTGAATAAATATAACCATCATCTACGACACGGTAGGTGTTGGTATCCCGTTGATATTTTATGTCAATATTTGGTGACATATTTTCGATGAGTTCTCTATTTTTAAATGAATGCCCAATAAATCGTTAATAAAACTTCAGAGCTAATGGCAATCTTTACTCTTCTTATGAGAGTCAGCGGTCGATACCTTAAGGTCAATCGAAAAATAAATGAAGAAATGCACATCACAAAGCATTTTAAGTAGGATGAAATTCATTTGCATTTTATTTTTCTTCTAATTTTTTTGTATTTTTCTTATAAATGTCTAACGAATGTAATGAATCGGTCAGATTCTATTAAAATTTTATATTCATCCAATCCGTTCTTCACTCTTCCACAAAGAATCCATCCAAATGATGCCAAAAACCATGCGAGGGGTGTGATACATGCTGTGGTTGAACGCGATGGAGGCGACAAGATAAAGGATTATATCGAGTTCGCTTGTTTGGTTGGTTGGTACTAAATTACAGGGTATGAATATGTTAGCGTTTTTGAAACTAAAACTGATGATAGTTCCATTAAGCTAGATTTCAAGTTGAATGCAAGAGGCAAATTTATACGACAGCTGAAGTTTGATCAGGGTATGGAACAAACATTTTAATTTAAATAGGTTAGGTTTTTTTTATTCACATGATTAAAAGAGAATGCACATTCTGTATTTTAAAGACATATTTCCAAAGTCTATCATCTTTTTCTTAATTTTTCCTCGTAGCTGGATAGTTGTTGTTGCGTATAGGGGAACGGTATGGTAAGGATTTGATAGTTGAGCTTGCCACCTGAACGAGCAATGCCACTTCCATCGGGCCTCAAGATGTCCTTGATAGATTCTTATTATATATTAGTCAATCATGTTTATGTTGGCTTTATGTTAAATAAAGTCTGAAGAACTCTGCGTAATAACAGCAAAATTTCAAATGACAACGTGAAAATTTTCACAAAAAGATTATCACGAGATAAATTACAACCATGAAGCAAGCCTTTGGAAAATTGTAACCTATGGATTTATGAAATATTTTATCGATAGCTTTTTTTGATATTTCAATATTTCTGATGTTTATTTTATGATTACATTTTAATGATTTATATCATATAAATTAATTGAATGGTGTAAATTAAAATGACTTACTTTCCATTAAAAATATTTCTATATTTGTTAATATAATGACCTGAATGAGAGTACTTCCGAATCATTTCCTGTTGTGAGGAAGTCTTATTTGAAATGAATTCGCTTCTCAGTAGCCTGATCCAGATAGCTCTTTAAACTGTTATGGTGAGCTGAAGTGAAAAAAGTCAGTACTCCCTCCATACCTCCATATGCCATTGCTATGGTAGTGAGATTTTCCTCCTCTTGTTGCAGTCAGTGAGAATGAGAGCTTTCATACAACTTCTCATAGTTTGGAAAACAAGAAAGAGCGTTTCTCATGTGGCATAAAATGGGGTGAACACTGTTTCCAGGAAACCTTCACCGGAAGGCGTGGCTATCAGAGGGAAAACTGTTGATCCTTTCGATGGCTGAAGGGCACAATGTTCTCAGTGTGAGTTTGCTATCGAACAAGGATTGTTGTGACTATTTGTGGCCTCACTAACCTGCTCGTGTTGGAAAATCGTTGTGTTAGTGAAGATATGATCCAACAAATACTAACCAAACGTTCGGAACACTGCGCATGAATTGTAGAGAGACTCTCATGGCAGTGGTTTCAAAAGTTGGCTGAGAAGATAGAAGGGATATCTACATCAACAACATTACTCGTTCCACGGTGGGCAAAGAATCAGCGGCAATCATTGAATCATTGGGAGTGCGCAACATCAATGAACGCTCGAGCAGTATCAAACTGAGCTCTGAAGAGAACATCGCGTGTGGTACGGAGTATGTGTTGCACCATGCTTTCAACATTCATTCGATTAAAAGCGCACGTCGAGCAATCTTCTGTGCTCGCGACTGTGAACAAATATCTTGAGCGTAATGTTGATAACTAAATGCTGAAATCCCGTTGTTCAATGCGGACTATGTTATTGTTATTTAGTGTGCTGTTTTATGAATCAGTTAAGTGTTTGATTTATTTTGAAATTGAAAAAACGCTACAATTTTTTATTACCTAATGTGAATACAGTGGATTCAAACCGAGACTTAGTGATCAAAATTGATTACTTTTCTGATGGTATCAACTATTTTCGGCAGTAATGATCAATAGTAAAAAGATTATTTATTGCAGGCAGACCTTATATGAAGAGCAAAATATCAAACGAACTTTCTGTGGATAGCAAATCAAGGCAGACCTTATATAAAGAGCAAAATATCAAACGAACTTTCTGTGGATAGCAAATCAACAGTGCACGAAAACGACCATAGGTTGCTAGCGCCAAATGAGAACGCAATTATACGCAAATGCCGACGGTAAGTAAAACGACCTATAATACTGCTGTATCCGTCCTACGTTGCAGGAAAAACACCCCGTGGTTTAATGTTTTTAATTTTTCTACCACATCTCAACAACAATTCATTCAATTATATATAATGCCATGATCCTGTCAGCATCAGAAAATTTATTGTAATAAAAAATATTCTCACTTCACATTTTATTTTCTGCCAACATGACCATAATTCATACACTGTTACTTCATGCGTTCACACCTCCATTGGACTGTTCCACATAACTTCCATAGCCTCACATACGATCAAACACCATACATTTGCATAGCAATACCAACGCTATGTTTGAACCAATCTGCAATGACAGCATGGGATAGCCAAACAAAAAAACAAAATTTAATCCACAATGGTTTCAACAGTAATCTAAGGGAGGATTTTTTCGACTTTTTCGGCCATGCCACGGATTTGGCTCATCCCTCAGTAAACATTTCGTACAAGTATTTTGGTTCCGCGCTTTTTTTTATTATATCTGCTATGGCCATAGTTAATTAAAAATGACGAAAAAATAATTACACTGTAGGCTTTTTTGGGGGAGCATTTTCGGCAACATCACGTCGCGCTCGACAGTGTTGGACAGCGATATCTGTTCGGTATGATGATGAACAACCGAGAGTGGTCAGCTGCCCCGAATCAGTACCAGGGGAGTCGTGACGGTGTAGCGTATCCATTGCAGTCTGTGCGTGATGCTTTTACGTTACCAACATCGCGAGAGAGAGAAAAAAAAAGCGTAACCAAAAATGGCATGGGATTTACTCTAATTGCTTTTCCGCCTTTTTTTTGCCTTCTTCAAACTTCTTCCTCCGCCACACTTCGTACGGGACAATACGCAGCGGATAACTGCAGCTCAAAACGTCACTGTTCACTTTTGATGCAGGGTCGAAATTAATTTTTACCATGCAGATACTATCTCTGCTTTGTCGGAACCATCACGGTATGGCGTAGTACAGCGGAACTTGTTTTTCATATTTTATTTTGGTCCTTGCAGATCGGCAAAGTTTCTTCAAGGGTAGTTCGAAAAAGCATCCATCCGATGTCTATCACAGATTTACAGCCAATGATTCCAAGTCTTACGCATTATTGGGATTTTATTCTATGCCAAACAGATTCTCAAACGGGCTAAGCTCTTGTTCAAGCTAAGGCTAGATAAACATTTGGCCAAATAAATATTTGAGCATAGGTCTAACCCTGAATCAGCCCTGGATGTGTGGCGGTCAGTGAGGTCAAATATGTATTGTCAAATACTAAAAACACATCGGTTTGTCATCGAATATGTCATTGTCATGGTGTCATCGAATAGGGTAATTATTTTACATAAAGAGACTTCAACGAACATGCTGAAGATTTATGTTCAAACTTAAACCGTATCAATTTGAGATTTCAACTAAAATACTTGCGATCTCCTTTAAAGCTAGAGTACCCCCCGAAGTCTGAACATTACAAACGGTTTGCAGAAAGAAACGTTTTTGTTTGTTTGCTTTATTTGAACTCTTCATAGGCTTAACCTGGGGCATACACGATCGTAGGGTTGGTAGGGAGCCGGATTTTAACATAACATTATGTTAAAGGCTCGTTTTTTAGCTTGGAGAAAATCCAGCAAACGATCCGTAGAAATGCTTAACAAATAAAGTCTGTCAAAGAAGTGATAATTAACATATAAATGGTTTTGCATTCCATTTCGCACTGGAGGCTTTCGAATATTCATCAACCTGTTGCCTGGTTTGATGATGAATTACTGTTGTCGTAAAGAATGCAAAAGAGGCAATGAATAATCAGTTATTTTTGACTACTTCATATGTAACAGAAAACAACTCCGTCAGTGTTTCCGTTCAACGATTCGTTGTTTTGCAAATTTTTCTTTTACAATCAATAGAAAGGCAATGCTTATTTGCTATTACACAAATGTTCCTAATACTGCCAATTGAAAATATTGCCTAGGGTTTTATCGTTATCTAAGAAGTTGATTTTCAATAACTAAATGGCATTAATTTACCACAACATTATCAACGGTGACTCCATTTTTTGTTATTCATCTCGATTTCGCGGTCAGGATCTGTTTTAAAACCACTTCACTGCTTCTGATGGTCACTAAATTAAATGCAGGATAATTAAGGCTAAATTAATTAAGCACAGGTCACTTAAAGCCCTGAAATGGAATTTTAGAGTATACACTCCAACAGATACAAATCAGCACCGTCCAGCAGTGGTAGGAGGCGCCAAAACGAACATGCAATCCAATGCGCAGTAATTCTCGGGTACGTGAATCTTCTACGAACATGGAACCGATTTCGTTAACGTTGAATGGAAAGATTTGCCCTACATAAGACCCACCGGAGTTCAAGTTGCTTGAGAAACGGGCAAAGAATCTAATATAGAGCATGCGAAAGGAATATAAATGAAGCAATTTCCTCTACATCGCACTTTCCTTTTAACTACCTTTGGTTGGATTTTCATGTGCTAGCAAGAAAGCAAAAATGATTGCCCCCTTATGGGTAAGATCTTAAGGCAGAAGGCTATAAAGAGCAATAATATTTTAGTTTTGGCGATGGGATTTTGCCCTTCAAGATTCATCTTAATGAAAGTCATCTGACAAGTGTTTAAGGATATGATCATAGGTTGTTTCATTTTGTTTTGGAAGAGGATACCTCAATGTAGTCTATGTAATTTTATTATTTGGGCTTTCAAATAAAGGTTTAATTTTGTTCCAAGACAAGAAACTTATTTATTATAAGAATATAAAAACTCATAATTTTATTGCACGACTGTATCAATGTCAATTGTTTTATTTTTATGTTTGAAATTACACGCAAAGTTCAATTATTTCTCACACAAGGCTGTAGCGTAAGGGTGAGTCAAATATGGTTTAATTTATCTTGTATTTAAGTCAGAACAGAAATAGGTTCCTTCTTCAGTTAGATACTCGAGAAATTCTTGTGAAATCAATTTTGATACTTAAAGATTTTCCTTTGTTTCGTGCTTTTTCTACATGATTCGGTTCCTTGGATTGTTTATCCACATTTTTAATAAGGTTAATTACAAGCAAAAATAAAAGAGAAAACTGAATACTCTGCAAATGGTACCTTTTTTTAATTGACAAAGGACGGCCTGTCCTTATTGCTGCTAATGGTATCTTATGATTCCCGCATTGTCTATCATGTTTTCACAGCTACCAGCAGTTTGTAAAGGTGTTTTTTTACCAGCGCATCAACAAACATGCTGGTCATAAATTAATTGTCACTACCAGGTTCTTTTGCTTCCCACTGTTTCATATTAAACTGATCATCATTGAGTTGGATATTAACTGTCAAAGTATTGAAGCGTTTGACAAATTCGTTTGAAACTGTTATAAATGATGTTAGAGCTATTCGGCGATATGAATTGCGTTTTTTTTTTATTTTTTTTTAAAGAAAAGAATAATTTTTACAAGAATAACAAAAATCCACATTCAAAATACAAGAGTGCTTACAAAAGGGGTTGATCTAATGTGGGAATTAGAATAATTATATAATCTTGCATGCATTTGAACTACAGGATTTAATATTACAATTTTCGAGCATGCATTTAAATTTCACGAATTAAACAGTAGACAATTAAGGATTAAGATTAGGACTACTCGACTGTTATACACTTACACGAACTACTCGAATTACATGTAAATCATTATGGACAAACGAATACACAGTTGCAAACCGACCAGCGATACGAGTGCACACAGGCTCACTTCAATCCTCAAAATATATCACAACCACCCCCTTTCGTGAACATTTTCACATTTGTTGGTCCTTCGAACCGGATCGTGATATACGGAGAGGAAGTTTCATTCTGCAACCAAGAGTGGAACTCGGTATACGGAAATTGTGCAAGTCATTACGTGACAAATTCGCCATCGCATTCGGCCCCGCGTCAAGGGCAACGGTCGGTTACACTCCACCATTTCGAATTTCGCGCCAACGAGTTGTTCGTTACCGTCGTGTGATATTTCGTGTGATATTTTCGAGAAGCAATGGATAAGAAAATCAAGGCAGTGCAGTTGAAGAAAAGGATTGCTGTGGAAAGCATTAAATCCATGGAGCGGTTCCAGACGGATTTCCAACCCAACGACGCCCAACAGATTCCGGAGGTGTTAGAGAATTTGGAATCGCATCAGGCAGGGTTCTTCGCCGCTATTTCTAAACTGGAGGAACTCGACGAAAGTGATGCAACAATCGAAGCGTGCATTATGGAGAGAATCCACTTCGAGGAACGTTGCAGGAAGCTGAAATCATTTTTACGTGCAAATCAACCCAAGGAAGAAGGAGCGGTCAACGATACGACAGGTTTGGCTTCGTCGACACTCGCTTTTGGTCGACCGCACGCATCAAACCTACGCTTACCCAAAATCGAGCTTCCAACGTTCGATGGAGATCATACGAAATGGCTGTCGTTCCGCGATCGCTTCCTTGCTATGATCGACGCTTCGCCTGAGCTTCCGTCCATCGCAAAACTGCAGTACTTACTTTCATCGCTAAAAGGAGAGGCTGCACTACCCTTCGAGCACACACCTCTAACGGAAGACAATTACGCAATCACATGGGCTGCTCTGCTTAAACGGTACGACAACTCGCGTCTACTAATCCGTGAGTATTATCGGAAAATGCACTATCTCCCCGGAGTGCATTCGGTGTGCGTGGATAAGCTTTCCCACTTGGTGGATGAATTCACGCGCTTCGTGAACGGATTAGTGAAGTTAAAGGAACCGGTAGATTCGTGGGATACACCGCTGTCGAATATGCTGCTTATGAAGTTAGATCGGGAAACGCTGTTGGCTTGGGAAAAGCATTCGGTACACTTCACGCGGGACAAATACAAGGATGTGATCGAGTTTGTTCAAGATCGGATCCAAATCTTGAAATCGACCAACACTTTCGTGATGGATCAAAGCGCTGGTGGTACCAAGGTGGCCGGCAACAGTCGGCAGCCAGTGCAACGACGGTTCATCGCGTATGCAGCTACTTCTCGCCCGGCTCCTGTTCCTTCGTCTGCCCTCATCCAACCGCCAAAGTGTCCACTGGAGTGTTCCGAAGGTCACACTTTGCGCAACTGCCCAGTGTTCACAGGTAAAGAAGTTCAGCAACGACGAGACATTGTTGCAACGAATCGACTGTGCTGGAATTGTTTGAGCAGCAATCATCAGGTGAGGGAGTGTAAATCGGAATTTTCGTGTCGCATATGTCGGGAGCGTCATCACAGCTTATTGCATCACACTCCACGCTACACTCCTCCCACAACGGTTACAATGTCTGCTCAAACGGATGACGACAATGTGTTCCTTGCAACGGCAAACATCCAAATCAAGGATGACTACGGCAACATCCACGAAGCAAGGGCTTTATTGGATTCGGGTTCCACATCGAATTTCATCGCGGAAGACCTAGCTCGAAGGCTGTTGACCAGTCGCAAAAGGGTCAACGTCGCTGTTTCGGGCATCGGCAATTCGGTACAGCTGGTCAAGGGTTCGATCGTCGCCACCGTTCACTCCAAGACACAACCCTTCTCAACGGAAATGGCGTTCCTGGTTCTGGACACGCCATGTACAAACATTCCTACTTCACCAACGGACATCTCTTCATGGGAAATGCCGGATGTGGCATTGGCGGACAGCACCTTTAATCATCCGGGGCAAGTCGATATCGTCATCGGAGGCGATACGTTCTGGGAGCTGCACACCGGTCGCAAGCGCTCTATTGGCAGAGGCAAGCCGTGGCTGATTGAAACCCGTTTCGGTTGGGTTGTCAGCGGCATCTCTCATCATATATCAGCCGGTCCGCGGCTGTGTCATCTTTCTGCACACGATGCCACATTGGAGGAGATCCTGCATCGATTCTGGGAGAGCGAAACCATAGCCGAGGATCCTGTGCTATCGGTCGAGGAGAATGCTTGCGAAAAGCATTTCGCTGCAACAACTGTTCGCACTACAAGTGGAAGGTATGTCGTTCGTTTGCCTTTTAACCCCAATCCTAATGTCGTTTTAGGAGAGTCGAAACAAATAGCTGATCGTAGATTGCGTAGTATGGAACGGCGGTTGAACAGTAATCCTACAATGAAAAAGGAGTATGCCAAATTCATGAGAGAATACGAACAGTTGGGGCATATGAAACGACTTACCAGTCCTGCAGATGATTCGATAGATCACTATTACCTTCCACACCATGCCGTTGTTAAAGAGTCGAGCACAACCACGAAGGTTCGCGTCGTGTTCGATGCATCGTGCAAAACGTCGAGTGGTTACTCGTTGAACGACAAACTCATGGTGGGACCAGTCGTTCAAGAAGATCTCCTATCGATCATCCTTCGGTTCCGTTCTCGTGCCATCGCATTGTCTGCCGACGTAGAGAAGATGTATCGGCAAATTTTACACAGTCCCGATGATTGTAGATATCTGCGCATCCGGTACAGAGAAGATCCTGCTGAACCCATCTCAACCTTTGAACTACAGACGGTTACGTACGGCACAGCATCAGCTCCTTTTCTAGCTACAAGGACCTTGAAACAAGCTGCTATTGACAACAAGGAAGAGTACCCGCTGGCAGTGAACGCTGTCCTAAACGACTTCTACGTTGATGATTTGTTAACGGGTACCGATGATATCTATGAAGCGATTGAAATGCAGAAGCAGATATCAGGCATGTTAAATTCAGCTGGTTTCACACTGAAGAAATGGGCTTCAAACCGCACCGAAGCATTGCAAACCGTGCCGTCTGAAGATGTAGCAGTTCAACTAACGCATGAATGGAAGGATTCGAAGCAGGTTTCCACGTTAGGTATCATGTGGGAACCAGCTGCTGACACTCTACGTTTTCGGATCGATATACCACCTACACCATCCCGCATGACAAAAAGGCTAGTTTTGTCATACATAGCTAAAATATTCGATCCCCTCGGGTTGCTGGGTCCAACGATCATCATCGCCAAAATGTTCATGCAGCAACTGTGGGCTCTAAAGCAGAACGGAAGATCGTGGGATTGGGACAGCGAGCTACCATCGCACCTACAGCAAGAATGGTTGAACTTCCACTCTACCTTATCCTCACTGCGCAACCTGAGAATACCACGGTACATAGCTCAACGCACGGCCACAAGTCTGCAAATACACATCTTTGCTGACGCATCACAACTAGCATACGGCGCTTGTTGTTACATCCGCGCTGAAGGCTTGGAAGGAGTCACCGTACAGCTGCTAACAGCCAAGTCGAAAGTCGTCGCATTATCTAACTCACACTCTATAGCTAGGTTGGAATTATGTGCAGCGCGATTGGCCACACTCCTACACGAGAAGGTGATTAATTCACTGAAGGTTTCTGCTACTACAATCTGTTGGACCGACTCAATGACTGTACTTCACTGGTTGAACTCCGTACCAAATCGCTGGAAGCCGTTCGTAGCCAACAGGGTGGCTAAAATCCAGCAAACTTCCGGCATACAGTGCTGGAAGCATGTTCCAGGCACCGACAATCCAGCAGACGACATCTCGCGTGGCTTAACACCAGAGAAACTATTGGCATGTGAACGCTGGTGGCACGGGCCACATTGGTTAGCACGCAACGCTGAAGATTGGCCACAAAACACTTCACCACCAAACGAGGCTGAGAGCGCAGAGGAGGAGAGGTTAACTTCACCACGGGTTGCAACAACATCTACAATCTGCGAATTTCGGAACAGGTTGTTTTCCCGAATTTCGGCTTACCACACACTGCAAAGGGTTGTTGCATACGGCTTGCGCTTTATTCATAACGCGAAGCTTCACAAGGGAAATACGGCACATTCAAAACACATACCACCTCTCACTACGGACGAACTCAAGGCGGCAGAACTCAAACTGTGTTACCTATCACAACGAGACACTTTCTTCGAGGAGATACAAGCCCTACAGAAGGGCAAAGAGATTCCAAAGAACTCCAAACTGAAGTGGATCTCACCCTTCATCGACATCGACGGGATCCTGCGCATCGGTGGCCGGCTCACTAACGCACAACTAACAGAAGCAGAAAAACACCCGGTCATCTTATCTTCAAAGCACCCACTTGCCGCACTACTAGCTGTTTCGATTCACTTGCAAAAGTTGCATGCTGCACCACAATTGCTGCTATCTACTCTGCGCCAAAGATTTTGGATTATTGGTGGTCGCAATTTGTGCAAATCCGTGTACCACACTTGCCACGCGTGTTTTAAGGTAAAACCAACACTCATCAAACAAACTATCGCCGATCTGCCAACATCACGCGTCACACCAACAAGGCCATTCTCGGTATGCGGAGTGGATTACTGCGGGCCAATCTACCTAAAACCAACCATCCGCAACAGAAGTCCGATCAAAGCATACATCGCTATTTTTGTATGTTTTTCAACACGAGCGGTACACATCGAACTGGTTGGCGATTTAACCTCAACAGCATTCATAAATGCACTTCGTCGTTTGGTTGCACGCCGCGGTCAAATCAGGGAACTTCACTCCGACAATGCAACCACATTCAAGGGAGCCGCGCACGAGCTGAATCGCATCTACAAGATGCTTAAATGCGACGAACACGATCGAGCTGCAATATTTGATTGGTGCGCGACGAATCAGATGAAGTGGAAATTCATCCCACCGAGAGCGCCGCATTTTGGAGGTTTATGGGAGGCAGCGGTGAAAGCAGCTAAAAAACACATCATTAGAACCATCGGCACTACAAGCATCACGCAGGAGAACATGCTTACCTTGCTTGCCCAGGTAGAGCAATGTTTAAATTCACGGCCAATAACACCTTTATCCGATGAGCCGTGTGATTTAGAACCACTGACACCGGGCCACTTCCTTGTCGGTGGCAATATGCAAGCGGTACCAGACATCGATTACACCAATACGCCGAGCAATCACCTGAAGGAATACCAATTGGTACAAAAACATCTCCAATCGATTTGGGCCCGATGGTATCCGGAGTATCTGCAACAGTTACAAGCCCGGGCCAAATATTGTTCCGGTAAAGCAGCCGTCCTACAACAAAATCAATTGGTGATTATTAAGGAAGACAATGTTCATCCTACCTCTTGGCCCATGGGGCGCATCGTTGCAGTACATCCAGGAAAGGACGGGGTAGTTCGCGTTGTTACACTGCGCACTGCTTCAGGGAAGCATATCGTCCGCGCAGCTAATCGTCTAGCTGTTCTACCAAATCCAGACCCGCTAAGTCATCTTGAAACCACGGAAACCACATGCACTGATTAATGCGCACTTGTAAACCACGCTACATTGTTTACATTCACAAGTGTCAATCACGGATCAAGATAAACAAACACACGCCCACACGCACCCACATATACACACACACACATGATAACAGGCAGATAGGAGATAAGCATTGCGTCAGGAGTACACGATTAGTTTTGAATTCACATTTGCATGAAATTTAAAGAAGTTCCTTCTTTGGTGGCCGGGAATGTGGGAATTAGAATAATTATATAATCTTGCATGCATTTGAACTACAGGATTTAATATTACAATTTTCGAGCATGCATTTAAATTTCACGAATTAAACAGTAGACAATTAAGGATTAAGATTAGGACTACTCGACTGTTATACACTTACACGAACTACTCGAATTACATGTAAATCATTATGGACAAACGAATACACAGTTGCAAACCGACCAGCGATACGAGTGCACACAGGCTCACTTCAATCCTCAAAATATATCACAACCACCCCCTTTCGTGAACATTTTCACATCTAATCTAAGACAAAAGCTAAGTTTGCACCATTTTTCTTCTTGTTCCGTGGCTCTACAACTCCCTAGACCTAGAGGTCTAGGCCTGCCTTTTCTGGTTCTTTGTGATTTGATTTTACCCGTAGCAAAGTAATCGGTGGAGGCGGTCTTGATGGAATTTGCCGTGTAAGACTAGCGCCGCCATCGCCTCGTCTATCAGACTGCCCCAGTTTGCACCATTAGGTCGTGAAAAATTGTTGAATAATTGTAGAAGTCAAATGCTGACACACATTATCATGATGAACCTTATTAAAATAAATCACACATCAAATGCAGTTGCGTAAAGAATCGAGAAAGTTAGGATTGCGTGACATCTTTATAGGAACTCGACTAACACGTGCATGCGTAAAAAAACATAAATTATCCAGTCAAAACACATAACATTTTCCTGTATTGATGCATCTTGAGCAAAGCATTTCTTCTCTACCAGCAGGAGTGCTCTTGAATATTCAAGCCACCAGAATCCAAAGCACTGTAAAAATTATGAACAAGAAAAAATCATCCGCCCTTTGCAGGTCACGTGTCATAAGCACTATAGGTCATGCATTAAGTGGTGTGGATTTAAGTGAGCAGCATTTTTACTTGACAGCAGAAACAAGAGCAACGCATCTAATTCAAGTCGGCCATGCCCGGCCGTATAATGTCTGTAATGAAAATTGGATTACAAGGTCGAGATTATGTGAAACGTTTGAAGGGGTCTTCAATTACTCGCTGGAGTCATAAGTAAGCACAATACAAGCACAACCTGTCCGGATTTTTGTGTATATTTCACAATCACATATTGAGAAGTGGCTACAGCAATAACTCGTAGTTTAAACATAGTTGTTGTACTACATCCGTCTTACCATATGATGAATATCTAGATTTATTTTTGGCTTGTTAACGGTTGCCTGCTCGACATCACATAGTTATTAGTTTACATTATATTCGACCTCCAACCTGTTAGAGCAAACCTACCGATATTAAGCGCTTCCAACAATGGAATAAGACGTACAAAAATGTGTTAAAACCCATATGGGACTGTTGCAAGGACCATTCTGGAAAGGCAACGATGTAATATTATTGCTGGTTTACTGCAGATCTAAGTTGCTCCTCCGGGAGTTGAGTATATAAGAGGGGCTGTCTGCTTGGGATGGATAGCAAATGTTGCTTACCTAGAATGAAGCGAAGTAGAGTATTCATAAAACAACACTCTTTGCTAAGCTCAATCACACACAACACAACTTTTTCTAAAGGTACTAATATTTCAACACAATTGTTCGCAACCTTTATTTGCACCCGCACTGGTGTGATTTCAAGCCTAATTTTGATCCCTGGATTATTTGATTATAACCTTCTTCGTCTTGTACAGGTTCGAAGACAGCCACTCATCAGTTATTCAGATGGATTTTCTTCGGCTTTATTGTCGGCAGTCGGATGTGGTAAGTAGGTTTTCCCAAACGATACTCATTGGTACCGTGTGAAAGTGGGAAGGAGGTGTTATAAAGAAGATTTTCCCTTCTTCATTTAATGGAAAGGGTTGAAAGCTCAACACTTCTTTTGACTGCGACTGCAATGGGAGGCAAAAATAAAGCATAAATGAAGTGAAAAGTCACCAATCTAAACCTAACTTGGTTTAGCTTGATGGCAGGATTGCAAGCATATTATTACAGTCCATTGTGGAACATGCAGTATAAATTTATTTTATATTCAAGAAGGACGCCCTGGCTGTATTGCTACATGCAGTAATGACTAATGATTTCTTTCTTGATTTTCCTTGTTGTAAGATCGAATTTCTTGCGTTTCGTTTTTGCACTCTCGTTCTTACTGGGAATCAATTTCTGATATAAGCAGAAGTTCTTATGTTTCTCCTTTCGTACGGCACATAACGTCCGGCGGAGCGTGTACGATAACGACGAAGCTGACAAAATATTGGTCCTTGTGTCTGCTGAATCAGAAACATGACAAATCTGGTTGGACAAGAGATGGATCAATCGAGCACCGGGAAATTGATGTTGAATTATTGATACTAAATCGAAACTAGATTACTCGAAAACTCTCGTCGACAGCAGCTTCTGGACAGGGTCGCGAGGGTCAACCGTTGTGGCGCGGAGAAATGAAGATAGAAGAACGAAGATATGTCTTTGGGGACATACGCTTTGTGGTAAATGATTCGTGAATGATGGAAGACTCTTACGATTGCAGTATAGTGAATCTTTGGCATGAGAAGTAAATCCTAATCAATATGGTTTATTTATGACGGTAGCAAGAGGTTGTCTCATTTATTTGATTTTGCCCGCAAAGCATTATATTTCGACTGGTTTTCTCGTCGATATGAGCCATTTAATTATATACTTTTATTGCTTTTTTCTAAAGTATTGAACTTGTGTTTTACTGAAAACTGTTTACACAATTAAGAGTTTAATGTCATAAGATCAAATGAATTAAATTTACTCACCACTGACAATTGAGCAATCGTACCACGTGGTGTTAACAGACTATCGAGCACTATCTCGAGTCCAGTTGACATCTGCAGTACGAAGTTTAACCCCTACCAAAATGAAGACATCCTGCTGAGCCACAGCGCTCGCTGAGCGGTAATCATTTCGCGCCTCTGTTTCCGTTCAAGTAGGGCGTAAAGTGAAACATTGGGCCAGACAAATGGCTAAGTTTGAGGTACCCTGAAAAAAATAATTCAAAAAGTCTCCATCCCACAGCTTACGGGTACCGTTGCGTGCGGTCACCCTCACTGGATGATCTTGCCCATTGCTGGAATCTGAAACAAACGTCGACCATCGTGAAACTACGATGATTATCGAAGCACTGTGGACAAATATTTTCATTACACTTATTGCAGCCCGGTGCACCCATGGTCGCCTAGAACCCGAAAGATTTTTGTCGCTGTATTGTGATCATCGAACCATTGTTGGGATGCGTAATTTAACTTATACTGGTTCCTTTTTTATAAGTAAGTTCCGTAGACTCTTTGAAGGTATTACTGAAAAAAAAAAGTTGAGCGATACGGAGGTCTTAACTGAAAGCGTGACAAACATCTGCAACATTTTTGAACACAAACAAAACGATCAACTCGCACACATTTGGTGTCCTCCAAATGGGCGAAAATTCCTGCGGGTTTACATATGCTTCGTTTTGTGGAACATAATCCCCGATGGCATCGGAAGTTTGGCGCGTGTCTCAACAGAAAATCGCCTCAAATGAAACCTGATATTCCTGAGTAAGATTGAAACCAGGGTAAATCTTACAGGCTCTAATGATTTTTATTCAACGCTGACCTAAGGCTATCTGGGTTCTGATAGGTAAATATTTACCATTTGCAATATGTGGATGTGTTGGATTTTCCTTCCTGTTCACTGTATAATACCTAGGAAGTATACTCGTTTTGACCTGTTAAATATTCTTTTTAAATTTTTCATCGTTGTATAGAACAGAACAGATATTTGCACTAACGAGGACAGAAGTAAAATAAACAGTTTTTTGGATTGATTCATTCTTCAATAGTTGACGCATACTCTTCCTTGTAGGTATAGCTCTTATATGACTTAAAAACAAATAACCATAGGTGTAGTTAGAAAAATATGAGCTCAAAACATAATTTTTAATAGAAGAAATGACCATTCGAGATTGAAAATTCTACGAATAAATAAATTAAATATTAACTAGCTCATCTTTCCTGGGTGCTGGGCAACCCTCCTTCATACATATTGTCTAGTGTCCGTTGATTCGTAGAATGTATCAGGGACTCAGATGTGTGGAGCAAAATTAGGAGATAAAAAAATCTAAGATATTTTAACCAGTATGCTAGAGGGATCGTTGCGATGTAGGAGGAAAACGAGGGAAAAGAAGAGTCGGCAAAAATCTCTTACAATCTTCCTGCACATATGAAATTCTTATACCAAATTTTTCGCACACTAAACTGAAACAAGTAAGGTAAACACAGGCTGATTTTCAACACTTTCTACAAAATAATAGAAACAGTTTCAGGCTGCTGTGCAGAGGAGCATCTCTTCCTCGAATAAATCTACAGTATTCACGATCTGAATATTTTATCACCTGATTTATGAAGAACTTCCAAAAATTTCCCTGTCTCTCTTCCGTTGCCAAGCATTGTCTGAAAGGGGAGGCATCCATCCACACACCTATACTTACCCCAGAGTACTGCAATCACCCGTTGCATCAACCAAAGTCACCCCAAGGGTGGATTTTCCATTTTGCAGGATTTGATAAATATCATCAACAGTAGCGCAGCTGTATGCCACGCTAAAAAAATACGAAATGGTTTCCGTATCCAATGATACATCCACACTTTCGCATCTGATGAAAACTGGATGATTGTGGAAGTGCGAACTTGGTGCTTTGGTTGGTTCACCGAGATGGACGGTGTATCGGGATTTCATTACGTTGCCATTGCTGAGCAGATTTTCCTTCGCCTTCTACTTTTGGGTATTATTGCTTAAAGACGATAAGGGGGTTTTTTTCCTCTTCACATCTCACTAACATGGCATCCTGCTCATCGTGACACCTTGTTCGTTTTGTTGGGGAAGATGAATTGGCAGAATGTTGGTATACTACAGCCGGTCAACGAAGCGTCTTGATTTTTTTCAGGAATTTAGAATATAAGCCCAGACGTATTGAAAGGTACTACTGTAGAAAGAAAATGAACATGAAAAATGAAAGACATAAACGAGTAATTGAGAGATCAGCATAATCACGCAACTGACTCATCGTGAGGCACAGTTCATCTGACAAGTTGTAATATATTCGAAAGAAATATAATCTTGAATGCTCCACTCAGGGATTGAGAGATTAGCTAAATCTGTTTCGAGCTTTCATATTTTCTTTTTAAAACCGTTAAAAATATTTTAAAAACAAGAGTTCTTTTCGCATGAACTGCTAATGGTAAGAGAAAAAAATCCCCCAACAGCAGCAGCAAACCCTTTAACACATCATTACACCAACCTCATACCACGTCACGTATTAATTAATTAGTCACCCTTTTTCCAACAAGACAATTTCAAGCATAAGTCGTTTGATGTAATATTTACACGCCTTGGTGTCGCCCCAAGGATCACAGTCTGAGGATGAATCCATAAATTTCTCATTACACTAATGTAATCCGGCTTTTCCTAGTCGCACAGCCGACGAGCGTCTGTGATACTGCAGGAAGGTAAGCTCGGCTTGGTCGTTTTTATGACTTTTTAAAACAGATTTTCTTCTCCACCACGAAACAACAACAAGGTAGCAGAATCTTAGGACGGGGAATTTTTTGTAGCAGAAGATATTTTTACTTCATAATCCATTCCCCCAATGTTTTCTTGCATGAAAATATAGCTAAAAAAGGAAAAGTGAAAGCTCAGTTGCGAGATTTTTAACTTAGTACCTGAGGTAAAGGAGAAAAAAGGAGAAACAAATGCGTTGAATAATATCATTTCTTACTTCATCTTCAAGAACCGGAAACCTCTTAGTAAAAAAGCAAGTTTACCCGTACTTTTGTAAAACACAGACTTTACTCTCAAGGCTCTATTTGAGTCTGCTGTATCTCCTTACGCTATGACTTTAGCCACGATATAAGGTCCAAGTACAAGTACTAGATTTTTTCCAACAATATTCAAGGCAATACCAAGTAAGTGAAATAAGACTAATATCTTTCCAATTTGATATTGTTGAAGCCACAGAATGGATATTCCAAAGTCACCGAAACTTAAAAGCAAAATCATATGCACAGATTCATCCCCAAAGGCCTCAACATATCCGGTGAAAATAGGTCGTGAAAACGAATAAAACGAAGAAAAAAATCACAACCAAAAGAAATAGAATCATTCTCGACGGTAACGGTTGGTATCGTTGTGTCTGTAACCAGAAATCATTGTTGCTGATGATGATGATGATGATGAAGTCACGCAGTGTTCACTCACACACCAATATTTTCTCCTACTTCAATGATCATCCAACGTTCGTTATCATCATCATCATCATCATGGATACCTTTGACAGGGTGTTCGAAAGCTCCTGGCCCTCGTCCCCCGCAGCACAACTCATCGCACTATCACACAAACACACGTGCTCGGATATGCACATAAAATATGTTCTGATTCTCGACCGAGAGTTCAGCTCCGGTTCGGCGGTGGTACGCCATTTGTGACGCGATTTCCCCAGCATCGCGCTCATTCTTGCACGCTGGCGAATAGAGTACGTGGGACGTGCGTTTGTGCGATGGGAGTTTCAATGATACATTCCCTTGGCGCGTTGCCAGTGCTGAAGGAAGCCCCCGGACGGTACGCCACTGGGATGGATCCAGATTGCTCTCGCCAGATTGGATAGCGACCGGGTTTGGTAACTTTCGTGATCACTTCCAAGATTTTGGATGTCGTGCTGTTTTGCTTTTACTTATTGCTAACTCAGTCTCTTTTTGGGCTTTTCGCTGGGTTTTTGAGGAGCTAAATAACGAAAAGAGCGTAGAAACAGGATTTGTCTCTTAGTCACCTAAGCAATCATAATTTCATTTTCAACATTCAGATGAAAGTCAGTCTGTTTTTTTCTTATTACCGAATGAAAGATCCCAAATAAAATAAGAAATTCACAATTTAAGAGCCAATGTTAACCAATGGAATCTACTTCACTCATATTCCATGCTATGGAATTCTCTCGGTCTAGCTTCCGTTCCCAAGACACCGTCATTAGAGTCAACCATGTCTATGAGATTGAATCCCGTGATTCCGACAGATGAGACTGATGATAATGGTTCGGATGCCACATAAAACTACTTGAATTGGACCAAGCTCTTTCTCTTACTCACCATCTTAAGCTAGCCTCTTTTTTTCTTTTTTCGCATAATAATTTGCCCTCCTATCACTCTCTTTTACTTCCAGAGCATGCAACCATCGCATGAATGGTGGTTTTTGTGCAATCAATTTTCCTTGTTCCCTAACTCACGTGCCCAATCAGGGAAAAAAGAAATGGAGCGAAAACCTTTTTCGTTCTATTTAAACTGTTTGTCTCTTCATTTGTCTGAATGTTAAAATATACAGGATTATTTAACTGATTTTATATTTTTTATTGACTGTGTAATTTTGGGAAAGTAAACGCAAAAATAAATGTAAAAATCCGTACATTCGAAATTAACGCATAAATTTAATTTTAGCGTAACCTTGTACTTTTGAAGTGAACTATTTGTGAATCCGAACCATCAAGCAAACGGTAAGAATTTATTATTATTTGCTTAATGTACGCAAAACCCTCAATAAGTTGTGTCGCTAATCTCTGGCGCACCCACCCATGATTCATTAATACACAGGCATAATTGGTGCTCTATTAGTCTTCTTCCCGTTCACCTCCTCACATTCTTATCGTACGACGATTTGTGAAACCTCTGATGATCGGTCTGAATGGTACCTGGCTAAGCAATTAAATTATAACCAATTTAATTTGACGCTATCCTATAGCAAACTTTCATTTATCATCGTGTTTCGAGCATTACGCACTGCAAATTGTGGTTCAGCATGCAGAAGCATCAGCACTAGAATGAAATGCATTGTCAAGAACTGGAAAAATTCAGAGGATCGGCATTCACACACGTCAAATTAACTCGTGCGACAAAAGAGCAGTCGTGTGATCAAAATGGTTCGTCGAGCAGGACGTTGGTCATCCCATTGTACTTTGCCGTACACTATCCCTTGATGAATATCGAAAGGTATTTCACACGGGACTTTTGTGGCAAATAATAGGAATGAGAATTTAATAATCTAACAATCATATTTGAAAGCAGATAATTGATTAGCATGGATTTTGGGATTTATGATGGAATATTTCAATATCGTATGTGAAATTAATATGGGTAAGTTATTGAAAATAATGAAGATTAGAGTTCTACCTCATGGAACTTTACTGATATCGATATTAGAATTTTTATTTATGGATTATTTTTATTGAAATTGAATGACAATTCATCATTATAATTCTTCTGCTTGCCTTAAACTGACCCTTACACCTAGGTATCAAGGCCATATTATTGGCCTTATTGCGTTCCATATTGTTTGCAAATTAAATACGGTATGTCACATTCTATCTCATTTCCTTCGAACAAAACAAAGCATCAAGTAAGTCAAGTATCATGTTGCATGACACCATACAGCGAGAATGTTTTCTTAAATTCACCTACAATGGCATTTCATACCTACTTAGCGAGAGCTTTACTTTGTAACAGCTTGAAAAATTAAGTTATCTTCCTTCCTGTTTTATTCTTAAATTACTCACTTACCAAACGTTATTATGCAAATTGTGTCACCAGGAAAAAAACTTGGGTTTCCACGGAAAAGTATTTTAAAATGCGGTGGTACAGTTGAAAACCTGTGAAGGCAATGACAGGTATCGTCGAGCTGTCGAACTTTAGCAAGAATGTCACCCTCCTGTAGGAAGTGTGTTGATTTCACTTTAAACTTAATTCAAATTAACCCATGTTGCTCCATCTTTAACGTGAAATGGGCCGATTACAACTTGAAACATAGCTAAGATGCTTATAAGGAACAGAAAGTTAGATTCTGTTACGTGTTAAGCTGATGTAAATTGACGAGAGGACGAGCGTTATGTAAAATGCGTTTCATTGGGTATAAAAATAAAGTTGTGAAGAAAATTGTGTTAGCAATTCGATTTCAATCTACCACTTAAACAAATGTGAATAGATAGGACTTGACTTTTTGTCGTCGTAAAATAATTTTTATTTACCATTTTGATCACTTTCTTTCTGGGCTTGTACTCCAAACGGTGATTGAAGAAGTTGAGTTCTTAAAACATTTCGGTAGAAGATAGCATATAATTGAGTATGGAAAGCCAAAACCTTTCAAGCAAAGACAATTTGTAAAGAAAAGTTAATAGAAAAAATAGTTTAAATAACTTTACATACTCTTTGACATACTTTAAGACATGGGATGATCATACGAAGAAGTAAAACTAAAACAGACTTAGATTTTAACCTGCTATTTTCAGTGATTTTAACGATGGCTTTCATACCTTAACTGCTGCTTACTACAAAATGAATATTTTGTGTTCTATTCAACATGGTTGCATTTTAATTCGTTTTACAAGACCAACAAAAAACAAATAAAAAATCTCTTTGTAACAGCAATGTAAAAATTTGCATGAAATAATCAATCGGAATATTTATGGTCTTATTACGGAAAAGATGTTTCATTTATTTACGAAAGCAAAACAAACGTTTCACATAATTTTTAATCAATTGTTTCAACACACAAACTGTTTTTTTTTTACATACCATCATGCACTGAACGTCCTGGAACAAACTAACCACAGTGTACGTGGGCTGGCTCCGTCACAAAGGACATGTTTACATAGCCCTGTTCATCTAATTTAGAGCCTACTCCAGGTTTCGAAGTGCATGTTATTTATTATGCAAATATAGAACCAATGAGCTCACCAACCCACACACTATTGATTATAGGCGGTCTCGTTTGGTCGTACCTTTGTTGACTTAACGCGGTCACGGTTAGCCGAAAAGCCATCGGAAATACAATCGCCCGTGGCAATCGGAAGTTATCGAATGAGGAGTGGACCAGATAGCCGGGCTGTGTTTCATTATGACCACAAATTAAAACATTCTCCACATTGGATTGTACAGCTAGTTGTGGGACCTCGTCTGTTCCCAATCCCCAATGCTTGCTGAGGGTGGGGTTTTCAAATAGCACGCACCGGAACCGAACTGTGCGGGTATGTCGGCACCGAAAGCTTGCTGTTTGTCTAGCTCATATTGATGAATAATTAAAATTGATCACTCAATTCATTTTTCAAACCGTCTGTCCCAAACCGACTGCCAAACATGTCATCAGTAGTGGTGATGTTTACAGATGGAATAGCTAATTAAAATTAGTTTGCCTTTGTTAGCTGTGGAACTGTAGCGAAAGGGGCACCAGAGGCACATCACATTATTTTAAAATGCATTGATATGATTGCACATATGCTGTTTGTTGTCTAGAATGCTGTTCTTAGTAACTTTTAATCATTTTTCCTGTTTATGTGTATGAGTTAGATTGATCAATAGATAATTTAGTAACTTAGCATTAAACTCCACTATCATCTCTCCAATATCGTCTCTCAAAAGTAGTCCCAATCGCGATTGATTCAGACCATCGAGGTAAGTCGATAGGCTGGAAAACATTATTTTACACATGAAAGATCTATCACGATTTTATTGCAACTTCCAAATGTGGCTTCAAGGGAAGTAGAAAGACAGGGATGTTGTCTTTCAAAGTAATTCCTATCACGAATCCTTTACACTACTTCGCGTGACAGCAAGACATTTACCAACCGGGGGTTAAAGGGTCTTCGCAATTCAATGCAGTAATGAACCGTACTTACAATCCATGTTGATACTGACTGTTCTTCAGTTTCATCCCAGGTTTCATCTTTTACCTGCCTGATTCGTTCAAACGATCGAATACAACCGTAATAAAATGCATATAAAAACAGCGACATTTAGTTATTTCGACAGTTGTTATCCTTTTCGTGGTCGTTCCTTTGCGTTGCCTTCGTTGTACAAGCTCACTCCAACTACTTTGGACGTAAACGTGCTCGATGGATGGTTGTCTGAGATGGACTGTTAGAATCGGGACGCTCGTAAGGAGCACCATGTATTTTACAATTCAATAGTATGTCGCTATCATGTGTTGAAGACTCGTCCATTAGAAAATTAAATGTTGTACTCTACACCGCAAAATTAGCATGACATTTATTCTGATAACTACACGAAGGCCAACACTGAAGGCTGTCAATAAACTCCAAATAAATTTGGATAGAAATCTGCATCCTTCTATCGCTCGGGGTAGGTTTGATTGAACCGAGTTATTTGTTTGTTTGTACTTATAGATTTACGGCGTAAAATAAGACCGGACTCACATGTGTTACATTGTGAATTATGATGGCATAACATCCTTCATCGCTCAATACAATCCCTATCAACAAATTCACCCGCTTCGAAAAAAGGTAACCAGACAGTTCTTCGATGATGTCGGTCGTGATGCGGGTGTTAGCTGCCTCTATGAATAAATCAACAACAGATTGTTCAATGACCACTTCCAGTAGAGTCATCATGCGGAGGATTTAACTTACCGCTTTTTGACACCCCTGCAACCAAAGGGGCCTGGTTCGCGTGGTTGCGTGATCAATCTAATCGAGTTGAGCATGGGCTAATTTATTTTAAAATAGTCCAGTTCTTCTTGGGAAACATATATGGTGGATGCAGTGTGTTGACCATGAAAAGGCCCTCATGGTTATAGTTGTGGGCGAGTGAATAGTTGTGGGGAGAATGAACTGTACGTCGATCTTGTGAAGAGTTTTGTGTTTTCTGTGACCCTGCTGCATTTTGATACATTTAATAGTTGAACCAATTAATAAAGATTGATGATGGTAGCGCCAGTTTTAGCGAGAGATATTGTTGTGGGAGTGGGGATAAGCATTTAACACGGCTCACTCCATCACAAAGCAATGGGCATCATCGTATGATATTATGAATTTTAATATTGGTTCAATGACGTAATAAAATGTACCACTGTTTTATTATTATATTACATCCTGGGAGCGGCCAGGTGATAGATGCGATAACGGCACCAGTCTTCATACGGCAGGATCGGGGTTCAAATTCCATCCGAACCTATCCGACAATAACTTGCATGAAGCTTGAATAAATTACGAAGAATTAAAGGAGATAATGTTAATTTGTCCAGATATCACTTTCCTGTTTCTTTTGGCGAATATGATCGAACTAAAAGAAATAGACCAGAGGCTGGCAAACCACCAATTATGGCCTATTATTAGTATTAAATCTTTTGATAACTTTCGATGAACGTTAGACAGCAGCGCATTATATGCATTCCAACTCTTCCCCAGCCATAGCTGACGATATTCTGGGCATCGTATCCCTCGTATAAAAACTGCACAAACTGTACGCCGAATATGGAAGGGCATCATTACGCCAGCTGTGGTTGCGCGTGATGGGAGCGATAAGATAAAGGATTAAATCGAATATGCTGTTCGATAAGCTGTGACTGAATTACATGGTACCAAAATGTCAGTTTTTTAGACAGTAAAGCTGTTAATAACCCGATTATTTCTTCCTCATTTACTATGAACAACGCTTAGTGTAGAACTTTTTCATAAGCCTGAAATTTGACTTCCGTAAACAGTATAGTGAGAAATACCCCTTCGACATGAGAGAAAGTGAGTGGAACAATTTCTCACGTGCGTAAAAAATGGGTAAACAACGTTCCTGCAATGTTGCGCTGAGAGGCGTGGTCGAAACTCCACAACCTTTTCAAGTACATCAAAGCGTCTCATTCTCAGTGCACTTTAGCAGTGGCCATGCGAGTGTCGTCGATATTTTGCTTGACACGACAGTCCGGCGAGTTATGGTCTGTGTTGTGTCCGATGATTTGAGCTTGACGATTGAGGAGTTATAAGAGAGTGTGTAGGAGTGAGTTGTGAGTAAGGCACAAGTGTATCGTTGAAGTGAAGAGTTCGTTTGACAATCACGCTAGATTAATATGCGTGAATTAAGTAAGTGCTTGCGAGATGAAATATACGCTCAACTTTTAGGATGTGTAGCTAATTGATGGGATTATTTCCCAGTGGTATCTAAATCTGAATAGGCGGAAAACATCTTCCTTAATTTTTTGTAAAATCTTTTAAACTTACGAAAAGAGTGTTAAATTAAAGCACATTGATATACAAAATGTATTATGAGCGCTGAAAGTCAGCAATACCATCAACAGCCTGCGACAGTAAGTTTATCTATTTTAAATAGTAAAATTTCTCAATAGTAAGGGATTTTTGCTTGCTTTTTAAGACACGCTGTTTATGTTTAGAATTTGAAGATAGTTTTGCTTATGTTTTGATATAAACAAACTTATCGCAAAAAAGGAGGCAGTTTATAAAATTTTACTACAACAAACGTTGGTTTTTCAAACGGTCTAACACACGAGCTGTACTATCTTAAACCATCTAAATCAACAATGTTTAGTTTGACTTTGAGCACATTGCCGTTGGGAGCAGCCGTGTGTCGGGTCAAATTGTCCCCTAAGAAAACTAGATAAGAGGGAGGCATAAATTAAAAGCTGTTATTGAATCTCCTCACCAGTCTATAATTGATGGGAGGCTCTGGACAATAGTGATCCAGATTGCTGGGAGATGTACGCCACAGTCGCAAAACCCTTGAGCAGTGTCGGAATGTCCGTCCGTACCGTCTTGACACATACAGACACGGCAGTGCTCACTCAGCACGGCAACTTCACCCATGCATGGACACAACAGATGTCGAAATGGATCAACGTTTGGTGGGGTTTGGTGATGAGATAAGATTATGTGACCAGAGCCTCCGACCAAAATGTGTGTGTGTGGTTTCTGCCATATCCTGCTCAAAGTTGTGCAATTATGGTCGCATGGGAGTGCGTTGAGGTGAAGTGAAGTGCCCCATGACTTTGACCAACCAGTGTACGCTGTTGGGAGATAGGAGAAGTTTGGATATGCTTGAGATATGCTTCTCGTTGACGAAGACCGTTCTGGAGCCATCTGTCGTTGTGTTGGGAGTTGACCAATGTCTCATGCCAGCTACATTGAAACGATATGAAGGTGGCCTAGGGTACACCTTTGCTTCAGGCACGAGAAATGGGCAACAATTGGTAACTGTCAAACAAGCGATAATTGAAATTTAAATGCTCCAGCATTCCGATGAGGTTTTGAGGTTCTCCATGATTCATGAACCTGTTGCTGTGTTTGATGATGAATTTTTGTGCTTCACTCGGGCCTTCATCTGTTACGTTTCAATTTCATCTGTCTTTCTATGATTGTGTTCAAATCAGAGTTTCTCTAAACTTTTGTAATTAATAGATCTTTAAGAGTAGTTTTATAAATCATGTTTTAAGATGTTGTAAACAGCAACAAGAAGATGCAAATAAATTGGCAGCGATTATGACAGTCACTATTATTGAAACCATTATATTTCATTCCTGCGCTGTTTCTAGTGTCATTGGATGGTATGAACGCTAGAGAAAGGTTCATATTTAAAATATCTCGTTTTGTGAATGAATGTTAAAAAGCCCTTTTTTCCAAACTATATGAATGGAAGATCACGATGAACTTGACACAATTAGACAACATGAGTGATAAATGACTGCCAGACTATAGAATGTGAACCTCAACAAAGAATTTTGAACCCCGCAGATAACTGAACTGCTAAGTAAAAGAAGTTCTGCAAACTGTATTCACAGGCGTGTTGAAAGAAGTTCGAACAAAAAAGCAATAGAAACGAAGCAAAAAGATCGTTGTCACATGTTAACATATCCTATCATCTTTCGGTTTAGTTTTTGTCGTTTTGTTGTTCATAAGTCTCTCACAAATGCTTTTTTCCAAATTTAAACGACTCAAATGGTTTGATCGAGTGAGCTCCAATCATGCTTTGGAATGCTACTCGGAGCAAACTGTGGTAACATGTGCTAAACAGTTGCAATATGTTGACTAAGGCCATTGTTTCCATATCTGTTTACTTCTCCTTTTTCTTTATATATATAGTCTTTTCTTGAACGAAATATTTCCAACTTATTTAACTAGTTTATCACTGCTATCACTTTTACGCAATTCTCTCAATTCACGGCTCGCAAGCTCTAACATAATTATACTAGGCTCTGATTACGTGCATGATCATCTCTCTCGGGCTAGCATCATAGAACCAAAACATTCATTTTGATTTGAGACCGTCTTTGAAATTAATCCAAAGGACGCGTCATTCGTCTTGAACAACTCGTTTGCTCTGCCGACGATTAGCTGCAGCAGTTAAGATTGTACATTGTAGTCTGTATCTTCCAACGTAGGTCTTCCTACGGCACAGTGCGCGAACAAGTGTTGGAGCCGCTAGGTGGTAGAGGAATAGCTTTAACTAGCCTTATCAGTGTGGCAATTATAAGAGATTTGCCGCAAGCGGAAACCACTTATTTAATCCAATGAGTGCGTGCGTGTGTTGCGTTTGCGCTTCAAGTCAAGTTGTTTTGTCTTTTGTGTTCCAAATCACATGCTCCATAAAACATGTTGCAGGCACTAGTAATAGTTACGATCTCTTCCACCGGCTGCGTTCTTCAATAATAGCAATAAATGGGTGAGTTTGTGAAGATGCTTCCTCAATGTATAAGCAACAATATGAAAATTTTGATGAAATTGTTTAACAATATAGAAAGAACAGTCAGTTTTCCCTTATTTTTTTCGATATATTCCTTCGTTTTGAATGATTTCGGATGATATATAGATTCTTTACATATTAAAATCTCATTGTTAGTACGCCTTCAACGTGTGCGTCACAAAAACAGATTACAGTTGCAATAATCCTTCATTGTCAGAATGCCTACCCTGTACCTCGGGCCACACTTCAAGCATCTTCGGATTAGTAACGCTTACAAACGACTTTTTCGCAAATATAGATACAACACGACAACAGATTTGTTGCTTATCGCTACTCCCGCAATCCAGACAGTAGTTGTGGCAGAAGTGGAAAACAAGCACTTCAAGCGCTCCCACTACAGGGAAGCGAACGCTCGGTAGGAAGGGATTCACAGCTCAGGGTCGAACCAATTGATATAAAAATACTGACAGTAGCACAGTATCACACATGCTTTTAGCCAGACCCGCACTCAGCAAGAGTCTTACGGACCTCCAATCGCTTGTTTGAACAACTTCCTGAACGTTTTCTAATGAATGATCAAATTGTACGCCAACCCAACAAAGACCTAGTACAATAAATCATGGCTTATCGGTAAGAGTTGGGAACAGCACCGGGTTTTATTACAGTTCACCTTTCCGGACGCACACTGCTGCTACGGCCAACTGTCTCCGCAATCGCAGCAAACGCTGTAGCACACCACCGACGACAGATCGGCACTAGCGGCCTTCGGTGACACGTTGCGGTGGAGAAGTACCTCTAGAATCTGGTCAACTGATGCGGTTATCGTTTTATCAATATTTAGAGAATTTATTGCACCATTTACTGGCATAACAACTGCTCATGCTGCTGGGCCGGCTAATGTCGGCAGAAATGTCGTACGGCTAGATTGGTATCGATTGCGGAGTGACGATGCACATATTGCAGCGAGCACTTACGGGTTCGTGCGCTTCATGTCAACAGGCAATATTGTAGCAGCCCCACACGATGAAGCGTTGAATAATGTGAAAATGTGTAAAATATTGACGGCCGGCTGTGTAAATAGAACTCAATTTTAAATCAAGGCAGGTTTTGTGATAATCATCAGTGAAATAAAGCTTCGTTAAAAACTTGAGATTGTATTAAAAAAATGTGTGTTCAAAAGGTTGTTTCTTCTATGCATTTGATTAATTTCTCAGCCACGTTAGGCGAAATAAAATTGACGTTAATTAAAACTTATTATACCAGTATGGGAACCCTCGTATTCCATCACGATCGCTACTTCGTTAATCGAGCCGAAAAGTTTTTTTTTATCTGTTTTTCACCCTGAGACGCTCCGTAAAACATGCTGGTAAGGTACGAGTCATCATCCATAGACAAGATCTTGGTGTTTAGACAAATAATTACGGTCAAAATAGTCGGCTCGTTGACAAATGTGTTTGAAACTAATATAAATGACATCGAAGTAAAGAAAAATCAATTTTTACTTTAGATCACCAAATATTCATAAAATCCCATGATATTTTTATGCACTCTAAGAGAAGCTCAAAGGGAAATTAAACTTAGTTATGTTATTCTTCCAGGCCGTTTCTACCAAATACAGAAAAAAATCATTCGCAAGAATGTCTCATGATTGTCAAGCCTGTTTGCTTTATGACGGTAATGCCAGTGGATGATCATGTTTATTTGTTTCTCACTTTTCCCTTTGGCGAGTCGGTATGCTTGATCCTTCTGCTTTGAAGTGAATGTCCTTTTTTTCCTGCTGTCAGTTTTCCCTAGCAGTTTCTCTTTTAGGCTGCCTGTGAGAGTATACTTTCTAACGGCAACTCTGGGTGTTTCTGAAAGGAATGAAATTGAGCAACAACAACATCAAGGGTAGCGGTGTTAAAGCGCGAGGGCAGGTTCTCGTTCAATCATGTGGACTGGCAAGCGAAACAAATGTGAGCAGGGGCTGCAATTGCTGAGGGGCCGACCCGAGCGTGAAGAATCATAGATTTAATTATTGTTTGCTTAGCATCACACCGCACCTGTTAATCGTTCCATGATATCTTATTTTTTTCGTTTGCTTTAGTTTGCTCTATTTCTTTAAACAAAATCATATCTTTCCTGTGCTTCAGTTTTTTTCTGAATCAAAAGTAACTAGAGCACCGTACGCATTGTGAAAAGTGTTGCACTCAGAGTCAAAAGATCATCGCGTCACGCTTCAGTACGCTTTATGGGTGGATTATCTGGTGTAAATAAAACATCTGTTTTCGTAAATAGTGTATCGCCCCTAGTCAATACTGTAAGCAAACCTCTACCTTCTTCTCACAGGGAAAACCAGTGTCCAAAAGAACAGGCGATTCTGAAAACACGCCGTTTGCTAAAGCTTTTGGTTACGTAGGGGATTTAGGGTAGGAATTGTAACAATGTTCTGATTCGTTCCAAACCGTCTGAAGCGTACATTATGTACAGACTATTATTTTTGATTATTGTGAAGGAAGGTCTTTTCTTTGGTGTTATTGTTACATTATTTTTTTGAGAGATTTTTACCAAAGTATCATGCGAGTGAAGTTTAAATATAACTCAAGGTCAAAAACGACTTTTCAAACCAATCTTGAAACACAATCTATTTGCATCTCATTCACTAGTCTTGTCACAAATCTTACTGTAATTTGGGTTACGTTCAGAAAAACTCGAAAGTGAACTGAACCATATCTCTCAATCTAATCAATTCATAGGTCTTTATTCCATTCCACCAAATTCCCAATGCATCGCGCCACTGATTTCAAATCGGCTGTCGCTGCATCCCCATATCCAGCACGATTTGGAAAAGGGCATTGAAATAAATCAAAATTATTATACATTTCAATCTTCCAATTACCCTTTACCCAGACCAGTTGGGAAATTAAGAAAGACAGGAACCATCCATTACGACGGTGGCGTGAGATCATACGATGAACCAGGCTGACACGTGCCTGCAGGGCCGTCACATAAACCAAGAGTCCTGGGAACACACGACACAAGTGGTAGCCGTAGTGAATCTCAAGCAAAGCAATCCAGCAGGCCCACTCCAGCAGGCCATGCACCGGCCAAATCATAACAAGTAAATTAGCCACCCATTGTAGGTCACGTGTCACGAGTTTTACCAGCCACGAAGATTGTCACAGTGGCGAAAGAAGCGTACAGCAGCAGGTTGGCAGAGTTTATCTAGTTGAAAGGGATGTTGACGTTTGTTATTATTTCGTACCAGAAACAAGTGCAACGCATGTGTCACGCAGACGACCGGCCCACCATCACCGTATCATATCCCGTAATGAAAATTGGATTACAGCTGTAACGACGACGAACTCCCGGCCAAACTCCCCAACGGTACTCGCAGAAAGGCTCTAGGGTAGCACAAAGGTGCTGTGAGAAAATATAACCAGGACTGGGGTGTAATGTGCGTTAGCATGCTTTTGACAACCGCAGAATGAGGACGCGAGAGTACCGAGAGTACTGGAAGGTAGCGAACAATGCACACCACTTCGGTGGTGCCTACCGAATATGCACTCGAACTACATTAGCCGGTACGTCATGTTTTTACAAGAAAACCACACAAAATGTCACAGTGGATTAAATTGCTACCTACACACGTGATCTCAGCATGGGCTGTTGTTTGTATTATCACAGATGTCTGTAATTTTGGTTTTATTTCGGCAGGTGTACTCGCCGCCAGTTGCAAACAAGGGAGCGTGATTAGCGATTGTTGTGGGATTGTTATTGTTTATGCTGTGTTTTGTTTGCATTCCCGGTGCGTATGGTTAGCCTGCACGTAAGCTTTCAGTGCTCCGGAGCAAGAATTGTGGTTGGTCTTTTTGTGCGAAGCAACGATTAACTATTAAGGTGCTACCAGTTTTCTTTATCACACAGTCGAATAGTGGAATCCTTGAGGCACTGTTCGGCAACTTTTCACTCCAAGAAGTTCTAGATATTATTTTTATGTAAAATGTTCAATATAAGAATATAAACTGATTCTTCTACATAAAACGATATTTCTGATTTTGCCAGGCATATGTTTTTCCTAGACTCCTTTATACCAAGTAGTCTCAAAGTAAGTCCTTATTACAAATAAAAGTGAAAAATCAATAGATGATCACCATTATTAAACTTCTCAGATGCCCTGCTGCCTATAGTTCTGTACTACTTCCCATACTTCTGTAAGCTAGAGTTCTTGACCTCTTTGTGACGTAGTCGACATGTGCCTGGTACGTGTTATTTTTTACTCTTCCCATTCCGGTTTTTTTATACATGTACGTTTGCATATTCATGATTGAGGTGAACTCTCTCCTACTTTCTTCGTTTGTCGATATCTGGATCAGGATAGTTCAATATTTAAAGAATAACCCGACTACTGGAGTTTCTTTGCACAATATTACTGCATTTTGAGTCGAGTATTGGTAAAAAGTATGGCATGTTCTACCAAGCTCCGGCTAACCATCCACGTGCTGAAACGATGTTGCAGCGCATTAATAATAGCGCAACATATGGAGCTTCGGAAAAAAACTTGCTACTCCTACTTCACTCCTAGTCCTAGGCGGAGTTTGATTTGATGTTTAATCTTGCATCACAAAGTAAAGTGCACGTTCTCAATTTCATTTGATTACCATTACGCTTACTGCTGCTTACATCGACTGCTGACCCATCATTGGAAAATAATAATTATACGCTCTACACCCTCTCACGAATGGCAATACTTCACATTTCCTGGTTGCTTCCGTGCAACGTATGGTGACCCGAATCTCACTCACCCTCCAAAAACCAAAATGCCAATACCAATGTGGTCGTGCGCTTGTTGCGCAACGCTTCCGGATGCACCCGGAACGGGTCGTTTACGGTAATAAAATAAGTAGATTAAACAACGTAACCAACTGACAAATGGTTATCATCTGGCACAATCTGGACGGTTTCGGCCTGGATGGTCAAAACGATGGACCGGGAGAAGAAGAAAAAATACCCCAGCACAAGCGATGAAACAAAACATAGGGAAAATGTGTTAATGGGCCTTTGGGATTGTGGCACTGCTTGGCGTAGAGTTTGGCCAGTTTGACTATGGGTAAAAAGGTTTGCGTGAAGACCTAGGGGGAATTCGTTCCAGCTCGAGTGTGAAGAGGGCTCACTGAATTTCGGTTGACTTCGGAACAAGGAAGGATTGGGAACAAATATTAAACTTTAGCTCAGAAGCTACCTCGTCCTTATTACACATCTTCGATGATTCTAATGTTATAGTATCTCGACATAACATTTTGTTGCTCATCCTTCTTGAAGGCGTAATTTACAATCGTCAGTTTTAGGCAAGTCTCTTTTACATCACCATAAAATAACTTTTGAAAATAAATTTGTTTTTTTTTCAAAAGGAGTTTTCCAGTTTTCCTGACGATGTTCCTCAAAATCACAACTTTCCTTTGCTTATTGCTAAACCTCGAAAGGTCTCTAAACATACATTCATATGGATAATGCAAATTTAAACATTGCGGTGAGGTAACAAAAAGTCGACAAATAAAGTTTCTTTATAACTCCTGCTATCTTCTGCTGAACGATCTTTTATAAACCTAGTTGAAATATCTGTAAACGTAATTCCAACTAGCAATAGCTACTATGAATAGGAAAAGCATTGAATTTTCTGTACAAGAAAGAAACGAGCTACAAACGATCTACGAAATCATTATCGGAGATAATTGAATTTTCTCCATCATATTCCCAATGGACTCGTTTTAATCGTTACGGTACGGATAGCCTTCCCTCATCTCAATCTGGACTGCTACGAGCCCGGTCCTGAATTGAATAATCAAATCGGTAGACCATGTTAAGTAGCTTCTGCTACAATTCGGAAGTCGTATCATATTTCCTGCTAACCAAAAGCGGTTAATTCAATAAACACCACGGCAGGACAGCACAGAGCATGCACCTTGATTGAATTGGTCGTGGCATCGGTAGGGTGCCTACTTAACATCTTCCTGTTTGTTTTTGTCTCCTTATTCTCCTTATCTTTTCCTCGATTGTCAATTGCCTAGCCTAGACGGGAAGCAAAAGCATCAATCCGAACAGACATCCAGGATCGATAAGGATTTATGATTTGCTCGTGGTTTACGCCAGCGAAAGCAGCTTCTGATTTATACTGAATGTCTGTCCGTTTTGCTTTTCCCAATCATCCCCACTACTTGTGACCTGGAGCTGTATCTGTACGGGATGGCAAATCTGGCAACGGCTGATGTTGTTCGCATCTGGATCTGGAAATTGGTGCTGAATTATTGATGGTAAATCGAAAAAAGATTACACAAAACTCTAGGCGACAACAGCAGCATTTGAGAGCATTGGGGATCAAATGGTAGAACGCAGAGGGGTTGAGATCTAGATGGCATACTCCTCTATTACTCGCCAACGGCGACCTACATTTTGTGGTAAATGATTCGTGAATGATGGAAGATACTTATGATTGGAGCATATTGAATCCTGGGAGTGGGAAATAAATCCTTGCAATGGTTATTTTCTTGTTTACGTCACTCTTAAGACATGTTTGCTACGCTGTATTTCTGTTCCAATAACTTATTTAGCCATTTTATGGCTGTGAGTATTTCTTTAGAAACAATATTGTTTGTAAGGGTGAATACAAACAATCTGTCCGCTTTCAGTCTTTTTCTGTAGAGATTAGACCTCTAGAAACGTAAAAAAAATTATACGATTCACGAAACTAAATAAATAATTGCCAACTGAGCAATCTCACCATATGGTGCATACAATGCCCTACGCCCATGAGTGACCTCTATGCATTAATTTGACATCTGACGCCTAAGTACTGTTACCACCAATTATCAGAACTACGTCTAGAAAATCCCCTTTCAGTAAACTGCCCTCTAAACGATATCCCGCTGAGGAGTCGCTTGCGTTGGGTGTCGGGAATCGTTTAGCGCCTCTTTTTTAACAGTTCATGATAATTTCCGCTGGAACTGAAATATTCGTCTACTCATATAGTCTAGCTGTGAAAGCTACTGGTAGAATCCACGAAAACTATGAGATCAGTCTTGAAAAATATTAAGATTCTTGATATTTTTCAAAGAAATCATTGGTTGGCCTCGATTGCCATAACAGCTTCTCCATTGGAGTTATTTATCCTTAACCTCTCTTTCTTCCTATGAATGTGAATAATATTGTGTTGTTGAATATAAGGGCACCAAGCATCCACTTTGAACGGCGATCTTCACACGACAGTATCGGGGTTCAAATTTCATCCAAACTGATCTCCCATAGTTTTTTTGTCATTCATTTTAGAGGCTTTGGGTCTATGAGACCTCATTTCCTCCATAGTGAGGACTGAATATCCAATAAAGAAGAAGAAGAAGTATCAACTTTAGGAACTCAATGATGAAGGTTCAAAATTACCTACAAGAGACTCCAATGATCTGAGTTCGGAGGAGATGATTTATGCACACGATTCAAGCTTTCATAATATGGTTAGGGTTTCTTTTGACACAGAGCAAACATTAGATCCGTATGTATTTTCAGCACTCGTGGTAATGATACAGACAAAGCATATATGCGTACTTTGTAAGTGTCACTTTTGGGTCACAGTTTGATTTCCCATCGCGACACGCTATGAGCTGGCTGACAGACGGTGTCACAAATGTCACCCACACGCACGAAACACGGCCCCACTCCACAGGCTACTATCAAGATTGACTTCCCATGCATTCCGAAACGGTCCAGCACGCTGAACACTCCTACGGGTTTGCTGCTTTCTTTGGTTTGCTGCGCAACCTAATCCCCGATGGGATCAAAAGTTTGACGCGTGTCGCGTGAAAAAATCGCGTCCCTGACACTCGATACTCCTGGGTTTCTGGGTTGCTCGAGATTACCCTCAGCCAAAGCCGACCGGTGGCCCTCGGATGTTTGGATGGTAAATATTTAACATTCATATTATCCTGGGTTTTTCGGTACCGTTTCCTTTGTTGCTGTCCAACTGTTGTGTTTGTTTGTCACATGCAACACATTTTCAAACGATCAATTTCCGGTTGCTGGGGGTGTGCCAAAAAAAAAAACAAAATCGAGAGCTTACAAACTGATGTAAAAGTTTTACAATTTCCATTCCATTAGGTACTTTTCAATGTACTTTATTTACTACTATTTATTTATTGTTCACCGTTACTCCGAAGCTCTTACAAACCAATTACCCAAAGGAAAGTAACACACACTCACACAACGACAAACATCGTTCTCGTTTTACGGCGTGTCCAAAATCTCTCATTATATGGATGATATTGGATTGTAAAATTTACAATCTTCCCTAATTAGTTCTCGCACCCTGTTTAAGATTCACAAAAGATAATAAAATCCTTGCGCGCGTACGGGTTTGAGTTGCGTTCCTGTCATGCTGCTTCGCGGAGAGTCATTTGATTTCACGCCATTCGCTGCAATACCTGATTTGAAAGTCGACGCAGGCAGTACGCTCGATGGTCGTAAAATATCAACGACAATCAATTAAACGAGGAACTAATTCCTGCCGGTTTTAGATGCTGCTTCGAGCCCGAGGCACGAAGACGGTGATTTAAAGAAATCTATTCTCAATTACAGCGTGCTTTGCATGTTTTACAAGTTTCACGTTGAATTTAAAGATGCTCAGCTCGATGTTAAATAGAACAAAGGGATTGATTCTAAAATGAATTTAACACTGCACACTTCAATAACAACCTACTGTTCAGTCGTGTTTAACGTGTGGTGTTTTAAGAAAGATATAACTAAACAAATCTTTTACAGAGAAATGAAAAAAGCAATAATGGATGTTGATTACAAATCCCAGCTTGATCCCACTGCTACTTCTTTCTCCATAGTGAGAATGTGTGAGGGGTTTTAGGTTTTAATTTAACTATTCATAACACTATTTCACCAAACTTTTTGCACGTCCAAATGTGTCTAACTGCAGCATCAAATACATTTCAAAAAAGGAAATCAACGCTCCATCCCCAAACACAATTATGCTGAGCGTGCCACATACCCAGCCAGGGCAGAGCAGTTATGTACCGATGATGACGACAGAGAGCGCTGATTTTTTCTCGATGGAGGCGCACTCCACTATTCCGCAGTAGAGTTTCCACTTCTATGCCATATTGCTATATACTTTACCGCCGGGAAAAATTGAAGATAGTAAGAATGGAAAAACAATCTTCCTTTCTTCAGTGCTACTGCCCACAGGATGTATACAGCGAAATAAACATCGAAACAAACTCGTACGAAGTGATTCGCCCCGTCGGCTACAGCAACCCTCCCGAATGAAAATGAGCAATGTGGCAATGAACAAAATGAAGATGAAAACCCCCATTCAAGGAACTGTACGAAATAGAATCGTTATAGCGATTGTGCCACGCATTGATGGCTGCTATCTGGTGAGTCTGTGGTAGTAATCATTGACGCAGTTGATAGAATGATACGTTAACCCACACACCGCTATGCTCGCACACTACTAAATACATCCAATGGTCGTTATCATCGTCATCATCATCTTTGGGAGGAAAACTCGGGAAGAGCTGCATTGGTTTCGCTCATTTTCCTTCCTTTTTTTGCCATTCGTCCTGCGTGGTACCAATCCTCTCTTCAGCACAACCCATCGCACAAACACACGTGCTCCGATGTGCACATAAAATGTGCTCTGATTCTCGACCGAGAGTTCAGCTCCGGTTCGGCTTTGGTTCGCCATTTGTGACGCGATTTTCCTGACCTCGCTTGGTTCGACACTCTTTCTCTTCGAGCCATGTCCCGTTCATGCTCACACCATTGCATAGGGCACGCGTTTGTGCGATGGGAGTTTCAATGATACATTCCCTCGGTGCTTCGTAGGCGCTGAATGATGCTTCCCGATGGCACGCCGTCACCAGTCGGGATCAGATTGCTTCCACCAGATTGCGTTCCGGCATGGTCTGGCAAGAAAATGATTAAGGTTAAGGTAGTTTCATTTGATCGCCATCACTTATTGCTAACGCAGTTTCATCATACTTTTCGTTTTGCTTTGACGAGATGACTGTTCCTTCTACGAAATCCTTCCATTAAATTTATGTAGGGAACAAAGTAGGAGACAATACGTGTTTTAGCTGATTCGGATGTCACTTAAACTGTCAAGATTTTTCCTTGATCATAGTCAAGTTTTTCTTTATTTTTTACTTTTCTCACAATTTCGCTTCAGGTGTGCCTCCCTGGAAGTAACACCCTTAAACTTTCATCCGATCATGATTCTTTAGCTGATAGAAAAAACTGTAGAAAAAATGGAAGTCTTGTTCAATATTTAAAGAATAACCCGACTACTGGAGTTTCTTTGCACAATATTACTGCATTTTGAGTCGAGTATTGGTAAAAAGTATGGCATGTTCTACCAAGCTCCGGCTAACCATCCACGTGCTGAAACGATGTTGCAGCGCATTAATAATAGCGCAACATATGGAGCTTCGGAAAAAAACTTGCTACTCCTACTTCACTCCTAGTCCTAGGCGGAGTTTGATTTGATGTTTAATCTTGCATCACAAAGTAAAGTGCACGTTCTCAATTTCATTTGATTACCATTACGCTTACTGCTGCTTACATCGACTGCTGACCCATCATTGGAAAATAATAATTATACGCTCTACACCCTCTCACGAATGGCAATACTTCACATTTCCTGGTTGCTTCCGTGCAACGTATGGTGACCCGAATCTCACTCACCCTCCAAAAACCAAAATGCCAATACCAATGTGGTCGTGCGCTTGTTGCGCAACGCTTCCGGATGCACCCGGAACGGGTCGTTTACGGTAATAAAATAAGTAGATTAAACAACGTAACCAACTGACAAATGGTTATCATCTGGCACAATCTGGACGGTTTCGGCCTGGATGGTCAAAACGATGGACCGGGAGAAGAAGAAAAAATACCCCAGCACAAGCGATGAAACAAAACATAGGGAAAATGTGTTAATGGGCCTTTGGGATTGTGGCACTGCTTGGCGTAGAGTTTGGCCAGTTTGACTATGGGTAAAAAGGTTTGCGTGAAGACCTAGGGGGAATTCGTTCCAGCTCGAGTGTGAAGAGGGCTCACTGAATTTCGGTTGACTTCGGAACAAGGAAGGATTGGGAACAAATATTAAACTTTAGCTCAGAAGCTACCTCGTCCTTATTACACATCTTCGATGATTCTAATGTTATAGTATCTCGACATAACATTTTGTTGCTCATCCTTCTTGAAGGCGTAATTTACAATCGTCAGTTTTAGGCAAGTCTCTTTTACATCACCATAAAATAACTTTTGAAAATAAATTTGTTTTTTTTTCAAAAGGAGTTTTCCAGTTTTCCTGACGATGTTCCTCAAAATCACAACTTTCCTTTGCTTATTGCTAAACCTCGAAAGGTCTCTAAACATACATTCATATGGATAATGCAAATTTAAACATTGCGGTGAGATAACAAAAAGTCGACAAATAAAGTTTCTTTATAACTCCTGCTATCTTCTGCTGAACGATCTTTTATAAACCTAGTTGAAATATCTGTAAACGTAATTCCAACTAGCAATAGCTACTATGAATAGGAAAAGCATTGAATTTTCTGTACAAGAAAGAAACGAGCTACAAACGATCTACGAAATCATTATCGGAGATAATTGAATTTTCTCCATCATATTCCCAATGGACTCGTTTTAATCGTTACGGTACGGATAGCCTTCCCTCATCTCAATCTGGAATGCTACGAGCCCGGTCCTGAATTGAATAATCAAATCGGTAGACCATGTTAAGTAGCTTCTGCTACAATTCGGAAGTCGTATCATATTTCCTGCTAACCAAAAGCGGTTAATTCAATAAACACCACGGCAGGACAGCACAGAGCATGCACCTTGATTGAATTGGTCGTGGCATCGGTAGGGTGCCTACTTAACATCTTCCTGTTTGTTTTTGTCTCCTTATTCTCCTTATCTTTTCCTCGATTGTCAATTGCCTAGCCTAGACGGGAAGCAAAAGCATCAATCCGAACAGACATCCAGGATCGATAAGGATTTATGATTTGCTCGTGGTTTACGCCAGCGAAAGCAGCTTCTGATTTATACTGAATGTCTGTCCGTTTTGCTTTTCCCAATCATCCCCACTACTTGTGACCTGGAGCTGTATCTGTACGGGATGGCAAATCTGGCAACGGCTGATGTTGTTCGCATCTGGATCTGGAAATTGGTGCTGAATTATTGATGGTAAATCGAAAAAAGATTACACAAAACTCTAGGCGACAACAGCAGCATTTGAGAGCATTGGGGATCAAATGGTAGAACGCAGAGGGGTTGAGATCTAGATGGCATACTCCTCTATTACTCGCCAACGGCGACCTACATTTTGTGGTAAATGATTCGTGAATGATGGAAGATACTTATGATTGGAGCATATTGAATCCTGGGAGTGGGAAATAAATCCTTGCAATGGTTATTTTCTTGTTTACGTCACTCTTAAGACATGTTTGCTACGCTGTATTTCTGTTCCAATAACTTATTTAGCCATTTTATGGCTGTGAGTATTTCTTTAGAAACAATATTGTTTGTAAGGGTGAATACAAACAATCTGTCCGCTTTCAGTCTTTTTCTGTAGAGATTAGACCTCTAGAAACGTAAAAAAAATTATACGATTCACGAAACTAAATAAATAATTGCCAACTGAGCAATCTCACCATATGGTGCATACAATGCCCTACGCCCATGAGTGACCTCTATGCATTAATTTGACATCTGACGCCTAAGTACTGTTACCACCAATTATCAGAACTACGTCTAGAAAATCCCCTTTCAGTAAACTGCCCTCTAAACGATATCCCGCTGAGGAGTCGCTTGCGTTGGGTGTCGGGAATCGTTTAGCGCCTCTTTTTTAACAGTTCATGATAATTTCCGCTGGAACTGAAATATTCGTCTACTCATATAGTCTAGCTGTGAAAGCTACTGGTAGAATCCACGAAAACTATGAGATCAGTCTTGAAAAATATTAAGATTCTTGATATTTTTCAAAGAAATCATTGGTTGGCCTCGATTGCCATAACAGCTTCTCCATTGGAGTTATTTATCCTTAACCTCTCTTTCTTCCTATGAATGTGAATAATATTGTGTTGTTGAATATAAGGGCACCAAGCATCCACTTTGAACGGCGATCTTCACACGACAGTATCGGGGTTCAAATTTCATCCAAACTGATCTCCCATAGTTTTTTTGTCATTCATTTTAGAGGCTTTGGGTCTATGAGACCTCATTTCCTCCATAGTGAGGACTGAATATCCAATAAAGAAGAAGAAGAAGTATCAACTTTAGGAACTCAATGATGAAGGTTCAAAATTACCTACAAGAGACTCCAATGATCTGAGTTCGGAGGAGATGATTTATGCACACGATTCAAGCTTTCATAATATGGTTAGGGTTTCTTTTGACACAGAGCAAACATTAGATCCGTATGTATTTTCAGCACTCGTGGTAATGATACAGACAAAGCATATATGCGTACTTTGTAAGTGTCACTTTTGGGTCACAGTTTGATTTCCCATCGCGACACGCTATGAGCTGGCTGACAGACGGTGTCACAAATGTCACCCACACGCACGAAACACGGCCCCACTCCACAGGCTACTATCAAGATTGACTTCCCATGCATTCCGAAACGGTCCAGCACGCTGAACACTCCTACGGGTTTGCTGCTTTCTTTGGTTTGCTGCGCAACCTAATCCCCGATGGGATCAAAAGTTTGACGCGTGTCGCGTGAAAAAATCGCGTCCCTGACACTCGATACTCCTGGGTTTCTGGGTTGCTCGAGATTACCCTCAGCCAAAGCCGACCGGTGGCCCTCGGATGTTTGGATGGTAAATATTTAACATTCATATTATCCTGGGTTTTTCGGTACCGTTTCCTTTGTTGCTGTCCAACTGTTGTGTTTGTTTGTCACATGCAACACATTTTCAAACGATCAATTTCCGGTTGCTGGGGGTGTGCCAAAAAAAAAAACAAAATCGAGAGCTTACAAACTGATGTAAAAGTTTTACAATTTCCATTCCATTAGGTACTTTTCAATGTACTTTATTTACTACTATTTATTTATTGTTCACCGTTACTCCGAAGCTCTTACAAACCAATTACCCAAAGGAAAGTAACACACACTCACACAACGACAAACATCGTTCTCGTTTTACGGCGTGTCCAAAATCTCTCATTATATGGATGATATTGGATTGTAAAATTTACAATCTTCCCTAATTAGTTCTCGCACCCTGTTTAAGATTCACAAAAGATAATAAAATCCTTGCGCGCGTACGGGTTTGAGTTGCGTTCCTGTCATGCTGCTTCGCGGAGAGTCATTTGATTTCACGCCATTCGCTGCAATACCTGATTTGAAAGTCGACGCAGGCAGTACGCTCGATGGTCGTAAAATATCAACGACAATCAATTAAACGAGGAACTAATTCCTGCCGGTTTTAGATGCTGCTTCGAGCCCGAGGCACGAAGACGGTGATTTAAAGAAATCTATTCTCAATTACAGCGTGCTTTGCATGTTTTACAAGTTTCACGTTGAATTTAAAGATGCTCAGCTCGATGTTAAATAGAACAAAGGGATTGATTCTAAAATGAATTTAACACTGCACACTTCAATAACAACCTACTGTTCAGTCGTGTTTAACGTGTGGTGTTTTAAGAAAGATATAACTAAACAAATCTTTTACAGAGAAATGAAAAAAGCAATAATGGATGTTGATTACAAATCCCAGCTTGATCCCACTGCTACTTCTTTCTCCATAGTGAGAATGTGTGAGGGGTTTTAGGTTTTAATTTAACTATTCATAACACTATTTCACCAAACTTTTTGCACGTCCAAATGTGTCTAACTGCAGCATCAAATACATTTCAAAAAAGGAAATCAACGCTCCATCCCCAAACACAATTATGCTGAGCGTGCCACATACCCAGCCAGGGCAGAGCAGTTATGTACCGATGATGACGACAGAGAGCGCTGATTTTTTCTCGATGGAGGCGCACTCCACTATTCCGCAGTAGAGTTTCCACTTCTATGCCATATTGCTATATACTTTACCGCCGGGAAAAATTGAAGATAGTAAGAATGGAAAAACAATCTTCCTTTCTTCAGTGCTACTGCCCACAGGATGTATACAGCGAAATAAACATCGAAACAAACTCGTACGAAGTGATTCGCCCCGTCGGCTACAGCAACCCTCCCGAATGAAAATGAGCAATGTGGCAATGAACAAAATGAAGATGAAAACCCCCATTCAAGGAACTGTACGAAATAGAATCGTTATAGCGATTGTGCCACGCATTGATGGCTGCTATCTGGTGAGTCTGTGGTAGTAATCATTGACGCAGTTGATAGAATGATACGTTAACCCACACACCGCTATGCTCGCACACTACTAAATACATCCAATGGTCGTTATCATCGTCATCATCATCTTTGGGAGGAAAACTCGGGAAGAGCTGCATTGGTTTCGCTCATTTTCCTTCCTTTTTTTGCCATTCGTCCTGCGTGGTACCAATCCTCTCTTCAGCACAACCCATCGCACAAACACACGTGCTCCGATGTGCACATAAAATGTGCTCTGATTCTCGACCGAGAGTTCAGCTCCGGTTCGGCTTTGGTTCGCCATTTGTGACGCGATTTTCCTGACCTCGCTTGGTTCGACACTCTTTCTCTTCGAGCCATGTCCCGTTCATGCTCACACCATTGCATAGGGCACGCGTTTGTGCGATGGGAGTTTCAATGATACATTCCCTCGGTGCTTCGTAGGCGCTGAATGATGCTTCCCGATGGCACGCCGTCACCAGTCGGGATCAGATTGCTTCCACCAGATTGCGTTCCGGCATGGTCTGGCAAGAAAATGATTAAGGTTAAGGTAGTTTCATTTGATCGCCATCACTTATTGCTAACGCAGTTTCATCATACTTTTCGTTTTGCTTTGACGAGATGACTGTTCCTTCTACGAAATCCTTCCATTAAATTTATGTAGGGAACAAAGTAGGAGACAATACGTGTTTTAGCTGATTCGGATGTCACTTAAACTGTCAAGATTTTTCCTTGATCATAGTCAAGTTTTTCTTTATTTTTTACTTTTCTCACAATTTCGCTTCAGGTGTGCCTCCCTGGAAGTAACACCCTTAAACTTTCATCCGATCATGATTCTTTAGCTGATAGAAAAAACTGTAGAAAAAATGGAAGTCTTGTGATCTTGGTAATTCTCTGTTCTGACGTATTCGGTATGATTTCATATGCACACATATCCCAAGAACGTTTATGCCTTCCTTGGCCCTGTTTTCACTCTCTTCTAATCTTAATGGAAAAATCAATAGTCCCTTTTCACCAACACTGCTAAATCATTGCGCGAAAGAAACACATCGCCGGAATTCCTCAACCTAAGACCCGTCGAAAGTACCGGTGGAGCTTGCAAGGGCGCAGGGCCAATGATACTAAAATGTGAGACAAAATCAGAACCATTTCGCTTGGCACAATCACAGGTGCACCATCCACCAGCGCCAGGACTCTGATTTGGGTCGCTTTAGATGGGTTTCGATCTAAGGTGGATTTTCAAGATGGATCGTGCGTTGTTGGTCGAATGAAAGGATCCACGTTGGGATGCTCGATGTTTTACGATTCCGCAGTATTTTCTGGCGCCCTGCAAAAGGTGCGTACCTGGCTGATAATGATTCGTGAGGATTTGTTGGTGTGTTTTTTACTTTATTTCTCATCACGATAAATCTGGCTAAAGCAATTGCGAAGATTTATTACAGAACCCATGGGTTGGATTGGGTGATGGAAGCATTTATTTTTCAGTTTGGTGTACTATTCCACATTCTTATGATTCACTCCATTTCTTATGATTAATTCTGGTGAACATTTGAATGAAACATTTTGAAACATCCCTTTAATTTTCAAGAAAACAAAAAACCATGAAAATTCCTTCATCTAAAATCATTACACGGATTCTGTACGTGTCTCTATTTCCTTTGAGAATGGAACATTTCAATTAATCGCGGTTGACTGCTCTTCAAATGTGTTTTAAATTTTTACTTTTGAAGTTCAGAAAATCATCAGAAAAACTCCAAACAGGTTGATGATATAAAGGTAAAATATTCGAGCAAAGACCTAAGAAAGACTGAAACTGTTGTTCCATTAGTTTTCCCTTTTAGGTGCAAAGGTTTAAATCGTTCACAAAAGGTGCTTTGTTTTATTACAATTTAACAAAAAATGATGTAATGCTCGAATTTGTTCAACTATTTGTATGCAGTAGCTTAGGGTTGGTGGAGATAAACATATCCTTGCGCTATTCCCACGAATGAGACGATTTTCAAACTATACGACAGCTTGGAGCCTTTTGCATGTACCCAACCACCAATTAATATCCTTTAAAATAGAATATAATCAGCCATGTAAAAAATAGTTATATATTTGTAGGAAATCCATAAAGTATATAGTATATCGTATTAACTTTCTGTTTTCTTTTTCCAATTACAGGCCTTGGATAACCTAAAACCTCGTCCAACGCTTCGACAAACACGAACGAATTCGATACATAATAAGACGTTTTCTAGTGTTACATACTTCTTAATACTTTGTAGTCTGCCCATAAAAACTTCTACACTAAAAGCTGAACTGGCAATAAAGAACATTATGCAATCGATGTTTTACGTGACATGTCCTCCCTGTGTTTATCTTGTTCAAATCCTATTATTTATAAATCCGAAATTTGCTGTACATGGTAAGTATTTATGATTATTTGTTTAATCTACTTACAGCCTTTATGACGTTGAGTCACTATGTCGCTTGGTCTGCCGCACCCTCAATCCTTTTGCTCGTGAACAAATTATATTATTGTTCCTTTCCTGGACACTGGACTTATGTTCTGCGTCTAGCCTTCAACCAAATGCATAACGTTCAGGTGTTAATTGCATTCAAGCTCCACGAACCAATCCTTATTTTGGTGGATGATTTTATAGGAGAACAATACACTGTTGATAGTATTTGCTTTGCTAGACAAAACCATGATGTAAAAGTTGTAAAAAGTAGGGCCTGCATATTTTACTCGAGTTGTGTTGAGTGTGCTAAGTTAAGCTATTTAACAAGAACCATTAGAACTTCCAGCAATGGTAGGCCGAGACCTTTCAAGGTTGTAGTGCCTTAGAAGAGAAGGCTTTCTGGCTATGGTCTTAATCCATAGCGATACTGAAGCTTCTTTCTTTGCGAGTTATCCGATGGTTCTGGTGTTAATACTACCATGGAGGCGACAACCGCGCCTTTTTTCCAATGGCAGCACCGTGATACAAATCCCATCTGGACCGTTCCTCCGTAGTGAGGACTGACTATCTTACAACGTGATATAAATAAGACTTCTTCTTCTTTGTTGACACTACACCCTCGATAGATCGATTTTCTTGGATTAAATGATTCATAGTATCACAATTTGAGACCCGATTAGAGCTTTTGCACTTTCTTGGTGGAAATATTTAGGCTTCATTTTGTCCAAAAGTTTTGCGTTACTGCAAACGAAATACAATTATTCAAACAATTTTTCATGTGAGAATAAAAGTTTTTGTTTGTCCGAAACTACAGTTCAATAGTGTTAATTTAAGTCGTTTAGAATAAATTGATCGCGCTTGTCACATTAACCTCAGATCTCCAGCCACTCCCTGTCACATTAACCTCAGCTCACCCTACACTCTCCCCCACTTGTACTTCGAATTCCACAATTTTCTTGATGGATACTCCACAGGATATTGAAAATCAACATAAAACTTTAACCCGTGAAATGTGATGTCTAGCTTTAGCGCTAAAGCATGCACTGCTTCAACCATCAGCGAGTTGATATCAATCCGTTGCAGTGCTTTTGACTCATTGAAGCGAAAAGGAGGACTCAAACTGTCAGCTTTCGGTAGCACGTTCGAAAGTGTCGCTTCTTCGCTTCTCGCTCCCGATTGTAAATTGTATTCGGTTCGTTAGTACGTAAACTGATACTCGCAGCCTGGGAGTATGATTACCTTGGCCACACTCATCATCAGTTCCACGTGCTGGCGATGACTCCATCATTCATCAACTCATGCTGTTCCCCATCTTATGGTGCTTGTTGAAGTGATCGGTTTTCCTGGCATTCCCTGTGTGTTCCTGTAAACTTGTCCTCCTAACCGTGGACGGGATAATCAACGAAATGGAGAGGATGGCTCCAGTGTGATGGATAGCTAAAAAATGTTATTATTTTAATGGGTTTTGTAACGATTGAATTTTATTAAATTTGTTTAAAGTTAATTGATACTGATGTTTCACAGTGATCTCCGAATGGAAAAAAAAGTTTGATTGATTGGGTGTCATTGAGTGAAACGTTGTCTTCAATGTGGAAGGAGTTTGGGCGGGTAATGTGACACTGATTCGCTCTTATTGATTGATTTAAATTAATAATTCTTATAAATGGGAAGGAATATTGATATGAAATATTCTTCATAAACTGGAAGGATATCGTGTTGGAGACTTAACAGATCAGTATTCTGATGAAAATCATTCAAAATCACAACAATGGATTTTTAATTTATCGGTAATGGTGTCAGTTTATTGAGACGGATTGAGTATCCTGGAAGAGCTTTAAGCTAGAAAAATAGAAAGCACTTAGAAGATACTTTGAAGTAAGCTATACTACTCAAGATAATTTTTATGGAATATTCAACTGAGCATTTAAGTTGGAGAAGATCTCTCAAGCCTTCTGGTACGCGTTGCAGATGCAGGCTACGCTCTGTAACGCACGGAATGTTCCTGCTGTCTCGTCAACAAACGTGTATTATTCCATACAAAAGTATTCCGTAATGAAGCGCGCTAGTAATTAATTCACATCTACTATAGGAATGTGTGGCAAGCCACGATGCTGTAACTGAAGCTTTGAATAATCAAGACGAACATTCTGCAGAGTCGTGGTAGAAAAGCACGTTGAAGAGTCGGGTTATAATTTATTCATAACCATAAAATAAAATACGAAGCAAAACATGAAATTGAACAACGGATGAAAAACGGCAAGCTATCATTGTATTTGATTATTAGTATTTTTCATATATAAATACGCAACAGACAGGACTAGGCAGCGATTCATTAGCTACAGATATAAATTCATCCTCAACTATAGAGATTATTTTACATGCAAAAGGGTACAGACTAAACTCAGATCTCCGTTGTCTTTGGTCAATACGGTGGGCCTTTCCTCATTGCGGTGCTACTTCCTCCGATATTGCAGATATTTGTTCACATAGTTTCACAGCATCTCATCTCACACAGGTAACCAAATAGACAGCAGAACAGCCTTCGGGACAAACCGGCCCATTAGGCCGGTGTAATAAATTATCATTTGAATCATTTCGAAATTTATTCCGCAACGCTTAACGTTTCACGAGGAATTCATCGTCGACCTAAAAACTAAATCCTCACTGTTTGAAAACAATGAGGTAGGAGGTGTGTTAGGTGGTTCGAAAAAACAAGCAAAAGAACGCTATGTCCTCATTCCGCTTACCATTCTGGTTGGAAAATGTGCTAATATTCTATAGAATGGACCTTCTTTCTCATCAACCTCCTAACACCCTCTCCCGGATGGACACGAAGTATTGTTCAGTGTAAGGATGAGGGCTAAATACTTCCACCCAATTCCTTGTAAAAGCACAGCCGAGTAAAATCATTGTACCGAAATGAGGTAGAAAAAGCTACACCTGCCAACAAACCAAACGCCAGCAAGCGTTTCCTTCACTTCCAACAGCCTAAACCGAGACGGAACCATTTTTATGCAAATAATAAATTATATCCGGGCACAATTAATTTAATATTTAACGTGATAGCAAAATACCTTTGGCTGGGGGGTGGACTTGGATAGGGTTGACTGGAAAAGCAAGTTCGTCGGCTAGGATCTTTGAAAGTTAAGCACCGTAACAAATGGAACCGGGATCCAAGTTTATTGTAGTCGTACGATATCGTTTAAACCATGCCAAAGGAAAGGATCACACCAGGGTAGTATAGCAGAATATCTTCATGAAGAGATTAGAAGACACAAATACAATGCAGGATTTGAGAAATCGTCTTAAGTATTTAGCGCATGATTTTACTCAAACTACAGTTTGATCAATTAATTATTAATTATTATTAATCAATTAACTATTATTAATTATTATATTATTAACTATATTTTACAATTAACTATCAAGCAATATTCACTGAGTAGATGTTATGACTGCAGCAATCTTGGACTCCAGAATTCATCTCTACGATAACAGTCTAGCTTTGTCATCTGTCATTCTAGATAATAATTCAGCCATCCTGGCGGATACATAAGCGCCATTACTCCGTTTTAGTATGGGCTTATTTACCTCTAGGTTTTTGGTCTAATAAGATTTTGTGGATCTTCACGATGAAAAAAAACGTGGGACCATCTTCTATAAGTCAATCCAGATCCTCGCATACGCTGATGACATAGACATCTATGTAGCAGAAGCGTACCAAAGGATCGAGGAAGCGGTACAAAACCTCGGGTAGGAGATTAACAAGGCGAAAACCAAAATGATGGTGGCACCACTGATTTACGCAGGCGTGGTGTACAGATAGGGGACCACACCTTCGAAGTCGTCCAAAACTTCACCTATCTCGGGTCAAAAGTCGGCACCGACAACAACATTGATGTTGAGTTACGCGCAAGGGTGCTGGCTGCCAACCGGTCATAATACAGCCTGACGTAACTTCTCCACTCTAAATACCTGCCGTGACGGACGAAGCTCGGACTGTACAGAACATTTATAGTCCCAGTACTCACATGCGCCTCTGAGACATGGACTCTGTCCAAAACTAACGAAACTCTTTCCAAGACGGGCAGAGGGTTTTTTGGCCCCGTATTTGTGGAAGGAAAATGGAGGAGCCGCTACAATGACGAGCTCTACGAATTTTACGTCAGCCATATCATAAGAATGACACCGGACGACCCAGCCCGTAATGTCCTTTTAGGCCGTCGACAGAGGAGACGTGGTAGGCCCAAACTGAGATGGAGTGATGGCGTTGATGCCTCCACCAGAACGGCCGGGATAAGCGGTTTCGAGGATTGTTGCTGCAGGCCAAGATCGGATAAGCAGGTTGTAGCGCCGGATAAGTAAGTAAGTAAGTATGAGTTTACGGGATGCATTGTCCGGTGCCATTCTCATTACATTACCAGCTCATTTAAAAAACCTGCAAATTCTCTAAAAGAGTATTCTCTGCACAATATTGAGATCAACGTTCATCTCAGATAACTTTTCAATTCTTGATTATTTAGTTCAAAGGTTTCTCAATTGTCCTTTTTATACACACATATCTTCATTTTTTAACATGACAAATCTGTCCATATCTTAGAGGAGGTTTTGGGTACTACAATGTTCCATCTAGGCCCAGCATCAGATATTTTCCTGATTATAGTATGACCGGTTGGCAGTCAGTTCCGTTGTATATATCCTAAGATCTAACTTTTGCAAAATAAAACATATTTCTTAACAAATTATGAGGATCCCACAATTGGTCTTCACATTAATGTCAACTGAGAAGTCATGATAGCATAGGCTCTTAATTAATTGGTAAATTTTCTTAAAACATTAATAATACTTTTTATTATAAATTGTTGAGCCGCACTGAAAGACCTCGAGTTGGACTGAACAGCAATGATTATTTGCTGTTCATAACCCGTACCGATGGGAAACTTACTCCTTTTCTGCGCTATACTCACAGTACCGTGCGTAGGATGAGATATCTGTTTTCCGCTATCATCGCTATAAACCCACCACCGGAGGGCCGGTGGAGTGAGCCAATTTCCATCTGGTAGGAAACTTTAATCCATTGCCCAAAGTTCTCGCGGTACACTCTATCTTCCAACAATTATACCCCTTTTCACTTAACCACACCATTCTTGCAAGAAACTCGGCTGCAAGCTAATGATACTGCGTACACCAAACCAGAACTCTTCCGCAGGTAATAATAATGTAAATTTGTTGAAAATGAAGACGTCTTCAGCACAATAATAAACTTAAACCGTGTTGCTGCTGCACTCCGATTGGCGCCCAGCGGCAATACTTTTCCCATTTTCCTTTCCGTCGTTTATTAGCCCGGTCGGTCGGCAAAGTTTGAACTTCAGCCCTAAGGAAACGTTTGCGAGTAATCACATCGTTCGCTGTACAGAAAACATCTTGCAAAGAAGGTAGAATGTGTTGGCGAGAGCTGGGAAGCAAAAGTTTCCGCTCATAAAAAGCGACAAGCGCATCGAGCGTTGGAGACGAAGACAAAACAAAACATGCTGTGCACCAACCATGATTCGGTACTGTCAAGTAGATGCAGACGTGGATAGGATATGGCAAATTAGTGACAGGGGAGTGACAAACCAAAGCTAAGGGGCTCTACAGCAGAACAGCACCAATTATGGAGCAGATGGGACGTTTGAATCTAACGCACAGTGGCATTATTGCCGTTTGTTGTCGAAATGGCGTGGTTTTGTTGGTGAGAAATTCTACACGATCTTACAATGTTGCAAAAGACGACAATCTAGCAGTGTGGTTTGTGACGCGTGTTGTTTGAATGAGTCCCTTTGGAGGCGCTTAATGTTAGAAATTTTGGATATAAAGGAGAAATTTGATTTCAATTGAGTCGGCGAGAATCATTTTTACAATAAACATGGTATCTGTACATTATTCAGGTTTTGAAATAGTTTAATAAAACAAACAATTTAAGAAAGTGTTTTGGAATATTGTTAATACCTCGATCCTGGGTCTTCTTCTTCTTCTTTCTTGGTCCGCTCCTATGGAGCACGTCTGATGTCCAATTCGTTTTCATGAAACTCGGTCCATGGCTGCACTCCTCAACCTTCGGCTGCATCCGATCTCCCTCAGGTCTGACTCTGCTTGATTCAGCCAACGTGCTCGCTGTGCTCCTCTATGCCTCCTACCGAATGGGTCACTTACGAGGAAAATCCTGATAGGACATGAGTTCGGAATCCTCATCATGTGCCCTAACCAGCTTATCCTTCTAGATTTGGCAACCGTAAAGATGTCTGCATTCTCAGCTCAGCTAGATCGTGGTTCATTCTTCTGCTCCGCCGGTCTTCACACGTCAGGACCGGTGTTCAAATCCCATTCAGACCGTCTCTTTGCACGCATGGCTGGCTACTTTGCTACGTGTAAAATCAAACAGAAAGCCAGAAATGGCAGGCTTGATGTGACGCGAAAGAAGAAAAAGGAGTCTTCTGGATCTCAGGAGTCTGGGGTACATCAGGTTAAATATCGGTTCAGTCATTTACAAAAATGTTTTACCTAAAATTTTGCTGAGCATTACTTTTCCACAATTAACAAAGAATAATATATCTCGATACTACATCCAGCCTGGTATAAGAAATGAAAAAAATCTCCTGAGAATTTCCTGAGATCATTTCTTCTTTAAATATGTAAGCACGCATCTACCCAAACACACGTCACGCGGTTGACTGCCGTGCGCTGGCATTATGTCTCCCTTTGATAGACAGTTGGCATATCAACCGACAAAAGTCCCCAAAAACCACATGCTTTCATATTCATATTCCTAACCGAAAACCCAATGACATTACGACAAAAAAATGACTGCAGTGTACGATTGGGCGAGCGGGTGACGCAAAATATGGATGATTTGCCGTTGCTCGATCATAAAAATGCGAATATCAATCTCCTGAACGCGTGTTCAATCAAGCATCGAAAACCAATCAAATTTAACTTAGTTCCCGAGCGCTGGGTCGCAATAATATATCTGAATGTTTTTATCCCTTCCACAGGACTCCTATTCAGAATCGTCCGAATCCTTTAGCGAACTGTTTCGTCATCACACGGTTGACACGATTTCAATTTATGGCGAGCTCGGCTACTTCACAAGCCCAAAAAAGGGGTAAAGGTTGCTGATGGATTCATAATTCATCGTGGCCAGAACGACTGCTCAGGTGAACAGCCATCCAGGCCATCCGTTCGTCTTATTCACTTCGATTAACTTGATTCCGACCCGAAGAAGATCAACCGCTCCATTTTACGACGTCATCGTTTCAGCTGTCTCACGGGACACCGTGCTCATCGTGCTAAGTTGCCAAGACATGGTACACAGATCGAACCCACACAGTTATCACGCTGCGAAAAAAGAAAACTGTCCCCAGCCAATCATTGGAGTGTATTCCCTGCAGTGCACCGTATGTGGACGCTAAGGAGGGTTGGGAACCCTTTTTCTTCCTATCGAAGGAGATGAATATAAGGGACCTTCGGATGCTATCAATTTTTGCTCGTTTGTGACGGTTCCCAGTCTCGTTTTCCTCATCGAGCAAGAAAAGCTTTTTTGCCGCTTTTTCCTAGGTACGATTCCTGGTAGATCCTTATTTTTATGTTGGAAGTCAGCATACCTGATATCTTCTCAAGGTGCGGGGTTGCTGATCGGTCAATCGGTTTCGCTGGTACAAGGTTTGCGGTTGGTACCCAGTGGAAATATGAATATTAAATGGACGAAAGACCATTTTCTGCTGAGCTCAGCATTTACTGCCGTTGCACGATTTTTCACATTCGACCATTTGACACCGGCGCTGCAAGTGCTGTTCGGGAAAAAAATGAATAAATAAATGGTTGGTGTGAAGTAAACCTCGCAAAACATGCAGTACGATCGGCGGACACCTCAGAACAAGTTTTTTTAGACGTTTGGTCCTTATTGATGATGTTCAATGTAGGTAAATATTCAAATCCTTGTACAGTTCATTTAAATATTTTTTAGTAAAAATATGTAAAAAGTGGAGTTCTAAAGATATAATATATTCCAATAGAATTCTAATGATTTTATCTTATTTTTTGGGTTGGCCATGACTCTTCTGATATCAAGACACAACCCTCCTCAAGACTTTCGCCAAACATCCCCAGATTATCAATGGGGGTCAGACACTGGAAATGAATGGTAAAGACGATTTTTGCATAAGCAAACCGTCACGACGTCGCGCTGTGACAACTTGGTCAGGATTGTCAGCCGTCCTAGCTTCACAATCACCGTTGGTCACCGAAGAGCTCATGCGCCTCTTCCAGCTTTCAACGGTTGATCTACTTCCTGTCGCGGTAGCATGTTCTTTCAATTCTCCCGACTAACATCATGTTGAGCACCTGGACCGTTCTCTGCTGTACTTCTTTCGATGCGAATGCGTCGCTACTGCTGGCAGGTAAGGATCACCATGATGGACTCTGCTATAGCGCATCATAAGTTTCATCTAGAGCACATCAGGGGGATGATGTTCACCACAGTAACTTCTTCCTCGGCCTAAATATTCATACGGCATCTCACGGCGATGAAGCGAGGACACTTCAACATTACATACTCAGGTGTCTCTCTTAACTCGGGACATTCCGGGCAGTATGCCTCCTGAATAAGATTTATCTGCTGGAGATGACCTTGGAAGAAGCCGTATACTGTCAGCAGCTATGTGGTACAGAATTCAACTTCACCAAAACGACGAGATATCCATGTCGTCATTTCTGGGATTAGCTGACGGGTCCAAGCGCCATGACAGGAGTCCTGCCATTCCCGCTGCTACTGTTGAAGTAAGAGCACTCTAGCAGTTTGATAGTTCTTGATCCTCCACTGTCCAGATTATCACTGACCACATTATCATCATTACTATAAGATGATCCACAAAAATTTTCTCACTAATATGAGCTAAAGTTGAAGAAAAATCCAGCTCATTTCTAGAGCATTAGCTCGACAGTATCAAGAGCCTTTTGAGTTTTCACGAGGGACCCCTGTTCACCTGATAGGATATATGAGATGTACTATGCTTTATCGAAACTTCAAAAGCTTGCTTTATTCTTTTATTTACAGTGGTTAATGAGAGTGACCAGATATTCTGAGCGAGCACGCGTTTCTGTGGGATGGTGTGATAGTTTTACTTACAGCCAGGATCAACCTTCCCGTCGTATGGGGTCTGTCGATTATCCACGTAAGATAGTTCACACTGCGACACTTGCGTGTAAATTTTAATCATTACAATCTGGAACTGTTTGCTAATATACTCAAAAGACATATATTTTGTGGGAAAGAGAAACAACCAAAAAAGCAATTGGTAGATTGAACAATGCAAATTGAAGGTTGTGCCATGGGAAAACGATCGACCAATATTCATATGTGGGACCGTTCGTCCACGCTTGATGCCCTCAATCATGCTGCTTCCCGATACCCGAATATATTGAACGAACTTTTGAAGCCCTCCTCCTCCGATCGAGTGACTGAGCAAAACTGACTAACAAAAACACTTACACCTGATCCGATTGGGTTTCAGGCTGCAATCTACCACCGATATGGGACCGATACGGCACAAAATTGATTCCAGCGACTACCAGCGTGCGTCGCCGGAACACTTGCGAGTCGGAATTGATGTTCAATTGTCCACTCTAGCGCTACTCCTGGGCATGGCATGATATGAAAAACAGACGTACAAAGGGAAGCGACACCGTCGAAAAACAATCGCCGAACGTATCGGAATAAATTGCTTTATAGATATTGCAATGGCCGTCGTTTCTTTTCCACCAGCACATCGTATCCAGCAGGGACCAATTCACACCCAGCTGCTCCAGGCCAGGACAATTTTTTACTGTTCTACTTCACGAAGCAAACTATGTTTTCTGCGCTGTAAAATAAAATAAAAAAACCGAACACGATCAAAATCGTTTAGGAAATTGAATGCTTGGGAACAATGTGGACCGGGTTTCAACTTGCGTATCAAAGCGATACCATGTGCACCGCGTGTGCCATTCCGTATTTGGTCGTTGTTGTGGTTTAGATAATCACTACCGCTTGCCGCAAAAAATAAAATGGCACCGAATGGGTTTTCATCTGCCTTTTAATATTTGAACAAAAAAAAGGAAAAAGGGGTTTGTTCGATATCACTGGCATGAAAAAGGTGCTGAAAAGTTAATCAATTCCGGCAATGGATTGTTGTTGACGTTCACGCTGTTTTAAAATTTGATTGAATATTTGGTTGACTTGAGTGTGGTGGAGCAGTAGTGAGTGTTGACTATGGAAATAAGCCTACACTTTTTGGTCTTATTTGAAAAGTTAATGTACAGTTAAAACTTTTCATTCCATGATTTGTACAGCTATGTTGAGAGTTATTATCACTCGATACTCTTTCTATTGATACTCTAAATATAATTGGAAAGACAAGAAGAAAGACTCTTTCAGTGTGTTAACGAGTTGGCTTTCTTGCGGGTCTTGTTCTGAAGAATGGGTTTGAATGATTATTTTACAACAAGGATCTTTCACACAGCAGAACCGATATCAAAACGGTATTTGCATAGTTTTTTACCGACTAGTCTGGCTATCCACATGGCTTTATTCACACATGCTTTTGCTACTAGACGATAGATGTCGCTGTAAACAATACATGCACAGTGAGAAATGGCTGTGAGTGAGCTGGCTAAATGAAATTAATAATTTATTGTTGAATGGTTTTCAGCATTTGATGGTAAATGATTCAGGATGATAAATAAATACAATTCATCGACTTCGAGAAGAAAATTACTCAACAATAAGAAATATAAAATTAAGGTGCCCTTTCACGGTTTGGAGAAGGAAATGTTTCCAAACCATCGTGAATTGTACTTATATTTGTAATTTAGCTTTAAGCAATACGGCCAGGCCGTTCTTTATGAATAAAAAAAAAAGAAATATAAAATATAACTTCATAAAAGTTATGAGTGAAATTTAATATTAAAAGTTTAAATTTGTGCTCGTGAGTGGGTCCGGTAGTTTAGCCAAAATTTCTTCCAGGTTTTTCTATAATTTTTTACTAATCTTTAAAAACAATGTAGGACCGTTGCATCTTTAGTTGTGCTTAACATACATTAAGAGGGTGGTCGAGGGCATTGATGATAATGTCACCAATCTTCAAAGGGCAGGACCGGGGCTCAATCCCCATCCAGACCACCATACCGTACGCATGGCTTGCCACGGGTATAATCAAGTCACTGCAAGTCAGATATGACAGGCCGAAACCTTTCGAGGTTGTAGTGAAGAAAAAGAAACATACATTTAGGCGTTCATTTCATATCGCTAAACAAATATGGTCAGGTTGGGGGGTTTATCAACTATTTTATATTGTGAGAACAACGATGTTTTGCCCTGATACACCTACGCGTACGCCCAGTGTGGCTTATGGATTGTCATTTCGTTGTCGTCGTTTTGTTAGTTGGGAAAACGTCAACTGGGTCGTACTGTCAAACGTCATAACATTAATGACAACAAAAAGCACGTGTATTGTTTTGCCGCATGGTTTCTTGGCCGGGCGCAGTGCTTTCCACTCGTTAAAGATAATTGTAGTGTTTTTACCGATTCTTGTGGTTTAGTTGCCAATGTAAAGATGGCCACCAGTTTAGCAGCACAGCTAAAACGTTTGGCCGCGCCCCAAACGTCTACGCAGCAGGATTTTCGCAAAACCGCATCGATTCTGTTTGACGCCAAGGAAGCGGCATCCAAAGATCGGGAAGTAATCTTCGACATCGGCGTTAGCGGACTGGAGGAGCTGATTCAAATGCATGGCGCCTTTGCCCAGTTTGAGGACACGCTGTTCGACAAGAAATCGATCGATTTGCAGCGATCCGTCGAGAATCAGGTGGTGAACGAAAAGCTTGATAACAACATCAAAAAGTTTTTCTACCACCTTTCGCCGTATTTCATGCTGCAGCCGGCACACAAGTGCCTGGAGTGGTTGATACGACGCTTCGAGATCCATAAGTACAACAGGGTGGAGTTTGTGCACCTCATACTGCCGTACCATGAAACGCGCATTTTTGTTCGCTGTGTGCAAACGATGCAGGTGGAGGAGTTCAACGATAAGCTAGGGTTCCTGGCCGCAGTTGGCAAATCGGGCGTACCACCGTCCAAGCGTACCATCATCGACCACTGCATTCGGCATCCAGGGTTTCTGAAGACCTATGGAAAATTTATCTGCAGCGCAGTGTTGGAGCTGGGCAGCAAAGCAAACGCACTGCAGGCTACCTATGCGTTCTACAGCACCACGACTCTGGGTATGCTGCACAACGTGGAAACGGTGACCGAAAACCACGTGGTTGCCGTGCTGAAGACGGTCGGTAAGGGACTAGCGTCGAGGGCGATTGATTTTGCAGCCGGTGCGTTCATGATCGTCGGCCAGATGGTAATGAAGACGAATCTGGCGGAAAGCACGATCGAATACCTGGTACGGCGTGTCTGTGGCGTTCAGCATCCGGCACTCACTACCGAAGCGACCATGCTGCTGGTACTGATCGTGCAAACGCAACACGAACGGATGGTTTCGATTTCCAAGGAGCTGATGGAAGAGATCATCCGCTGCAAATGGCTTACACCGACGCTGTGCAACGTAAAGTCGGACGGTGTCGATGTGATGGTGCTGTATCGGAAACTGTTGGAAAATTGTTTGAATGAAATATGCTGCACTGCAGGTTCGCTGGTGGAGTATAGCAGTTTCTGCGAACAATTGATGCTTGAAGTTCAATTGACCGACGAGGAAGCGGAAGATATAATTCAGTAAGCATGCGAGCGGTTTGTTTAACCCCAAGTTCAAAGACGACTTAAGTCTACTTTTCCCTCCTTCAGGTGTGTGCTGGATTCCTATTTTCACAAAGGTGGCCAATCGAGTAGTGCATCTAAGCCTGCTGCGAAAACCTTACTCCACGAAGACACGATCGATCTAGACACGGACGAAGAAGATTACGAGGACAAGGATCAAAGCGTGATCAAGTGGTACTCCGATTTTTTGAAAAGCTTCGAACGGCAGTATCCTGTCGCTTTTGATAAGGTCGTAAAGCGCGTCATGAAGGGTCAATATTCGCACAAAAAGCGTAATGCGTTGCGAAATGTGTTGGGTGAGCGATGAAACTTCTCTGAAACTTACTGACTTCTAACAAGTTGCGTTCCTTTTTTTAAGGTTTCCTCCTGCAAGCGTCGTACAACGAGAACGAAACGAGTGTGTTTGAAAATCTCTTCCACTACGACGTCGAACGGCGTAAGCATGCGGTTGAATATTTGGTTAAAAATTTGCGCCTTATGAAGCTGAAAAGCCGTGGCAAGATGGATCTGTTGCGCGACAGCGTTCGGGAACGGCTAGACGACGACAGCTACGAGGTGATTGAGGAACTGCTCAAAATCGATCCTACCGAGCTAGTGAATGTGGTCGGTGCTGACGAGTTGATCAGCAAACTGAGCAATCTTGTGCTGAAATGTGCCGCCAATCAGACACGCTGGAAGGCGGTAACGCCACGCCTAATCGAACTGCTTACGGACGAGCGTATTTACCGTGTGGTCGATGTGAACCGGGTCATCGTTACGCTCTATCCGTTGTTATTCCCACTTGGAGATGATCCTGTGGGCAAACGAAATGCGGACGGCTTGATATCGTCCCCCTTCGGCAAACAGTATCTGGTGTCACAGTTTTATGGCAACGAGGCGAATTGCAATTTGATACTGGACATTCTACAGAACGCCGGCCAATGCACGAACCCGATACAGGTGTGCTTCAACATTCTGCTGATATCGTCCGCACTGCCCACACCGTGCACCGTGCAGCAGGCGGACCGCGTATTGGACTATGCGGTAAAGCAGATAACAAACCATCGCTTCCATTACGCACACACATCGGACATTCAGTGTTTGCGGGAGAACAAACTGCCCCAGGATCTGGTTACGATTCCGATACGGTTCATCATCGACCGGGTGCAGTTTGATCCGATCGTTGAAATGAACTTCGAGCGGCAAAGCACCTCGCTGAAGCTTCGGCTGCGGATATTCAACGAACTGCTCGAAAAGTACTGCACGATCGATGTGAAGCATGAGCAAGTGCGCGCAATTTTCCGTGATTTGCTGAAAAACTATCTGACCCGCCTGTACCCACAACCGGAAGATAGGATTGAATTTCTTTCGCACTTCTACACCGTTCATCTGATCGAATCGACTGCTCAAGACGAAACGATCAACTTCCTGATCAGTCCAACGTTGCAGATCCGCTGCCAGCGCCTGCTCAACTCTATTCTGGAACAGCTGAAGGGCACGGGCTGCAAGGTAACGAACAATGCGTTCATAAACATTCTACTTTCGCTCACGTCCGAATCGATGGTGGTGCGCGAGTGTGGCCTCAAAACGGTCGAGTTAATCGTTGAGCTGAAGAAAGCGAACGGTCTGTCGAAAGCAGCGAACAGCTTCCTGGAGAAACTGTTCGCCCGGCGCGAAGAGCTTACCATGGACAGCGAGCAGCTGTCGTTGGTAGTGTTTACGATATTTTTCATGGAAGATGCAAAACCGTTGAAACCAACGATCGAATGCTTCATCGCACGTACGGCGGACCCTAGCACACCCACCTACATCGTGTGCGGTATAATGGACTTCCTGAAACTGCTTGACGATCCGCTGGTGTTGGTCAACGCAGCGTCCAAGGGCGTAAGCATTGTGGAGCGCGTAAGCAACGACAAGGATCGTGCGCTGTTCGATGCATACGAATCGAAGCTGCTGCAATTGCTGATCGGCCGCTTCAATGTGGACATTGCCCAACATCTGGCGACGAACGAAATCTGTCAGCGGCTGGTAACGTTAACGTTGGCCTGCGACAAGCCGTTGGTGTTACCGCTGGAGCGGAAGCTTCTCACGCCGGCCATTATGATGATTGAAGCACTCGGGGGCGAACTGTTTGAGACGCTTCCCGAGCCATACACGAAACAGGTTCTGCAGTGCATCGTCGAGGCAGCAACACTCTCGCAACACCCGGAAACAAACTCAGCCACGGCGAAGCTATTCAAGCACAACATTATCAACGCGGAACTGGTGGTGGATATGCTGAGCGCGATGTACGATGGCCGAGCACAGGACGCGGCCAGCACTCCCAAAGATAAGGGTAAAACGGGCCGTAAATCCATCATTTCCGTAGCTCCGTCGGAGCGAGTGCTCGCCTCGACGGTGTGGAAATGTGGCGTAACACTGCTGGAGCACTTGCAGAACAAGAAGAAGCTAGAAAATGCCCATCTGCTCGTGCCGAAGTTGTTCGAGTGTCTGAAGTATTGTCTCGATTTCGAGGAGCAATCGGCGCTAGAGTACGTAAAGCAGATCGTACTGTCGCTGCTGCTGTACTGCATCCAGAAGGTGGAGCAATTGGATAGCGGTAGGGCCGGGAACGAATCGCCATTTGCGAAGGCGAGCAGCATGTTTAAGGTGGAGCAGATTGTCCACTGCATCCGGGGCACTCAGAACCCACAGACGCACCATCACGCGCTACTGCTGCTGGCGCACGTGGCCCGCTACGTACCGGATCAGGTGCTGCACAACATGATGGAAATCTTCACCTTCGTTGGTTCGTCGATCGTCCGGCAGGACGACGCGTACAGCTTCCAGATCATAGCGAAGATCATCGAAACGATCATACCGACGATCGCACTAGGTGGAGCGGCGGCCGGTTCCGCCACCAACCACAACGCGCTGCAGCAGGTTATTCCGATTTTAAAAATCTTTTCTGACATCATACTGGATGTGCCGGAGCATCGGCGCATCCTGCTGTACGTGAAGCTGCTGCAGACGCTCGGCGCCGAACAATATCTGTGGGTATTTTTGGGCGTGCTGATCGAGTCGGACGTCATGAAGGGTGGACAGAGGGCGGAAAAGCGCAACGCGGCTAAATCGCGTGCCGAAGCCGAACTGTCGTTGAGCGAGCTGTCGAAGCGCATGGAGGTGGCGCTACTGATAGCGAGCGAGTTCGAACCGACCGTCATCGTCCAGACGTGCACAAATCTGATCGATTATCTGCGCGACCTGCCGATGGAGATCGAAAAGCGTAAGGCCGATGCGGAGCAAATCATGGAGGTGGATGTGGTGGATTCGACCATTTTCAACGTGAAAACGCACAACGGTCGTCAGCTGAAACATTTCAAATACTCACTGGTACAGTTCGTCGCCGGGCTGTTGTCGTCGGTGTTTGTCATTAACAAGATTGCTCAGCTAACGGAGCAGGAAACGCTCGGTATGAAGAAGTACTATCAAAATCTAATAGTCGGAATATTGACGTACGTCAATGCGGTCTCCAAAATGCTCGACAAGCTAAAGGAGGACAGCTCGGACGAAAAGATCCCCCTGTACTGGAGGGCTATGCTGAACAATTGTTACGACATACTGGAAAGTACCATCTCGCTGCTTTCGGCCGACACGTTGATTATCGTCGTGAATGGACTGCTGAGCCACCGGTTTTTGATGGTGCGCCGCAAGGTGATTGAACTGTTGAACAACAAGCTACAGTACAAGCAGGACTACTTCAACGAAAAGCATTACCCGGGGCTGCTTAATCTGTTCAAGCCGCTGATGGCGCTGGTTAGGAATATGCACGAGGAGGAGAACGTCGTCGGGACTTCGTTCGAGCGAATGGTAATCGTACAGCTGAGCTACATTGCGGTGCGCCATCTGTCGAAGATACTGACGCAGTACGACACCAAGAAGGTGCAGTCGGTGTTGGCCATGTTGATGGAGGAGCTGCAGGCTTACAAGAAACACCCGAACACGCAGATACTGTCGTCGCTGATCCTCTGCATTGGTGAGCTGTGCAGCAACCTTGGACCGTATTCGATCAATTTCCTGCCCCAGTTTATGCCGATGGTGAACAAGTTTCTCAACGCTCAGCTACAGTCGCGCGAACCGATCGACATTCTTACCTCCAGCATTGTGCTGCTAACGGTGAAGATTGTCGATACGCTGGCCCGATTCATTTCGCCGTACCTGTGCGATATGCTGGTCGGTATGACGAAGCTGTACGCCATGATCGAGCAGAAGAACGATCCACGGTTGGGCAATATGAAGTCACGGTTGGTGATGATTTGGGATAGTCTTTCGAGTACGATCGCACCGCGGGTACTGCTGCCAGCGATTGAACAATCGTACCACACGCTCGTCGAAGCGGGCGAGCTTGGCGCCGTCGGACCACTGATGGCACTTCTCTCGACCATGTTTAACGGCATGAAGTCGAGCAATTTTGCCGCCATTCGCAGCGAAGTAACGGACCTGTTCCTGACGGCCCTCCAGTTCCGGTGTTACAACTCATCCACGGACAAGTTTACGCTCGCAGCAATCGATGCGGCCGAAGCGCACGTTATCAAGTCGTTTGTCGTGTTGATACTGAAGCTGTCGGAGAGTACGTTCCGGCCCCTGTTTTACCAAGTGTTCGAATGGTCCATCCGCGAAACGTCCAGCAATGACCGTGCAATAACGTTCTTCAATTTGTGCTGCCACGTGGCGGAAGCGCTTAAGTCGCTGTTCGTGCTGTTTGCCAGCGATCTGATAGCGATTGCCGTCAAGCTGCTGAACGCTACCAATGCGGCCAAGGTCGACGGAACCGCCGAGGTGCAGGAGTTGCATTTCGCGGTGAAATCGAAAAACGTGACATTGCTCCGCTACGTACTGAAGACGCTGTACTGCATCGTGCTGTACGACAATCAGAACTTCATCAATGCGGTACGGTTCGATATGCTGCTCGGGCCGGTTACGGACCACCTGGAAAACGAGCTTATTATCAGCGAGCCAGAAGTTCGCACCCTGGTGATAGACGTCCTCGCCCAGATGGCAGTGGCGGTGATGGATGATTCGCTGTGGCGTCAGCTAAATTATCAGGTGCTGATGAAAACACGTAACAACGATGCACAAGTGAGGTAAGGATGCGGCTGATGAACGCTCGTCCACGTGACGGATGGTACGGTGAAGGGTGGTGAGGAATTAATAATTACCTCTGCTCTGTTGTCTTTTTCTTTCGCAGACTGTTCGCACTGGAGGCAGGCACAGAAATAGCGCGTAAGCTGGGCGAAAGTTACGCGCCACTGCTGCCGGAAACTATACCCTTCCTGGCGGAACTGATGGAAGACGATAATGAGGACGTTGAGAAAGCGGTGCACCATTCATGCCGTGAAATTGGCCGTGCCACTGGTGAAGATTTGCAGAAATACTTCTAAAAGTATATACGATACGTGTACTGTCGTTGCGTTAGTGACATTTTAGCGAATCGCAGTGAATGCGAACCGCGACCTATTTAAAGCGACTTGAAAGCGATTCGCTTTGTAATGTTGGAATGTCGGTAAGAATAAAGAATGGGTCGAATGAATAAATGAATCGGAGCGTTGATCTAGTCCATTGGATAAGGATGACGAATTAAAGGCCATTCCGTGCGTTCCGGGCGAAGTAGTAGCCGGCAATCAAGGTTAATAAATCCGAATCTCTTCCTTTGGTTGTGCGTCTATTAAGCTTTTTATTTTACATTCGATGTGCAACAGATGACTTAAATGGCGGGTCCACACACCCTCTTTTTGTGTGATGTGCGTGTAAAATTCGCTCAAATTTTAGTGGTGCCTCTATTGTCGTTCTACGTTGCTACCACCAAGGGCTTGCACCAGGGAGATGGGCTTGCCTGTCTCCATTTCAACCTGGCGCTAGAGAGAGCCATCCACGACTCGGAGGTGAAAACTTCGGGCACCATCTTCTATAAGTCAATCCAGATCCTGGCATACGCTGATGACATAGACATCATTGGTTTGAGGCTCTCCTATGTAGCAGAAGCTTATCAAAGGATCGAGCGTGCGGCACAGAACCTCGGGTTGGAGATTAACGAGGCGAAAACCAAAATGATGGTGGCACCACCAGCGGCCCTGCTAACAAACACTGATTTACGCAGGGGTGATGTACAGATAGGTGACCGCGCCTTCGAAGTCGCCCAAAACATCAGCTATCTGGCGTCAAAGTCGGCACCCATAACAAAATTGATGTTGAGTTACGTGCAAGGGTGCTGGCTGCCAACCGGTCATACTACAGCCTGAGGAAACTTCTCCACTCTAAATACCTGTCGCGACGGACGAAGCTGGGACTGTACAGAACTTTTATAGTCCCAGTACTCACATGCGCCTCAGAGACATGGACTCTGTCCAAGACTGACGAAGCCCACTTAACTGCGTTCGAGAGGAAGATGCTCAGAAGGATTTTTGACCCCGTATGTGTGGAAGGACAATGTAGGAGCCGCTACAATGACGAGCTCTACGAACTGTACGATGATCTCACCATTGTGCAGCGCATTAGACTCGCCAGGCTCAGGTGGGCTGGTCACGTCATGAGAATGACACCCAGCACATAAAGTCCTTTTAGGCCGTCCACACGGACAGAGGAGGCGTGGTAGGCCCAAATTGAGATGGAGTGATGGCGTTGATGCGTCCGCCAGAACGGCCGGGATAACGGATTGGCAGACGACGGCGCTAAACCGTGAACGATATCGAGGATTGTTGTAGCAGTCCAAGACCGCAAAGCGGTTGTAGCGCCTGATAAGTAAGTCTATTGTCGTTCAACACAGTTACTTTTTTACTACTAAATCTTAGCGACTTAACTCACCCGTAGTGGGATAGTAAGTCGTGCGTACGAAAGAACAGTCCGTAGGAGCTTTGCAACCGGGCCCTTCGCATTTGATCTATCCTTGGGGAAGCTTTTGTTACGCAGGAGAGCCTCAAATCAATGAAGGCTTAGTCATTTCTACCTCCGAGTCATGGACGGGCACCTGAAGCGGCAGGTTGACCATAAGACAAGCAAGTCTTCAAAACAGGCTGTTGCACCTCGTCAATTCGTCTTGGAATCCTCTCTGATAATTTCCAACAATCTATTCGACGAAAGCGACATGTGAAATCTAGATGTTACCAAGATTCCAACCATTAGACATTGATGAGCCATCGCCATCTCACAGTAATAATTGGAAAATGAGCAAGTACAAATTAAAGCAGAGAAACTTTGACTAACAAGACATTTACAATACCACTACGATACGCTGAAATACGGCACACCGTCGCTTTTACCGAGGGTTTAGCATGGCGCCCACAAGTCAATTCCGATTGGATACAACCAACGGACCGCGTGTAAATTCACTCGGTACCAATGTTTTCGAACAATTACTGCCGTTGCCTTCTGACTAGACTGGATGGATGGTGTGCATCTTTTGCACCTTCAAACTTCCTCTGCGAGTAACGACTCACTCATGCTTTAATATGCACTGCAAAACGATTTTAGATAACAGCTATCAGTGATTCGTAAGCAGTGCGCTGTACGTACCACTTGCTTTGCCGTGTATAATAAAACTCGTTAATCCATCCACAGCCTCCAGCTCCAGCTCCAGCCTTGTTGAGAGACTTGAGGAAGCTTCGTATATGCTCTTTCGTTTCTGGAGCACGCACCGTCTCTAGAAAAAAATTGCGTGTTGGTTAATCGTTTCCAGCCTGAGTGAGCGCTTACACATGTTCGTCTACGTGTATTAAAACGAAGCAAGCACCACACGGTGTATGCGACATGCCAGAGTGGTGTAGTGTGTAGTGTTTATTTGCTTTACGATAATACAACGTGCGCACAATTGTTCCACACCACGAAACGATCCCTCACGCAAACGGTGGAAGATGTTGACGTCAAGAGTGCGGGACCTGGGGATAGGATAGTGTCAGGGATGATGGGGCGAAACCACTCCAAGAGACATAGCATGATGCGTGTAAATATTGACAAGGTTTAGAAATTTGACTACTAATCTTCTCCCGAGTCCGTGTCCAGTGTCAACGTGCCGTCGTGGTCTGGTGTTGGTGTGGAAGCTGCAGCACCCGTACAGGTGGTGGACAGGATTGAGTGTGTATCATTTAAGCGGTTTAGTCATGCTTTAGTGTTCGACCGGGACGAATTGTTGCGTCTGGTGAAGCGGAATGTGGCCAGATTCTTGTTTGCGTGTGATTTTGATAAGCGCCTGCTTGTTTGTGTAAACTCATTTAAGTATAAAGTTAAAAAAGGTGCAAAATTATCCGATAAGCAGGTTCCGGTGGATGTGGAGTGATTCAGTTTATCCACTATTAGTGTCGATAGGGTTAAGCGCTGCTAGAGTCTTAAGTTTAGTGGTCCAGGTCGCGAAAGTGATACCCCAGTCTAGCTAAAGTTTAGTGTTATTTAAGGAATATTCTGTTACAGCCTTGTGGGCTCTTTGTGATTTCTCGAAAGGATGCTAAAGTTATGGTCAGCCTGTGTGTTTCGGTTTGTTTGTTTGTCGGAGATATAAATTTTTTGTTGGTCCTCCTCCCAACGTATACAGTGTACGGCCATTGTGCCGGGGCCAGGAGAGCCATTAAAAATAGATTAATATTTCCGACAGTCCAAGTAACACAATAAAACACACTATCAACGTTGGTTCTAGTTTGGCACACCAGAAGGGACAAAACTAATATATTTCCGCCGGCAAGCCGAATCTTCCCGGGGGTTCGCCCATTTCGCGATCTATCTTTCTCACCTGCTCACCAATGGGAGAGAGAGTGTGGCACAGGGTCTTAAAGTTGAGTGGACGAGAAGAACCATTCGTCCTGACCAGCACTGGCCTTGTGGTTATTTGTGTGTGCGTGTGTGTGTGTTAGTGGGATTTTTTCTCCCTTGCTTTATTAGCACTGTGTAGTGTTTTGTATTAGCCTCGAAAAGTGTGCGGTGGAGAAACTGCGTAGTGGTCGGTCGGTTCGGTCACTTGCAGTCATTACTTATGCGGTTCTGATATTTAAATATTTATTACTGTTTAGCAATTTATGGTCCGTAAATAACCCTACACCGTTGGGTGTGTAACGTGGAACCAAGCGAGTGTAATAGTACAGTGTGATGCAAATTTTAGTTGCGTGGTGTAATATTTTTTTTATTGTTAGATTAACGAATGAATATTTATACTGTAACAAAAATTTATTACACTCTGTGCAAAAGAAAAAGAAATTTTATTCAACTATTAGGTACATTCAACCAACTTAAAAAAAATATTATGCTAGAATATCTCTGGAGAGAAACAAGCGTTACTCACTGTAAATCGTATCACTGTTCGTAAGGATGCTGCAAGAAGGATAGGGAAGGACACTATCGACGAGGACTCTGAGTCTGCAGAATTTGATCCTTATCTCCGAAAGTCCTTTCTTGCTGTCTTCCGATTACACAGGACCACGTGCTGAAGTGTGTGTATCTCCCCGCACTTCTTTAAATGTGAACGCTGTTTGACCCTTGGTCACATGTAGTGTTGTGTGAAGTGTGTTACTTGGTGGAAGTTCCTCACTGACGTGGATTGTGATTGTGCATGCAAGTTCCTTACGCTAATCTGTTCACGCAGAAACCCTCAAAGCGTTCCCCCAACTAAGAAGCCAGCATGGACAAGGACCAGCAAAAACAACCGTTGGTTATGTAAGTTGCATGCTTCGCTTCTCCACCATTTGACCCGCGTTGTGGGGTATTTGAATAGTTGTAAATAAATAAATTTTAATTAACAGTCCACAGTTCTAGCAGCGGTGGCCACACACACACACACATAAAGAGTTAAAAGCGTCGTGGTCCGTGCGTACGGCTCGGAAGCGGAAATTTGGCTTCAGAATACGCGAACCGCGACAGCGTTTTAGGTGGGGTAGGTCCACGCTCCGCGGACAGCAGCTTTCAATCGATTTGCTCCACGTGGTTCGGAAAAGTCGCAGGTAGTGGAAGGTTTTGCAGATTTTGATCGGGTCGGACAAAGTTTTCGGCGAACCGACGCTGGTGAAGGTTTTCGCCGAATGGCTGAAGTTGCGAAAATTGTTTCCGTTTTGCCGCACTACGATTCGCACAGCAACCGATGGTCGGCATCCGCGCCGGTGATTGATTTTCATTAAAGTGAAGCTTGCGGGACTGCTGGGTTTTTGGGGGACCAGTGCCGTAGGCCGAGTGAAATCTTGTAGCTAATGTGTGGTGGTGGTGGTGGTGGTTGGTCGAGGAATTTGAACGGTCCGATTTCGGACTTAGCGTTTATGATTCGATTTTACCGCTTGCGCCCGAAATGCTTTCGCTAATGGGTTTTGTAGATCACTGTAAATCGAGCGAACTGGCCGGGAAGTTATGTTACAGATACTTTTTGTGTGTAGCTTTGGGGGGGGGGGGGGGGGGGGGGGTAAGGATGTAGCATTATAAATAGAAATTCCTTGAAATTTTCACGACGGCACTGGGAATGCATGCAGAGGGGAACATGTGGCTCGGTGCCCTGCGGTGCGAAAAAGTATATTGCATCGAACGAAGGATATACGGACGCCCAAATAATTACAATTACAGTTCGTCGAAATAAAAGAAGAAATATGGAAGAATTCTTGCACTAGTAACTTAGTCCAGATCCTTATCCAGAAAAAGGGGGCAAAAGTTTTTTTGGAACATTCGTTCGAAAATTAATTCCTGAGAATTGTAGAAACGAGACGACCTGTTAGGTCGAGCCTCTTGGAAATGAAAAATTTGTACAGGACTTTCTGATTGTTGTCATAGAAAATTTGCTTTTAATGTGTGTTCTGTACCGCTGGCCATGCGATATTCATTTGAATAGTCACTACTATTTTTGGAGCATCTTTAAGAGTATTTAAAAAAGTATTTTTATGTACTATACACCATCAAACGTCACGCAACAAGCATTAAAGCAATGGAACAGGTAAATCTTTAAATCAATGAAGACATCCACCGCGAGACGTGATTGGAAGTGAAAAGCGACCCCAAACTACCTGGTCGTGTGTGCGCTGCATTCGCTCCGACTGGACCCTTATCAAGAGATAATTGATTAATCAAACATTCTTGACGGAACGGCCGGACGGAGAAAGCAATCACTTTAAAAGTCAGCCATCGTTACTACGCGTGTGAACATCGCTGTAAACGCGGGCAGAACAGACAAACAAACCGAAACGCATCCTCGTCCGTAACGATACGAAACAGAAACGGAACGTTGGAATCTGTACAGCCAATCGGTCAATCACATTTTCAAACCCCGGATCCATGCCGTTGGTCGGGACCAGAAAACACCTGAAAACAGTCCACCGAACGATGGTTAGTCGGTCTTCCAGCAGCTTAAAGACTTCGGGTACTGATGTGCTAGAACGGCTGTCGGTTAAATGGTTGTAAGAGCGTTCGGTTGGTCCAACATAGCGGTATATGCTCATCATGCGATTATTGAATTCTTGAGGCGTTCTTGTAAGGCTTAAACTATTTTTACCATAACGAAACAAGTGTGACCTCGACCAACGATAGCCATATGCAGTGCGTCTTTTGGATTCAAACGTTGATTAATGACTAGTGAAGTAAAATGGTAGATATGGTACTTGGATCTAGCACATATCCTAACTATGATGAGGTAAAAGCGAATTATGTACCACCATTATCGTTTCAATATTGTCCGGAATCAAGAAAACAGTCGTTGTGTTCAACTGCATACCGACTCGGAAGTGGAACATCATTCCGGCAATCTAAGAAACGATTGCAGGCAGTAATAGCAGAAGGGAGGGCGGGGCACTAGTGCACATGGCAAAAGGTACCCATTTTCCCAGGCTGTATCGGCTCCAGTCGGAAAAGACATCCATCCAATTCGCCCACTAGCGCGCGTTCGTCCTTTGCACAAGTAGTGTACGGGTACCGAATCAACAAAACCGTATCCTATCTTTCGCTCCTGACTCTCGTCCGATCCAGTCGAAACGACCTTGGAACGGAAGGCAAACCGGGCAAAGGCAAAGCATTAATTACTGCAAACTGCAGAGCGATGGTAGTGAATCGGAGAAAATCCAAACACTTCAACACTGTCGATGCGCGTGCTGTAATTATGCTGTAGAATAAAACCAAGCCAGCCGCCGAAAGCCTGGTGAAGGTGGAGTTGTTCCGACTGCGGCACTAATGCCGCAGCACTATCGAGTGCATACGCGGCAATGCACTCGAGCGCCCTCAAACACCTTGGCAAAAAGAAGAACGAAAACCCCCGGGCAGGAGGAAACACATTCCCCCCCCCCCCCACCGGGGGCCAGGAGTAAAAACCCCGTTCATCAAAAATGCTCTCAAAAGGAGGCTCACTGTGGCTGTGGTGACGGTGCGCCCGGTGGTAGTGGTGTTAGAAAACAAACGCAGAACTCGTAAATCTATCGACTGCGGTGCAACGCCCACTGGAGGCGTTTGTGTTAGATTTTTTTCCCTAGTTTTCCGAGTTTGTACAGCGATTTCGGAAAATAAAAAAAAGGAAAGCTGTGTGCGTTTTTTTTTTCTTTCGGTGCTGTACTTTTAGTTTGCTCATCAACTGCTTGCTTCGGGGCGGAGGTTCGGGTGTCTAGGTCTTGAAGCGATATGCGAACGGTATGCATAATCTACGTGGCTGACCTTGCAGAGCCGTTGTGTATGCTGCAGTGTTGAGATGTCGATTTTTTCGCTCTCTTCGCCTTCGCCAACCAGCAGCGGAGTTCACTATCAGCCGATGTTGGTACGATTAAATACAAAACCACTTTGAAAGCGCTACCAGTACCGGCAGCACTACTTCAAACACTACACACAACACCAAGAAGTCATTAGAAAGTTTGCTGTTCGTCGATGACCCGGACGTCCACGTGGCGTGGGAAGCGTTCCAGGCGCTTTCCCAGAACTACGACGGCATGGCAGTACGCACGGTCGCAACCACGACAGGCTTCAAACTTTGCTGACCACAAGCTAGGCAAATAGACAATAGAGGCGAAGCGATGCCCAAAGTCACTCCGCACAGTCGCACCACATAAATCACGCTCGCCAAACACGCTGCCACCACCGCCCGGTACGAGTCGTCAGCCCGTCATCGAGACACTCGCCACTCCCGTCTTCGTCGTACTGCATTGGAGCATTAAAACTTATTGAACTGGCCGGGGCTATATCGAAGGCTGCGTCAAACATTTCCGACAACCACACCGCACACACACACACACCGGTATGGTATTAATTAAAGTTGTGAACTATGTTCTGCGACAGGGCAACTTGGGGTCTACCGCATCACGCGCCTCGGTATCTTTGGTGGGTACGGTGGCTTGTAGAACGCAAGTTAGTATGGCTGCACCGCGCGGTACAAGATGGATGGCCCGGACTTAAAGGACGTGGTGGGTGAAGTGGTGAAGCATTTTCACTTTAATTAGAGGAAAGTTTGAGCATAAAGCATCGATCGGAAAATTCTTGATTCGCTGTGATGAAACATGCATAAATTGTTTGTCGAAGATCTAGTCGATTGTTTTCAGGAGTTGTCTTGTTGTAGCGTTTTTTTTTTTATTGTGCGCTATTATCTGTATGGGGTCCTTTTTCAGTGACAAAAACACAAAGGAAAACCAAACTCTAGTATCACAGGAGACAAAGGACATGCAGCGTTACATACCCTTTTCTTTCGGTAGATCGAATAACAATATTCGCCCAACAATGTCCCGCCACATAAGCTAGCATGTTTTCGTCGTTTTGGCACATGTTACACATACGGGCATGATAATATTATTTAATTTAAGAAGGAAAAAACCCGCTTTGTACACTTTAGCGCTTGGAGCGCCATTTCACCAAAATAAAAACAATACGAATAATGTACATTTGCTCCCTAAGGCGGAACACGTCCTTTCAATGGTTTACGACAGTTTCGTGTATCCATTAAGTTCCAGGGCTCGGTCGGTTCCGCAACGAGTGCAAGCAAAACCGACCCCGGCGAGCATGCTGTTTCGTGTCGTGCCGGTAGAAAGTTGTTTCGCCGCGCACTTCATGCACCAAAAGTGGCAGAGTGCAGTGCTGCCGCGCGAAGTGCATCAGTAGTTTCGAGCGATTCCGGTCTCCACGGGGGAAAAGCGAGAACTCGTTTCAGTCGTTCACATTCGATGTATCGATAGAACGGACGTACGTTGTGCAACGGTTCCTGTTTCGGGCTGACTGCTGCTTCCTTCGCACGGGGCACATTTCGGAGGTTCTGCGGTCGGTGCCGTAGCGACCCAACAGGCAACAAATTGTACTTACACTTACTTCCATGGAACTAATTCCGAAGTGTTCCCTTTTGACTCGGAGCAAAATCAACTTTGCTGCATCTGGGGCGCTTCTGGGCTGTTGGGATACTGTCTGCCTGCCAGTCTGCCTGCCTGCCCAGCAAAAACCCTGCGCCCCTGGGCACCGGGTGCTCAAATTTCCCTCTGCTCCCGTGCACAAACTCCCCAAGTAATGTAATGAGTAAATGAAAATGAAACTTTCTCCATCCGTTCTTCGGTTTCGCTTTCTTCCCGAAACCGCTGCGGTTCACACTTGGGAACAAAAGGCTCTCGCGCCGGGATCGGAATGGAGGCCTAGGGGTTCTGGCGGCGAAAGGCGGAAAATGCCAACCGAATGCAACGGATCTTTCAGCTTCCGGTTTCGTTTATCCAACGTTTACCGCTGCGGACGGTTGGTTTTCAGGTTTTTTGGTCGAACTGTCAGCGTGTCTGGCACTGCACAGCGAGGCGCACACTGGGTCAGAGAAGGAAGCCCTTTTTAGGGCGACGTCAAGGAGATCTGATATCACAGATACGCGGCAGCAGATTGCCGTTGCCGAAAGCTGAACCGTGGCCGAAGTTTGCAAAGTTATTTTTAATTTAGGACAAACGCAGCACGAAACATGACAGCGCGCTGGGTATGGCAGGTTGTCGCTTTTTTTTTGCAGCTGTTGGTTTGTTTCGTTTCTGACCGACCTGGCCTGATAAGGGGGTTTTGCTGCTGCTTCGAAAAGTCTCACGGGATCACAGGATGGATCAAAAGTTTCGCGAACGTCGCTAGCTGGCTAACGTCGGTTGTTACTTGCTCGAGTGGAGTACTCGGGGGGAAGGCTTTTTTGACAAGATCCTCCGAAACAACTCCGGTGTGGTCCGGTGGTCAAAGGGGTTATCGCGTGAGTTTCGGTACCTCGGCAAGCAGTTCGATCTACACGGCGACTACCGTGTCCATGTGACGGATCGGGCACCGGGAAGTTGTTGACTAATGGTGGGCTGCTCCGGTGGGTGGGAAGTGTTTGTTCTAGCAAACTTTTCCTTCGAACACAAGGTTCACGCGATTTAGGGCCGGGATTAGGGTTATGTGCTTCAGAACTACCGGGAAAGTGTGTACCAAGATAGCGATAATGATGATAATTGTTTTCGTTTTTGTGGAAAGCGTGTGGTCGTCATCATTATTGGACCGATTATCGAAAAACAATTAGGAAAAGGAATTAGGAAAGGAACTGAAGTACGAGCATAGGCATGATTAAAATGGAGCATAACTCAAAGGGTAGTGCTTTGATTTTCAATTTGCGGGTATGAATCATCAAAATGTTCATTTCTTCTCACGGTTTTTGGAGAAGAAGTTGAATGGTTTGATCCATTTTTGGAAAACTTTCCAGTTGGAGTAGTACAGTTACAGGGAGAACTAGTCTGTGTTGAAATGGTTGGTCATTGCTGAAGCACCAATGTTTCGGTGTCGAATCGTCTGAAATTTTTTATTTTCCCTGAAGAGTTGTTGAGAGGATGCCACAGTTTCCTGACGATCTTGGAAATGTTCCTTTTCATTTGGAACAGAGTGTAGAAATGGGTTGGAGCTTGCTAGTTTATCCAAAAAACATTCATATAAAAGTTCAAAGTAAGTCTGCAAATTTGTCATAATTTTTGTTTAAAGTACGTATACATTGTAGCAACTGAAGTGGATTTTCTATTCTACACCACAGTGCATTCTTTTTGATGTCCAACCATTTTTTTCCTAGAGAAACTGCAACACCAATAACGAATTTGAGCCGTCCAACGGTTGAGTGGCATCTTAAACAATGTAAATGTAAACTATTTGTTCGCAGTAACAAATCGAACCATTGCTCACTACGCTGTAAACATTCTTCTCACGTCACCATCACTAACCAGGACACCGTCACTGCCCTGTCTGGACACAGTTTGCCCGAACGCTTCCAGACAACGCAACGCAATTCTCTATCTGTTCCTGACTCTTTGCATCGTCTCTGCAGCTACTGCTGCGGTGTAACGAAAGTGTCGGGGTAATCTGCTTTAGTCCACGGTTTACACTGCGTTACAACAAATTGATTACATTTTCATAAATTTGCTTACCAAGCAAACTGCTTTGTCCGGCTACTTGGAGATGCCGTAGCAGCGAAGGGGCTTTTGTCCATTTCTTTCGCTCCGATGTCTATTTCTTGGCGATTGTTCATTCGGACACTGTTCGATGGATCATTTCACCATAAACCTGAACCTCTGAAGGATATAGTTTGATCGTCTGGTTTTTTTTGTTCCGCTTCCTCTTATTTTCCCAATAACTGCTCCAAGTTTTTCCGTCGCTGTCAAACGTGTTACCGATGGTGAATCTTTGCGTTCCCGGGAGAGCCATCCTTACCTTCCCATCATACTAAAAGGTTTATAGTTTTTGAAGAGGTTTCGCTGTCCCCTATTTGCATCACCGTCATGCGTTGGCACGGTGTGAATCTTTTGGTTGGCCATGCCGTACCACGAATCCACTTACGGTCCGGTCCGCGACCATCCGAGACCCGGTACACGTGACGCTTCGATGCGTTTCGGTGTGAATCCTAGTGAGAAAAGGGACAACGTGTGGGTTACTATTTTACGAGATTACGTAAACATTAGCATAAAACGTGAGCATCTGCAAATGTTTCTATTCATCTGTAAGTGTGCCTGGCTGGGCCGGGTACGGTGATGCACAGAAAATTTGTCTATTTCTAAAATGGGCAGGGGGGATAATCGCCAAAGTGGATTTCTTCACGATAAGCACAATCCAAACTTGCTGAACTAATTACATATTTTATGCAAAGCATGTTAATTTTCATTTAGTTTTCTTTTACCTTTTTACCAGATGAATATTCTTAAAATCTATCAACTTCCAAAACCTTGTCCACAAATTGCAAGAAGATCAGTGTATCTCGCTCACCATTTGCCCATCAACCAGCGGCAGCCGGTTTTACTGAAGTAAGTTGAACGAGCGCACGGACTTCACGCTTATGACCCATTGGAGGGTATAAAATTCGGATAATCCTAAACAAATGCTAATAAGACTGTGGGTCAAACACTGGACCGATGCACAGCATCCTCTGCCACCTGAAGTACCGGAGCGGCGTGAAGCGCTAGTTGTGTTGAACCGAAAGACTGGCGTTTCTTCTTCTTTTTGTTCGGCCCCATTCTGTTCATATGCTTCGGCAAAGGTACTCGTAGCAGCAGATCAGGCAGAGAGAAAACCCTTTTCCAAGGCGAATCATTTGAAAGCCATTTCCAAACGGCTCCCAGGAGGGCTCGTTGATGTTTTACATTCACACTGATTATGGAGGGTTCGGTATTTTACCCAGCTATGTATATTGCTTCGGGTCCTGCTGATTATGGGCGGCAGGAGCTTGCCGATGCCCGGCTACCCTTTGGAGGGCTGTAATTTGTAAGCGCACTCGACACTTGAATGGAGCGCTCGCACTGCGTTCGGGCATCATTACACTGATGGGATTGACTCATAACCTCATTACGGGAGCATTAGATTTCATCTAACGCTGGTGTATCTATGAGCTGGGTGGCCGAACGAGCATTTGAAGAAGAAGAAAAGTGAGCAGCAGCTATTCAGACGGTCATCTTTTTCGGCAGCGATATGTGATGCCTCGAGCCAGCGTGGGTGTAATGGTTATTTGATGCCTTACAGATGTTGAAATAGTTCATGAAAGTTGAAAGAAATTCGAAACTTACTAAAAGATTTCCTAAATATGGTCTAATTTATCCCAAAACTATATGCCACGAGATACGATACGAGATATGCCACAATACGGCATCAGTCCGTAATAATTAATAAATAAATATATGCCACGAGAATGATTTAGAAAAAGTCCCACGTTTGAGATTGGACGAACAATCTCTATTGATCGCTGCTTTGAGGAGTTGGTTGTCTATCGACGATGTGTTCACCGCCAGCAAGCTCTTGTTTATGAGCTCCTTTAGTTAATAATTTCGGGTTGTTATCCATTGGATAGAGTTAGACGTCTTGGACTAGGAATTTGGATCAACGGTGGCTCCTACGTGATTTGTCTCTACCCCATTTTCATTGGGCGAACGGTCTGACACCTGATCCTACGGTAAGTAGGTCTTTTGCATCAACCAGTGGTGCATTTTACGAAACAAAATTGAGATTTACAAAAACTATTGGCTGACCCGTAGTTGACCCAATTATCTAGAAGATAGAGAATGTTATGAATATTGCTATCAAAATACATAGCTTAAAGACGACATCGACTTAATCGGAAAGAACAATGAACATACGCGTTCCCGCGTACTCAAAGCTTTCCAATATTTTAAAATGATTTATTGCATTCAATGTGATTAAAATTATCGTTTGTTTAAATGAAAAAACCAATAAGCGCAACCCGAATCAATACAAAACAAATTGATATCAACAGGGTTGACAGCTCGACAGCTTCTCAATCGAACCCCTGTTCGCAAAAGTGTCATTCGCGGCAAACTGTTCCAGCTTGATAAGTCAAGCGTTCCAAACCCACCGATAGGAGAAAATGCAGCACATTACGTTCGGTTCGCTTGTACGGTAGGGTACCCGCATCGGTTGTGAATGCGTGTTGCAGTTCATCAAAATTCAAACGATTGTTGAATTTGGTAATTGGATTTATTTGATTTCTTTTGCCGAAGTTTTGTGCCGATTGCACCGGTGCTCATTAATGTTTTAAAATGATTTATGAGACACATACCATCATTGCGAAGTCCTGCCCTTTTGCTCGCGGCCCGATTTTGCTGGCCTACGGTTCAGCCGTTGCTGCCGGCACTGGGAAACAGTGGGGACGAACGAATGCACGAAATTAAAACTGAAAATGTCCGTTGTCATCAGCATCGGTGGATGGAATAATCAAAAGTAGAAAATAAAAATGTCCATCGTGCTCACCCGTGTGCTGCCTGGCGCAATGGCCTCGCTGCCCGAAGCTGCATGCCGAGCGAAGTGTACTGGAATACCATTAGCAGTGGCACCATTTTTACATTCATTCATTTATTACCACAGCTGTGGCCAGTTTGTGCGGATCCGCTGCCAAAGTCATTTCATTAAAAAGAAACGTCTCGATCGTGCATCGGCCGCAGCCGCCCCGGTAGTGCAAAAGGGATTTTTTCCGAGTTCCGCGTTGTCATGGCCCGGCCACGAATAGCGCCTGGCGAGAAACTTATGGCCACTGCAGTAAATTACTGTCCATCCGACCACCGTCCGGAATGGTGTACGGGATCGTTTGTCGAATGTATGCCAAACTGCATTCATTACATTTCCGGCAGAGCCCAGAGCATCCATTCCCGGCGGATGGGGACGGTGTGTGTGTGTGTATCAGGGCAAGCTTCATTCGGTGGGCCATGCATGCATAGTAGTGCGGGAACAACATAATTTCCCAACCCGGTAGCACTCAAATCCATCGGTAGTGCCAAGGCAATGTGTAGAGAGAGAGAGAAAAGAGACAGGGAACCAGGGAACGAGCAAGGCAACTCCAATCGGGCATGCATCCTCTCTCTCTCACGGGCCATGATCACGCGGACCAAGATGAAGTCGGGTTTTTGAAGGAACCGTTGGCAGGTTTCGTTCGTTCGGGATGCAGAGGGTGCGCAAAATCAAGCAAGCAAAAAAAGGAAAAGAAAGACGGGCCCAAAATTTACGATCGGCCTCTGTAGCGAGCCGTTTGCGATGAAATAGTTTCAATTTTTTTGGGGGGAAAAAACCCCTTTTTCTAATCCATTTTTGGCAAGCATTCCGGCAACTGTGCGGTGCAAGCGCACATTCCTGCTGCTAAAATGTTTCTACTTTGAAAATATTGAAGGGGTTTTCGTAAATTTCATTCGAGACAAAATTCTGGTACAAACCCAAAAAAGGAAAGGAAAAGCTGGCAAAATTTTTACAACACTAAAGAACAATCAGCAGAATTGCAATGTGCGCGCTAGAGAGTGCACCGAATGCACTTAAAATAAATAAACGCTGATCCGTACCAATTTGGCTCACGCTTATGCAGCATATTTTCACTCCGATTATGATTTTTTGTTTATCTGTTTGTTTTTACTTCGGCGTTGTTAGTTGTTTTTTTTCGTGCAGTTGTTCAAACTTTTTCCATCCGGGATTGTTTTGCTGCTGTGCGTACGCAGTGAAAATGAAATCCGGGAGCCGGGCTTGCCTTTTTCTGCACTGCACCCTGTGAAGTGTAAAAGTGAACGTCTTAAACAACGGCAACGAAGTAAGGCCAACCAGCTTCATCTTTCAATTTATAACCGTGGCATGTTTGACTTCACGTCTTGGCCGCCTGCCTGTACGCCAGTTATTGCAGCGGTGCCGAGCTTCCTGCAAAGGAAGCAGGAAGGCGGGTGTTTCTTTTTTGTTTGATTTTAATTCGCTAGATTTCCTTCGCTTTTCCCGTTCGCAAGCATCGGCGCCATTGTCGCATCGCCATAACTAACGGCGGCTGATTCTCTCTCTCTTCTCCCATTTTCTGTACTTGCAGCGAATACCGGAAAAACTATGGGACGTCTGCCAGTTCGCAACCGTTCCTGCCGGCGGCTTCCCAGTCGGCCAGCCCATCGGAGCAACCGGGTCCTCAGCGGTCCATCATCTATTGCGTGCACGGACAGCTGGCCGATTCCTGCTGTGAGCTGCCAAACGAGCTCAGCATCAGAAAGATTGACTGTAAGGAGTTGACTGTTAACCTCGGTTGGTTCGGTATTAGCTTTTGTATGTGTGTGCGCTTGTGCTGCTTGATATCTTGCTGTAGTTATGCTACTTACGATTGTGTTCATTCTTTTAGCCAACCGTGCCGTTTGCTGATGCAATGCGGATTCGCAAAACGGTGCGAAAGACTTTTGAGGGAAAATGATGTGAAACTTCCGTTTGGAAAGCACAAAACAAAAAGTTGAAGAAGAAAAAAGACAAGATTTTGCTGATAACAAAGTTTTGTTTTGTGTGCGTGTGAGTGGGAAACATTTCCCGATGAAAATTTCTAGCAAAAATTCATGACATAGCTTTGTGCGAATGAACAAAGCACAAAAGGCCAGACAGGTTCCCAATTCTTTTTCTCGCCTTTAGAGGCTAATGGCGAATGAATCGAAAGCTGACGAGAGCAATGAGTTTGGTTTGTGCAGGTGGGGACTGCTCAAAATGTGACCTTTCATTCGGTGGATGGAATGCTGGTAGTAAAATGCGTCTAAATGTATTTCATTCTTAAACGCTCGGTAATTGAATTTTCATCGTCCAGTCTCACTCTCTCTCTCTCTCTTTGCCTTGTTCTCTTGCAATAATGGCCGGTTTTGTTGGTATTTGCCTTTGGAATGATTTTGCAGCGTCGGTGCGTCCGTGCGACCTTTGTTTCATGATTTCCCCCCTAATCCATCCATCCATTTTCTTTTCTTTGGCTTGGCTTGGCGAAAGGCCACAATCGTTCGGCCTCGCTCCGGACGAAGTGTGAATGAAAGACGGATTCTGTTTTCCGTAAGCTATTGAGTGGACAGTTATTGTTAGCAGTCAAAGCGGCAGCATTAGAGGACGTGGTGATGATGGGAGATGTCACAGGGGATGGGCAAACAGGCAAACCCATCGGTCGAGTTTTGTCATCGCACTATTATTATTATTCCTTTCTTGGGCCGTACGGTGATGCTTGCTGGGCAAATGGCCGTGCACCACGGCACAGAGCTGGAGCCCGATTAATGGGCAAAATTGGTTTTACTTCGAACGAGCACTACAAACCGAGCCGAGTCCGACTGATGACCGGTTGCAAATATTTACAAAACACACTGTTTGTCAGTCTCAGACCATTTTCGCCCAGCAGATGCTTTTTCGATTTAGTCAAGCGTCCACTTGTCGGACCGAGTTTTGCTCATCATCCGGGGGCCCACATTATGATGCATGAGTGGTTTATTAGTTCTCCGGGGCTATGCTAAGCTATGATTAATCTTTCACGCTGACTTGCCCAATCATCTTGCTCATTGCTCGTGCTGGGCAGATCACTTGATGGCTTTGGAGATCCTTGAGCCGACGGTTTTGTAAGCACATAATCCATGCATAATCTTTTCCAACGGTTAGACACTGGTAGTTTACGCAATGTTGCATGTAGCGTGCAGACGTGATTGGAAGATGCTGCAACCGACGGGATCGTTGCAGGGGTTTATCGGCAATGGATACAGCGTCTTACCGTACCGAAGGTATTGGCTGCGATTTTCTGCAAAATGCAAAACTTCTTGCGGTTTTATGGGCACGCAGGCCCCCGGTGCGGGAAGACTCCAGTGTTGATTGGATTAAAGGCAAAAAGGTATTTAAGGCTTTAAGTGTGGCCCGCAAATGTCTAACGAAAAGTTTTCATTGTTTTCGGAACAGCTAGCCGTGTGTAAGTGGATTGATTTAAAGCCAAGACCTTGTGTTGTGCCGCTGCACAAAACACGAAACACAAGAGGGCAAAACACTTTCCGCAACTAAACTTTTGCTGACTCGACAACAATAGTGTTAATTTGCTTCTGGTTATCTTTGTGCCGCTTTTTCTCTCTAGAGCTGCATTCGAGAAAAAAGTGCAACAGAGCAAAAGTTGCTACCCGCTAGACAGTGTGTAGTTTTTTTCCTGTAGCTGAGCTGTTTTTTTGGCGTATCCTCTCGAAATGGAAACGGAGGAATCTGAAAATCGTTGCTTACCACTCGTCAAATCCTTTTCCCGGCTAACCAAGACTGACGGGTACGATAGATGGCGATGAAGACGACGACGACGACGACGACGGTGCTTTCCTTCAAGCCAATGTTGTTGAAATGTACCGAGGAAAAAAAGCAGTTATTTGCCTTAAGAAGAGATTTCGAACGACATAGCGCTTGAACGAAATCGGACTGGTGGAAAAAAAATGAATGCATCCAAAAGGAAAACCCTATAGCGGAACAAAAAAAAAGGCCAACGAAACGCCAGACCCAAAAAAAACGGAATCGGTTCGGAAAATCGCTACCGTAAGACGATCGGAAAAGTATTTTCCATCACAGAGCGTGACATGAAGCAAAAGTTGGATAACGCGGGAGTTGAGAAAATCACAGCAACGACAAACGGTTCGGGTGGACAGCAAGCAGTACCCACCCCTGCCCAGACTGGGGCTGGCAGATTGGGCACCGAGGGCAAAATGGTAGCAAGTGCAGGAAAATGTAGAAACCGATCGAGAGACTCTGTGATTGAAGTTTTGGATTGCGGTTAAATGTGCACTTTTGTGTGGTGAAAGAATGGAATTTTTGTGTCTAGTTTCTGGGGGACAGGGAAGATTGTGGAGGATATCGCCCAGGATTCCGGCACTAGCACAGTACACGCTTGGGGAAAATTAAATTTGAAATCCTAGGGTGTTTTTTGTTGTTGTTGTTGTTGCTATGAGAATGCTTTAGTTTTATACAATGGTCTAGTTTTAATTACGGTATAGGAGAGAAGTAGTTTTTAGTTAAAGCAATGATTAAATTTTATGGTTGGCAGTTAAGCTCTTTAGTGAAATTGAAATTGAATCGATTGTTTTTGTGGTGAGTTTGATAAACTTCCTTAAAAATTTCTCTTGTTAGACAATGTCTATCTAATTAAATTATTTACTGAAAAGTCTTATTCAAAAATAGAAAATTTCAAAGGTAGCAGCTAATTGGGGTCTGTGATGACTTCAGCCGGAAGCCTTCTTTGGAGACTAAATTGCTCACAGGTCCAATCTAGTCTAGCAAACCAGACGCCAATAGTCTAATATGAATTGATCTATGATGACCTAACCTGGCGCCCTATTTTGGAAGAGGTAACCCTGGACGCTGACTAGGTCCAAGCTGATCTTATCTATCGAGAATCGATTATAAATTTAAGGAACTATCTTTCATTCTAGTCGGTTTGACAAGTTATCATGATTATAACGCCCTGGTACTGTTATTAAAGGATTCGACCCAAAGTATTTCTGAACAACTTATATCACAATATACTTTAGGCAACTTGTTTTGTAGAATTCTTTCGTTTTTATTTTAAAAACTGTAGAAGGTTTTGAGTTGCGGCGGGGCGGTATTTGGAACTATTTAACAACCTCTTCAAACCTCTTAACAAATCGTTGTAAGAAATTCTCTTATTTTAATCAATTTCTTAGAACATCGATGGAATGTTGGACAGATGACGGCTAACACTGTCAGTTTTCATATTCAAGTTATCATAGGCGCCATTATTAAAACTGAGCTAAAAAGACAGAACAACGCGTACTTGAGCTAGCCACACAAGCCGCACTACAATTTCGCTTTCTACTAATGACTTTGCATCTAAACGGCACTAACATCCGTAATCGTAGCAATATGCATACTTGAGTAGTTTAACTTTGATTTATAATCCGTAGTAATTCACCTTGTCAAACACATGCACGTACATCTAATTGCTCACCCATCATTGCACAACCCCTGTCCGTGTCCCACCTTATCTCGACCGCTCTAAAACCCTTTCCCTCGTTTCAGCGCATTGTCACAAGCCACGGCAGGAAGGGATCGATAAGATAGCTCGGAAGAAGCTCATGCTGGCGAGTGTGCTTTGCGTCATTTTTATGATTGCTGAGATAATAGGTAGGTAGGAACCGGCTAATGTGGTTCGTTTTAAAGGACTTCCCCCGGTTGCTGTTTGCGCCGCGGAGGCCACAACACAGTCGTCGTCGGGAGTCTTTTACTCGCAAGAATGAACGTCGGACCTTCGGACGGAGAGAGAGAGACAGAGAGCGCGCGTCAGAGCCATGCAACAGCTCGGACCAACCAAGCCAAGCAGCCAAATCGACGCAGACGACGATGGTTTGTGTTCGACGGAAATGCTTTATTGTTTCCACTTGTTGGACGCAATTTCTGGCTTGCTCGGCTCGGTTCTTGTTCTGTCCGGGTCGGGGTCGTGCTCGAGACGCAAAGCGAAGGTTCAAATGCACTTCTTCCTGCTCGGCCCAGATTAACAGCAATCTGGCAAACTTCACCCGGCCTCGCCGACGGCATCCCCATGGCGGATTGCAACTCATTCGTTTCCATTTTCAGGTGGTATTTACTCAAACAGTCTCGCCATCGCGACAGATGCAGCCCATCTTATGGCGGACTTGGCCAGCTTTATGATATCCCTGCTGGCCCTCTGGATAGCGGCGCGACCCTCGACAAAGCGGTAGGTAGTGGGGGGTTGAAACGTTCACGGGAAGGCGAAAAATGTACGGCAAAACCGTGCAGTGTAACAGAAAAAGCCCCGAAGTGGTGGCTCTTGTATCAACCGGACAACGTAACCGGCACGGTCCAGCGGTTTCAAGGCTCGGGCAAAGATTGTCCGGGATGCGTTGGGGGGAAAACTTTTAATAACTTTCCATCCGCTGCCGCCTCGCCCCAGTTGGTGTTGCGCGTTGGTGGAAGCTGAGTTGTTGACGATGCGGACGGTTCCGACCGGATCAAAGTGAATAGGTTGAACATTATCCATGGATCCACCGGGCAGCAGCGGCGGAGTTTGGAGCACGATCTTGGGCAAGTGATAGATTTTTTGCATGGTTGATTTTGCCTTAGTGACCGAAACTCGTTGTAATATAATTAGGGTGAAGCAGTCTTCCCTTGGCCTTTTAGCAAAAGGGTGTAATAGCTACGATAAGGATCGTGAAGGTTGGTGTCGAGGTCGGGGGCGGCAGGTTTTTGCCTATCACGGCTGCGGGTAAGCAGTATCGGTAAGCAGCTTCCGGCGAATGCAACCAGCGAGAAGTTTTACATTTTCCGCACATCAAAGAGCGCACGCCGAGGAGAGATGCGTTTAACCCGCCCGGCAAGAGAACAGGGGGATCCAGGCAGACGGTCCTGCAGAAAGTTTATTGTCTATATAGGGGAAAACTTTGAAATTGAAATATGTTTTCGACCGAACTTAAACTCTATTGCCCGGGATTTTTTATGAGAGTTCAGCGTCTGAATCAGTTCATGAAAGCAGCTTTACGATGAGCGATTTTGGCGTTTAATGGGTTAGGAGCAATTTAAGAGCAATTTTACAGCAACCAGTGTATGTGTGTGTCTGAGAGTTGGAAACGCATTTTCTTTATCTTTTATAGGCTTTCTTTCGGCTGGTACCGAGCGGAAGTTATTGGTGCTTTAGTGTCGGTGTTAATGATTTGGGTGGTGACAGCCATCTTGTTTTACCTGGCAGTTCTGCGGACGATCAACAGAGACTTTGAGCTGGACGGTGAGGTAATGCTGATAACATCCGGTCTAGGAATATTGGTGAATGTGATGTAAGTATACTTGACTTCCGATGGTTTTTTTTTTTTTATTCGTAAAGAACGGCCTGGCCGTATTGCTGACTTCCGATGGTTATATCAGCTGAAAATGATCGATTTTTCTTAGCGTGATATGTTTGTTTTACCTAGTTAAGCTTGTTTGTTTCTCGTCTTAATATTTCGCCCTAAGACCAAGAAAAAATCTTTTCTGTGGTCGCCTTAGGAAGGCACCTTATTACACCGTGTTTATCCGTCATACAAAGTCAAAGTCCTCTTCATTGCGAGGGTCTATTTCGTGAGAGGACACTTCATTACGAAATATTTCGTAATTCATATGCGAAGTCCTGAGCATAGCTTAAGTCTTCCCCGTTTCCCATTGCTCAAGTGTGCTGCCGGTTGAGTTCTATGTTCATGCGTGGCCTCCTTCACCCTGGTTGCTTACTTGTCAGTTAAATGTAGGGCTCGATGCAGCTTCGACTGCGCCGTACCACACTCTTCCCATATTGCACTCATTAACAATTTCTTTTGTTCATCCATTCAAACATCATCAATCATACAAGAGTGGTGCAACACGTATGATAGTGAGAGATACAGAAGACAAGGTAATTGTTACAAGTAAACAACTGTATTCTTCATCTTTATTTACATAAGGAAGCACTATGATAGATAATTAACGGTTGGTAGAACGCCATAATCCGTCGCAAATCCGTGACAATCCACCCGGGTTTTCTAGGGTATCATATATCAATTTGCTGCTGCTTATCACATTAAATCATTTGCGGTATCGGAAACAGACACTCCGGTGTATCGTTGAGGGATTGAGTTTTGTTCCTCGCTTCCGTAAGGGGCTACAGTTGTGCCATTGAGTCTTTGCCCTATCGTAAGAATTTTATCACATTACGATCGTAGTGCAACAAAGTACTTCGCACTGGTGATACATTTCCTGGCAAACGGTCGCGTGAGCGGTGAGCAAGTTCGCAGCACAGTAGACAAGACCCGCGTAATCCCACGTTGCGTCAGTGTCATTTGATTGTGGCAGATAATCCTTCATTCGTAGAATTAATGGGTGGTATTATCCTCCATCTTAATCCAGCGCATTGGCGTTCCTTGGCCACGCCAGTACAATCAAGACTCGCTGGAGAAGCACTGCAAGTGGTTTCCCGCTGCAAAGAAAGACATTAGAAATAGTGCCGAAGAGGACAAGACGTCATCCCTGCACGCTAAAGCACTTGAGTTTGTGTTGCGCCCGAGGCGCAATAGCGTGCTAGCGTTGGCACGGGAAGCAGTAGTGGAATTTATTGGTTACCGACCGGTTTTTACACCGATTTTGCTGAATCACTTTCCACCGGACTATCTTACTCCGGCAGAGCTCGAGTTTTTCTTTCCAGCCAGTTAAGCTGCTTTCGAAAGGTATCCTTAATTCGTTAGCAACGGTCACCGAAGCCTGCCGGATAATTGAATTGGGGCGCTCGAGAGCGATTGAAACCCCACCGGAATTGGAATAGGTGCACATTGGATCTCTGACACGACCAAGAAAAGAGTAATTCCAACCGTTGGAATTCCTTAGTCACCGAGGTGAGTTATTGATTTCGTTTGGACGTTGCTTGCACGTGGAACTATCAGCCAAGGGTTTCAACAAGCACAAATCCACCCCTTGACAAGCAGGGGTGGGAGTCGTTAGCTGGCAAATATCATGTAAGCTTCTTAATGAGCTCAGTGGCTACGGTGGCAATGGTGAGCACTGCTCAATCCCTGTTTGGCACAGTGTGCGATAATCATGTCGCGAGGACGATAGGGATCGCCGTGTTTAAGATAAACCGTTTCTTTCTGCAGTTGTTTGCCATATTTCTACATCTAAATCCTTTGTGACGTAGCCGCCGCAGTCACCTTGAGGCGGTACCGTCTTGAATAAAGTCTTCTCCTGTTGATACGGCATGCAGGCACTGCAGTGAAGGAATCGCTTTTCCTCCGGTCGGTGCACGTGTTCCAGTGTAGTTTGCTTTGGACTTAATTCTTCGTAACGAGTTTCCACCAGTTTCACTAGACGAACAGAGTCGATGACGTTGATGGGATTTCTTGGCATTTTTTTTGTTTGTTTGTTTCGTTGCAGCATGGGCGCTACACTGCATAACCACGGTCACAGCCATGCGGGTGGTGGGCATCACGAGGAGGAAAACATCAACGTTCGGGCAGCATTCATCCATGTGCTGAGTGATTTCGTGCAGAGCCTGGGCGTATTTATAGCAGCGTTGGTGATTTATTTCAAGCCCGACTGGAACATCATTGATCCGATCTGCACGTTCGTGTTTTCGCTGCTGGTGCTCGCCACGACGATTGCCATCATGCGAGATGCAATTGTGGTAAGTGTAAAATAATCGTAAAAAATGTAAACAAATCTATTTTTATCTAGCATTGGAAATAGGTCAACGTTTTCCAGTTATTGCAATAGGTGCTTAGTTTTCATCAACGACCAGGCGCCTCCACCAGATTTTATTATACCAGGCGCCTCCATCTTATAAGGAGTTGGTTTTTCAAGCTTTTGAAACTTACTCAGTTTTTGTTTGAAGTAGGTTTTAATAAAAACAAACAAATTTTTTTCAAATAATAAGTTTTGTGTGATCTATAAAAAAAAATCTTTGAGATCGCCAGGTTTCTGGCAGGTCGATTTGCACAGATCAGGTGATAAAAATTAAAAATTAGAAAAAAATCATTTAAATCTAATAATTATAAATGATCCAAATACTTAAAAATATTAATAATATTTGCCAACAAAAATCAACCTAAATGTTTTTACATTACACTCTTCAGTTAATTTTGCCATTTTTGCTCATGGTTTTGATAGTTTTGTAATACTGACATAAATTTCATTTTCAAAAGTCACTGAAAAGTTGAAAAAAACATCAAAGCTAGATAGAAGCAAAAGTAATTACTTTATTTGTATGATTTTTTCTTTCCACCAATCATGATTGAATTGGGCCACGTTTGACAGAATTTGTGAGCCAATTCAATTGAGATTCAAATCGTTTGGAAAAGCTTCTTTTCGTTTTCACTTTCCGTGGATCGAGCCCCCACAAAACCCGGGATGTATTTCTTAATTTGTTCGTAACTTTTCGATCGGTGGTATATATTATATCAAGCGATTTTATCAATCGGCTAGTAAGCTCGCAGAATTGAGATCGAAGTCGAACATCGGTACACCCGCTTCGGCCCGTTCCAGCACCACAGTTTGACGGTATTTTACTTTAACTCGGTTCCAATCCAGTGTACGGTAGGCAGGAACATCCTAATGAATATTGTATTTCAATTTGAAACAGTTAAGCCACCATCTCGGTTTCCTACGCTTCCGTTCGAAGCTTCATAATTTTGCTTTAGCTTAGCACATCCTGTGCTGCTGCCGGTACCTGGCCGTCGCTTGGGCCACCACACCAGGAGAAAGGCTCAATAAAATGGGAACCGATTTAAGGTTGCACACTCACTTACCGATTTTATTTCCATTGCCAAGCCAACGCACTCTCGCCCAACACGGTTCACGGAATGATTACCAGCGAAAGGCGGAAGGCACACACACTCTTGCTCGTCCGTGGAACTTTTTCTTTCGCCAATTTTAGCGCTCGGCCCTAGTTATGTTTCTTTAGTGGCCTTCAGCGTCGGGAGGCATTTACCCTTGCATTGCCCGCTTCTACACGCGCGCACAACATTCGCGAAGGATTCTTTAACCACTTTCGGGAATCAGCACCACCCCGTGGCTCCATTCATGCAAGCCGTACCGGAAAACACTTCACACTTACTCACGCACTTTATTTGTCCCCGTTGCCGCCTCTGCCCCGCAAGCTCTCGTTTTGTGACGCGAGATACGTCGGCTGCGCTATTATCATAGCTTCTCTTATGCCTGATCTGTACCGTATTTTCCTTACCCCTCTATTTTCTGAAACAGGTTCTTATGGAGGGCACCCCGAAGTATCTCGATTACACCGAAGTTATGCAAACGTTTCTGCAAATTGAGGGCGTCGTAAGAGTACACAATCTGCGCATTTGGGCTCTCAGTATCAACAAGATAGCACTCGCTGCTCATTTAGCTGTCGGTAAGCAAAAAAAAAAACAACAACAACGTGGAAGAAGTGTGATCTTGTGTATGTAGTTCTGTTACTGGCTGTACTTTGTAGCATCTAGCGGAGGGAAAGGGGTTTTGTTATTGTACAGGTACTGGTTGAACCAAACTTCTCGAATCGGAAGAGGTAGCCAACAACGAAAAAAGGTGTATTGTTTATTTTTGTTTTGCAAAATTAGCTTACCAAATGCTGTTTACATAGTGGACGCTGGTGTCCTTAGTTAAATTTAAAATTGAAATAATTTATTTTATCTTTTTTTAATTTTGGTAGGTTCAAGTATTTTGAATTTTTGAAAATGGTTACAGATTAAACTTATTTTATAGGCAGTTATTAGAGGAATCAAAAAAACTTATAAAGCGCTAATATGTTTTTAAATGTTAATTTATGTTTTAAAGTTTTTTAAAAACACAAATCGAAAGACATTTTGCACAGTTAAATGAGTTATGAGTTATGAGACTTTTGTCGAAATAGTGAAAAAAATTGATGATTTTTTTTATAGTTTGAAAATAAAAATGTCGTACAAAATAATAAGACCACCTTATCGTACATTTTTTATCTAGCGATTTAAAATTGATTGGTACATTAACCGAAGTTGTGCGAAAATGAAGTAGATGAATTTATTAATTCTCTGGATTACAGTTATTTTATTAATGATCGAATGAACTTATCCTTGACTCAAGATTTCCTGTTTTTCTTCTGGAACTACGAACTCAAGAGCTTTTGTCGTACCATTCGTAAGATCAGGTATTCTAACTGGCTGTTTATCTAGTTCTTCGTAAGAAAGATAGGTCCTGGATGGATTTGATACCCGTTCCAGGGATGTGAAAACCGGCTCCGCTATCGGATCGCCGAGATCTTCGCGTAAATTTTACTAAATAAGTGAGATAAGTTGTTAACTATAGGCACCATGACTTCAATCTGAATTAAGTATAGAATAAGTTATTATTCTCTATCGGGCGGCCCGGTGATTGAAACGATAACTGCACCGGTCGTCACACGGCAGGACCGGGGTTCAAATTCTATCCCTAATTTTTAATCCTATGGACAAATTTTGAAAAAGGTTCCGCAGGTTTTATATTTTATTGCAGGGGTAGTTGTTATTATTGAGAGAAAGCTTTCCATTTTTTGTGAGGTAGTAAGTTTTAGAAAACTTTTTTCTAATATATATTTTCCTTGGAATTGATAATAGATAAACAATATCTCCTTCTTCTCAGCCTAGGTACACCATAGAGAGCTTGTGTTCATAAGCTTAATTTAATCTTACTTCATTTGCAGAGCCAAACACCAGCACCGAGCTGGTACTGAGGGAAGCCACACAAACGGTTCACGCTAAGTACAAATTTTTCGAAACAACGCTGCAGATAGAAGAGTTTCAACCAGATATGGAAGATTGCAATCAGTGTTCGAATCCAATTTAGTGAGCGACCCGGAAGCGGGGTGAAGTGAACCTACTTTTCGACACAACGATGCTGCTGGCGGAAGGAGCAAACGTTAACTGGATGCGGTAAAATAAAGCTATGAAACTGTTGCTGGTGCCGAATGTTGCGTATTACTGAGGATTAAAGGTATCTGAAACTAACCGGTGACCGAAAGAAGTGACCGAAAAGCTGCTTCTAAATAGCACAAGTCACGCTGTTAACTGTTCCCCAAATTGAAAGTATATTTTATGCATTCGGTTGGTAAGAATCCATTACCAATACTTGGTGCGATGGACGTGAAGATGCCTGTTTCACAGATCGATCGATACGCTCGAATCATTAAACAATGCTATTCCTAAAAAACGAAACAAAGCCAGAAAAAAATATCGGCTGTGCAGCATTATGACCAGCAGAGATTGTTACCCGTGCAAATAGCGAACACGGGATTGAATAAAGACATTCCACGTTCAGAAGATATGCGATTTGACCCTTCCAGCTCTAGTGGTTAGTTCGGAAAACAACATTTCGGAAACATCACCCCAACGCTTCCCGGAAGGAGCGGGAACCAATTTCTACCGTAACCCGGTCCGCCTTTTGTTTGAAGAAACATGATTTTTCCTGCGAACGAAGGATGTGCTTGAATATTTATAATGTCTGCCATGGACGAGTGAATGGGCCTAGCATTGACAGAATGGAGTGTGCGGTATGCGAAATGATCATTCACTTTTTCAACTTTTTGGCCCCGGCCCACTAATTGGAGGGCAAGCGATTGGCATTTCGTATTCCGCGCACACAGGCTAAGGGGGCTGCCCGCGATGTGCAGCGCTCATTTCTCAATCTGAATGATTAATTTCGCCTATTTGTGGTGGTATCTTTGCCTGCGGTAGCCATTCGGTAGCACGCGCCCTGTTTCGCGTTCGTCGTTTTGTTCGGCCACATCCGGCTGTCCGGCGGCGCCATCGTTCGACTGCTCGATTATGCTGGCGGGCGCGAGATCTGGCAAGAATCGCATCGTCTTCACACGTTTCGTAAGTTGGGTCATTCTGAAGATTGTTCTTTTGTCGCTGTTTGCTACAATTTGCAGCCCGGTGGAGGCTGGGGCTGGAGCTCGGAGCAATTCCGGCAAGTTTGCTGGAAGTTAATGGAAAAGTAGTTATTTTCAATTTGCCTAACTACCGAAATCTTTACCAGCAACGGGTAGTGGGGATTGAGCAATCGTTAGTGGAAGTGTGGGAAAGGCGGTAGAAGCTTTTTAGCATAAAAGCTGCTGCTGACAGAGAAGCATCACGCGGATAGAATCGTAAAAATGGCGTTCTCGAATGTTTATGACTGTTTGCGCTTGAAAGCGGCACGGCTTCTCATGACGAATGCGATTGTTTCGGAAGTGAAGCAGATGTAGTTTTTGGATGAGTGAGCTAGTTTTTAATTAACAGGGACGTTAGAAATGTAGTGATATTAGTTAAGTTGCACATTAAAAATTGAGGAAAGATTTTCGCAATATCAAGTTTTTGAAGTACGAGTGTCCATTGAAGGAAGTTTTGCCTACACAGCTGTCATTGTTAACACCTAGTCGTGGAAAAAGCTTGTTGTTTAGCTCTTCCCGCCCAAACATTCAACCGATTTGCAGGCACAATCTGCCCTCACTCAAGCATCAACAATCGCCCACTCGTCGTGCACCATAGAAACGCTGCAGTCCCCAAAACGTGTAATAGCGTCAAGGAATAGCGAAGCAAAGCTGTAAGCAAATGGATAGCGTTTCATCTTGTTGCGATAAACAAAGTTTCCCATCCATCGGTGCGTCTCATAACCACGGAAACAGCAACGACCATTTGTAAGACAGTGGAGACGCAACTGGCACCAGACTTAGCAGTGCCACGAGGACGTTCGGTTTGTGCAGGTTCGTGAGTGCGATAAAATCACTTATCGCCGTCAGTCACGTGCCGTTGTCGCACGTTCGTGAAGCCCGTCATGGGAACGAAATTGATTCGATTCCTGATAGCGCGACATTCGTCCTGGAAGATTAGTCCTGCACGGTTTTCACCGCTTGGCACACGCGTGGTGCTCACGTCCCAAAGTGTAGCATGGGATTCGATTTGTTTTCCGATTCAACTCTCGGCTCCGACAACCTCTGGGGCGATGAGTATTGTTATGTCTTCACAATCGGAGCTGCGCTGCACTGATTGAAGTTGAGCAAAGGTATGGGACAGTTTTCGTAGGAGACTGAAGATTTTCTGCACGACGGTACGGCTGCTGCACCTTTGTCTCACCAACAAAACCAAGTCATTCCCAGAAGTAATCTGCAACGCGAAAACTTCTCGATAGCCCTTCCCCCTCTGCCCAAGCGCAAGAATTGCTCCGGGTGTCATGGGGTGTCCCAAGGTGATCGGTACGACACGTTGAATAGATTTTGGACACCTGTGGGTACTTCCACGCGACTTGCGGACGAGAGAAGTTTATGAGAAATAAATTAATTTTCTATCGAACAAAATCGATCCCGGGCGTGTGTGTGTGTGTGTGTGTGTGTGAGCAGGTTTGCCGCCAAAACTCGGACGACGAACCAGTGCCGTCGATTAACTCGTGTGTAGTTCAAAGTCTTACGGTTGTTCCTGTATGTTCATCGAGAAAGGTAATCAAAAGTTACTCGTTCGCTGCATACCCGTACCGGGCGAGGCACGGGCTCTTACCATGCCCGTCGGTGCTCCTTTGCGACATAATCAACTGGCTGTCAGGATGAGGCGTTGCGGTATTCATCCGCAGGTGGCACACTCCAGCCCACGTGCTGCAACCATTCGCTCGCTCATTCGTGATTTTCTAATAAGGTTAAACATTAATTGCAATTCCTCTTCCGTCCGTAGCACATCGTCGGCGTTGGGGCAGGAAACGGTGGGGGAAAGGCCGTTCGTTAAACGTTGCTCGAAGAGCCTTTCTTCCGAGCGGCATTGCACCGTGCATTTTCCGTGCAAGAGGACGCAAGGGTGTTTCGTCCGCTGGGGAGCGGAGCACGATGGGCGCTGAAGTGTTGCCAACAGAATAGAACAACTTATTAGGGGCCAGATCCGTTTCCTTGCCGTGCTGAGGCAACTAATTGAAGGAAACAAACAACAATGTAGAACGACAAGGCCACTCGTGTAGTGGGCACCGCCGATCCACTGTGTTTCTTTCTCCGGCGGTTAGAAGCAAACCCATCCCATTCGTTAACTTTGGACGAAACATGTGTGAGTGGCTGTTTGCAGGAAGCGTTTGTTCTGTGAGTAGAATGGAAAGCTAAATCGGTGTCTCCTTTCTTGAGCCTACGGAATGTAACAACATTTTTGAAGTTCAGACGAAGGTAACATGTACTCGAATCAGCTTGTGAACTCAGATGCTCAGATTTAAATTGGCTGGTACACTAGTTGACAAACCAATAGCATTCTGAAAATTGTTGAAGTCATTAGATATTTTATTGGAAATATTTTATATCACTGAGTGTGAACTCAAACCAGTTAGTTATTTGTCCGCAAAACCCCTAGTTTTTTGCTAGTCCTTCGGTCAAGATATCTCAGAAATTGACAGATTGAACAGAAAATTGACACGTCTACAGGTGAGAGCAGAAACAAACAAAAAAAACTACATCACTCATGGTTGAAAACTGCAGCTCAAATGACTTTACTGAGCATGCAAATGTTTTGATGCACTAAAGTGTTCTGGAATGTACGTGAGCACCTTTAGTACCGTTGCCGTCCGAGAATCAACCATTCGGTCTGCGCTGTGTCTCCTGTTACTGCACTACAAACCAGTCTTGGACGCATTGTGCACAATATCCTACTTGTACCCTTTGAGATGAAGTACGTAGCAAATGGTACTTCTAGTACCAATGCGACACAACGCCAGGTCCTTCGCTGCGATGGGAAGTCTCTGTTTTTGTTGTTGCTGTTGCTGTTTGGCTGTGCTGTTCACCATTCGTACCGCCATACGATCTCAGCTGTGACAGATGAAACGCTAAGCTGGAAGAGCAATTTGATTCCATTTTGCTACGAGGGCTCGTTCGCGCACACGTGCCCCGTTCTGTGTGGGCGTGCGTCGGTCCCTTCACCGTGCAGTTCGGTGCGACACAGGGACAGGTCTGCCGAGGAAGTTCAAGGATAATAAGAGATACGTGCAGTGTTCGGACGAAAGTGCATCGTTTGTATGATGTTTTCTTTACGGCTTTTTTTGTTGTTGCTGCTTCGCCATATCCGGTTGTCTATGGTTTCTACCGGTACCGAAACGTAGTGTACGTTTCAAGGTTGCGGTCGGCATCATGCCAAGCCATACTTGACTTTGGTATGATATATATATGGGAGGCTGAGGCAAATCCGTCCTGAGTAGCGTATGGCGAGAGCCAAGGGTAGAACAAAAAAGGCCACCTTTGCACTTTTGTAACAGGACGTAAGCTTATTATTTCCTGTCCAAATTCGTTGAGATGAAATGAAATTTATATAAATTGGATGTTTTTGTTTTGTTTCGTACATTGCGTTGGTTTTGCATTTTTCTCGTTTCCATTTTTGCATGTATTTATTCAGTGAAGAATTACTATTTAAATCATATTTAGAAAAAAAGGTAAAAAAATCAGCAAAAAATCTTGCATTTTAAGAAAGAGATACGCATGTGATTATAGACGTTAAACAAAGCACAAGTTTCACTTATATTAAAATTCAATGAGTTTTTGTTTTTTAGTTTAAGGCTCGTTAAAATATTGTCTTAAATATGCTGAATAACTATAAATTAAAATTACTTGAAAAGTTTTTAGATATTTCCACATTTTCCACTTGAAGCAAACTTTGAACAACAATCACCTTGTACAAGATTGGCAAATTATACGCCATTGTGCTGACGTATGCCTTGTGCAGACCGTTAAAACTTGCCATGGAGGCTGCACCGGGTTGAAATCACTTTAGCATGCATATGCAGCGAGCTAAAGTTAGTACCTTGGTACCGGCGGGTGGAAATGAAGGTAGACTGGCCACAGCCGTTTCGCAACACTGTACATCTTACGTTCATTGACCTGTTTTGCTGAACCTTGCGGGTTTCAACTTTGATCATTCTCGCTGGTCTTTGATTGCCGGTAAGTAACGAAGGGGCGTACCTGCTAGTATTCTGTTTCCCGCTGGCTTGACCTACCCTCGTATATCCTCCGTGCAACATCACAATGACGGGCACGGGTTTCGTTGGTACGCGCCACTCGTACCATCGTACCTGAAATGGTAAATAGTTTCCTTCCTATTTTCGCTTGCCCTGTTTGCACCATTCCCGAGCATAATGCTGTGTATTCTTTCTTCCCCAGTTTCGCACAACGGTCCGTCAAAAACGGTTCGCTAGAGCACCAAGGGTTGGTTGTTCTGCTGAACGCCTCGATACTGCAGGTGTGGTGTGTGCGTGTGTGTGTAGTATAAGAGAAGGAGTATGCGAGAGAAAAAGAGAGCGGGTGATCAAATCAACTGAGGAGGAAAGCTCGCTTCAACGAAAACCACTGGATAACTCCGCTCCTTCGCCAGGAATCTCCCACAACCAGCAACCGGAAACAACATCTGATTGTGGAGTGTTCCTCAAAAACCTTTACCGCATCCGCTTCCACAGCAAGCCACCGCCCCCCCCCCCTCCCTTCTCACCCCATTCCTTCCTTTCCGTTCTGCTGTGCTCGGAGCACATGGGTGGCGCTATGTAACTATTCAAACTTCAGTGAACTTTGGACGGAAATCGGTCCAGTGTTTTGTAGCGCACGAACGGAAGTGAGCGTGTACTAGTTGTACTGCAGGGGCCTCCGTGTGCGCTGCCAGGAGTGAGCGTAGTTTTTTTTTATCACCTCTTCACAAACGTGCGATGGTTGGCGCGTTTCGTCACAGGTCTAAAGGGTGTCCCGTTTCTCATGCACGGCATCGAAAAATCACTTTCCTGAAATTAGATTCCGGTTTCGAAACCAGCCACAACGGCAGCCTCGGTGTGCAAGAATCCAAGGTTTTTGGTGCGATCGAAACCGAGAGTGGTTGCGCCGGTACTGTAGCGGAGAAGGAATTGCGTGGCATCACGTCTGCAAGTACGACATGCTGGATAATTCATGCGGAAAATTGATTTCCCCTGTCGATGTTAAAATTACAAGGTACTTTTTAATTATAGGTATAGCTAGACGAAAAAATAAGTGGTTTTAAATGGAAAGAAAATCAACTTGCTATTACGACCGCAACTATCCGGTGAGACAGGGACGTTTCGCATTAAAACTGCTGCGGAGAACGATGCCCCTTTTAAGTGGTTTTGTAAGGCCGATTCTTCCAGGGTTGACCAGGACATTCAGCGACAACAGGTGGTGTTTAGCATGATGAGAATGAGCAGTAATAGCTTTGTGCTCGCCTATCGATGTTTTGGGGAGCACACGTGCCAAAAAGTGGGAATTCCGAGAGAAATAGTAAATCAGAGAAATGGTGTTCAGATATCAGGAATTCTCTCCAAGCTGTCGGGATGGGCCTGTTAGACCCGTAACATGGAAAAATAAAACTTACAAATGGTTCTACCAAAATTTGATTGATTTTCTGATTGTTTGAATTTGATGAGATGATGATTGAAGCAATAATTGTTTTAATAATAGAAGACCAACTCGTTTTGAATCTCGCGGTTCGAGGTAAATTGAGAATTATATACTCAAAAGCAAATAAGATTCGAATCACGTTTATATAACCTTTAAGTTGAATAATTGAAACTCTGTAAGAGATTTGGTAATTTGTTTATTTTCTCAGCGCTTCTGCTGACTGCAAGGATCGCTTGAAGCATCTTGAAGCTAACTTATAATTAATATATTAGGTCACTAACGAGTAGAGGTGCTCAAGGAATGAATGCTAATGAAAAATGCAGGAACAACGTTGCTCTGCCTCCTCCTAGCATGGAACGTTCTCAACGGAACCAACCTGTATGACCGAGTAGAGAAGAACCGATTGTCCGATTGTCAATAAGCTCCGCCACGAAGGATCGCTATTGTGTTGCAGGCACGTTGCCACAGTGTTGCCATGCTCAGGAGCAAACATCGTCCGCTGTGATCGACGGGAGTGCTCCAGCAACGCAAAGCAAACCTTGTGAATTTTCGCTAGATTGACTTCAGACGCGGCAAAGGTCGAGCTGACTTGGGCCACCAAACTATGCGTGTGTACCCCGCTAAGGATACCGATAGCTAGCTCTAGATCCCTGGTTCCCTCACAGTATTTGGTCAAAGGTGGTGATCGGTGATTTAGGTTCAACTTAGAGACGCGAACTGCATTTAGTTCGCTGTCATAAAAGCAGGGTATCTTAAAAAAAATCAATGTGATCAAAGTCGTTTTAAACTGTATGACGATTAGTAACATCCACTATGTGTTCAATTTTTGTACAAGTATTTTGTTTTCATTTAGTCAAGTAGATTATGTGCGAGTTTTCTGTTCAAATTCAAATGTTGCACTACAAAACAACACCGCATGCACATTCGATCGTTGCAACGTATCACACCATCTTTATGTGGTATTGGTGTGCTGCTCCACAAAAGTGAAAGTGAGCCGGCATCGATCGCGGCCTCCCCCTGACGGCTCACGACATGGACCTTGTCGATCGGCGTGCACAACAACAACGGCAGCAGACAACGAACCCCCCGTCGATACGCTATTTGGTGTGCGTTTCGTGTTCGGCATTATTTGGGTTTCGCTGCTTTGCGTCGGTCGATCGTACATTACATAAGTTCTGGTGTGCGTTTTATGCTCCGTACGATCGGCCGGCGTTCAGTCGCTTCAACACCATGCTGGAACGCGGAACGATAACGCTCGCGTTGGGACTGCTCGCGATCGCATCGTCAGCTGATCGGTGCGTCGTGCTGGCATTTCGCAAATCGTTTGAAGGTTAGTTGCTCAGTGTGTGGTGCGGTTACGTTTGGAGCGACCCATTACAACGACTGTTTAAGGAAGTGAAGTTGAAATAACGGGAGTAGTGCCAAGGTTACGGCAAAGTGAATGTCTAATAATGCTGTTTCTTTTGCAGAGCTAAGCGTACACACACTTCCCGATTCCGGTTCATTAGACGGTAAGCAATACCGACCTCAAATAGTGATGAAGTAATAATGCAGCAAATCCCACTCCTCTTTGCAGATTGTTCTCTTCGCATGCAAAAACTGGCCCATGATGAGCCACCAGCAGCACCGTTGCAAGCATTTCCATCGTTTTCACGAGAGTTTGCTCACCTGGCAGCGATAGGCTGGAAGCCTGCGAACGGTGGTGATATCGAGTGGCGTTGCAGTGGAAGCCTCATAGCGGAAGACTTTGTACTAACTGCTGCACACTGCACTAAGGATGAAGGGTACGTGTGTTGTGTAGAACCATCCCAACAAGAATTGTAAGTCACCTATTGCCGTATCGTTTTAGCGTGGAACCTTCCGTCGTGCGTTTGGGTGATCTAGATCTGTACAGTGCCAAAGATGACCGCTACGCGCAGCAGGTCGAAATAGCGGAGATAATACGCCATCCAGAGTTTAACTTCAACAGCGCCTACCACGACATAGCGCTGCTGCGGCTGAAGAAATCCGTGACGTAAGTGGGCACGGTGCCCATCAACAACGCAACGGACCCATTAACCGGTTTTACTCACTGGCCGTTGCCGTTTCAGTGTCACCGACTTCGTCACACCGGCATGTCTGTACACAAACGATTCCTTAACGTTCGACAAGCTGCACGCAACGGGTTGGGACTTTTGTGAGTAGCTCACTGGCGGAGTGCAGCGTGTGTGCAGTGTAATTTATCCATGCGTGCTCACTCATTCTTCAGATGCAGAAGTATCTCCACCGATCGTCACGACGCCTCTCAATCCGATCAATCAGGATCGCTGTAAGTTTTGGTACCGTGACAACAAGGAAGCGTTCCGGAAGGGAATCAATCGAATGTTGATGTGTGCGGGCGATGAGAAGCTGCAGAGTTGTCCCAGCGATACGGGCGGTCCGCTACAGGTGAAACTACTGTCCAGCTCCCGATACACGCCGTTTGTCGTTGGTGTTTCGGCGCTCGGTGTTCCGTGTGGTGCAACGACGCCCGGCGTGTATGCGAAGGTGCCACACTACATACTGTGGATCGAAGACGTTACGAAGCTTGTGTACCATCCGCCCGATTGTGTTATAAGACACATTACCAAACGAGAACTGGATGCGTCTATTGTAGCGCCGGAGTTGAAGGTGAGTTGCTAGTAGTGGTTGGTTAAGTTGGAGAGTAATTGAGTACACGGCAGCTGTTATCTTTAAGCGCAGAGCAATTGATTTATCAAGATATTTGCTAAAAATAGGCTTTTCGCTTCTTCCAAGATACGAAGAATCAATATACAATGTATTCACCTGGTTTTGATAGGTTTGCGTAACAAGTTACTTATTATTATTTACCAACCAAGTGGACGTGACTTCTGACCGGTTGTTCCATATCAAGTGTCTCATTTGCTGGGAATGCCACAATATCCTCCGGTAGCACACAAAGCCAGTCAAGTTGGCAGATTTGAAGCTTTTCAGGCATTAGATTCAATAGAGGCCTGTAATTAATTGAATTTATTTACTTTGGCTCGAGAAATTATGGCAACACAATAAGCGCACCCAAGAAGTAAGGAAACAGTTGTTGATCTTTAATAGACAGCAAGCACAGCAAATCCATTGCCGGGAATTTGCCGATTTTCGTGGGCGAAGGCGAATCGGATTGGCCGTGTATGGGGAGGAGTGTGTGCGGGCTGTGTTTGATGCCGTACAGTGAATACTGTGTAAACGATAAGCAAACGATACGTAACAAATCGATCCCTTCGTTAACAGATTTAATGCTCGTTATGTTACGCTTCTTAAGCTTAGCTGTCTGACCAGTGCAGTGTAGTGTTCCCGTTCTTTGCGAGTGTAGGATGGAACATACGTATGCGCGCCCACTAGAAACTTTACCACGAATGCACGTATGCTCATCGATTCTACTCTTTTTCAGACCACCGCCCAGGAAACCCATCTCACCGGCAAGAAGGGAACGGTCGAGGCAAATCCTTTGCGTGCTAAATTGCACGTATTCAAAGAATTTAAGGTTAGTTAAACAACGATATTTACTGGCATTGGGTTGCTCGAGCAGCAGCAGCAATAGCAGAACAGACACACCAAAGAACAGGGTGGCTCTTGTCCAGCATCCAACAAAGGCAGGTGCATCTTGCACCAGCATTTCGTACTCCATTGCCAGTTGTGCAGTGGTTGAGAGTGTGTGTGTGCGTGTATCTTGAGCATTTTCTAGCAAGGAGTTAACGAGAGCATCTTTTCGACTTTTCGTTGTACGATTTTTGGACCTCGCAACATGCACCGGACACGGATGGGATACGCTGGTGCGGAACCAAACACTGATCTGGCTGGCATGGGCAGTGCGCGGTCGGCAAGGATGGCGAGAATGTGGAGTGGATTTGCGGTTGCACAATTGTTGCACAGGACTTTGCACTGACGTCCGCCCGGTGCGTCAAGGATGTGTAAGTGGAAGCTCGGGGGACCGCAACCGAATCTTGGTTCCGGGAAAGCACTTGCCATGGAACTCCAGTTCCATGCCATTTCCCAACCTCTATTCGTTCTCGCTCGTTCTCTCTCTCTCTCTCTGTCTCTCTCTCTCTTCCCTTTGGAATCAATGATGCATATGTGGCCAGCGAGAGAAGTAGGAAGCGAGATGGGTGGACAGGGTTACAAATGAAAATGTTAACAATTTTATCTACATTCATTTTCCTTTCCGTATGTACCGCCCCGTGAATTGACCGGTCGAATCGTTGCCCATTCGAACACCGACGAAACGGACAAACCGAAACCCCTCGGGAGACAGTGATGTCGATGTGGTGAACTATCGCAACGACTGGAAAAAGATAGCCGAAGTAATCTTCCACCCGGACTACAACAGGAAGACACTGTACAACGATCTAGCACTGATTCGGCTGCAAACCGACAACCGGTGAGTTGTGATGTTGCTATATTTATTTCCGTTCGCCTTCCGGACTGGTGCACCGTGCATCGAACGTCGATTGTTCTGAGTGGCGCTCGCTGGTGATGGTCAGCTCGTAGGAGTGTTTCTTTTGCAAAACCCAAGCCATGGTGCTGAATGCTACCACCGAAAAGGGCAGCACCGACCGCGTTCAGGAAGGGGTTTATTGATGGCGATTATGCCTGTGTACCGATGTATCCGCTGCTTTGATCCTGGTGGAGCGCGTCATAGGAACGGGTTTGCTGCGAGCAATGTGTTTTCGTTATTCAAGTTTGTTCTTTTAGCAAGCGGTTTTATTGTCTGAAACCCGATAGAATTAATCAACTAGCAGTTTGGAAGTTTAACATGAAGACCGATTTTTTATTTGATTTGTTATTGAAGCTAAACCTTTTATTCAAATTGTAGTTGATACGCTTCCGGATCGAGAAAAAGTCTCATTTAAGAAGTCTAACAAGAATATGCCATATTTTTATATCCGTTGTGTGAAATGGTGAAATATTCGTAGTGTTTAACATATCATAATAACTTACATCTAATAATATGCCTTTTACATCGTTCCATCAATCCATCCAACGGTGCACCAGTAACCGATACGACTGGAAGGCGGTATCATGCATCGGGACTGCAACCGATGACGACGATCAAAAGCAATCATTTCTTTCGTTCGGCATCGGACCCTACAACCTAAATGACAATGGTCTCACGGATGGCAATGCTGACGGTACCGAGCGTTACCTAACGGCCACACTGCAACCACTTCCCAATGCAAACTGTACCGAATCGTACAAGGGCTACGGCATCCTGAAAAGTGGCCTTAACGAAACCCAGTTTTGTCTCGGTTCCGGGGGCGATCATCTTGTGCCCGGTGCGTGCGAACCCTGGAACGGTAACGAGGTGCTCGGTGAGATTCGCCCGTCGGTCGATACGAACCCGTTCCCGGAGGATCTGATTGGTGTGAGTTCGTACGCGCCAGACTGCGGGTTCGGCCGACGGCCACTGGTCGCCACGCGGACAATCGCATTTCTCGACTGGATGAACACCGTCATCTACAAGACGGCGAACGTGAACGCCGTGCCGCAGGTGTTGATGGAGAAGGAGCTCGCGCTGGACTACATCTGCGAGGCGTCGGATCGAGAGGCGGGCGTGTGTGTGCACATCGACCACTGTTCGCACCGGGCGCTAGCCAAGGATGTGGTGAAGGTCTGCACCAACGAGACGGCACCCATTGTTTGCTGTCCCGTCAACTCCTTCATCGCGACCGCCCACCTGCCGCTGCTGACCGAGTGCGAAACGAACTATCAGCGGTTCCGCAAGAAGTACGCCGACTTTGTCGGTGACCGTGCGGGACAACCGCTGGACGACGGTGACCATCCGCACTCGGTCATGATTGGCTGGAAGGTCAACAAGACGTCCACGGCCTGGCACTGCATGGGAACGTTAATTAACCTGAACACGGTCCTCACGACGGCCGGTTGCACTAACAGCGTGCGCAGGTAAGTCGTGCGGGTGGAGGTGGTGCCGTGTTGGTGGTCCTACCACCACCAGCACTGCCAGCATAAATCGGGACTGCCGGTTGGGAATCGTTTTTCCGGCTCGAGCCAGGCGATGATAATTTAATTACGTTTCCCGGTACTCTCCGTCCGGTCCGTGGGTCGGCTATTCCGCAGACGCAGTCCGGAAGTAGTCAGCATCGGCGAAACGAATGTCGCACGGATCTATGATGGGGCAGCACAGATCATACGCGTAAAGGAGACAATCCGCTACCCAAGTTACAACCCCAAAACGCACGACAATGACATAGCGGTGCTGAAGCTGGAATCGGATGTACTGTAAGTAGTGTCGCAGTTCACCGCCGCCCTGGCTGTGCATCGAAGCGAACGAATGCAATATCAATGTTGGTTCAATCATTTGCTAATAATACGGCTTAGATTGCCCGGGTGTGGCTTGAACATCGCTACAGTGCTAGGGTTGGTTGGTGCACCAAGATACAATACGATCAAAGCTTTCGTGTTGGAGGGCAGTGACGAGTAGAGTCCTGCTCACACTAGCGCTTGTGAAAAGATGGTATTTGAAATTAGATTTTAAATAAATTATACCTCAAGCCGGGTTTCAAAGGACCTTAGGTAATATTTGATTAGACTCGAATTAGATAATTACCTTTGGATGATCGAATTGCACTAAGGAACAAGTACAACATTTGCTGAAAACTTGTTTAGTATTATATCTTCCTTCTAAATGTTCTATACACACTAGCTAAGCAAATTTTCTTCTATTTACTTTAATTTAACAATTGTTGGTTTCCATACTGTAGTGTGAACGAGAATGCGATTCCCGCGTGTTTGTGGCGCGATTTGAACCGAACACCGTACTACGGACAGGAGGTACACTTCGACGGCCAATCGCTTACGACGCGGGACAAGAACGTGATACACAACCGAGACTGCCAGCTGTTCACTTCGCACACGGAGCTTACCAACGATCAGCTGTGCTGGCAGGAGTTCCGGCTACGCCCGGACGGTACCGATGCACCGAACTGTGGGCGCAAGGGCGATCCGTTTATTACGCTGCAGCGGAGCAACAATATCTATTTGCCATATTTGGTCGGCCTGTACAGCTTCGACCAGCAGTGTGCGGGCGGAGAACCGATCGTTGCCACACGCATCTCGTCCTACATCAATTGGATTAGCCTTTACATGTAGGGTGGCATGTTGCGGTTTCCGGACCCGATACCGCCGCCAGGCCCGTGCCGGGAGGGGAGCGTGATTGTAGGACACTTATTTGCTGGAAGCGATGGTCCGACATGGTCATCGTCGGCGCATCGTGACGCGAACAAATGTGACGAAAATTATCTGCTAAATTGTTACAACTCGTTTCACCGGCGATGGGTTGAATGTAATTCGCGGAATAGCAATAAAATCCAGGGCCACGTTTGTAGTTCGTGCGAAACTGTAGGTTATTGTGAAGGGATGGAATCAGTGTTTTGTAGGTGACAGTGTATCGAGCACGAACGTGTATGATTTGTAATGTAAACTTGTGAAAAATATTGGAAACGTTGTTGTATGAATGTGACAGAGGTATTTTAAATAAAGTCATTTTCAAAAAGGTTTCTTTGAGGTTCCTTTGAGCAATTTCAGTAATTCGTTACAGGAAAATATTTATTAGTTTTAAAATAGCTGTAAGTTTTGGAAACAGTCGTCTCATTTTGTTGCTAAGTACTTATTGAACGTACGATATTATTTTCAATTTAATTAATTATTTAGTAACACGAAATATTATATTTCGTAACCGTAATATCAATATTATTTTATGATGATGTCGTTTATTATTTTTGTATTGAATAATCTAAAAAATGATATTTTGGTTTTAATTAACCTGTTTTATGATATTTATATTTTTTATTACAAAATATCGAAGTTCGTTTTTAACTGTCCAGGTTAGGGCTAAGCTTAAACATGGCATTATTAATTAATTTAGAGTAGATATGGAAATATGGGCGGCCCGGTAGAAGATGCGACTGATGCGCCAGTCTTCACACGGCAGAACCGGGGTTCAAATCCCATCTGGGTCGTTCCCCCATAGTAAAAAAAGCTGATTATCAAACTATGCGGTAACAATAAGTCTGGTAAACCAGAAATGGCAATCATGACCTTAAGAGGTCGTTAGGCCAAGAAAGAAGCAGAAGAAGATATGGAAAACACAGTTGAAAATGTTCGATTGTAAGATACATAATTTTCTTCTGACCTTTCAGTTCTACTACTTCTTCCTCCAGCTTTACAGCTTAACATTATCGCTCCTACTGCTATGAGTCTCATTGCTTCCGCATCCCAAAGTAAGAGTTAATAATTGAATTCCCATAAAATGAAGTATTCAAAATTGATCCAAATTTTTGAGACCTCTACTTGATCCTACTTAAACTTAACTTGATCGGTTGACCTGACTGGTGAATATATCTATGACAACATTAAAGCTGTCTTTGCTCTCTGTTGTCCTCTTCGGGGATTTCTATACTTCCCCTCCTGGTTTGACTCATCTCCTTGTTCCTTTCGCAAAGATCGAGTGCGGGTTCTTCACCGTCTGCGTCTTGCTCCTTATGAGCATCAAAGAAGAAGTTTTGAATATGCTGCTTCTACCTACCGCATCTATGGTTGATGCAGTAATTACAACAATACAGCCATTGTAAAAGTCAATGCAGGGGTCAGTGAATTTGTCTGAACGATGAATATCCCGGACAAAATGAATATTTTTATGCAAAACACTTCTTCCACAACGGAAACAGAGCTGTCTAAGCGTTAACAGTTACTGAATGTAAGCAGAGAATAGTGCCTTGCAGATCGAAGAGACACTCAACTGTTGACCATTACATTTTTTGGAAAATCCAGAGTAACTAACAGGAAGAAGCAACTGATCAGAGCTAAACACATTTAAAAAAAAATTAAGTCAACTCTGCACGCGTTTCCAAGTCGTAAAAATCGTATAAATTTTTATTCATTATGTTATCTACTCAACTCGATATCGTACTCCCAAGCATTCAAAAGTGCTAGAAATTGATTTGCCCTATGGCATGAATATATCAATCTTTATTAAGAGCTTTAGTCTTTTCAGCCTTCTCGTGCCTAAGCATCAAACTGTATTTCTTAATTGAATAATTTTATGACGACAACTAATTCAAGTAGTATCGTTTGCCGTTTGTCGGTTTGCATGATCTAGCGTCGTAGCGTTTGCCCAGATTCGTTGTACAAATTGTGACGAACCGTTCGGGTGCGGATCGAGCGGGTGTCAAACCGATGGAATCCTAATTTATTCAGCTACTTGAGAACTGTTTGAAGTTCTGCCAACTGAACGCCTCGATGGCTGAGTTCATCTTCCCAGCCGAATCCAACAGTGGTCGTACCGTACCGTCAACGGTACGTGCGGTCAGATGTCGGATTGCGACGAACGTACCCATCACCGGTTGCCTTCATCACGCCTTTAAGTAGGTTTCTGATGAAATGAAATCTTCGCTTGATGGTTAATGATAGTATTACTTTATTAACATTTCAAAGGATAATAATTATTTCGCAGGCATCGGTGGCGGATCAGGTCAGGTGAAGTTGATTGTGGCAAACCACACGCCCGCCGCCACACCTCCGGCGGTGGCAGTGATTTGCATCGCTCTAAAGCGTACGTTTAACGCCGACTGTCACTCGCTAAGCTTCGGTTGTTTCATCCATCGGTTGACTCATCCACGCAGTGTCGGTGCAAATTGAGACGTTCGATACGACAGCGCGGGTACTGTTATCATGATGGAAACGTGGAAGAATATTCACAAAACCGTGGATGCGTTTCGGGGTTGGTAGAGACCCTACCCAGGCCAGGGAGGGTGGTATGAATAGAAATAGCCACATCCATATCCGATGCAGCATTAATAATAATGATAAATTAAATTGGAGGAAATTATTCATAATTGCGATTGTTGGTCGCCCGACGAACGCATCCTTTTAAGACGATACCGGCGCAATCTGATCAAAGCAAATTACATGATTGGCAATTAAAATAGGCTTGCCGCCACCCCATCCCTTAAGCACACTGCCGTCGGGATGGTTCGTAAACGGTTGAAGCGAGTGACGATACCGCGTTGTGATGCTCTTCGCCCAAGGAACGGACAAGGGGCAGGAGTGTACCGAAGGGTCGGGAAAATCAATATGCGTTATCGATATGACATGATTTGCAATGAAGCCACAATCGATGGACTTATCGATACAGGGACGATATTCTTTAAGCCTGCACGCATCGATTCCTTACAGAAATTCTTGCACCTGGACTTAAAGTGCGAACAGAAGCCTTCGGGGGTATATGGGACGATGCAAGATGCAGGCCGTTGCGCATTAAATCAATCAATATCAATGATGCCGAGGATTCTTCCAAGCTGCAACCCATAATTTGTTCATGCTACCGAGATAATTGATGAAATTAGGTACCATGATAAGAGAGGCATGATTGTTATTTGTGCCCTGATTACGGGAAGGCAATACACTTTCATCACACGCAAATATTCAACCATACTGCGAAATACCGATTTTGGACGTGATTATGATTGAGTTGCGAGGAATTTGCAAGAAAATATTCAAAGAAAATCTAAGTACAATCATATTTCTTACTAATTTGCATATAGCGTCCTGTTGACAAACACGACATCATCGGAAATCGGGAAACTATTTCCGAAGCAGTTAAAATGATGAGCAAACATTTCCCGCACTAGCAATCACCAGTACTGTTGCATTCTACGGCTTTCAATCAAGCGCATATGCTTTGCCCGCTTTCGAAGTAAATATTCGACTTCAATCATTCGTGCTTCTGGGAGGTGTTTTTATTTTCTCCATCCACGTTCCGTCCCGGAGCGCACGTCAATATGAGGAAAATATTTGCTTGCAAACGTCCATGCTCCGCACAATCAACCGTAATCCTTCTTATGCTCGTATCTCTCAATCCAAACCCTGCTGCTGCCCTTTGCCGGGCCGGCCCATTGATTCTCCATAAACACTCAACTTCAATCCGATCTGCAATAAACATGCAGCAGCAACAACACATCATAGCGTCGTGTCTGCTCCGGTACCTTTTCTGCCGAGCGTGCGTTAGAGGGAAAAGTGCAAATTCACACACACACACAGGCTCGCCGAAGGATCGAAGAATGAGCCGGGGAGAAGAAGTACGGGGCCAAACGGTTTTGATGTAAATAAACATATCAAAGTCGATCCCGTTTGCCGTAGGGTAGGTAAAGTGTTGCTGGAGAGAGAGAGAGAAAAAAAAACCAAAACCATCCTTTGGTCGTAAAAGCACGCGGGAATTGGTCGTATTGGAGTCAAGGAGGCACGCATCTCGTGTGAAAGAAATACGCAAGATCGAAGTTGCTCCTTTACAGTCAATTCGCATGGTGGGTTGTTTCTTCTTCTTTCTTCCATCCAGACCCATAGCCGTGCGTGTGAAGTATAATTCGTCAGTGGCCCAGGAAACCCAGTGTCGAATGCGGAGTTCGGACTGCAATCCCGCTCGCTACTGATTTGAAAAAGACATGAAACGTGTGTTCCTGACTGGCTGATGCCGCTGATGATGATGATGGTGCATGCCAGGAGATTGTTTCCGATATTCCAATCTTCATCTCATCATTCTAAAATGTGCGTGAGCTCAATATTTGTTTTGCACCGTTCCCAACGCTGAGCATTCGAGGTCGGGTCGCCGAGCAAAGCCCCGAGTCCAGAGGAATCCTTGAGGCTGGGAAATTAGGAAGGCAGGTGAGTGGCATTGAGATGGCCTTTAAAATGAAAGTAAAACCCGAAGCGCCATTCAGGTGAAACAGACCCATGCCTTAAAATACGTCAGCACACTGGCGTTGTATTCTAGTTCTGAGAGCATCGCACAGTTACACGTATGCCGGAGACCGCATCCAACCCTTCTGCTCGGTGAACCGTGGACATAACTTTGCCCAATGAATGAAGGCACACAGCAACAACAACAAAAAGGGGGGGGGGATGGGGGGAGTAGAGCAGAAAAAAGGAGGAAGAAGCAGAGGAAACACATACAAAAAAGGGTAAACGGGTGCAGGTCGAAAATTAAGAAGGGCAGATTGAGGCATGAAATATGGAAGGCTCCATTGAATTATAGATGAGCGAAACAGGGCAACGCCGGCAATACCGAATCAACTCAGATCAAGCCTTTTCGGGCTGGCAGAATCATCCGAGCCGGCGTCGGTTTGACTGCCATCACGAAGTGTCCTCACGTGCAAAAGCCCAGCAGCAGTCAGTAAGTCCGTCAGTCCCGGGGCACGGTAATGGCACAGGGAACGGGAATGTGTTTCGTGAGGACATCCCGGCACAGGCACCGTCACCGTACACGGAGACGATGTATGATGTATGTGGAAACTAGTTCCCGAAGAAACTGCGCGGCAAGACGTAAAAACTTGTGCTTCAGCTCCGGTGGACACGTAGTATCCGGCCGAAAAAGAGGGACTGCACAAGTGGCCCGGATCGTCGCTTGTTCGTAGGTGATGTCGAGGGCTTTTATTCATTTCAAAAGCTATCCCTAAGCGACGATGCTGAAGGATGCAATGTTGATGCAAAAGTACCCGCTCCAGTTAAGAAGGTGTGGCTCATAATTTATCCGGGGCAGAACGAAGTGGTTGTGGTGGTGATGGTAGTTGGTGTGTGTGTGTGTATGTACACATGTACTCGGCAGTAAATGGAATAGAGGGCGGCGGGGACCCATATCGTCCGGAAAGAGACACTGAATATGAAAGAGCGAAAATAATTACGTCGATTTGCTCGCCCCATGACCTGCCGACACCTGGGTTGGGTCACCGGTCTGCATGACGTCCGCCCCGGGTTTATGGACGCGTCACCTGCCCCGAAGGTCCCTGGCAGAAGCGGTAAGAAGCAAACCAGTGTGTGGTAGATTGGTTGAAACATTTCGAGGTGTCCTGTGGCAGCGCGATTCACGGCGTGGTGCGCCACGTTCCGTTTGCCAGAAATGACACGATAGCACGCCACACGGCCATCCACGTACATCATACGTGTGTGTTCCGGATGGCGAATGTTCGGCAAAAGTTTGTCAAAGTGTTGGATTTGAATAGAGGATAGCAAGAAGAGACGAAAAAAAACGCAAGGAAGCACACAAAAAATGGACGTGAGGCGTCGATGGGCATAGCATGTAAGAAATGTACATAAAAGGGACTTGTGGAGATGGTAGTGGTAGTGCAGGAGGTGTGTGTGTGTGTGTGTGTGTGTTTGTTTACAGCGACACTGGCACTTCGAGCTAAATGCGAACGAACCGAAAAATTAGGCCACCGAAAAATTCTATGAGCCTAGGCAGGCAGGCAGGAAAAGAGAAGGGGGGAAAGGCGCAAAGGGGTGAAGGTGTGAAAATGGATGGGAAAACAAGCCACTCCGAGTTCATCCGCGTGATGGCTCCCACTGCTCAGTTTGGGTCGTCGGTGGGTGTCGTCGGTTTCTTACGGTTGGCAAGCATAATTATTGCGCACATGGAATATGTTTGAATGTAGCACATATTGCCATACTTCTAATTCGCTTCTCCGGAATGTTGGCGAGTTGGGCGATTGTGTTTCTTAAGGAAAGCAGAAACAAAAACACACTGAAGCGTCTCCGGCACCATATGTGCCCCTTGGGCGGGTGGCGGCTGTACGTCTGCAAATAGAATTACTTTACGATTACTGTCATATGATTATGCTAATCAGGGCAAGATATGGGCAAGATGTTGCTCGCTCACTCTTCGGTGTCTAAATTATTCATAAGCCTTTGCTGGCATTTGCTTCTGCGAATGATTAACAGTGATTATTTATTCATGGCCAAGCTATGTACTTAGCGGTTCTTTTAATGAGCTTTCGTATCATGGTACGGTTTTGTCACCGAAAAGAATGGTGAAAGTGCAGTAAACGTATGGTGCATACTGTCGCCCTCGCAAATAATCAACTGAAGCTTGTGGCAAAGGTACATACGAGTGTCGTGGGTTTAAAAATAATTGCAGGTTAAAAAACACGAAAAGAAGAAATGCCAAGTAATGTGAACTTGTTTTGATGTGTTTGTGACGAGTGGGTTGGACTTGCCACTTCTTGGCTGGAAGTTCACAGATTCCTGGACTTATTTTCGGTATAAGCAGCCAAGAAAATATACGAGCTATTCTGATTTATTCAAAATTCAATTTCCAATTCAATTTTAAGATATCGGAGGATCGTGATTCGGCTATAAACACTAGTCAAACAATTTCTCGATCGTAGTGTACGGATCAAGGGCACTTATTATTCTGCATGTATGAAAACCTCTTCAACAAATTTCTTAACAGCTTCTTGTTGAGTCGCGGTTCTGTTTTTTGTTCATTAGGGGTGGCCGAATTGCCCACGGTATTCTTTCGATTTTACTCCTAAACGGGTATGTATGCGGATAGCCTAACCGTTAGGCGCGAACCATCACGATCTATGAGTGTTGCTCTAAAGATATTTGCCGCTCTATAGTTTGGTAATTAAACTATGAGTCGTAGCCTAATAATTTACCCTGAACAACGTTCGACTATCCAGCCACATGGATAGTCGATTTTGTCATGCTAGAAACTGGCGTCACTGATGCAAAGTGAAAATCTGTCTTGGGCAAGGAAAAGACGAAATCGTTAACCTCATTCACAAACGAACGTCATGAATCTTGTGGTTTGTCACCATTTGCTTTCTCCAACTTAAAGATTCTGACGCAAAATTATAGTGATTTCGGAGCCTAACAATCTTTTAAAGATCTCGTTGGAACTGGATGTATTATTAAATTCAATTTCACACCTAGCAGCTCAGAGTCAAGTATAAAGCGGGTACGTAAGCTTTACGCAATGTAAAGCGTCTTACGCTGAAGTATCCTGACAAATGAATCCAAAAGTCAAACAATACTCTAATCGCAGTACAAGAAAACCTAAAGTTGTAGTGTTTCAAAAATCTACAAAAGATGAAGAATAATAGTGAGCAGAAGAAATAGAAGAAGAGCATTAATAATCCTATGGAGTTTTCCAGGATCGTAAAATAAGTTATTCACTTGCAGCTCTGATATATTTAAAGTTCGCCTTAGGAGTGTATAATTACATCTACTAAGCACTCTTTGAATCAGCAGTGAATTAATTTCGCTTTATAAGGAAGTATGGTGTCAAAATTAAAATCTGACAAAAAATAGACTCACCGGAAATAATACTCCAGCCTGCTAGAAAACCCAAACAATCTTGTCGTTACACTCACTATATTTGCCATTAACCATCAGCAAACCGTGGACGCGCATTCATTAGGCGAGATTTCATTTCCAAGATCGGCAAGCTTAAACCTGCAGTGGCGGTATGTTTTGTTAATTACAGCACCTTCGCAGCCGCGTCGGGAAAGTTATTATCAAACTCAAATAAATAATCCGCACCGCAAGACGATTACAAGCGATTTTCGTTCGAGCTATAAGTGGCAGCGACGCCGAAGCACGGCCCCGTGTCCTGTGGGCGGCGAATAAAACTCACGATCTGTGCAATGAGTGGGTTTATGAGGACGTGCTGCTAGGTGAGTGGGTAGTGGCTGGTACGGAGGGGTTTTCGCAAAGGTACAACGATTTGGAGGTGGAAGTAAAATCCGGTTTTATTGTACCATTTGCTAGCGCTAAATTCCAGCATCCCTTGCCCTTGTTCCTTGTCGATTGTTTTGCAGTTCTGCCTTCCAGCCGGATCTCGATCGCCTATCGAGAAGCGAGAACCAATTTGCCAAAGTTTCTGTAACTTGCTAACCCTCCGTACTCGGTACTTACCACAATCCACAAAACATCAGCGCTGGGCCAAATTTATCTACAAAGCCTTACCTACAACACGACGCTCTCATTCTCTCTCTCGTCTGCCTTCGGTGCTTGCCTGCTGGGTCGTATTTTGAAGGAGGCGCATATTAAATTGCCATTTTGCTCGGCACGACTCAGTGACCCCTAAGGGATAAATGATAGAAGAAGGAGGTGGCAAACAAAGAGGAAGGATAAGGATGAAGAAAGAAAAAATCTCCAACCTTTTGGATCTCAGGTTGGTTGCAGGAGAAAAAAAAGAACACAAGCAACGTATTTCGCTGTGTGATGTTTTTTATTTACGCTAGCCACCCACAAAACTGCCACTTTGTAATTTCCCAGATATAAAGAAATATCGAGTGGCAAGCGCGGGAAGAGTGGGGTAGATGAGGCACAAGGACGAAGCAATCTGCTGCCGACATTAATTAAGCCATCGATAAATTGTACCTTAATCAGTGCATCTGCGGGATCCCGGGCACCGTGGTTCTGGTTTCATCTGGAGCATTTTGTTTTGTTTTCCGCGCCGTTCAGTCAACTGCCCCGTACGGGAGTTGATGATGGTGTTGTTACTTGTTTGCTGATTGTTGTAACCGAACCAAGGTTCGTTTTTTTTGGGCGTACAAATTGGGAAAAGCGGGACGGTAAGAACGGATCCCGGCTCCCACAATAGAGTTCTTACAACAATGAACAAATGAACCTTCGCAACTAACCGTTTGGGTAGTATCGATGGAAAAAGTCAATTCAATTCACAGCACATTGGAGATTGTGTTAATGTTCGCAGGCTTTGAAAACTATGTTAGTAAGCTCTATTAGCGTGAAATCAGGTTTCCAAGTGGTTAATTTGCAACGAGCAGCACGTTGTACAACGTTTGAATGAGTTTTAACCACCCACCAAACCTTAAATGAACTCATTCTTCCCGGAATGAAACAGCCGAAATTGCCACTTCGTCCTGAACCTGGGTTCGATCCGTGCCAGCTGTGGTCCAGCTCCAGCATCTCCAGTCGGTGAATATAAATTTTAGGTTCTTAATTCGATACACCTAGCTCGAAGTCTTTCGTGAATCCGTTCACCGTTCCGCGTAGATAAATGAGGAGAAGGAAGCAAAACTGAACAGAAATCGATTTGTATTCGAACAAGTTCACCGCCACCCCCTGGCTTACGTTCTTTACCATTGTTTGCTTTGGAATTAGGACGGGCCTTTTATTTCCCCCTTTTTCACGGCAGCAAAGCGTCATTTTCCGATATTCCGAACGAAAAATGAGAAAATCGTAATGAACCAGCTGTGGCCATGGATTAAGCAGAAGGTGTAAATCTGTCCATGAATGAGGCGCTCTTCACGGCCCGAGTGCGCAAGGAATTAACTGGTCCGGTAAATGCTTTTACGGTTACAAAAGAAGCTCCACAGGCCGCGGGGTTTTTTCTGTGCCTGCTCGGGGGACTGCAGGGTGGGTGCTTGTGAAGCAATTCGTTTCTTCGCCATCGCCCTTTTGTAAGCCACCGAAACCCAAGCGAAACTGAGCCGGGACCAAAGTAACATGCTCGAACGGCGTTACGCCGGAGCATTCCTTTGCTCGAATCGAACCGTTATTCGTCGGATTCGGATGTGCTGGATGGCACAAGAAAGGGCCGCTAGAAGAACTTCAAAGGGCTGTGCGGACTGAGGTACGGCTTCCCAGGTTAGATAGCCGGGTGTAGAATGTTGTAGTGGCAACATTACGGCATTATGTATGTAGGCATAAGGTAGGAAGTGAAAACGATAATGTATATTTAATGATGTTATCATCCTTCCAGCCAACCAAACAAGGATCGGGTGCTTCGGGCTGCAGCGCATTCTGCCTGGCGGACAAAAGCCGCCAAACTCGCCGAACGTGCATTGAGAACGTACGTGGGTCTCGTTTTTTTTTTCCTCGGCAAGATCGAGGCTTCGGATGCAGACCGAGCCGGAGAAAGGGGAAGGTGGCAGATTTTGGCAACATTTGCTGAAAAATAATCCAAGGAAAATTTTGTGGCAGCGTGGCATGGAAAAGTTTGTGTGTAGTGGGGGGCAGGGAGCACGTTGGAGGTGAGCGAGGATGGTGCCTTCGACAGGAAGGGCACGGTTGTTATTATCTGCTAATTTTAATGCCGACTCTGTTATGGTTCTGTGACCAAGTCGAACCAGCAACTGCCGGAAGTGGTTTATTTCATTTTCTTTTCCCCTTCAAACCAGCTGATGCTGGCGGGTTTGCCAGTCTTCTCGGTGCTCCAGCATGTTTGAGACGGAGTTACATTTTGCTTATTGAGGCAGTGTTTTATGGGATGGGAATTCTCGATGGGGGTAGCTTGCCGGGCGTCTAAGGTGAGCGTGTGTATGGTAGCATGCCTATACAGTTGCCTAACACGATTAGATGAAGCAATTGAATCGTGCCGCGCGAGGAAACCGTTGATATGTTCGTTTTTTGTCTGTGCAAAGTGTACTGTTTAACTTATGCTGCCTCGCTTCGCTAACCTTTGCCTTCGAGCCAAGATAATTGACTGGAGATACTGCGTGCATTTATTTTGGAGCAGTTTTAATTCGTTGTTTACTTTTCGAGCAGTGTTGTTTGGTTTTGATATGCTGATTAACAGTGTTTGTTGCGGTGTTTTTTCAACATATTTAAATGATACCTCATTAAGATAACTTTAACTTAACATCACACAGCACCGACAACAACTTGTATGATCAGAATCGCTCTAGGATACTGGCAACCAATCAGTCAAACGACAGCCTGGGGAATCTTATTCATTCAAAACATTTAACGGACGGAAGAAACTGGTACAGTAAATGGCATTAATAATTCAAGAACTGAAAATGACAAAGAATTTTTCAAAAATTCAATTCATTTAAGACCGGTTCAAGATGAGGATGCTCACAATTGACTTTCAATCCATATGCATAAAGTCGCTTCAATAACAAGATTTAAGACTTTTCTATTGTGTAGCAAATCAGGGATTCGATCTTCAGTCTTGTGATGAGAAAGACACTGTGCGATTCAGTCCGTAAAGTCTTTTACACCTTTCAAATAGATAAAGGAGCAACCTAGGATCACATTTAGCTGAAGTCATAATGATTATGCGTCCGTTTTGTAGCATTTGTTTTCATACAACGGAAATAAATTTTAGATCAAATATGAAAATATTTTTTGTTGGGAGTAAGCCGTAATCATCAAAACTAAATCAATAAAAATGGTGTTTGAAGTATCTAAATTCAAAGCATGTTTAATCTGAACCGAGGAGGGTGACATTTCGGTTTAACTTCAGTCGTGATTGTATTCATTACGAATACGTTATCATGTGAGTGTCATTTTATATTCATAAGCGTATATTATTTTTATGAACTTTATTTTACACATAGTTTTAATTCTTAAGAATAATGCTTTTTGATGCCTTTAATTTTTCCGAAATTTTTAATGAAAAGAAGAGCTTCCTCGTTACACTTGAAAGCATGCTCCAGCTAGTTACTGAAACCTACACCTATGCATCCATGAGCACACTGAACTAGCAAAAAAAAAAAAGCAAAACCAAGCCACGGGCAAACTTTTCCTAGAAATTCCTCGATTACCTCATTCTTGCATCACCCGTTATTATGATGAAGCCAATATGAAATGATACTTCCACTCGCTTCCGGTCGCAATAACCTCGTTCCGAACCGTATCGAATCACACGGTGAAAAATGATACCTATCATTATCACGGCCATTTTTTCGTTCATTGTGAATAGTAAATAAATAATAGTGTTCAACTGTGTGAAGGAGATGTAGGGAGGAAAAAACCCCCCGAAACGCCCGCCACTAAATTTAGCAATGCAAGAACATGCCGGTGGAAAAACCACGAAATTCCGTTTGATTGTGATGAAGGCTTTTCCTCCCTTGCATGCTCCATACGATTCGTAAGCTTAGTTCCCGGGGTAAGCTAACTAGAGCCGCGGCTTTGTTGCCTTGGCCGGTGCTGCTCGGCAGTGTAGTTTGCCCACTTTTTCCCATTGGCAAATTTTTACATTCTGAAAACGATTTTCATCACCCACGCCCAGTCCGCGCGCGTGGAACATATTAAATATGTTTCTTCGCTCAACCGGGCGGGATCATTTTCCGTTTCCATATTTCTTCGCCCACCGCGGGTTTGGCCGGAAAGGCGACCGCACTGCCTTGGCTGGCCATAAATATTCAGCTAATATATGCGTTGATTGTTTATTCGCTTCCTTGCCCTGGTGCACGTTGTGTTTATTCCCACCCGTTCCAGGCTAGCGCTCGCTAGCTAAAATCGACCGGCTCACATTTTTGGGCAGCGTTCGTCGATTCCGGGGCAGAGTGGGGTTGTGAACGCGTCATGTTTACCGTGGCCATCATCATCATCATGTGGTGTTGGTTGGCCGCGCGGACGGAATCTAGCCCGGACCGATATGCTTGCCAAAGGCTGGCGAAGGCACATCAGCTTAAGTGATTTTTTCCCGTTCTGATTGAATGGCAAGCACAAGTTGCAAAATGTGTTAGTTGCCGATCCTTCCAAACCCAACCCTCCCCCCAACTGCCCCCTCCACACACATGCTGACCCTGATGGTTGGCTGTTCGTGCCGTGATGGACGCTGTTTTATAATTTATGTATTATCCTGCGATAAAACAATAAAAAATATGTTGTAACGACGAGGTACGACGAGGCAGTAAAGTTAAAGTGTTTTGGGTCACTTTAGGCTATGTATGGCGTTTTTGATCCGATCCAGTGGATTTTGATTTTCGTTTTTTTTCTTTTGTTAGTTGCCTTCGCACTGGCGCTCTTTTCGTTCTCGGAACCACATACGCTTACGAACGATCGAGACCAGGTCGAGGCTAGCTGTTTCGAGGCCTAATCAATGGCCATCCGCAAAGTGAAGTAGTTTTTCATCCCATTTTCGTTGGTGTTAGTTAAAAAATAAAGTCAGCAAGAAGATGAAAATGGGAAACTCGAGCGCATGTGGACACAGGGATGAAAGGATGCGGTACCGTCCTTTATGACACTGCTTCACCCAACGTTCTGTCTCTCGCGTTCGTCGTTGACCCGTCGTGGCACGTTCGCCTATGCCCGCTGCTGGACGGTTCAGTGATGGGAAAAGCTTTTCAGTTTTCGGCAATCGAGAGTGTATATTTATTATTTTGCTGTGAGGTTTGGCGTTTTCTAGCAAACCCACACACCCCCGGCACTTGGGGAGGAAAATCGTTAAGAACCATGGAATGCTCGACTGTTGCTTTTTGATGCCGGGACTGAGCGACGGTTGTCTATGGGTCAGTAAACGGTGCGACGAAATAGCTGGAAAAAGGTATTGGTCACATTACGGAACGATACGGCCAACCAACCAGACCCAGCCAGCGTGCCGAAGAGCTGAAGGGCGCCCGTACAAGGGCGATAAAGTACGAAACAACGATCACACAGCTTGAGTCGTAAACTATGTGTGGTTTATCGATTTTTCTCACTAGTTTGTAGGGGCAGACATTCGGTGCGACCACAAGTCACGGTGGCTCGGCAAACGGGTAAGCGCGCAAAGCTCCCGGGAACTATCCCTATCTTGCACCATCGCATCTCGGCCTATCTCGCTTTATCTCGCCTATCTCACCAACTTTGCTGTTGGACAAGATGGGCATTTTTGTTGTTGCTGTTGTCAATGGTATGGTTCAATGATGTAAATGGTTCGCCCAAGCTCGAGTGTTCGCCGTCATGTAAAGCGTGCCGATAAACAAATGATCTGTTCAATGAACATGATTCTCCCCTTAAATAAGATTGTTTACTGCAAATTGAAATTACCGAATGAATGGAAATTGCAAAAAGTTTAATTCACAGAGCTACTTAACAATGAATTGTATGCAAATTATGTAGAAGTATTTTTATTGGTGAGAATAATTGGGATGGTACTTACTTTGTTACTTAATGAACTAACGTTTTTTGCAATTCGAAATATATTTTATAAATTATTTATTTATTTATTGAGTATTATGGTCCGATGCCGTATTGTCATATTTTATAAATTAATTAGTTATTATTTTAAAAGATGAGTGATTCTGATTGAAAGATGCGTGCGACGACAGTGTCAATAAAGACTTTTCATAAGCTGGTAATGATTCCTAATGAAACCTTCGATTGTTCATCATACTTCGAATTTGTGTTTTCCTATGTTATTTGCAACACTTCAACCTCGAGAGATCTCGGCCAGCTATTTTTGGCTTAATGTGACTTGTTTTTAACCATAAATGGATAGGATTTGAACACCGGTCGTAATGTGTGCGGACTGTTTGCGCAAGTATCTTATGTACTTGCAATGTTTTGTCATCTGTTGCTTTGGACCAACTAAGGCCAAAACAGTCGATGCACTACAATCGAAAATTTGTTTTATTCCTGAGCAAATAAGTTGAAAATTCAGTTTTATTCAGTTGTAGTTCAGTTAGGTAAAAGTCTTATACGGGAAAGATTCTTTGCTACCCAACAATGACTGTTCAAGTACAGCAAAAAGTGAGAACTTAGGCATTATTGGTATAAAGTTTGTACGCAGGTGTCAGAACATCAGTCTGAATGTTGAAAAACTGACATGATTATATGAATAAAGTCATTTGCAAAATGTTGTCCATGTGTGAGACAAAGACATCAATGTCTATATGTCATCAATGACTATAACTCAGATAGTGCAACTGACAGTACTTGTGAATTATATCTTTGCATCAATGGCAGCATCGTCAATCGAAGAGTATTCTTGATAACTGCAGCTACGTCCAGTAAAATGTGCAGGCAACCCTCTTTCGGAGACTACTAAGACTACTAAGTGGTCAAAGTGAGTAGAATAAATACAAACATGAAGTTTTCAAAGCTATGACCAAATTATCACTCGGTATGGCCTTCCGGGAAGTAAAAATACCTAATATAATTGCAGAATGCTATTTGAACGAGGGATTCCAGAAATTTATAGTTATTTATAGTAGTTGATATTACATTTTGCAATTTAATATTGCTTCTTCGATTCCTTCATTCTATTTTACCTCAACTGGAAGTCAGATTTTATTGCAGGGCTCATTGAAATTCGGCAACCAAATAAATAAAAATAAGATTCTCCTAATGTAAGTTTCCATGAACAATATCCAACTGTTACCCTACCGGCGCTGATTCTTTATCCTTCTGTCATTACAGCAAACGAAAAATCTTGACTCATGGCCTTAAATGCGATTAGCAGGGTGCTACACATCTCGTAATGATATAATTAAATGAATAAAACAGATTACTGAAACACTCAGCACATTCCGTCGGTACCGAGTGGGCATCTCGCTAAAGTCATCTGCGAGTCGCTAAATTTGATTAACCTCCAGAATGATACAGCCGCAGCGAAAGCACAACAAAGGCACCGAAAATGGCCACTTGGTGGTTTATCTTCTTTTTTTTGTGTACAGTGTGTTTGTGGGTGTGTGTGTGTGTGCGTTTGTCCTACAGCGCTCACACCTCCAGCGCTTGAAGCGGCCCGGCAGGGTGTCATGAGCACGATAAAAGGCACGTAATTTGAAATAAGAATCAATTGATCGTCTAACATCATAACAGACTCGCATAAATTAGCAGACAGTTAACAATTCATGCTACTTTCGTGGTAAGCAGACGGCGAGCACGGCAGGCAAGCGCGAGGAGGAGTAGAAGAGGATGTTGGGGTGGCACTCTACATATTGACGGATGGCCAGCCGAATGCCGGCTTCTGTTCTGTGGTTTTCCCATGCCCGCTCGTCGAGTGGGAAACGCACTCAACGTCCGCGGTCTGTGCTGTGAGTGACCCGATGAACGCTCACCACGTCGCTCACCCGAACGGACACCGAGCAATCGCTCTAGTACTGCACGGAACCGAGCACGAACTGAAGCAACTGTTTTGCCGCATCAAGGCAATGGTGTTCGGTTGTGTGTACAGGACTCAGCGACAGGATGCTTAACGCTTCCGTTTGCCGAACTCCACTAGGAAGGCTTCGTGAGCACCCGGTAGTCACCTGTCGAGGGCCGGGAAACGGTTTCCAGCATAGTCATCCAGTACTGTTCTAACGTTCTGTGCCGTCGGTCGGTATACTACGGTCGCTGGGGAAGCTTTCGCGTTTGGCGCTGCATTATTAATGGTGTGTTGATCGATTTCGCGTGCTTTTACCGTCTGCTCGTGCCCGCGCCACTGAACCGGGCAACAGAGTGTGACAGGAGCTTCGGAGGTTTTCTCGTTTGAAAAGGATTTTAGTGTTTTTTTTTTCTCGGGGTGATTGCAAGAATTGAAAGCAATTTCCTTCCCGACAAATTAGCGCTACGTTTCGTTTTCGTTGTCAACCAATCGATCGCTGTTTCTCAGCAGCATCAGCAGCAGCAGCATCAATCGTTCCGTGCCATTCTCGAGACATTCTCGGTCCGCTTGGCAAGCGAACGGTCTCGACGGACGGAAAACGAGAAGCTAATAGTGAGCGGCAGTGTTCGCGAGATGTGCATCCCACTCACGTGCACTCACGTATGCACCGGCCGCAGTAGGTAGAAGATGAAAATGGTGCAATTTTCACTGCAGTCGCGATGAGACCGTATCGAATTGTCCAATGAGCAGGAGTGTGTGTGTGCGTGTGTTTGTGTGTACCACTTCCGTCGGTCGGTCGGTTTGTTCGGATTCACTTCCGTCGTGCCGAGTTTTCAGTGCGATCTTTGCGTGCAGTGGCGTATGTTAGTGTGACGTGAGCGCGTGGGAAACTCCGGAAACGGAAGATGGTCACCGGGACCGGGAGTTGCAGGCATTCCGTGTTACCATTTCAACGTGAAGTGAATTGGATTGGATTGGATCGTGTCAGGCTCGGTTGGATGGACAGCCGGGGAAGAATAGGTGATGTTCGGCAGGGCAGGGTAGGCACGCATGAATCTACCTGCACACGTACGTACGTACGGACAGCCGGCTTGTTGCCATCGCTAAGCTTACGTGTGTTTGCGTGAGCAATGCGTGAATGTGTTCCAGTGTCCTCGCGATGCACATCAAAAAAGGCACCCTCCAAATACCGCTAGCCGTTAGTTAGTTTAATGAATAAGTAAACGAATCTGTCCGTTAGGGTTCACGTCTCTAGACAAGTCCAATCCGGGAGAACAAAATCCTAACAGGAGCGCGGCTTTTGCTGACAAGCCTGGTAGTGCCTTTCGCGAACACTGTCACTGGTTTTGAGAACGAAGGTATCTCCGGTATTTTGGACTTTTTGCCACGAACTTCCAGACCCTCTTGTGTGTGTGTGTGTGTGTGTGTGTGTGTGTGTGTGTGTGTGTGTGTGTGTGTGTGTGTGTGTGTGTGTGTGTGTGTGTGTGTGTGTGTGTTTGTGTGTGTGGACCTTTTGCCGGATTTCAAACCGAAACCTGCTGCAAGGGTTTGTTCGATCCCGATGTTTTCGTTGTTTTGGAGCTATGAGAATAAAGGATTAGAGCACGCAAAGCCTTCGCCAGCGGGTTTGATGCTGGGAGGTTTGAGCCAAGCCAACGTCAAAGCTAATTATGGCTGGTGAATTTTGCTCCACCGGCCTACCTGTGCTGCTTGGAGCATTTCGAAACCAGCCGGTTCGTAGATCCTTTCGATCGATCCCATGAATGGTAAGTCTTAGGGTGTGCGTCGACGAAGGGACAAAGGATACGACAAAGGGTTGGACAAAAAACTGGAGGTCCAATTTCAAATTCCAGTGCTGCCAAGCGTATGGAAATTGAATCGTCAAGGCTCCTGGCACCGACCATAACCATAACCTCAAACAGAAATAAATTTGTGATCGTAAACGATAAATCGAATGGGTTTCGAGCGTTACCTCATCCTGGATTGTGACAAATAGCACCGGGTATCTCAGTTTATTGTGCTTGTGTATGTGCGTACGTGTGTCCTGGTTTTGGGATTCTAAAAACTAGGTCAACTCATTGTTAGTGCATCCAGTTAGGAAGTTAGTCAGTCGAAGGTAAAATTCCCTCAATGGGTTTCAGAAATAATTTATGCAAAATTTATGATGGTCTAGTGAAGATGTAATGACCAGTGTATGGAGGCAGGTATCTCTGGCAAACAAAGGTTTCTAAATAAAATGTCCCACAAAAAAAAGGAACTAGCAACGGATCCCTACCAGCGGTCCTAATAAAACGTAAAACACTGGAAAACAAACTCGGCACTCGGTGAGCCCATGTTCGTACCACCATCAATCTCCCGACACGCCGCGACCCAGAATCCGTTCTGGTGTGTGTAGCGCTTCCAGGATGGAGGATACACATGTACCGGAAGTGTGCACCAGGGTTCATCCGCACACGAACCAATGAATCTTACCTTCCCCGTGTCCGTATTTGTATGTGTGATTGATTGTACGTGTGTGGGTGTGTGTGTGGATGTTGTAGGATTCACGGATTCACCGGCGTAGTGGGTATCCGACTACCGATTCCGACCCATTCGCACCGGTAAAGCTTTGCAGAACTTCACGGGATAGCCCGGATTTAGCAAAGGACCGGTTTCGATTGCAGGAAAGTAATCCATCATATCAGTGGGTCTGTGCAGCAGTATGGGCCTTGGTGTGTGTGTGTGCGCGCTTATGTGTGTGTTTTTTTGTCCTTCCTTTGCAGTAGTAGATGGTGTTGAATAAAAGAATAAGCCACGTTTGAGGAAGGGAGACCCGCTACGGAACGCTACGGGTCCTGCAGTGTAAAACCGGACCGCCATTGCGGAGTGCTGTTGCTGCAAGCATCGGGTGGGAAAGAAGCAACAACAACAACAACAAAAAGGTGAAGAAAAAAAGTTAGACATCCTGAGGTCGGTTTAGATCCCGAAGCGCTGTGTGCAGGAACAGCGCACCCAACATCACGTCAGCGCCGGAAAGCGCTGTCCAAAGCCGTGCCGTGTGCCCGTTGCCGACACGGGTAGGTACCGAGCGAATGCGACCAGGGAATGTGTGTATTGTGAAGTAAATTAATTAAAAAAGTTATATTAAAACGTTCTAAAAAGGCAAAACCAAATTAATGTTCCACGCTGTTTTCGGGTGGTTCCTTGCATGCCGGTGTGGGAATTTGCTTCAGGATTCCGGCCGACCGTGTGTGTGTGAGTGAGCGGGAAAGGGAGAGGGAGAGAGAGAAAGCGCACGCAGGGTGTGATAGAGTGAGTGAGCAAAATCTCGGCGCGAAGTGGGCGAAACCGGGTGCCGGAATCCGACCGTGAACCCTTGCCCCGTGCAACCGCTCCGGGAGTTGCAGTACAACTCTAGCTGAAAAAGGGTTTTTAGCTGAGTGTGATTGCGGTTAGCGCGGTTGGGTGTTTTCCGCTGGGAGTACGAGTGTGTAGTGTGCATGTTTTTTAATGAAGCAATAGAAAGGTGTGTTCTGCGTGTGTCCGACATGTGTACTTGGCTGTGCGTCGGTGTGGAGCGGTCCGCGGTGGAAGCAGTACGGCAAGCTGTGATTTGTTTTGAGGGTAAAATGTGAAGAGGCATTTGTTGAGCAGCTTTTTTTGTTCACTTCTGTGCTTGCTGATTGAATCATGACTACCGTTTCGTCGCTACACACGTTGGCAAAAGTGTTCAAGGCAAGCGGTGTACCGTGGTAAGGCACGGGACAGAAGCAAGCAATGGCCGAGTGAACCATCGCTGGAGCCATAGAGTGTTACAGGCATCATTAAGGATTCGTCTGGATTATTGTTTTTCGCCAACCAGCGCGCCACAGCTAACGGGATAGCAAGAAATAACGGTAAGACATTCTGTATTTAACTGAAAGATTTTTGCCAATGAAGTTATTGCATTTTTAGGGCGTATTGAAGTCTTTTAAAAACAAAATTTCTGCAATAGTCTATATCTAGAACTCAATATTACTAGATGTGACGGGGTAATTCTAAATCCTGTTGGAGTTTGGAGTTTTGGAGTTGATTTTTTTCAATCGATTACTTGCTAGACATTGATGTTGACGAATGTAGGATGAGTCTCTCGATTCTATTAGTCCCTTCAAACGAGATCAGATTAAGCGTTTGATCATCTGACATGTTTTTACCTCATGAATGCTCTCCTTAGGTATATTTATTCAATCGTTTTTATTTAAAATACTCAAAACTGGTCGTAATTGTTCCATAAGCATAAAAATATTAAAGTCTAATCTTTGAAATGCATATGTTCGAAACTTTGTAAACTTATATCATTTCCTTTGTGATTTTTATTTTTTTTTCAAATTATGCAAAGATTTTTATTGGTTTTAAACCTCACAAAAATAAGTGACATGTGCACTAAGCTTTTTTTTTCACTGTCTTTGAAGATTCTTAGCTAATGCTCTGCAAAATAAAATCAAACCCAAATAATCCTTTTGTGATCAGATTGTCACAGGAAACAAACATGCTTTGTTGCTGTGTTGTTTTTCATATGTTATTGCCTTGTGAAAAGTTTTACTAGGCTACTTAGGGTCAATCCTACCCACACAATCCGGGGTATTGTTGTTTATTTAAAGCAAAAGGCAAAATGATAACTGGATCACTACTCAAAAAGATCAGAAATAGAAGTAAGCTCATTCTTTCATTGAAGCCTGATTGAAGTCCTCATTGTTCTTCAGTAAGCATGAAGTTTACAAAACCCCAAGTACAAAAATAACTGTGGGTTGAATTAAAACATTTTAAAGACAGCAGACCACGCAGCAGCTGCTATAGTTTCCACCGCCTCATTTGCTGGGCCAGCTTTAAACAATATCCCTCGCAACCCCAATCGACCTATCGACCCCACACTGGTTTGTGGAGCTAATTCAATCACGGTAACGATGGTTGAAGAGAATATAGAAAACTCATCAGCTTATCTAAAGATTTTCCCGAAATCTTAGAGGCACATCTGGCGCTGCCGAAGCTCTGGGCCGAAAAGTGAGAATAAGTTGAAAACTGAATTTAGGTAAATTTGATTACAGCCACTTCAAGGCAGGATTTGGTCGTTGCCGCTACGCTTAAAAGGGTTCAAGCAGGAAGCAGGCAGCTTTGTTCGCGCGCGCGATTTCACCGAGAAAGGAGTGTTCTGAGCACAAGATTAAGTGTATTGAGAAGCCAAACAAATAATACCGGTGCTACAGCGGCACGAGCAGGACAACGCTGGCTAAAGATCACCAGAAGGGACGAAGTGCCGGAACACCCACAAACGCACCCGCCCGACCGGATGGAGTTGGAGGCGCTGGGGATGGCAAAGTTTATGCTGAACGTCGACCTGTCGCTATGCTTACGGGGTTGTTTTCCCACCCGGTTGAATCGGCGTTGATGGTGTCAGAGGCACGGGTTCGGTACAGATTTTGAAGGGATTATACGTTGGCAAAGTTTAGACGGTGATGGATTTTGGGTTGGGAGAGAAGCTGGAAAGATTTAAGCACTGGCGTAGTCGGAGGATTACGGTGGGGACCTAGTTTTTCCGGTCGATACGGGCTTCACCGAGACTGTGGGCTTTGTTTTTGTTGCAATTGATGAAAATGCTTTTACAACCGGATCAATACATGTACCCTTCCGGGCCATAGTTTTCTTATCCGTCGAATGGAATTAAAGTGTCATGATCTCGATGTAATGAAAGCCTTCTTCAGTCGCTCGGGGGTTTGAAAATTTACGATTTGGTTTTGGTAAGATTTGGGTTTGGATACTTTAAAGTAGCAGTAAAGCAAATACAATTTATTAAGGTTGCAACTTGAACTTTCAACATCATTTAAAAATTTAACCATGTGAAAGAATACAGTAATGGTGGACCAAGAGCTCTCGAAGTCCAAAGAAGAAGAAGTAGATTGTAATTTATAATTGTCAAAAAGGAAGGCGTACGGAAAGCCCTTTATTACCTTAATTACCCGGTGTAACTTATGAGTGTTCCACATTCCCATGATTAAGATGCCTCTTCGTGTTAATATCCCCAAATTCAACATATGGTTGCCATGGTTGGCTTTTACTGCGTTTTTAGCATTTCTACTGGACTCTACTCATCCAGTAGTTTATCGATTACTTCTATCGATTTGGTTTCGGTTAGTAGTTGTGCGGATAATCGCACCTGTCTTTCTCGTCGGTACGATCCTATTTCCGAAGCATCCCACTCGGCAGTACACGTTCGCCGGACTTTATTTTACGTTCTCGGTTCCTGTGTTTCGAGAGGGTTACTGTGAAGAGCTCTCGGAAATGGATGTAAGAGTACTTTAAAAGCTATCGCATGCTACATCACTAGTTTTCGCAAGCTCCGACGGCTTATCGTGCCCGGCAAGCAGTATGCTGCTCGCTACGCTCGGTACAAGTGTCCTTTACAGCCGGAAGCATCAGTTATGGTCGAGGAAATGGGACCGATTTTCAACATCTGTTACCAAGATTTTGTTTTGCAGTTAAGTAGAAACGGTTTTTGAACTATGTTTATTTACCTTTTTTTGCTTGCTTATTTACTAGCGATGATTGTAAAGGTAGAAGAAATATTGGAATAAAATTCAAGGGAAGAATTTTCATCAAACAAAAAAGTTGTCTCCCTCGGAAAACAATAAACTACCCAATAATAATACGACTTTACCTAGCATATTTTCATGCATATTATTCAGATTCATTTATCTGTAAAGACGTGCTTGCCCGCCTTCCCTATTTTTCAAACAACTACTTACACTCACAGTTTTCGGCTACATTGTTCAGAAGATGCAAATATTGTGTATTTTCCGAATGGCTGGTGTCTTTAGGTCGAATGGCTGTGAAGGACAGGAAGGAATGCTGGGTGCTGGGTGGATGGAAAATATGAATACGAAATGAGGTAACCAGGGAGAAAGTCGTACTTTCCGGCACTAATCCTAGATACTGGTCCAAATGCAATCGAACTCGAAGCTAGTTATAGTAACCATCTGCACGAGAAACCTCTCTGGTACGTGAGTTGTAGAACACGATCTTGTTCTTGGAATTGGAATGTATGCCAATCGTACGGTGCCGACTACCGAAGCGAAAACACTCTACCGAAAGGAAGGTCATTATTTTTACATAAATTCCACCCTTACAAAGATGCGGATGTGGCTTATCATTGTCGGGAAGTAGGTCTTCAGACAATGTGAAAGTTTTATTAATAAATCATTCTTCCGCTTGTTACATACTGCGGGAGGGCTTCGTACGGCTAGAGGGGCGGTGAGATATTAAAATACTGAAGTTGTGGCATGTTTGTTGGAGGATAAAACGAGTCGTTCAAGGTGTTTAACGCAAATGAACTGATAGGAAATAGTCCAGAGTAGGTTGGTGAGAATACTTGAATTTGAAGTTACAACTAGGCCGATATGAAGAACGCACGTATTTAATTTGGTAGTTGTTTCTGTTTGATGAAATTTAGCTCTTGATCGAACTAAGCAGCTCACCTATATTTGCCTTCTTTTCGTTTCATTAAGAATTAATCAAAATGTATTCATCCTAGAATTTTTATGCAATTGAATTTTGTGTCACATAATCGGACATCTTCTTCTTGCTTGGCACTACAACCTTGAAAGGTCTTAACCTTCCATTTCTCGTAGCAAAGTAGTCAGCTTAGCAATATGGCCTGGCTGTTCTTCATAAATAAAATAAAGTAGTCAGCTTTGCGTTCGGGGAGGTGGTCTGGATAGGATTTGAACACGGGTCTTGCCATGCGAAGACCGACGTCGCTATCGCCTCGGCCACCCTTCAATAATCGCATATCGCTATGTGTAAATAGTGAAAACATGGTTTAATTATTACTCAATACGAAGATTTTTTATCTTTTGTAAGGTGTTTAAGGGGACAAAATCCATTGAGGATAAGCTCATCACTTTTCTTTGTAAAAAGAGCTCAGCGTGTAATGTGATATAAACTACACTCGCCGTCATGCAGGATCTTTTTACAATTGCCTCAAGAGGTTCCATGACTCATATCCACACAGATCGGAGACAATTCTTCACTTACATTGCTTGGCAAAAAAACTCGAAGAAAAACATCATCTCATCTCTCCAATCCATGATGAAGTAGTATTTTTAACACCTGATTGAGCTCATGATATAACTTTTCGTAATAGGCTCTTGACATATTTTCAATTACTTCTTGCCAAAGGACCGAGTCCGGTTGAGCCGGAAGCGTAGGCCGGAAACAGTGACGACGGGGTTAATTTTATTAGCGACAAATCTTCTCCCCGGTATCTGTTGAGTCAGCAAATACGCTGGTTAAAGAGCCTATCGCTCGAAACAGGCGAAAGAGATCAAATCAATAGGAATCGCTGGAGGAGAGCAAACGGAAAGGCTCGTGAAGCTCGTAAAACGGAAGTACGGTGATGGTGGTTTCGTGCCCGGTGGATGTGTGTCGGCTTTCGGATTGCATCTGTAAGCAGTAGCTGCCGCTAAAGCTCCCGCGATATCCAGCTTTACGACTTCACCATATTGTCTCAGGCACAATCGCTTGTGGCACCCGGTGGCAGAGGGACGAAAATTTTGTATCGTTTCGGGGCGAGGCGGCAAGTACCCGGCCGGAACATGAAGATGAAGGCCGGTTGTTAAAGAGAGCAGTGAAGTGCAGGAGTTGATAATAACTTTACTTTCCACTGGTGTATATTCGCCACTTTCGCTTCATTCTGAGGGGTTTTGCTCAAGATTTTACGAGATAAGCGCGAGAATAACGAGACTGGTCATCATGGGACGTTACGATCCGGGCGACGGAATGTGTCACCCGCAATGGTCTAGACAGTTTGCGTTTGCTGCTTTAGGCAAATGGGTCATAAGTATGTAGTAAATGTTTTAACTGTTGCATATTGTTATTTTTACGATCATTTGCCCAACTGTGATATACAATACTTTGATGGAAATATCCAAACAGAAACTACTTTCTGTTTTCATCGGGTTATTAGAAGTTTTTAAAGGTAAAACTTTAATGGACAATCCAACACTCGACCGAGTGAATGAACCCAAAGCATTGGGGTTGGTAAATCAGCGCCCCGGTAACTTATCGCTCCTTGCCGCAGACACCGTGTTGAAGTGTTAAATTATAATAAAAGAAACTCTTACGCTATCCAACGGGTGGAAGCGGGAATGACATTTGTCATTGGCTAAATGTAAACGAGTGGCTCCAATAAAACAAAACCGGCTGCGCGACAGTTCGGCATCGTCGGTCACCGATGGGGTGTGAGCTCTTGGTAACAGAAATGGAAGGAAGCAAAAAAAAGAAGGAAATCCCAACCGAAACGACACCACCGACACCAACGACTTCGCGAAGCGTAAAGCCCTGTCGTAGGTAACTTCGTGGCTCTTTTGCCTCTTTGCCAAAGGTAGTGAGTGTACTTGGTGGTAGTGATGATGTTCGTACCGTTTTGTTGTTCTTGTTGCTGTTGCTTTTGCACTCCGAGTGTGTTGTGTTCGTTCCAAGTGAGGAAACGAACGTTGCACGCTTGGAATGGTTTTCGCGCGTTTCGTGAAGTCCCTGGCGAAAATTCAGTCAACAATAAATTTTCAGATAAATGAAAAACGAACTTCCACTTCCCAGTGTGACCGCGCGTTGGCTGCAAACGTTGGACTTGATGTGGCATAAAAACCGACGCCCAGCGACTGGCAAGCAACTGCAGCAGCAGCAGCCTGATGCAGTCTTATTCGACCGAGTAGATATTTTTGTTCGCCACTCTGGCCACACGGCGCTGGTCGTTGGGCTAGGTGGCTCATTTCGTTGAAGGAAAGCGAAGGAACCGAATCTGCAGGTGTGTAATTTATTTTTCGCTAACAGCGAAATCCCTGCCCGACGCCACGGCACTGGGAACGGACAGTGCGAAAAGCACTTTGGCTCGTTCATTATTGTTTTATTTTTGCTGCCAGTGGCGATGGTGGCGAACCTTGGTGAAATAAGGCAAAACAATTGCGGCATACACGTAATAAAAAGAAAATCGTTCACAGCGCACTAAAACAAACGGGAAAGCCACAGCCAGCACATCTTGGTCGTGGTTGTGTGATGCGGAAATGGTGTGATTCGCGGTGTGATGCACAACCAATGCCACCAAACCGCCCTAGAGCAATTGGGTTGGGGCTTTAAGAGTTATATTTCGTGATGGTTGTGAGCTGAAACTAGATGATGTAATATGCATTTACGATGCATTTTAAGCAAAAGTTTCTGATATTAAAATTTAATTTCATTAATTATTTAATTCTCAGAAAGCAAGTAGTTAATTAACTACTCAGGACGATACAGTGAGTGGATGAAAAAATACTTCCTTTTTTCAAACTCCGATCAGTCGAACATTACTCAAACAGTCATTAAAATGTGGCGTCGATGTGTAATAATGTGAATCCTAACGTTTCTCCACCGATGACGCATGTAGTCATGATGTGTTTTTGCCGCACTTAAAAAAATATTATTTTGCAGCAGATGCTCCGTGAATGTGAAGCGCTTTATTTTCTCACCACACGTGAGGAGAACAATAAGGTGGCGTAAGACAAATAAAAACACCGACGAGAAAACAAAGCTCGAAGGAATAAACAAACAGCCAACGGAAAGGTTGTGACAGTGCAAAGTTGTTAAAGCATTTCCACCTTCGCTTTTCCCGCATTTGCCCGGCGAGTGGAAATCTTCAGCAATTTGTGCTAAACGTTAAGTTCACAACTTTATTTGGAGAACAATCTCTCTTTTAAATTGCGTACCTACCAACGGTCGGAAAGTTAAGCAGAAGAGCTGTAGCGAGTAGCTGTTGCTGTGAATCGAGCTTTCATTTCGTTTTGGGGACATTTTTAGGTGCATCTGAGTTGTGTTGTTTGCTTGCGTGTTACTTAAGTAAAGTTTACAGATGTCAATGCTAATTGTGAATTGTTTTCAATAGAGCTGAGACTTTTCGTTTCGAAGACTGAGAAAAACGTACGCACAATATCAGTATGTGAAGTGAAGCATTAAAAATACCCATGTAAAACACACCCACCAAACATGTGCACCGGATTCACTGGATCCGTGCCGAGTAAGCTGAACCCAGGCGAAGAATGTTTAAGCGCTCATTTGAGGTCATATAAATGTAATACTAACGCTTCGCTGAATATTCGTACAGCATCGTAAAAGGCGACCATTCCCTGAGAGAAAGTGAACCTCTCTCGCATAGCTCGGGGAAGAAATTACACCTTCCTTAACACACACATGCTCGGTTGACTGTGAAAGTTGCCGTACGTTGGATGTGATGGCCCCGTGTCTTCTGTCCCGAGACGTTTAGCATTGCCCATAAATTTGAGTGCATGCATAAAATTTATGAACCCCAAAAACCGTAAGGAATTCTATAAATCTCTCCACGGGAGGGCCCATGTATCGTTGCAGAAAACATTCGTTCTACATTTTCGGCAGAACACTTTTGGACGTATGAGCAATAAAGTGATGTCGTAAAAGCATGTCAGGTGTAGTTGAAACCGATTTTGCATTCTTTTGGCTGGCTTTTAGCAAGCATCTTTCGTGGCGCAGCACTGCTTTGTCAACCTTTTGCGTGATGGTGATGGAGATTTTTGGCGCTGCTTTGTTGAATAGGCGAGATAGTAGGAGGAGATTGTTAAGAAACGTAGCGGAAAAACTATAATTAAAAACTGATTGAAAACTATTTGCAACTACGAACTTGCTTCATTTAAGGTGGTAACAGATTCAATATTGGTCGTACCAACATCAATATAAAAGCTTAAGTTACTGCAAAATTCTTTACAACTAGCTATCTGTACTACATATTTTTGAGCTGTTGATGAAGTTATTTAGCCAAATATGGCTTACCTTACTATTCTTTGCGCTTATCCAACTCCAATAAAGTTACATATCGTTACAAGGTGCATAACAAGAGTAGCATTCTTATAGACCGTCACAGTAAACGACTAAAAATCGTTTGACAGGATGCGCTATGCACCGGTATCTTTGAATTAATTACACTTATTCTTAGAACGACCATCTGGCTGACAATTTTCGGCTAAGAAAGGTCGGTTCTTTCCGACCACTGATATTTATTCAGTTCCGAATAATGGTTGCGGCAAGCAATTCTTTTAAGTTTCCAAGAACTCAGATTTTTAGTATAAACAACGCGATTTTCCGGAAAATTTCAAGATAAAAAATTACAGGTTCTAAACTGCAATTGCGATTTTGAATTTATTTGGCCGTTCGATACCGGTTTTAACTGTTTGATTTCTCCCGTGATACTCGACCGTCAATTTAAGTTTTTCTTGTTTTTCCATGCATTGTGTTTTCTTTTTAATTGTAGTGTTTCTTCTCTCTTCTGATTGTATTGTTTTCAAACGATCAGGTTGAATCTTCTTAATGGCAAGACACCAACAATGGACAGTAGCCAGATAGACATGAGGGAGGCTCAGTTTACACAACAGTTTACCTCAAACTTAAAGGTTAAAATTGTTAAGATAACGAAGTTAATTTGTTGAAATCCTTTTACCGCATTGCTGGCAATTTATCCCTGATGATTCGGAGAAATGAGCAATGATAAATAAACATTCCATATTCTCCGCTTTGATGAAGCAAAATCTGCTCCATTTTTGCTAGTATTTGCATAATCTAAGAAAAAGGAGGATTTTCCTTTTCTTCGGTGCGTTTTCAATCGAGTGAAAATTCCGGTGCTTGATGTCTGATTAAGAAATAATAACAATCTATCCCCTTTAATCAGATTTTCACCGTGACAGCCCCGGTGCCTTCGCATTATGTAAATCAAAACGATGCTCCCCTCAACCTCTCCACCTAGCCAGTCCCCGCTACCCCCTGTTCGGTGTAAAATCTCTAAACGGAAAGTGCCAGTGCCCCGTGCACACATCTCGCAACTACACCAGCCTTAATGTTGCGCACTTCTTAGCCGCACGATAGCCTGCCCCGAAAACGTTAAGCACACAAACACACACAGTACCTTTACGGTGAGGTCGTTATCGTGAAGCGGAATCGAAACCAAACCGGGGCCGGGATGCATAAATAACGAAACTCGCACATAATGCCATTACATAAAATATTTGGCTTGAATTTTATTTATTTTGCTTCTCGACCTCGGCTTTCATTCACTTCCTTTCGGCGGATATGAGAGTGACTGCCGGCTTTTTTATTTTATTTTCACTCACCATACACACATACATACATTCGCCCAGGAAGAACCCATCAAACCCATGTACCGTTCGTGCGTCTCGTTGCGGTTTGTTATGGTTCTGTTTTGTCGGGTTGGTAAGCTGGTATGCTTCACCATTCGGTAAAGACACATTGAGTGATGTTTACTTGGTCATAATGATGGATTAGCCCGTTTTCTAAGGAAGGACTTAGTGAATTTTTTTGAGTAGTAAAGTTTGGTTTGAGCTTCATATCAACGGACACTCATTTTACGAGTAGAAAGGTTTTGGTGTTTTTTTATATTCAAAGAAATATCAAAAAGTATAATATTTATAATAAGATTGTTTGTTCAAGGTCGGACACAGTTGATTCAGTTTTTCCTAATAGTTTTTTCATAATTTCGATTCAAAATTCATAGTTTTCCATCCCGATTATGTACTGCAATAATCTAAATGTGCTTCAAACAAGTACAAAATTACTGCTTTGCATAACCCACGTCCACCCCGTAATACACCTACACACACTCACTGAAAACAACGGCAACAGCAACCAGGCGCCTCCATCCGCCTCGCCGGATGTGGTGAATAATTTGGAGGGTTATAAAAAAAACTCCATCCTGGCCAAAACGAAACCTCTAAGCAACTGGCCGCTGAAACTGGGAGCGGTTAAGTTTGCCGCTTAGAATATGTATATGTGCGCATTACTTAGCGACAGAAGACCGACGCCGAATTCCTCACAGTTGAGTGCTTAAATATTTGCGCCAGCTCCGTATGCGTGGGGGAGCGTATTGTTGGGACGGGAAATATTACCATTATGTTTTATGGCGGTGTTTCCGCTTCCACCTGACCGGTTGACGCTGTGTACATTTTTCGCACATTTTGTTTCCCTTTCCAACCGTGCTTACCCGGGCCTGGGAAGCTGGCCGGTAGCGGTTGAGCACTAAACATTGACATTGGTGGCTCGCTCGATCGTTTGTGGGAATGTCCCTTGTTTTCCTTTCTGTCCCCCGCCCATTAACTTGGTAAAAAAGAAGAAGAAGAAGAAGAAACCTGTACGACATACCACTAACGCAAACGTTTTTCCGTCAAACGGCCGTTTAAGCTTTAAAGTTGAGCTTCCTTTCTCGACCGAAAAACGCACCCTGATCGTCGTCGCGATGGAAGGTAAAAACCTTAGAAGTTACCAGTTCCGGTACGATTTGATCGATAATGATTTTCGGCTATCCTGTGGCGTATTTCACCGACGTGCCATTGCCAGTCAAGAAGGTGCGTTTGGTGTGACATCGTGGTTATATTTGTCAAACGGTACGAAAACCGACGTTAGGTCGGTAAATTCGAGCACCATCGGCGCAGTTCGTTTGTCGTTGTAGGCGTCGGTTATTTGGGGGTTATTTATGCGATTGCGCTTGCTTTGCGCTCATGGTTATGCTTATTTTGACGAGCTTCTCCCCTCCCATCGGAAAGCTGACAGTGGACGTGGTATCGCTTTGAGCGCTTTGCCGAGTGTCAACGGGTGCGAAGGTTTTACTGACACTTTTACTGGCACTGCGTATCATTTGCATTTCTTCACGTATCCCTCGTGTTAGGTGGCGGTGGCTAATCAACGTGTGGCCACGAGCATTGGTATGGATAGAGTCGGAAAAATATGCGCTTGTTGCTACGAGCTTCGTGGGAACTATTCAAATGTTAGAATTTATATCCTTTATGTAGCCTCATACAACACAAATATGCGCGCTCATAGTACAACAGGAGTGGCAGCAGTATTAGGTAGAATGTTGAGCGTTATTGTAGATAGTAAACATTGTGGCGATACAGAGAAAGAAAAGAACGAAAACAAACAGGCCGTCCGGCTGGCAATGCAAAGATAATTGAATATGCTGTTAGCTTAACAAATCTGTTTTATAACAAACGAGTCTTGCAACGCGCTACGAGCAGTGTCCAGTTCTGCAATGTCATTTTCATTTGTAAATTAAATTTACCTTCCGTTGTTACCAGTACCCATCCCAAAAAAAAAAACCCGAGCATGGGTATACGCGCTTTGAATGTTCCACATTGTTATGGTTCGCGTCGTTATAATGGCTTACTAGTGCGAAAGGAAATGGCTTCGGTAGGACGGTAGGACATAGGACATAGAATTTTATTTTCCTGCTCTGTTTGCGTACGTGGATGATAAATTCCAAACTAAATTAAAAAATGTGGTGCCGCTGTGCCACGTGGAGAGCGCACACACAGAAGGAAAAAAGACAAAACACGCATACTAAAACATCGTAGCTTACTACAGCATATTACAACACCGCATGTTGCCTAGCCACTAGCTTTGCTGCCCAAAAAATATCCCCCAGCGTTAATTGAATGGCCCTGGTGCACGGAACCCACGGAGGGGAGGGGAGATTGTAAAATTTCTATTTGTTCTCGGCTTGGGCGAGAATTCGCTGTTGTTATTTTACTTTATTATTATCTGTTTTTTGCTGTTGTTGTTGATGCTGTTGTTTGGATCGAAAACACAGGAAACCATTTCCATGTGTCGCTGCGGATGGACCACAGATTTGGTGACCGGCGTGACTGTTTGCGATAGGCTTTCGGCGTTGGCAATCCGATGTGGCTAAACAGTATGGCTGAACGAAAAACCAAAAAAAAAAAGTGATCAAAATCCTCGCCCGAGGCTGGCCTGCGGTGCTGGATGGACTCCAAACACAGCTTAGGCCCACCCAAACACAACCGGCATGTCGATTGCAACGGAACGGAACGACAGAAATAGAAATAAAAACGATTCCATTAGCGCAAACAAAAATGGCTATGTCAATATTGATATTTTCGCCCGTCGAGGGACCGAGGGCTTGTGGATGACGGAACGGAACGAAGGAAACGCAACCGACATCGGGTACGGTGCTTGACTAACTGTTTCTTAAATCTCCTTTCAACTTGTGCCAGCCAAACAATAGGGGGTTGATTTCTAGTGATTGTTTTGGCCAGTCGGTTTTTGACGATACGATATCTGGTTTATGATATTATTAAGAGGTTGCTACGTGGTCAGGTGTTAATCGGTAATGTACATCTTGCATTTAACTTCGTAGGAGTCATGTAAGGCGAAAGCGTTTATGTACAAGGTTTATCATTCAGTAGGGTATCTCATCGTTTTTTAATGATATGAAGAATTGATTTTTAATCTATGTTGGATCCATTACAATTTGTTTGATTTCCTATTTTCGGCAAATGATCTAATACACTTGATGGCTTCAGTTTAATAATTTTAGAAAATTAGAAAAAAGGAAACAATTTATTCGTCTTATTTTAATTTAATATATTTATACGAAATATCTCTTTATTATTGAAAAAAAGTTATTTAAAAAATGTGACAAACAGAAGGCACCGACATTAAGCATTCGAGAAGCGACAATACCAACATAAGTGCAACAAACAAGGAACAGTAATGTAAGCGACGAACTTCGAAAAATTAAAACATAATTTTATTTTTACAGCTTTTACATTCGTTTTTTTTTCACATAACCATCTTCATTTTCAATCTTCCGAAACGGAAATTTAATTTATCATTTTGCTACATTTTTAACAGCCCACCAGCTGGCCTCTGACCTCTTCAACCAAAAATCAAAGTTGTCACATTTCCTATAACGAAATTCCATTTATTATGCGACGTACCTTTTTGCCCGTTTGTTTCGCCCGCTGCTATTAACCTTCCATAAGGGTTTGCTGTTTGGTCCATTCAATCACGGACAACCACTGTCCTCCCCTTGTGAGTGTGCCGGTATGTGGAAGCACAAAATGAAATAATAAAATTTAATCAAATAAATTGATACAACTTTTGCATATTGCCGTAGAGTGAGCAAGGATACTGGGTTTACATAGGATCACTGTTACATTTTTCAAAGGTGTACACCTCGATTTTCAAACCTACCGACGAAAATGATGCAGCATAGAGTAATGTGAAAATGGCAAATGCCTCCCACAAAAAAGAGAACTAGAAACCGTTCGGAAATCGACTCGGATGGTTATTCTCTCGGTCTCCGATGAGGGAGTGGGTGTGCGTGTTAGGCACAAAAAAAAGGGACGGCAGCAAAAACGGGATGAAAAAAGTGGCTGTCTCACACCCGGCAGTGAGTGAAACCCTGAATTGAAGAAGAGGCAGCTACTAATGGAACTCCTACACCCGCACAAACAACTCCTGTGTCACCTTTCGACGATCCTCCGTGTGGAACCGGTTTTCCAGATCGCAAAAGGATCGAGCATTGGCGTAGCAGAAGCCGATATCCGTAACGCACCTCGCACCTTGAGCAGTGGTGGTGCGAGCACGCCCGGCACCGTACGGCTGGGGGACATCTATCGCAAATGTAATTATGTAAATGGAACACGGCACGTGATGTTCAATATTTTAAATTACTCTAGCTGTGAGTAAGTGAAAAACATTCCTTTATTCGTCGAGAGCTCTTGCGCTAATTTGTTGCAGCGTCATTGCGAAAATGAGCTGGAGAAAAAACGCGCCCTTCCTGAACGCTCGCGGGAAAAACGGTCCCGAATGGGAAGGAGTTGCGATAGATGCGGACGGACGGTAACCAGGCTGGATGCCAACGGCAATGGCGAGCATTTAGTGAAATTAACATGATTCTTCCCAAGGAAAGCAAATCTTTCGGGCAGTGAGCTCGCCCGCCCGTTTGCCTGCAGTTGTTGGTCGATTGGTTTCCGAGGCTAGTAAAAATAAATATTGATTTTCCAAACGAAGCTAATAAATTATCCGATTTGCCACGCCTATCTGAAGGGCTAAACACGCTTAGGGTAAGATTCGCCAGCTTGATTTGACTGTTTGTTGTGGAGTTGTGCTAACGGGCCTGCTTGTTTACACCGTGGACAATTCATTTGAAAAAGCAACTGTTATTCTACGGGCTAGCCGCTGACACGAAATTAACGGCACGTGTATCTGATTGCCTAATCGCATGAAATAATCCGATCATCTTGTCGGGTTTTGTGTCTTAAGATCTGCATAGGCAAGGCATTTAATCTTTTGTTAATTATTGATTTGAGGTACTTAACATATCAAAAGCTAGAATGGGTTAACTCATACTGTTCAAATGATTCTTGATTAACTTATTTGAATAATTATTTAGCTAACTTGTTGAATTTTAACCTTTCTTTTACTTTGACTTTGAATTCGACACAGCGCAATATGTTGAGCGTATATCAAGTATAATTTAATAATCCTATCAAGTATAATTTTTAAACGATGTTTCTTCAAGTTCTTAATTTTTGAGGCTGTCCGTCAGCTTAGGCGCCTGCCGTGATGGTGATCACACGCCAGAACCGGGGTTCAAATCTCATCCTGACTGCCACCGAGTACGTAGGACTGATTATCCAGTTACGGGTAGCGTTAAGTCTCGAAGTTGTAGATTAGTAAAAGAAGACAATTCGTAATCATCTATTGAACTATAATATTTAATGTACTATTCGTTCATGGTTTCAGTGCTTAGCCTTGGTCACCTAGGGCCTATTTTTTCAATATTCGTTGACAGGATGTTCCACGTAGCAGAGTAGCCAGTTCTGAGTAAGATCAGTACTGGATTCGATTTACCGGCCCGGCAAAGTGAAGACCGCCAACGCAACTTCCAACTCGGTAAACGGGTAACCACTCCAATTGTCCTGTCCGTAGTATTATCTTCTGCATCCTAACGCCTTACCTGGTTGTCCCTTCGACTAAAATTGTGTTTAAAAAAACAAAATCCGCTTTCGTTTACCTGTTACTGACTGGCCTACCGATGACAAACTCCTTTCTGTGGCCCGAGTAGATCTATGTTCTGTATGTGGTTTAGTGTCCTCAGTTATCCAGGAAAGTTTGCCACCTAAACACACCGTTTCCAACCCCTAAACAGTATCGACTGTCTACCGAGCGGCAAACAAAGCTGCTTCAAAAAATTTGCATAATACGAATTCTGTAAAGCCGCCCACCACTACCACCGTACTCAACCTGCGAAAGGGATAATAAATTTATGCACATAATAATTACCGAAAGTACGTGTCATAATGTAAATAAATTTTCTATTTTACAAAACCGTAACCCGGTTGTTAACCGTAGCTCTCTCGTATGCATACAGCCCTGAGCAAAACTTGGTCAGCGGAACCAATGTTCGGTCAGTGCTGCAAAAGGCCTCGCTACCCGGTCCTGTAGGCATTTCGGTAACATAAACTACCGAAAAGCTGCTGTGGTGCTCGGGCCATCCACAACCTCAGCCACCGCCAACGACAGGAAGTATCGTTTGAATAACGGTAACATAGTTAGTCGGGCAGGAATGTCTTCTAGTGGCCGTATGTTACGTGGCTCGCCTGTTTGTGGCAGCAAAACTTTTGAAACATTTCCGCCGCACAATAAAAGTAGGCATCATAATCGGTTTAGCGCATTCCAGATCTCTACCTTTCGGGACAGTTTTCCGAAATTCAAAGCCACACGCCCACACATGAATTTATTTCATAATTTGGTGGGTTTGGTGGGACTGAATTTCAACACAGCACCGTACGACAATAGGCGAAAAGGACTTCATAAATAGTCTATTTCCGTTCCGGGGAGGTAGAATGAAGTAGCGACTCGACAGCACGGCAATCGAGCAGAATGGATCGTTTGGAGAAGGAAAAAGGTACTTGCATGGAGTTCCTTAACTACTGGGGCATGAATATTAGAAAGCGAAGGAACAGATTGAAATATACTGCACACTGAGCTCGAATCTTTAGCTACTTACTCCGATTCAATCGGATAACTATCGGATAATTCATATTCAAGAAGTAAGTGTGTTTTGTTATTGGAAACACTTACGCTGGTCCAGAATAGATTGGCAACAGTTTGTCTATCACAACCGAATGATAATTCAGCCAAAAATCCGATTCCAAACGAGCGAACAGCCCTTGCCCCAAAAGAGGGTTTCAGATAAATGGAAATAAATAGCTCTATAATTCATCTGTCGATCGTCGACTGAATGGCTCGGCTCAGTACAAGATGGTGCAACTCGGCGTATACTTTGCTTCAAGATGAAGCATAACTTCATCTTAAAAAAATAGCACTTCATGAAATGTTCTGCCAGCTTAAAACAGAGCAACACACGAACAAAATGGCCAGCTTCGGTGGATAGTAACGGTGCGCCGTTGAAGTGGTGCCGAAAATGGCATGCATTTATTTTAAACGATGAAAACCAGCTGCTGCACAGCCTTTCGTTGGAAATTCGGCAATGTGGACACGTGGCTCAAACGTTGGGTTCGCTTTATAAAGTACTCCCAACGGTAGTCGAGCTAGCTTTTGGACAGTGCTGGTGGCCATTTTTCACCAGCTCCAAAACTTTGAGTTTTCTTAGGTACTCTGTTGGGATCGGGCCTGTAGGAAGCGAACGAGCTGCTGTCGGCCAGGAAGCCTCGATCAGTACGGAATAACTTTTGCTGCACCGACTCGCTACGGACAAGTAAAGGGTGGCTGGATGCACTAGGGAGGAAGCGTAAATTTGTATGCAAATAATGCATTTTCATTTTTCATCGGAAATGCACCTAGGAGCAAGAGTTGCAGCTGCAGCGCAGAATATGAGCCGAGCGAATCATCTGTGGATTTCGTGTGGACCGTTGGTGTCATCTATTATTCAGCTGATATTTTGACTTTTCATTTTGCAAGTTTGTTTGTTTTCTGTTGGCAATGGAAACGATTTCAGCAAGCAGGAAATTGTTTTGTTTGTAGATTTGTTGGTACTTTGCTGATGATATCTTTTATTTATTTGTTGAAAAATAAGATGTATAATATAACAATACGGCCAGGCCGTTCTTTATGAATAAAAAAAAAAGATGTATAATATATATTTAAAAGTAACTTAAAATCTAGTCGCACAATATTTCCACACTCGTAGAAGAACAAAATGAAATGAAGCATGTTGTCATAAGTTTAGCTTAGCTAGGTTTACTTTGAAATCGAATACAGTTTAATGCATGTTTGACATTTACCATTTTCGCATGTAATCCTGCAACTTCCACCAAGAAGCATGATTGCCGAAACACGAGTAAGTCCTGTGTGGACAAAAGCTTTCAGGGCAACAATTGAATGATGCATGTACACTCCGCCAGTACCCGCAAATTGACATTATGTGACCACAGAAAACATTATCAATTAAATCCGCCATGCTCGAACGGCTGTCTATGTGGCCGGGCTCGGTTTTCGCTAAGCTCGATGTCACTTGTTCGATTACGAGCGAAGCACAATAACGACGACGCGTGGTTAATATTTGATTAAAACATGCCCTCAAATCAACGGTTTCTGAGTGGGTCCGCTACCGTTCGCCACAGGAAGATTCCGGCACAGGAGGCGAGTTGGGCGCAGGGTTGCGTGATGTTGCCTGAACGGTGAAGGTGGTGATGCAATTATTCAGCAGGATCTCGTGTGCATCGGTGTGTGTGTACCCTAGATCGTTCGGACATTAACGTAACTATTATGCAGGCTTTGAGCGGCTCGGAGCTATCGGGCGAGCGAAGCATGAGACACACTAACCAGGCGTAAGCAATTCAACGCTGCGCATTGTCTAGCTCCCCAGCGAGCTGTTCTTCAGCGGTGGTGAGCTCTGCTCCGATTAAACATAACGTTGATAGTCCTCCAACCCATGAGCTCGCTCTATGATAGTATTCTGTTTATGGGTTGTCTTCTCACCCCTCTTTGGGGTCTGCTTCCTCGTTCTCATATACACACACACGCACCTAAACCTACAATCTCGACGCCCATTCAGGATGCTTCTCCAGACTTGCCCCTAATGAGTTTTACGATGACGCTAACGCTCCCGGAGACATTGGTTCACCTTAGCACGAAGCTCAACCTACACAAACACACATACACACATTCGGCACAGTTACACATACACAGCCAGGCTTCCCGCCTAGAGCCACTGCACCATGATTCGGTCGTATCGGCTCTAATTAGAGCACTCAGCACGAACGATTGCCGGCAAAGATTGTGTATGCAATGTAGCGGAAAATTAGATATGAGCAAGATAACGGACCATTACAGAGCTATTATACGTTTGTTTACTCTCATTATCCCGTGTAGTTTTGTCGGCCAAGCCCGCATTAGAAAACCCACCGCAAGAAGAGCGCCCGAGAGAGCGAGAGACCCTCGCTTGCATACAACATCATTATTGTTGGGGAGGATGAGTGTGTGAACCGAGCCAACTTCTTCGCTGTTAAACGACAAAAGGGATTTTGAGATGTACGCTAAGGTTTGCAACTCCTTGCGAAAAGATGAGGTTTTCTTGTTTCAGCCAGTGGACCAGCTTGGTCAGTTGTGGACGTTAAACAAAGCAGATGCATCATTGCAATGATTTGCTGTACGAGAATCTTGCCTGCAAAGGGTAATGAAGACAATTGATGCTTAGACAAATGGTGTTTTATAACATTCAAAAAAATGTATTAATGCTACACAAGACATTACGAGATGAGAACATTTTCTGGAAAACGTTCAGGATTCTATAAAACACTGGGCGCCTCCATTGCATGTAACGCCGCGAGGAGTATGGAATATAGTGATAATAATTTTAATATTATATTTACCTATTCACTGCTTTTTAAAAAACAAAAAAGCCTTCAAATCACAAACACTCATGTAGAATTTTTCCCTGATAGCTTTTAAGTGTCTTTTAAATATATGTGTCCTTTATAAACCAAATAAAAGCATCCTTCAATGGATCTGTTGCGATAATTGTTGAACTATGGCGAATTATTCTCGAATTGATGGGTCAATTAGACTCAATAATTTGTCCAGTTTGGCAAACAAATATTTGATTGCTAATTGCTCATTATTTCTTTCAGCGACCAAAAAATTAGTTTTAACCCTACTAAATCTAACCCCCATTAAAAGGCAAATTAAGCGAGGAAACCACCTTAAATACTTTCTAACTTGTTTTACAATTTTGTATCACATCTTCCAGCACACAGAATATGCTTATGCTCCCCTAAGCCCTTCGGCCGTTTATATTGGTGCTATCGTGCTTTTTGATATCACACCTTCGCACCGGAATCACCCCCATCCGGAAAAGACGCAAGAAAAGAAAAGCCCGCTCATTAAAATGCAAAATTATTTTCCGTTGTCTTTTTCGGGCGGGGGTTTGCATCCCTTCATCTGGGCACCCGCCCAGATTTGCCCATTCTTACGAATCTTGCGTCGCTTTATGCTCTCGTTAATTTTCCCTGATATGATACAGCCCGTACCGTGTGGTTACGTTCTCAGCCACAATATTCCTTTTTTGGGTCTGATAAATAAGAAAGAATTACTTGAAGAGCATCAAACCCATTGGCCGCAATAAAAAGGAGCTGAGAAAAGGAAGAACACAAAAGAAAAAAAAACGGAATCATTTTTACACACAATGACAGGACTTGGTAAGTCCTAACCAAAGTGAGAATGTCGGTGTTGCTGATTCGCACAGATACTGTTACTTGACACAGCTACACAGAAGTCGGTTTACACTATAGAGCGTCGTTCTAGCGCGAAGCTAGCCGCACGGGATGCGAAAACCATTTTCAATGCAATTTCGGTTGTCTACTTTCGGCCTCGGGACGATGTTTTCAGCACGGCCTGTAGGGTGATAATGGTCGAGCAGAGTAAAAGAAGAGCGAAAACAAAAACGCACAAAACAGCATCCAAAATGGTGTTTGATGGAAGGGATTTTTATTTTCTCAACCACCTTTCGTGGCCAGGAGCTGGGCGTTTGGAGCTGGGTAAAAAAGTGATGAAATAAAAAAAACGTGAGAAATATAATGGTACAAAAGGTCTTTCTGTGTGTGTTTTTTAAGTGAGGCTTTTGATTTTCTTTCCACAAAAAAAGATGGCCAGCAATAAGCTTAAGGTGATAGAAATATTTCCAGCCTTACGAACCACTATTTAATTGGCTTTCGAAAAATAAATATATTTTCACACCCTTACGCTAGAGGGTGCGAGTCTTTCAGTTTTTTAAATAGAGGAAATTGTCGAGATAAATGTGAAATGCTTTCTGACTCTCACGGTACACGATAAGTCTCAGGTAAAAACTATGTAATAAAAATGATAACGGCCCAATTTCGAATTGTAATGTACAGAGGGAAATGAAAATGATTGAGTGATTGATTAAAGCCAGTTAAAGTGGAAGTAAACCCGGCCGCCCATACTAACGCTCGGCCTTTGTCATGCTGTTAACAGTTGAATGCGTTTGATGCTTTATTGATTATTTTTATTTCTCAACCAATAATTCAACCACTCCCGGTCCGATCGCACCACTAATTGATACCATTGGAATCTGTCAATCGACTCCAATTAGCAGGTGATGGTTTACGGGTAAGTTAGCTCACTGTTCTACGTGGCGCACCGTAACAAATGACACAGTATACGCACGTTGGTAGATAATATTTTCCAACAGTTCTCGGAACAGGATAAAACTCGCGACGAAAAAAATCGGTCTATTGCTCATTCACTAGCCGGTTGGTAGCGAAAACAATAAAGCTTACAAGGGTTATTTACTGGGCCAGAAAAACGCAACACGAGCTAGTGCCGTGTCGTGCCGGTACAGGTAATCGATTGAATTCAATTAAAAAATCATTTCCAACGTCAACCACCATGCGTGCCTTCGTGGAGACGCTTGCCACCAGCTCCGGTCGTGTCCGGTAGCGGTAGCCCATACTGCTGGTTCTGGAGTGCTGCCAACACGGAGCTGGCAGATGATTGGTGTAAGGTGTGGCGGTGCGAAACCACCTGTGATTGGATCAGCACGAAAGTAAGCACATCGCGCCAAGCTCAGGAGCACCCGGTTTCCCGACCAACGGGTTCCCGTTCGTAAAGTGCTCGTTCGGCGTTCGGCGTTACGGTGGGTGAGAATCGATTTTTCTGTCTCATTAATAATGTCCGGTTTCCGGTTTCCTCCGTTGGTCCCGGGGCTTCAGCTGGATAAGCATGGCGTGCAGCAGCACCGGTCAGCATTATTGGATTGCACTAGTCAGATTAGAGAGCCGGATCGGGCGCTTCGGTTTTGAGAGCTGTTGAAGCGCGTGCTAAAGGGTACAATGAGTGCGTCCATAATTTAATACGATGATATTTATGAAACAAACAAACGCTAACTGTTGCTACACCGTGGCATGTATCGACAGCAAGCATTAGATGGTTCGCCAGCGTGGAAGGAGCGTATCATTGCAAGGAGCAATGGGCCGTACACGGTCATATCTCTCTCTTCCTCTTCTTCTCTCACGCTCCCTCTCTCTCTCTCTCTCTCTCTCTCGCTTCTTCCCGAGAAGTGGTCCACTAAACGTACTTCAGGATAAAATTATTACCCTCGCTTTGATATAATAATGGCAGCCCTCCTCGGCCTGGAGCCTGTGTTCGGTACTTGGATGTGTAGTCGCTCCACTGACGAAAATCATGACAAATTCCATTTCGATCGACTCGATTGCTTACAGCTCCGTAACGATTTTCGGTACGTTAGCGTTCGCTCTTCAGCCTCCCACTCGAGTGTTTGTTGAGAGTGTGTTCGAAACCCGTCCACCTTGGCACAAAGAGGCTGGTTTGTAAGATGTCTGAAGTCGCCTAGCGCCTTACAAGGTGAATTGTACAAGAACCATTATTGAACGCTGGAAGAAAATGCCCTGCTCCAAAGAAGTGGGAAAAAAAAGAAAAGTGTGGAGCAGCTCCCCGTTCGGTTGGAATTCTGAGCTCGTTGAAATTGACTATTTCTCCGTGAAACGTGATGTTGAAATGGCTCAATTTCTTTAATTTGGCGACCAGTCAGAACGATGCCAGTGCTCGTTTTTATGGTATCCCGGGCCAACGGAGCAATGGGAGGGCCTCGGGAAATGCTGGGAATGGTTTTCCGAAACCAATTTTATTAATTTGACTTTTTACGGCTTGCTTGCAAGATCATGTTTGCTTCGTTGCAAATGTAATGTTGGTGTTTTGGGTGGAGCTTTACTTGTTTGGAGGCTTAAAATGGGCTTTCGAAAGTACACAAAAATCACGAACAAAGCTGTAGCTAACGCATCGATTTGCTCACCATTATACTGCAGATAAGTGTGTATGGCTTTCTTTATTCTCTTTGAACCACCTCGTCATACCTTTACGAATTCAACTGTACCTTGATCCCATCACTTATTGTTTTAGATTTTACAATCCTTTCAAACATTCATTTGTCAAATAAATGTTCACTTACTTTCTGCCAGTTTCAAGTAAAAAACGCGTTATGATTGATTATTATCACAGCATAGCTCATTCCAAGGGCTGAGTTTTCGTTCCAGCCATGATAAGATAAACGTGATAGCACTCATTCGCCCACGGTAAAATCAGGTACAGTCGCCCCCGTGCTACGGTTCGTCATAAATTCCTACAGGATCTTAGCCAAACGATTTGCATTGAATGTGCCTTCTCAAGCCTTCAGATCACTCATAACGATGTCCGCTCTCCGGCTAAGAGGCCGTTCTTCATCCCAAAGCATCCTTACAGATTCGGAAGGTGAAACGGCTTAGGCAAAAGCAGACGCAAGTAATAACCATGATGAGAGATTTGATCCGATGATGATGTATCAGCTCGAGGTTGCGCTTCGCACCAGCTCGGGTCGTCTGCATTTCCTTGTCCCTTGACATGAAAGCGCTGGTAGCAAAATCCTACGCTGTCTGGGTAGGGATAACACTGACGAGGATTTATCACGTTTGGATCGCTTTGACGGAGTCATCTTGTGCCGGAGCGCAAACAGCAGACTTGTGCCCATTCCACGGCGCTTCAAGGTGAGACGAAGTCACCCGAAAGTCACACGCTCCAACTGCGTCATTGAGGTAGTCTGATTGGGTGTTACGTGCTTGAAGTATTGTCGGACGTGATTTATTGCTTTTCGAATCGTTGCGATGGAGTGAGCTTTTCACGGTCTCCGCACGAGGGCGCCGGGTGAATTCTTAGCGCTCTTTCTCTTTTGACTTCGAAGTAAATGCGGCCCAGAACGAACGTAGACGACGACGACGTTCGGCCTTCAGTTAGCATAGTGATATTAAATGCGACGTTCGTCAGAATTAAGACGAGCCGCGTGTGCCGAGGCTTACGCTACACACAATCTTCACACGTTAAAGCCGGAAAGCAGTTCAAAACTTGCTCCAAAGTTTCGTGTTCAATTTGTTGTATGCTGTGGTATGGGCTAAGCTTAGAGGGCACCGAGGCCATTACTCGGCGTGATTTATAATGTGTGTATTTGATGGTCCGTGCGCTTAAATTGGGCTATTTCATTTTTAATGGTTGAAATCGGAACGAGTTTTTCATGACGGAAGCTTTTATTTTTTCTCTCATCGATTCGTTGCAAAAAGCAATACAACGCAACAAAGAAAGTTATTGATTTAGTGGATGTGATTAATGTGGCAAAGAAATGAAACATCTTTAAAGAAATCGGTCAAACGTTAAGTTGGAACGATGAAGAATGATTACGGTTGATGTGACTGGTGATGGTATGAGCTTAACAAAAGATCATTTGAACGGAGAAGAACCTACCGTCGATTACGTGGATTTTTGAACCTAAAAGCTTTCCGTAAATTCTCTCGCTTACGGAAAGTTGATTGAAAAACCACAGATAAAATCAGGAACAGATTGCTCTCAAGCAACGATTTAATTTGCTGTTACTGGAACGCAATTACTTGAACAACTTACCGAGCAAATTAAAACCAATTAGCTTGGCCCAGTTTTGCCCAGAAAATTGTGTTAATTTTGGCACAACCAGAAACGGTGAAACTGTGCACGATTGCAGCACCGACCCGTTTGTGGGCTAATTTTTCAATAAAATACACCCGAAATTGCTGGAGAAGATTATTTTGTTGGCTTACGTTCGCCAGGCTCATTAATTCTGTTTTAGCACACTTACGACAACGATAACGATTACCTCAAACAACCTCAAACGGTTGCGCAAAGACGAGGTTTTGAAATGGTCGGTACGCGCAAGAAACGTCCGGCTCTTTGCCAGGCCATCGAAATTAGCCAGCAATATATCAAATTTATCCCCTTGCCGAGGCTCATTGTGAAAAATTCCCCATCCAGAGTATTCATTAATTTGAAATTCATTCCGTGTTATACTTTTTCTCCATGTCTGGCACCACGGAGCTTGGCAATGGAAGCCGGGGGCCGGGCGGTCGGCACAGGAGAGATAATAAATATTTTAACAATTTTGCCCGTGCAAATGAACGGGATGGGCCCGGTTGCCTCCGTCTCCTCAGGGAGACCTTTCCGTAGACACACACACACACACCACCACACAGATAGGCCACGTACTGTATCTATGGCAGTAGCGCAACTTCGAACCAAATTCTGACTACGGAACCAACGTCTCCCGCTTCACGGTGGCGTGATCCTTCACCGCTGCACATTGCATCACCAGTACCAGTTTGCTGATAAATACTTCTCGAAAAACGAACCACCGGAGCAAAAGCAACAGCGAAACGGCGATGAGAAAAGCGAGACAAAAATCGAACGTATGCTCGCCCTAAATCTCGAGGGATTCGTACTCTTTTGACCCCGCTGTTCATTGCATGAGGCCCGAATGGTAGCCCGGCTCAATTTACTACCCTCGCACGACGGAGGGTAGAAACTATTTAAACATTTCCTACCAATTTTCAACAGTTTCAAACCAACAGTCACGGTCCCCCAGCCCGCCAGCTCTGTTTGCTATCGGTTTCGCTGTGCACTGCAGCAAATGGAGCAGTTTCCGGTCATTCGAATAGTTCGTGTGCCATTTCTATGTATTTCACCCGGGAAATTCTTTTTTAATTACCTCGCATGTCGAGGTTTTTCTTTCGCTGGCGGTCCCATCCAGGGTAATGGGTGGAAAATAGATTGGATTGGGTTGGGGGGATGGGTTGACTGGTAAAACATCGATTGCATTAAGTTTGCTCGAGCTGAGAGGGCGCAAGAAGCTAAACGTTGGAAAGTGTGGTTGCCGGGGCGTAATGATTTTATTTGATACTTGAGATATTTCGCTGGCATCTTAATGCACGCTCGGGACAACCGTATCAATGTTAATGAAAGTCTTTGAAATGGGAGCGTTGTTAAAAGGCAAATGGCAGGGCTTTCAGCTTGATTTAAAAGAAATCTGACTCGTTGCGGTGGGTGGGTATGCGTTCATTGTTTAAACACGAAGTAGAATGACTCGACGTCTTTGTAATCCATCCATTCAACCAACTAATGGCTTCTTGTTGAGATAGTTTTTAAGTAGAAGAATTATGAAGCTGATAAGAACTAGAACAGCTAGAGATTATTTCAAAATGGATCTTGTCCAATCGAATTTTTCTTCACGAGAAAGGGCTTAAAATAACCGAAGCATCTTAAAACACATTTCGAATAAAAATTTATTAACCATTGCGTTGAACAATGAATCAGTATGAATCTTAAAATCGTCGTGACAATATCTCCTGTATGCTTTACACACTTTCCTTGATCTACATATGCAGGATTGACAAATCATCCTCGGATAAATCAAGTTAAGGACACAAGAAATGACAGGCCAAGCTCTCCCGAGGATGTACAACCAACAAAGAAGAAGAGGTCTTCGAGTCTTGTGGACAATGTCTTTGCCGTGTCTTGCTAGAGCTATCTTTAAAACTAGCTATTTGAGTTTGCAAAGTCACTTGTGTTATTCTATAATCTAAAAACTTCTTTACGGTTTCTTCAAACTTGTTGGTCGTTACGCGACTGAAGTTTTCAGGCTCCTGGTCGCTTGAAACATCTCATATGGTTTCAACCCTATGGTTGAGTTTCTGTTTACAAAAAGTTTTAACTTTTTTATCGCTTGTTCTTCTTTATTTTTTGCTTGTTTCATTGATCAATGTTATCGTAAAACCAAACATTTTGTATCGTATTGTTTTATAACAAGCAGCAAATACTGTTTCATTATTTGGCTTAGTTGTGATTAATGTAAGATTTAAAATGTGTTGACAATTAAATAAATCGTCAATCAGAAGCCCATTCCGGTCCTCTGAATTCCAATCATTGACACACAAAAAACTTCACATACTCACTTTAAAATCGAAATCAAATTTAATGGCTTCTGAACAAACAACCTTCAAGTAAGGTGTTCTGCGTTCCATCCAATGGGTTTCTCCGAACCCATCGAGTTCAGCACTACACGCACATTTGGATACATTCGCCCGTCGCTTTTTTTAACGGTGAAAGTGCTGTTCATAATTTCTGTAAAACTTTTCGATTCACATCAAACATTCGGCATCATGTGTTCAGTCTTTTCTATTTTGTTTTTTTTTTATCTGCCTGTGCAACTTTCCCGACACGTGTGATATGCTTACGAATGCGGAGATTGGCCGTCTTTCGATGAGTTTCGCTTCAATGAAGGTTGAAATTTATTCGCTTCTTCACTGTGTGCGTCCCGTTCCATCTACCTTTTTTTGCAAACATGATAAATGGGTTACATTTATCATGTAGTGTATACGTGAAGACTCGAAGGATCGGGCTATCGAGTTTTGTGATCTGCCAGACTGGAGCAACTGAACGGACGGTTCTTCCTGTGCACGGGAAGGCATTGCTGTGCAGTATACCGTCAGAACGCAGATTATCTGGAACGAGTAAATTTGTGTGTTCAAAAAGTTTTTTTTCCCCCCCAAACGTGTTTTATTACGGTGAGAGAAAAGTTTTACCATTCGTCAGTTTCGATACTCCGTTACGAGAGACTTTGGGTATCAGCGTACATTTGCTTATTCTAATCTACTTCAGTTGCACTCGGCTCTAATCTTTTCCCCGTACTTGTATTCTTCCATTTTCGCAGGCCTTGTTAAGCGGAGTAGAAGGAGGAGCAGCATTCGGCGTCTTTTCACTTTACACACATACACCAACGGCACAGCATCACGATGGGGTCGCCCACTGTGCGATCGAGCGCGGACATCGTTAGCATACTGCTGCTCACTGTGATACACACGGGAACGATGGGCTGGAAGCTGGATAATCGGAACATCATGTACACTAATCAGGACATCTCGTACGAGTGTCCAATCAACACCATGTGCCGGTGTGCGAGTTTACCGAACGAAACCGCACTCCTCGAGATCAATTGCAACGAGGTGTCGCTTTACAAATTTCCCGGTGAGTAGAACTAACGAACAATCTCGCTACGCTCCCTATTTTCCTTCCCACCTTCCATCATTCCCCACAACCCGTACCCGTAATCCTTAATCCGAATCAAATGTAGTGTTTGTATGCGATGGCCTCTTTTTGGTTGAAAGGGGAGGGTAAGCCAAACCAACCGTTTAAGATAACATTTTAAATGCAAACAAACAACAATTTTCCGCAAAGTCAACTGAACTGCTCTCGAGACAGCTTCTCAATTATTGTAGACAATGTTTATTCATCGCAGTCGAGGGCGTCCATGGACACGCCGGTAGATTGGCCGATACGGGCCGGCCCTGGTCGGCTTTTAAGCAAGATTACGTTTTGCGGCAAACAGGAACAACCGGTACAGCTGGTATCGTGCCATCGTGCGTATCGAAATTTTATTGAAGAATAAATATTGACCTTCAAGCGTAGTTTGCTGTCACCGTGGATCCAAAGTGATCGGGTGGTACGCCCGTACTTTTTTCGTTTGCTCCTGCAAAGTGGTCCGGATGGCTAGGGTGCGGTGTGCCAAGGTAGAGCCAAGAACCTTTTCCCCCAGCCCGAACTCGGTGATAATCTACCGGAACGGTGTAGCACGGTGAATTTAAATTCTGTTCACCTTCACTGATAGGCCCGTTTTCTAACTGGCTGTGTCGACCAGACCCGGACGAGAGTTCCGTCGCTTCCGTCGTCAGGCAGACGCACTAACCTGGGGAGGGCATCCTGAAAGGGCCATCCAACGACACGCTTCATTCGTCCGAGAGGACTCGGTATGGTGGATGGATGTTTTTTTCCTGTTTCTTCTACTTGTGCTGCCTGCTCTCAAATCCACCAACCTAAGGTGGATCCCATTTTTTGCTTTCTTGTTGCGCATTCAAGGGTGTTCAGGGTGTTCGCGTGAGCAGGTAAATTTGGGTTTGTGGCCAGGCTTGTGTACCGGGTACGTTTGCCCGTTGAGGCGCAGGTGCCGGCCGGGGACACCTTCGGTCGGTACATCCTGCAGTCTAGTTCACCAAACAACCTTAAGCAAATATCACTAACAAGCTAGTCGCACTTCAATCTTCCTCCGAGCGAAAGTGCCCTTTTGCCCGGGTCTGTTGCTAGCGCGGAGCTGAGACTGAGGGAGCACGGTGTGTTCCTTTACCACGGCCAGGTGCCAGGAACATCAACTTCATGGTTCGTTGTGTAACTGTGAAAAAGTAGGTTCTAGTCAGCTTTTGCTTACTCTCCCACTAAACCTGCACACACATGCAGATACACACTTTTGGGCCGGTTGAGAGGTTCTTTACGGCACGAAGTTCTGCTTGTTTGGCAGAACTCGTTGTCTCGTTCCTTGCCGGACGTTTCTTGTTCTTGAATCAACTATTTTGCTCGCATCTTACGGCGCCGCTCACCACTTCTTTGCTGAATGGTGTTGAGAAAAGAAATCCTACCACGGTTCATCCCACATGCCCCCGGTTGACGAGTTCGTTTGCTTTCATTGCCAGTAACATTGCAAATAAGAGGATCGGGATTGTTTATTTTGACATTTTGTAATGTTGCGATTTCTTTCTCTTCTTTTTTTTTGTGGCGTTGGTCCTTCGGTTCTCCTTTGACACTATGCTCATCCTTTCTATTGACTTGCGGCGTCCGTGTATCGTGCACAAGCTTCGCGAAACTTTTGCTCCACCGTTTGCGGAAAGTGTTGAATCCCTTCGAGAGTCTTGTTAGTGTCAGCTCGTTGTTTGAAGTATCTTAAGTGGTTTCTCTCTTTCTTCTCTATTTGCTTCGTTTCCTGGTACCAATACAGGTGAAAAAACACCTGCAACGATAAAAAGGTGCTGTAGTTTTGCTGAGAAATCAAATTATTCTTTAGTAAAAGTCAGTCAATCTGGCCAGTTTGAGATTGGCAGCTACCATTGGCTGTGCGGTACGGTGGCACACCTGACACAAACTTCGCACACCGAAGAATGTGTTTCGAAATGGCGCATCATTACGATCAATATGTCGAAGTGGCAAAATGGAAGACCGCAATTTGTGCAACCCTGTGCTGTGCTGTGTGTTCGAGTGGTGACAACTCGTTATTTCCTGTGTACATACCGAATGTCGCCCGGGACCGGGGTTTGACTCTATTTGTTTACTTCCCGGACCATGTCAAAACCAAACCGTCTCCCCTGGGTGGGCATGGTTCGGACTACCTTCGGGTTTTGCCAACCTGGTGTTAAGGGAATGAATAAAGCGCGCTCTATTTATTCGCTCTTTCATAAAAAGGTACACGTTTGCGAAGGGCCGACCCGCTATAGCGATCGATGTGTCGGAAACACATGAATACGAATCATTTCACTGGGAGTTTTGTGGGTGGAAATGTTGCTCTATCCTCACTCTACATTCGGTTCGGTTGAAGTTAAAAATGGAATTATGACGTGCGCGAAGATGTAAGGTTTCATGTTTTGCAGTGAGCAAATGTTAGCAAATTGACATTTGGGGAAGATAAAAAAGAATTACTTGTGATTCGTGGTTCCATTCGCGTTTCTGTTCTGTGGTGAAATGGAGATTGATTTTTCTTTTCGCACATTTTAGCAAAGGAAATTTAGATGGATCGTGAAGATGTTTACGACAGCATGAAACTTGCCCTGTTTTTTTGTCAGATTTTTCAAACCTGACCCAGTTTTGTCTTTATTACAAAAATTAATCTTCTATATTAAAGTCTGAATCATTCGGATGAAACAGGCTCAGAAACGTAATTTCTTTATAAAAAAACATTCTCAAACATTACTACACTGTCCATAAAACGTAACAAAATAAAAATGCTGTATGTGTCTTAGTGGCAAAAATTATCACAAAATCACCCCTTAAAGGCTAGCTGGTACGTTCACAATAGTAAATAACCATCACCAAGCGTCTCCATCAAACTGTCTCGTAAAAAACTTTCCGCCCACCATGAAATCCGCGTTATCATACATTATTAGTGTACAGTCCGAATGTCCACAACCGTGGAACCATCCGTGTTGTGACTACCCGAGCAACATTAGCCGCTGTAAAAACGGGTGAAATATGGCCAATGAAATATTGAAATGCACCATAAAGAAGGTGATTCTGATCATCGAGCCGTCGGTCGGTGCAGTGGTGAATCCAGCGAAACGGGATCGTGAAATACGTTCGCCTGCGAATCGGGTTGAACCAAAAAGGTGGGAAAAAAGGACGGGCGTTGAAATATACGACGACAAGACAACAGGGCGCCACTTAGCCAGCTTTTCGATACCCCAATATAACATAATCCTTCGAAAACTGGTCGACGATCCAGTGATGGCGAAATAGCGACGTTGCACTTTTTATCCATCCCATTGGCGGGAACTAGGCTGTCCGCTCTCGAATTGCCTTACATGGTTATAAATGGGACCAACGGGTAAGTCCTGGGATAGTGCAGTGAGAACCCCCGTGTGCCGGTTTGGCACGGAAGCAACATCATGTGGAAAACAACACGGGAATAAAAGCAAATTTATGTAATGTGCAGCAAAGCACCAGCAATGATATCTGTTCTTCGCCCATTGCTTCTCCGATTCAGGTAGTAGCTTCAACCAATTCTTCCAAACATTGTCACGAAAACGGGGCGAAACTTGATCCTTTTTCTCCGTTCGTCCGTCCGTCCGTAGCGTTTGGAAAGTGGGGAAAGCCCACCCGACCCGATCCACTGGCACTCCCTCGCAGGCTGCACCTGCTTATCTGTGTTGTTCTTTTCTCATCCCGGAAAACATCAAACGTATAACGCTTGTTCAAATGGTTTCAAAACAGAAGAGGAAATAAAACAAAGGCACCGAAATGGGAAGATGGGCAACCGACCTTCGTCTCTCCCAGCCATCCACCCACCCGTGCGGGAAAGATTGGAAGAGCGAAAATGGTTCTTTTGGGTTCCGGCAGCAAAAACAAAGCTAACCGTTTTTGTCATCTTCATCTTGCTGTTTTAGGTTTGCTCAGCCGTACATTTTCACCAACGGTGTAAGATGGGAAAAATGCCAACCGAGCTGAAGATACAGTCATCAAATGGAACGGAACGGGTGGGATGGGGTTACCAAGAACTCAATACACCGGCAAAGGGAAAGCTGTTGTATTTCGCACTGCCGGCGGAGTTTTCTTACAGTTTTCCTGTATGTTTTGTTAACGGGAGAGTGTGCTTTGAAGTGGGCAGGGTGAATGCGTGCCAAAGGTGCTATGATCCTTTCGACATCGGGACGCTACTACTGCCAGCTATCTCCCAACAGCCGGAACGAGTTTGTACCACTGTAACGCTGTGAAATCTTGAGGCACTTAGTGTAAGCCTCAGCTGCAAAAGGGGTAGTTGAAGAGAAACCTTATGTTTGTTAACATTGCAACTAACAGTAAGATACACCGTGTGACAAAATAACAAAACAAAAAAACGCAAATAAACAAACAAGACAAGCATCGTGCGATGTTTAGGGGATAAATGGTAGCTATTCTGTTGTTTTAAGATGTATGTGCACTTGTGAATGCTCTCCTTTGGCGACGTGTTACACGTATCAACTACTTTCACTTTTTGTTAAAAAAAGGCATTTCTTCATTCTTCTTCAACAACATCATGGCTTAACAATAACTTAGGGCTGATCCCATTTCAAAGTGTACCAGGTCTGTAATGCATGTGAGTAGTTTTGGTTAGTTAGCTCAAGAGCTGCAGTAAGGCCTTACTTCAATAAACTAAGAGGTCAGGACGTGTTCTTTTATTTTGAGAAGGAAGTTCCTCGTATGCCAAGAATATTTGACCATGTTTTGATTTTTTTTTTTTGCACTGTAAAGCTCCACACATATTCGGAAGTTCTGCACTCACGTTATAGCTCTCCATTTCTCCTCCATTTGAAGAATCTCTGCAGGCGCTTAGTTGCTCTACATTCACAAAGAAATTTTGGCGTTACTAAGTAGTTCTTTTCTATCCAGGCACATCTCACTAGGTTTCAATGCACTTGCAATGTTGAATTATTGTTATGAAAAAGCTCTATCATCAACAGGTACCTTTGGACCCCACGAAATAGCTCCGTTCTCGCTTTGACGTTCTGCCGTCACATAGTAATCTCATTCACTTTTTAGCTCTGATTGTAAATTAATTATAATTTGTTCAGTAGTTTACTTATTGGTTCTGAGAAATCTATATAAATTGTACTTAAATTACTAGAAAATATTTGTTCCGACTATATTTCATACAGGGATAAATATAGAAACAAATTAAAAACACACCGGATTGATATCAGCCTGGGAAAATCGTAATTGAACTGTGGCACGATTTAAATTCCTTTCTGAGAAAGAATGTTTTGCCCTTAAATGATTCCCCATTTGAAAATGTGATGAATAGTCAAAACCCTCTTTAAAAATCGATTTCGAGTGTATATCGGCAGATAGTGCTTCTTCATAATGTTTCACCAGATCCTCCATTATCACCGCTGTGTACAATAAACGCGCGCTGTTGAATATCCTGCAACGCGGCTTTATCTCTGCATGTGTATGCGTTTTGTTGTGGCACATCGTAGCAAGAGTCAGCCAAACCAGTGCAATACCAGCCAGCAACACAAACCCTACCTTCATAGTGAAACAGCAACGACGACAACAGCAACGGCGTACATTCGCCTGTCCCCAAAATGGACCGCAAAAGCACAAACCAACAACAACAACAAAAAAAAAAAAACCTACATAACGTCTATGTACATAAACACAATTCACAAGCACCAGGTCCGTGGCCGCGTACGTCTGTCACGTGAGTGAACGCCCTCCGCGCGGTAAGCCGACCGACGGCGACGGCCATCGTGACGAGCCAGCAGCCCATGTGCGCACGTATGCGGATTCAAGGTTCATGCGGCTTTAGGCAGAATGAAAATATAAATAAACAAACAATGCGAACATTTATAAATATGTATAAAGCAGTGAAAATATTTGCATGACATTTTGGAATATTTTTGCGCTCCGTTACCAGATTTAGACCGTCGATTCGTCGGCGATTCACGGTCCGGGTACGTGGGACGCGGCCGAAGCATTTGTATGCGTAAGCTTTCGCATGCGGTTTTCGCTGGCTTAAATAATCAATGGCAGTGGCAATGGGAGATCAGCCGACCACGATTTGCGTGCAATGTGATACGCTTCTAGCCGGTAGCTTTAAGGATGAGCTAATACGACAAAACACTTTGTGGCCGGAGGGCGTGCATGTGTTTGTTGTGTGTGACGCCATTTCGTGCACGCATGAATGGTATGGAAATGGTTTAATATATCACACTGAAAAGCTTATTAGAAATAGAAATTTAGAATTATAAAAAGTCTATTTTAGCATTTCATTGGAATCTTACTTATTTTTTAACTTCTGCTATAGGTAAAAATATTGTTTACATTTTTAATAATTTTTTGATAGCTTGATCCGCCACAGAGTCCAATGCGGAAAAATCTATTGGCTACACAACCGGATCACCCCATGTGGTACACGATGGTGCAGCATTTTTAATCCTTTCTACACAAACCCATTTTTTGTGTAGCTTCGTGATCCATTTCAATATTTCAGATGACGGTTGATATCATATCCCAGAATATCGGTGCGTATTCCATATGGTCCATCGATTTCCACAGTACCTCATCGGATCACGTGGAATAGGCACGGCGATAATGCGATACATTCCTCACTCATGGTGATAGTTGTTGTCGTTGGTTTTTGTTTTTCGATCCCTTCCATGCTTTTTGTTTTGCTTTTATAATCGAACCTGTGGATGGGCACAAAAACAGAGCGTTTATCATGTCGGTGTCGTACACCACCGCTGCATCGCATCCATTTATCCATTCCATCGATCAATATAAACGTCGAATTGTGGTATGTGAAGTAGCAGATGTAGACTTATGATGTTACATGACCCAGCACACGCAATTGTGCGCCTGTGAGCCCCGTTGTTTGGGTTCGTGGCAAATTAAATCACCAGCGAGCACACTGCTACAATGGCAAAATGTGCACGCGGGATTAACTCCATTTAATGGAAGAATGGGGTTTCATGCGGCCGTTTATCATACTTTTACCGGTGTTTTTGCAATATTTTTGCAATTTTTTACTGCTTTTTTATTTTTAGATTGATCTCAATTTTAACATAGGTTGAAGATTGTTTAAAGCTCTGCAAAATCTTGAAACAAATAAAATCTTTTTAAGGTTAATAAAAGATTGACTTTAACACATTTAAAAATATGTTACTATAAACTAAGTCTTTGCCTAATGGGTGGTTAATCCTTGTTGCTTTGACCTTTCCACTAGTCGAGCTAAATCCCCAAATGAATGAACCCACGTTTCCCTCTGTCAAAGCTCTCAATCTCCATTGTAAAACCCCTCAGACGCTCTGTTAAATTTCATTCAATTATACTGCCTCCTTCAACTAGCGCAAGACAATAAATCTTGTTGCAGATTTGTCTGTCCACGTCCACGCTCTGCAGCAATCTCAATCTAGTGCCGCACCGTATAATAGAATTGTCCAAAAGAGTCTCTGAAGAGGCTCGCGTTTTTGTCCCGTTTGACAATTTCATCAGCAAATCAACCACCCACGAAAGCTTAGCTATTTGTTCTTCTGTTCACGCGATGGTTTATCAAGCCCTACCAAAAAAAAAAGAGTGAGCAAGTGACAAAGTCAATATTAAATTTATTTAATTTACACCGAAACGCCCATCTCAAAGTGCTCGTCCAGAGCGGAGAGCATGTCATTAATATTATTAAGATCTGAAAATGGAGTCGCTTGTGTGGCCTCTGTCCGGGGAAAAAGGCAATCTATAGCGGTCCTTATTTTGATTTAAAGAGCCTAAGCACCGTTGAAGATCAGGAATAGAGCAGTGAACGAGTGACAGTGTTTGCTGGCGGTAGACAAGTAGCTGAGGGACTGCCGAAAGCAATTAGCAATAGGGAGGGAAAACAACAAAAAAACACAGGGAACCGAAGGTTTCTAGCAAAAAACTAACCGACAGGAAAAAGTTGATGACAACGGACGTCATCGACCCAAATCACATAATTTCACCCCTTTTAGTCGCTTGAGAATTTGTAAAAACACGTTGACCCTGGCTACGGGAAAAAGGGATTTAAGGCATTAGAAAGAAGCAGCAAGAAGAGAAAAAACACAACACCCGTAGCTTAAGAGTCTGTTATCCCGTTTTAGAGGGGTCTTTAGCGAAAGGGTTAAAAGTTGGACTTTTCTTCAAAGTTAGTGTGTTGAAATATTTTTTGCTACTACACCGTGACACCAACTTCAACGGTCGGTTTAAAGATCTTGGACTGGGCAAAACGGCTCTCCCGCTAAATGGTTCGATCATTCATCATTTGCTTTAAAAGCTCGTAATATCGCGCGAAGGGAATTGGAAAATCGTTTTGTTTTTAATATCCAATGATTCAAAACTGTTGTGTCTCGGAGGCATTCTTTTTTGTTCCTTAGTCCCAAGGGCAAAAAAGTTGCCTCGAAAGCTCTCGGTCAATTTGCACCGTCGTACCGTGCGTTGTTGTGTTACCGTTCTATATTTTAGCAGCAACAGCAGCAGTACACAAAGCGACTCGCACTTATGCACTGGATTCCCGTTTCTGGCTTAATGCCTCCCGCCACCAGGATACAGCCGCCTAACGACACTCCCTTTGTGCTGTGCTCAGCATCGTGGCTAGGGAACGACGCCCGGATCGAGAGTCTTCCACTTGGTCGGCGCAATTCTTCGGCAAAGGCAAGTCCTACGGGCCACCGCCAGCGCCCCGGAGACGGAAACGGGAATGGAACAATTGCGTGCCGGCTTCATTTATCTTTGCCTTAACCTCGCACGGTGGTGGCCCGGGCTTTGCTTCGTTTTAGCATATCTCCTCCGGGCGAAATTTGCACGAAGCATCAAGGCAGTTCAATTTGCCGTTCAACGACGACGAGCGTGGTCCCGTGCTGCGGTCGCCGAGAAGATTATACGCTTTTCGTGGCTGTGGTGTAGAGTTTGAAATAGTGACATTTCTGTATCTGCCTATTCCATATTCCGTTGTTTTCCGTGCTCGCTCACTCGCCCGTGCGTGTTTGCCGACTCTTTCGCTGTTTTTCCTTCCCCACTATAATGCCTGCCTGCTTTAGCGCTTTGCTATGCTCCATACAGGAACTTTGCGTTTTTGTTTTCCTCTTCGACGAAGCTCCGGAAGCTCCTAGTCTATTTCTGTTTATTGTTGTTTGCAAAATTCAATCTACAATCAGTGTTGATTGAGTGACATTGAGAATTTTCCGCTCTCGTTTTCCTCGCCAAAGAACGACAAAAAAACTCACAAAACAGAGATTGTTTCACGCAAATGCAAAGCGTAATTGTGTTCGCTTGTACCACTGCGCTGGTTAGTTGCTGTACGGCTCTTCGAAGGGTGTCGTACATCGAAATTGCCAGGGTTAGATGAAGTGTAAAACGGACGATGAATTTAAACCGAACTGATCTTTGATTTTCCAAACTTATTTCGCGAACACGATCAATGGTAATCTGTGTTGGTCGTAAATATTATATCCTTAAGTTGTGTACATACAATTAGCATTTTTCATTATTTTTCATTTTTCATTGTGTAGCAAACTTTTCATTATGTTTATTCAACACACTGCCAAATTGTATTAACATAATCGACGCTTATGAATTCACATACACAAAAAAGCGTTTAGCAGTGCGTGGGGGAAACCCTACGCTACGCGGAACGGTGTAAATGGTGTTAGACTTGGGTGGGTTGCGCAAGGGCTCGTGGAAAATTGGATGCAAAAATAATTTACGCGTTTACGAGCTGTGGGACTCGATCATAGAGAACAGCACGTAAAAATGACAATCAAAGGGTGGCAATCAATGAGCAAAGATACAAGGTAATGTGCTTGTTAGTAGCTGTGGGGATAGGTTTGAACCTGGTGCCAAATATAAACCATTGAGTGGGTTTATTGGCACTTACTGGCTCAAGATTGTATCTGAGGTGAAATGTAATCAGCAATGATATTCGGTCAAATAGGTACGAAGTAATCGAAGTAACGATTTGAAAAGGGGTTAACACGGAACCAATATCGTAAACGAAGAGTAGATATTGTAGTGATAATCCGGAAGGCAAATAGTGTTTGGGAGAGGTTGTTAAATATAATTTTTTTTTTACAAGTTGCTTTAGTGATTTTATGTTAAAGGTGATATGAAATTAATCAATAAAATAACTACTTAAGATTTTGAAGGGAGTTTCGTTGTCTTTTGAGCTACTGTCATAACCTCTAAATTATCGTGCGAATCAAAGGCACTCGGCTGCGCTTTTAATAGAATCAAGACCAAGGAACACCTGCCACTGTTCCGAGCATACACTCCACTGTACAAACAACAGAACCAACCCAGTTTTCGGTAGATTGTGAACTGGACGGTATGTACTACCAAAGATCTGCTACCCCTAGCACGTGCAGCCGTGTTTCTTCATTTGCGAAAATATTTTTCTTTAATTTTCCACTCTTTATCGTCGGTGTTTAGAGATGTGCGCTGCAGAACCGTCGGAACGCACCGCACCGGGGTTGCGCTCATAATGTGGCCGCTGGTGGGGCTTTTTGCTGTATTTATGTTTGACTACGACGACGCATGCATGCTTTGCAGCGCTGTGTAGGTGAAGCATTCGGGCAAACATTCCTTCCGTCGGTTGATTCCTGGTGGGGGCTTGCCACGTTTCGTAAGCAACTCGACGCAGCTCGCGCCGGTTTGAAGTTTGCCAAACGGAGCTCCGTTGCACTGGATGAAAGGATGCACGTATCCTGCGGGCGATTCAGACGGTTCGTGCGTTCCGTGAGCAGCCGGGCTTTGGTGGAAGTATTCTTCCTGCCAGTCATTCTCAGCATATTTCTGTTCTATGAAGGAAGGAGCGGTGTGCGCTCCATAGTTTTAAGCTGAATTTTATAATCACGCTGGCCAAGGATTAGTTTGCTGAAGTACTGATCGCGATACATTAATTAAATGGAGATAATAAGGTATCGGAAAGTTTCAGATACATAAAACTTGATGCTGCAGAACGAATGATCGAATCATTTCAAAGCTCCTAACAAATGCACAATCATTAAGAATCGTTAAGTTAATAGGCGTTCTTTGCATGCAGCTCAATCTCATGTTCTTTGAAGCCAAAATTGACATTTAAACGACATTCAACCCATGTTTACAATGATGATTTTAAATCATTAAGTTGATTTATCGAACCACCTTTAAAACAATTGACCGACCACCAAACTACTCAGCCATGCAAAGGCCATCCAACCCCCCCGGGAACGTTGGACCGTGTATGCAAATATTTAATCACACTAAGTGTACGATTAGGTTGTTTGAGCTTCATCTAACACCAGGCTGTTTGAAGTGAAAGCCAGTACCTGACCACCGTACAGTAACACCTATAATTTGTATATCCCGTTAAGTGTCCCACCGCTGGGGATGGTAGCCATGCACACTAATCGTCGCACGAAAATCCAGATACCATCAATGACACAGACGGCAAACCGAAACAACAAAAAAAAGAAGCAGAAATGGCACGGAACGCACACCACAATGGCCTATTATCTTGGGATCTTTGCTTTGCCACGGTCCGAGCCCGGAAGCAACTAAGAAACGTGACACACTTTCCCAAGAGTGCATAAATAACGCCTCGAATGGGTCCCGGGAGGCTCGGTCTGGAAATGATGATCGCTATCAGCTCCGGACCGCGATAACTCTGCATGTGACCACATTTGTACACCCGCTTTCCCCCGGTACGCACACATGGCAACACTCGCTAGATGGTCTCGTGGCGGATCCCCGTGGTAAATACCGTCGAACGAACGTCGGATGGTTCGTGCGAGAACTGATGAGTCTAACGGACACAGTTGCACTTGTTTGTTCGTTGGCGGTTGTGTGTGTGTGTGTGTGTGTGCTTGGTACGTGTATGTAAAACAATGAAAGAGTGTCGAAACAGGACCAGTTCACGCTGTACCTCACGTGTTCACATGTTGCATGCTAATTTTATTGATATTACCGGAAGCTTGAGCCAAGTGACTAAATTTTTACGATGTGTGTATGTCTCATGTAACATCGCGTTGAATTTCTTCCCCGGTGTAAATGCCGTAATGTGTTTCTTGCGGTTATGTTACATCGGAAGGCATTTGGTTATTTTTGCAATAATGGATGTGAAAACAGCAATGAGTATTTTTGGCTGCTTTTCGTTGCTTTGTTAAGCACATAAACGTACTCAAAAGCTGAATTGCTAAAATTATCTTCCTTATCTATTGTTAGTCATCCTGTTGCACTAAAGTGGAAACTTGTGCTAATTTTATTCAAAGGGATCACCTATTTTTATTGACGGTTCTTTTCGGTGTGCATCAATGGGATTGCATGCATTGAAAGATAAAAATAAACGTTGAATTCCATACCCATCACAGTTAATAAAAAAGGTCTCGAGTGGCAAAATAGTTTTTTCGGGCTAGTATATCAGCGCTTTGCAAACAGAAATAGTTGACTAACTGTTAGATGTTATTTATAGGTAACTGTAAATTAGCTTTATTCTGAACACACATTAAACCTCATTCATGATGAGTTACAATTGATGGCGAAAAATCATCGAAACACAAACAAACGAACAAACGACAAAAAAGGGAAAGAATAATGGCGCTCATTTCAGTCGACAGCAAAAACCGACCTGTTTTCTCATATTGCCATTATCAACACGCAGGAAGTGTTTGGATTAAAACGTGACAAAACCCTGTAGCGTATAATAAGCGATAAGCGCTCTAAAACAAATATGACCCACAAAACAAACACTGGACAATCGATGCCATCCAGGCTGTTAAACAGGGAATGTTTTAAAGAGAAATGTTTACGATCAAATAGATTACTTTAACGTTTTGTTTGCAACATCCCATTAATCTTATGGATGTATGTTGATGTCAAGCATTATGCAAGGAAGTCAACGAGAAACTCCTATGAATATTTTAAACGATCGTTACACCTGCAATATCAGTAGGTATTGAGGCAGCAAAATTAAAGCTATACAGTATAGAGCATTTGGCGATGATTTGTATACTTTAATTTTAATCATGTTTTCTTTCAAAGACCAAAAAACCTTTGAATGATTTAACTGCAAGCAAAAGCATAATATTTTCATACTTTCAAAATGTCACGTACATGTCATAGAGCATAGATAATTATGTTGACGCATTGTCTAGTACTGTTCTTTTCGCTTCAATCCTTCAATTTTAGCTTTCACACCTTTAGCTTTCCAAACCCCAAATTGAGATTATAACTAAATCTGGGAAAATATCTCATTACTTGTGCTAGCCCAGGGCTTAACAAGAAGGACAGGAACTCCTACATACGAACCACAAAAGCTCAGACCCTTGAAAGCTGCAAACACCACAACACGGAGGTCCATATTTGCATGATTGTATAATTGCATCATGGCACGATAATTAAGCACGGGGCGGATTAGAAATATTCCGACGAGAATTTTAAATCACGGCGCTTGTTATAGCAGGTCGCTTCGCATGTTGGGCCGGTGACAAATTCGGAAAACGTGCCAGACCACTTCACGTACCTGGCGGGCCACGGAAGCAGCGTTTCGTGGAATTCATTTTCTAGGCAAATTGATTTCAGAACGCAGTGAGCATGAAATGACACCTGGTGAAAGGGAAAAGGGACACTTTTCGTAGGTGACAATACGACCATACCTTTCCACGCGGCACCGGTATGCAGCGTCACGGAAGAGTGAAATGCAGCGCACTAAAAACTTGCTCCGAAGTGAGTGGATTGCGTGGCAAATGGCAGTGAATTAAACATGCAACTTAGTGCTGAATATTCGAGCACGTGCTAGCTTTGCGTTTCTCGTGGTACGAAGCTTCTTGGCCACGAAAGTCAACGAAAAGTAACATTCCTGCCGTTTTTTTCCTTTTTGTTTTGTTTGCGTGGAGTATCTCACTTGCCCAATCCTGTGATGTGGCACCCTCAGCGTGTAAATGAATCAATGAGAGTTGGGTGGGAAGTTTCTTATTGTTGAAAGTGCTCAACCTCACAACATAAGCGTAATTTGCTTTCGCTGTCTTATAGTCTGATTGTGCGGAAGGATAAATGCCTTTAGTTGGATTTGATGGAGGCGCCCGGTACTGTACTCTTTTTTACCGATTAGGGAAGAATATGGTAAATTTGGTGTATTTATTGAGACACTTGTCGTGAAAAAAAATCACATAGAAGTTTTTCACAAATTTTTTGATCTTCTTTGCAAGTTTGCAATAGAAGCAAGCTTTCCTTTTCCTATTGTTAGTCATGCTCGAAGAATGTTGCAGAACATTCCATTATATGGAGGCGCCCAGTACTTTAAATAATTTTGTTCTTCATGATAAAAATTGGGTAAAACTTCTTTTCGAAACTTTTTTTATTGAAATTTTAAATTTAAGATTGAATCTGCTAACCAGCGAAGCTTCTTCTTCTTCATCATGCTATAGTGTTTTACTATTAGTTTTACTATTAGTTGATGGAGGCGCCTAGTACTTTACACAAATGTACTACACTGTTTTTACACCAGTTTATGAATCAGCTCATTAACTTAGCATCCAGTCAGAAAAAAGTGTTCTACAGAAACAAAAAAATCTGCAAAGATTACAATTAGCCATTGAAATGCCAAGGTCTCCTTTGTTCTTGCCATGTGTTTGAACTGTAAGAAGAAACACGCACACACATCGATTTTGTATACACTGTTCACTATGCAGATCGAGTTAATTGACGCTCTAGGGTCAGGGTTGATTTACACCACATGATTTTCCACAAGAACGATCAATGTTAATTGATACACACTACCTACCTACCACCCTGTTTTCTCCATGGACGCGGACCTATGTTTTGCATAACAATATCTCAAAATATTCGCCACAATTCAAATTTTCCTGAATCATACAATATTTTCCCTTGAAGCTTTTTCAACGCGAGAGTGTGATTTTTAATCTTTCGAAAACCCATGCAATTGATTGTTGATTCTGGCTAGACTTTGACTTGTTATGGCATGTTTAGGAAAAATAAAATATTGTCCGTTGTGACCAGATTTCCAAAACTGTAAGCATTGGTGGCTCCAAAGGTTAAGTTAAGCTCATTGATTGGAACTATAGGTTCTTTGGTATTTTTAAAGCTTCTCAAAATTGCCGTTACGTTTTAGATGGTCTTATACAGCTAATTTTTTAAAGGAATTTTTGATGTATTATTCCGTGATATTATGTCATCTTCCCATTAAATAATTCAGACCAATTATCACATCCGCCCACCAATAAACCTCTTCGAACAAAAGGTGCTTTTTATGAGTTTTTATTTACTGATTTTTATAGCCACATAATGTTACGGAAAATCGACAAACACCGATGGCCCCGCTCAGCCAACTCATCCAGTAACCTGTTGGCGAAAACATATTTATTTTTACGACGCTTTCCCGTACTGCGCGCTAGCTGACAGTTCCCAAGTGAGGTTGTTTATTATTAGGAACCATCCACATGCTCCGAATACCACACCTAATCAGACAATTTGTAGCCCATCATCTTTACCACACTGCATGCCGTACCGTCGTGGCTTAGCCATCATCACTCGATACCATCCGCCACGGTGACACTCGATTAGAACGGCAAGCACATAACCTGCAGACTGGCAATGCCGGTGGGTCGTATAAGCTGCTCCAACAAGCACACAAGCACTATTAAACTCGCCCAAGGCATAGCGGTGTGGGGCTGCTCTCGCGTGATTAGCAGCTTCTCCGTCGTGATTCACACGACGCACAGATGCCGAAGGATTGGCGATGGTTTTTCTCAAGTGAAGGCCATCACCTCCGGCCTTCGAGGACGGCTCCCTGGCCTAATAAGCTATTGACAACAACACACAAGCATAAGCGGCTCGCAACGTACGGTTTACGCTTAGCTGCGTTCACACTTCGCGAACCGGAGTGCAAGCAGGAAAAATCGTAAAGCTCACGCACCGTGCGGGAAAAGTTTGTTCCTACCGGTCTAATCAGATTAGAGAATTGTTTACTTATTTATTTAGTTTTGCGACTCCAGCTTCCACGAACGCGTGTTGCTGAGGCAGCAGGCTGACGCGAGACGGTGCGGCAGCAAAAGAAGGCGGCAGTGCCTGAGTTGTTTGTGCGATTTCTCGAAGTAGCTCTTTCGGTTCATAAAGCTTCTCCGGTGCGTTCACCGCGAGCTGAAGGATAAAAGGTGGCGTAGAAAAATAGCAACGTCGACAAAGATGAGTGGGAAAGTTAGAATGATCGTTGTGCGATGTGTATGACCGCGCACCGCGTTTATTTGGTGTACCTCCGGCCACCAGGCCACAGGCCCAATGATGACTGGCGGATGATTAGGGTACCACGGTCGAACGGTGGCATCCCGAAAGCGAAAGTGAGATTAAGCTGAAAGATTAGGGGCGCCTTTGTCTGAATTGAATTAGGAGATTCGGAAATTAATTGCTAATGGATTTCCGATTGTGCTCGGTTCGGTAAGCTAGTCGGCTTTTGATGAAAACACACGGCACGAAGCGTGAAGAAAAGTTTTGTTTATTTGGCTTTGTTTGTTTATTTATTTATTTATCTATCGCTGCGGTTCTCCACCTGTTTGAGTGCGTGGGCTTGGGGCAATTGGAGGTTGTTTATGATTATATGCCAAATAAGAAGCAGTAAGAAATAAAATAGATCGTAAATGAAATGCCACAGTAGAAACCAACGATCATTCTTACCGCTGCTATTTAGTTGAGCATTTTTGTAAAATCTCCCATCCTATAAGCGATAATATTTTTAAAACAAATTTTTTACATAAAGAAGTTTACCATATAAAGCTCTTAACATAAAAAAATCCTTAGAATATTTAAACCATGAATATCCGTCCCCAATTAATTGCCTCCTTCAATATTTACCCTAGAGGAAAGGTAGTTTCTTCTCGATCCAACAGGCCGGTTTTGACTCTTCATAAAATTTCGAACTACTTCGCCTAGAGGAGGATGTAAAGTTTATTCTTTAAACACTAAACACAATATATTCAACACTCTCTCCCACCGCTAGCCTCCGTTTACCATTACCCCATTACGCCTTGGGCGCGCGTCTATCGAGCCGCGACCTCAAATACCACCACACCGTTCAACGTTGCGTCAAGGACGACAAAGTGTAAACATATTTGTGTCCCAAAAAAGCAGATCGTAAAAACCAAAAACTAACTGATGGCAAAAGCTAATTCCACCCGAACCGAATGACAGTGGGCACAGCGCGGTGAGCCATACAGTCATTACCCAGCACAGCATAATAGCTGGCGCTACAAGAAGATTCCCATGCTCTCGGGCTAGAGCCAAGTTTGGTATTAAAACCTCCGAAAGGTTGGCCACAGAGGGTCGAAAGATTTTGCTTCGCTAGCGTCTAGCAACGCATTCAAAATTACCATGCTAGGGGCTGGGGGAGAAAGGTGGACCTTGGCTGTCGGCTAAGTGCTGCCATGTGTTCGCGAGGTGCCGAAGAAAAGGATATTTTCGTGTAAACATGATGTTACGGCAAATAATGTTCGTCGCTCCTGCTCGCATGGCTGTGCCGCTCGATTGGCACGAACGTTCACGGCCGTGTCTTGCCACTGCGGGCAGGCTAATTTCACAAGCTTGTCGGTCTAATGGTAGTATTTTGTGACAATCCACACCGAACCGGAACTGTGCTTTAGCGACGGTGGTAGCTTTACAATCGGTAGCTTTGTAACCTTCTGCCGGATACGACACTCTCAAAACTTGGAATGTATCATGTAACATATGGGTGATACGAGCTAACGCTGCTGCCAACTGTTTGACCATGACAGGGCGTTATGTTTAATTATTTCATTGTAAAGGATCATCGTAGAACCACACCATTTGTAGACGACGCTGGAATACATTAGGCATTAGAGTGGAAGTCAACACGCGTGCAATGAGTTGGTGCGAGTTTTTCATGTTAATGGTGTTTTTGAAAATAAATTATTTCGATATCTTTGGTTATACTTTTACATTTACTGGTTTATAAATGACATTGAATCATTTTAATTTTTTGACATGTCATTTAAAACTGATATTTTAAAGAAGCAAAGAATAAATAACACATATTCGCAAATTTATATTGACTTAAGTACACAGTTTCGCAACAAGTATTCACACATGGATTTGAAGGGTTGGAATGGGTTTTAGTTTTATTATTATCATCCTCAATATAGGCCAAACGACTTTTTATTTAAGGTTATGCCTGCCATTTCCGGTTTACATGACATGACTTGACCACATAGTTGGGTAGTCAGTCCTCATTGCGGAAGAAAGGCCCGGATGAGATTTGAACCCCAGACATGCTGTATGAAGACCGGCGTCGTTGTCGCTTCATCACCGGGCCGCAGCACCCATGATGTGGAATGCATAATCATAAAACAAGTACCGAAAATATCCGAAGATATCCGTTACGGATATTGAGTGGCCCATTTGTTTTGTTCATCACTGTAGCATAATCGTTACAAGACATTCTTACCTTGCAGATGTTAATCTTGTTCATTGTATCATACTATCGTAACCCTACAAAAAAGATAAATTATACCCTCCCCTAGGCAATATGAATTCTTAAAAAGGAAAATAGATTAAAAAGCACGAAAGAAATTGATACCAAGTCACGCTAATGAATCTGTTGCGCTGCATCAAACACAAAGATGACACGATTCCAATTCTACCATCTTCTCCCAGTGAAGTATTAATCACCGATTACGAGCTACGCGGGAACAAGGGCGTCTAACGCTGGCGCTTGAAAACCCTTGTCGAACATGAACAGCAATCGTTAAAAGCGAATACGAAACGCGATTGCACAAATACACACGCTCCCGCCAGATAGGGAAATCCATAAATCTTGGGCTTGCGACCCGTCGTGCGTTGAGCAGATAACGATAGCACGCTGCACTTAAAACTCTTCCCTCAGCCTGGGCACGGGTGTTTGTTCGATTTGCTGTAACAAATCGGGCATTAGTACCAATTAAATGAATGGGATCTTTTCAAACCAACGCACCCGCCGCACGCAAATCGAACCGTTCGCAAATCGAACCAAAAGCCACCGGAGAGCTTATTTGTGTGTGTGCACAATCAAAACGATCCATTCATCAGGTGGATCAGACACGAGCGGAACGGCATGCTTATCGGGCCCCACCAGGCAGGGGGTGGAATTTAATTATTCATCATTTTTATTGCACTTTGAAAAGTACATTAAAATGGATCGATTTATTCCCCTGGCTACATGGACGGGGCAGATTTGCTGCTCATCTGTGAGAAACCAATGGGACCCAGTTCTCGTCCATGATCCGTGATTTCGAGAGTGCGTCCGTTACTTGCGTGGTAGCTTGGTAGATCTCCGGGTAGTAGTCCGCCGGCGACCCAGCGAATGAGACAGACGAAAACAACCGAACAAAAAAAAAAAGCAAAAAAACAGGAATCCTCGGAATGCTATCACGACCCAACGCGAAAGTTTCCGTACCGAACCGAACCCGAAAAAGTGCCGCCGGCTGACAAGCAAGCTCCGCTGATCCCGGTTAAAGAAATTTCCGGGCCATGGGCAAGGGGCGATATTTTGTTTCCCTCCCGTGTGTCCGCAGGGTTTTTGAATTTCCATCAAGGTTGAGAACTTTATGAAAAGGGAATTTCTGCCAGGTTTCCTTTCACGCAATCTGCCCTAACAGTTTCGGTGCCTTAAATTTTTTTTGTCTTTGTTTTACGTCAGTTGTGTTTCAGCTGACTACTTTAAACTTTCCTCCTCGCGTAAATGTAGTGTCGGTGAGGTAAAACACAGAGAGTGAAGAAAAAAAAGAACGACAAACTGCACGTAGAAAAACCGCAAACATCCACCAAACACTTCTTTCGAGTCATACACGGCACCTCCCCTTAGAGTGCACTTGGGCCGTCCTGTGCCAAATTTGGCTGTCCCTTTTGCTGGAAGCGGTACTTTTCTTGGGGTCTTATCTTACCGGTTAAGAATCCCGTAAGAATTCGTCTCACCGGAGCCGCGAGTGTGCTGAAACTTTTCACCGGCATTTTTTGTTTTTTTTTTTGCTGTAGCTGCTCGTTGACTCAGTGCCGCTAGAAAGTGCTGTAAAAATGGTAAAGTCAAGCCAACGGAATGAGGTACAATTTTGAGTTGAGATGAAGGAAAAAAAAAGTTTAATTGAAGATAAAGTAACTTCGCCCAGTCCCTTCGGTCGGTCCGCCCAACGCACCCCACCTGCGGCGTTGATCCCAGTGAACCAGCTGAATACATTAATTCATTACGAAGTTTCACCGGAGGATTAAACGAAAATAGGATCTTGCAGTCCGCGGCGACGTCTTTCCGCTAAACATGAAACTCGTTTCGCCGACCTAATGGTGTTTTGTGATTTCGGTCGTTTCGAGGCAGCATGTAAAGCTGTTGTTACATGTCGTTAGCAAACTATACGCGTTCGGCGTGTGACACTATCGCAGCCATTGTAAGCAGACGGGGATCCGTAATGCAGCCATTTGTAATGAAAGTACAAATTCACATGTTTCGGTACTGTCGAGTCGAAAAGTGTGGCGGGTTCGTTGGTTGGTGAAGCATTCATGAGATGGTTGTTTTGATAAGCTTCCAGATCTTATTTAAAGTTTTTGTTAAAAATTTCAAAACACACTTCAAAAACACCATATTTAAATAAAGTTTTTTTTTAACCTGTCAAGCAAATTTCTTTTCAAGTCCTTGTTTATTAAAGAACCATTAGTTTATTTCTTCCGTTAACTTCCCTTGCCAGTATAGTAACCGCAAGCTCACATTTGAATACATTCGATTTAAATAAAGAAACATGCCTCTTTAACCTGTCCATAGGGCATCCGGATTCTTCAGAGCCCTCCTTTGAGTGTTTTCGCCCCCACTTGCCCCAATGCAATGCAATCGGATTAAAATCTGTTGATTCACTAGCCGGGCGCAAGATCGGCCAGCTGTTCCCGAGGCTATTTTGCGAGCGGTATCTGCATCACACGCTCGAGATCTTTTCCTCCCCCTTTCACATTCAACTGGAAAAACATCGGGTGCCAAAATGTCAGCACTGCCCGGTTCGTACCCTGTTTTGAACCTGCTTCGAGTGAGTGAGGCAGCTTAGTTTCACTTTTCGGCGTTGACTTTGCTAAACTTGCTCTCGCAAAATTCAAATGATATCCTGTTTGTGTCCTGTCAGCTTGAGATAAAAGAGATGAATAGCTTCTCGGTTTGTCGGTTTTTGTGGTTTCGCTCAAATCTCTCCACTCTCGGAAGGATGGCTGGCCTCCTTTGCCTGGTGGCTGCAAGAAAAGATGCATTCTGCGCTCCACAAGCACCGACAAACACCGAGCAGCTGGTCCCTGCTGCTGGATGAATAGTTTGCTGTTGGTGCAGTTGCCATTTTGATTGTCGGATTTTTGCCATCGGATTTTATTTGTTCAAAATGCTTCAACATTGTGCGACAAACGACAACGGAGGAATTTGGCCCGACTGACATGCTTATGCTTCAGCTGCTACCGAAAGGATATGCCCAACCGGTGGTTGTGCTGTATCCGTTTGCGTTTTCAAGATGTAGCGGTGCACTCGGAAGCGACAGCTCAGACCAGTCAAGTGGAATTTTATCAAATAGGATAGAAATAGTCACTTGCCTACGCTGACACACCAGTGTCGCAATGCATACAAATGTAACAATTGCTTTGTTGAAAGGATAAAGCTGCGAGCACCGTGTTGGCAGGACAAATCTTATTCATTAGTTAAGTCCAGTGAAGTAAAACAGCTATTAAGCGATGAGCTTCTGTCAACGGGGTAATCGCGAAATGCAATTAATTGCTATTCTAACAACAGCTGTGCAAGGAAATTGTGATTGTTTATTTAACTTTTAAAATAAGCTCTAAACGAATCATCTGCATGCTCGCGTTTACCATCAAATTTAACTTAACAGGATTCAATCTTTTAACACCGTCGCAATACTTAATCCAATCTGTCGTTTTTTCCAAACTCATTCACAGTTTGGATGTCATTTGGTCCACTCACAACGATCCAATAATCAAATGTCTATCACTGGAACCATTTTGTTCCCAGAAATCATTTGCCAGCTAAGCTGAAATGATTATCCAATTTCATTCCGGCCGTGAAGGAGAACCTGCCAACCGATATTAAATAGACTTCTAGCAAAAACGCGTGAACGCACTCCGAACCATTAAATTAAATGAAATACAGAAAAATACCATTCGCCAGGAAGAAAAAAAAAGGAATATAGAGCGAGCAAATGTATTTACGTACCTGTCACAGATGAAAGATTGTCAATGACTATGTTCTTCGTGCGCAAGGTACCATCTACTTCAACATTCCATTTCCACCAGACCATGGCCTTCCGAGAACCGTTCGCAGCATCGTTAGAACAAAATGACACGCAGCATCGTGTCGCCCGGACTGTACGACAGAAGACGCACCGGGCGAAGTGTTGAGTTGGTTGGTGAAAATTAAATTTTCGCTTCAGAATTCTTCCCTCCCGATCGATAGACGACCGTTCGGAACAGATTCTTCATCCACCATCTGTTTAATGGTGAGACCCTGCCTTAAAAACGGAACCCCGTTTCGATCTGTCCCTTAAAGGATTATGAAAAATTAAATCTTCCAAAGAATGAGCTATTCCCTGTGCCGTCGGTGTGACTGCCGATAAGCCGTACCGTTTCTCTTGGGGCTCGTTAAGTTGGACATCGGTGATGTTGTGCCAGGGGGAAGAAAACGGTGGGTCATCTTTCGTTGCGAACGGACCATCTTCGGTCGGTTAGACCTTTGGGTTTGCGGGAGATACGGCAGACGTGATAATGGGAAAATCGGTTACTTCCTTCGGTGTTGTGAGCAGCTTCTTTTGTACCAAAAGCCACTGCGAATGGGAAAAAGGTAGATTCAAATCATTGTGGCAAGCTGAGCAAGCGACAAGATTCCACAGCAATCTTGGCCTGACAATGGACAGGCTGATGATGATAGTGATGATTGCCTCGGGAGTTGTGGAGTTGCGCTTAGGAAAGAGCAGCAAAAACTATTGTGCTACAGGAAGAAAGGCCAGCGTGGATACTGGGTTGAAGTTACCTGACTGCGAAGTGAAATGTTGGGCAAGATGACGCAGAAAACCTTGAACCGTGTGCTGAGAATAGATTTGGCAGTGAAGACAGACGTTGATTGTAGTGTGTGACAGTTGGTTTCGAGTCCAAGGCAATGAAATCACTTTATTTAGAGCAATCCCGTTGACTTTCATGGAGCATAAAAGTATTCTTCAGATCATGTGTTAAAGTAGAAATAAAATTTCCAACGAAGACTTGAGGAGTTCTCCGTAGACAAGCCGCTAGTTCGGCTTCAAGTTATTACATGCTGTGAGAAAACAACACAGCCGAAAGCTAAACAGTTTTCGCACTCTCTTTCTCTCCCCAACATCTGTAATTTAACAAAGGCCGTAATATCATCCGCTCGATGACCACAAATCATGCATCGTTTCCGCCAAGTCACTGTTCCTCCAGTGCTTACTGTTAGCAAAAGTTTTGTTTTCCCACCTATGTTTCGATTAATTTCATTCATCCCCCATCCTGTTCGAGCATCGTACAATACATCGCATTTACGTGCCACAACTCCACCTCGGGCTAATCATTTTCTTTTGATTTCGTCACAGAATTTCTGCACGGGACGATAAAACACATCGACATGTCACGCACCTTCATCCACAACGTAGACGACGAAACGTTTCAAGGGTTGCGGCTGGAGTCGCTCAAGCTGGTAGACAACAAAATACAGGATATTTCCGAAAAGAGCTTCAAGTAAGTATATACGCAAAATCTGAACCATGATTACCGGTGCTCAAGGTGCGAGAACCAGCTCCCCTCAAACGACGCGAGAACTTTGTCGTGCTTGCGTTAGAACATTCCTCCAGACCCAAAGTACTACTTGATGGCTGCTTCCGCTTCCGCTGTTTGTCCGCAGCACTGAAAAGGAAAGGCAAAGAAAATGAGACAGGAAATGTGGAATGAAATATTGAAAAACTAAAACGATTGTGGATAAAACGTTAGCCGACCATTCGTCATCCCGCATCGTCCGGGTGATAATTGAAAGGCAGAAGTGCGACAACATCCAAGCGATTTTGTCGTTTTTCCGCAGTGCTTTGCCGCTGCTGCAATGCCATTTCTCGCCTGTGCCGGGCGCCATTATCGCAGTGAGCATACCTGTCCGTACGGGGTGCCAGCAGTGGAATGTTTGTAATGAGTGTGCCCCACACACACACACAGGTGGTCGCCTGCCGCTTCCAGTCAAGCGACCGTTGGTGGCGCTCGAGTGTGGGAAAATTAGAAATGAAGCACATAGAAGCGGCCCTCCACCGACCGACCAGGACAGCTATGATTGATGATGGTACCGGTACCGAAGCACGCCACTGGTCATCACGTTCGCCAAACCAAGGTACACACCGTATCAAGGACCGTACCACCAGCCGGGACCTTGCCGCCAGCCTTGCCCAACGTATTAGCGCACAAAGAGGGCGCACCAATTTTTAACGCTTGCTTGAGAGTGGGGCAAACGGCACAGCATTTCCATCGCATACACCCAAGACGAGCGAGAACACGATTATGAGCTGCTGTGTATGTAATGGGAAGAGATGGATACGGTGTTTTTCACTGCAGAAATTCTAGGAGCACAACATAAAAAGCACACCTTTTTTGTGGCAAGGAATCGATTACGGGACGCGGTCGTAGAAGGGAACCGGCACACACACACACATAAAAGCAACAACAAAAAATGAATGAACAGCAGCCACTGGCAAGAACCGCAAATCTTCATACACAAATAGACACACATTCCTACCGTCACGCAAACACGTACACACAAACACAGTCGAAGAAAGAAAGTTCTCGCACAGGAAAGCAAAATTTCAATCGTTAGTTTATAATGATTTTCCTTCATCGCCGTCGCCCAAGGGCGAAAGCTTTGATTTGAAGGAAAGGGCGCCGGGCTCAAGCGGAGGAAAGGAAAGCGGCAGCAGGCGGGAGTAACACCCAACCCCCGGCAAATTGAACTCGTTGCCCAGGTGTATCAGGGTAGCAGGGACGGAACGGAGGTTCGTTGACGGTTCATGATGAGTTATGAATAGGATGTAAAATTTAAATTAAGCTTCGACGGTATTTTGTAACACCCAGGACGAATCACGATGAAACGACGAAATGTGCTTTATTTGCTTGAAGATGATTTATAACGCGCTTCTTACCGCTAGCAGGAACTCGGGGGTGCTTTTGCAACCACGGACAGGGTGTATATTATTTCGTGTTTGACTCTCGCATTTCGCAATGAGCCATCAATTAGCGGGATGATAAATTAAAGGTGAAATAATTTTGACGCGGCTTGCTGGAAATACGAAAAATCGTGTCTGTGTGTGTGTGTTTTGGGGACGGCAAACGTCCGACGGAAGGTCCGGATAGAAATATTGTGTAACGGATGAGGAAGCATTTTAATGGCATCACTCCGTAGAATATGGTTAATGAATTATAAAAATAATTCTTGGGTAGTTATTTTTATACGAAACTCTGAGCCATGATCGAAGCATAAACGATAATTGAGTACAGATGATGGTAAAGTAGTTAGAGAAGTGGAATTCTAGCATGATGTTGGTCATCGAAGGGGTCGAAGATTTTGAGTGAACTTAAGTGAATTAAGGAAGATCGAGTGGAAAATTTTTGATCGCCTTATCTCTTCTGGTAAAAAATATTAAATGTTACGTGTAGTTGTCATACAGGTTATTTCGTCTATGCAGTGATCTCGTCTTCCTCCTCGTCTTCCACTTCCAAGAGACCTCCTAAAAGCTACGTCGTCCAACCCTTGAATACCCCAAGATCCAAGGAACGTAATTTATCAAGCGACATCATAGTCTAAGACCCTTTCAATGGACCTTATAGTCTAGAAGTGCTCGCTATCCAAACCATTACTCCCAAGATGCTTTGTGGTTGTAGAATTCCTGTCCTTGCAGCCAAATATTTTTTCATGTCAAAACTATCAAAACATATCGCAATTGGCGAGGCCTAGACATCCGAATTAAATCTACAAAAGATATTTGCTGTAAAAAAATCAACATCCCAGAGATCTTGTCGTCGAAAAGGACCTTATCTAGCGATCCACTGACTTTGTCTAACAAGAAACCTTTCGGTAAGGCCTTAAGGTTACCTTAAGATAAGTAAGGGAAGGCTCATAATCAGACTTTCCACCATTCCTGAAGTCTTAATCCACCATTGATTATGAAGCACATTTTAAAGCCCATGTGCGCAGGTAGTGCGTTTTGTTTTAGTAGCATCCTTGCCACTGCTTCAAAACCTCCATTAGCTTCTAATGGCAGTTCAGCCAAACCCATTTGAAAACTATTAAAGCCCGTTCAATGGCCGTCAAGATGCGCTAGAACTTGTGCGACGAGTTGCCGCATAAACATAAGCTTCAAGCTACGCTATATCACGATTTATTTGCCATGCACAATCCTCGAACCTTGCCATGCACGCTCCTTGAGCAAAGTTGTGAAAAGTTTTATGTCATAAGAGATTAGCAATATTTTGTGTTGAATGGCCCCCGTTCCCGCACAACCATGCAAACGTGCGACGGTTGCATCACCAGAAAGTGTCACTCGTACGCTACTAGCCGGCACTGAGCGATAAGATGGAGTGAAGTAGGAAATACAAAAAAAAACACATCTACAAACACCTACTCACTCACATCTGCTCACATGCTCGGTCGGTACATAGTATGGCAGCGAAGCACAGCCCCATCAGAGCTATAAACGGTTGGAATGTTTGCGGAGGAAAATTGGACTGAAGTTCTGTTGTACAACTGCGCACACAAGTAATTCTCCAGATAGTTTCCCGTTGATCCTTGGCACCGGCGTAACGGGTGCATTCTTCCTGCATGCGATCGTCACCGTTTTGGGGCTGTTAGACAATGTCTTAGCGTTGGTGTTTAACAGAAGTTTTGTGAGCTGTGGTGAGCGATGCTGAACCTTGCAAAATGCATCTTTAGCACTTCCTGCATTAAGTTTTATGATTTAAAAGCTAAACACTAGCAGCTCGAGAGGGATACATAGCACCGGTGAGGATCGTACATGATAAAACCGTACTTGATTTGAATTATGCTTTGCCATATGTTAAGCAAACTATTAAACACCTATAAAATATGTATAATTTTGCACTTCCTGCTGTGCTGCTTTCGTGGTACGAGCTTCAGCGCTATTTGAAATTTGGAAAAAAAAATACAAACCCGTTTGTAATCCTGGCACAATCATTTTGAAAGCTTAATCTATTGTATTAATGCTAGGTGCAAACGGAAGCGCAGGGAAAAGGAGGAGCAAAAACAGTCATTTCTTCAATGCCAGCGGAGTTCCTGCTGCTGTGCTAATTTCAACTACTTGACGTGATTATTTTTGACGCAGCAGTCACTAACTTTGTCAAACTGTCACGGAAATGTACATGACTTACATGCACTGCTAATGCACTCAATCCATTTGTGCATTTCGCTCCGCTGTGTGGGGCTTGCATATTCTTAATGCACTCTGCTCCCGGAAAAGGTTTTGGCGTCCGCAGAAAGATCTCCGCTCCCGCTGCAACCGAGTGCTGGGTCCCGAGACCCATACTTTGTAGCGCTCGCCGTACCCACCACGGCATGCAAAACTGCTCCAGTACGATACGGGCACGGCGAGTTACGGTACGCCGCGAACATCATACACCAGAAACACAAACACTTCCGGCCTTCGTCAACGGTGCGCTACTTCCGTTTTTCGCTGCAAGCTGCATGCCCACACATTATTGCCTGAGTGGCGAACCGCACGTTGCTTCGGGGGGCTCGTTGTTTGGCGAGCGAGCGAGAGAGAGAGAGAGAGAGAGAGAGAGAGAGAGAGAGCTTGTTTCACCACCGCTTTTGCAAAAGGGGTTCCGGAAAAATCAAAGTAAATGCATCGTAAACCATAAATGAACTGCTCGCACCAGCGAAAATACTTGGCACACATGCACACGGCGAGTGAACTTCCAGCGCAATGGGACGATTGTAAGGAGGTTTTCAATGGAAATAAAAGAAATTTTCAATCTCTGCCAGACACACACACAAAGACGCTCGAAATGACGGAACGTGTACTTCTGGTGGCATTTTGACTCGAATAGCTTAACCGTTTGAAGAGGCAAGCTTCGAAAACTTACGATTCAATAACACGTAATGATTTTGCACATTCTTGTGAAGAAATTTTTTTTATTGAAAAATACATGTGTGAGGGAGGAAAAGCTAACTTACGTAGAAAAGAACGTAAAACGTAGAAATCTCGAATCTCTTTTTCCTTTTTGATTTTTAACCTTTTTCATCTTTTGATAAAAATGCAATATAATTTTTCAAAGTTTTATAAATGATTTTTAAATCGTAAAACAAACATTGTAATCACTCAATAAATCACGCCAAAACTTCAAAACTAGATCCCCAATTCTTGTCACAAAAAGCCCCTCCCGGGCAAGCGGCAAAACAATGATGCTGCATTAGAAGCAAATGTTTGTTCGAATTGGCACACAGCAGAAAGCTACTTAAGACGCGCGCACATACAAGGCCGCCCTGGTAACGGTCGGTGCAAAAGGTACGGAAAAATGGATTTTCGTTGTCGATTGCTGGCAGGGACCTAGATGCATTTGCCCTGGGGAAAACAAAACGCTCCAAACGCTTCGACTGCGCTCCACATTTCTATTTCGTTTGGCATTAAAACGAATCACGTCGGGTGATCAAGAACACAGAACATGTAAACCTACCGGAGCGGCACGCGAGGCTAGTAGCAAATCCGGGACACAAAAGCGCCACCCAATGGAGAATGTTCCCGGAGGGTTTGCTCACAAAAAAAAAGGGAGGACCACGACAAGAAGGAAAACTCGCTCTCTCTCGTATAAATCTTATCTCCGCGAGGCAATCGAAGTTTCTTTTCAATTGTAAAGCAATAAAGATGTACAATCTCTGATTTTTGCTGCAGTCTGTCGCTTGGTCGAATCGAATTCGAAGCTATCCGGCTCCCCGTGCTGGCGAATGTCGTACGGCCGGCCAAACGGGAGCTTGACGCGCGGGGAGATGATGAACTTTTTCCGTTGTTATGGGCCGGTTGTTTTACAGGGCGTTTTATTTTCTGCCTTACGGAAAATGTACGGAATCCAATGCAAAGGCCCTAGAACAGTGTTCCAATTGAAATACAGGCGAGGAGGAAGCAAACAAAAAAAAAAACACACACACACAAATTTTTCCTACACACCCGGGTGCACCCGGAGTTGCAGAAAAGAATGCATTTTTCCTGCTCCTGCAGCTCCCTTTTCCACTTCTTCTCATATTTTTCATCTGCTCATGCGAATGGTCTGACGCAGTTAGCTTCACTCAAGTGAATCGAAACAAAATTGTACCAGAACGCTGCGGTAGGGATCGGAAATGGAGAGCAGGAAAGGCGTCACAGTGCTGCAGGAAACGAAGAAAAGGGCAGGCAGCATACCTCCCACGGAACACAAATAACGGAAAAAGTAAATCAAGGAACACTCGACACACAGCCACACACTGGGTGAAAACGCGGCGCGAGAGGAGATGGTTAGAAGGTAAAGTCGAACGAACACAAAAAAACACACACACTCACACTACCAAGCACATCCTAGTGGTCAAAAAGTTCCTGATAGCATTTCCAAAGTGCAAGGCCTTTGTGTGACGAAGTTGTTGATGTTGTCGGAGAGTATGCTCCAGCCGAACACCATGCATGCCCCTTTTGCAACGAACTTTTCGATGACCTCCTGCTTGATGCCCGGAGTTTGTGAGGGCAGGAGGCATGTTTTAAAGGTTTAAAGGTCTAATGCCGCACTCGGCCCAAACCGACCATCAACGTCGTGCCCCTGCGCTTACGACTGTCGTACAAGAGCAATCGTAATAGAGTTTCGACTTAAACTTCCCACAAATGATACGGTCAATAGTTTTCATGGTTGAAGGAGATTGAATAAGATTTGTAATATTCTATCAAGTACATGCAAGCTGCAAAAGGGGGGCATGGGGAGCGCTTCGACGTGCGGGAACGGAAACTGATGTATGCTTCTGTTCAGGTAAGGGTGAGCAGGCAATTCAACTGTAGCACTCAGTGATTAGTAATGCACTGTTTGCCCTGAAGTGAGCAGACACTTGGGAGATTAAATTCTGTGCGGAATAAACCAGACCTTATTTGCAGTTGGAGTATGCACTGCTTTTATTTAACTTTCATTACAGAACATTCAATTACTGGCGTGAGGTGCAGGTGCAGAGTTCAAAGGTAGAATAATGATGCAAATGCTTTTGCTTGAGAGTTATGTTATGAGTTATGTTCGAATTAAAGTTTACAAGTTTTTCCAAAGTAAACTTGAGGGAAAGAAACTCGTGGGTATTTGAGTGGTTTTTTTTTCTTTTGCTAAGTTGATTGTAGTTTTAATGTGCATGTGAAGAGGTATTCCAGTAGAGGCGGTTATCATCACACGACAAGAAAGGGTACATAATCTTGTCTGGACCGTCGCTCTTAAGAAAGGACCTTCAACCAGGTTGTGTGATTGTCTACTTGCCTTCTAGGCCATTTTATGGCTGAGACTGCACTTAAAGTAAAAGAAGAATGTAAATCTTTATTTTTCATATAAACATTAGTTTGTTGTGCTTAAAATATTATGTTAATAAAACCCAGTGCCGGCCAAACGAAACAAAATACAATTTTTGGTAGTGGACTTCAATCAGGTTCATATTCAATACAAGTATTTTCTCCCCCTATGGCAAAATATTGTTTTATACTTTAAACGGTTTCCTCTGTTCCGGTCTTTGTTCCCCTGATTTGTCTCAAAGACTCAAAGACTTCTTCAAAGTCTAGTCTTGATTTCCCGATAGACGACCAAATTTCGGTCTATTTCAATTTGACGGTCGTCGATTGTCAATTTACAACCGCTTTTGACTCGTTTATGCTTCGGTTTTTTTTTCTCTTGTTGGTGAAAAACCCGGCATAAAGCAGCACACTTCCAAAGCACCACCGTCACCACACAAAAGTCCTCAAATTTGCCATTCGGAGAACAGAAAAACCGTTCCATCACGACGTTTAAGGTATGCGAAACTAGGACCAAAGCGAAAGCGCCCACAGAAATCCGTTCACGCTCTAGGGATAAAGTGGGATTTTGGTGTGTATGTGTATGTGTGTCGAGTGTGCTTGTTCCTACGACTACCAGAAACCTTCTCGATAGATGGATAGACGAACAAATCGTTCGGCTGGTCGGCCTTCATTCTGACTGTTTTGTACATCGTTCGGCCGACGGAAAAGTCGCAAGCTCGACACACCGCCACGTCTTAAACTACCGTCTGATGGGTTTTGTCGCTGGACAAGGTAAGGAAACAAGGTGCGGGAAACCATAATATCAAACATAGTTGATCTTCCACCGGGTCCACCCTGCTACCTCCGGGCGGCGAGGGAAGATACTACGGCGAGCTGGCCAATTTGGTACATCGGCCAGCTTTCCGGGCCAGGATATCAAATAAAGGAGATTTAAAATACAATTTAAATTTGCATAAAAACCATGAATAGATATGATGGCATATATTATGCGATGCTTTCTTTCTTCTCCATACGGCGATTCCAGTTTGCGCCGAAGAAGTAGTGGAAGCATCGTGTACTGCACGGCAACACATCCCAAGAACGTGGAACCCTAGAACCATGGAATATGACACAATTCTGAGCCGCTTTGCGGTATGCGCCGTTCGTTCGAAATTCCCCACCGACAACCCCTTACTCGCATGCATAGATACTTTTCAAGCGGAAAATATTCCGCTTCCGAAAAGGGCACATCGATGGGGTACTTGCAGTTTTCCGCCAGCTTTCACGACGATTCCGGACGTCGGCTTGACCGACGACTCTGCCTCCCTGCTCTTGCTCTTGATTTTGCATCATGCATCATACCGAGACCCATTACCGGGAGAGTTACGAAACGGGTAACAAAACATTTCTTCTTTTTTGTTTGGCTGTCTCCGTCACAATGATCCTCCAACGACCCAGAACATACTGACAGGATGCTCCTTACGGAAAGGGGCCACACGTCTTTAGCGCATCGCATCTGCATCGCATGCGTTCAAGCCGGGGCGACACTGGGCGAGTGACACGGGCAGCGCTGCATTTCCATTACATGAATGCAAGCCGATGAAAATTCCAACGCTAAGTGCACTATGACAAACGACAATGACAACGATGACGATGTCGCCGCCAACCCGTACCAGCGTCAGTATGACGCAGCAAACGCAGCACTGTCTCTCTCCGGAGACACCGAAGACGGGATAAAGCCAACCCATATTCCACTCGGATATTCGCACTTTGCCACCTAATGCTAGAGGGTGCATCGGTCCCGTGCACTGGGAAAAGCGGACCAAAATGTGATGGCAAAAGATCGAACGGAAATCTCGAAATAGCGTCAGCCGAAACGAAACGAACCCGAGTTCGGGGGGTTGGGGATTGTGAAGAGACCGCATGTGACGTGCTAGTGGCAATGCTAAGCTCGTACAATCGAAAATGACGCATCGTTTCGCCGTTTGGTTTCTCTGTGTGGCTCTGCGTGGATCCGAACGATTCGGCAGCTTAACGAACGTCAGTTTGATTGTCGGGTGTCACTTTGCACACAGCCAGATTGCACCGTGCGCAAAAGGAATCAGGAAGAATTAAAACTGATTTACTGGAGCGAACCGGTAGACGGTGGAAGACCGATTGTGGTAAGTTGATAAATTAGACCGGGCGTAGTGGGACGTACTGGATCGATTGATGGAAATACGTGCCCGTGTCCGACTGATGTCACCAGCGTTTTTAATGGCCGATGCCACAGACAGTAGCGATCCTAGGGATGAGTGGAAGTGAACATTTGTCTTTTGTTTTGTTTTCTGAAAGGTTTAACTATTTATATTTCAATTGCACTTAGAAGAAAATATATTTGCTTAGCAGGAAAATATTTTAACCTATCGGAAGAATGGTGTATTAGCTGTGTACATAATAATATCCAAACGTCATTATGAATTATTTATCTAAAATATAGCCAATGTTATTTTATCTATTCCCTCGGAACAAGAAAATTGCTCACATCCAAATTTCACACATACTAATTTATCGACCAAATCCCCACGTTGGCACTGCAAGCGACATGTACTGTTGAAAAATGTATCCTTCACTGTCACACCCAACCCATGGCAGCAGGGAACGGCCGACTGTTGTGTTTGTTAGTGAAATGGAAAATTTATTGCCAGATCCATTCTAATGCTGCCATCGGTTTTGTGCACCACTCCAACACATTGCCAAGCCAACAATCCTAGCCAAGATGTCGGCGCTGTCGTCCGAAGGGTTGCAAATTTTCCGACAGCGATGTAAAATATTAATAATTCACCTCAACGGTGCAGCCGGAGTGTTGGGCAGGCTGTGGTACTTAACCGTCCGTCGTACTCCGTAATCGTCGATAAAGCCTCGTCTCCGAAAAACAGGAAAATTCAATTCAGCACTGCACTGGGACGGGCCGGATGAGCGAAATGGTGTTGGCAAAAATTTGCAGTGAGCATGATAAAGAGAGCAAACAAATGGGGGCAGATGTGTTATTAGTACATCAGAAGTTTCGGATGCTCGGTACGATGGTGGTGGCCCTCTAGCCCCGGCGCCGAATGTTTGATGGCTATGTTTTGTAGTCCTCCAGTGAGAATAGTTGTTATTTCATTCGACCTAAAGGTAGTGAGCAAAAGAAAACAAGATTAAATTCATTGGGGCTGGTGTGCACGGTTTAGGAGCAGCCGAACGACAGCGCCTAGTTTCATTCAAAACCCATTCAAGTGGGTAAAATACCTTTTGTCGTGTAAATGCTTCCGTGAGCAAACAACAGTACAGTACAGTTCGTGCTTTACAGGCAATTTTATGACGATATTTCGCTTTTATCGGCAAAATATTCATTTCAGATATATTCTTAGTATTCATATCCAATCAAAATTTTTCTATAGTCTTCGAAATACAATCGAAGTATAGAAAATTTTCTGATTTAAGATAACGTTTGATCCTGATTTCAATAAAGAGCTGCAAACAAATAATAATGAGAATCTTTTTCGGTGAGCAACTTCGAACTAATCTACTCTTTGAAATCCATTTTATTATTATCAACCAAATAACGCCCCCCAAACGCAACGCTCTATTGTTGTCCTAATTTATTTTTGTATCACTATTTGCTGAATTAGTGTCTCTATTAACTAACCATCCAAAATTACTCTCCGTAATCACCCTTACCAGAGGGGATGATTTTTCTAAACCTATCTATTGGGCTGATCAAAAAATTCTTGGAAATCGAACGTTACTGACCAGTCCCTTGCAGTACGAACCCATGTCTATTTCCGTCGATTCCCTCGAGCTGGGTAGCGCAAACCCGGCTAATACTGTCAATGCTAACTATTGAATTAGCCGCATCTTCTTATCGTGGGCCAACATCAACATGTTCGTGTTTGGAGCAGTCGTGTATCTGTAACTGGTACGCTGCGCCAGGAGATCGACAGAAGATAACTGCCCTCGGCTAAACTGTCTGCCGCCCTGACCCGATCCACCCGGGTGAAATGCCGCGCCTACCAGCAGTGAAATGGCGAGGATGTATGCGGCCAAAACAAATGGATTGGGAAATTTGATTTTCTCCGGTAGGAAAAACAATTTCCAATTTAGCTTCCACTATCTACGGGGCAAAAAAAATCATCTCTCGGAAGCGGAAGTTCAGTGCGGCTGGGTCAGGGTTTTTTCCACGCTCTACTCCGCTCGTATACTGCCGGACCCGGGTTGAGTCGAGGACGAATGCAAAATTTTTACGTTGACAGGCGTGGACGCTTGCATCTGTTTCGATCGATTTTTATCCCGAAGGCACCAATGCAAATACTTTTCCGATGAGTTTATTGGGTAACGGGTGCCGCATGTTAGTCCATTTTCTGCCATCGTCCTTTACGGTCTCTCATTCAGTTGTCTGTGTGTGTGTGTGTGTGTGTGTGTGTGTGTGTGTGTGTGAGAGAGTGCTGGTATTTGGTAGGGGTCCAATTTTCGGACCAAACCATGCAACCAATCTAAATCTTTTCTCCTTTCTTTCGCAGCTTTATGCAGCATTCGTTAGTGTCGCTGGATCTGTCCGACAATCAGTTACAGGGGCTGCCGCTAGACTCGCTTAAAAATGTCCACACGCTAAGCCGATTAGTAGCACAAAGGTAAGCATAAAGATTTTTCTGATATTTTCGTTAACAGGGACAAAAAACTACAGAAATAGAGCGTTTATCTCAGCTTCAAAGCATGGTTTAGCCATGGGAAGAAGCATAATGCTTTTTATTTCCCTACCGTTCCGAAATCAACAATGGAAAGCTCGGAGAATTTCACACCCAAGTGGGAGTAAAAAAAACCCTCCCACTCAAATATTCAAACCGTTGAGCAGTAAACCTTACACGGTTGTAAATTACTACGTCCAAAAAAGGTCTGTTCCGTGACGACGATTTTGGTGTGCTCAACAAACAGATGCTCGTGGAGTGTCTTTGTAGTGTAGCTTTTGCTGTTTGCACACACCGGAGACACTCAATGTGGAGCTCTTAGGAGTCAATCAATTTGAAATTGCAATGAAAGCACCTTTTGTTAAAAGGTCCGTTTTTTGACAATGGCATCAAATGGACGAGATTTTGAGCAGAGTGATTGAATGTAAAGTGTGTGGACCTCAACGTGGAGCTCAGTGGAACAAGCCGTAGCGAATTGGAGATTGTTTGAAGTTTAAGCAGATAGCTTCCACGTTGACGACAACGGCAGCGTACGAACGACCGTAATTAAGCGTAAACTCAATACACTTCAATCATTCTTCAAAATGATTTTAATCATTCTTGGAAAAATTTCCACAAATTCGGTTTGAAGCACCACGCGTTACCCGGAATGCCCGCAATCATTCTGTCGGAAAACCGGAACAGTTTTGGGCGCTGTATCGTGGCTTCCCGCTCAAAATAGCTTGTTCACAATGGTGCAATGTTATAGATTGTGGAACAAATTCTTTGAATTACTAAATTAAACCAGTAGAGCAGAAATATTTACACCACAATACCCATCTAATGAAAGTCTGTTTTTTTTTGTCGTTTTGCTTCCTCTCTTACCAAATTATATTCCAACCAGGAACAACATACACCATCTGGACGGTAACTGGGGCGGTTTGGCTGATTCGCTTCGCAGCCTGCACATATCGGGCAACTCCATTTCCGAGGTATCTTTCTACACGCACGATGAAAAGCGTCAGAACCACACGGCCCCCAACTCGCAAGCATCCATAATAAACGCGAAACAATTCTCGCAGTATCCGCCAGTAACGGTGGTGGGGCCACCAACGGCGGGTAACACCGGTCTCCAGCAGCAGCAGCAGCAGCAGCAGGGCGTTAAACCGTTCGCCAAGCTGAAAAAGCTCGTCTGGCTCGACATCAGCTCCAACCGTATCGCACACATCAGCCCGAACACGTTCCCGAAATCGCTGGTCACGATCGATCTTTCCAAGAACATTCTTTCACAGTTTCCGACGGCGTTCCTCGAGCACTTGCACGATTTGCGTGTGCTCTCGCTCAAGGATAACCTGATAGCGAAGCTCGACGGAAGCCCCGAAACCACCGGCACGGCTCGGATCCGGCTCGAAAAGCTCGATCTCAGCCTCAATCTCATCGAGGAATTGCCTTCCCTGCTGTTTAATGGGAGCGTGCGAATAAAGGCAATTAATTTCGATAAAAACTTTATCCGCCACCTGGAAGCGGACACTTTCCAGGGGCTGAACATTGTGCACATGGTGCTGGCATTTAATTTCATCGAGTCCATCGACGATGCTGCATTTGCAACGCTCGAAAACAGTCTAGAATATCTCGATCTAGAACGAAATCGACTGACGGCGGTGCCGAGTGCGATTGGACGATTGAATCGGTTACGCTATCTGTATCTGACATCGAACGAGCTGACGGGCATTCCCGACCTACCGGAGGCGTTACTACCCACCACGCTCAAGGTACTGTCCCTGAGCGGTAACAACTTTACCGCCATTCCGGTGGAAGGTCTTTCCAACTGTACGGAACTGTCGTATCTGAACATGGGCTACAACAAGATTGCCGAGATCGAGGAAAACGCATTTGCCGGTTGGGGTTCCAACCTGCAGACACTGTTGCTGCGCAACAATAAGATCACTAGCCTAAACTACGGCGCATTTAACGGGCTTGACACGATCAAGGAAATCAGTCTTAGCTTCAACGACATACACTACGTGCATCCGAACGTGTTCGAAAATGTGTCAACATCGCTGAAGATCCTGGAGCTTTCGTTTGGCATCTACAGGGAAGAGTACCCTGGGGAGGCGCTGGCCGTGTTGACGGAACTGATGTGGTTAGGGCTGGATAATAACAATCTCAAAACACTGCCGGACGGGGCATTATCCACCCTCGGACAACTGACGTACGTAAATCTGGCATTCAATCGCATTGTAGCTATTCCGCGCTGGCTCTTCCGATCGGACGTGCATCGAAACTTGGTGGAAATAGATTTATCCTTCAATCAGCTGGAAGATTTGCCCAGTGCCACATTCGACAGCTTGGAGCTGATACAAATCATCAACTTGTCGTCGAACAAACTGCGCAGCATGCAGAAGAATGCGCTACATGATCTGCCGTACCTAACCTACGTAGATCTATCGTACAACATGCTTCAAAATATCAGCGAGGGTGCATTCAGTTTTCTTCCCAGCCTATTGAGTGTGGATCTTATGCACAATGAGCTGAGCACGCTTTCGCTGAAAGTGTTTCGTCAGGTTTCGAATGCAACCACGCCAATGCGGTTGAACATCAGCAATAATGCTATCGAGTTCCTGGACGGAGATGTCAACTCACTGCTGTACGTGTACTCTCTCGACGCCAGCCATAATCAGCTGCAGGACACAACCGTGTTTCGTGCGCTAGCATTTTCACTGCGCATACTCTACCTTAACTGGAACAACTTCACCACGCTCGGTAACCACGCGTTCGGAGACTTGCAGATACTGGAAATATTGAACCTAGCGAACAACAACATAAGCTCGCTGCGTCGTCGTAGCTTTGCCGGTTTGATGAATCTCCAGGAGTTTGACCTCAGTCACAATCGCATCGAAAGTCTGCAGATTGAACAGTTTTCTCCGCTGAAAAAACTGCGACTCCTCCGACTAAACAACAATCGGCTACGTGCCATTCCGCGCGACACATTCCTCAACACTCGCATCGAATTCTTAGACCTGTCTCACAATCAGTTCGTATCCTGGCAGGCAACGGCTTTCGCTGACATCGGCTTTACGTTACGTTCGATACAGTTCGACAACAATTTGCTCGAGTTCCTGGATCCGTACATGTTCACCAGCACGCAGTTCCTGCTCGAGCTAAACCTGGCCGAAAACTTGATCAAACTCATCCCGGACAATTCGTTCGCCAACCTGAACAATCTGACGGTGCTGGATCTGAGCCACAATCAGCTTATGCCGATAAACTTTCGGGAGCTTTTCATCAACGTACCTCGTCTGCGAGTGCTTAGCCTACGATCTACCGGCATATACCGTCTTCCGTCCCTAGCACTGCCCCAGCTAGCTACACTTGACGTGAGCAACAACAATCTGCAGGAGATCGAATCGCAGGAGGAGTTGTTCTATCTGCGCGAGTTACACATACAGGAAAACAAGATCAACAACATCTCGAACCTGTTGCGGAACCTTCCTCCGGCGCTGCGTGTACTTGACATCTCGAGGAATCCGATCCGAAAGATCTCGTTTCATGATTTCTCACTCTCCCGGCGGTTGGAAGAGCTGCTCATAGAGGACATCAAAATAGCCAATCCGGACATATTCATCAAGCTACACAATTTGAAAAAGCTACGCATTAGCGCACAGCACAACTTTAGCGAGTTGGTGTCGAAGCTAAGAGGCTTACAGGAGCTGTACGTGACGATCTACGATGAGCATCTGGGTGATGGTCTGTTCACGTCCCGGATGCATGCAAACACGAAGCTTAACGTGGTCGAGATCACTGGCCGTCGGTTGGTGTCCATCTCGAGCAACGCCTTCCAAGGGTTGGCACGGAATCACGATCTGAAACTGCGAATACACAACACGATGGTGAACGATCTGCCACCGGGCGTGTTTTACGCCCTCAAGTACATCCCCCGGTTAAGCATAGATCTGTCGGACAATTTGCTAGCTGCGCTGGCGCCCGACAGCTTCTACCCGAACGCCAGCTCGTGGGATGCGGTGGGGACACGGAGCGTGATCGGTGGGCTGGACGTGTCCAACAATCCGCTGCAGTGCGAGTGTGGTCTGGTGTGGTTGGGCCACTGGCTCCGGCGATGGTTGCGAGAGACGGCGCAGGTCAATTTGATTCCTAAAGACGAAATGAAGCAAATGATTCGTGTAAGTATAACTTTTATTGAACCAAAATAGCCTTCTTATTATTTGTCAGAAGTGAGATTTTTTTTTATATAAAACGCTTGATAAAGATTGATAACAGTATTAAAAAGTTTACTAATACAGCTCCACTTCATAAGGTCCTTTGATCAATGGCACGATTATTCTACAAAAAAGTATAATTATAATTGTTTTTAACTGACCGAGCATCTAATTATCATTTCTACTTATCTTGCAAAGGAAATAAAACCACCGCCCAACCACCAGAACAGCAAAACTTTTCCCTCTTTCGCTCAGCGCCGGTACGAAAAAGTCCTGTGTTCTTGATGGTACACTGTTTGCCACCATACTTGCAGCAAGACATGATTAATTACAGCGTCACTGGTTCTTCAATCATCTGCAGCGCTACGAATCTCGATAAAGCAAATCGATATGACGTGCTGGTTTTCCGTTTTGCACACTCGGCGCGCTCTTACTCGCTTCGGTTCGGCAGAAAAACTCTAACGACTTGCATTCTACTTCTGCCAACCATCTTTGTATTTTATCGTAATTATGCCGTTCAACACGACAACACAACTGGGAAGCGGTTGGAAAATGTAAAGCTAATCTGCTATCCCCAGCTATCCCGCAGATTTTCCCTCTGATCCGTGTAACCAACCGCCGGCAAAGCGAACTCTTTTATTCTGGAGTTGATTAATACGAAACGACATCCATAATTTATGCTTCTCGCTCGGTATAATGATGGTTTTTCACTGGTGCCATTTTATTCGCCGTTGCCGTTTTTGAATGAATCGTCTTTTTTGTGTGTGCGCGGCATCATTTTTTGGAAAGTTCGTCTATGCGCGCTTGGCGTGTGGTTATAGCGGCGCCTTCCCGGTAGGATGTTTGTTGCAAGTGTTTTATTAATGAACGCGATAATAAACTGGTTGACGTATAATGTAATTCACTCGGCGTGATGGAAGATGCTGGTGAATAATAACAGTGAAGCGTGGTTCCTGGTGAAAGGCATGAGCCACACGATAAAGAGAGTTTATGCAATGTTCTTGCTGATGCAATTATTGAATGGCTCGATTCATCATCAGCTTCCCGTTTGTTTATGTGTTTTGTTCTCATTGAGTTGACATTGAGCTAACTTTACGGAATTGTGAAAAAGAGATTTTTTTTAAATGAAACTACTCCTAAAAAGCTCCTTCTTTCTATTAAACATTTGAAACATATTTGCAAGCTTATAAGCTAACTCTCACACATTGTACATTGAAACTCTTCAATAAAACAAATGCCAACATGACTCTTCACATTGTTACCATCGATGTTACCCCGTTTGTTCGCGTATTTGTTCGACACAATAACTTCCCAGACCGTGTCCCCTTCACATCTGCACACATGATGAAGTGTTTCGGGAAAACTTTTCGCCCAACTTCTTTGACATCGAACCCTAACACCACTTCGGTCTCTCTTGCTAGTAGAGTTGGGGTTTATACGGTCGAACACATCATGCTTGAAAAATTAGCCACATCTTGGGTCAGCTCATATGCTTTCTCCATGCACTTTCATTTAAATACACTACTCCCTTAATGCCCGGTGTACTGACGTTTGTGTTTTATTTTCAAAGATTTAACACAGCCTCGTAATTTATGTGATTGATCCTATTTTAGTTTTTTTTTTAAATAAATAACTTATCTTCTTTCAGCGAGCAAAACGGAGTACCTGCACGGATCCGCTGACCGGCAAGCGATTACCATTCCTGGAGATCTTCCCCGAGGATCTCCTGTGCCACGCCAGTGCCCTGAGTAGTTTAGCGTTGAAGCTACGCTTCCGGTTTATGTTAATTTGTCTCAATATGCTACTAATAGTGCTGCACAAATCACGAACATTGGTACTGTAATTTCTAACAGTTCCACGTGTGTGTGTGTGAGTTTGCACCGACCAGTTCATCGCTTCATCGCATCCGGACATCCAATCTCACGCAGCCCACGGTACTCCATTCTCATTGCAATCTTCCCAGGCATCCACAGCAGTCCACAGTGCCAACGCGCCAGGTAAGCATCGGTTAGGAAAACATAAAAAAAAAATGCTGTCGGCTGCCAATCAGCCGATAATAACAGATGGACAGCGTGTGTGAACATTATTGAACAAAAACTGTGAGGTTGCCTGTTACCACAAACAAAAACAGCATCGTTCGCTCATTCAAGCAGTCAGTTTTTGTCCCACAGTGGTGCGTGATTGTACATAGTAGTAGAATTGTAAATTATAGCAAAAAAGGAAAAGGAAGAAAAAAACAAACAAACACCCATTTTGTACGAAGTACGATAAAAAAACACACGTCTCGATAAAAAAGCCAAAACCAGAAGAAAAGAAAAAAAACATTCAAACCTGTAATGAATAGTTTGAACTAAAAGCAGGACCTGTTAAGGGACGAAACATTGTTGAACGGCGTAAAATATAGACAAACAAATGTCCTAGCAACTCGCACTGATGAACTGCATAGTAGTGTACGGATACCGCAAATGTGTAAAGAAGTGTAAATTTAACGGTAACACGCGAACGAGATCGAAGATCTCAGCCGTTTGATCAATTCCGAGTAAGATATTAACAAAACCCATCCAATCAAACAACATTCCATCATGGTAGTAGGAGCTTTAGCATAGGGCATTAAGTTTTCGGGCACCATTTTGCACTCGAGTAATGGGAAGGGAGCCGAGGTTCCTTTTTACAATAGCAGCAACACGTTACAGTAACGAAACTTCTGACTCTGGATAAATTTGAAAGGGCGCAAGAGACAGAAATTTAAGGATTTTTAAACTTGATTTTTCATTTCTGATTTTTGAGTTAATTTTTCTCTAGATTCACAATTTTGTTTCATGACTGTTTTATCAGTTTGTATCGTTTATAGCCAACTTTGCCAGTACCTGTCAGCACATTTTTGCTAGACGGGTAAATCCTTGCTCATCAATGTCCTTACCAACACCATCCTTACTGCTCGTCCAACCCATAGTGCAGGGGCAAAATAAACAGTTTACCTATATGCTCACTGCAGCGAATGATGTCATTGAAAGGAAAATGCTTTCATTGCATTTCACAGCCAGGCATAGCATCGAATGCACCGGCTCTGCGACAGTTCGCAAAAAAGTCGGCACACACAACAACTCCGTCAAATGAATTTGATAAGCCAACACGTTTCTGTCCCGTCAATCAGATAACAATGATGGCCGAATGACCCTCCCCCCCTGACCAGAAGAATTTCACTCACAGTACGTTGTTGTTTTTGTCCTCACCCTCTTTCCGCCCCATCACTTGCTTGCCCTGCGGCTCCCGTAGCGGTAATGTGTCGGATCACAGTGAAACGACATAATTATGCAATTTTCAGTCCAATTACGAAAACACACAAACCTGAACAAATCCCACAGCCGGGATGAGCCAGTGCTGCCATTTTCGCATGCACGCTTCGAGAAACAGCAAAATGGAAGGATACCGTTGATTGATATTCATAATGATCACACAATTATTATCACTGTGTGTGCGATTATAATAATGCTGGGCCACACACACACACACGCACGCGCAGCCACACGGCCGGGTTTATCTTGGTAGCGGTTGAGCTGAGATGTTAATTAATTTGCCATCGCTTCCGATCGTTCAGGCGTTCATTTTACTCGCACGTCGCAGTAAAATGGATAATGTGTTGTGTTGAACCCTATTTGTTCCAATTTCGGCGATCTTGTCAGCGGGGCAAATTTTTGGGGGCGAAAATGAGAGTTCATTTTCTAGTATTGCCACTCTTCGGTAACCCTTTAGGGGGAGATGGTAAGGGCACCATGGAGGGCTTGTTTCATTTAACAAAATATATTTATTTGTCGGACCTTAAACACATTTAGGATATTCAAATTATTGCTTAGTGATCCAAATCCTATCTGGGCCGTTCCTCCATAGTGAGGACTGACTATCCAACTGTGAGGTACCAATAAGTTTAGTAAGCCAAAACTGGCAGGCATGACCTAATTGGTCGTTAGGTCAAGAAAGGAAGAAGAAGAAATTATTATCTTATTGTTTCTACCAAAGCAATAATCCATTCTAAACCATTTCTAACCAACGATGGCTAATGAAAGTATTCTCTCAGAAGAGTATTTGACCAACTGCAGATAATCTTGTAGATTATTTTTTCCGCAGTCTCTATATCTGCTAAGGTCAGTAGGGTATTACCTTCGATCGACAATGCGCTAGCCAATGTCTCAAATGACCTCAAACGCACGTTCTCGAGTGATTGTCACATGGATTGCCTATTGACAGCCACGGCACGACAAGTTTTGTACTAGTCTGGTAAACGTCATTCTCTGGCATCAAGAAGGATGCTCTGAAATCTGGCTAAAGTTTCTCAAGATGAAGGAAACTTGTCAATAATCGTTCGAATTTCCTCATCTCTTGATTCTGCATTGGAAGGTTACACCTCACTTTCGAATTACCGATAGCTGGCTTCTATCAGACGTTCTTGTATTGCTCCAGAACAGAGAAGATCTGTACAAAAAGCTGAGTAAATCTCGAACAGCTGTTAGTGATCGTCAGGATGAAGTTCACTGTTTCCCATTTCTTCGTTCAGGAATGAAGTTCATTTTAAGAACTACCCTTCAATTGCAGCAGCCTCGATTGTGTAGGCCACTGCTACTCTAAATCAACTGATAACTGATGTTTAAGTGTTGAGCTTTCTTTTGAGATAAATTTTGTAGGTGCAAAGTAGATTTATTCGATATCATCAATTGCATTCACCATGATTGATTTCTTTTGTGCACACAAATTCAAAAGGTTGTCACTTATTCGGTACTTATTCAATTTATCAGTTTAACTTTCATCCTTTCCATCACGCATCCAATCAAATTCTTACCTCATTTACACATCGTTGTGTCATCATAGCACGTTGGCTACCCCGTTTAGTGGTATATAATTTCCCAACCACGCCTTATTAAACCCTCCAATGTCTCTTCCACACGTAAGAGCGTGTTTATGTGAGCGTGTATATGTGTGTGTATACAAGCAAGCATAATGAAATTCCATCAATGGTTTTCCCATCCATTAAGAACAGCTTCACACACTGCTCCGTGGTTGATGGTTCCTGGTTCAGTTTAGCACAAGTTCTTCTCCGGATGAAGGGCGGCCTGAAATTATGGCCTCATGAAGAAGAAAAAACCCGGTAACCCAATCCCAGCAACTTACGCATGCTTCAGACGCTACTCCACCTTGGCGCAGTTGACTGGAAGGAGAATTGTTTTATAATGAATGAATAATGCCTTCTGCCAGCCATCGGTTGCGGTTGCAAATGGCAAAGAAAAACACTTTTCCATCCATCAATCAAGCCAACCCAGCGCAACTACGGCGGTACGTGTGTGCCGCACCGTGGTAACGCCGTCTCTATAAGGATTCGATCATGCGTGAGACACATACCATCGATATGAACTTCCTTCACCACAGGCCGTACAACGCCCGTGCTCCCGAACGAAAGCAGATGCGGAAAAGCGGCTGGGAAAACATGCAAAGCCTAAAATCGTGAACCATCATCATCATTTTTCAACAACCTGCTGTGCGGCCACGGCACGTACACGCGGCAGGGATGATTTTACTTTCATTTTCTCCACCGTTTCCACGGTTGTTGTTGACAGAGTTTTTCGTTTTTTTTCTTTCCCCTGGCTCTGCACTGGCCACCGTTGCTGTCAACCGTGTACGGCGTCACATTTCTGATTAATACAAATCACCGACAAATTTCTCAATTGATAAACTTCACGTTTTCGTCAGCCGCAATATCACGCCATCACGACGGTGACATACGTATGCGGCTGAAGAACGGTTCTGCACGGTACCGGTATCGGCAAATGTGCCGTCTTGCGTGTGTGTGTGTATGCGTGAAGGGTGATGTGACAATGACAGGTGATGGGTTTCCGGTGCTGGTGAATGTTACGGCGGGAGAAGAGAAAAACTGGAAATCTTTTATGGTAACTCGCACACCGTGCGACCGAGGAAAAATGTGGAAAAATCCATAACCAGCGGTGGTCTAGACTTCGTTAGCCCGTTTTTCTTTTTTGTTAAGGGCAACGGGTTGGCAGGATTCGTGGATCAATGAATCATCGTACACACACAGCCGCCACCGCACCTTGGCAGACATGACGCGCGATCGATCGATCGCGCCAAACCGACATCTACATATGGCGTGTACGTGTGTTTGAGCGGCAGTCTGTTCAAAAGTCAGCTATTGAAAGTGTCGCGTAAAGACCGAAGCAAATTTTAATCTTTGGATGTTTTACCTTCCATCCACCCATCGATCCATCATCCGCCCCGCTGCGGGAGAAAACTCTCGCCCCAGCCCAGCTAATCGAATCATTCCGAACGAGCGCACGGCGGTGGTGTTGGTGGTGGCGGTGGAACGTGTCAGTGAGAAAGGAGAACTAAATTATGCTCTTTTGCCATATATCCATTGTTGTGCAGAAAAACGGTTCCTGCCAATCATTCGCGCGTCAGAAAACCCGGGACCGAGCAAGCCTGAGGAGCGGCAGGAAAATCCATTGCGGTTGTGTAGTTTGCGTGTTCGTGCGAGAGTGTGAATGGTTGATTTGGCAAACAGGAAGGGTTTGCCGATGTGGTTGCGTGCTGTGCGTGCTCGTATACGCTTTGTTCCATGCCATGTCTTTTCGGCCCGGTTTTTTGCATAGATGTGTTTTCCCACGATAAGCAGCATTGCTTGTGAAGAGGGTACTAAGAGAGTATTTTTTAAGTTGTACCTTCAAAAACGGGGTTTTTTTTGTGCGGGTTATGGTTAGCCAAGGATTATCGATCTTTAAAATGAAAGTTTGTAAACATTCAAGAATGTAACATCAGTTCTCATTGCATCAAAATTCCTATTTGAGGCATCAAAAATATTTACAAATCAGATGCTCTGGTACAAATTTGTCTAATAAATAGAGCATGAAAAGCAATGCTCAAGTTCTATATTGCTGTATAAATGCAACAGAACATGAATCGGAAACTGAAAAGCTCGCTTCCCTCCAAAGCCCAACCCCTAACTTACCCCAATATGCTTCACATTAAAAACTCACCCACCCCGGACAAGAAGTTCCTGTTGAGCAACAAACAACTTTCAACAAATTATCGACCGGAAATGGAAATTCCACCAGCGGTTTAAACTTGCTTGATTTCCCTGTGTCAAACTAACACCGTACAATACGGCTGGGCTGAGAAAGTCAAGTGTGCTAAATAAAGCCAACAGCCGGCCCGAATGAATGCCCCCGGTTTGGGGGCACTCCAGCCTGCTCCTACCGAACGGTACGGTGTAAACCAGCCGTGGCAATGGTGGCGCTGTGCCCTTAAACTTCGCATCAAAAATGTGAATCTTCACCCGGTATTAAATATTAAAGCCATGCAGGCACGGAACGCTAGAACTCATTACGCCAGAGTAATCCCTGGGCCGTCCGGGAAGGGCTGGCTTCGTCTAGGGACTAACGCCAGTCACTTGACTCCTATACCATTGTCAAAAAGCACAAAACCTAACCCTGACGCCCTAGGTGGAGCCGTTGTTTGACCTTACCTACACACATACACACACATTTCAATGCCAACCCTGTGCCAGACGGATGGGTGCGTCACGCTTCAATGAGCCATCACAAGGAAGAGATATTCATGGCATGATTCAGCCACCATCCGCCACACACACACACACACACACAAGCATGTGCCAGTCTTGACGCCCCTTTTATTCCAGAGCACTGGATGACATGATGTAGTAAACCCGGTGGTGCTAGGTAGCTTACGCTGGTACACGGCAAGCGCAATACCAATTTGTATTATGTGTGTCGTGGAAAATGACGTCCCCATAGTCGGCGTTGGTTAGTTCGTTGGGAAAGCTATTGGCAAGGGACTTGTCTGCTGAAGCGTGTTGTTCGGTACGCGAAACGTCCTGGGGATGCAACTTACAGGTTGCATTGACAGGAAGGATCGGCTGTCGGATTGACGTGCCCGTAGTATGAGCTCGCGAAGGAAGCTCATAACTGTATGATTGCTATATTTGTATTGTGTGCCAGACTTATTCTTCTGGAACTCAAACGCAATTTTCCTCTGCTTCTTAAGTTCCTGACAAGCCTTCTTCCTTTCCAAATATTCCATCACCTTTGAATTGATCTTTATTTTTATACATGAAGTAATTTTATTTATTTAAAAATAATAAAATATTTTCAAATTCATACAAAACGCGTCTCTGCGCCCTGCTTGATGAGCAGACAAAAAAATAACACGATGAAGATATGTTTTAAAAATTAATAACAAGGGAGAAAAAAATCAACAGTTTGACGCAAAAGTTAAGGACGTACGTATTTCGGAAAAACTCATGCATACACGAATGAATTGTGATATATTTTTATACGAAAAGCAGAGTAAATTGATGAACAGACAGCAAAACTGTAGCCAATTTGTAAGAAGTGTTCAAAAGTCTGAACAAACAAGAAAACAAAGCTGACAAGTGTGTAGCATGCAACTTCATTTCTGTTCCAATGCATTATTTGCACGAATATTTCTGTTCCATGCATTTCGTGTTACCGACATTTGATGTATGAGCTTTGTTGAATGTTCACTGCCATGGCGAAATTTCTGCAGAAGTTATTGAACGTTCGAAGGCAAATTTAAACCAAACTCCTGTTATTAGTAGAATATCATTGGTTAACATCATTGCAGTGTCAAGAGATTATTTTGTGTGCAAAACATTTAATTCCCTTGTTAGTTGGTATCGATGTATCTGTTGTAAGGTAACACGCTATTTGTTGTGCTAGATAATGCGAGAAACATGAGTTTAGCTAATGAGAGATCATGAACTTAAACGAATCCAACTGATTCGTTTAGGAAGAGTCACGTCTGATGGCGCCACTGCACTTCAACGCTTAACATCATAGCAATGCAAAACACAAAGCACGCGAACACAGAGAGTGACTGTAGCATAGAAAATCGTTTAATTTTTTTATAGAAATACACAAAAAAACAACCAGAAAATCAATCAGATAGGATTGAAAGAGCAATTCGTAGCAGAGCAAATCATCGTTTTGATGCTCGCAGCACACTCAGCATGATGGAATTGCACCATCATCGATAATGCTTGTTTGCAACAAAAAGAACACTAGAACAATGCCACCAAGTTGTAAACTAAGAACTCACCTTTCCCTCGATGACCGATTCGCCCTCCAGGATACATATACCATGCACCCAGTAGGACACAGTATAGGGCAGTAAGACTCAGTTTTTGTTTGGTTTAACGTTTTAGAACCACTAGACATCCTGTTAGTGTGCGAAACTTTAAATCGTGCTCTTAAACGGCGGAACAATGAAAAAAAAAACTTTACCTAACACAGTCGGATCGAACGATAGCACTACTTGCACATAATTGAATTTTTACAGCTACCATTCACTGATCCGAGAAGGTGACCGACAAGTCGAAAGCGAAAATATCATTCCATAACTGAACATTTGACACAACACACGAACGAACTTCAACGTCAAATTACCGATGGTAGCAAAGGCAGTTCTACACGAGTACGATGACGAATGATAACGGAAGACAAACCCAAAAAAAACAAGAATCAACGAATTGTATCGTTCCAAGCAAGCGAGATACTGGTGTGTGGAAAAGGAAAGGTCCTAACAATCGTTTTGAGCACAAGTACCACTGACTCATCTTTTTAAGGTCGTCACGAAGTAGGTCAGAGTGTAATTGTACTAGGAGGGGGAAATTTTAAAAATTTCCTTTGTAAAAAAAAGCGCAGATCTGATGCAGATAATAAATCCTTGATAAAATAAAACCAATCGCACGGTGCTTCACATTTTGAGGGTATGTACGCCGAAAGAAAATTTCCTGCTTTTAGCTTATTCCGTGTGCCATATATTTTTAGCAGGAGGCAGATGTAAGTACATAGTCGTGTTGTTATTGTTGTATCTGTTTAGATGGTGAACTTTGAAATATTTTTTATCTTTATGTCATTATCATTTCACCCAAACCGATTAAAAGCTCTTATCGGCCATAACAGGAACGTAGAACGAGTAGAAAGACATTAAGAGAAGGATTTGCATGTTCTAATAGTTGACAAGAATACGTCATGCACATTGCACATTAAGTTCATCTATTAGACATTACATCCTCTTTCTACGGAGGAATCCATAGAAAGTACGGGACATTGTTCTCTCACACAGAATCTACAGTGATGTCTCAACATTACCGGTACCGTCTGAGTATCGTCTCTCCCAAGAAGCTGTTTAGTTCGAGCCTTAGAAGTAACTTGCGCCGAGCAACTCCACTTACCGTAAATCATTTCTAATGAACCTGTCATAGATCATTATACCTTCACCAGTGTTCCCCATTCTGATGGTCTCCAAGCATGTGTGTGTGTGTGTGTGTGTGTGTGTGTCATTCACATTTTCTAAATTGCAACCGGTGCGGCTCGGTTGTCCCGAAACTGTTGGACCAGGCAACCACAAATATTTCAATTACCCAGCTACAACCGTCGGGAAGTCCAGTGTGCACCGTTCGGGAAGGAAATTCTTGCCCGGAAACTTCTTCATCTGCCGGGATGAGGAATGTCGTAAATTAAAAATGTTACAACCATAGTCACCAGGCACCGGCTTCCAAGTGGTAGTTCATGAGCATGAATCAGCCTGCAATTTAATTGCACCAGCTTCTACTCAGCGCCCCGACAAAGTAACTCTTCTCGAGGTGGTTCGCAACCGAAGATCTGCACCCAACCCTGCACTGACAGCTGCAATGCACATGACAATGACGCCGGCTCCATTGTCACTTCGGGATGGATCTGGCGGCGTGGGAAGTAAACCCAATAATAAAACCCAGAAAGCAGAAGCGCCGACAAAAACTACATTCAAAAACATCTCCATTTCACCTTTTTCGGAACATGTGGAGCACGGGAGGGCATGCAACAACGAGCGTTCGCAGCGGTGGTTTGGGTTTCGGAAGTGCTCGTCAAGATCGGGTCAATGATCGGGATTGCGGTGCGGCCAAACTGTGCATGTGTGCGGTTTCCATGTACGGCACTGAGGGCGAAACCACACGAACCGGCAAATTGATAAAGTCGTATCCATCGAGCCGGCAAAACCGAGCGTCACGAACTTTCCAACAATTCGAATTTACAGTGCTCGGCTGAGGGATGCACTTCGATGGGAGCACTTTTTGTGTTCCCGAGGGAGGATGGGCTTGCTACCCCCCCCCCCCCCTCTCCCTCATTGTTGGAGGACGATCAATATCAAGAGTGATGCTTCTGACGCTGACAACTATCATTTACAGCAATTAAATGTTTGTGTTCGTTCTTGAACGTGCGCAGTGAAAAAAGGTATAAAAAGATGATCCATTTTTAGTTCAAAGGATTTTCTTCACACATTGTCTTTGATCTGCTGCTTGGTTTAGGATATCTTTTTAATTTTAAAGAATTTACGGGAATTTAATATAAACTTTATTATTTGTAATCGTTCCTAGGGTTTTTTTTCTGAGGTATTATGGTATTATGAAATTTTATGTAAGAAACTGATTATTTCAATGAACGAAAATCATTTTTCTTTTTAAAAAATCCAGTACCCTACTCCGGTCTTTATAATGTGCCCCATTTTGAACATAACCATGGAAACTAACTCCACTGACCTGCATGCAAACGTTCATTTAAATATGTTTTGTTCCTCGCTATTGGCAAACAAAACTACAGTACTAACTACTTTTGCAACACGCTTTACTACGGAACGAATGTGTGGTTTGCGAACGACTGACTACTTCATTTCGGTGGTAGTTTGAACTTGTTCGGTGACATTAACGGCCCGCATGTCTCGCAGCTGGTGTGCCCCGAACGGCTTTGTATGCAAACGTAACCTTCCCATTCGTGTGGAAACTACAAAAACCGACCGGGTGGTGCTAGTTATTCTAAAAATCTCCTGGGTCAAACATAACGATGGCTAGCACTGTGCACTGTTTTGTTTGCTGCTCGCAAGCCGTTTGAAGATGACCCGATGACAGTGGTGCGGTTTGGCGAAGTTAACTTTAATTCAGTATTGCCATGCAAACCCCTCGAGTGGGAGTAGGTGTACGTGGCTTGTTGCATAAGCATCTGCAGCATTGTTGCTGTTGTCTATGGAGATTTGTTCATCGTATTTGTTTTTTTTTGCTAACCTTCAAAATACAAATGCTTCAATTATGAATAATGTTTGTAAAAAAAAGATGAAGCCCAAACAGAAAGTTGCAATAAGGTTAAGGTTCTCGCAACAGCGGTTGATTGGAACGATATTAATAATATATAAAATTGTTTAAGATAGAAAACAATTTACTTTCCTTACCTTATCAGCAATTTAATTAGAAAATTAACTTAAAATATAACAAATTTTATATTTATTTGCACAATCGTCGTTTAACTCAGCACTTTATATGATGCATATAGTTTATTCTACCACAGATTTTATTATCATGGTATCTCATTATTACAATTTTTGCTCTGTTTTTTATAAATTATTTAGCACAACACAATACTCTTTGCAATACCTCGAAACACTTACCATTCTCCTTAACCCACCACGCAGCATAGTTTGGCGCCCAAGTTCAGCTGGTATGTTTCCTACCTATTTGATTACTACCCATCCGGCCAACCAATCACAAAACTATCCCATTTATCATTCGACATTCTAAACTGCTGCCACACACATGCGAGCAAGAGATAAATTTATTTTCTACGCTTCCTTGCGAAATTTGAACAAACTTTACAAATTTTCCCATCCGAAACCGGCTGCAAAGCTCAGCCACGTCTTGCCCTGCTCAACCGGGACATGGAAGTTTCACGCCGTCCAAAGTTCAATTTCAACCGGTTCGCAAAACCTTTCTGTCGGATTACATGCTTTCGTCAAGCGATGACGTTGATCCTGCTTCTATCAGTATGCTGTTAGCTGAATTTCCTTTCCATCCGATTCCGATCCAAGCAGCAGGCAAGCAGCTTACGTTCGTGTGTGTGTGTGCCGGGTAAGCCTACCCCGCTGCAGCCAGAACCCGGGACGAGATGAAATGAGTGAAAGATTGAGCAAATGGAGAACATACGTTCAGCCTTGTTGATATCTTATCAAGTTTTGGGGAAAACATTTTTCTTTTCCCATCGTTTCACCGTGCCGACAGCTCCAATGGATGGCGATAGCAAATTTGTGAGAAATGGAGAAGAAAGAAAAATTATTATCCTTAAATTTAAACTGACATCTGTACGGCTACAGCGCTGAACCAGGGACGAACCAGGGCTGAACATTGGAAGGATCTTAGGAAATCTTACATATTGACAGTTTCATTCCGTGATACAAATCAGTCGAGGGCACAGCACACTACCCCGAACCGATACCTAAGCTGGCGGAATTTATTACATACACTCGCACGCCCTGCCAAACCCGTCCTCGGTTCTCGTGCAGTTCGAATACAAACAAAACATTCGCACATGTACAGCGACCGACAGACACAGCCAATCAATTGGGAAACAGATACCGTAACGGACCTAGAGCTAGGATGGTGGTCTTCCGTTTTACCGAACTGCTCGTCAGTGGTTCGAAATTTATCTATTCGTTATCCGTCGCTCCACGGTTGATTACATGTGATTAGGGAGGCACATAAATCTCTTGTTTTGATTTTTCCGTGCTCTCGCCACCATTAGCTCGGTTCTCTGGTGCCCACGTGCTTTGAAATCCGAGCTTACCGGATGGGTGGATTTGGTTACCCGTGTACTTGATCCTGATCTAGGTGATAGCCAACAATGATGGTTGTCTTGAAGAATAGATCACTGAATCTTGCAAATTAGCAAGGACTTTGGCTAGATAGCTCCTATCGAATATCTACACAAAAATCAGAAAGTTGTTTTGAAATGCAATGGTTTAACACTTGATGACATGGCTGCTCTTATTAATGTAATTCTTCTTGATGTTATGATTTATCGACGCCTCTCTCACAACGGTATTCATCCTGACGGTAAACACTCCGTACCAAAGCATGTGTCACGGTCAAGTATTTTAAATAATAGATCATAAATCATACATTATTTACACAGCGATATTCAACACGGACCTCGATAACGATGCCCGGTGATTGTTTCTTTGATATTGCTGCCTCCGTACGTGTTATGAGGCTTGCTCCAAAGCTTCTAAGGCTCGTCCACTCATCGGAGGCGAGGCGAGATAACATCTGAAGCATCATTTAATGCATCGTGTATCAAACGGTCCACGGTGCACGGTGCGGATCATCTGCCAAACCCCTTAATTAAATATTGAAAGCCAACGCTTGTCCGTCGGTAGCACCGAGTCGATGGTTCTCGCAAATGTACGCCTCTCGATGGCGATGATACACCGAATCGCATCACATACGGATCCAAGCTCTGGGCAGACGAATCGATATGGCGCTGATTATTATGTGTATATATTCACATAAAGTACCGAGTACGTACCGTACCGCTCGTAGTAGAACGTCGTATCGCTGAGACCCTGAAATCAACCAGTCAATTCGCTCCTGGCGTGTAACTGCACCGACTTCTTCCCATTTGTTTGTTAATTTATGAGCGCTGCCAGCCACACAATTAGAAGACGGTACTGTTCACACCGACTGATCACGACTGACTTGTTGGTTTGCAACTGTGATAAGGATCCACGCATGCATATCGCCCCACGGAATGCAGCCGCTACACCGAGCGTTTGTTTGTGCCGGCTACAAACGGGACTACAAAGCCCAAACCCGGCGTGCCTGTGCACCAAGTATATATTTCATTTACTCACCTTTTACATGAAGTGTGATAGCTGTACAATGATCAACTTCTATGATTTAATGAAACGTTCTGCCCTTCCCCAGCCTAGCTGCTGGGATGCGGAAATAGGATTTACGAACTTACGGCAACCTGCGGCAGGGGAAACGGATGAAAGTAGTCGGCGGCACCGAACTCTCCACTACACGTTCCGAACCGAAAGCCGAGGTTAGTTTGCAAACATTTTACATTAGCATCAATCTAAATGCCAAATATGACAATGAATATTTATGACAGTAAATAAGTCGCCTTTCGCCGCCTACACTAACCGATCTACGCCAGGTACGTAGCAGGCGTAGCTAACCCCATTGAGGCTGATTAAAATGAGCTCCAAAGTTGCCCGGGATAAATTGCTACAGCATCCCGTGCACGAAACGCATCCAGCCCCGGCGGCGCCGATGAGAGTGGTGCGGTCGTTTGTTGCTACAGTAACACTTGCGCCAAAATGGTTAACTATCTACTCCCTGCACGTATCCTACAGTGCGATGTGCCGGTGAGCTTTTGCGTTGCATTTTAATTTGTTGCTTGTGAATTTGTTGATAACAAACTCTCTTTTCTTTGGGTTTTTTCACAATTATCTCGCTTCCTCTCTCTGGATCGAAGTTGTCATCGTTTTCTCGGTTTTATTTTAATAGACAAATGTGATAGTTACACGATGATTGATGCACAACCAACAGTTCCTGTAATAGCAAAGGGTTCATAACACTTTCCTTTTCATGCTCAGTGATGATTATTCATGTTGGATTCCTAAATAAATATTAATATTTCCAAAAAATTCCATGAATTCCACGTGGTGGATTCAAATGGTGCACTTCAATGGGGTCTTTTTTCTATTAGCTTTTCTGATTTTCTCTAACGCCTCCCATCCGATTTATTACATCACACGTTCATCTACCGTGACTGGTGTGCCTGCAACCATAAACCTTTCATTTCGTTCCAAACTCTTATCGGGGGTTTTGTGTCCACGTGTCCGAGGTCACCCTATCGCTGTGGATGGTGGATAAAAACCTTCACATCTCTGATACTTCATCTGTTTTGATCAGTCACTATTAATATATGGCTCCATCGTAAGCCACACGACGAGGTAAGGGGGTTTCACTTGCAACAGCCGACCATTCGAAATTTCGAAAAACACATCACCCATCTATTAATTACTCTGCTTTACCCCTTGAACCGTTACCGTGCTGCCGATGTGCTCGTGTTGTTGACCTGCAATTTTTATGAACCTTCAGACATATCTCTATCTGAACATTAACACACGAACACACACGAATCTTCAATTCTGAGAAAAATGTGATCGATACCAGAGAAAAACACATCACAGGTGGAAAACGCCTCCCAAGAAGAGATGTCACTACCAATTTCGTTACTGCTCCAGCATATTAATTCACCCAGTTTTAAGGTATGGTGTGGCCGAAGCACAGCATGTTGTCCATTTACTGAAAACCAAAACTCTCAAAGCGATGGAAAGTTTTGTTACGAGACCTACACACACACACGCACACACACGGGTGGATTGTAAACTTTTCTCTCACCTTTTTCCGTTTTCCTTAGCGATACCCTTTTTACCCAACCCGGGTTGCCCGTCCCGAGCAGCCTTTCCAAATAGAGCAGTCACTTAACACGGGTGCGAGACGTAGAGAAAAATTACCAATTCCATCGAAAAGTTGATTAAACTTGTAACTTTTATTTGCAGAAGACGGGACACATGCTTCTCCGGCCGTTACCGATTTCTTAACAGCGTTGTTTTTCTTTCGGACCTCACCTATGTGATATCCGTCAGTGATTTTGCGTCATTAAACGGCCCGCACATCAACCAGCAACAAACCGTGTGTGAGAGAGAGAGAGAGAGAGAGAGAGAGAGAGAGAGAAGAAGAAGAAGCAAACGCAGCGGACTCTAATTCGGGTGAACTTCATAACGGGCTTTGTGGAAATATTTTCCGACGCTACGCCACCAACCCAGCCAACCGAGAGCGCACCCTGGTAGGGAGCAGCCACCGAAAGGTGTCCATCTCGGAAGATTCACGCTTCACTTCCGTGCAAAAGCGGCAACAACTACAACAACAACAACGACAATGTGCCGAACCGGACCGCGACCATGAGGGTCGCTGGCCTGTGCCACCGATCGACGCGTGTCTCGGTGGATCGCCGAATTTTCGGAGGTATATAAGCCACCGGCCATAGCCTTCCAAAATCAGTTCTTTCTCTGGTCTCGCTATCTCTGGTACTAGTGTAGGTGCGAAGAAAAGTGTACGCAAAATCAGCGCGATTGGTCAACCGACAGTGCACAATGCGTATGGTACGTTAGTTCCACAGTTCCCCCCAAAAAAAAAAAAATGGTTCCAAAACTTCCAGTGCTTCTCGTGTGCTTGTTTGTGGGTTTCTATTGCGTGAAAGTGGGCAATCGTGATCCAGTAGAGCAAACGGTGAACTATTCTTTCGGGGCAGCACAATAGCCCAGCAGCAGGCCCAACTTCTCTGGGCATCTGATAAGATAATTGAAGAACCAGTGAAAACCTAACGGGACCCAAGCGTGTTTGGATCATATTCACTTTCTTCTCGGCTGCCATCGTTCGACCGATACGGTGATCTTGCGATTCGGGAATGAGTGAAGTGATTGGGCCAAATCGATAAAGGCAAAAGTGAAACGCACGCAGCAAAAACTGAACCGCGCTCAACGTTTCGTACGAACCGTGTCCAAAAACCTTCGTTTCTCGGCTTCCGCCAACATCACTTTCATAACCGTGTAATTCCCAACGCCAAATGAACCTATTGATCAGTGCATCACCGATCGATCAGAAATGATGGACCAAAAAATACACTCTCGCTCTATCGTGGCCGCTTTTGCATGATTGAGCTCCGGAGAGATGGGAAAAAGGCATCACACCTCACTCCAGCATTTGTTTGCTGCTTTGGGGAACCATTTCGATTCGGCAGAAAATTTGATGGAAAGTGCCCCACATTAGTTGGGCTAAGTGGAAACAATTTAAATCGCACACCAGCCCAAACAAATGGCGAAGAGCAATGGCTGTTACGTTTGATGTGCGTCTGCATATGGCCTACGGATTGCGGATGGCTGTGAACTTCGGCTTCCGGTTGTGCATCAATCCATATTGCAATTATGCATTATGAAATGTTGTGCATTCCTATGTCTAATTGGTGGTTGGGAGTATGTTTTCGATCCACACCATTTATTACTTCGTTGCAAATTCGTTTTCGATGCGATTATGAACTCTTCCGAATGATTATAACATCGACGGTGGGGTTTATTTTGTTGGTAAATTTGATGGGTTGATGTTAGGTCCACATCGATCATGTAACGTCTGTTTTGCTAATAATTATCACAATTTAATGAGAGAAAAAACGAAAACCCATTACTCCGCTTTGCTTGCATAACATCAATTTGACAAGCGAGTTTTAATCACGCAATCCTGTTGCACTCCTTCCTTTCCCCCCAGTTTATTATCCCTTGCTGCCTGGCCCTGCTGGTGGCACTGGCCACTGCTGAGGGAAATGCTGCATCGGAACAGCAGGCGGCCGCCGAAAAGAGAAGCGTAGAAGCTGAGCCAAAGGATTCTCAACGTCTTGAGAAACGAGGAGCATCGCTGGACGAATGGAGCCAACTTTCCCACGGTTACGCTGACCAGCACAGCTACCAGCAGTATCAGCCCCAGCTGCAGTATCACCACCAGCAGCAGCATCATCATCACGTGAAGTACGAGGAACCGATCAAGACGATTACGATCGAGAAGAAGATCCCGGTCCCGTACACGGTGCACAAGCATTTCCCCTACACGGTCGAGAAGAAGGTCCCGTACGAGGTGAAGGTACCGATCCCAAAGCCATACCTGGTTGAGAAGAAGGTCCCGGTGCACATCAAGGAGTACGTCAAGTATGCCGTCCACGTTCCAGAACCCTACACCGTCTACAAGAAGATCCCGTACGAGGTGAAGGTCCCAGTAGACAAGCCGTACGAAGTGAAAGTCCATGTCCCGAAGCCGTACATTGTCGAAAAGAAGGTCCCGTACGAGGTGAAGGTTCCGGTTCCGGTTCCGGTGACCGTCGAAAAGAAGGTGCCGTACGAGGTGAAATACGAGGTGGCCGTCCCGAAACCGTACACCGTCTACAAGAAGGTCCCGTATGAGGTGAAGGTCCCAGTTGACAAGCCATACAAAGTCGATGTCTTGAAGCCGGTGAAGGTGGAAGTGCTGAAGCCGTACCCGGTGGTCGTCGAGAAGAAGGTCCCGTACGAGGTGAAGGTGCCAGTTGACAAGCCGTACGAGGTGGAAGTACCGCGCCCGGTAAAGGTTGCCGTCAAAGTGCCAGTTCCGGTGCCGTACACGGTCGAGAAGAAGTTCCCGTACACGGTGGAGAAGGCAGTGCCATACGAGGTGAAAGTGCACATTGATCGCCCAGTGCCCGTCTACAAGGAGGTGAAGTTTGCCGTCCACAAGGAAGTTCCGGTGCCAGTGAAGGAGAAGGTTATTGTGCCAGTGCCAGTTAGCGAAAAGAAGCCGGAAGCTGAGTACCACCAGGAGCAGCACCAGGAAGTTCAGCATGAACAGCAGCATCAAGTCCAGTACGAGCATCAGCATCAGCAGCAGCAGCAGGAGCATTTCTACCACGATCAGCCCCAGGCGCTGGCTTACCACCAGGAACCTCAATCCTACCACGAGGAAGCTGCCCATGCCGCTTACCAGCAGGAGGTCCAGCACCAGCAACAGCAGCAGCAGCTGCATCAGCAACATCAGCAGCAACTGCAGCAGCAGCATCAGCAGCATCAGCAGCAGCTGCAGCAGCAGCATCAGCAACAGCAGCAGCAGCAGCAGTTCCATCACCAGCAGGAACAACAGTATCACCAGTACCAGCAGCACCAGCAGCAGATATACAACGCTCACCAGCAGCAGCAGTACCAGCAGCAGGAGCAAAACCATCACCAGCAGCATTACGAATCGCACTAAACGTTCCTTGCCCGAGTGCACGAGCATGTGTGTGCTGTTTGGAATCGCCGACGGAAGACTGCCAGACTGATCGCGATCCGGAATGATGTGATAATGTTTCTTTACCCTTTAAGTATAGCTGCCTCGTGACGCTTTGCAACGGTTACGCGAGATCGGAGGAACCCGGTTTGGCTTATCCCTCTAACGCCCCACAGATGTCGAAAGAGTCCTTCGTTTCTCGCACACTCGTTACTGTGTGTGCTTTACAGTTTAAGAGAAAGACGGCTGCCGTATAGTCGCAGTCGCAATGCGCGTTCGCAATTCAGCAAAAGGGAACGCGGCCAACGAGAAAAATCTTGAAATGATCGGATGCACAAACGCGACACATCTCGGCCAACCTTCTCAGCATAATCGGTCCCGGTTCGGAACGGATGCATCCAAAAGGACTGGGAATGCATTCCTACTACGAATGGGACCAGTTTCGGGAGAAGCGAGATGGGTGGGTTTGTCGATATTTGCATCAAGTTGTTGTTAGTTGTTGTATTGAATGACTGAAAAATTAAAACAGATAAAAAGGAAAACAAATATAAACAAAAAAAAAGTTATGATCACAAACACTTTTGCCTGAAGTTAAGTTTTCTTTAACTCCTAGTAGTGATGTTTAACTCCGGCGAACTTGAGAAGAACAAATTTTCAGCCCGTCCTTCGACTTTTCCAACGTTTTCCAGACATCGCGGAATGAAGCGCAAACAATTGGAACAAATCAACTTTTACCAAACCACTCGAACACGAACTGGGCCGAACTACAAACGGTGCGCTGGATGCTCCGATCCGATAATTTGTATGCAATACCATTCAAATCCCGCTTAATTTCGTCCATTTTTCCAGCCTCCACCACGGCATCGATGGTAGGCGGATTGCAAAATTTAAATGAAGCGTAATCTAATTAGGTGGAAAATTCATAAAACCCCGAGCCGAGCGAACGGATGCCCAAAACCCCAGGTGGCCCCCGGTCGGCCGATCATACCAATTGCGAAGTGATTCTGCTGATTTCGGAATTCATCATCGGGCCGGCAGACATTCGGGCGATAAAGAGGTGCCAATGCAATGGGCAGGAAAAGAAAGGAGCACGAAGGCGAAATAAAAATCTCGGTAAATTAAATGCACCACAGTACACGTGCACGATCCTGCGAAGGGGAAGGAGGGACCCACATTCGCTCCCTTACCCGGCCCCATCGGTAAGTCGTGGCAGTCAGGCGTGCCGAGAATCCCGAAAAGCGTCGGCTCCCGGTTTGCTTGAGCAGCGCCCAATAAGCTATAACTCGACCCGGATGTTATTCCCGCGTGGGTTAAACGCCAGGCCGCCGGCCACGGGGGACACACAGACACACACTCACACCGAGGGACCGGAATGAACCCGAGCTAATTCGGACCGAACCCGGCTCAATCTAAATAACAAATTTTTCATGCATAAATTTGATTATTTGCAACGCATCATTGATTATGGCAATGGTTGGCACTGCTAATGCAAAACCTTTAGCTACAGCAATCCGTTTCCCCCTTTGTTGCCTGTCGTTCCTTCGTGACCCCGGGAGCGGGAACGTGTGGTGCCGGTTTTCCGAACCGAAGCTACAAACTCGGAAAGCATCCCATAGTTCTTCGATACCCGGTAAAAACAGCCAAATTAAACAGGCGCCCAATGCAAACTGCCCCAACTACCCAGACGCGTGGAAATCGCTGCAATCCCGGGTTGCAATCGAAGCGAAAGTCAACAGCTGCAATAATAATTATGGCTATTGCTGGTTTCGCTGTCAGTGTTATTTTTTACTATTAAGCCAATTGCAATGCATTGTGCTTTGGCGTAGCTACCCGCACACCGCAAGGCCTAATCATGCGCACAGGCAAAGGGAACATTCAATGTTCCCCCCTTCCCAGGACTCGAATTCGACCAGCCACTTTCATGAACTCGAAACAAGTGACGTGAAAAATGATTGTAATCAAATGGGATACGGCAACAAAAAAAAGCGCACACAATAACAACAGCCCAAGTCGTTCAAATGGTGTTGGTGGTCACAAAGCACCACATAAACACACACCTATACTGACAAAGCTCACAAAGGGCCAGCCCAAAACATGTCCGGTGTACGCTTTTCTGCGTACCCTCTAAATAATACCACCGTGGAGTGAATTTTAGTTCCAAGTTTCGTTCGAACTCTGGGCACACTGGTGCGTATTCCCTGTATTCCCTTTTGGTCATTCACACACGACACGTCAACACCGGTCACGAATGTTGAGTAAATAATCAGCGGAACGGGCACACATTTTTCACCGATCGACTGCTGCCTAGTGTAACCACAAACGCACACTGGCTTCTCCCGCTTGAGTGCAGCCATTTTAGTATTTTTCATTATTAATGCGATAAAAATTGGAAATATGTTTTGCAATTTCATCATAATTTGATATGCAAATTTCAATTGAATTTTAATGCCACTTTTCAGTCGTAAAATTGTCCATCGGGTAAGTGAGCAGTGTTGCGTTGTGGAAAAAAGCTATTGGAAAAATGGGGTCCTTTAAAAAAAACCAACCGGCCGCCGCTATATGGAAAACGCATTGCGCACAGCTAATGGCACGTACTTTATTCCATTCGAGAGTGTTTATTCATAACACACACACACACACATGCGGGAATGGATATTTGAAATCGAATGGTACAAAACATGAGCAACTGTTTTTTATTCGATCGGGGCCATTTCTATTCTCGTTGCTTAGATGTATTGTGCTTCACGGGATGAACTGTTTTAATTAAATGTGTTTTTGGGGTATGTTTTAAACATGCGTTCTCATTAGAGAACCTTTTACCCACTAAAATGTGGTTTCGGACAATACAATGTAGATACGGTAACTGTATGATCAAATTTAACTGATGTTACGAAACGGTGACATTGTGTGAAATATTCAATTATGGATTACTCATTTCACAATTAGAGTTAGCAATAAAAATTTAACAATGGCATGAGATAGAAAGGCTAATTGCCAATTTCAACGTAGGACCAATGTTGCGAATTGCAACGCCTGGCTGGCAATAATGAGGCGAGTAGATTCTTTAGCACACTTTCATTTTCTTCTTCTTCATTGGCACTACAACCTCGAGAGGTCTCGGCCTGCCATTTATGGCTTTCTGTGATTTAATTTTACCCGTAGAAAAGTAGTCAGCCTTACGTACGGGGAGGCGGTCTGGATGGGTTTTGAACCCCGGCCCTGCCGTGTGAAGACCGGCGCCGCTGTCGCCTCGGCCACCGGACCGCCCCAATTTTTCGAATCGGGGCGAATTCTCTTCGAAGCAGACGAATTCTGATTGGCCTTTTATTTTCAAGCCACTCATAATTCGTCTGCTTGGCCCGCTGGTCAAGATAAAAAAGAACGATCCTTTGCTCGTCCTAACGATCGATACGGCAGACCACGTCATCCTTCGTCCGCCGATGTCGCACGAAGCGTTACGCCCCCCAGCGGCCGGTAGCACAAGCTGTCAATAGGCGCGCGCGCCGTCCTCCAACGATCGCGTCCTTACCATAAAGTAACAACCGGAATTAAGGACCTTAATGGCCTTTTATTGTTAACGTCGAGGGAACCTTCATAAGGTACTTAGATCAAAGATCCTGTCGCGGTTGAATAAGACCCTTTGAGCTGGGTTATGTGGGATTCATCATGACACTTGGCCTAAACCACTCCTCGACCTGATCCGAACCCTGCCGATTGGTGGATGCGCGTAGTGCATTATGCAGATTTGTGTGCACGATGCATCAGTGTTGTCACTTCTGCGTCGTCCTTCTTGGTTGTTCCTGCTGCTGCTGCTGCTGCTTCGTGGCTTCCTTCGGCTGCTGCTGCTCTAATCCACCCCTCCATGGCCGGCACTTTCGGATGGTTTGCTCATACTGCTGCTATGGTTACTTGTCGCTGCTGCTTTCCATATAGTTATCCTGTGTTGCGGTTGCGATGTAAGCTACTGTTGCTGCCCTGTTACCTCGTTGTTCCGTCGTCCTCACTAGGAGGGTTTTGAAGATATGGACCTTAATAGCCTTAGGCTAATGAAAAATTTAATGTCAACAATCGATCAACCACGATATTGTAGCATTTTGTAGCTACAAAATCTCCGAGAAATACTAAGGATCGCTTGTAACAATTCTTTTTACCGTTACCCAGGGCATTTTCACTTTCGCGAAACTAAATTCATACTCGACCTTCGACTTGTGGAGAAAATTTGCCAAAAAAAGCTTCATTGGATCTTACTAGAAAATCAGCACAACCAATAATTGTATGTTCTAAAACAAAGCACACAGTATATTTATGAGCGGGGCGGCCCAGTGGTAAATGCGACAGTGGGGCAGGTCTTCATACGGTAGGACTGAGGTTCGAATCTCTTAAGGGCCGTTCTCCTATAATGAGGACTTTGGCTCTCTAACAATGCAGTAGCATTAAGTCTAGTAAGGTAGAAATGGCAGACATGACCTAAAAGGTCATTAGGCCAAGAAGAGAGAGAGAGTATAGGCGTTTAACAGGCGAATGAGGTCCCAAAGACCCAAAGCCTCTATAAATAGATGATAAAAAAGAGTATAGGTTAAAAATAAATTAGACGCTAACCTGGAACAGCCATCCATAAACTTAAATGCATATCTTTTTTCGTCAATGCTTTTAAAACTAGAATAATTAAATGAAGAGAACAGGCTTAACGTATCCTGAAAGTTTCTGTTAGTGATAACAACAAAAAACTTCGATAAAAAAGACCGAATAAAACGAAAGAACCAGAAGTATTGTTTTTTTGTCTGTTGTCTAACGAGATCTAAAGTTGCTCAACAAAATGACAAAACGACCCTCGCGTACAATAACTCATTTGGTCATTTTTCACGACCCACTCACATCTCCTCTATTCAATTCCTTTCCAGCTAGAAATGGAAAGCTCACGGAAGCATGGCGAAGCAACGACACACACACAAAAAAAACCCGACGTCACTCATGTTCTAATTGAAACAATAAAACGTTAAAAGCGTTTCGAATTGAAATATGTGCACTTTGCAATGGAGCTTGTGCTTTCGCCTGTGCTCGGAACGAAGTGCCATTAAAACACTTGAGCAAAGACCAAATAATTATGCCATTCTTCATTTCCTTTCAACACTTCTCCGATGCAGCAATAGCTACTTTAATTCGAGTGCGTAAAACAGTTCGACATAAAATACTTAAAATGAAATTTAAACTGGTTTTGAAAATGTTCTTCCTGATTGAATTCAAGCTTGTCAACTTTAAGCCCCGTACATAAAAGCGCCATATCGAAAGGATCGTGTTTAACCAGATGCTGAGTATGTTGAATTAAATATCTAAATATCGTTACCCCCGTATCTTGGGGCCTTTTATTTTCATCCCCTAAGATCATGACCTCTTCTTTCGCGCCGTTCTGCAAAAAGGATAGAATCTTCAAATTTACGCGAAACGTTACAACTAAGAATGGGTTAGCCCTTTCGTACGCGTGCTCCCAAAGTCTACAAAACCGTGCAAAAAGCGACATTAAAACCTGTGGGGGGGGGGGGGGGGGAAGGTTTCGTCCTAATAATTCATTCACATAGCTAAACCCAGCACGCCAGCTGGTGCTACCGGTGCATGCAAACAGGCACACACAAATACAAACACACAGCATCCACCGAAGGCAAGCGATGTCCACCGTCGATGGTGGCCTAAATGTTTCTTGGCTGGCATTGTCGCGTCCCGTAGACCCTTTGGAGCACGCACTAAAAAGCTCATTCGCCGTAATTAACTTTAATAATATCACTTTGTCATGAATATGAAATTTAATGTGGCCGATCCTACTAAATAATGTAAACTATAATATTCATATCCTGGCAGGCACCGAAAACCACACGCGCCGCGGTCGCACTGGTTCAAGATTAAGGAACGTATGCTGACGGAGGAAAGGTCTCTTACTGGTCGTCACAGATAGGTTTGGCGCTTAAAGGGCAACTGAATAAGGGATGGCCTTTTCCATGAGCTTTAGAAAATGATGCCGAAGAGAAATGTTTGCTAAATTTGTAAGAGCCGCCACAGTGGCCAGTTAGTTTAGTGACAGTGTGAAAAATGGTTAACACACAGAGATAGGTTATCTCTCCCATCTGAAGTGTCTCCCGTACCCAGAATTAGCGTCAGGAAAAGTCTAGCAGGCTAGAACTGGGAGACTAAGAGCTCTACAGGCTGTTGTGTCGATTATGAAGAAACAGCTTAAAAAATGGTTATTGTAATATAATGAAAATATCAATAATGGTATGAATTATAGGGTTTGGACCTAAAATCTATTATTTAAAAAATCCTTTGCCTCAAGACTTTCAGGATAGGTTAGGGTTATTCTGAAATTCACTACACTAGAAAGGACTAGTCAATACGGGTTACTATACATTGCAAAGGAGTGTAGATATTTGATATAAAATCGTACGAACTCTACGTTTATTACTTACTGCCTTAATCAACGGAGTAGTTTACAAATTCTTGAGACATTTCCGTGTGGCCTAGGGCGTTAATATTTGCTGTTATTAGAAGAAAAAAATCACCTCAAAAGCATAAATGAAAGTTTGCTTTACAATATGAACACAGCTCTGCAACTGCTTCAACTTCGAAGAAATTGTAGGCAATGTATACTCTAGAGCAAATACAATCTCCACCCCAGCACACTCAACAACACCGAAAGATCAAACCGGCGATTCACTGCTGACCGCCGGGCTGGTTACAGGCGAGACAAACTATCAGTGATATAAAATGGATCTTGAGTGTCTACATCAACCTGTCTCCTGTCATCATTAATAGACCCATACGCACCTAGAGCAAATAAAAGTCCGTAGTCCGTATCGTTTTTCCATGCAAAACTCTACGCCTGCCAATAGGTTTCGTATGACGAGTGCAAAAAAAAGCCAATCTGTAGGGGAAATATTGCGAGAATCATGTAGATAAAACACTGCCGTTGACCCTGTGGCATGTCTGCACAAAGAGGCAGGTTATGAGCAGACGAGCACTCCCGTCCGGCGGGTGCCCGGATGTGCTACTGTCGCTCAGTCAGTAATTACAGCCTCACAGAAACGTGTCCAACCCCTTTCCAGCGGCTTTCTCGGGTTTCGGGAACGGAAACGTTATGTTACTTGGTGGTGACTTTTGTCAGCTTTTATCCAAGCTTCATCGTTGACACCCGACGAAAGCGAAGAAATGTGTTAAATTATTGATAGCATCTCCGGCGGCCATCCTGGCCGACCGTTCGACAAGAGCACCTCCTTTTAGGGGGTACGTTTCTTTGCGTTGCTTCGATTCAATTCTTCTTATCGGCTGTACGGCCATCGTCCGTACGACCATTCGCATACTCCGGGATGATGACAGAGTCTGCCGACCCTGTGCATGGCGTGCACGATACGTGCCCATGTCGGTCTGGTCGAGACGAAGTTAGATATTTTGCTGCTCATCCAGCCATTTCATTCAACATTCAGTTCATTCAACATTGCGCTCGAGCGTGGCAAACGGGACGAGCGGAAGGTTTCCGAGCGGCACGACGGATATTTATGCATTCAAAACCATCCGGAGGTGCTTGCGGTACCTACGTCCTCGCACTGCTGGGCCGTAAATACTTGAGCCCTGAAAATGGGCTCACACAGTGCGGTTCACGGAGCAGGGATACAATCCCAGGTCCCTTGGCTGCAAATAGAAAGTTCAGCAGATTGATGGGAGGTTAATTGGACGAATGCGTGGGTTTGCGTTCGTTAATGGATGAGATTTTTAACAAAAAGAAGAAAAAAACTGCTCACCCTGCCGTTACTAACGCGACTTTAGTCAACAACCAATTCTACTGAACTTTAATGCGAGCGATGTAAATGATTCAGTTGAAATGTTTATTTAAAGCGATTTTCTGCAAAGCTGTTTTCTGCAATGTTTGATTAAGAGTTATCTGGCTTATATGACTTAAAAGTATTTATTTTGAAAATTTCATTATAATTACCATGATTATTCACAAAAAATATAGCAACAGATTTATTTGCTTTATTTTTTAGCAAGAAACTAATTCAGCTTAATATTTTATCCATTTAATAAATGGCGTCTTCCTGTGTGCATAAGCTCCACCAGAAAGTCTAAGTTCAAACAGAGCAAACCGTCCATCAAATTCTACAACCCACTCGTTGACTTGTTTCATTCAAAGCTGCAAATCTAATTAAGAGTAGGTTCGAAAATTTGATTCAACGAAAACCATCATCAATCAACCTACGTTCCATTAAGCAGTCGTAGCATTAATTGTAATCGATCACCTAACCAAAATACGCCTTCCTTTTCTCAATATAATTTCATCGAAAGCGATTGTCCCTCATGCACGTGTCGTAATTTCATTCGTGTCACTTTTTATTACTGAAATACAGCACCTACAACACGCACAGGTTAAAATCAATTCCAATATCGAAGTTTTTGTCACACATTTGCTTAAAATAAAAACCACCCTCCTTTCGAGTGCACTGCTCGTTGCATTTTGCCATTGATACAGTAAATAAATTAGAGCACCTATCAACCTATAGCTTTGTTTTATCTCTGTGTGTGCTACTCCTGTACAAGTTTTTGCTCGGAAAAGGGGACGTTGGTGTGCGATTTGCTGTCACTGCTGCAGCTAGAGAAAGATTGCACGCCACGGTGCATCTCTCGATCCAGCGCAGTGCTTTGCTTAACAAATACAATTGTCGATAGAAATAAATTATCCACTGAATACGAGCACCAGCTCGATACGCAGCTTCGTTCGTAGGTAACTTACTTATACGCTTACTTAGCTAAACTAATCTGTGCTCACCGTAAGAAACCGATCGTGTTTGTGTTGTCGGCGTGCGCTTAAAACGAAAGGAATGTTGGTGCAACCGTAGCCCACCAGTATATCAGCGCACAGAATCAGTCTTAAGAGTAAACAAATTCTAAACCTGACAAACCTGTTGGAAGTCTTAAAACCAAATCTCAATGTTTTGCTCCCCCTTGGATTGCGAAGAGCCACTGCCAAACGTCCATCATCAACGTCGGTCCCATCTGCGGGCAACGCACCCCAGGTCCAAGCGTCCAGGGAGCGATTGTGCAAAGGATCACGGACCGTGTGGTACTAACCACCCGGCCGCCCGTTGTTGTCGCCAGGGCGGAAGATGGAAGTCACCAACGTTGGTTGTGACCACGCTCATTGTGGCCACCGTTTGCCGTCACTCAATTATCACCTTTATCTTCCTCGTGCTCGTGCTCTCTCTTCCTGCTTCTGTGTGCACGCAGATCGGTCGCTTTCCGGAACTGGTCCCCCGTGACCGTGCCCACCGGAAGCCCAACCGTGACGAAGCACCACCCTGCGGAGCGCGCTGGCGGTTAGCTTTACGACTCGAAGCGCATGCTGGCCCTTACCACCGTTTCTACCATTGTGTTATTTTTATTACTTCCCTGTTGCGCCACCAACGGTTCCACCCGCTCCGCCGACGCCGGCCGCTGGTGATGCTGGGCCGGTCCGGCCGCCGGCCTGTCATCGTCGTCGGTTTTATTTGCATTCATTAATTTTAAGCCCGCCTCGTTCATTTTTCTGCTTACATTTTTATCACCATGATTATGAGCCGCGGGCGCTCCAGTGGTTGCCCCGTAGGGCGGAGGTCGCTTGGTTTTCGGGCGGAAGTTGCGGATACCCGAGTTAGACTTTACCGGAAGCAACGTCACCAGGGTGGAGGGAAGGGGCGAGGGGGTGGTCGTGGCGACCGATAGTCTCCCGTGTGCCAGCGACATCGAGTTGAGCATCTCCTCGTAGCGGTTCGGATCGATTACTTCGACTTCCGCCTGGCCGACGACGGCCAGCTCGGACGATAGCTCGGACGATGTCTCCAGCATGACCGGGACGACATCGTCAATTTCATCGTTAATGACGGTCGGAATGACCCGTGCCATCGGCGTCGTTTCCGGGTACAGCTCCGTCGTACTGCTCACCCGCACACGCTGCTCCGTGACGGCACTTGGCCTGTACCCAACGGTCGAAGTCGATGGGATTTTCGTGACAGTTGGACGAGTTTTTTTGCGCTTTGGTCGCACGGAAGTAGTGGTGCGGGGTCTCGCCGTGCCCGTTCCACCCGTCCTGTTGACGGAGTTGCGATATTGGTTCTTAATCTTCGACAGTGACGAAAATGGTGGCATCTTGCTAGACACCTCCGGCTGAATGCCCAGCTTGGACGCGAGCGTATCGAAAATGTCGGACAGGTTTTGCAGATTGGTCGCGTTGGGCCGATTGCTCTTCAGGTCTTCGATGTTCTGCGGCGGAGTGCGAGGCAGAGCGGTCGTCCCATCCGGTTGCACATTCACCACCACCAGTGCCTGGAGCGTTTCGTTGAAAACCTTCTTGGTGGGCGGTTTTTCGGCCGTAGTACGACGAGTTCCGTTTACAAACTCCCATTTCGTGATGGGGAACAGCTCTGGCAGCGTGTTGGTAGTTGGTGGTGCCAGAGTGGTCGAGGGTGTGTACTTCAGCGTTTCCACTTCCACATAAGTCGCGGTCGGTGGCTTCGATTGTCCGGCGTGCGTGATATGCACCGGCGTGAGCGTTACTTCTGCCGAACTAGCAGTAATTTCTTCTGAGCTCGATGACATCGTTTCGGTGGTAGTGCTACTCATCAGCAAGTCTTCAGCAGAGTGAATCTCTTCACTCGAGCTCAACGTGGTGGATTGCATCGTTGTTGATAGCTGCTCCATGCCATCTTCGTTCAGCTCAGACACACCCATTGTGGTGGTGATTGCTGGTCCAGCGGTGGTTGTTACCTGCTCCGAGTCGTCCGGACTGTTACGAGACTCCAGGTCCATAGCGACGTCAACCAGCTCATCATCGTGCGTACCGTTCGTTCCGCCGTTTGACAGGACGGAATCGAGTCCCTCCGTCGGTCCGGAGTAGTAGCCGTACACCTCCGTTGAGGTTTCATCGGACGATTGACTCTCGCCGGAAGATCCACTCATAGGTGTCTGGAGAGTGACGGTGTCGAGCTTTTCCGTCGTCGTTATCGGCTCATCGTCTGGCGGGGAGGTTTGTTCCGGCTTTTTGGCAATCACGCCATCCCCCAGGTGCTCGAATTTCTGCTCGTCCAGCGTTAGGTTAAGCAACTGTTCGCTCGCATCCACGGCGGTCGGCGTAAGGTATTTGAAATCCGGTATCACCTCCTCGTGAATTTTGTCCACCGGCAACGGATACGGTCGGACGTCCGACACACCGAGCGGCTCAATACCGAGCGTGGACGAGCCGAAGCTTGGGTTGGTGTAGCTTTGGTAATAAATTTGTCCGTTGGGATTTTCCGTGTACGCCAGCACACTCTCGATGTCCGACGGACGGTTCCGGTAGAGAATTTCCTCGGCCAGCGAAACTTTCTTCAGGGCCGGTAGGCCCGTCCGCTGATCGGCTTTCACCTGCTGTTGCTGATTGGGATTGATTGGATGCCACGGTTGCTTATCGAGTATGGGCGCGCTGGTGAACAGATTTACGTCCAGCTTCGGTATGCTATCCGGTTCCAGTCCTCCAACACGTCGCCGATCCGACGCAAACTCCTCCGGGATGCTGTCGTTAATGATGGCCTGAAAAATGGTCTCCAAAAGTGTATCGTTTTTTATATCCCCATCAGTCTCGGACGGCAGCCCAATCACATCGACCACCACCGGGAGATGGTCCTCGGCGAACGACTCCTCCGGCAGTTCCTCCTCGTCCGAATCGTCTTCCTCGTCCCATGCACCAACCGATGCTGACCCCGACATTGATGATGGTTCGTTCGACGAGCCCTGCGATGCCAATACCTGATACCGAAGTGTTGTCAACCGGCTCGTTGTACTGGCGACCTGCGTAGGTATCTTGCCGCTCACAGCCGACGTGCTCCGGACAGCTAAACTTGGTGCCATTGTCGTAGTCGTCGTCGTCGTCGTCGTGGTGGATGTTGTCGTTGTGGTGGGCGACCTTGTTGTGGTTGTGGTAGTACGACCGACCATTCCGTTCGCAGTCGTCGACCGTCTTCCCGCACCGCTGCCACCCGTGCCGGACGATGGTTTGAGCGAAGTTGTTTTAATTTTCTTCGTCGTAGCACCGTGCTTATCCATTTTTTCAATCTTCGCCGTTGCCGTTTCATATTTTGACTTTCCACCGACCGGGTTCTGACCAAACCGACCGGCCGGACCTTGTCCACCGGTTGATGGTTTTTCATCAGTCCCCTTAATGCTTTCGGTCACCCTCGTCTTCTCGCTGCCCCGCACCGTTATCTGGGCCGGGCTAACTGCAAACGGTTTGAGCGTCGACGCTACGGCCGGCACTCTTCCGGCCGGATCCGTACTGCCGCCGCCGCCGCCGCCTCCCGCCCGCTTCTGCGTGATGTCGGCATCTGTTTTCGTTATCTCAAATGATCCTTGTATAACCGGTAAATTATCCATGTCAATGTCAGATTCCGCCTCGACGATGCCTTTACTCCCGTCGACAGACGTTCTGGACCCGGTCGGTGGGACCGGTGTGACGCGCGGTGTAAACTTGTGGATAGTTTTTTCGATTACTCCCGTCTTCTTCGTGACGTGACGCTGCTCCTGGTCCGAACCAGCTCCACCACCACCGGACGGTTTGACCACTGACGGAAATGGCTGCCGGCCATCAGGATAAAGCAAGTCATCGGCATGAGCGATAGTGCATGGAAAGCGTACCCGTGGTGCGAGCGTTCAACATCGCGTACGACCCGTCCGCACATCAGCCAGATGCCAGTGTGATGTGTACGATAGGTATGCAGGAAAGGGGAACGCAGAAGGAAGAAAGGAAAAACAAATCATCATCAGTGTTATCTAATCCAGTTTTGCGTAGCGGCAACACCGTACAACACCCGGCGCCAAAGTGCTTACCTCATTCCGGGTTAGAAGTGCCGTCTTCAGGACCTCCTGGTCGAGTAGCCGCTTAATCTCGATACTGTCCGGATCGATGCGTATGTTCTTGAACGCCGAGTTTGGGTTGAGAACCTCACTCAGAAAGGCTGTCCTGATGTGCTCCTCCACATTATTGATAGTGCTGACGGTGTCCAATGTGGTGGATGATGACCATTTGTTTTTACCCGGCACCGTACAGAACCGCGTTAACCAACATTTGGGGGAGAAACAACACAAAAAATGGTTGTTTGTGGTAAGTTATGTGTGCACGTTACAATTTTTTAATTAATGTGTAGGTTGTGAAATTTTTAACATTTGAACTTTCTACCTAAATGTATTTGCATACTCACATCTTTATCTTCCGCATGTCCAGAAAGACTCTGAAGCTCAGCGCTATTGTAGGGCCATCACCAAAGTTCATAATTTCCGTGCGGGAAACGGTGAGACCGCTACGTTCGAGCGACGTTTCGATCAGCTTTTCATAGAACGCTGTCTTCTGTCGGTACACCGGTGTGCTGTTTGTTCGTAAACCGGTCGTGTAGATATCTCCTCGAGCAACTCGAAACGTACAATCGAATGCCAGAATTGCTATAATAATAAAAAAGAACATTTAATAACTTAAGGCCTCAGTCTAAAACACAATTGTGGAAACTTTCGTTAAGCTCAGCAAATAGTTGTGATAAAAAAAGTTTGTATAATTATGCTTCACGCAGCAGAAAACAGAAGGAAATAACCGACAACCCAAACACACCAAACAAGCTCACTTCAAACAACCGTTGCGACAACACGACAGGCAAAGGCCATCGTTAACCACACGCTCTATGCTTTGCAACAGTAGTGTTGTACTCTTGTACTCTATGCTGTGCAAACAGTTCAAATACACCGGGACACACCTCTTTTTTAATCATGATTCGTTGTGGTTTTTTGATTGAAGATTGATGAGCTTAATACGATAGTTCCGCACATCATCCGGTGCCAGCTAACCTTTGACACTCACACACACACACAAAGCACGGAAAGATGAGCAACAGCGGCACAAAAACGGCACATCTATTGATCAGCTGACTTTAATTAAGCTCCAGTGCAAAGTTTGTTTTTGGTGACCCGAACCAACGGTGGTCGGTGGAAAACTGTTGAATTATGGTACGGACGGCACATAATACCGACCAGAAAAAAAGTCATTCCGATGGTCACTCGATAGAATGTCAAACGTGTGTGCGAAAACTCGTGTGTGTGTGTGGGTTGGCACACACAAAAAAAATAACGAATCTGACCATTTGTTCACAACAGGACTATCATTAAATCCACAACAAAGAGACCTTTCCGGGGCGGGTAGGAAGGATATGAGCTTCATAGTCGCCGTGATGATGATGATGATGATGATGCTAGGACACAAGCATAGATAAACCCGACACAGACACACAAAAAACCCCCTAGACCACTCACTCGTTTCGCGAACTGCCACACCGCGTACGGTACAGCGTCCGGTTCCGATGTACCGTGCACCGGGTTCATGGATGGGTTGGCTATCTTTTCGCTGCCGGAAGAAGTGGTATTAAATCAGTTGATGCATCAAGTCCAGGATGACATAATGAATGCCGTGAGTAGTTTTGCAACTTGTCCAACCGTATAGAGAGCACACGGTGTGTTTGTGTTTGAGCGTGTGTGCATACAAGCATGGACCGGTTGCCGCTTGGTTGCGCTGTGGCAGCTCAAGTATCGTACCTTCGGTGTTGTGTGTTATGGGGGGCAAAAAAAAAGCTCGGAACCATGTCAAGAGGACACACGATGGAGACGCCAGGTGTTTCACGGTTTGCCTGTCACCGAACGAGCTCTAATGTCATCCATTATTTTAGTGCATTTTTGCTGCGCTGCTAAAGCGTTAAAAGTCTGGTCACGGTTGGGACAAAAATCTTTATCGCGTCACACAATAGAAACCGGTGAAGCTTATCAAGCTGTGGCGGTTGAATATTTTAAAACTTTCACATCATCACCTATCTTCAGTGCGATTCAGTCATTTAATTTTTTTCTCAATCTAGTATGTTTTTTTAAGGATAAAAATATTTAAAAAAAATTAACGTTCAGCCACCTATAGCTTCAAAGACTACTTACTCTCACTGAGATCTGCCTTGAACGTGCTGAAGTAGAATGCTAAACCGGCCACACAAAGTACCGCCAGCACCACAATGAACGCCGCGGACATCAGCAGTATCGAGAAGGATTTGATGTTTTTCTGCTTCTTCGCGTACAGTGAGGATGACAGGTTGCGACTGTCACGCCATAGGCCCCAGGAGGTGTAACCATAGTGACTGCTCAGGCTCACGTCCGTCGGGTAGGAGTATTTGCTCATGTGCGTGTACGGTCCAACCAGCGTCGATCGGCGTCCAAGCGTATTCTGGTAGGATGCATACTCGTTGGCCTGTTTGGAATAGAAAATTTTTAATTGGAATTTCATTAGTACCACGTGCTTGAGATATTGGAAAAAATTCACAGGAACATAAATTCAATCCTGGTCAATGAGCAATATAGATTCGAAGAAATTTTCATAAAAGTGTATCTATACGATTTACCAATTTTTCCGATTTTATGTTAATTTTCCATGATGCTTGTTTAAATCAGTTAATTCAACCACTTCCTGGGTACCAGGATGAAAAGCTTTTATCGCTTCAGATTCAATTCAAATCCCTGCCATAATCCATTCCAATCATTTTATGTGTTATCAAATAAAACTGTTATAAATAATCAGTCACACCTCCAGCGATTTGTTATTGTTTTCTTGTTCCTATGATTCGAACAGATTATGAAACGTTATCCGTTCTCCTATCGGGTGTATTTGATGTTTCACTTTACCCTCCCGGCGCTAATCCACCGCACGGAGATGAACTCATAAACGATCAGCATAAGACATGCTACTATGATGCACTTAACACTTGTACACATTAACACTACCAACCTTTCCATCCCTATTCTGCCTTCGCACACACAGGCACCCACCCACAGTACGAACGGGATAGAAAAGCACAAATCAAACACCAATCGATAGGAATAGTTGTGTGCAACGGCTTCCGTGTTCCGGTTTCGAAGCTCTGCTCTGTGGATCATCAAACCGACAGGAAATCGAAGAATACCGACGTTGGGTAATCCGTTGAGGGATCAAATAAATCCCATCAATTACGAGAGCATTGCGGTTTACCACACACACACTCACCAACCACCACTACCGTCAGCAAGCGTGCCAGTGTATTTTTTCTTTTTTTTCATTTCAGTATTCTACTATCTTTGGTGTAAGGGCAATCTAACATGAAAAAATGAGGCAGAAAAACAGCAACACGAAATGAACATTCACCAGGCACATGCGAAAATGGATGCCATTCCGGCGAATGTTCGACTGAACGATCGAAGTGTTTGCGCAGAGTATGTGTGGCGCGTATGTATGTGTGTGTTTTATGTAAGTGATGTTTTTTCTATTTCGTGGGATGTGCAGCCGCCTTGGCACCATAAATACCGATCGGTGGTTTATTTGTTCCCTGCTCGTCGTCGTCATCGTTCCCGGCGGCGGGCACGGATGGCTGCCGGACGGAGGGGCGAAAAGCTCACCTAAATGCCAAACGAAGCCAAACGGTAGGAATGGCACACTCGTTCGCGTGTGATTTTCCTTCAGGGCTGACAGCGAACACTTCGGAAGCGTTCAATCAAGGGACCTGGACCTGGCTGTGAAGATGCGACCGGAAGGAATGTGCATGCATTTCCATAACATGCCATCCACATGCGCGCAGTATCGCTACTCGCTCGTGTCTGTGTGTGTGCATGTGTTGGCTGGGTTGGCTTGGCCGTGTCGAGCCGGCAAATGGCCATGATTGAAATTCTATCCCAAACATCCACCAAAGACAGACACCCGTTGCACGGGTACGCCACGAAGCACATGAGAAATGTCCATCACGAATCGTCGAATGAAAAAGTCCCTTCCACGCGAGCGTTGTATTTTTGAATGAGGTGGTTTCGCCATGATACCGGCACTACCGTGGCTGCAATTTGGGCAATAGCTTTTCTATTAGATTGATGAAGTACCAGACAGACCCGGCGATCGATAAGGGATATCGGCAGCAACAACAACAGTATTGAACAAAACTGGTAAAAAAAAGAACCGTAACCGACATCCCCGGAGGGCGACAACGAATCAAATCGTCTAACCCAAATTATGGCAACAGGGCCGGAGCCCTGTGTGGTAAGGGCCAGTGCAAAAGTGCAAATGCAATCTATTTTGCCTACGCGCGGTAGGACGATTTGAACGACCCTGCGGCATGGTTTTGCATTTCAACTGTGGTATTATACGAAGAACATGTTGCTGCAAGTGAGAAATTTAAAAAAAATCTTGACGTGTATGAGAATGAGGTAGACCTAACCAATTTCGTCGTTGTTACGTATTCTAAGGGGCTTTAACTTGAAAGCAGTTGTGTTGAGAAAAGTGATCAGTTTTTCTTTCTTGCACATAATTCAGCAACTCTATATTTTCGAAAGAATATTCTTTCAAAAATCACATTTTAGTGCTTTAAGCCACATTTCAGCGAATAACATTAAATATGCTCCCAAGAATAAGGTAATATTAACTGTTTAAAAATAATATTTAAAATTTATTTAAACAAACAGAAGATATTTAAGCAAAGGCTACAATGTATTCCATTTAATTTCAAACTGATTTGGTTTTGTTGAACCATTTACAGTCAAAGAGAGAAAAATTATTCAAAAATGTGGAGCAAGTGTTGACAATATTTCAACCAGCGTTACTGAATCATTGAGTAAGAAAAAAAACTTAAAGCGAGTAAAACAATTTGTTCAAGTATCACTTGTTGCGGGAGTAAGTCATCAAAGAGAGAATAAAACATTTTGCGATACAAAAAAAAACAAACTTACCAAGTTTTAAAGCCCAAGGAAAGAATATCCCAAACAAAACAGAATTGCTTAAAAATATTTCTCTCTCTCTCTCTCTCTCTCTTTCTCTCTCTCTCTTCTTGGCTTAACGACCTCTTAGGTAATGCGTGCCATTCATGGTTTACTAGACTTAATAATATTGCGTAGTTGGATAGTCATCCCTCACGGCCCAGGTGAGATTTGAACCCCACTCCTGCCGTACGAAGACCGGCTACGTTGTCGTTGACTTAGATAAGTTTGCTACAAAAAAAATAGTGAAATAACTACAACCTATCCATCTCTCTGTTATCAATAAGAACATCTCTCTGATATGCACATTATTTAGCAATTTGCATTTATTTATTCATGTTTGTTGACTTTGGTGACCTTTTTTCTTGCAAAAAGCCTGGTATAAACAATTATTTTAGGCTTAACAATCCATAACATTTTCATCTAATTCTAATAACTTAAAACAAAAATCTTTTTTCTAAACAGAACATCTGTCCACGTACCTTTATTTGTGCAATACTTCGACCAGCAAAATCAACGCAATATAGCATTTAAATAAACAAACGTTGTGTACTCATAGCAACTTTTTTTTCCCCAAACCCCAAAATTAATGCTCTCGGCGTTGTTCCTAGTTTCAACGCAACGATTTCAACACTCACCGTGCTTCAAACCCTTCGGGCCAGCACCGCAGCACCAAGCGAACCGTTGAAATTAACCCCGAAGGCATAAGTTGCAGTAAACACATTAGTCGCCAGATAATGCAATCGTACCGATGCGGTGCATCTAACAACCACCAGCAGGAAGCTCGGTGCTCGGTCCGTTCGATTTTAACCGGAACCTGTCGGCTGAAGGTTCAAACCTGCCTTTGCCGAGTCGTATTCATCCAGTCGTAACCAAAACAATAAACAGATCCTATGCGACACCACAGCAAGATAACCCATTTGCAACGATAGCAGGTGTTATCAAATTCACACACACACACCTACCGTTTGCTTCTATAGGGTAGTTTTAAAACGAAGGAAAAAAGCGTTCCGTAACATTTCTATTAGGTTTTAGCCAGTATGAAGTTTGTTTTAAAAAAAATCAAAACCCTACCGAACGCATTGAAGAATGATTTCAAACGTCTGCCACAACCGCGCCTCAATCTGCCTAAATCAATAAAGGAGGAGTAATCCTCGCCGGTTTTGCTGTTCACGTCATCACCACGGACAGCAGGTGATAACCTTTTGTGCCATCGCCATTGACTGAGGTTTGCTTCGGCTGCCGGCCCTTAATGCCATCCGGCCCATACCATCCCAGACGGTTGTTTGCCAGTTTCGCTCACCTAACCAGCCGCCCGGACTCTCGTGCACTCTGTCCAAATGATGCACACTTGTTTGGACGCCGGCCATTCGGTATTGTCCGATCGAAGATAAATACGTGCGAATGTGCATATTTCTCTACCACTTCGTTGCGTGTATGGTGTTGTGCTTCCATGCACGTACCACCCCATTCCTTCCCTATGTGGATCAAGCCCTCGGTGTGGTTCAGGGTGGATTTTTTCCTCCTACCAGAATGTTCGCTCTGCATCATTCGCATCATTCGCAGCATCAGCATCGCACACACTATTGCCCAAATGCGGTTGAAGTCCGAAGCTGGCGTATGAGCACGATAAATTACACTTAATCCCAAACATAACGCATATTTGCTACGCGCGATTATGACCAAATTGGATATGTACTATTCGAAGGATTAAATAATTCAAACAACAATCAGTTTTGAGGGCCTTTCTTCGCATTTACTAGTTATTGAAAATTATTTTATTATTGATTTAAAAAAACACACATTATACACATTTGAAGCATTTATTTAGCTTAAATTAAAATATGTCTCCAACTTGTGTTTAAATACCAAACAACAGCACCCTTCCTGATTTGCAAACCATTCGAACTGGGCTGTGTGTATGTCTCTCCACCTTGCGATCGATTGTTTGTTTTATTGTGCCTCAATTTCGGTTCGCAGCGCCACGTCAACCGTCGTATCTTGCCCGACCGATGCCGTATTTTATTCCTTTTATTTCAATAAAATAAAAGGAAAAATCACCCCCGAGAACGATTAAAAAATTCAACAGTAAAATGCTTTATTGGATATAATGCTGCAATCATTCGTCGCGCATGACTCGAATACGAAAATGGCTCCCCGAAGAGTTTTGGCTTGTTGTGTGTGGCGACGGGATCCGATGTACCGGGCAAGAGCCAACACCATTTGCGAACCGTTCGATGTTTCGCCGAAGGATGAGCGGCGGACATGGTGTGTCCCGGAAAATGGGAGACGAAGATACAGATAAAAAAACATACTCCCTCACTGTCTCTCTCTCTCTCTCGCTTCCCAATCCCCTGCTACCTCCACTAACCTTAAGCCGTTATGCGCTAGACCAAACGGGCGCACGTACCGGATAACCGCCGCGGTGCCGATCTGTGGCAGACAGGTGCCAGTGGGCAGTGGGTGGGCAGTGAAATATTGACCAGTGAGCGGCCCCGGAATTCGTGGACACGATTCGGCTCTGGCAATTGGCCAACCGGTACGACATCATTATGGAAACGTTTCGATTGTGGGTGATTTTGCTCTGTACCGCTCTGCGTGAACGTAAAACAGTGCACACCCCGAACCACCGATCCCTTTTCCGAGATGGTTCATTGGATAATGGTTCGTTTTACTTTTTACTGTTGAAAGTTTTGGTTGAGTGTTTTTTTTGTAACTTTGGCGTTTTTTGTGTTGTGGGCCACCAACAATGGACAAAGCGTTTTTGCAAATAGATACGCTGATAAACACGATACACGGAACAGCTCTATGCGCTAGGGAATAAAACACGATACATTCTTTATGGTGCATCCAATGCTGGCTTTACGTATGTTGCCTTTGTATTGATGCGTACTTTTTTTTACGATGAATACACTGCAACAAAATTAACTTATTAGCTTTTCGGATAAGCTGCTGCGTTTGGGGGAAAACATGGGGGTGAGAAATGAAAATGCAGAGAAAGCTCTTTGCATAATATATTACGTACCTCACGTGCATCTATCGTGTGATTTTTTTTTTTTTTTGGAAATGAAAGTGGCGTAAAGCAAATCACGATTAATGGAAGTGAAGCTTACTCACATACATTGCAATTATTTGTTTTTTTTTATGTACTGTCATAAAGCACCTGGTTGCAGAGTAAACCAAGATGTAAGCACGATAGGACTGCTATCAAATCACATCCGAAACGTTTCAGAATACAGATAATAGTCTCAAGATTATCTCTCTCTCTTCCTTTCTTATCTAGGCCTAACGACCCTTGAAGGGCATGCCTGCCATTTCTGGCTTATTAGACTTGATGATACCACGTAGTTAGATAGTCAGTCCTCACTACGGAGGAACAGTTCGCATGGGATTTGAACCCCGGTCCAGTTATATTAAGACTGGAGCCGTTGCCGCCTTGCCCCATCTCAGATTCTCAAGATATTAATGCTGAAAAAAACGGGAAAAAGAATTTTAAAAACCCACTGCATAGTCCAATATGGTCATTTCAATACGCTTAAACGTCACATTAACCAAAACTTTATACCAATTCTATAACAGAAATTTATCAAAAACTAGCATTCGAGCAATGATTTTATTCCTTTTGAGGATTTAATGATCTTTATCCTGCCAATCAAGTAGTTTCTTACCTTCTAGCGAGATCTTCTTTTCAGCTAATCTCCAATAGAAACGTTGGAGTTTAAAGAAAACAAAATCATTCATCTGATCAGTTCTCTTGAAACACATATATAAAGTTTCTTATAAAGATTTCACAGTACACAACGCGTTTTATTATAAATCATGCACTTATAAGACATTTAAATTCTGGGTGAAACTATGATTGCGAAACTTCGACAAACAGAATTATTTTCATTGACATATAGATCAGCTTAGAACAATATATAATATCTCGGCTCCACTATATGATTCGAATTCGAAAATGAAATTGAACAAAATCTCATGCTTTAAATTTTCTTCTTTTTAACATTTTTAACCTCTCCATTTGCGTACTAAAAAAAACTTCGAGCTTCATTTTCCTACCATTCCGCAACCGAAGCTCATGCCGCACACATTCAAATGCACCGGAAACAACTAAAAAGTGTACTAATTTTCAATTTCCAGCATGTTGCTTACCCGTGCGCCGTGCATTCCTTGGGCCCGATCTTGACCACCGTTATCACCAATGGTAACCAGATAAGGCAAACGAACCGTACCCGCCCTGGCTTTCCGACAGTATAAATTCTTACCAAAGTTTAATTGAATTTTTCTGCTTACCAACACCACCACTACCACGTTCGGCATGCCGCAAACGCAGCACCACCCCGGTGTCGGTTCAGTTCCGTAAATTTCTACCAACCGGCGGACACTCGCACAAAAGATTGTGCGGAGTTCGGAATCGGATTCATAACCGTTTGTCGACCGGGAACGAGTGGGCTTATTTATAGATTAAAAGTTAGCGGTAAAGGTGGTGGTGGTGGTCGGCATGCCTAAAGTAGCATTAATTTCTATCTGTCAGAATTCATTTTCTTCACCCCGGCACACTGAGCCGGGGGGGGGGGGGGTGGAACGTTACACCGTTGGTAATGCTTGAACGTGTTACGTTAAGGCTAGAAGAACGTTAGCCGAAAAGAAAAGAAAAAGGAAACACAAATATTCACGCCAACAGTTAGTGTATATGCCAAGCAGAGGCAGAAAATTGTTCAACCGATACTGATTGGAAGAATCTTCAAGTTTACCGCAGCTTTGCTTTGCCTTCTGCAAACGGTAGTCACCAATTAAGCTGCAATGAACCAGCTAGTTTAAAGATAGGGACATAAAAGAAAAAAGTAAATTAAAGCGTAAATCTCAGAGAAAAAGAAACTCATAAGAACATTGAAGCCAAACTGTGCTACAAAAGGATACATAACGGGCAAAAAGATTGCAATGAACATATCTTTAATTTACAGCAGCAATAAATTTAAAAGAAGAAAGTAATTTGAAAATTTAAAAGAACCTCTCCCCAAGCAGGTGTATGATTAGAGCAAACTGTTAACGAACAAAGAACAAACGGACAAGACACTGTGGCAATTGTTCTTCATTACCATAATTCCATCAACACGATCATAAATGGACCCGGAGATGTGAAAATTTCATCCTTTACCGGCCATCCAAACCCACCACAGGCCGCTGCCAATCTCTTTCTGCCGGTTTCTACCATTCTATCTAAATTGCATGATGGGAGCCATCTAATTCGTTGTTCTTGTGGATAATTATTTCATCGTAAACAAAACAAAGAACGGGGTAAAAAAATCCAGCCTACACCGGGAACGCTAAAACATCGTTTTCCCTTAGTGGAAACCAAGAATGCCTGCCATCTCTCTCTATGTGTGTGTGTGTGTGAGTGTCGGTTTTTTCCAATTCATACCTGTCCCTTCAACGGGAAAACTTGCTCGGGACCGAATTGACCCCTCGCAACGACGTTGATGCACGCGGATGCTTCATCTTTTTATCGATGCTAATGAGACCGGGAAGTTGCGGAAAAGAATCAAAAGGATTGTTGCTTCTTCTGCCTGCGCATTTCCGCAGCCCTGACGATGGTGGGATGCACACCCAGCGACGAGTGAGCTGACGAGACCCTACCCGGTTTTGTGTTGTGCTTCTCTTTAGACTCGTTTCTTTTTTTCATTCGCTTACTTGCTTGCTACCCCATTCATCTACAACACCACCAACGGGCACGACGAAACCCCGTTGCCCCGTTATGGTAATGAGGGAGCAGCGCAAAGGTTGCACAGGTGCAAAGCACCTTCCGAAGTGCCGACCTATTTCAAACGCATTTTAATATTGCTCTCTTGACGCCCCGGTGTAGCGGTAAAAACGATGGCCAACTTTAGCTACGAGGGGGGCTGGCCGGGGCGCCCCGGATGGATAGAGTAGGAAAGAAACAATAAAAGGTCCGCGAAGCTCAAAAGCTACAATGCTACAAGGGTTTTATGGGAAGGAATAAAAATTAGAGCGTAACCGCCTCTGCGGTGTGGGCACGCTCGCTGGTGGGACCAATTTTGAGCCCCATTTATGTTACGCAGACAATGAACATTAGCGACAAATGTCGAGCGGAGCAAAACAATCAAACCAAGCACCGGGAACCGGGAAGGTTTTTGTACTAGGTTGCACCAGTCGGCATCAGCCTGACTGCCTCTACCGACAATGGCACACGGTGACAATTGCCGCGATTTGATTAATGACTCCGTATTAGGTAAACAAAAGGATCACTAAAGTTGTTCATTATCTGACCCTTCTTTTTGTTCGTTAATATGTCATAAAACCTACAGTCCAAAGAAACATTCAACTCGGGGTGTCTGATTTAACTTACCGTGCTTTAGAGACACCATTTACCTATCAGTATCTCGCGGTTGTTAACTATCCTCCATTACAATCGATAAACGTCATTATCAGATAATTGTCAATGGTATGAAAAATGAATGCACTGTTCTAGTTCCATTATGTGAATGAACAGAGGTAAAAGAGAGAAGCCCACACGCACTCTCGCACCACAAAGAACCAATTACTAAACTTATTACCGTCCGTTACCGTACATCCAAAAACTTGCACAAACTTGTCCTGCCCATTCTTTTCCGTGTGTCCTCAAAAAAACTGTTTCGTTAAGCGCCTAGATAAAAATTACGCCCTGACGGATGATTCGACTGTTCTAATTATAATTTCGATAACTGTCCATAATGCGGTCAACGCGAGCGATTGTGCTTGATGTTGCCGCCACCGTTCGGGCCTACGGGAAAATTTTTCCGGTGAAAAAAAAACACCCTCCCAACGGGCTTTTTCCATGCGCCCACCCGAACCAAAGCGATGGGCAGCACGCTATTCGAGTCACGGCCAAATTAGCACCCACCGCTGATCCGGAGTACCTCGGGAGTGTATACAAAAGCGTTCATAATAATAATGCGATCCAATTTCTGATTCACGCTCAATTTTGTGGTCACTTTCCACACTGAGCGACCATGGTCAGCACTCGCCGGTGTAGCTTCATGATGATGGTGTATCGGTGTGTTTGGATTGGGTCGAGCTTTTGGTAAGAAAACCCCGAATTGAGCACTGCCCAATCGGGGACCATCCGGTAAGGTGTCTGTAATAAGATTAAAAATTAAATGCAATGTTTTTCGCTCCTCCCAAAAAAAAACCTTCCCCGCTGAAGAAGCTTAACATCGTTCTATATTTTTGGTTCCATTCCCGTTTGTCCGTTGCCCCCCGTTATGGTATTAAGCGGAATGTCTAAAGGGCTAAAGGTAGTCAAATGGGTACAGTTTTGGGAGGTGGGGCGGGAAAAGCACGATCGGTGGCGAGAAGCGTCATCAGTTTGCAGAGCAAAAAGAGAGTAACCAACACTGGCGAAAGATGGCAAAGAATGCGAAGCTTCACGCTCGGCCGGGAATGCTGCTTTTATTTTCGCAACGGGCAGCACGGCGCTTGAGAAAACGAGCCAAAAGCATGCGATGCAACGGGCCAACGGGCCCGTAGAATTTTTCGTGATGACGAAGCCGACCGACCAGATCGGAGGGAATTCACAGTTAGCGAATTGTTGTGCAACTCGCGTTCTCTTACCACCACTTCATGTGCACTTACACTTATACACACAAACGCGCGCGAGGCGCGGCAGAGTCAGCCGAGAAATCATTAACATCAAATTATTGTTGAATAAACATTTTGACCTACATATTCGGTTCCCGATGATCCCGCCGAGCCTTCCCTGGTTCGGTTGTATTTTTTTTTGGTTTTATTTATTTCTTTACGTTTTTGCGTTCCTTCCCATTCCTCTGCGCCATACTTCATACCAGAGTCGTGTGGAAAATCTACCATCCATCCGGCCAAATGATGACGAGCGGAGAGAGGTTTTTGGGCTGATCCAGGGCCTCACGACACCGAAATCTTGATGAGCGAACGAGAGGGCTGAGAGTGGAGTTGGGCGGAAAGTTGCGCAAATCGAAACGACCCAAACTCGTAGATCAGGAGCAGGCCAGCACTGTTTAAGTCCCGTTAACCCCGGTAATGAATTGTAGACATTTATCGTCCCATTTGCGATTGTTGCTTCGAGCAGGCAGCGTATTGACCGCGGAAGTGCTTGTTAGCGGAGGCACTGATTTCCATTCATGGTTTGATTGGCAGACTTCAGTTTTTGCCAGTTTTCCCAGCAGTGGATTTTATTTTTTTGTTAACGCAAAACGTGGATTACTTTTTTTGTTGTTGCTTCTTTGCCCCAATCAAATTTATCTCAACTTTAAGTCTGCTCCTTGGGAATTGATTAATGAGTTCGTTTTTTTACAATTCATAATATATTTTACCGGTTAATATTATATTATATTATTTATTTAAAAAGCTCAAAAGGTCATACATAAGCTTTTAAATGTATTGCTAATGATAAATCAAACCAAATTAAAAAGTAAATAGTTTGTGTAAAATTTCAACGAAAAAATGCATGCTCCAGTTAAAGATTTTTTTTTTATTCATAAAGAACGGCCTGGCCGTATTGCTAGTTGAAGATTATAAACAATTTAAAAAAACACACTATACAAATCCCATCCCAGTAGAGAAGGCCATCAGGGCCTTGATGGAATACGAGTGCAAGCGACATAATGGTAGGAGACCTGACGATTCTGGGAACATTCTAATGTGTGTGACCTGAGCTGATCCATTGCCGTGTGGATGAAGAATGAGCTGCTGTTCATTTTCATTAGTGAATGTTGGAAGTGCAAAGCTTTGTGATAGGAAACACCCAAGAATTATTCTGCTAACATTTAGTATTTGAATTCATGCAAGGATACATGTTAATGTACAGATAAAGTCTACTATGTGCAATTTGGTTACGTACCGACCGATGATTCTGAGATGCTCTTCTTGAATCCAGCGAAAAGAGGTTCTAAGGAAACAGCTAAAAAGAGCAGCAAACAGGAAGGCAGGAGAGATTTTCCGAGAGAGATATCCATATTTTATTTTTGATACAATAAGAAACACTATTTCATGGCGGTTAGGCGGCAAATGTGACAGCGGCGCAAGTTTTCACCCTGTAGGAACGGAGTTCAAAACTCATCTGGGCCATCTTGCCATTCTCCCATAGTGGATACTGGCTATAAAAAATGCGGTATCAAAAAGTCTAATAAGCCAGAAATGGGAAGCATGACCATAATGAAATGGGAAGAGACCGTCAGGCTAGGAAAGAAGATTAGAGATCACATAACCCAGCAAAGCGGAAAATGTTACATTTAGTGCGTCAGTAAGGTGATAAGTAAGATAGTATAAATCATCCCATATCTTTTAAAATACACAGATTCGGCATTGGGATGACCAAAAAATCTATGGGTTAATTTATACGGGATCTAATTCCTGATGGACTAAACATTATAGCCATTTCTTTTCTAGATTAGCTAGCGGACAATTTCACTATAACAAAATTTAGTCGATGACCAAGTTTTATACGACTTTTGATACAATCATTCAAGGGTTGATGTTAACGATCATATGAGAAAAAAGCGAATTAAAAAGCAGAATATTGTGCATGAAGTCTTATGAATCATTTAACGTGTTAGGTGTCCAAATCGATATAAAAAAATTTCATAAGCACAACGAGCCATTTTTTATTAAAAAATAACGGCCTATTCGTATAACTAAACTACTCCAAATGGATCCATTTTAAAAAGAAATGAAGTAAAAAAATCAATACAATTTTTTTAACAATTAAAATGTTATGGAAAACGGTTAAATATTTATTATTAAACAAGCATCGAAATTGTTTTGGATTGCAATCCAAATGCAATTAATCTACAATCCATCAAAGCCCCAACATTAAACTAGCAAGTTTGTTTTCCACTTTCCGTGTAACGTATGAAACTTTAATAGGCCAGATGCCCAATATTCCCCAACGGGTTCGAAGCGCGAAAACGCCCTTCCAAACATCCTAATGACACCGCAACCCGGACATATCACTGATTTCGTGAAGCAGCACCATAACTCAACATTAATTGTACCGTTGATACACGCTGCACACGCTGTCCTATATCGGACGAAATGTCCGGGGCCCGGTGCCACGGCTAATCAATATAATCGTTTACCCGTCACAATGCGCCCGGACACCGGTGGGACACCAATTAGACACTACGCTCGCACTATTCAATCATTTTCGAGTCATTTGTACAAACAGATAATTATCGTATAACCGACAAACTATCGAAACCGTAAGCGAATCATCGATCTCGAAAGTCCGACACACGTATCGCCTTGTGCGGTGCGGCAAGTGTTCCCATTATTTGCCACTCGGGCCAACTCTCCCTCACCGACACCCGGAATCTGGTGGCGCAGGTAGATTAAGCTGTCAATCTATTATAATTGCGATAACATCTACACTAAATTAGGAATCCCTCCAGTGTGCAGGGGACAGGGTGCACTACCGATCAACCCCCGCATTACCCCATGGGTGATTCGTTGTTGAATTTGGGAGGCCTGCCGAAAATCAGGTCACTCCCGAAGCGAAGTTCGATGTCACCGGAATGCCGACGGACGGTCTTCCAAATTTATTGATCCTTGCACACTGTATCACTCCGGTTGACATAGAAATATGTTCGTGCTCGAGTTTTGGAATGCGGCTCGAAAAAGCAGCACGGGGTTTTTGCATGGGTTTCAAGCTCCCAGTGAACAAATTGTCGATGATCGATCCAGTCCATTTACATGTGTTTGTTTTTGGATTGCAGGTAACATAACAAAATGCAACTTTTCAACGTTAGCAGCATCCAGCAAAAACGTCCCTCCGTACAGACTGGGACACGCTGCAATCATAACATCGGGTGGAAGAAATAATCTATCACCGGAACGCTTTGCATGTTGCATGCGCCCATGGAAACCAATGCATCCTTCCCATGTCCCAGCGATATAACGACTAGAAAACCAATGCATCCTTCCCATGTCCCAGCGATATTTCGGCTGGCTAACTTCACACACACACACGCGGAGCACCCCCACCAACAGGCACACTTGCACTCCATCGACCGTAGAGCAGATGGAGCAGAGCGCGAGAGCACTATCGAGGCACGCTTTTATGGAAATCTATCGAACCAGAATAATGGAATAATAATGTTAACATTGATTTTCAGCCAAATGTGTGATGATGCATCGACAGGTTTCGCGTGCCAGTGTGGAAGGGCGCACGGTGCGGATAAATATTATTCGATCATGACACTGGACTCACAACTCGATGATCAATTGAAAGCGCTTTCACGGATATCGTTTAACATCGGTTCACGCATCGAACGTATCCATTTCGGAAACCGAGGCACAAAAAGCTTCGACGGTTTGCCCGGCACCAGGGACGGAACGCCCATTTGAGCTGTGTCTGGTTCGTGGAATAGATATCGAAAAACACTGTCACTTTTGCCTCAATGTTGAACGTTTATTTAAAGCTAGCATTGGAGCAGCTTTTCTTTTTTTTCGTATTGTTTGCAACAAGTTGTGCACGATTGGGTACAGAACAAATGGTTGGAGGAGAGGTGTAACAAAAAAATCCCTGGGTGTTCTGAGTGGTATTTTGTGCATTATTCTTTAATCTCCTAATGGAATGCACTCGGATTGTTACTCCGGATGGAGAGCAAATAGTTTTAGTATGAGGTTTTTTTGCTAGGTTTTTGCTGAACTTCATCAAACCAAATGATGGTTACACTTATTTCTACAAGCTCATTAAAATTATCTGTTTAATGCAGTGCTGGATGATGTAGTGATCTTGTCTTTAATACTATAAATCAAGCTTTTATTATCTTTAATTCAAATAAATGATTGGTTTATCAGATATTCAATTTTGTTTATGCTGAAACTGAACCACAATTAACCTTGTGTGCAACCTCAAACAAAGTGATAAATATTTACAATTCTACAGGATCTTGGTAAATATATCTCGATATAAGGGAATTATACTTTACTAAAATTGATTCAGAAATTATTGGATCCACTAAACGACTGTAAACGAACCGTATCATCAAATGCAAACGAATATTTGCGAGTATCCAATAGTAATCAGGTCACATTTCCAAAACAACTCCACCTACATCAAACGATCCGAAACTTCCCACATTATCAGCCCAGTTCCAAGCGCCAGTAAACACGAAACCCTCGATTACCGTTAATGGCAACCGACAGCCCAACATCATGGTTGTCAAATTTTAATCCTGCCCACAAAACTGTCGCCTCATTCGTACACTTCCATCATGCAAAACCGATCAAAATCAAACAAACATAATGCGAACGCCACACCGCCCCTTCCTGCAACGAATGCTGCACATAAAATCTGTTCCGCCGGCAGCTCGACAGCCGTAAGCCAGCTAAGTACGGTGTGAAAGTGCGTGAGTAGCTCCTCGCACAGGCTAATGATGACCATTTTGCTGCAGCGAACTGTAAATTGACACACACGTCGTGGTCGTCGCGCTGCTGCTACGGGGTCATGTGCTCCTAAATCAATTCGCAATCCGCATCCGAACCGATACCCCGTACTTTGTTGCAAATGGTGACGCACTCGCAGCGAACGAACGCCAAAGTGGTGTCCCTGAGCGCTGGCGAAAGGATACGCAAACAGAGTACATACCGTGCACATCGCAACCCGTACATCAAATACACTACCGGGACCGAACCATGCGTCCCCATTAGGGCGCACCGGACCACCACCCAATCGATGTAATGTGGCGCACGATCCTCCATTTTGCCCCCTTTTGGGATTTGGCCTCGGATTTCGGGAAAGTGGAAGTCCGGGAAAAGCTACACTCCCAGCGGGAGAACATACAAGTTGGCCACTGGTTCGAGTTCGTGCCTCGGACACCATTAGACGTCATTGTCCCGCGGGAAATAAAGATTTATGTTTCATCTATCACGTCGTCATGATTTGATTAATGCAAATTTGGCCAGCGCCTACGCTACGCAGTGTCGGCCTGTATCCGTGGTAACCGACTGACAAGCACTCCAATTGAAATGGATCAAATTTATTCGGCAACTGCAAACTGGTTTTGCGCGAATGCGGCCCGATTTGATGTCGTTGATGTAATTGTTGACTGGTTTAGCGTTAGGGATGTGTTCCAGTGTTCACGAGCTCTTTATGGCTATTTTATTGCTGCTCAATTTGCATACTCTTGTGCAGGACTGCTTTGGGAGAAAAGGTTGTTGTTACATGGCATTCAACCTGGACTATATTTGGACAATGAATTTAACGATGAAGATTAAAGATGTTATACTTTCCAGATAACGTTCTAGGTATTATTCGCGTCACTCTGTTTTCTACCATCTCGAGAAGTCCCAAAATCCTCCAATAGTTGTTGCTCGCGCTTCGGAGCTACACATCCATCGGATTGGTGGTTCACTGCCCGTGAATTTAATCACATCCGTCTCGATCTATTTTCTCCGGTTCTAGCCAAAACAGAAACCGACCGACGGGCAGGCGCATCGTTATGGGGCAATAAATTTTTGTACGGTCAATTAGCAAAGTGATGAAGATATTAGCCCCGGCCGTGCCCATTACAGTAACGAGCAGGAAAACTCCGTTCATCGGTCAGCATCATGCAGTTTCACTCACGACGGGGCGGGTTAGGAACGATTTTACCCCTACGCTTCGCTGCTTCCCATTTTATACTCTCTAGCTGGCTGATTTCTGACGGCTCCGGAGCAAGCTCCCCGTTGAGCGAACATCGAGCTGGTGGAAGGCCGGTGCATGTTGTGGCGGTCGGCCGATGTATGCATGGGAAAATGCGCAAATTGCTTCTCCAGCAGGTGAGAGATTTTAAGGGTGAAAGCTCATAGTTGATCAATCCTTTCGAGCGATTGCTAGGAAATAAACGGGTTACAATGTGCGATCATCCGATAAGCAGAAGGCTTTAGGGTGATTTTTTTTATCTTACAAGGTCTCAAGGAAAAGCGCTTCAAGATTCTAACAATTAAAACCAATAAACATTTTAATCAGATTCGTGTGCTATCATGGGTTTCGGAGTAAGTCGCTGCAGTAACATGACAATCATAACAGTCTTGCTATAAAATTTAATCAACTTCTCAACCAGACACAGTTAAAACTCAAACCTCGCTGTCTCGCCTTACATGACAATAATCTTCCAAATCACTCCTTCCCTTCCATCCAGGGCTGCCTGCATTATCCACACTCGAAAGGAGCTAATTATTTTGATTAGGATCATTATGCTTCCGGTGCTGCTGCAAATACAGTGTGTCCTAGGGTCGAGGCCACGGTCATAATAAATATTCCTTGAAATATAGGAACGATTTCGGTTTTATGAAGGCAATTTCGTGCTTCTTCGCCAGGTGAGTCTGATTTCACGGTACCGCAAGTTACATTACGCCGAGTGCTCGTCGCCCAGGCTAAGAATGCTCACCGTGACTCCTATTGTCACTGGTGGTCGCGTGTCGTTGTGATTCCTGCGGGTTTTTGGAACGTAGAAGAACGACCGAGAGATGTCGTTTTCTTCCCCAAAACAAAAAAAATGAAAATGTTTTGTACTTTTTCATCGTTATGTTTTGAGCCGTGGAGCCATTCTGGTCACACACACACACACACACACACACACACACACACACACACACACACACACACACACACACACACACTTCACGGTTTCGTAGAATCCTCACGCCCACACATCATTCCTGTTGCTCAGCACGCGGCTCGTTGAGTGATTTGCTGCTAGATGGCAAAGTGTTATCTACAATTCTGACACAAAGTACTGATTTCACGCGTAATAAAAACCGAAAGCCATTTATTTACAGTGAAATTTTTTACGACTTTTCATGCTCGTTTTCTCAACCGGTGTTCAGTTGAACGATACAGAAGTATAAGTACTGGAGCCCAGCGTGCGGGAAACACTTTGCAGAAACGATAAGGATGATTCGCAATCTTGCAAAGCTTTTAAAGATCCGTCTGTATGAGGTAGCTAGTGGTAGAGTGTTTTCGAGAATACTTGGCACAATTCGGGTTTTCCGTTTTACAGGTAAAATGACAGGACTTTTGCTATTAAAATAAATAGTCGAAATTGCAAATAGAAAAATAACAAATTTTAACACCCTTTTACGAAAATGTAGAACTTGTCGAATCCACATCACAAACATTCTTTCAACTTTAGACCCATTTTTGTTTCTACCTCCGAGACCAGCACCCTGTGTTCTACGATCGCCTTCAAAGTATGTCATCCATTTAAAATCCCATTTGACATAACCGAGGAAATGATACATGAAATGAAACCGAGTGGAAACGGGCCAGATTGATGTGGTTCTAAATGCGTCACCAGTCGCACTGTCCTAAACAACTTCATCGGCTGAGAAATGACATATTTGAGGAAGCCAAGCAAGCCACCAAGAAAAGCTGGTGTCCCCAAACAGAACAAAAAAAAAGTAGAAAACATCCCCAACACCGGTTAACAAGTGGTTTGCAGACAGACTGTTTGCAACTGGTAGCCACCCAATCGGGGGGATGGGTAGGAAAATACAATTTAGAAAAATTGTTACCCATAACTCACTCAGTGCCGCAGCTCGTTCAACCATGACATCGATATCGCTTTCAAAGTTAACGAACTTCTTGTATAATGGTCTACACAGGTTTGCCCAAAATCGAGACGCTACCGAAACCTTGCGGTAAGAACAACCCTTCCACTGTTGACATGCGCGGTTTCCGTTCCCCCGCATTTTTCCTGGGTTCCCTGGTCGGACCCACGTTCGCTTACGGTAACAACAGTATAAATCTCGTTAGGCTAAAATTGGTTTTGATATTCCGCAAATAGTTCTTTTCGTCAGGAAAATTTACATAATTAAATCCGTCGGTGGTATTCACTTTTTCCATCCCCCTTTGCTTCCCTTTCCTTCCTACACTCTTCAACCCTCCTTCTCCCCGTCAGTGATTCACGATTCGCTAAATAAATCACTCCCGGTGAAAGCAGATGAGATCAACGCCGGGAACGCTCTCGACGAGACATCGGTACGGGAGCAAGTTCGGCGAAGCTTACCCTGTGTCATTTGAACCATTTTGCCTGCGCAACGGTAGGTGGGGTTGTGGGTGGGATTGTGGGGTGGATTCTTTTGCAGTCTCATTATTTTGCCGTACGGGGCCCGCCCGCAATAACAGTGCCACGACGTTCTTGAACCGTTTCGGTCGTGGTGTTGGCGCGAATCATCGAGCTAGAAATAAATAAATAAAACATTAAGAGCTAACGATGGCTCAAGTTTTTCCTTCTAATGCCACTTTTGCACCATCTTTGTAGGTGGGCCGATTTGGAAAATAGTCCTTAGTGTCGGATTTGGCACGAAAACCGAAAAAAAGCAGCAGGCGAATGATTTTAATAATCGCTAATGAGGTAAGATGAGCTGAAGTGTTTAAACAGTAGAGACTAACCACACATGCCTATAACCTCTACTAAATGTTTTAACAATTTTCAAAGCATCATCGTGTCACAAAAACTTGTTCCGAAACTTGCCGCATGGTATAATTGCCTTCATTATTTTAAAAAAGCCCATAATTCCAAGCCTCCTCCACGAAATCGCTGCCTGCATGGGCTACTAACACACCCTAGTGCCATTTCACAAGGGAATCACGTTTCTTCCATTTGGAACTTTCTTGGGAGTTTACATCACGTGCGAGGAATACCAAAACCGAACGGCACAGTTTAACACTTCGATCTGCAGCAAATCAAACAGTGAGCCAAATATTTGAAATATGTCAAACATGCCATTCTTTCTCCCTCCGACCCAAATTCTCTAGACCTGGTGCAAACGAAATGATAAATGATTCTACATTCTCCACCCATACTTAGTATTCTATTCACACGATGCGCTTCTGCATACGGTGTTTACTCCTCGTAACGTACGGATCGATCAAAATGTTACTGGCAATGTTTTAGAGAAGATGGATTATATGTTAACTTCTAACAAATTAATTAGCTCCCTTTTTTCCTAGGCGAATCTTGAAGTACATGTATAAAAGGTGCTACTACTATTCCCTAGTCAGATATATTTTTAAGAATACAAAAACCAGGGCATCATGTTCTATCATCAATATCAATCAACAAAAACCGGTAAGGACCTTGTGATGATGCACACGCACCCCCCCATCCCCATCGCATACGCAATTGCATTCAGACATCCTGGAAACTTTAAAGACCTAAACCGCTCAACCACATTGGTTTTGCGGGCGTTGCATGAACGCTCTATGATGTACACGAGTTAGTACCGGCGTACGGCACAGCAAAACCTATCTACACGGCACGCAATTGTTTCGGGTCATAGTTAGAATGGGGCGTATGGATCTTTTTTTTTTTGTGTTCTCGTATCACACCCTGTCCTCCTCCTTTTGACCACACTGCCAACGATGAAAACTAACGCTTCATTGTGATTGTGGAACGTACTGCAAAACTGCCGAACGTTGTGTTTTAGTTTTTTAGCTTTTGCCTACCCCTAAACCGTGTACAGATGCTACGAGGAACAGTGTATTCGCATTCGGTATCGTGACAAGTTCTTGTGTGAAGTTTTCAATTAATTGGATCCGTTTTTGTGCAGTCTTTAACGTAGGTATCAGCTTTTTCTCTCTCTCTACGAATTACAGTCAAATCTGCAATTGAATTGAAGAATTGTGGTGTCCTAGCGAATGCTGATTGAATTGTCAGTATTCTATTTTTGCTGTGTGTGTGTGTGCGTGCGATTGTTCGAAGCAACAACAAAAAAATGGAAGGTTATGCATATTGTTGGTGGTTTCAATAAAGCCATCATGTGAATGGGTCTATCACAGGAAAATGGATAGTTATTGATTGAAGTTATCCAACAACAAATCAGTAAAAACTCAATGATTAGAAGTTTTTCCATATCGAAATCGAAAACTACTATCTAGAATTTTCTCCAAATTTTTCCTCTGTAAGAAAAACTGTAGCATCCAGGAAAATCGTTTCAATAAATTGCAATAACACTTCCAAGCTGTCACATGGATCGGTTTCTAGCTATCTGAAATTCACTTTAGTGTGAAAATAATTAAAAAATTACCAATTTCGGTAATTCACTCGACCACAACGACGCGACGATGGTTGGCAGTGGCGCTCTCGCTACCCAACAACTGCACAACGATTTCCGAACATTACTTGCACAAGTTTCCCACTGCTTGCCTCCTTCATCTTGGTCCTCCCTTGCCCTTTTCGTAACCACTGCTGGCAAATATTTCCGTTCTGCCTGTATATGTATATATACAGTATGTATATGTACAGTACAGTATGTATATATATGAAACTTCGACACAATTCAGTCATGCGCGGGGGGGGGGGGGGGGGGTTCCAGTTGCCAAACGTCCGCCACAGTCTGCTAGCGGCCTGCTGGATGAAAATCCATCCATCCAGTCCGAATCCGAACCATTGGCACACTCCCGCATCCGGGATAAAAGTTTCCCGCGAAATAGCTTTACACTTTCCAAAGTGTCAATAAAATTTATATTCCATCCCATTTTCCCTTCCAGCAGCCACCAGCAACGAGCTGTGTAACATTATGGCGAGTCCTGCTACTGCTGCTGCTGGACGAGATTGAAAATCCTAAAGCTGGCAGCGTTGAACGAGCACACGGAGAAGAAGAAGGAAAAAAACTCCATCAAACGATCGAAACACGCAACCGTTGTTGTAGGCAAAGAAAGGTTTGGTGACGAAAAACTGGAAAGGAATAAACGACAAAAAGCGAAAGTAAAAGCGTTGATTTCTTAACCAAAGTTTGACTTTCCTAAGACCGATGCAACGACCAAGCCAGACTTGCAAAACCAGTGCCAACCGAATCGAGCCAACCCGGTGCAGTGGTCTGTAACGATTATGAATAATTTAGGATGAAAAGTTCTCGACTTGCTGGTGCTTCGTTCGCTGCGTTCGTCACTTTTTTCCTTTGTCGCTTTCTGCAATTCAGTCTTCCGTCTTCTGACACTGTCAGGATCGTCCGGAGAGCCTAGCGTTATCCGGGACCCTCCCTTCCGCTGGCTACACTTAGGGAGCTACACTGTGCTGGGATGTCGCTCAACATCATCGCTATGTACCTTGGCTAGTCATAAATCTAGATTAAATTGATAAGTATTTTGATCGGCGAAGTAATAAATCAATCACCGTCGGTGGTGAAACTTGACATGGACCAAGCCCTGGACCGATCCTTGCCGCTACCAGGCTGCACAACTTGGCGCACTTCCGCAGCACGGGTACGCCGAGGCGGGCAAAGAATAACTGCTCCCGAAGGTAGCAGTTGTGATCGATACCGGTGGATGGGATTCAAATGCAATGATTGGATTGAGGCACTTAAATTGATGTCATCGATCATCGTGTACGTGTAAGCTTGATAGAGTTTGATGGTGAAGCTCGAGCTACAAATTACTGTTCGCTAAGTGAGCAACAATCAAATGTGGCGCACGCTGGAGGAGTAAAAGGAACCTCACACAAGCCACATTAATATGCGCTGCTCAGTGTAATTAAGCTGTTACAATGTCTCTATCACGGCAGCGCGTTAATCGCTTTACAATTGATACATGGAAAGTGGTTAATGTTGACGCAATTAGTATTGAACAACTATTGATTCGACGCAGGTACAGTTTATTAACTATAACGGTTATGTCTGCGATAAATTGCTTTATCAAAAACAATTACTGCGATTGTGTAAATTTTAATTCATTTTATGAACAGATTGATGTGATGCTCTGGTGGAAGCTTTTCCAACGATGGCAATGACATATTCAAATTGTGCTTTTACTTAAATTCTTCCGGAATTTCAATTAAACCATTTTCCGGAACACCTTTTCTGAACGACACCATTACCTTACAGTTCTGTCTATTTTTTCTCTAGACACCTAACTGCCGTTAGCAGTTCATGTTCATCCTAGAGGCAAACGTGCAAACGTCACAGATTACTCTGCTATCTCAAAAACCAACATCGCCGAAGTGAATGAATATGAAAAGCAACAAAAAATCAACTTGCTGGAGAAAGTTTTGGGCACGTACGTTTCTTTCGTTCACGTAGAATTTCCATTACCACCTACTCCGGACGCTTCCTGCCCGATCAGCTAGCGTCCACTCATCTCGAGACGTTGGCTTAGCGGTCAAACCATTTATCTCACGGATACATATTTGGAACAGCAGAAGAAGGCCTTTCGACCACCCGGATCTGTGGTGAAACCATTGGAAAATGTTCCGGCATCTCACATCTTCTGGTGCCGTACGGCAACCATTCGGTGCCCAAACGCCATTTGAAATGATGCCCGCTTTTCATTGCCACGGTCCCGACCGAGCTGACCGATTTACCTTTCCGAGCAAACGCACCGTTCGCTATGCGTCGGAGGTTTCCATTTGTGTGACCAAAGCAACTAACCCGATTCGCATTAGGTCAGGTCAATTATCTAATAAACTTAATTATGTAAATTTGCCCGCACTCCATCCGCTCCATCGTGCTGACCAGCGGTAGCCAAAAGCATCAATCTAGCACACGGATGATTTGAAACACTTTCTCTCCCACTCTGACCCAGGCCAACTCTCAGAACGAGCCTCGTTTCGAGAGCAAACACAAAGTGTGTGTGTTTTTTCTCGCTTCTTTTTATCCGATTTTCTACTCAACGTTGTCGGTATGTCATCAAAATCTTGTTCCGGGCTTTTTTTGTTGCTGTTGCTGTTTCATCTTCCTGCTTCGGTCCGGTACGGCGGCTCTGATTCGCAGATCTATTAGCCACCGGATAGATGCGTTGCTTTCATCCGACACCGAAATTCGATCTGCCCGTTTTTCGCGTTCACCTATCCTGCCCGTTGGCACCCAATCGCTAACCTATGTGATCGCTTAGCTCAGCCAAACCCATCTATCAAACAATCGGTCTTACGGACCGGTACGGACGCTGGCTTCTACCGAAACGCCATCTGCCAGCGAACGAAAAAGGAAAGCTCCCCTAATTTGCCCATAGGCTGCACAGTTTTCCGGAAATCCGATCAGCAATCCCGGGTTTCGGGGTGTTGCGATGCTTTATCTTACCGCCTGGGTAATCCGATTTTCCGATCACTCTAGCTCACTTTCATCGGCCTAGCGTGATACGATCAAGATGTTGATCTAGGAACAGCTTTTCTTTTTGTGTGTGGAAAAACGTTTTGGCAAATTGATTTACTCCTTATGCGTTGGTGTGAAGTAGCGTTCCGTTCGAATGAGTTTTATTGCAGGTCCACCTTCCCTATTTTTCACATGGGTGTGTGAGAAAAACTTAAGGATGATTAACGAAATTAACAGTATAGTCGCACTGTCAGGTTGATATTATTTATTTGCTCGAAACAAGATAAAGCTGCCCACGAAAAGGTTGCCAATTACAGTGATGACTACTGGCTCATGAGAGTATAAAAGAAGAAATTATATACAAAGAAAATCAGGAAAGTACGTATAGTGTGATCAATTCCATTCCTTCAACATGTTATTTTGGAAACAATTCTTACAATGGAATTTCGCACACCTGTGCTAGGCCACTTTAAACTTCATCAACGATCAACAGCTATAGCAGCAAAGATTCTTCAACACTAGTTTACTAACGACTGACAGGCATAAAGGCATCAAAAAGCTCAAACGTGAAAGCTACGGGGAGCACAACAACAACAACGAGCAACGAAACAAAAAAAAATCATCAATGCACTCAACTTCTTGCGGCCAAATTTCCATTAACCAGCACTCTAACCGTGGCTTTCCCACTGCGGAGGGGAAAATCGACCTCAAAACGATGGGCACGTTTTGACCGTTTCGGTCAGCTTTTACGTTGGCCAATGGCTGCGGATGGTTAGGGATGTACGGGAAAGTGGAACTGATTTCATGATTCTGTTTTTTTTTTGGTTTTGTTTCGAATGAAGAAGCTCCACCAGGTTAGCTCGTAAGTCGACGAAGTGCGCATCAAATTTACGATCAACCTGGAAATTGGTAACTTCATGCCTTGAGGAAGCTGGAAACAGAAGCAAAAAACTGTTCTCAACCCTGTCTGCAGATGATGGTCGGCTGAATGTTTTGATGTAAATTGGAGTGAGCGTGGTTTTTTTTATGGTAGTTTCATATCCGAATGTGATGGATGCCTACAACCGTATACAGAATGTAGAGAATTGAAATGATAGTTTCTTAAGCGTAGTCCATCAATGTTCTGAACTTGGTAACTTCGAATTGAAAAAAAAACATACAAAACACAAGGTAAGCAACCCAGATAAGTGACAAAATGTATAAACATTGGCTGTAAACTTATAGCGGCTCGGTGGAAGATGCGACAAGGGCACCTCTTTTCATACGGCAGGACCGGGTTTCAAATCCCATCCGGACCGTAGTCAGAACTGACTATCCAACTACATGGCATCATTAAGTCTAGTTAGCCAGAAATGGCAGGCATGACTTAAGAGGTCGTTAGGCAAAGCAGAGAGAGAGAGTGAGAATAATGTTTTAAAAATAAATCTAATCTACTCAATAAAGTTATTGTTTTTAAAAGTTTTTTTAGTTTTTGCCATAATTAATCACACTTTGGCTTTGTTCCTTGGAACAACAACCTTGAAGGGTTTCGCCCTGCCCTGTCATATCTGGCTTTCTGTCACTTGATTTTGTCCGTACCAAAGTAGTCAGCCGCACGTACCGCGGGGTAGCGGTCTGGATGAGATTTGATCCCCGGTTCTACCGTTTTGCTGGCACCACTATCGCCACTGCTACTGAACCGCCCCAAGAATTACCAGGAAGATGAATTATGATCCCCAGTCTTGCCCGCGAGAAGATCAGTGGCATTATCGCTTCAACCACTGGATCAACCACTCAATAGCCTGTTTTTAAGTTACTTCAAGTACAACCACATAACTATACTATCACTTTATTAAAAGAGAGTTGCAAAAGTCCCTAACATTTAACGACGTTTTCTCATCTCATAAGATAAGGTCTGGCTATGGAACCGCTGATAAAATCCGCTGCAGTAAGCTAGAAACGGCAGTCTAATACCTTCGAGGGTTGTAAATCCATAGCATAAGAAGACAAATAAAGAAGGCATGACTATCAATTTTTGGTTCTTGCTTGGCAGGTAAATTAAGGTTTTCAGTCATTAAACTTCAAACTTCACATCTCAACCAACGGTTGGCCATTCAAAGAATAGGAGGTTCAGATTAACCGTTAAACCCTTTCGACAGAATAATAAGGATTCTATGATTAGAATTATGCTTTAGAAATTATTGTCAGAAATATGTATTGAAAAAAATGTCTCAGCATATTTTATATGTGATCTTCAGCGCCACTTACCATAGGTCTCAACGTGCTCGGATTCCGGTAGTACTCGCTCCCGGCGATACTTTGCAGATATTTCTTATTAGTTCCATAGATTGGCTCCATTTTCTCTCCAGATCAGTGATGCTTCCGTACTTGTTAAAATTTTTTTTTTTTTTTTTATTCATAAAGAACGGCCTGGCCGTATTGCTACTTGTTAAAACTATTCCACCAAAAACGAAACTTCCACCTGCACACATGCACTTAGTTATTCACTTTCACTACGACACACACACTCGAATAAATACACCAGCTACACGCTACACCAGCAAGATGGAGGATGGAGCTGCTGCATGCTTTTTCTGCTCCATCATCAAAACCTGGTGCGGATGCTCCATTGCATTAGGTGTGACACACTTTCCTACACTGTGCAATCTTCAGCGCCACTAAAGTTATTCCAGTTTTTTTTTTTTTTGTTGTTCGATGCTGTCTGCCGTCTTTCCCTTTCGAAGCTAATCCATCGTTAGATAAAGAATGGAACAGTCTTCTTCCGCGGCACTGTTGCTTTTCTCACCGCACGGCCAGGTTTCTCCCGGGTGAATCTGCAAAATAACGCACGTCGCAGATGAATAAAATAATTAAAATTTGGTTCACTTTCGATAAAAAAAAACCACCCGCGCTCGAAACCGTGCTGCACGTAAAATGTATCATTAAAAACCCTAACTTCCAGCACCCGCCGGAGGAGGAAATTCGGTTGAGAAACGTTTTTCCATCAATTAGATTCGTTCGGCTGAAGCATGCTGGAAGTGATATATTGGTGTCCAAAATTTGTTTTTCTCTTCAATTTGTGTCGGTTTTATGTTGGTGTTTTTTGTTAACTTTTTTTTCATCCTCCACTTTCGCACATCCACATAGAGAGAGTACCTTGGCAAAGCTGTACATGGGATCGGTAAGTTAAACTATAATTGCAAGAGAAGAAGTGTTTTCGAACGATTTTGGAACACCAACCTGCTCGAACCAATCGAAACCACCACGTCGATAAGCTGATCAAACGCGTACGTGTCGCACGTTCGGGTTTCGACACATAAAGTACCAAAGTACGTACATAGTTTCAGCTGGTGCAGGAAAAAGTTTCATCTACACAATTACCCAACGCTCAGGGCCGGGACGTACGAAAAACTAGCACAAGTAGTGCAACTTGTTCAAACCAGCCCGAGCAAAATTGACCCTTCCGCAAAGAGACACTGCTCAATGGCACTCTAATTGCCCGCTTGATTTCGATGTGTGACGTCGTTGACCAACACACAACACACTCAACTTCTTCATCTCTCGTACCGCAACTGCTCAACTGACCACAGGTGCCTGTCGATGACGCTGGTCTTACTCGGTCCGACGCCAGGACGTTTGACCCACCGTTTTTCCTTTTCCTTGATGGAGTCAATTGCCATCGGGGAAATATTCACACTTGTGTACCGAACCGGGGTTGGGAAACAACAAAAACTTGTCCGCACCCATTGCCGGATCACACGGAATCATGCTGGTTACCCTTTTCCCTCCGTCCGGATACCGTTCGAAATTGCTGGCCTGTTGCCGAACTTTGCATTCTTACCACAACGGAGACCGTTGGTTTCTGACGTTTGACAACGGGTTTCATTGCACGGGACTTCGATGGTCGAACTTTTTACTCGACAATATCGCAAAATTTCGCACTTTCATCGTTCGATCGAACGGATAATACACTTTTTCGCCTCCCCGAAGCCCTGCATGGTGTGCTTTTCTCTTGAAGCAGCATAAAACAGGATCAGAGATTGGGTTTTTTTTGGGGTGGAAATATTTTACCTATTTTTGTAGAACGGTTTGGAACCCGATTTTGCTGCAAATGAAACATCCACGAGATTAAAGCGTATTGCGATGAAATTCATTTTACACTTAGCACGAAAAGCATTTGAAGCTTTAATGTGGTTTCTTCAATTTTAAACGCTTCTTTACAATTCTTTAAACCCCTTCTGAACAAGTCGTTAAATAACTAACAAACATACACTTTAAAGCACAATATTTCCTGAAACTGTTTATTCAAATGTGCAATAAGCTGCGAGGCACGAACAACAACAACACCATACACCTCGCAAGATCTTGTTTTTCCTGGATGACGTATGGCGCATGGCGCACGGAAAGCAGGTTACCGGAACAATGAGATACAGTCCGAGGAGCTCGCTTGGCCCGCTTGCGCTTATTGCACCACTAAAAGGGCGACACATTTTCCGCGACACATTGTCCAACCCCGATGGTGGCCAATGGCCGAGACCGGTTGGCTGGCCTCATGCGACGCACGCACCACGCTGCTGGGAAATGACAACAACCAGTTTACCCACCGTCTCCGGCGTAGATTGCATTTTCATTTACTTCCTACTTTTACTCTAATTAAAAAATAGCGAACCAGCGTACCAGCGTTCGGTAAGATTCCGTTTCGTTGACGCACATTCGCCGGCCGGGATGATAGACGATGACGACGACTCGAGCGTCTGCTGTTTTCTCGCCCGACGTTGCCCGTCCGAGCTTTCCTTGGACTTCGTCGTTGACGAGTCTTATGATTCATCGTTCAGCACGGTTAGGCGAATTTGTGCAAACATTGTAAAGCGATGAATCGGGCTGAAGCTTAGTTTTTGTTTAGTTTTTCCATTGCACGGTGGGAAGCTTGCAGCGTGCCGTTTTCACTTCCATGATTAATGCTATCCACAATCAATAAAATAGTGTGTTCCCAGCTGTTGGTGATGCTTCATAAAGTTTTCCTTCTTTTTTTCTGCACTGTTGTTTCAGCTAATTGTTTTCCACAATCAATTAGTTTTATCACAATTACAAATTTTCTCACGACAATTAATAGAGAAATAATTTATCAATTGACTGAACACTATTATAAACCTGGTACCTTATAAATAAGGTTAATAAGGTAATAAGGTAAATATAAGGCAAAAAATATTTAGCTTAAATTATGTAAGCTTTTTCTTCATGGGTAAATTTATGAAAAAAGTTCTGTAACTTAATTTCAAAAAAAGCACCTAAATACTTTTTTCAGAATAAAAATGTTCTAAATGAATCTGTCTAAAGCTCAATATGTCTTTTTCTGCCATTACTGGCTTCCTTGGCTTAGTTTACCCGTAGCTGAATAGTTAGTCTTGTGTCCAGACACATTAGTTTGCTTTACCTTAATAATCTTCTATTTTAGCAATACGGCCAGGCCGTTCTTTATGAATAAAAAAAAATCTTCTATTTTTAGATGAGCTAAACAAATTAAATTCATTACAGCAAAAAAAAAACACATAATGCTCATTCATCTTCCACTATCGATTAATATACTGCCAACTAGCCAAAAACCCTTTTTAAAAACTATCATGTTTGGGTGCTAGGCTTAACAAATGAAGACACATGCCAATCGCATACAATTATTTTATCACCATTTCCCAGACACCACATACAGAAAAAGAAAATCTTTCCTCCAACTGCCCTTTCCACACACTCAACCTCACTGGCACGAATGTCGGAACTGTGCCAATGGTCAAATGGAAAGATTGTTTGCCCTGATAGCACCAAACCAAAGTTACCAAAAAGTAAAAACCACAGTAATTGATAGCAAATATAAACACCCATCCACAGTGGGAGTTCCCCATCTGTGCCGGCAGTAGGTTCATCAAATTTAAATCATCAATTAAGGTGGCAAGACCCGAGCCGTCGACGACGATGAGGCCCACTTCGGTGTGCGCTATAATTCACACATCACAGTGACTATCATCTTTAGCCCGATGGAATAATTACCGGCCGCTTTCACCTGCGGCAGTGCACACCTCAGCCGTGCCCCAGCAAACATGAACTTTCAAAGAAAGCAGCCATCTGCCAGCACGTTCGCCAACGACCGTCTCATGGCTGGCAGGTGGGAACTGGTGCAGCTTCGGCCTATACCGCACAGCCCGCCCGAACCGTTTGCTGTACGCACCACGAACTGTTCGTGATCAAAAGAGCATAAACCAACGCCGGTGCTATGGTTCTAAAGAATGGGCCGAGTGCATGAAAGCGAGGACTTCTCACCGCATCGATAGTGATGATTGAAATTCTTGATATAACAAGTTGCAAAACCACAGTCGGAAATTAAATCTGCACTTATCGGTACTGTGAGGTAGAGCGTTTTAATGACTGTCGACGACTGACGGAAGGCTGACCTCAATGAGATGTGTGCTAGATGATGCTGATGGTGATGCCTCACACGCAGCATCCACAAACCGTGCTTCGGAAAAAGCAAAACCTTCGATCGTTGTGGTGGTGGTGTTGGTGGTAAGAAGTGATTAATATCTCTCGGTACTTAGAGCATCTTTTAATGGTTGTCATCCTAGAACCAGCAGCCCCAGCAAACGAGCCTTTGAGCCGCAATGCCACCCTTTTGTTCCGTGCTGCACATAATGTCATCTAGTTTATGTAGTGCTGCACAAATGCAGTTAACTAGTTCCATGTCATCAATCATCGGACAGATGATGAGACTGACCGGTTTGACCGGGTTCTTGCGCCAGACAGAGACGTGCAGCGTGCAGGATAGACTACTTTGAAGCGTGTGTCTCTGAGTTTGTGCCTTTCGGCGATAAATAAATGGATTGACGGTTTCTATGGTAAGGCATGGCTTTATTAACATATTATCTAAGCATTTTTATTGAACCGGGGCTTTAGATCCTGAGGGCATGGGAAGACGTGTTACTGTGTCATAAAAGGAATTTGATATGTGACACGTCAGTATGGAAGAGCTATCACGTTCTTTAGAAATTAACGAGAGCGCTTCTTTTGAAGACAAAGATGCATTGAGAACGAGCTTTTGTAACTAAACTAGCCAATTCCATTTTGTGTGTTGCTTTATCAACCTCTAACCCACCCATTAGAGGTAGCCCGGTTTTAAAAGTAAAACTGGCTTTTAAAGAGTGAAATTACACATTCCTGTTTCTAGACGGCTACACCGACACGAAGAAACTACCGTTTCATACAACAAAACCTTCTGAATGTAAATTCCATTTCATTATCCCATCGCTCCCACAGTCTGCCTGGACCGTCTCGGGCGACGTCTCTAGTGAAAGTATCTAACATCGCCACCATTCGAAAGGGGGTGTCGGTACCGCGTGTGAGATGAAATTTGCCCATTATAAAAACAGGATTATTCGCCAGGAACTATGGCGTGTTCCCATACCAACCATCGTCACCGTTTTAGCCACTGCTGTCGACACCATCGACGGCCCAGGAAACAGCAGCTGAAGTCGCTTAGAACCGGCGTTGCAACAGTCTCTCTCGCTTGATTTAGTTCACGAAGTCCGGAAACCGGTTTAGTCGGTTTTAGATTTCATAGACGCTTCCGTAGCGAGCTGGTTGAAGCTTATTTTCGTAAACAAAACAGCATGCACGCAACGTCTTTAAGAAGCGTACCAGGCACGCAATGAAGCCACAGGGCTTCAACCGATGCACAAATGATTTCTATGAACAAATCATTCGCCGGCCATTTAATTAAAGTAGGAAACTCGTTAAACTGATCATTAATAGCACAGTTCATGAAATAATACAAACGTGTTTCCAATTTCGATGCCTCTCAGAATAGCAGCCGAAGCACAGCCCATCAATCCATAACTGCAAAACCTATTGAGCATTCGAGGAACCGGGTATTACTATTTTTACAGACCTCCGTAGCCCTTATTCCCGTTCCAGTTAAACGTTTGTTTGCTTCCTTAACGGCCTTCGCTCATTTTCCACGGCCGGGAATTAGAGCAGCGCAAAACAAACAGCAGGGAACGGAAGAATACAACAGCAGCAAAAAAAGAACATGGTAGCGTACCTAGTGTATGGGAAAATGGATCGTCTGGAGACTTTGCAGTCAGTCAGCAATAAGTGAAGATTTTAAATGAAAGAAAAACAACCAAATACAACACCGCCAACAGCAGAAGGCAACAAATCATTCCCCAAGACGGGCAATGCGTCGATGGAATGGAAAATGATGTCTTGCTCTAGTTTACCATTCTTCAACACACAGCGGCTCAATCGGCTGTAATGATTAGAAAACTATTCCAGCAAGTACCCTCTCAATACGCTAGCAAAAACCAGCCACACCCATGGAAACCGCATGATGTATTGTACTTTATTGTGTTTTAAAATAGCTTTTAAGTTCACCTCACTTAACGTCGTCAATTCCTATCCGAAGCTAACAACGTTATCATCTGTCATATAAATAAATGACCTTCGTACTTTCCATACTCCCGCAATGGTGCCATTTTACAGTAAGAGGTTTCCTACCGACACATTCATGACATTTGTTGGACTACAACCTTCAGCGTGGAGCACACGCACCCGTACAGTACGGCACGGTGGGCCGCATCCTTACATCCGCCACACAACGGCAGGACGGTGGCCAAATTGTGATGGCTGATGGGATGGGACAGCACTACACACAAACTCGTTGCATCGTACGTGCGACCGGAATACCTTACACATGTAAAAGACCAAACAACAACAGGCAGTCTGCTAAGACAAAGTGCACGAAGAGTGACAAACTGGAAAATAACAGCATGCATAGCAATGCAGCAACACAGCACAACTGGATGCCGAGTAAAGGCGAGGGGATGGGTTGGACAACATAAAATGTTGTCACTCGTCTTCGTGCACATCATCAGTGTCAAGCTTACATTAAGTGATCTCTACCAGAGAGCACGGTGGTCTTAGCAATGGGGCCAAAATAGCAATGGGGCACAGCATCTGGACCAATCTGGACTCAAGGGGTTTTTTTGTTTAGAATTTTCTGCTGCAAACTGCTCGAGGAAAGCGTTCATAAATTTATACTCAAAATAATTGTTTTACTCCTCGGCAACTTAAATACATCGAAAAGAGGAAAAAAAATCAAACAAACTCATAGTTCGTAGAAGACAATCCTCTTTGCATGCTGTTGCACTCCTGAACGCCGGCCCTATTTCTAGCATGATGTCTCCAAGTGCCAAAGAACATTAGTAAATGTTTTTGTTTGGTAACGTTCGGCTAACGGTTGGGCCGCTTTTGCTCCACCTCCAACACTAACACTGCAATAAGATGCACATAGCAAAATACCCGAGCCCTCTGCTGCATGCAGTGTGAACCTTCGGCGAGCGTAGGAACATGCTTTTTTGCTTGCACACTCACATACCTCAATTTGAGTTGCCAAGTTGCCAAGGTTCCTTAGAGCTCTGTGGCAAAACTGTCCATCCCTGTTAGCTTTCGACAAACTGTGTTGTTTCATCTAAAGCTTCTTTCATAAGCCGAAACATTAATTTTAACTTCCACCCCTTTTCCAGAATTCCAGGGTCGACTGACGCCCCAAACCGTTCCCCGTGTCCCGAAAGCTCGAAACATACACAATGACAGGCGGTGCCATATTTTGGACTGAAAACTGTTGCATGATTGATGGGAAAGCAGCTTCCGCCGAATATTGTTATCAGATCGCTTTCATCTTTCGTCAGGGATCGTTCTAATGTTGCTCTTCCAAAAAGGGAGCTTCGTCTCTGATTTGCTTGGACTGCTGTTCTGTGCTGTGCGTCCCAGCACGTACCAGTAAGGAGTGTACTTCATCGAGGAGCTTTTCCGAAATGAAGTGCTACCTTTTGGAAGCCAACATACGAGTAGAAAAAGTAAAGCACACGATGATGTACGATGACGCATTGTAATGGTGGTACCACATTCCAACCGGTTGACTGTTGTAGCTTTGTTCTTGAAGCGTTAACTCCGTGTCTCCCGGGAGACACACGGTTGGGACGGCTGGAACCGCAAAACCCCGTACGATCAATGGAGACGCTTGTCTTTCCGTTTCGCAGAAATGGGTGGCCACCGTACCACCCTAGAATCCATGTCTCGGCGTCCAATGCACGCATGCCGTTTTCGGTGGAAATCAGAAGAGTTGTAATTTAACCACAACACCAATCTAACCCTCTCCTCTTTCTTGCTACAAACATCACGACCGAAAACACCATCGTCGTTCCACAGGAGAACGATTCTACGCCAGCTCACATAACCGACTCGCATACCAAACGCTGCCACAGCGCAACACATGCCGTGCCGACTTTTCTTTTGCCACGATTCAATACGGAACGAATTTGCCAACCTTTTTTCGTAACGAATCGTAATGGAACTTCCGAAATACGCTCCCGTAGCCGTAGCCTTCAATTCCTTTGATATTTAAATTAACCTTTCCGCAAAAGTTTTCTTTCTTTAGCCGTGCCCGGTTTTTGGCACACACCCGGGCACACCCGGGTGGTGCATGCTGAAGACGGCTGGATCAAACTCAGCCCAGGTGCTCTTCCCACGGCAAAACCTCAGAGACGGCGGCCCGGCGTAACTGATATTACTTCGAGTGTTCCGCCCGTTTTTCCAGCCTCACCGGTTGGTTTCCACACCAGCCTTTACCCTTCTGCCCGATTGAGTGCGGAGCAGCTTTTGGGAGTTATTTGGTCCCTACGCTTGGCAGAACAACAAGTTGAGAATGTTTTTTCCCGCCCCAACCGTTCGTCCCGGCAGGCGCAGGAACTCACTCAAAACGATCCAGGGCTCCGGATCCAACAATCGTGTGGCATCATCATGATGCCCACACTGCGAACATTCTTCCATCCAATATTAGCGCACTTTGCAGCCCCCACACAAGCACACCGTGTCAATCATCCTCGAATTCCCTCGAATCCCTTCCATCATTATGAGCTGTTTCAGCACCGAGCCAGTTGGAGCAGCCAGCGCCAGCCGGTAATATTCGTATTTGCAACTTTTCATTTCGAAATCGCTTCTGATTCCCATTGCTTGACTTCGGGTGGAAAGTAGCTTCCTCGTGGGCTGCCTCGAGTTTCCTGGGCCAGTTTTCATGCTGGCATTCCCATATACTTATACACGACGCCAGGAACGCTACCGCTGCTGCTGCTGCTGCTGCTTCGGAGGATGATCTTTCTTTGGCGAGTTGCGGCTGTTTGCGTCTTGGTTGACAGTCCGTTCGCCAGATGGGGAGTTTTTTGCCGTCGTCCTCGTCCACACCACTCAAACGCACCCCGTTAATGCAATATTCAAGTGATTTTCGTCGTTATTTCTTCATGCTAGTTCACACACACACATACACTTCTTGCGAGCTTTTCCGTTTATTGCTACTTTTGTGCTTCAAGCTCCACAACAACTTGCACACAGAACACTGAGAGGGTGTCACTCCCGTTGGGGGAATACATAGTACGCGAAGGGTTTCGTTTCTCTTTTTTTGTCGTTTGCCTTTGCTTCTATTCTGTATTCTAATTCTTTTCGACTTCCCTACCTTACCCTCATTTATGGCATTTGGTTCACTTAGAAAAGAACTCCCCAACTTCGTACTCTCCGATAATGATGGCATTCCCGTGGCAAAGCAATGGGCGGTTGTGTAGGTCAAAGGGAAGGGACTTTGGAGGGTATGCAAAAGCGGATAAAATTCTCACATGCGTTTCCTGGCCAGGCACCAGGGACTGTGACACAGAATGGAACCTGACAAACGAACGGTGACGTGACGGGTGGAATGCTTTTCGGAAAATTCACGGCCTCACCATTCGTTTCAGGGTTAATGGCAAAGTGGCGCACTCGCTTTTTTGGGGGGGCCCTCCCCTTTATTACCCTTCATCCTCTCTTCTCCGCCATCGAAACGTACATACACAACCACACATAAATATGCTCACAATTACACGCGAATGTACATTTTCTCTCTTGCACTTCAATTTCCCACACCATCAGAAAGGGAGCTCATCCGCCGTCGGATGTCACCGAATGGGGCAATTTCGAACCCCGTGTTGGTGGGGTGAAAAGGGTGAGTTTAAGAAACACATTCCCATGCTGCTTCCCCTGCACGACACAAGTGAAGATATGATTCGGCAAAGTTTCGGTTCAATGCTGAAATATACGAAACTTTCAGCCAGAACGGAAACGACACGGGAACCAGTATTCCAATTTGTGAGAAATGTGAGTGCATTATGGCACACGCGTTGTGAACTTTAATAATTATCACCGAAACCATTTTCCAAACCACTGCCTCACAAGGGTCAAAACTTCACCGCTCGAATCGATCGTTTGGTGATCAACATTTGCTCACACAAACGGTTGCGCCTCACTCGCACTCTCTGCACAACTCTGGAATGTTTCTTCATCGACATGCACTTTCACAACTTATTCCGCTTTTTACAGATGCATTCCATACAACCCAGAGGGTGAGTTTCAGCACGGTTCTTGAACACGGAACGAGACACCGTTCTTCAAAAACCACAACCAACGGATCGGTTGCAGTTCACCCCTTCTTAGATTATTCTGCCGTTCCAGGTGGTGCAATCGAAAAGGAACTATTGCACACAAAGGGCCGCTATTTGCGCCCACAACACACGTAACCCTTCGATAAGACAACAGACACACGCACACACACACACAAGAGAACAAGTAAGAATCGAAGATCGACGAACCAAATGCACCGTTAGGCTGTGACGGTGGCTCTTGGCTGGAAGTGGTCGGTACGCGCGCAGTTACACTAGCCTCCAAAGACGACACTGGTACACAACGGACTGCCAACGGACGGTGCTCGATCGTGGCGGAAAAGCGATCTTTCCAAGTTCAAGATCGCAGCTATGCTCGCGCCCAAGACGCTCTCTCTTTTGTTAGCTGTTTACACTCTCATTTCTCTCGAGCTTTTCTTTGTATCTTCTCTTTATCGTGCGATTCCGTTTTGATGCACCGTTCGTGCGGAGCTTTGATTCGTTCGGCCACTTCCTGCGGCACCAGCATCGTCGAACCATCCGCGGTGTATGACCGTGTTTCCAGCCCCCGGACGCCGAGTCAAGACACCTCATCCGCGTAACTAACTGTGTCGATCGTGACCGCAGACCACGGGGCCAGCTCGCTTGTTGATGTGAGAGTGTGGGCTTGTGTTTTTTTTTCCTTTGACGGCTCGATGTATGCGTTTAGACGCTAGCTCCAAAGCCACCGACGGGGCTCTGAAGATGCCCCATCTTTAGAATCTCATTTCCTGCGCAAGTTTACGAGGTGGATGATGCTTGCCTTTCGATGTTATGGTCCTCGGTTGGGGCTGCGCGTGTGAGTGTGTGTGTGTGTGTGTGCGACACCCATACCATGAGAATTGGGTGATGACTTCCAAGATTCAAGCGCATTCATTTTCTCATTTTCTTCGGTTTGTGCGTCGATCGGGGCGGATGCGATTGGTGTTTGGTGGAGAAATTAATTTTGGTGAAACAAAATATTTTTGCTGTGGAATATTTTAACGACGTATTTGGCGTATTTTTTATCAGAGCTTCAGTATAAAGACTTCGGTTCGAAGAAGCTTAAGTTTTGTATGAGTCAAACCCATTTTTGGTAATAGCTTCAACGCTAGTCTAGTTTAGAGTCATCTTTTGACCTTTAAACCTAAGAATTACTATTACGGATAAGTATGATATTGATTTGATATTATTCAGCCTCAAGACTATGAAACTTAAGAGAGTCTAGAATGGAAATCTAGTTCTATCTTTGCTTCATGTTGTTTGCCGATCATCGAGCATAATGTTCTGCCCGTTCGTTGACTCCCTTGCCTGCCATATTAAAACGTACATGATTATTCCACAACACGTTCTGTGTGTGTGCCTTAAAATGGAATGGTGCAAAGCGTGCGAAAGAGAGGACAATAATCGATCCGCGGAATCGTGTTTTGCAGATTTTCCTTCATCTCCCATGCTTCCGAAGCTTCATCAAGTAAACAGCCGCCGTCTAAGAATAGTTTTCCAGTTTTCATTATACCCCGTACGTAAATCAACATCCAACCGTTGCGACAGTTTGCTACAATTCACACACCAGCAAACTATCATCAACCACCGCTGGACGTCAACACGTGCCTGTAGAATGTTTTCTACGCCAATCAAATCATTACCCTGGAATGAAGCCGATGCGAATGGTGCTCCCAACCAGCAAACGAATCGCATACAGTATACCGTGAAAATCAGGCTTCAGTAACGCATATACGACCGAGACAGAGAGAGAGAGAGAGAGAGAGAGAGAGAGAGTAAGAGGTTGTTGGCAGTGATCTTGAACTTGAAGAACATCGAACGTTCACCGGCGCAGTCCAGCTGTTGTTTGCAGACGGCAGCACAATGTTTGTACAAACAGCATTTCCTGCCGGAGTTTACTAATCAGATACGAGCCATCCACCAAACTACCACTGCTGCCCGCTGTTACACAAGTATCCATTTCAAACTGCAACGGTACGTCCGTAAGCATTTGCCTCTTGTGACCTCACTGGGAAACATATGTTAACGAGAACCATAATGATAAGAGCGTAAATCTTCCCTGGGAACGTAACCGATACTCCAGCGCTGGACCATCACTGTTGCTGCTGCTACTGCTGCTGGTTCTGTAGCTGCTGCGTTCTTCCGCTTTGGCGGACGAAATCTCATTAAACCACTTACCCGGTCAACGAAACGAAAAGATTCCACGGGAGGTGAAACCCTCGTGTCGGGCGTAGAACCCGTGGCGCAGCCCCGCTAAAAGGTAATTAGAAACGAACATTGCAGAAACGCTTTACGAAGGCAGCGAAGGATTATGGTAAACGCTGGAGAACGCTGGCCAGGCACACCCTGCTTTAGTGCTCGCTACAATTAACATTAATCTTCGATTTGATATTCCTTCCGCATGCCGGCGCGCCGAGTGTTCCGTATGCTGCGAACCGTGTCCGCCGGGGTGGGACGCGAAGGCGAAATGGAACAGATAATGCCGGAATAAGTTTGACAGTGCCTTGAACTCTGATTTTACCGCTTCGTTCTGGTGGACGTTCTAGGGGTCGCTGGGTGAGCTTTTAGCCCAGTTCATTAAGCGTACTATCTGATCGGACGTTCTTAATCTGTTAAGATTTTAAGAACCAGCCAAGTGTCAAATAATTTGAGCTGCAACTGTGTTTGTTCCTCTGCGATGAGCGTGGAAACAATCTGCCGGCGATGATGTTAAGCAATTATTTGCTAACCCATCTGCCAATGATAGCTGCACCAAAATCAACAACAGAATTGTATTTTTGCACAATGAAATTAACACAAAGGAACCGTTGGATGCGTTAATAAGGCAAACAAGAAACTGTTGATAGTAGTGCCAGCGTACAGTTCTCATTGGGAAAGTCATTAATATTTCATCGCCAGTTTTAACTTCACTCCAACCGCACCACAAACCATTATTTCAGAACGACAAATCAAACAGCATATTAAAACTTATGGAGCAAGTATGGGTGCGCACAGCAACAAAAAAGGGATTTAAAACAATCTCCTGCTCTCAGCGGTGCCACCCAAACTGGTGAAAATGTAAAGTTCTATTGCTACTAGAATCGCACACAATGCAAACAGCCAGTGTGCTTAGTGGAGCGAGCGTAGCTGGTGCTGGCCCATGCTGGGGAGCATGGGAGATGGGGAAATTTTTTGCCAGCAATTATTACCACCGCTACAGATTTTTGCCGACCTGTCTCTTGTGCCGCAGCTGCGGTTGAATGATGCATCAGGTAGCTTACCCAAGCACAAGGAAACAGGGGAGTCCATTACCGTGCCCGAAACCGGTCTGCTTAGGGTCACGTGGAAGCTGAATTGATGGGGAAGATGGTGGTAGCTGATCGGGGTGATTGGGTTGGGCTGCATAAGCGTGACAGGGGGGCGAGTGAGTAAAAATGGCACAGGAAAAATTCACCATTTTTCCGAGGACGCTGATGCACACTGGCGACCCAGGTCGCAGTCTGGCCATCATGGAGCCCGCCATTCCTAGAATCGACCGGCACACAATTACATGCACAGCGGAAACGGAACACATCACTGGCAAAACCGGAGACAGGTTGACAATTTTGCAAATTTTATGAAGCTCGTAATCCTATCTAAAAAGAAATCATTCCGACATCTGGTCGTGCTGGGGCTAGCCGATAGCGCCAGCCAGCCAACCAAACCCATCGCTCCACGGCAATCCAATGACAAGGTATCCCGGTGTTTCTGTTTTCCTTTGCTCCTTCGCACCGCGCTGCAACACCGTCAGCGACGGGTGCGGCAAACACTGGGACAAGCGGCCAGTTTCGCGCTGTAAACCACCGAAACCCACGGATCAGGTGGATGCGGTTCAACCCGTCAACCCTTGGTTTATCCGCCCTGGTCGGAAGCGAAATGGACACACGACGAAATGGATTCTATAAAGTTAGCCCGAAAGGACCCGCGTCGCCGGGAGCAAGGATTGTATCTCGCCCGCGGACGAGACGGCTTTATCCGTGTTTTTGCTTGTGTGTATGCCGCACACGCTAGCAGTACGCTGATCCCTGGTACAGCACGAACGGAGGGTAAAAAATACTTGAATAATGTTGCAGTTTGCTCACTAATGGCCCGTAGCTCCTCTGAAGTAAGGCAATAAAAAAGACGACCGACGGGTAAGCCATCATCATAAATACCGGAGAAGCTACGGCCCTTTTACAGAGCGACTCACACCGTTTCGCCACCGGGCGCAGGATCCCGCTTTTTTGCGGACTCCCGAACCCCGAAAGGCTTCCTCGTTTGCCTTAAAGCCGGGCAACCGTGCAGGTAAGGTCATATACCGGTGCGTTGTTCCGTTTCGGTAGGTCATGGCTCCCCGTGACCAGCGCGCGGTGGCAGCATTCCTGACATCATTATCAACATCGGTCGTGGTACAGGATGCAGGACTCGACCGCAACAACGGGTGCCCATTAGTGTGCCGCACCCCAGTACTCATGCCGCTTCCTGCTGGCTCCAGCTCATGAATAACCGAGTTGTGTTGGGTTGGTTGTTGGTCTGCCGTCGGTGCACATTAACCATTATTGTCGCTCGATAGTATGGTATGTGGCTTTGCATGGTGCGTTGAATGCAATGGCGTGCCAGCAGGAGAAAAATATTCCCCCAGGATGTACAGGGTCGCACAATTTAGCAATGACAATCCCTAACACGTGTTTTACGCGTGTGCAAAAACAAGTGAGAGAAATGAACAAAAACTAACTGACAGCCTCTGGCAGCCTAGGCAAAACTATGCTGCGGCGCGTGATAAGATTAGATTCGATATTGGTGTAGGCATCTTGGAAAAGCTACATCAAGATCCATTTATATTCCAATTCTTTCAGATGGTTCCTGAGGGTCTAAAAAGCCAAAAGTTATCGGTCAAGAGCACGAGCAAGCAAGACAATGGAAAAAGTAGAGATATTTTCAGATCGAGTAAAAAAAATAAGAAATGGATATTTTGGATAGAGTTTGTTTTCAGATGATCTCAACATGTTCGGAATGCCAATAGGACATGTTGGAAAATCAGTAAATTTCACAAAATTATTGCATTCAGCGCTAAGTTATCAGTTGATACAACAGTTCAAATTCCTTTATCGACAAATTTTACACGGCTCAAGGAAGAACGTAACTAGTGTAAATTAGACTATGAGATGCCATTGCCTAGCGAATGAGGATTCGGAGACCCAAAGCCTGTATAAATAAATGAAGTAAAAAAACGAGGCCCCTTCCTAAAAGGAAGATTTTCTTGTGACTTTTGCGTAACTTTCAGTACGGAATAAATATTTCTGTTCGCGCCTTATAATTAGGTAATCCGCACACGTTCCCGATTGTGTACACAATTCCATCTAATGAACTCGTTTAAATAAACTCTTTGAATTTAGAAATGATTTAGGACTAAAAATGACGTAAAAATGTACACTCACAAATTATCCATCTTCAAGTGCACACGTTCTTTCACGACACAATTGAGACATTATTCTAAGATCATTCCACTACTCATCACTTTCAATTTCTAAAAGATCTTCTATTCAATAAATGAAATATTTCTCAAAATAAAAATTGTACCAGCTGCATGTCCAGTTTTAACGTTTTTCTAGATATGATATTATGTTATGTTATGTTTCTTATTTAAGTATTCATGTCAACTTTCAATAATATACTGAAAAATATTGAGTTTATATTGTATATTTTTATTTGTTACTAATTACATCTCGGGCTGTCCATGAAGTCCTATGTATAGTTTGTTCTCTAACATTTTTTTCACGTTTTCCTTAAAAGATGTACATAAATTAATCGCATTCAATAATTGTATTTAAAGTTTTAGAGTAGTTTGTGTGATAGCGATTCAATAAACTTCATCCTTCATTCTAGATAACGATTTCCTGCCAGTAATCCCTTCTGTAGAAGCTGTTGATCATTTATTCTAACTACCCACTTCTGCTGTGACTGATGACAACGTTTGCCAACCACTCTTCAAAACATGTACATGCCGTCGGATACAAGCAACGGCCATAAATCTCCTTGTGCATCGAGAAAAATCCTCAAGAATCCACTCGTCCGCTACTATGGATTCGTGCGCCGGCCAGTAGCTCCCCCAATCCCTACCAACATATGGATGGATGATGTTTCGTCGATCTCGCGGGCCGCTTGCTTGGCCCCGGTGACCACCGTTGAGCCACCGATGACGCTTTTGTAGTGCACGTCCAATCGAATCACGGCCGGGAACGATGCCTCATACAGCTCCCCGGTAACTCGTGGCAGAAGCGAAAAGCTGAAGCGAAAATAAATAACATAATGAACAGGGAACAAATTATGAGTACCGTTGGAACGGCTGCTGCCGTCGCATGCAAGCCCCGTTCTGCACGTTGCCAACGCGGGCCTGGTGTGCCTAGCCTAGCCCGCACTGGCTTCGTTGCGTTGCGGTTCGTTGCATTCACAACCGTCATCGAGATGTACGTGAACCGCACGGTTTTGTCGCGGTCTTTCCACGTCCCGGCGAGAATCCACCTTAGGCTTCCGTCCCAACCTTACCTCACATCATCCGGCCCATTCGCCTCCTGTTGCTCGGGATAAAAGCGTTGCATCGTAGCACTGGTTACCGCCGCTCCCAGCTTATCCGGCTTTCCACCGATCCGAGGCAAATCAGTGTTGGCGTAATTTTTCCCTTTGCCCCGTGTCACACTGTCACTTCTCAGCGCCGCGCTCTGTGCCTGCACCGATTTTGGAGAACTTTATTATGCGGTAACTATCCACTACGATCGCGCGGACAGACACATATACCACCTACACGCAATCCGAATTCAACCGCGCAATTTTCCCCGTGCGGTAAAAACCCCCGTCAGCGGGGAAGGAATTCGATGCAAGGATGCTAATGCAAATGGTTGTAGCGCTGCACAATATATCGGTATCATCGGCCACAAACACTCGGGCCGCCGGGTCGGGCGGGAAATGTGCAACGCAGCGGAAATGACACAGCGGCTGCAAGAGTGCCGGTGCAGGTGCAAATCGGTTGGATCAATTTCCCATTAACAGGACGCGTTCGGAAGCGCTGTAATTTGTAGTAATTTTTAATAATCATCCAGCGCTCAACTAATGAATGGAATTATGAATTCATCTAAATGGAGCAGTTGGCAAAGTATCCGTAATTGATAGTGGTGTTAGCACTGCTGAATGGACCTCATTTTTCATTATACAAATGTTACAAGCATAAAGTTTTCCCCGAGCATGGTGATGATTACAAACGCTGTTGAAATATGATTATGTTGAACGCAGAGTATGATTAGTTTGTAAATGTGATTTTTGATCATAAATTGAAACGCGAGTCCTAGCGTTTAATTTCCATGAGTAAATCATTAACAGATTAAAGGGATAAACAGATTATTAGAATTTCTGTAAAACTTCATCATTATTTGTTTCTTTCTTTTCTGTTTTCTCTTTTTTTTAACTCATGCATTTGTGTAATCTAGTGTCAATGGAGCAAAGCATTGTTTAATCGACCACGCATCAATAAGTCACATTCCCTACAGCCACACCGCTATGCTGCTTATCGACAACAATTGGCATCCTCACACATTGTCTTACACAGGATTGCAAAAGCGTAACCGAGAACGGCGTTAAAAAACCTCCCCTAGAACATTTCTCCAAAGATGCTACTTTCCACCGTTTGCACCGAGTTCAACGCCACGGCAATGGTGAAGAAATCGACCGACAACTTACCGGAAACAACTAGCGATAGATCACGTCTCCTACGCGCGGTCTCACTGCACTCCTCCACGTTTCCGGCTACCATCACCGGTCGGGCCCAACCGTCGGGAGCGATGGTACGTAAGTGATTAAGCTCTGTATCGTCTCCGATTTCATCATCGTCGCGTTTAGAGCCGCGGCGCCTTTACACACACGTGCATCGCGTGTATATCGTCGGGTACAACGCGAAGAATCAGCACCGAGCACGAACGGAAAAGCGGCTGCCTCACGCTCTCTACACCAGTCACATTTTCTTACGCGCCGCTCGCATAACTGTGAATAGCCGTCACAAAGCGACTGGTAAAACAAAAGCTCGCCCTCGCTCGATGGGGTTTAGCTACACGCGTCTTACCCGCGTGTAGGAAGCACCGGTACCGCTCCACTTTCGGGAAGGTGTGCCCGGGGACTATCATCTGAAGCCGGCAAAGTCAAACCGAGCGGATGCATTCAGCGGAGTGAAACTTCAATGAGTCAACTGTTGTGCGATATCAGACTGCAGCGAGATGAGGAGAAAAAACGCGCACACACACAAACACGAGACCAGAAACCAGCCAGTCAGCCTTACGAAACCTGTTCGGTTGGAGTGCGTTCACTTTCAAGAGTCTACATCATTGACACTGGAACTTCAGCCCAGGACGACGACGGAAACGTCTGAGAAGGAACACTTATTTTGCTGAGCACGCAACATATCAACCTCTTTCCAGTCTGGGCTCTACCCTGGTGGCGGAGATCCGTGCTGTAAGGCTCATATTCTAAACGCATTTTATACCTCTACTGTTTACCATAATACGATCGATAACGTATGTCAGGTTTGCTGATTGTTACTTTAATCATTAATCTCAAACGAGCATGCCAACAACGGTAATGATCATTTGGATGCTGATGTTGTCGATGATGGTGAAGATAGTGATGATGCAATAAAACGACAGAAGCAAAGGAATGAAACGAATGAAGCAATATCATTTTAGTTTTATTTTTTCATGCTATAATGTGCATGTTTGCCTCGACAACGATTCATTGGAATATGGTAACAGTGCAGCTGCATTCTGCATGTGGTTTATATAGCAATGTAACGACATCAAACGCATCACCATACAGTTTCTAGTGAAAAATCACTCTTGCGAGGAAATGAAAGCGAAAATGTTAGTTACAGACAAGATAAGTATCACATTTCCTTGGAAAACCCCTTTCTCCCCCCAGTGACACAGTTCTAGTGAAAAAGTGATCGAGAAAACCTTTGGAATTTAATTTTATATGAAGCAGCTATTTTTAGAAGGGCTACACCGCTGGGAGTTCCTTGTTTCTCCCGTCTCTTCCCGGCGTATGCAACAGGAAATGGTGACATTCTACATCCTCTGAGACGCTTTCTTGCCAACCACAACAGACTGCGGGTAATTTTACTTTACCAACGCGTGATCTACAATAATATTCCCTCGCAGATTCGGTACCGACCGAACCAACGCGCTGCACAATGAGTGACCTCATTTCGCAGCTAAGTAATCATTCATCTTCCGTTATTTTTCACCAGACTGATGACGTCCAGATTCGCCGCAGGAACCATCCTACCCTAGCTGTCGTTATGCAGCGCCCCTACCTCTGATGGTTGATAGATCAGGCCACCGGCAATACCGGCGCGTTATGTTATCGCGAAAAATTCATCATCTCAGCTTCAACCCAAACTGTCGTCCACCATCCCGGTTCGAATAGTGCCCCAGCCAGATTATCCCATCCCAGCAGAGCAGAGCAAGGGAGTCTGCTGACCGGCCGCTACTCAGCGAGCTCTTCCATCCGTTAGTGTGCCGTAATGTCCGAGCGCAAGTTAATTTATTCCCATAATTCTTACAATATTCCATTGTTGTAAACTGTTATCTGATGCAGAATGATTGCACACCACCGCACACGGGGGACCATTCCCACCGGTTCGAGTTGGTTCGCCGTTCGACACCGGTTGTTCTGAGGGGGCGCCTTTTTTGCGTGTGGCGGTCTGGAGTTTTGGGATACTACTGCTGCTCCAGTTCTCGTTCGGACCGGGAGTTGAATGGAATAAAACGGTTTCCAGCGCACAATAAGATCAGGGATTGCGATTGCGTGGTGCCCAGTTACCTTCGCGCGATTCGATGCTGCCTTGATTTATGCTTCCGTTTTGCATGATTCTCCGCTCTTCAAGAACTGTCCCAGAACGGTACCTTTCGGTTGATGTGGCACGCGCGAGAGATGCAACACTGTGCGGGATATTATCATTCATGGGTACCCGGGTGAACTGGAACCGTTGTACGGAATTCCTGGGCGTCACGTGTCAATATCGGAGTTTTACCCTAAGGAAAGAAATATTTTCTTTCCCCGTGACCTAGTTTCAGATTACGTGGTAGTTTGTTCAGTGCGTTGTAGCACGCATGCTTCATTACTCATCTCTTCACGTAAGAAGGGATGGGATTTAGCTTAAAAATAGATAATCATTAATAAACGTCTTAAAAAAAGGAAATAAAAAAAACTTTATCCACTCCATTCCAAAACATGATAACCTATCAGGCCTGAAAGTTTGACCTCTTTGGCGTTAGGATCACGTATCGGCAGCTACTGAATGATTAAGCACTTGAAACATCCAATCATTGCGGCAATTCGGAATAACAGTTGCAATGTGGTTTCCCATTCAACAACAGCACACACAAAAAAACAGCCACAAGTATAGGTTAGGGTTCCGTCATGATCTGGTTACAGCATCGCTTCTTCGTTGGCAGGTGTCCGCTAGATACAGTACAGTACGTACAGTTACGTTTCCCACTTCCTCACCATTATCGGAACTGGCGTTCCCTTAATTGAGTGTGAGTAGCGCTTCCGGATCTCATGGCTTTTGGCTTAAAGACCGTGCAAGGTTTTAAGACTTGGATGAAGTGTTCAATTTCACGAGATTTTGAGAGTCTAACGCAAAAAAGATTCTTTATTATACAAGAGTAAACTTGCTCAAAACCATACTTCGAATACACTTATTTGCGTTACATAAAGCACCTCATAAAATTGTTCTTATGGTCACTCCAACTGACAATGGCACCCAAAAGGACACATTTAGATATGACTTAAACAATTTCTTTGCAGCCGGTCTTACCAAAGCCCCGTTCATCTAAAATTTGGTAACGATTTCAACACATCTTGCATCCTGCAGCCCTACCACATTAATGAATGATATTCATAGTAACAAACTTAATGTGTAAAAAATGCATACCTTCACTTATTTACTGTAAATAAAAGTAATGGAATCGGGTTACTAAGCTGTTTCTTTGGAAATGCTCCTCACCCTCCCCACTTCCAGACACAGACCAGCACAGTGCACTAATATTTTGATTATAATTTGACAACATCATTTACCATTTTACCTGACGCTGCCGCACACAGCTTGCAGCTCTCAATCACAGCAGCGCTCCCGCGTGCTCATGCCGACGCGAGTGTGTTCACTTCAGCAAAACCTCAATCTGCACATACTTAAAATAGCATTATGCTCCGGACCGAACTCCGAGTTCATTTGCACGGCAAACCCGAACGACCAGTCCTACCAGCTTCGGAAATTTATGAAATTAGTTTTCTGTGCTGGTAGGATGCATCCGTCTGGTACCGTCACCGCACAGCGCCGGAGGACACGTGAGGACGTGGACAGGGCTGTGGTTTTAGCTCGAATTCGCAGAGCACTAAAATAACTCCGACGCTGGCAATGGCAATGAGCCGTTCCATCCTACCAGCCCCAAACCGGACGAACAACGGTCGCCACCGGGCATACACTCTCGGAGCCTCGAGCCAGCCTCGGAGGCGGACTGCAATCAAATTTTCATTCTAATTCCAGCTACAATCGAACCGTAACAATTAACATACTTTTGCACTAAATTTCCCTTGGATTCCATCGGCAAATCCCGTGACATCTGGTCGTTGGGTAGCTTTTCCCGTAAACCCCCCGGACCGTATACGCGCTGCATGCTTGGGTCGGGTTTGCAAGTAAATAAATATACATGCTTGAGTAATTAGTGTCACCGTGGCAGTCAGGTGTTTCCTGTCTTCTAACCTTGCGAGTGTGTGTGTGTTGCGTTGCTGTGCGTAATGTTTGGCTTCAAATTTGCTTACCGTAACCGATTTGGAACTTCATTTTCCACGTGATTCATTAAAATATGATGATTTCCCGAAACGAAAGAAGCTACCATTAAGCGTACGAGCGTAAATCATCGACCGCACGAGGAGCTTTGGTAAACTGGTTGTCACTCGTCTAGCACTCGGAACCGAGCCGTACCGAATGGACCAGAGCACCGGTCAGCATACCGGGGCCAACGACAAAATATATCCCTTAATGTAGATTTTATCCCGGCCGATGATAGCTTTACCTTTTGTCGAGCCCCATGCACAAAATCTAGCCGCCGGTCATCATCCGTTGGTAGGGTCATAAATTTTACGAACGGGCTTCTTTGCCGATCCCATCGGACCGGATGTTGACAGTGTAAATATTTTAAGGAACGCTAGAGCAACCTTCGAACTGCGGAAACACGGCCACACACACACACCAGCTGGACAACTATGCTGGCCGCTTATGCATTCCATTTTCCGCCCGTGACCGGTGACTTTGTTTCGCTTCTTTGAATGATAGATTTGTTTGCCGTGCAGGACCAGGGATCAAGGGCTAGGGATGCGACGCGACTAGGCAAATATTTTCACTCGTGCTTTGAAGTATTGTCAAAATTTCATCCTACTAGCGCTCATCCAATTCTAAACCTCCTTTCCGAAAAGCCGCCACTGCAACATTCGACAACGGTTCAGCACGAACCGAACCGAACAATCTAAATGTTTAAAAACCTTTAAATTTTAGTGTACCTTTGCAACAGTCGAAAAACAACCCCATTCGAGCAGAAATGATTTAAATAACAAATTAGATGTCGCCGCCCCTAAAACTCGGATGCCCGAAAAAGCGCATCTGCCGTGAAGAGGAGTGATTCAATTTATTCCGGCAAACACTCAACGGCGATGACACTCTCGCATCATTATCGTTCGGTGTCGTTATCATCAGCGTCTTCATCGGCCCACCGATCGATTCCGGGCACTGTCAGTAGCAGCTCCTGGTGGTTAGGGGTTGTAAGAAGAAGAGGAAGCATCAGCTACAACAAAAAATCCAAAGTCTCGCTTGCCTTAATTTTGACGGTGATGTTGGTTAAAAGTTTGTGAGGCGCGGGACAAAAATACCACCCTGCCGGTGCCAGCCACCCGATTGCCTCACCGGCCACCACCAACGCTTGACGAGGGTGCGAATTTTTAATCCAATTCTCTCATTACGCGCATGAAGGCGTTCCGGTTACCACCAAAGCGCGTCGCCTGACTTAACAAGGTTTTGATTAATTGAAAAGTCAGGCTGATTGCAAAAACATCCCTTTCATACAATCCTGTGTCTCAAACGCTCGACTGTCTAGGGATACGCGAAACGGGCATTTGGCAGGATGGGGATGAATCGGACCGGAGCCCGATGGAGGTATGCTTTGAGGTCGCGGTCGCGTGATATTCTGTGGCGTAGATTTCTATCTCCTCGTGCACAAACAACTCGTCGATGATGGAAAGTGGTCACGAAAGTCGTATAATTAGAGCAAAAATATTGGTTTGATAATCTTTTCCTGGTAAAACTGAAAGCATATTAAAATCTAGTTAAACCGACTGTTGGGGATGTAAAATTCTATGTAATACTAATGAAGAGATATTTTTCCAATACATGTCCTTTTTGTAATTTAAATAAATTACAAATAATCGCGTGCCTCAAACAACCATACTCCATTTCGCATCTCATCCCGGGCACCGTTACCTAACCTTTTACCCAATCTGTCACAGTACCTGGTCGTGGAAACACGTGTCACACTCATTTACCGCAATTTCAATCTAGCTCCAATTCAATTAGCACCCTCTAACCGTCTCCCAAACCCGCCTCGATTGCACGGTGCAGTGGGGCAGGAATCGGGATAATTGTTTACAGCAATCTATTTACTTCGCCGAGCACTTGTACGAACTCACCAACATCCCGCTCGTCACCCGGTCATTTGTTTCTTCACCACGATTTCTGGCCAGGATGAAGAGGTCTCCCGAGCTCCTGATCATTGGTGCAAATTTATCAGATCTTTGATCCACATGCTCCCTACCTTTCCCCATGGTCCTTGTCTCTTACCTTTACCTCCCGGCAAGCTCATCGAATGGTGAGGAAACGAGAAAAAGTACGCCACTTCAAACCGTGATTGCTTGCAGAGCGCGGGCCACCGGTATTTGTCGCTGGGGTTTCGACCGTTCCAACCGGCGAGTAGCAAAACTACCCACGTGGAAAACCCGCTTTGAACGCACGAGAATAATTAAAACTCTTTCGTCAAATTCCAATCGCAACGGCGGCTTTCGCTTACCACGGAAGAATCGTTATTACTTCATTACTTTCACCGCCGCGATTCACACGATCACGCCCGACGGCTCGTTCTTGCTCCGAAACACGCACCACACCAACATGAAACGATCGGCCCGAGCCAACCAGGGTTTTGCACATCGGGTTTCGATTGTTTGTGTTCGGTTCGATTATAAAACCAATTAAAAATCAAATTAATTTCTTGTCCTACACCGGCTGCCGCCGTCCCTTCGTCGCCCTAGGACGCCTGTTTCCTCCGAAACAGCCCAGCTCCAAAAACGCGACTGCCAGGTTCGCTTATCCTCGTACATTTCGTTCCTCTCCTCCTGCATATACCCAGTATGTGTGTGTGTGTGTGTGGGTAGGTTTTTTTTTCTTTCACGTGCACCGTTCTTGACAAACAATGTTCTAATTTTTTGTTCCGTCTTCGACGACTCTGTTTGTTCGGTTAGCTTCGTCGTTGGTATGCTGTGGAAAACGGCTGTAATTGGCAGTGATGTACGAGGCGGACAGGATAGCGTTCCTTTTAGAAAAATGTAAATTTACAGTCTACCACCTCCAACACACCATGGACCATGTACATACACCTCGCTGACAGTGCCAATTTTTATCCTTTATCCATCGATACGAGAAAGCTTTTATTATGGTTTTGCTCGTTTTTAGTTACCTATTCGGGCGGAGGTCAATATGTTCGTTGGGAATAACCCTAACTAATTTTTAAGGATGAACTCGGAAGAATCATCAAGGATGCGTAAATGAAGTTTGAAACTCTGAATACGGTCGATATCAGTAAAATTGTATCTCTAACCGGTAGAGATCTTGACTTATAGTTGGTAAACGAATTCTTTATACATAGGTCGCTAAACGTCTTCATGTAAGCATTACATTGTGCATAAGTACGCATGGAAGTTCACAAATTCTACATCTCGCAAGTGTTCACACGTAGATACTTCGATTGCGATGAAATATCCAAGCTAGTTTTCGGTATCAACTATCACTAAACCACCGTGTTCGGATATTTCATGGAAATTTCAAGCACTCCGTTGTTACACATCTCATCATCCAAGATGCATCATTTAGGTTGTCGTTCGATCGCATCCATCACTATCGTGAACGCTTGTGCAGCCGGCCCGAACCAGCTGCTGGTCGACAGACTGTCCCAGCTCCATCCCGACGCTCGTCGACCGCTCGCACCGGTCCGTGCTGCACCGTCGATCGGGCGCGCACCGGCGAATGAACGGCCACCGTTCAGATAATCGATGTAATCGTAATCCGACGTAAGCGGTGCCACTTTCGAGTAGTAAATGGCGGTGAGCGTAGAATAAATGACTACGGCGGCCGTCACGAGCTGCAATGGGCAATTTGTTCTCATCAGTACCATCCGCAAAAACCGATCAATCGAATGCAATTGTGGCTATTGTCACCGGCCGTACTCACCTGGAACACTGCCCAAAATTTGTACGACCCTTCGCTGATGATGAAATCGTAGTACCCGTTCAGAGGATCTCCTTTTATGTAGCGACCCTCACCGTTAGCTGTGGAATAATGCGTTCGTCTGCTATGAGTGTGCAATGTTTGGGGAGTTTGTTTTTTAAATGCTGTATTTCGACAATTACAATGAGAGGTTAGAAAAGAAATTCGGTGCCCATACGATTCCAATCGTTCCTCACAGGACACACATTCAGATAAAACATTCAAGGAATTCATCCTGCGCCCATACGTTCAACGAAAGCGCAACATCAAATGTTTCATATCAATGCGTTCCCGACTGTTGCTTCTACTTCGGTGCATTTTCTATTGCCTGCATGACCGTCTCGAACGTTTGGGCCGCCGGTCCAAACCACCGGCTGTTAGCCACCGTATCCCACAGCGTGCTCCCGCTAGCGCTCCCGCCCATCGTACGTCCGCCGGCGAACGAGCGCGCCCCGTTCAGGTAATCGATATAATCGTAATCCGACGTGAGAGGGCTCACTTTCGAGTAGTAAATAGCCGCAAATGTGGCATACAGCACGAGACCGGCGGTGAAGAGCTACGTGTTGCAGGCAGCCCGAAAATGGGAGTTGAATTTTACCACACGGTGAAAAGAGAGCAAAACAAAAAAAAGAGAGAAAAAAAGTTGGGAAATGCGTTGGTACATTGAATTGTGTGGCCAAACTCAATTACTTCGGCACCCCATCGCAAACGGCGCGGGGCCGAATGGTTGTTTGGCGAATGGAGTGTTAAGCGCCTTGTATAGCTACCTGCATCACCACCCAAAACTTGTACGATCCTTCGCTGATCACGAAATCGTAGTAGCCATTCAGGGGATCGCCTTTAATGTATCGTCCACCTGTCACCGCGGTTACTGTTTCTGGAATGAAACACAAATCGCACACGTTTAGCACGGTTTAATCAGCTGTGCAGATTGAAAAGCAAAAAACGGTTTGTTGGGGGATTGGTAATTGTAAGAGCAAAAAATGGAATGTACGATCGTGAGAGTAGCCGGTTGGCCATGTTTGTGAATCGATACAGTTTGGAGGCAATTGAAGTTAGTAAATGTAGCTTAATAGATTCATTAAGCAGTCTAAGAAAGTTTTGATCAAACCGTCCCAGGAAAGTCTCAAAATGATTAATTTTTTCGATTCTTTCTGAATCTTGACGATCAGGTACTTCATCTTGTCTTCAAAAATATTGGAAAAGAAAGGTTTTCCAAAACAAAAATCATTGGTCGGTTTGGGGGTCAACCGGAAGTTCCATGGATCAACGGTGTGCTGGTCAACAAAACATTAACGCCATAGCACGCTCAATTTGAATGATTGATTCTACGTGATTGTTCGGAAGATTTTATTCCATTTTAAGGTTTAACCAAGCTTTAGGACATCCAAAATCTATTCCAGAATCGGTATACAATTAGACGTTTTCAAGCTCGTCAAATTGAAAGGTGGAGCAGATATAACAAGAGATCAGGATGTGCCTCAAGACTTCAAATTCATCAGGAATCACCATCATAGCAAGAATAATTCTTCAATTGAAGATCCTCCACGATTTTATCCAGAAATGCTCCTATTCAAGTGAAAATGATCTAAAAACTCTCAAGATACCACAAGAATTATAGTTCTAGTAGACTATGTCGCAACAAAAGGAGGTCATGCTATACCGGTTTTCAACAATATTTCCTTAAGTGATTAAACTCTGCTCTAATATAAAATCCAAACTGTTCTTTTATGCAGCTTTTCAGTTATTCGTCTATTATTTTTAACACAGCTCCACTCCTTTTTTGCTCCCGATTCACGATGCAGCTGTATGCAGCTTAACCAAACAGTTCAAACCCCCTTACGGGCATAATATTATGCCACATTCTTTAGCTTGATACTACCCTACGTGCGACGTGCACATGGGAAAACAACCGCCACCCGACATAAGTCCTCCCAGTTCCTAGAAATCAAGCTTCCAAAAATTTACTTTTATTTTTGCCACCCTGCTTTCCCGCCCACCGTTCCAACACTGCCCGCCCTTTTTGCACGCTGAAATTCCATGCCGGCGGACTCGTGGACGGTAAGTAATAGCATAAAGCATGACACCGTGAATGCATTCGTGATGGTTGGTGGAAAGTTTTTAATTTGTAACTTTATCTCATTTCCCGATCAAGCTCGGGCGAAAACTAACGTTTGCCGCAGACGGAAAGCGAGATGTAGAGCTTATTTCTTCCCTTTTTTTGGTTTTTGTGCTAGCAGTTTTTTCTTTTTTGCTTGGGGTTTTGTGGTTAAGCACACATATGCGAGAAAAGAAGATTATTTTGCTGCCATCGTCAACTGGTGAGGAATTTTGCATGCATGCCTGTGGGATGGCACCACCGTACCACCGATCGAAGGTAAGGTCATGGTGTGTAAATATAGAACTCATTCAAATGTGTCTGAACGTTTATAGCGGCAGAAGGATTTTTACCTCACATAGCTCCCCGGGGACGATGCAAGGAATATTTTAAAGTTTTTCAATTTATTTCTACTCTCATCACAGCAAAAAGGTATTTAGTTTGCGGAATGATGAATGGTAGTGCAGACATATTTTTGCATCCTTAAATGTCATCCTTCCCGTGTGTGTGTGTGTGTGTGTGTGTGTGTGTGTGTGTGTGTGTAGTTGTCGGAGCTCTACCACGGCAGAAGGCAAAGTAATGAGCACTATAGAGTTCACCAATAGTTGGCAGTAGCAGAAATTGCTTGTTCGACCTTGCCGAGAGATATGTTTTTAAAGAGCGTTCATTACTTCGCAGTATTTTGTAGCTTCTTCCTGGAATATCTCTTTCGTGGAGAAATATTAATTACATCACCCCCCTTCCCCTCCCCCCCCCCCCAACCACACACAGTGTTTGTGTCATGTTACTAGCCGTCACGATGCCCAAATGTTACCGTGCGCTACAGTTCTACAGCACGGGACAAGCAACATATTTATTGCGCCCAGGATCAAACAAGCACATCAATACCGAGCACCCAAATAGCTTAATGTCTCTGGCTGAAAATATTTGCCAACGGTCATAAAAGGATCTAATAAAAATCCATTATTTCTCCAACCATATTTTTCCTCGTCTTATGCAAAAGCCATATTTTATGGCGCTCGAAGATGGTAGTACGGGAGCCTTTTTGTTTTTTTGTTTTGTCTCCCGAATGCCATGGATAAAGCTAAATGGAGCTTTTGTGGTAAAGGATATCCGTAGGCTAGCTAGGTCTACGGTACAGAGCGTTTCATTGAATTCGGAAAGTGTCTTCTCTCGCCAGCCGGCAGAGCACGCACGTTATGCCAAACGGCCAAACATTAGCAGAAGCGTTCCTTCTGCATGTACCGTCACCGCCCGAGAGAACCGTACCGTATGCTGGTGCTGCATTCGGGAAATATGCTAGGCATTCAAAATATTCATTACCATTTTCATTACCTCCACCGGTGCCATTGGCGCCGCTTGTTGATTTTTCGCCAAAAGTGATGATCTCGGTTTTATTGCCACCGTCGGTGGCTATCCGCTCCCGTCCTTCGCCGTATGCCATCGAGCGCATTGATCTTCCGGACGATAAAACTGTGCTTATCACATTAAATAATGTCAGCATCGGTTTCACCATACTGTTGTACTGCTGCTCCACGGTCTGCTCCTTTTGCTGCGCCTGCTGCTCACGTTCCGCACGATCCGCCGCCTCGTCATAGTCTTCCAAGCCCTGCTCATAGCTACAACAGGCCGGTGGCACGGGTGGTTTTTTTTGCGGGTCGAGAATTCGCGAACACGAAGAACAGAACATCGATCGACCGACACATGCCGGAAACGCGTGCAGAATAGGGAAGAAGAAAAAAAGGGGAAACGAGTTAGCCCAACAGAAAAGACACATTCAAGCTGGCAAACGTGTTAAGGAAAACGGAAGGACACTTAAGCTGGAACGAACGGTGACACCCGAAAACTGGTTTTGAGCTTGATAAAAGTGCTTCACTACAATGTGCAGACGTATTCCACGCTTAAATCTCTACTCGGTTGATTGATAGAAGCAGGCTTTGAGAACTTGGAACTCAATATTTGTTCACGATGTTGTTAAATAATATTTAAAATGTTTGGTTTTGTGTAGGTAAACAAAAGTATTTGCTCACTAAAAAGTTCGCAGGCCTAAATTTAAACATCATTCAAAAAGCAAATCCCTTTTGTGTTTTCTAACCTGTCCTCGCAATAGGATAAGGTTATCATAATATTTTTATGATTGTTAGTATGCTTATAGTATTAACACCGTTCAAGCAGATATAGCCCTAACCCGTTTACCTAGAGCCAAATGCCGCCCAATATGACAAAAGCATAGACAATATGCTGGCCCTAATCCAACGGCACAACTTTTCTGTCTGCCGAAAACTGCTACCACAAGCGAAGTGCAAACCCGTTGCCCTGCGAACAACAACCCGGTCCTGTCCGGGGCTAAAGGTTTCCCACAGTTTTGGCAATGAGCAGATAAAGATAAAGCGCAAACAGAATTAAACGATAATAACAATAAATAAAATTTAATTCAGTTTCTCAAATTGTTTTATTAGAAATAATGAATGTACACACACACACATGAACAGTGCCGACCGACCGCGATGGCAATGACCCGTAACAAAACCTCCATTCCCGAGTGCCACATTTGCTGCTTCTTGCGAGAGCGAGACACCGTGTGTGTGTGTGTGGAGCGGTCCGGTGTACGAGGGCTAAATCTCCTGAAGGTACTTCCGGGGTCGTGCCAAAGAGCTTCATTATGGTTCACTGCGGTTCTGCGGACGGGTTCGTCCTGGAAGCAGGAGTTAATGAGGCTAATGAAAGAAAAACCTCTCCCTTGTTTTCCAACCGAACCGAAACCGAATACCAAATGGGGATTGGGACATTAGGATGGACATAACATACACAGCGCACTCACTAACACTCGTCCGCCCGTTCCTCACCGCCCCGCGAAAATCATCATTTTATGGGGTGAGACTAACGGTCTAGATTATGATCCTGATTTGAGTTCAAAGGATCACACCCGGGTCCACGGTCCCAACGGTTCCCGCCTTAATGGGTGGGCTGGGTGGAAGCTGGCACTTGCCGTGGTGGGCCCGTGCTAGATTTTTTTCCATTTCACCGAACACATGTACCATGTGTACCATGCGTAGTGCATGTTGTGGTTATGTTAATTGATAATACTGCGTCGGAATGTGCCGGGTCTTTGGCACTGGTACGTGCCTCCCAAAAGTACGGAACCGTGTGATAAGCAACAAGCAAAATGAAGCAGCAACCAACAACAACAAAAACCCAGATGTGATCCCACCCAACACAACACAATCGTTCGATCGATTTTTGGTCTCCGGTTCTTCCCTGGGATTATCTTATTATCTGAACACCACACCAACCCGCCCACAAATGGTGCACCCACAAAACCAGGCGGCTAAATTGAAACAAATGAATTCGTAGCAGTCCTTGCCAATTACGGGAAACATTCTGGCGGAAGATAAGAAAAACCGGCCACATACGGAGCAACATTCTTACGTGAGTAATAACACTGCTGCCCACGAATATCGTTTGATAGTTGCTAAACTTCCTGGTTCCGCTTTTCGGCGCTTTCAAAATCCGGTTAAGCCTCACAGAAATTAAATCGACTGGATAATCTGCAATGCTTTGCATGAAGGCACACGGATGCAATTTGAAAACGTGTCCGCACACACACGCACCATACTCCCGTCCCTAAATAACACCATAAAAGTAATTAATTTGACTAAACTTTCCCGAAACTCCAGCCCATCCGGCATCGGGATACCCGTCCGTGTCAGCGCTTCCCCGCAAACAGGACCTACACTAATTTCATCAAAAGCGTGATTATGATTACACTTTATGTATCAAGGCTGGGGCCCGTTGGTGTATTTGGCTTTATGAGTTTGGTGCATGTTTATTTAGAGTTGACGAGTAACGAAATGGTATGGACGCAGCACACTGGACGCTTTTTGAATTAGTCCGTTTTTTGTTTGTTTGTTGTCGTCGATACGTGCATGTCAGCTGAATGGCCGCATGAATTATGCACAGCTAGATTGCCAACAACCTCATGCGATCGCTGCTTCACGATTCTCTTTGAGCTTTTTGCGCGCTCTATTTAGTGCCGCGGGTAAAAGGGTTCGTGATTACAGTTACAGCAGCAAATTGGAAAACCAAAATGATAATTAATATCTTGCATGCGCCCTGCATATCTCTTGCCGCCAATGAAATGGTACACGTGGGGTAGCTAAGGGGAGTTTTTTTTCAGAGGAACGCAGCAGGACGATCAATTCCACGAATCGGAGGGCTGTGTTCAGTGCACACATCATGTTCAATTTTTCGTCATCCTTCCATTACAGGGCTGCAGCCAATGAGGCACTGCTACTGAAACCATCCGCACACGGAAACGGGATGGATGAATAGCCAGATGCGTCCGGTGTCACCCACTGCAGCCAAGGGTCGTGTGTGATTCGTTGAATATTCAATAAATATTTCACCTGTTTATTTACGACGCGTTTCGGCACCCAAGTACCGGGAGCACCCTTGACCAAAGTGTCCCTCCCCTCCCCCCCCCCCCCCCCCTTCACGCCTTATCTCGCTTCCGTTCGGTGCAGCTGCGTCGCTTTGCCGGTTGATTTTAACTGTTAACATTACCACTGCCGGATGCATTTCAATGGAAAAGAATGCATTTTTGCCCATTCGTCTGAACCCCGGCGCTGGCTGCCTTTTTACTGGCAGCAGCAGCAACCAGCACGAATGAAATTACGACCCATATATGAGATGAATGCATTCAAATGATATTCAATTTATATTTATCTGACCTTGGGTCGGGGAAAAAGGGCTCCCACAGTTCGCGTGTATGAATTTCTGTATGAAAAATTCAGACATCGACCGCGCACAGCAAAAACTGCAACGCGCAACCCTATGAACCATATCACATATCGCTCGCCAGCCCGATATGGGACGGTCTGCGGGTAAGGTACGCAAAAATGGGACGGCAGGCTGACACCGAAATGGTTTCATCTGTACCGGCCCAGATCAGACAGCATTAAGCAAATGGATTAATTATTTTGTGTCCTGCAGCCGATGTATCTTAACCAATATTTTGCTGGCGCCGAGCGCAGAGGTTACAGTGTGCTGCTGAAGATGTGAAACAAGGAACTCGTTGTTACATAGTTTTTTAATGTGATTTAAGAATTGCTAGTGCTAATTTGCTCACATTTCGATTTGACCATGTAGAAAGCTAAGTTGAACCATTTGTATCTATATGCACCGAAGTGTAGTCAATCTGAGACAGCAGCTGCTCACAAGCATGCAAGAGGTTATGCCGCCAGATAGTTCGGCGCTTACTGTGAGCTACAAGCTCAAAAGACGCGTAGAGCTACATTTTGAAGACAGAGCTTTTGTGAGGACAAAGCTACTTTGTGAAGGTACCAAGCGAGTCAGAGCCTCAAGCGTGACTTCATAATTTAAAAGCAAGGGTAGATGTAGTTTTCCAGCTTACTGTGCAATACTAACTTCCAAAAATCGTACTACGACAAAAAGCACGGCAAGCAATCGGAGCGCGAAGAACTCTGCCCCAAAAACCATCAAGCGGATGTCCTTTACAGTTTACTTTATTGCTAGTAATAATGGCTGTCCATGTAACTTATAAGCAGCCGGCCAAAAGCATCAACAATTGCACAACAATACGATTACCCTCACCGCATCAGGTGCGCATTACTTGATGATTGATACATCAACCAGGACCACTCCGGATGTACCGCGTGCCGCAAAGTGCGACATTATTTTCGCACGAAACTGTTTATCTGTTTGCTTTCTTTTCGATTGATGAAAGCAATCGAGCGCACTCGATTGGATGCCGGGGTTGTTTTTTATTTAACCCACGCCAGCACAAATTTCGGACACAATTTTGAATTAATGAACTATGACCCGTTCTTTCATATATTATTTGTGCAATCGATTTGGCTTTTGGATGCATTTCCGTGGGATGCGCTGCATGGGAAGGATGCGCCCAGCACGAAGACAACGATTGAATATCAATTTTCAATTGCTATCAGATAAAAATTAATTCCTGACCACCCGGACCCCACATGCCTTCGATGCTACATTTCGTCACCCTATCCATCACAGCACAGCGTGGTTTTTTTCGTTTTTGGGGAAAGGTTGAAATGTTTCAAAGTTATCCCGTGTCCCGTGGTCGACGCTCCGGACCCCGAAACCCCAACTGCACACCCCAAAACAGTACGTGAGCACTCAATTCTTTTGAATGCTGTAATAAATGAATGTACGGCATAATTAAAATTAAAAGCTCACACGGAGCAGTTGTGTCCTGAGGGGGGGTTTTTCTCTCTCTCTCTCTCTCTCCTCCTCATTGCTGCTTTCCCCTACACTCACACCCTACTGTTGCAAGTACAAAATGGCGAACGCGGATGTCGGGCAAACAGTGGCCGGGGTGAAAGGATTAAATACAGCCTACCAGGCGCGATTGGTTTGACCGATCGTGCGTGCAAATTATGCTACGGGTGAATAGATCTTTTTGCGAAACTTTTACACTCCCCCCCGCCGGTACACGCCGGCCCGGGATGGGATTCCGGTCCGGACATTGGACACTGGCCACCACCAGCGCTGGCCAGTGATTGTAATTGTCAAATTAAGCGGTTTAATTTAAATCTCAACCCCGGCACCAAGGGGCCGCTACCTAGCGGGTAAGTATCGCCCATGCCACAAATTAAACCCGTCAAGGACTTTGAATAAGCCGTGGGGTCACCCCAGCGTACTGTACTGTCCCCGGGAATACGGTGCCACAGAACACACGGGGACACGTGCAATTGAATATCCGCTGAAAATTATGCAGGGTGAAATAATTCAGAAGCCAACACCAAACGCCTCTCCGGATACACCCCGGTGCCAACGGAATGGTATCGCAAAACCACGCGCGCGCCAATTGCATGTTATGGCGCACAATCACGGTACCGTCATTTGGAGTCCAAAAAAAACTAGCAGCAGCACACACACACACAAAACGGCCACCAAATACTAGACCAGACATCCGCTGGGTCGCCCAAACCCTAGGCCCTTAGTCGCTAGGTGCTACCTAAACGACCTAAACGGAAGAACTGGTCAAAGTAAAACGCTGCGCAGCTATTAGAACACTCTCCCCTGACTCGCCGCTCTCCCCCTTCCTCCCCCTTTTGTCTCCCTGGACAGGTTTAATGTTTGTTATTGCAGGGTATCCGGTACACATTAAATTCCCAGTGATCATAAATTTAAATTCAATCTACGTACAAGCGTACGGGAGTGGGAATCGCTTTTTTAGGCGCACATTCATGCATGATCACAAATTCCAAACAAACAAACACATAAACACACACCCATCGGTACGCAAAAAATCGACCAGACTACAATCTACTAAATGGCAAATTGGTATGTTACTACAATAAATCCCACCCGATCCCCAATCCCGATCGATGCTTTCCCCGAAACCCCCGCGAACGCGAACAACTACCTGATTGGTGTAGTTGATTCTGGTTGGGGGAGCTTAAACAAAAGAACGGAGCGAACGTGTTTAGACCATCGGTTGTCGGTGAGGAGAATCAGCCGCGTACAGGTGAGAGTTGAGGCCCACCTCGTATGGTTGGCAAGTACTGTAATTACGTTAAGCACAGTTTTGTACACTTTTTACTACCCGGCAGCAAAAACCGCGTGATCGATTGTTAATAGGGGTCAACATGTTCCTTTTAGTGTGGGTAAAGGCATCAGCGGTGTGTTTCACCCTTTCGGCGAAGAAACTTGCGATCCTGCGATGGACACATTAGCCGGGCAAGTCGAAACCCCCCACGGTACAAACAAGCAAATGGAACATCCCGAAGAACGGATATGCATTAGTCCGTCATTAATTGGACTTTTTCCTGTGCAATTTTATGGCCAGTGACATGCAACAAGCATTAAGGGGGAACAGCGCTTGCTCCCCAATTCCGTAAAGGTTCCTCAACTGCTCGGCCGCGAATCCCGGTGTGCGCTGTTTACTGCACCAATGGCAAGAGAATGGTTTCCATTTGATGGAATGATTTCTGCTGCTTTTTTTTGTCCACCAAATTAGTTCTCCAAATGAGAAGGATCATCCGGTGGTTTAGTGGGACGAAGCACGCACATGTGAGACATGCATACAATGTACAGTATATATGGATCAGTGAACTGAGATAGTACGGACAAAAAATACATTTGAAGTAATCAGAATCAGGGTTTTTTTAAGTTTTTACTTCAATTTTATTCCAGCTTAAGTTCTTTTTTCGAATCATAATAGCTCTCCGAAAATACCTACTAATGGAAGATTAGTATCCATCTGGAAATTCAATACGTTCGAGAAAAACTAAAACTCGCCTGAAAAAGAAATCAGCACTGAAAGATTATTGCGCCTGCTATCCAGAACGGCTAGTTCAAATATAGTGGTGTAATATAGAGAGGATTATTTTTGAATAGCATCCCTCCAAGAACTCGCACTGTACATACTTCTACGGAAAAGCGAGCTCCCCTTTTCGCACACCGTCGAGCGATAATCCCGTGCCAAAGGAGCTGCAATATATTGAACCTGATCGTTCATTGATCATCCGGTGCCGATGAAGATTCCGGTTTTCAGCGGAACACATTTTGCTATTTAATTTTCATTCCACCGTGTTGTACATGTGTGTAAATAGTTTCACCGAGCAGATAAACTAGCAAAATGCATAATTGTGCAAATAGCTGCACCGGTGGTGTGTATACTCTCCACACTGCTCTCTGGTCATAGCGAAATTAATAAAACTTCCCATTCAACACCTTCGGCATACAAGCACACACACACACACAAACTGATATGACTGAGCTGGATGTGGACACGTGCGCTGCTGATCCCGAACATCCGAACGAAACTGATTATACGCTCCAAAACTAACATTTGTCGACCAGAACTATGCTGCCCGCGACACCCGAAGTTCATTAACACCCGCCCGTAGTGAAAGGGAGTTGATGAATAGTTTCCGCAGTAATTAGGCAACTTTATTTGAGAGATAGCAACACACATTCCATATGCAATGCCTTTCACCCCGTGTCCATCTCACCACCGTCCTTCACACCGCACGCCGGGGAACCGTTTTTGTGTGCCTAATGCAGTTTTGCATCCGCATATCGTAGTTATTCGCCGATGATGCCATCTGGCGAGTGTTGGGGTAGAAACTCATTTTAACGATTGCCTGGCTTTGTGGATTTTTGTCGCTTTGTTGTTTTTCTTCTCTTTTTTTTAAGTGTGAGTGTGTGTCCTCTCTCGGCTCGGGAGATGAAAACCCGGAGGTACAACTTTTCCCGCCCGAGCTGGAGTTTAACGAATTGGTGTGATTTTAGTGCATGATGGTTGCTGGTTGCCAAATCCAACAACTCAAACACCAACATGCTAGGTGTCGGTGTCGTGTTTGCACCATTGTGACCGACGGATAGCGCACGGAACTCGCCGCTGTTGGAAAGTGAAACAAATTTACCAACTTTGGCCGCCTTTTGCGTGCCCGGTGCACTGCATGGTTTGTTAGTGCCTTCAGCGCGAAATCTATGCGACCTCCTATGCTTTTATCGTAACGTACAAGTCACCAAATTAAAAGCATTCGACGAGGACAACTATTCATAAATAAACATTAGTCGTTCGAGTATCAAAACGTAGGAGCAACTGATGATTAAGACACACAAAATGGCTCACCAACAAACGGAGCTCTGTAATGATATGCTTCATTAAAATAATACTATCCACTTGTTTTTTTTTTGTACTTGCATCCTTTTGTTGATTTTTAGGACAATCTCAAAAGATCGACACACGAATCGGCACTCAAGCGAACATCCCATAATGCCATTTGCTGGCGGACTCATTACTTACCGGCTTAGCTGCTTTACGGGCCGCACTATCTTCGGTGTGGTGGCCACCGCACTGTATCCCAACGTTGTCCCCGTGCCGACGGTGTGCATCGCATCCTCATCGGCCTCCCCACGCGTCCAGCTTTGCACCGTGGTCGATTCACTTTCGGGCCAGCTATGTTTTTCACCGCCGGCTGTGTCTTGTTCGAAACTTTCGTCTTCAAGCAGTTCGTCCGATACTGCACTGCTGCCGTTGCTGCTGCTATCGTCATCTTCCGCTACACTGGCTGCTGTCGTTTGTCTCGCTACGCTTCCGGCTATCACTTCCGCATCGAGCACGGCCAGCAACAGTACGCCCATCAGCAGGAACCGAACAAGCAGCAGCTGCATCGCTGAGCCCGGTCCGGCAGGACTTCTTCCGGCCATCATTACGTTTAATCTGTTCGCCGATTCGCCCGTGATCCGATGCAGATTTCAATACACACTTTTGCTTGGTGTACGGCTGGAAGATACAACTTTTCCTTTTCCCGGATTTCTTCGCTACAGCGCTTAAAATGTGCTCTCAAGGATGCTTGGACCGTTGTCTCGGTGGACTCGGGCAGCAGTTTTGTGCGGTTTGCGATGCGGCTTACAGTTTCTGCACTCAAATTTACTGAGATTTGTTGTCGATTGGTTTCTTCCGCCGTCAATAATTTAGAACCCCGTAGCACTTCTTAAAGTGTCACTTGCTTTCCGAGAATTGTAAAGCTTTTGATTTGCTTGCGTTTCAGCACTATATTGAGCGGAGCATCTTGTTTCATTGGCATTAAAAAAGGGAGGTTTTCTATGTAACCTTTACATAATGTACCAGTTACGTCTTACAGTGAGCGTAACGCTCTGATTATAGAGTTTTTCCTCCTTAAATTCCAAAGAATGTGCTAGCTTCCACAACACATAGTGCGCCACTATCAAAAGTTATCCTATTCGATCTCGTCCAACTACACCGCACCGTAACGAACGTTCTGCGCCGGGAAGTGTCTGAATGTAACTACGCCGTCCGAAAGCCTCACGCCGCAAAGTTATCGTCCTGCCATCGGGGAAACAATTTACAGACCAACAAAAAAGAGACCAAGAATATGCTGTTCTAATTAGCACCTGGGAACCGCAGCCGAAGCAACAGTAGGCAGAAAGCATTCAGCATTAGTGGCCCCCTTTTTGGCCAAGACGCGGCGATCGCCAGCTAACCTAGTTTAATGGTGGTCACTTGTTACACGTTAGCAAGGTTTGTTCCTCTTTCCGTCGTCACAGTCCGTGACTTTCATTCAGGTGCTGATGCGCCGTGAAAGTTTGCTCGCTTTTTTTCTTCACCATGTCTACCGTTCGATGTACAACCTTCCATCGTTCTTGAATTTTCAGCCTAATTTGATTTTGAGTGACTATTTTTAGCATGATAAAACTAATCGACCCGTACCGGGTACTTATCCTCAAATTACATGACTGAGAAGTACACAAGTGGATAAAAGTTAACTAACATAACCGAGTTTGAAGGACGCGCCCAATCACAGCGCCCAGCTAGACATTCCTTGATAACTTAATTTATCTTCCATCGTCTACCGTCTAGACAGAGCCTGGTGCAATTTCCTGCCCTTCAGTCTGTTGCGGGTTGATATCCGCTCGTTTATTATTCCTTGTCTTTCGAAGCCAGCACCGACATCTCCCACCCGGATGCTACTTACACTCACACACACACACTCGTTCTAAGTTAAAGTTTTTGGTACGAGCCCAGACATTCTCGCCATTTGTATCAATCCTTGCCGTTAGATTGATGAACATCGCTGAGCTAATAAAATAATTTGCCGCCCTCCCTGGTTTGCGCCCATTTTTTCCACTCACTCATCATTCGTTCTGTTGGTGTACGAGAAACCGAACCGAACGATTGGTGAATTGATGCTGAATCGTAAGCCTAGAACGGTTATTTTGAGGTCCGAAACCCTTCAATCTTCACCCGACAAACCCATTACTAAGGGAACTGGTTTGTTGGACAGAGGAAGCCGTGGATACCAGGTGAGCCGTGTCTATCGACCAACGACGATGCATACATTATTTTACTCTTCCGATCGAGCCCAGTCATTTCGCCGAGCTATCCTGCGTTGTCCTAAGCCGTGAAAAACCACCCAAACAAATACAAAACCGAGTGAAAGAGAGAGAGAGACCGAGTAACGTTCCAGGTCTCGTTCTCGGATGTTCAATTACGAAAGATTCCTCAATTTTCACGAAACGAGTCGTAAATCGATTTGGTCATCGGAGGGAAAATGAAACATGTTTTTCTTGAGCGTTCGTTCGCTTCAATCCGGACCAGTGTGTGCGGCCGGGGCCGAACCGATAGACCGGCCGGAATGGAGTTCCATCTAACCAAACCACTCAAACATCCGAGCGGCTGGAAACGCGACCGTTCCCGGGCAACGGACGGAGTGACGTTGGTCCGATTTGGATGGGCGGCGACGACGATGAAGCAATCTAACAGATGTGCCAAACGTGTCAGCTTCCGGCGTAAACTGATTTCTATTCCGCCGACCGGATCTTCTATCAATTGAAATGTTTTTTTGCACAGGTATATTTTCTCGATGGACTTCGATCACCGGGAGGAGAAAAAAACCTTTAAGAGTTTCGTGCTTTTCAAGCATTTTACAGTATTTTTCACTGGAATTGGAGACACTGGAACGGACGTTTTACTAACTTTTCAACTATTTCTGATGAATTAAAGCTACATCTTTAAAATGTTTTCTATTCCTAAACATTTTTTTTCTATTGGACGATTCTGAATTCTCATTACGAGTAAACATACTGCACTATCCTAGCACACCATTATCAAAGCCCATGTCCCAAAGGACGATAATTTCACGAGCCCCAAATCAACACGCCCGGGGTCACGTTTTGTCGGCAGTAAAATCACGCATCATCAATGATGGAAAGCACGTAATATTTGTTAATCTGATTGTACGCCCTGACGTCCGTTGGTCCGTCTGGTTGTGTGCGGCCAAGAATTCGGCATAAATCAAGCCCTTCGATTCTAATGCCCGCCGGAAGCGGTGTAATCACGCGCGGCCAGCCCAATATCACGTTCTCGTGTGCAGTGTTCGGTAGTGCGGGTGCCGAAGCGTGCGAAAGAAAAACAGACCAACGCGTTACAGAACTAACTTGACCGATATATTCATGTTGCTGTCAAATTTTGGCACCTTGCAGTACGTGCCCAACACCCGCCCCCGGGATACGATTGGTGGCCAGATAACCTTGCATTCATTAAGCACGGTACTTATTGCGGAATGCACACACTCTCAAACTCTACATTGATTAAACTGTTCCGAACACTGATTGGAGTCACGTTGGGTAAGCATCAGCGCGAGCAAACCATAAATGAGACCGCCGTCCATCATTTTGGAATACACCTTTCAACTGTACAGCGAAACCATTGGCCACTAATTTGCGGTACATCATGGTACATAGTGAAAAAAAAACGCCAGACGCAGATAACAAAAAAAGCGAGCGCCAGATTTTCCGGAAACGCCAACACACGCACAGATTCATTTTCACCCATTTCCTAAACCGCACGAAACTGTAACCGCCTACAACGGCATCATTCATCGATGGGGAAAACGCACGCCAACACACGACGGCACCCGCGTGTGACACACATCCCTGTGGACTGTTTGACAGGGGTGGAAAAGCGGGGCAAAAAAATGGAACGAGCAAAAATCACTTTCATCTCGCAGCTCGCGCCAGGCCAGGCTCACGGGTACTGGGCAAAGGACACTAGGCAAACAAATCGGTGCAAATAAAGCCGAATGACACCGGGAACGGGTATGTAAAAAGAAAAATCATTGATTGATATAATTTTCATTTCGAACGCACGTTACGGTACGCTACGGTTGGCATTTTCCACGAATGCCATGGCAGGTGGGTCACCGCCGCTCGCCGACAGGCAATAACGCAAAAGATCAATCTTGCTGTCGATAGTTTGTCGATTTCCTTTTTGATGCATTACAGCGCGTAAAGCATCAAAACGAACGAACTCGAACAAGATGACCAAAAAGATTACCGGAACGGTTTTATTCGAAATCGAAAAGGTTCATACATATTCGAATTTTGTTTTATGGCTGCAGTTATGCTTGATAAAATTAATTCAAGCAGTATGTTAAACGACGGAATACTATTATTTCATTTCATTCACAGCAACTTTTGAAATTTGGGGATTAAGTTAAAACAAAATGGTCTTCTAGCTACTTTTCAGGTTTTGTTGTCTTGGCCTGCTGAAGAAGTCCTCGATAACGCTCAAAATATGTCGACATCTTTTGCCTTTCTCGCTGTCCTTCTAATAGAAGCATCAATACCGACCTAAGTGAGCGATCTAAATAGATTTCAAAGAATCGTCCGGTCGTCCTGTGTCATTCTCATGACATGACCAGCTAGGTGGTTAGATCTCCTACCAGTAATTGTAAAGGCCTCCTCTTCTGCCTTTTTGTACACATGAGAAGCCAAAACATTCTTCTGAACATCTAAAGAAGCTCACAATGCAGCTCAAAAGATTTCGTCAACTTTGGACGCAGTTCAAAGGAAAGTACATTATAAAAAAAATTAAAAAAAACTCTACAATGGAAATGTTTTAAACGTCATTTACTGTAGCAATTATTATCCAATCTTCTTCTTCTGTTAGTTGAAAAACTGTCTTCTTTTTATGAGCTTAGCGATTCTCTAGGTCATCCTGGCAATACGACAGCCCTTGAGGCCGGCTTGTAAGGCAATAGCCGGATTACTTGACCATCGGTACGGGGTAACGTTCCGGATGGGATTTGATATCCAGCCCTGTCGTGTGTTCTAAACAAAGCAACTTTAGGAGCTTCATTCCTCTTGACCAAATAACACCATTTAACAAGTACACCTACGACAACTGTCTACAATAGAGCCAACATATGGATTACAATGTTTCTTACAACAATCCCATCAAACAGTTTCCCAGTACACTTTCATTCAGATGACTACAACTTCATCTCAAGCTAGCTGGATTCATTCCACGCACCTGTTTGTCTACCTGATTGACATCGAGGGTGATAAGTTTCTAACAAAACTACGCTTCATTTCCTACCAAATCATGCTCGTGATGTCCATCCAACGCATCAGTAACGTGGCCCGTTATTGGGTCGCGTTAGAAGTAGTGCACTTTCGCTTATGCCGCCGAAACCCATATGGGTCAGACATCCTACGACTGATGACGATGAGACGGAGAACGTTCGCTTGACCACTATCAGTGTTTAGCTGCTGCTGGCCAAGCTTTCTATTGGTTTCATATACCACACAGTTTTTTTTTTTTTGCTGCTAACGGAAGCAGCAGCACCATGTCGCGGGTTACAGTACAAGAACTGGAGCATGCAAACCGGCCGACCACTCTAGAGCTAGAAGAAGAACGTAGCTACTTTACATCGATTAGCGCCTCTCGCTTGCAAAATCGGGGTCATCCCACATCCCGCGCACCGGGTGAAGAAAATCTATCCTGCGCGATATGGCCCACATTCAACGAGCCAGAAAATATTTGTCACGTTTCCATCGTCCAACGGCCAGCGGACACGGGCGCGAAGGGTTGCCCGGGGAAGGCCTCACGAATAATTCGAACCTCAATCGGTGCAGAAGCGATTACTGTGTTTAAACCAGTCGCTTCATGTTCATTTCATCTGAAGATGACTGCGCGATAAGACGTTCCTTGTTCCGGTGGATGTAATGAGTGAGTAGAATTGGACGGTGCGATAAAACACACTCGGCAAACCCGTATAGTGGTGGGACATCACATTGAAGAGGATCCAGATCTAAAGTGTTGTGCTGTGAAAGAATAGTGAACAGCTTCCCAACAGCTGGTTTTGGCAGACAGGACATTTTATGCCGTGCACCATGGGTTACATTAGACGCTCGGTGGTTATAGTGTTGTTTGTACAGCTGTTCGGTCGTAGTGAACCGAAAACGATCGTTTACAATTCATACTCCAGCAATCCCATCCAATCGGAGGAAACCCGACTACATAATGCCACAGAGCAGTACAACACTCCTAGTGAAACGCAACAGCAACAGCAGCAGGAAGCTAGTGAATCGTAAGCTCCCAAATTTCCTCCATCCCCTTATAGAAGGATTTTGATACTTATTTGAATACACGTCTTCTTTGTTCCTTGTATGTGCTTCGGTTCTCGTGCCCGAAAGATCTGGCAGAGCGTTTTCCAGTGGGGGCAGTGGTGCCAGCTTTCCATTCTCCATTCATCCCGATTTCCTGACGAAACCTGTGCAAGTTGCACGCCCGAATGCTGGCTACAAATCGCCCAAGTACATTGTCTATCCGAGCTACTCGAAAACCAGTCCCAACAGCGCCATTCCGTACTACAACGCTCCTGTCGGTAAGATAAACACTGTGGGAATTTTCTTACGCTATCCTGCTCGGTCGGATAGTTTACGGTTGTGGGGATAGCATGGATAGGACAGACAACTTTTTACTGTTTTGGTTTTCCAATCCATTTTACAGCAATGGACCGATTTGCTCCCGGAGAGGCATACGGTGGTACCATCTACAAGCTGAAGAAGCAAAAACAATCCGTACAATCCGGTAACGGTGGAAGCCTTCACCTTTTTGCCGTTGGAATTATTTTACTGACCCATTCCTTCCATCCTACACAGTGCCGTTTGGATCGATTCCGGCAGCGTCATTCAACAGCCCGGTCAGTGTTCCATCGCCGGGCGCGCTTCGAGGTGCCGCTTCCGATAACAGCCCAGTTAGTGTGATGGCACCTTCTGTGGCGTCCTCTGACGGACCATCAGCGCCATCGTCGTCCGGAATGCAAGACAAGCCAATGTTTATGCCTACGTCCGTTCCTTCATCTGGTGAGCTTTGGTCATCCTCTAACTCCACCGAAAAGCCGAGTTCAAACTCAAAACCATCATCAAACGGTCCACCAGTCCTAACGTCGCCTGGAATGCAAGACAAGCCAATCTTTATGCCGACGCCCGTGCCTACGTCTGACAATGTTTGGTCGCTAATTGATTCTGCCGAACCGCCGAAATCCAATTCGACTCCCGATTCCTCCGAAATCATCCTTTTCCCACCCAATTCCCACACTGGCTATTTACCTCCCGCAAACAAGTCTTCCGTTATGAAACGTCCCACAAAGAACACAACCGATGGAAGCTCTTCCAGCTCAGATGTTTACAAACCGGCGAGTGATCTGTACAGTTTTCCACCCAACACCAATGCTAGTTACCTGCCACCTCCCTCAGAGCGTTCGAAACATCCCGTGACTAGCTATTTGCCACCACCCTCGGGTGATATTACCGGGTACGTTATGAACACTCACTCGGAACCGATGGATTATGAAGGTTCGGCGGAGCTGTTTAAATTTCCACCCAATGTAAACTCCGGGTATCTGCCGCCGGCCGGTAAACATACGTCAGAACACACCGGTACGAGCTACGGGGCGCCTCCTTCGGGCGATCCTAGTTCACCTTCCAACTCGAAACTGGTCAATAACAATGAATGGGTTCAGTATCCGACAGCATCGCTTGGACCGAACGAACTGCACCGATTTCCTCCCAACACGATGGCAAGCTATTTGCCACCGGATGGAAAAGCACGGCCAATGCACTCGGCCACCAGCTATATTCCACCACCGTCAGGTGATCCACATGAGCCGGCCAATATGAAACCGTCGCCAACGTCTTACTTGCCTCCCAAAGGCCATTCAAAGCCTGCTGGAGACACTTTCCGATTTCCACCCAACATACATTCCGATTACCTTCCCCCGGTTGAAAAGGACCCACCGAAAGCAACCGATACTAGCTACCTTCCACCTCCGTCCGGCAATCCGTACTCTCCTGCCAACTCGCATCCTCCCAAGCCATCCACCAATGCATACATTCCACCGGCGGACTTGTTTAAGTTTCCACCGAATGTGCACTCGCCATACTTGCCTCCCACGAACAATCCCCCAAGACAGAACAACGCTGTGACGAGCTATCTTCCTCCTGCTTCCGGCATTCCAGGTGACGATGCCATCGGAACCATATCGGTTGGTCCGGGCAAGCCACAGTATTTGCCCCCGAGCTATTCTGGTGAGTGTTAGGCATGTGGTTGTCAAAGTTCGTTACGCGGTGCGAGCCCGGCAATCCGTACGCTCATTGTACCATATGTTGTGCCTCACATTCTAGATAATGGACCGCCAATGTCAGCTGCACCAGCGTCGATGTCGATGATGCCGAACAAAATGCCTCCCATGTCAATGGGGATGATGCAAGCGATGGGTCCGCCTTCCTCGATGGATGGCCCGCCGACAGGACCTTCCGGGATGGATGCAGATTACGATCATCACCATCACGATCACGATCACCATTCGCACGATCATCATCACGATTTTCCTTACTTCACCGGTTTTGACCACGATCACTATCCGGATGTCATTTTCGACCACGACCACGACCACTACCACCACCATCACGAAGAGCCAACGACGACGCCTCCTCCTCCACCACCTCCACCGGTACCGGAAACGCCTAGGTTGAAAAATTACAGCTACTACTATCTCAGTCGCACGCTCTGGTATGTGCCACTGTACTTCACGCTGTACTTTACGTTCTACGTAGCAATTCTGATCATACGGTCCATCGCTCGACATAAGGTACATAAATCATGCCTTGCACAGCTCTATATGCCTTCGATCTGCATTTGCACTATCCTTTTGCTCTGTCTTTCAGGTTAACTTGCCGAATCAATGGGTCGGAAATACACGATCGTTCGGTAGCATACGTGATCTGAGCGACAAGGAAACGCAACAAAAGGCAACCATGATGGCAACGTTCGCAATGAAACAGATAGAGGATTTTAGAGAAAAATATCTTTAAATTAGTTAGAGGCGGCAGCTGGGAAGATCAACTATTGGGCGCTAGACATACTCACCGTACGCATCAGGGAGGGAATGTTTATTGATCAATGGACAATATGCAATTCGCAAGGATTAACAATTAAACTATTAATTAAGAAACTATCAATGGCAAAATGTTTTTTTTCTGACTGTTTACAAAGCTTTTTGTGACATTATCACATTAAAAAACAAAATTTTCCCATACAGATATTTTAAATCCAACAGAAAGATTGCTTATCAGGTGCTCTGTAATGATTTTGGTTTTCGCCTTAGTAATCTTTACCGCGAGATTTTGCACAAAATTCTCAAACCTTTGGTACTATTCTGCTACGTAAAAGAACTTAAAACCAAATTATGGCTACGTCCTCAGTTAATACCAGGATCTGAATGGCCTAAGAGAGACAGATCTTCTTCTTCTTCCTTGGCACTACAACCTCGAGAGGTCTCGGCCTGCCATTTCTGGCTTTCTGTGACTTAATTTTACGGGGACGGGGAGGCAGTCTGGATGGGATTTGAACCCCGGCCCTGCCATGTGAAGACCGGCACCGTTATCGCCTCGGCCACCGGACCGCCCCACAGAGACATATGGTTACCTATTTGCCAACCTCCGAATCTCGGATAACTAGCATAGGTTAAGTTGATATTTCGAAATTGTTTAGATATAGATTGAAGAAAATACAACCCAAACATCCTGGCGCAAGCTTTCGGTATTATCAAAAAGCTCTCAGGCTTTCTCCGAGGTTCCAAAAGAGCTCGTTGCGTCACAATAACTTGATGTCATTAGCTAGTGAAAGTTCTAGTGCTGTTCGTTGCATGGGCCGTTTAAATTTTTATCCAAGTACTGAATTCATCACCAGAGATCCTTGCAGAACTGAAAACTAACAAGATTCCCATCCCACGTACTACTAATACACAGCTGTCATCGGAACTGACTCAAATGTACGTACCTATCGACAAAGAGCTTTCATTTTTAGTCTACATTTTCATCACAAATAAGATCCTTAAAATTATTACTGATCCGTTTTGCCTAAGTCACACACAATTTATTTTAACTAACCCGAAAAAAATAATCTCTCTTACTCTCTCGCTCTCTCAGCAACTTATTTCAATTTTCTGCTCATAATCAACTAGCGAGGCGCCATCCTCCATACGACTACTGTTTTCCGTCTGTAATCCTAACCTTTGTTTCGTTTTGCTGTTGCCACTATTTGATGGCCAAACGGATGAACGAATGTGCTTTCTTGTTATCTCAACGGTTTCGCCATCACTTTGACTCCTTGAATTGAAGAAGAATGAGAAATGCATTAGCGGTTAACCAATACCAATACACGCTACAAAACTCATACTTCCGCTGTAGATGTTCCAGCTTAGGAATGTTGGCGGCAGGTTTCTGACCACCGCCAGCTTCCAGCGCCGCCAACTCTCGTGGATGAAATTTCTTCTTGTGACTGCGACAGTTTGACCCATTGGCGAAGGTTTTATCACAAAACGGACATTGGTACGGTCGGAGCCCCGTGTGCAAGATAAGGTGTGCCTTGAGCGCCTTTGACCGTTTGTACTCGTTGCCACACTCCTGGCACTTGAATTTCTTCTGATCCGAGTGCACTACCATGTGCATGTTCAGTGTGCGCTTGGTGTTCAGCTTTAGGCCACAGTGCGGACAAACGTACAGCGTGTTGTTATGTGTATCTTCGTGAATCTGCATGAAAAAAAAAAAACCTTTCAGTACTTTTGACAAAAAAGGCGTATGAAAAGTGTTCTCACCTTTAGCCGTGCTGCATTTTTAAACTGTTTCGAACAGTACGTACACTGGAATGGCCTATCCTCTGTGTGCACGACGTAGTGATCCTTTAACGATCCCTTCGAGCTGAACTGTTTACCGCATTGATCGCAAATTAACGACTTCACGCCTTCGTGCTGCAGCAGGATGTGAGCTTTCAGGTCTAGCGCCTTATTAAACCTATAATAGAAAAAGCAATAGCAATTGATTTTTTACGATTACCAGCAAGACTCCATAAAGCTGCAACACAACTTACGGTTTGTTACATAAGGTACAAGTAAATCGATCTTTCGATGAATGGATGATTTCATGCCTTTTCAGGTAACTGCTGTACTTAAACTTTTTCATACAGATTTGGCATTGAAACACCTCTTGGGACTCGCTCCTGTTGGAGGATAGCTGTGTTCTATTTCGCTTACTGGTTAGAGTCTCGTCGTTGGAAGTGTTTCCGGCCATATCATCGCTGTGCTGCGTTCTGTTTTCTCCAGGTGTTATCGCTTTCTCGAGTTCGTAGTGCTCGGAATCTGAATCTTTTTCATACTCATCTTCAACATTTTCATCGTTTGCCTCCAACTGACTGCTGTAGTCATCCATTTCAACATCCAGCATTTCCCACTGCTCCGTATCGGTGGCATTGTTCTCAAACTCGGTTTGAGTCGAGGCAGCACCCAGCGATTCTATTTGGTAGAACACCTCCGCATTTACATCCTCTTCCTTTTCAATCTCTACAAAACGGAAATGTTGCTGTAGTTTTGAAACATACGTTAGCTAAGGAACTACATACCTTCGATGTGTTGAGCAGCTTGCTCCGGATCATCGTTTGAACATTCTTTCGCATCTGTGACTAGCTTGTCGCATAGCTGATTTGCTACGTCTTCTAAACTAAGGTCCGCTAGAAAGGTACGGCGAGTTTGTTTTAAATCTATCGCTTGATAACCCATCCCGGAACATTTCGACAGGTACGCGAACAGACGATTCGTTTGCTGGCATCTTTCTTTGAAGTGTTCCAGCTTGTTCACGAAACTGAGACATTCTTCGCATATGTTCAGCGGCACATCTTTTATTTCAGCAATCTGCAACAAATTTCAGAATGGTTCGTGAGCGTGAGACTGTAAATAGACGCCAGGTGCCAGTACTTACCGCCACATCCAGCATGCTTGTGATTACCGTATTTATATCATGGACCGATTCCAGCTTCAGTACAGCCTTTTCTTCCGCACACAGACGGCACCAGGTTTTCCAACTCGTTACCATTTCGATAGCTTATTGCTTTTTCTATCCTGTGCAGCTTATGTTTACTTGACTTTCATGCGTGGCTTGAACCTTTTTCTAAAACAGCTTTTCGCCTCTTACCTTACAGACACACATTTGGATACAGGAAGCACTAGCTGGAGCTAGCTTAATACCGCATCGTTTTATTCAAAACGAATAAATGCCAACAACTTATTTTAAAAGCTTTCCACAGATTAATCCTAATCGTACGAGACGAAAATCCACAATGTTTTGTTTATTGTTTACACTCGTTAAACGCTGTTATGACAAGCAGTAATCTGGGAAACTGTCACTTTCTGGCCGCCATCTTGGAATGAAAGCTATTGACTGGCCTTTTCTAGCAGCAATAAGAATTAATCGGAGATTATGTTTAAAGTATAAATTGTACCAAAATTTATTCTTTTTATTCCAATGACACCACACTCATAATTCTACGGAATTCTTTTTAAAGAAAATGCCTCCAAAACGGATAAAATCTTTAAAAAATACCAACTGTGGCGAATCAACTGTGGTAACAAGCATCAACGCCTGGTGGTATGCAATTTGCATGACAGCTCGATTTCTCCACATTGGTTGCGCCCGAAATCAAACGGTGGCGGTTACAATAAATTTTTGTTTTTTTTATATTTTTGTAAAAATCCTAAATTAGACCATATTCATTCATCGTAATCCGTTATTCATCATCAAAGAAGCTGGAAAATGTAGGCTCAAGAAGAAACTCCCATAGAAATATACTAAAACTAAACGTAATTCCAAACCCAAAGACACAAACTACCAGTTAAGACAGAGTTTCCATTTATTTTTAGCATAAAACGGTACGACCTGTAACTGTACCGACCACTGGGTAGAATCTTATCAAATAACGACAAATTTTCATCGATTCGACCACCATTCCTATTCAGGATGATTCAATAGAACTAAATCATCCGCTACGCGCGTAAATGCACAATAAATACCTCGTCAGCGTGTCTATTCCAGTAGTAAAACGGTTCTAATACTATTCGTGAAATGCAATCTAAATTGTCGTAATACTACTTTGTTCGACTTATGGTAAGCCTAACCTTTAAAAGGGCACCGTTTCGTTGCGGGGATCGAAGCGGAGTGGATTTAAAAATCAGGCTTAAGCAATCAATCGTCTCTTATAAGAGCAGCAGCTAGCAGCTCTTGATTACAGATATTGATTCGTCTGTTTTTCTATCTCTAAGCACTAAACGCTACTAGCGAAATTAACTAAGTCACTAAGTGGAAGCAAAACAAAAAAAAAGGCAAATAGTGATACTAAATATTGCAACTCGGGTTCCATGCGTATCTTTGATTAAGCTTTCGTTTGGTGACGTGTTGTTACGCTACGTAACAATAGGGGTCCTACACAATCCTACATGTGCGCAAGAGAAGCATCGATGTGTATCGAAGTGGTGCCACAAGTCACTGCACAATCGCCCGGCCGGAGTATCCTTTGGCGTTGAGCTCGTCGATACTCTTTTTACCGCTGCCTTGCATGCGTGTCGCTAGTCCACATGTCTGTATAAGTTTGGAAGAGAGTGGTAAGAAAAATTTAGTTACATTACATTAACCCTCCAGCAAGTCCTATACTTACTATCACGGTGGAAAGTGCCAACAGTGCAGCTAGTAAGCCAGATATAACGACAAAGTTTTTACACTGCTCGGGGTTCTGTTGGTAGCGCATCGCATCGTCATATTCGCCCGGCATAATGACAGTATATTCGATGTTTTCCTTAAACTTGGTATATTCCGTACGGTTCCGCGATTGCTCATCACGCCGCCTTCTGCCAAGTCCTGCAATCAAAGCGTACTCTTAACAAATAGGCTCTTTTCATTACTATATAAACCGCCGGTTACTTACGCTTCGAGGGTTCATACATATCGAGACAGAAATCGGGCTGACAGTCCATCGCATCCATACACGCCTTAATCTGCGAATGAATCCACAGCGTACTCCGTTCCTTCATGGAGCTCAGCAGGAATGCTTCAAAGTCGAGAAACACTTCGTTCGGCTTATCACGATACCGTGCCGGCTGATGGGGAATGATCGACGCAAAGTCACGGTTCCGACAGCCATCGCGAACCAACGAAACCGATCCTTGCGCATGCGGATCGTCCGGATCGGGCGATACCGTTACCTCCATCAGCTTCACATACTTCCACACACTCTGCGAGCTGATGCGGGCCCGTAACTGTAGCTTCGTCCCAATCGGTACCGCCTGATCGACCGGCACCTCGTTGTTCGTTACGGCCGGTAGCGAGGACGACGAATGGTTCTTCAATCCTGCCAGATTACCGCTAATCCGTGCGATCGGTGGTGCTTCCTTGTACAGTGCCACTTCGTATTCTAGCCGTCCAGGAGTCTCCTCGACCACGCCGGAAACACGTGCACCGTGAGGACTAAGGGAGAGATAGTAACACAGGTAAGCCACGCAACAAATCAAATTAATCTGTCTATCAGAGTGAGTAGCAGAATTAGGGTGAGCAGATACTTACAAACTTCCCGCGAACCCGGCCGCCTTGTTCTGGATAACGGTCGGTTCCGGCGGTTTACACATGATGATCAGCTCCTGATCGGATTGCATTACAACCGAGGGAAATTGCGGAAACCAGATGCGGACGTGCACGAACCCCTGCGAAATAGCGAAAACCGTACGCCAAAAGCAATTTCTTCATTAGCCACTGCATCACACCCATGTTCGTGACCCTATTACTAAATACCACCAGAGGGGTATCGCCGCTCGTTTTCATGCGCTAACCCATATCGATCTTGCACCTCAAGATCTTCGCTTCCCGTTCCGGATTAATGGAACACGTTCGAATCTTGTGAACGTCGAAGAGTGCGGTGGTTTTGTTGCTAATTGTTCGTACGCTTTTTTATTTTTTGGGATATCTCCCCATACACACCTTACTCTTGTGAAAGGTAAGAAGTGTTAGTTTCTGGTGGATGGAAAACCTAGCCCAAAAAAAAGCCCTCCTAACCGAGAGGGCACCAAGATCGTAAAAACTTACATTTCGTTTCAGCACACCGCACCGTGAGAAATCGGTAATCTTCAAATCGTACGCAAGCTCGCTCACATCTTTACGATCTTGCTTGATGGAGCAGGCAAAATCAGTTTCCGGATTCACACCTCGATCGTCCGCGAACAGTGGTGCACCCTTGAAGCCGATCGGTTTCTTCAGCTTTGCCGTTATAATGTCGCCCAGGTTGGAGCCTTGCGAGGCGAAGGAACACTGTATGTCCGTCACTGAAAGGTTACCGGTGATGAGCAACAGAAACATCAAAATGAGTACCAGCAAAAGGCCAAAACACAGCCACATACGATCGCGTGAGGCTATGTGATGTGCATTGAACTTTTTTGTTCGAGTTCTACTTCATTGCTGAAGGTGGAGGCGGTGTACTTACCATCATAATCCTGTGCCCGAACCAATGGCAGCAACTGGAAAAACGGGGAGAAGATCCGGAAGAATGTTAAAAACAAACGGAGGGAATTGAGTTTTATGATAAGGTTATAATCAAAGCGAACCTCCCCAAAAGGGGCACCATGCAATAGAGGGCGTGCTAGTCACGTCCAGATGGTGTAAAATGGCCTAATTATGCAATTATCGCACGATCGCTGGGGAATGCGAGAATTTTCAATTGGCACAGCATATGCATGATCTGCCCCCTGTTTAGACCACTCATTGCGTTTGCACAAAGCTCAATATATCGAGCATGCATGCCACTGACCTGACTTGTTCTTTTGGCGAAACACCGGTAGCCGATCAGTAACCTCACCGGTCCGGTCTAGCCCCTCTCAGAGCATATGATCGGAGGAGGATGGCTCTGGAAAACGGCAGCAAACCGAAATAAAAACAAACCGCAAAAATCACGTAAATGTTTTTAACGGAAGCTTCGGCCACTGTTGGGGTGGCTTCGCCCAAATAGTAGAGCTCGGAACCGGGGTCTGCCATGTGCCCCAAACTCACCTACACGATGAGGTACAGGTGAGTAGAAATCACAACAACCGGAACGGCCGTGGGGTGGAGGGGGGGGGGGGGGGTGAGTATGTTGGCTGGATGATGTTGCTGCCCGTCCGACACGTACATAATTGCCATAATAGGTGTGCTCGGTGGTGAGGCTATTGTTTGGTTCGGGTTACCGGTCGAATATCTTGAAACGGGGATCAAGTGTTTTGAGGTGAGAATCTAAACCCTGCGCTGATCGTACGAGGTTTATCGAATGAGTTGAGCCAGATTTGGGGTTAGTGTGAATCTGCTGATGCATCAGGTCGTTCGCATTCGTGTTATTGTGTCGAATTCTAGTTATTTTTCGAAGCGGAATGCATAAAGCAGGAAACAGAAAGAAAAACAACAAATAACAACCTAATCCTATTTCATTAAGAGTAATGTGTAAGCGGATACTTCTAAGGAACACTTTTTCTTCTTCTTCTTTCTTGGCCCAACGACCGCTTAGGTCTTGCCTGCCATTGCCTGCAGTCCTCACAATTGGGGTAAGGCCCAAGTGGGATTTGAACCTCGGTCCTGCCGTTATTGTAAAACTGATGAAAAAGATGGCTAACGAATGACCAAAAGATTGAGAAAAGGCTGCTATTGAACGGACACATAGACAGTCTGTTGGCTTAAAGAAAATTTGTGCTTATCAACATCATTTGTCTTTTTTTTTTTGTAATTGTAGTTCAAACTTTCACGAGTGGTTCGGTGCCCGTGGTGATAGCAGTGCAGGTCTTTACACGGCAAGCCCAGGGATCAACTCCCACCCAAGTCCTTTCACTTCAAGGTTTGGAGGCTCCAGGTATAGTGGATTGGCTCGACATCCGAACAGACCTACGAACCAAGAAGTCAATCACAATCACGATCCAACGCATCACATTAAATGCAACGAAAAAAATGACACATTTCACTCCTTGTTTTTTTTTTCGAATATGCCCCAAGATGATACTAATGAGATAAAAAAAAGCCAATAAAATAAACGATCCACTTACTAGCACGCCGACTGTGCCGATCGGATTGTGCGTTGTGCCCTACAAACCCTATAAATCTGTTCGAAGCTTATGCTGCAATCAATGCTTAACCGACAGCCACATCACAATATGCTTTTTTTCTAATGCATGCCCCTGTTACCTGCCGGCCATCAACAAGTGCCTTGTTAACAGTTTTCTTCAAATATGTCAAGCATTGTGCGTAAGTTTTTTTCCAACACGCTTCGGGAACGCTCCCAGGTAAGGCTTTTCCAATCGAACCTGTTTTCGAATGCATTTCGTTGCGATTAGCTTGGCTTTGTTTGCTTACTTCTGTTTCTGATTATTTTAGTTTAGCACTCTCGCTGCCGGACACGTGCAGGGAGCGAGCGTGCGAAAGCAAAATGGTACTAACACCAGACAGTCATTTAACGTTCAGTTGGCGGCTCAAGTGGTACTGGTCGATTACGGCGAACCGATGAATGGACGGCATGGACGGAGTGGATGGATGGTACAATTATCCAATAAGGTAACTTCAGCGGTGCTGCACAGATTGAACCAGCAGGCTGACTGCAATCGCATGCTGATCGTAGCGGGAAATGTGAAGGGAAAATGACTTACAACAAGCACGCAGGATGAGCCATACGAGGAAAAACGAAATCGTACGCGAGAAGTTTCAAGCCCTCGTCCGTCCCGGGTGGTCAGCGGGCACTGTGGCATGAGCTGACCGTTTCGTGTGGAATTGATGATTCGAACGGAAAAACGGAATGGCCATTCGGGAAGGGCCGTACGCAAACTGCACCTGTTGCGAGATTTAACGGATATTTATCCGGGCAGCAGCTCAATCGACGGGCGGAACAGGGCAACAAAGGGGGAATCTTCGTCTGGCGCAACTTTCTCGTTGTTCTAGAATTAATTGTGTTACTGTGTTAACTGCTTTTTTATATATTTCAATTGTACGGCGAAAGGAATAGTAAAAAGGGTAACGCAAACGATCATAATAACAAAAAAACGTTATTTTTAAATTACCTTCATCACACTCCCATCGTAATGAAAAACGTCCCTGCAGACAGAGATCTCTAGATGATCTTATTCTAAGCTAAAGCCTGCCGTATTCAGATACGCACGAATTTCTTCATTATCAATAACAACCTACCCTACTGAAGAAAAAAAAAACGACGAAACTCCAGCTGTCGTCAGGTCGCCCGGTAAAACTCTCATTTAATTTTATTCAGACACAATGAGGACTGCGAGTAGTCAAGTGCATGAGAACGCTTGCCTGAACTGCCGGTAACCTTGTCACAGCGCTTGTGAGAAAGTTTAGCGCCAGCTCGTTAACGCAATGGGTCTGGGCTGAGCAACCAACCTAAAGTGGAGCCCCCTGCCAGCAGACTGCAAATCTGGAACATTTGGATTGGGAAATTGCCGCATTATGATAGCGCATTTGCATAGAAGCAACTAGATCATACGCTACTTATGCTGTCACAGTGTGTTTGCATGCTAGGACAGCATAATATCGCTGCCTGACGGGGAGATTGCAAAGACGAAGACGTGGCCGTAGAATGCACTGCCGACCATAGTTATACCGGCGAGCGGCAACCAGAACTTGGACATCAAGATTGGCGCGAAAATGGTGTCGACATGCTGCGCGACTGAGCAGTGTGACACCGGCGTCCAAAACAAACGCCCCATGTCCATCAACCGCTCCGTCGCAAGATTGACCATGAATAAAAAGCTGGCCGCATTGTGTGCTAATGCTACGGTTGCAATTCTTCATCTTCACACGTGGAACGGCGGACAAATTTTGGGTGGCGTTCACCCTTTTGCGTTCTTCATACCGGAGCTGAACTTTGGCCTCTGTCAACTGTGTGTGTGCCTTAATCATGACACAATTATGTCATAAAACAAAACACAATCTGTTGTGAGCTACAGTTGACACAGCTGTCTCGAACAAGCGGTATAGCCTCGTTTCACCACTACCCCGGTCACCTCACCGCAAGCTCCTTCAAACGGTACCCTCATCTGAGCCATGAAATGGACGACAACCAGGATGGCAGCCAAGCGCACACCGCATGAACTGCGCATAACTAAACGAGCGAGTGTGTGTGTGACTGAGCGTGAAAATACGAATTTATGAAATTGAATCCCAGCATAAAAAGATGGTTCCTTCCCCGAGGTTCCCGCGCCATTTGCCGCACTGCTGACCGCGTTTCGCCTCCCGTCGAACGTTCGTTGTGACAGTCGTGGCGCAGCTGTCCACACGGCTCGGTGGCGTTCCAGTTGCGAGCAGCCCGGAACTGGGTTGAGCGTCATAATGCAGCGTCAGTGCATCGGGCGGAGAAATTGGTGCATGAATTTTGATAGCTTTTCAAAAGAAAAACCATTCCCCCCTTTCAGTCCCAGGAAGACGGGACGGAAAGAAAGAAAAGCCATTTCAAATCAATGGCAAAGATTGGCGGGCTTAAGAACGAACACGGGCAGGATTAACTGTACCTGCCGGGTTGGCTCGTGATTGTTGTTTGCGATTCAGTGGATTTATTGCTTTAAATAATTTCACGCACCAGTAGCTGTTTGTCAGTTGCAGTCAGACAGGCAGGCAGGGAAGCAAAACGGAACAACCGCGACCATTCTAACGCCGGCTCGTTGCATGCCGATCGCGTTCTAGTTCTTGGGGTGCTGAGGGCTTTGGGTTAACATCTTATTTATTATAATCAACGTAAACACTTAATTTATTTGCATAATAAAGAGCAAAATCATTAAATTTCGCAGTTAATACTTCTTATTGTGCTTACTGTTGATACAAACCATTTTTATTTAATCCCCCTTAAGACGAGCTCCAGCGCCAGTAACAAATCACTAATTATTGCTTTCGTCACAACCAATCACTTGCTGCACACATGCACACAACGGTACCGCAAACCGCTAAACGACAACCCCGGACAGTAGCGTTTTGAGTATCAATTTGTACGATTCGATTCTCAAACTCGCTCTCGATTCATTCCCGTCCCCAGGAGCGCTCGTGATGCGCTTCCCTGAGCTGCATAACAACATCAACCGTTCGGTTGACAGTTTAGCCTTAAACGCAATAATAATACCCTTCCCGAATGCGTGCACGTTTCCCGAGAATCTACCATCCCCTGCGCTTATTTTCCGTTAGGCTAAATTAGTACCGTGCGAATAACTGGCGCAGAAGACTCAGCGAAACATTCCCAAAGGGCATATAACACATCTTGCCACCGCTTTTGCTTTCTTTCCGTCTGTTTTGTTCTGCATCTTTCGCGTAGTATTGATGCAAAAGCAACGCAAACTAACACAGATCGAAACCCATTTTCGCGCAGAAGTACTAGTTAATTTAACAACCTAGGCCGAAGAAACATGCAGATGCACGTGTTTTTTCATCGCTCTATTTGCATTTCCACTTTGTGCAGATTTTTTTTGTACCCTGAGCCGTTTGCACTTCGTTAACAAGAAGCTTTACATGCGCATCAACAGTTCTTAAGGCCCGTGGAAATTTTGTGTGTGTGTTTGTGATACCGTGTAGTCCCGCGAATAATGATAGTGATTATTGGAAACTGCAACTGGAAAAGCTGCTGGCAGCTAGCCTTTTTATCCCAGATGCTTACCGAGGTAAGCATTACGGGAATGCTCTGGAAAAAATCCAAACGGACAAATAGATAATCCCACCTGCTTCATTAGAAGCTGAAAAAGAAGAATTTAGAATGGCACACTCTTACTCTCATCGAACAGTCTTTCGTTTGGATTTTTTATTTGTTTATTTATATTTGCAAACAGAATGAAGTGTTGCGGAACTTGAAGCGTCAGTAGCGTGAGAGATGGTATCCAACTACTCACGCCACCGATAATACTGTTAACATTACCACAATTCGCTACACTTCGCATGGCAAAACGAAAGATTTCAACGCTAGCGGTACCGACGAACCCCTTCCTAACTGTACGCCGCATGCATTCACTTCGTTAAACGATCATTTTCTTTGCATGAAAAATTTAATCATGTCTATTAGAAGCTATTTAAATTTGGAGAATGTTTACCAAATACTTACAAAACTTAACAAGAAAAGGCCTCCCACCCATCCTCTTAATAGTGTGCACTTACCACCGTAAAGAGTACCGCCACCAGATGACCACTGCTACACTCGACAAGGCTTGACCTCAACAGTTTCATCTTGGCTTTCGTTGTCAGCATTGGCCGGTTCCGTTAGAAGCGGGAGGGAATGTACAGTGTGTGTGTGTGCCTTATCGCACACTCTTCGTCATTCAAATCTTTGCTCCGAACGACTACTATAGCACCCACCGGCGATCAAACCTGGTTGTCGATGATTCTACTGAAAGCCGATTCTGCTCTGCCCTCGATCAAATGAGCCTGGAAGTGAGAAACAAAACACAAAAATCAGTGGAAAGCAAAAATGCTAATATGCTAGTGCAGCAGCAGCAGCAGCACAGTAATTAAAGGTTTTCGTTTTCGGTAAGGAAAGTAAAATAGAAGGAAGCTCTAGCCCTAGGGTATGGTGCGGTATCTGAAATATCTTACGATCGCCAGTGTTTGAGGTCTATTTATGAAGTTAATTGCAGGGGGTTGGGTCTTTTTTTTTTGCAGCAGCTACAGCAAAAGCTATATTTGCTCGCGAATAGAATCGGTGGGATTAAGCGTTTTAGTGGTAATGGTTGAGAATGATATACAACGAAAAAAAGCCCAGATGGCTACATATAAGATGGTGCACATACAATACTCCAATAAGTGAGATAAGGTAGAACAGTATGCCATTATTTGATCTTATTAATTATAGCAAGATCAGGAGTTCAGCATTTGATTTTTTAGGAAGCATGTTAACGCATTGGGTAATATCGAGTAAATATAAGCTTCAGGATATGTGAGGAAACAGAAAATAAATAATTTTAGTTGAATATTTCATTGTGTGGCTTTTGTTGCGAAGCCCTTCCTTTCAAATCATCTCACTCATTCTATTGCGTTTCCTTAACTTCCCACCGAAGCAACGCAGCAGTAACGCTAGTGCCTCACTGGGCACGAACAGGAGGAAACGGTAATAAAAACCTGCCTGAAAGTCACCATGATCCGCGTAACTAGTTTCGATTTCTGTCCTCATTTACGCCGCGATTTTTCCCCCGTTCAAGCGGTAGGAACCGTTTCCTTTCGCTACGCTGCCATTAGGCTTACACCACGCTGCCTTATACACATTATATAGGTGAACACCGATTATAGGCCTCACTGCAAGGTGTACCCGGACAACCCATCGAACCGATCGAGGGGCACGGTTTGATGCAGGTCCGGAGCACGAAACAGACCGGTTGCATAGGGGAACTGGCTCGCGTACCGGTGACACCTCGCTGCTGGTGTGGCGGGGGCTGTCCTACAAACAAAGCTGAAATAAGGTTAAATGCACCAGCATGCAGCCGCCAACGAGCGGAAGTATCGATCGCGGAACCCTTGCGCGGATCTCATTACCCATCGGACAAGCCTCGGGAAGGGAAGTATTTTCGATTTCAAAGCCTTCCTGGCGCGCGGTGTTGCCCCGTGAAAGTTGGTAAATGAAAATGCTTGCAGGTTTTGCACACGCTTAGCATACGGCCGCATCATGAGCAGAAGCAGTGATAGGATGCTTGAGATTAAACTTCTTCCCAGAAACGATTAAAGGGAAAGTGATGTTGATTTTTTAAGCGGATGCAGGAGAAAGCCGACTAGCTTCTTTTAGGTAGAACCTGTTTAGTAATCTGGAACTGGGAGCGATAAGCGCATGCTGTCATTAACGTGAAGTATGGTATGCTCCAAGAGACCGACAGCATGAAATCGGACTTGGATGGGAACTTAGCTCCTTCAATGTAGTGTTTCACATCAAGTACAGTTACTTACTCCTGTCCCTTACCTTCCCCAAAAGTTAGTCTCAGATTGCCAGCACAAATCACAAATTTGCTGCACCGCGAAAAAGAAAGCTTGGCACGATCCCATGCTACTACCACGCTCCAAAATTTCCATTTTGCTGTCGTCGTTCCAAACATTCCACCGCGATAGTGATCAAAACAACACCACAAACCCACATTTTCCACCAGTTCCACCTGGCGCTCAGGTACAAACAACAAAACAATCAACAAACTCAGAATCGCCATGAAATGCAGTACTTGTCGAATGATGAAGTACTATCGTTTTCACAAATCGCGTAGCGTGACACCGCGACACCGTTTCGGGGAAGGTCTCGATTTCCTCCACTCTAATTGCCGAAAATCCCTCCGTAAGCAGCGTCGCACTGCATCCACGGCATCATTAGCAACACTATCTGCCTCCCGGCCACGACAATCAGCAGCATAGCAATAGGCTGGCCTCCTGCAAGCAGCTCCTTTCACTCTCAATTCAACCCGGCCGGGCTAAATTTGGCATATTTTCGGCCTTCCCAGTTCTCCCGTAGCCGTACCAAGCCCAACCGCAAAACGGTCCTACTACATTACGGCTTAAAGGCCCGTGAAAAACATTAGGCGGAACCTTTCGCGTGCTCAAAAGTTTTGCACCAGCGTTTTGTGTGGAGCAGCTCCCGAAAGCCAATTTTCAGGTTCCCCGATACTTCTGCTTCCCAGTGCAGTGATGCGAGTCGATTTACCACCTTTTCAACCTAACAAATTTCACTCATTTTTCATTGTACACGAAAATTTCACTCCATCGACCTTGATCTCAAAGCGCCTTGACTCTGGACTCTGGAGACTCGTTGGTCTGAAACCGGCACAATACGGATTTGTCACACCCAGGAAAGGATTTATTCGTTGGCTTGGTGTTGAATCAACCAAAATGGACTAATCAACCATGGCGCACTGAGCCGCAAAAGAAACAACACTTGTGCAAAAGTGTACCAGCCTTCGTTCGGCACGGTGTTGGCTGGCGAGAAACCTCAAGGAACTCAGTGTTGTTACGCGCACTGTTTTGCTTCACACATTAACCATCGCAATCAATTGGCACACATTTTCGACATGTTTTCCTTTTTATTGGGCCCGGGCATCGGGCGGTGCTCTCGATCGCCAGGGAGACTTACCACTCCTGCCAGAGAGCGCCAGTGAATCGATGCCGATCTCGACGTCGCATGATCGCGCGATCATAATGCGAAAATATGACGGAGCACAACAATACGGGTGCACGATCGTGGCGGCGATCGACGATTTAGGTTAGCATGGAGAAAGGTGCGCTAATTAATTATTGCTAGCCGCGCGAGCGCCCGCGCCTGCCAAAGCGGGAGCGTGGACTCTCCTCGGTGGCTAACGATCTTGCCACCAGTTTAGACAAAACCCGATGGCTACTTGGGGGTTGGAGTAGACCGACAGGTTTGACAAGTTCCGACCCGTACGCTGGTGAATGATGTGAACGGTGAGCATAAAATGCTATCGATGCATCATCTCAAACAGTCAATAGGTGATGTAGCGCAACATGTTTACAAATTATCCAAAGTTGAGGTGTTGCAAACTGGTTTGGAAAAATTGGGTATGCATTAAATTGCGAAATAAAGCGCTATACAAAAAGATATGATGGTCAGAAAAATTATAAATAAAAATTATCATAAGCCTAATGGCCAAACTTGCCTCGGACGAATTCACAAATCAGTGAAATCCTGCCCACACTGCTGGCTCCATTAGCAAAACAGAAATGATTGGCTTTGCTTAAATTAAACCATGATTTGATGACAGAGAATTCTGCAATATCTGACCTACTTCTCATAATTGAAGTTAAAAGCTTTTTAAGCAGGTCGAGACAAAGAAAAGTGCATTCCAAAGTGCATTTAAAGCTACGAAACTACCAATCTTGTACGGGTGTGCAACAGTCGCTCTTGTTTTGATGTTCTTCAAGGGACAGCATATGGCTAACCACCATTACATTGCAAGTTTATTGTCCCCAGGAAGAAGTTTAAGTGAAGAAGATTACCCAAGTACCTCATTAGAGGTGACTCTAATAAATGTTTTACGATCTTGCACTACCAACTTCACAATAACTCGTCCTCGAGCGAGCCGTACTATACCACCTGATCTTGATCATGATCTTGGTTTGATTGGTGGACAATCATCGCTTGCGTAACTTTAGTCATGTAATTCTTATAAAACTATTCTTTAAAAATAAGTTCGATTCAATACAAGGTGATAAGATCGTCCAATGCGAACATGCCACATATTTACACACTATCTTTGTTGGCATTTGCCGTATCTGCCAGTAGCAGAAATGGGGGAACCGGCTGTTCCATATTTAACGCACCGTAATCACTGCACGACCGGTAGCTCAGCAACTTCAACACAGTCATCAACTGCAGCAGCTCAACCCGAACGCAAACTGGCACGGGAACGCAATCGTCGCAGCGCACACGCCAGGAATGGGGACAATAATTTTCCAACCGTTGTCAAACGGCGGTTTTTTCAGTGACAATTTTCCTTCCCCACTTCAAACGCACACACACATACACAAACACAGCCGGGAATGTCGAATTTTATTATTATTTTGTCTGTTGCACTTTGTTATGGTTTCACTGTACCGTCACTGCGATACCGCTGAACGATACCGATCACGATCGCTACAAAAACACTAACGTACAACTCGAACTTCGTCTTGGCAGCAAGCTTTTCCGGACTACACTCTGCAGTAGGTCTGCACGGGCCGCGCGCTTCACGTGGAATGAACTTGACTTTGAACATTCATCCACCGGCATCGGTACGTCTTACGAGGCATGTGCACGCGCGCGCGTTCGCTCGCTTACCCTCTCCAATCGGACCGCTTATGCTGTGCAGACGCTTTGGTGGAGGGGATGGATAGATCATGCAGCATTTTGGGCTGGGTGTACGCTATGCTAGGAAACGGAAGCTAGGGAAGCCACATATTTTTCTTCCGTTTTGTGCAAGATTCGCAAAGCGGCACGATCGTGCACTTCCATTGATCGAAAGTGTATTGTTCTAAGAAATGTAGAAGGAATGCACAATCGGAACCAGGAGTACAAATATGTAATATTTGGAGATAAAAATTATAAGCAATAATTTAATCATGTGAATCAAGTTGCTTTATTATTGAAAAAGAGATTAACAATGAAGTTACTTTTTCAATTTAAAGTATTTATTTATTTGGGAGTATGACGGCTCAACGAAATATAGTTAATCAAATTTTAAATTAAAAATGCAGAAAATCTGTCCTGTTTTTTGTTAAGCTTATAACACTATTAAGTATAGTCTATTCTATCCTTGAGCATTTAACCCAGAATATCGTTAGCATAAAACATAGACTTATTTCTCAGTACACAATTCAAACCAGAATCTCTCTTTCTTCTTGGCCTAACGACCTCTTAGGTCAAGCCTGCCATTTTTGGTTTACTAGACTTAATGATACCACGTAGTTGGTCAGTCCTCATTACAGAAGGGAATGGCCCAGATGGGATTTAAACTAAAGTCCTACCGTATGACGACTGGCGCGGTTGTTGCCGCTACCACCGGGCCGCCAACGAGTCAATCCAGAATATAGTTAGCATTTAACATATACTTATTTCGAATGGAAGCGAAAGTTACATTAATTAAGATAATTTCATTAGTTCAAGTTTTATCTACATTCAAGAACTATTGTTTAAAAATATAAGCACCAATTCCCGATTGATCTACAGACAGTAGCCTAGGATTTTGGCCATTCCCGTCGTATTAATAAATGTTCGCATTGTTTAAGCTCTTACTAGGCCTTGACGATCATGTCTATAGAATGATTGGATGAAGTCCTTTGATATTTTTTTTTTTATTTATATTTTGTTATAAATAAATATGTCAATACCTCCTATGCTGGGGATTACAAATTTACCAAAATTATACAATACAATCGATTAGAGTCTTTCGACACTGATCTGTAAATAGTGTCCAACTTGTGCAGGGTATCCTTCAATTTTTAAACGATTGTTCTGACACATGGTTCAAAGTTTTACAAAGATTACACCCATCCATTTCTTCATTGTTGGTTCTTTTATGAGATCATGATCTTATTTTTCCATATGATTTTCTATTAAATTTTATGATCACACAAAACTATTAGATGGCTAGTATCTGTCTCCTACCAGGCTTTTCCGGAAGTGAGAAGATGTTGTAAATCTTGCACATTCATATCCAAATTCATTCAAATATTTGCATTTTCTCCACTGTACTAGGCACAACTCCCCCAAATCAATTGATAACTTTGTAATACATTGCACATTAAATACATCAAACAAAACAATCATACAAAAGATTTACAATTAGGAGGATTTTAATGCTTATGTTACATGAAGCTTTAATTTTATACTATTAACATAACCTTTCGTTTTCTAGTTAACTAAATGAAGTCTAATAAAAACACAATCTACCCATATCACACGAACAATCAACTGTATTTAATAAATTAATCTCAAATCAAGCGATCATCCAAACCATTTGTGCTCTCAAGCCTCAAGCCCCTGGTGGTTTACAGCGGTTTGATACAAAAATAATTGGTGCAATATTGTGTACCGAAGACCATCATCGGACAAATTCGTTCGGCCGATATGAAAGGTACCGATAGTAAATAGCAGTAATCAAAATTAGCTACCTTGCGTTCTTCCTCTTTTCATGGTCAACTGGCGAATCTGAAATCGACCGTGTAAGTTCCTCCACATTGCAGCACTTGCGCGCGCGCATTTACCGTTTGCTTTTGGGAGAATTTAGCTTTTTTTATTCGTAGTTTATGTTTTCTTGCTCCATACGTACAAATTTAATTAAATTTTTCCTGCACGATTCTTAGTACGAAAGTAGGTGAGAACAACATGGTGCAGAAACAACATGCTCAACGAAAATAAAAACAGCCTCATATGCTTTCTCAGCCCGCACGTCCCGGATTCCGTCGTAAAGATGATGGTGGTACACACGCGAAAGCTTTCGGGCTGTGCTTAGCAAAATCCGCTCGGAACACTTGAACGAAAGGCGAAATGGCTGGTGAAAATAACACGGATAACACCTCAAGCATCTTGACTTGCAGGTGGCCACAAATGAAGTCCCGTCTACGCCAGATCGAAACGGATCAAGTACGGACGGCAATTGCCAATTACGAAATAGGGGTAAGGTGGTGATTTTGGCGTGATGTTATATGTGTTTATTTTTTAACACATACCGAACGAACCGAACGGAAACCGTACCCATTGTATCAACCGTTTGCGGGAAAATTCCAGTAGATCATCTCACATCAGCTCGCATCATCTCTCGGATCCAATTCTCAAACACCACTCGAATCAGAAGATCTGCAACCGATCGATGATGCTAGGCGTTGATGATGCTTGGAATCGTGTTACTTTTTGTAATCTACGGTTCAGGAATTAGTTGCACGCACTATCAAAAAATTAGCTACACCAAACGATTGCGATCCAGGCTGTATGGGGTACCGTTGCACGTTAGCACAATAATCGTGTAACTGAGCTAAGATATGCTAGATTTTCTGTGTTACGATAGTTTTTTTTTTTAGTCAATAATTTTCTTTCAAATTTCTAGTGAAAGGTGATGGTGATCGAATTAGGGGGGGGGGGGGGGGGTCTAGGGACAGTAGGGACACTACCGGGGTAGTAGGGAAGTCAGCGATAGGAAGTACATAGGAAGTATGACGTCCTATGTACATTGTGGATGTGGACTTGAAGAGTCCTGTCTCGAGAATAACTATGAGCTTGAGCCCTTTAAGGCTTCTGTAATCTGACAACTTGAAAAAGACACTCTTATACGACAAGGTCCAGTATGATGACGAAACACCTTGACGATCTAACGACGATGACACTATTTCACGGTCAGCGGGGGCCTCATCGATGAGGTAAATTCTGTTGTTTCCCTCTAACATCACAATTAGAGGGGCCTCAACTGCCATTCCGCTCGGGGCCTCCAAATATCTTGACCCACCACTGCTTTTCTAGTGTCTCCAGTTGAAATTGAACATTGAGATAGATTTACATTTCCGTCGAATATATTGCATAGTTTGATCGATTACTCATTCTGCACGAGCGTTTCTATCTCTCATACCGCGAAATTCCTCTTTGCATTTGCACAAAACCGATAATTGCAATTACAGCCAACGGCCCTGCTTCCGAGCACCTGCCAATTCAGATTGCCAACATTCTTTCTCCACATTTTTCCCCCACCGAGAATCGTTTTGCGCCGCCCAATTGCCCCGAGATGATTTCGAGATGTGCCGTGTGCGGAAGTGATCCAGAAAATTTTTAATTTTCCACCATTCATTCCTGTGCAATGGATAATGAAACCACATCGGAAATATGTACAGCAAACTGTGTGCCGCTTCTCCCCATTCATACTATCGCAAGCCAACTGTAACCGATCGAAACTCGATTCCGCTACAGGACGGACGGAGCCAACAGACATTCTCCCGATCGAATTTAGATAAATTTTGAAGAAAAGCCACTATGGCTAGAACTGTAACGCTATGTACAGTTTGGTTTCATTAACCACTCAGCTAACTACGAGCGTGAAACTAGGGTGGACGACTAGTGCACCCCTTGCACGGGAAGGTAAATTGTGCTGTGTTTTGTAAATGTTTTTGTCCATCAGTGTATCGACGTCCGATTCGATGACGCTACTGCTGCATGTGGGAATAATAACTCTATTCGAACGGGTCCGTGCCGTTAGCTGCACTCAAAAAGGACCACCTGCTTGCATTTGGCCAGTATTCACTTAGGGCCACCTATCGAATGGATATGCCGATGAATGGGAAAAATGCCAATCATGGTTTCAAACAATTTCGTCCGCGATTCATTCTCGTTTCACGCTTTATTTGTGTAGTGATGGAATTTGAAGGAAGGAAGTATGTTTTGTTGAACCGTTGGTTTCATATGCGTATGGTAGGGGATTTTTAAAATCAACCAGTTTCAGACGAATTCAACTAGCTTTGAGTAGGTCTACAATACTCGTTCGAAATTCATGAGCGATTGTCGCTTTAAGCATCTTTTATATAATGTTAATGTCTTTATTAAAATTTGTTTGTTTCTTTTAACAATTTGAAAGTCAAAGCTTTTTATCGTCATTCCAGCCTGCATAAGCTTTGCAATCGAATTCACATCACTCGCTGCCCCATCCCTGTACGCTAATCAGGTCAGCCGATACACACGGCCGAAATTCTCGTCAATTTATGCTAACGCACCGCAGAAACCAGATTTCGCGTAATCTTGCACACTCTCTCTCTCGCTCTCTTGCTGCCTCACCCCCTCAGTTCGTGTCTTCCCACGAGCCATTTCATTCCCGAGCAGACATTCCCGCATTTTCCCGCCGTATGGTTGTTCCAAAACCTTAATCCACCTTTTTGGCCCGCAACGAACCAACTGCACCGAACTGATGCGAAACGGTTAATCGCTCACACCTGTAATGAGCGACGGAAAACGGGTGGGAAAACGATGAACGAATCGCCCCGTAACCGTAAGGGCCGCATACGCATCGGTTACCCGCACTAGAACGCGCGCGGTGCCGTTCGAGAATGAGCCGAGCAGGGTGCACTGAGGGGGGGGGGGGGGGGGGGGGGGGGCAGCTAAACCTACGAAGAATCAACAAGATCAATCCGGCATTGATAATCCCAATCATGCCAAAACGGACTTCCACCCACCGTTAATGGGGGCGATAATTTATTTTCCTCGCACCATCGGCTTTTCTCCGCGAAAGGCAACCAAGCCCTTTCTTACACCGCACCGATACGCTCTAAATGTGATGAGGTTTTCGGATTATGTGTCTGCTGTCGTTCATGCTACTTTCCTCAAATCTTCGGGTGCAAATCCAATGAGCTAGGAAAATGGTTTATTTGAGCGTATCGCTGGTGCGGTGATTAGTTACATAGGTTTTGCTGTAGGGAATGGTGATGAGGATTAGAATATTTGTGCACAATTATAAAGGCAGACACGAAACTAATTGTTATACCTCATTGAGTACTCATTTTCATTTATTTGGTTTGTTTAGCTATACATATTTGAAAGCTGGCTGCAACATCCTTAACGTTCAGCATGATTACTAATTAAAGAAGTACAAAGTTTTCTTCAAATTAGCATAAATCGTTAAACGTTATGAGCATATTGGTTGCTGGAATCCATCTCCAGCGTACGGCGAGGCGAGGTCTAGATGGGATTCGTAACCCGGTCCTGCCGGCCAGGCCGTTTTAAATGAATAGATGTAACCTCGTGCTGCTTCAATTTTCAGTTCTATTATACGATTTTCCAATCAAAAATTAAAGTACACAACATTTTAAAAATGAAAAAATACACCTGATCATAAGAACCAAACCGCCTGGTACAATACTCAGTCAAGAACATCTTTGATCACCACGATAAACCCATTCTTCCTCAAAAAATACTCTCGATTTACCCTTAGCAAGAGCTCGCCTAGCTTTACGTTAACAAACCTCTTCAGCAATTATCTTCGACTGCGGCTTTTGAATTGGCAGGAACAGTTTGCATTCCGCCGGAAGTTCATCCTCGGAGTAGTGTCGATCGGAGAAGTATACGCATCGTATTCGACAGTTGGCATGGATTTGCACGCGCAGCGTTTCTACGTAGTTGGTGTCGTAGGCACGTCGTGTGAAATCCGACAGATTGAACTGGATCTGATTCCAGCCTTCGTCAAGCCTCATCGGCATGGTACAGATGAATGGTTCCACGCGGGTCGTCGATTGATAGTTACTGGCCCGAAACCGACGCCGCACATTTTTATCGTCCAACACCTGTTGACACAAGCAGGAAGATATAGCGCAACAAGTGATGTGGAAATAAATCGAGCGAAATGAGACATACTAGGACATCACAAGTCAAACTATTCCTTTTTAAATGCTCCGTGCATGCTTTGGAATAATGTCTGTAAAGCTGCATTACAACACATTTACATGCATTACAACACTCACCTGCACCTCGAAGGTGAAGTATTTCTTCAGATTTTTTATAATCATCACCAGAAAGGGATGTTTAATGCCGAGCGTCTTTTTCGGATCGGCCGGACAGGTGATGTACGTGGTGTTAACGTTCGTTCCGATGATTTCCAGAACCAGCGATTCAATGTCCTGATCGGTGATGCGCTTGATGTATCCATTACGAACCTTTTTATCCCAAATTTGTAGCGGTTTGCTGCCTATACTATGCAGAATCGATGAACCTGACTGAAACGTGTTTCTAAACATTTTTTTTAAATTACGAGCACCAGAATTACACGATAATTTGGCCAATTTTAGCTTTGCTGTTGAACGCGCGCTTGTTTTGATGGAAGGATTTTTTTTCAGAATCGAATTTGATTACAACAGATGCAGATGGAGTGCGCTCGCATACTGTCAAACGCGAGCGTGCTCCAAAAGTATCGGGCGAAACAACGGCGAAAATAATTCAAATCAAATCAACACAGCAATGCATGCTGTGGGTGGGGTAAATTAGGTAATTTATTAACCTAATCGCAACCAGTGTGTGCTTATGTTAAAAGCATGTGAAAAAAAAACTCGTTTTGTTAAACAAACCGCTTATGAACCCATTGCTTTATGATTCCTTCTTGATATAATTCTTATAAAAGCAGTTCGGTAAGGCCGTTTTAACCAGAATAACAAATGATCTCATAAACGTTTAATGTCGCGACACTTGCAGAGATTGTATTCTATTGGTTTTAAACAACGTAACACTTTTTGAATTGTTTATGTTTTAATTCTTGAAGGAAAGCTTGACCGTAGTGCTACTTATTTAAATTACAAAGCTGAAGTTGATAAAGGAAATAACAAGTACCTTGTACTGCAACACGACACTCTACTTTATTCTCGCATTTTCCATCAACTGGCAACCGTTAGCACTTCACAACCTTCATCAGTGATGAGAACAGTATGCTCGAACTGGGCACTGCGAGCATTGTCCATCGACACCGCTGTCCACATATCCTCTAGCACTTCCGCCTCGCACGTGCCTAATGAAAGGACCGGCTCAATCGTAAACGTCATACCCGGAACCATTACACCAGGGTAATCATTATCTAAAAACATAATCGCTTTACGTTATCGCACGAAACGTACCAAACATGTCTTACATCTCTTACCGAAATGAAGGATATTTGGCGGTCCATGGAAATAGCTGCCAATTCCATGGCCAGCAAACGCTGGCATCACACTCAGCTTTTTGCGTTTAGCGAATTTGTCGATCGATTTTCCAATCACACAAATGGGTTGTCCGGGACCGCAGCAAAGAATGGCTTCAGCTAGGCATCGTTCAGTGCATTCTACCAGATACCGGCCTCGATCATCCACATTCCCGATAAGCACAGTCTTCGAACAGTCTCCGTGATAACCGTTGAAAAATACCGTGATATCTATGTTGATGATATCTCCATCCAGTAGTTTTCGATCGTCCGGAATCCCGTGACACGCTACATTGTTCACGGACGTACATACAGATTTAGGAAATCCCAAATACCGCAATGGAGACGGATATGCATTGGCTTTGATGGTTTCCTCGTGTACAAAGCCATCGATTTCATCCGTGGAAACGCCAACCTGCAAAAGGGCGGGGCATTAACACAACATCTTCAACTTATGGAACGGTACTGTTCTGTTCGAGGTAAAACCTTTGCAAAAGAGCAGGCATTGTTCAGTATCGTTGCAGCCAGCTTGCAGCTTTCTCTCATTCCTTCGATTTGCTCGGATGTTTTTATTTCCGATGGTCCCTCACCATCGCTGGGAGAATTCCGGACGAAATAGTAAGGTGGTTTGGGGATGTGTTCTGGAACGCGTCTTTCCGGAGAAACATTTCCTAGTTCGGTGATAAGATTGCACGTTCCAAGGTCGTATCTGTAACAAAAGAAAACAACTTGCTGTTACGCACAGTGCAACCATCACACTCAGGCAAATAATTACTTTTTTCTTCTCCCGAAAAATGTTCGACTCCAAGAAGTTCTCCAAGTTTGCAAACCATGTTTTAACAGTGGAGTTGTTTTCAACATTATAGATACACTTGCTCTTCAATTCTCAGTTCATTCCACAACTCAATAACAAACCCACCGGTGGCGCAAAATGATATCAGAAGCAAAAGATGGTTTGTGCAGTGCTTTAGATCCTAAATTGATACGGATTAATCACAAAGCGAGTGATAGTTTTACGCTAACCACTTGTACAAAGCTGTGGATTTATTGCTCCATTTACGATAAAACATCAGATTCCCGGTGTTTACAATTGTGTTACGCGCGTCAAAAACAGCTGACTGTTGTGATGTTCCTTGAGCTTCCCTGAAACGTCAAAACGATAATTTTCCACTATGGTTAATCATTGGACATAAAATTATCTCGTATAAATATTTATATTTGCTTTTTTACACTTTTTTATATATAATTTACTCATTCGAAAATTAATTAACTATTGTGTACTTAGTACAACCAGGTCCTGCTGACTCATTGTTTTTGAATTTGAATGAATTTCGAAGTTTCTGGGGCGATTGCCTAGGGCGGTTCGGTAGTAGAGGCGATAACAGTGCGTACTTCATACGACAGAACCGGGGTTCAAATCCCACCCGGACCTTTTCCCTTTGTGAGGACTGCCTATTCAATTTCTTAGTATCATTAATTTTAGTTAGATAAAAATGGCAGGCATCACTTTAAGGGATCGTTAGGCCAAGAAGGGAGAATGCGATTGCTTTACTCCTTCTTGGCGTAAGGATCTGAAGAAGTACCAGGTTTGTAGCTATTTAATGGTTAACAATACATGTTTACATTACAGTTCATGACGTACGAGAACAGGCCACTACCATTCAGCTCAAATTAGGATGCATTTATCTAGTATTTATATTTCTCCTTTTTCTAATTTGACTTGTAATTTTGTCCTGCCAATACTACTGTCTCATGATCAGAGTCCTGAATTTACCCATAGCGAAGAGGTGACATTGGTTCAGTATGATTGGCATGATTCAAGCTAGATTCAATTCCACGGCGTGACTATGTAGTCCAAGTAATTAATTATTTGATTTATGTATTGCAGTCGAGCTTGCCACCAAGACTCTGGTGTTCTCATCGTATAAATACAAAACGAAGTGGATTAAGGATATTTAATTGATCTACCAAACGTACCGGAAAACTATAGTCCTAAATCCGATTCCAACCACCGACGCTCTCAATCTAACGGATGTCTGCGCGGGTGTAAGTAAAAAAGACGAGAGCTACAGCGCCATAAACATTGCTTCACAAAGAGCACGAATGTGCAAAGCGATGCCCACTCGACGCCGTACCTAGCTCGACGCTTAAACTCTACGCTTTATTATTATGTTTTACTTACCTCGGTTCTTTTATTACGGTTGATTATTACAATTATATTATTACTGTCCTCCACACATTATAGCTTTTGATCGATAGCGGTTTCGCCGGGATACCGGCGCATCACAATCCGCCAGCATCGTTTTGCAGAGTTTTAAGCTACAGTTTTACGAGCGATCAGCGAACGGTGGCCGCCATGAGAAGCAGAAGCCATGTGAGGTACATTGAGGATGGCACATATATGGTGGTAGAAATGGGCTACGGGTGCCCACTGCACCCGTCTTGGGTCGGTCACGACGATCGCTCTGTCGTTCGGGTTGCGCAAAGGGGTTGGGCCTAGCTTTAACCTAACATCCCTGCGCATCCGGCTGGTTCGGGCAGTGAAGTGTGCAGCACCGTGGACTAATTATAAGCCATGGTTGGTCAACATTTCTGCACTTTGCTCATCAACGCGTTATTGCATTTTTAATGAGCCGCTGTGCTGCATCAAACCTCGTTGGAGGCTGTGGGTGGAACGAGAGACACAAGAGTGAGGATGGTGTGCTGCTGGTAGGTTCGTGACGCGCCCGTGGAGGTGGATCAATTGTGGTAGAAGAGTCCGCCCGCCTCTACCGGCCGCCAGGATACCGGACCAGTGTACACAGGTCAACAAGACTATTATCGTGCCAGGGCGGTGAGCTCGAAAGTGTTTTGATTGACCGGGCTTAGAATGTGGCGGAAGGTTAATCGGACCCCCTGCTTGCTCATTGCACACACTTTATTGAACAACCGAGCAGTCAAATAATTTACTTAACATTTCTATTGCAAAGCCGAGAAAGTCCATTAACGTGCGGACGGCAAGAATGTGCTGCGCGCGTGAGCATTTAACATGTCATATAAACGATTTTTAAATATCTCTGCGCTGCGTACAAGCTTGCATGCAGACTACAACCTTTCCTTTGATTGCAGCACTTTTTTCCGGTAGTATCGGCGAGTTTCCAACAGTTGCAAGAGATGTGCATGCGGAGAGTGTTACTCACAAAGGTTGCGTCTGGTCGATCGTGGTTAATGTAACGTGGGGCGAGTGATGATGACTACCAGCTGGTTGCCAGCACCGTTACTTGACGGATTTTATTGTCCTCCGTGTTTCGTGTTAGCGGGGGGAAATTAGCAGCGAACGGATGCCACCGTCGTTTAATGCACCTAGTCCGTTGAAGCAACCCGATGATGACCAGTTGACTAGATGGCTACTACTCTCGGTGCACAAAGTGTACCAGGGGCAGATTAAGAGTACAATGACAACGTGCACGATAGCGAGTGTGTAATCGAGCGAAATTTTACGATCCAGACTTTGAACTAGTTTTAAATGCGGAACACACATAACCCACTGCAACTGGTTTCAGTTGCGCGTGGTCACTCTATCGCACCAGTTGGAACAGTTTAGTATCAGGTGGAAAAAAATCCTGTCGTAATAGTGGCGTGAGGGTAAGTTGCGCCTGTGTGCATGGTTCAGTGTGCTATTTTAAACAGGTGATTAATAAACTTACCGAAGATCGCCTCGCCTCGAAATCTTATTACTTGCAACATATTACATTAAGTGTATTGTTTGCATAGCGTAAGTGATCTTTTCGAGCACAAGTAGAACGAAGGATGCAGCAAAACCACCTGCGAAAAGGATACCGATTAATTAACCTTCTACTTGTAATGATTACACTAACATACCACTTAGTACAATGAAAGGTATTGTAACTCCTTTTAAAACAACTGGATGAACCAAGGCTCCACCTTGGCATGTTGGGATGTCATTGCTGTACTTTGCCAACAAACGTCTTACAATGCCAACTTCCTTTGCCCGCATTAGCCTAAACAGGCAATAAAAGAGGTAGTCAAAACCAATATTTAGGGGATCAACGATCAGGGCCGATAAATTCTCACGTCAATTTGAACTGCTCCGTGTACATGCTTTTCTTCGGTAACACGAAACTCATCAATCGAAGCTCACTGTAAAGCCCTTCCATCTTTACAGTGTAGGTCATGAGTATCATCCACATGTGTTGGTAGCATATAATGAAACAAATGAAAAAGACACAATCACACCTTCATACGGAAGGCTTGATCACAACCGGAACGAAGCTCCATCGCTTCTCGTGTGACCGATCCTGGTAACACGATATTCATATTTACCGTGCGTAGTTCGCAAATTTCTTTTGCATCAAACTGGTCACCAATCTCTCGAAAAGCTTCGGTCATCTCGCAATGAAAAGCGAAACCACCCTGTTTTAGAAGCCGAACAGCTGTAGGGATATCTGCGTAGCTTGCACCGTCCATTATGGTAGTCGTATTCAGCTGATTGGAGAAAGAGTATAGACAAACTGGTTAACTTAATTTAGCTTTTTAATACATTATGAAGAGATAGGGAATCAACAACGTACCTTCGTTAGTGCTCGATTGTATGAATCATTATTAAACACTATCGTTAGTGGAGCGTTTACTAGCTGATCCAGTGTCATCGGACCCTGATTTGAGCTGCTAAGCAACTCACCAACGATGGAGGCCGTGTAATAGTTGTACAGTAGGAAATTCATTACCAAAACAGCAAACAGCACTATTCGTAGTGATATTGTTGTCGATCTTTGCGTTGTGCCTTGCTGAGCAATCAAACCGATCAGGTCGATCAAGTAGTGATTCGCAGCGCACGCTGACAGCTCCTTGTGGAATATGGTCAGGCACTGTAAAACAACCAGCACTAGAACAAAAATAGCAGCTGCACTGTACCATGTTGTTTTAGTAAACGGGGAAAAGTATGTAAATTCTTGTGTCGCTCCATTTAGCTCGGGTGTGAGACGAAAGATAAACCCTAACCTGAAATGAGGGAAATATATTAGATAAAATCTACGGAGAAACATCTGTAGCAACGGCTCACTTGTACATCCAGGATTGAATCAATATTTGAACATTTAATGGCTTCTCATGCAAGCTCTGAAATATTCCTGACCCTACCACATCGTAGTTATCAATGATCGTTAACAGATCTTTATTCGGTTGATCATACTCTACTCTGAAAAGAATTAAAATACGAGCTTTACAATGATAAAGATGTTTAATAAAGCTGATATTATATACTCACGAAAAGCTATGAACTTCCTGTAAATATTTTAAAAGCGCAAGGTGGAACTGCTCGTGGCCAAGCATTTGTCGTGTGTAATAATCGTGCCATTCTGTTGTCAATAAACTACCAGCGGTAGAAGAAGGCTAAAATAAAATAAACAAAATCAAAAAATGCATACAGTTACAGTGCATCAGAATGTTCACTCCTCACCAAACGTAATCCACGAAGCACAATTCGATGAAAATTAGATCTCAGCTTCACTTTGCTAAAGCCATCAATTATATGCAGTCCTGACCCGCGTCTCCAATGTCCAAGGTGAGCCGTGCGAAATGTTTCACAATGTTTGTTCTGGATTGCATACAGATCTATCAGATGATACAGTGAATCGTTTGTGCCTTGCTGGACCCACAGAACGTCTGAGTCGAGCCGCAAGCAAAGTGCAGCTTTCTTTTGCAAACTAAGGTCTTGCAAGGTAAACTCGTTTGCAAGTAATATCCAAGTACGAAATCCATCGAAGTGCGCTTCAGAAAAGTCCTGCAATAGAAAAGGTAAGCTTCATTTTCTATACGTTTAATTAACGATTTTTTTTACCTCTTCAAAATAAGTTTGAACCGCAGGACAGTCAATGTCAGCTATTATCGTAAACGATTCAGATGATTTTGAAAGAGTCGATGAGATTGTTGAAATTGTTTCATTGCTTTCAAAGTGCCGCTCGGAACGGACATAAACACCATCTAGTATCAACTCCTTTGCAAGCAACATGAAGTCTGAAATTATCATCCAAATAGATAATATTTCCTCTATTTGCTATTACTCAACCGAATAGATAGCTTACCTACGTTACAACCCACTACTAACGCCTGATTCGTATGCTTGTGCAATAGAATGGCTTTAAGCATTTCCACTTGCAAACTAAAACTCCAGCAGGTGGTCCAAAAGCATACAAAAACTGTCAAAAACTGAAACATTATTCTCTAAGCAACTGAATGGTCCGCCTTGTTTGTATTGCAATCACAGATTGAAAATTGTATCCAAATATCGCTTGCCTAAAACCAACAACTCCTGCATTATTACTGTGCAATCACTGTCACGAACCATCAATCATAATTTGCAGCTGACATCACGCAATTCAAATCGTCAATCATTTGAATTTTCTGCTAGTTTGCTTGTGTATCGGAACTATTTTTAAAACGCCGAAATATTGTACTTCCCATCCTATAGAAACACTAATAAATCAAAATGTTAGTATTCTTAGCGTAACGGGTCCCCAGGTCTGGCTGTACGCCGCCGAACGCTTTCCCGTTTTTCCACCAGATAAATTAACCCCGATAGTGCGATGCCGACTGCAAAAACAAAGAACAGAGAGAGAGGAAAAAAGTATAAAAACGGGTCACAAATCCAAACCATTAGCAAGGCGGCTGGGGCGTTTGACAGCCATGCACAAAACGGCGTTTTGGCATCTTTTACAACCTCCCAATATAATAAACGCTAGAGAAACCTCCGTCAATTCCACCGAGTAGACCGTTGCACTTCCTTGGCAGATTGGCTTTGCTATTTTGTGGATCCTATAAATCCGCTTTACGATGCCCGTTTCCTGTGCTCGCATCAACCTTTGGGTTTGGAGGGCAAAGCAAGACGAGACGCAATGAGCCCAAACGGGTAAGCATACGAGAAGGCAGGTAACCGAATTAACTTACGTGATCTTGAACAGCTCACTGTACATGCTGTGTTTTGGCAGCACGAACGCCATCACACGAATATCGTACTTGTACAACCCTTCAACCTGTGATGAAAGCAGAACGTAAAGATGTTGAGCATTTATCGGTCGCATCAGGGATGCGTCGTTATAAATGCGGACGGTACCGTTCTTAGCTCGCATATCTCATTGGCGGTGAACTGATTGGCGATTGTGGGATAAACTTCTGTCAGCTCACAGTGTAGCACGTGTCCGCCGCGTCTCAGATACGGCACCGCATGCTCCACGTCCGTAAACAGTGGCAGGTCGTCTGGCGATCGGGGCGGTAAAGCTTTCCGATCGTGCATGCGTGTACTGTACGGTAGTGTTTGTTCCTGAAAGAAAGAGAGAAAACATAAGGAATCATTAGCTCTTTGCTAACCACCGCATCCGAGTTCTATCGGCATCTACGCTTGCAATCTATTGTTATGATCTTGCGAAAAGGGAACGGTCACCCTGAGCAGAATTCGATGATAGCCCGTGTCGGTGAGGGACAGTTTCAGCGGACTGTCGATCACTTGCGGGATGCTTTCCGGGCCAATCATCTTCGAGCTCAGCAGCCCACTGACGACCGTGGAGGTGTAGTAGTTGTACAGCACCAAATTAGCGACCAGCAGCACCATCACGGCGACTCGCGCCGGAACCAAACGCGAAACGTTCGGAACACCTTGCTGGGCGACGCACGACATCACGTCCAGCACGTACGCCATCGTGGCCCGCGTTCGTTCGCTGTGCTGGAACGGGCTACGCTCGGAAAGCTTGGCCAGACACTTGAGCACCACCACAGATAGTGCGAGCGACAGCAGAAAGGTAACCCAAACAGATGGCGAAAATGGAGCAACGAAACCGTTTCCTTCCGATTTGCTCCCGATGTCCGGTGTGATTTTGTAGATGAAACCAGTTCTGCAAAGGGAGCCAGCGTCGATTGAGTTAGCGATTGTGGTTGTGGTCTGGTTTGGCGTCCGAACGCCCTACTCAAACGCCCAGCTGTAGTGGATCGAGTCCAGTTCCGGCTGACGGCTCAATCGCATGATGATACCCGTGGCAGCGACGTCCGTCTCGTGACGCTGCACCACTCCCAGCAACCCCAGCCGGTACCCCGACCGTAGCCGACCAGCCCAACCACGCGTTGGACGATATTTGATGCTAGTTTGCCAAAAGTACGAAACTATCAATAGAGCGAATCTCACACTCAAACACACACACGCAAACACCAAACAGCACTTACGTGAAGTTGTGAAAATCTCGCAACACCACCAACAGCGCATAGTGATACTTGACGAAAGCCACTATTCCCTTGGTGAGACCGGGTTCGCTCAGCAGCCGATCTACCTGATCGGATGTTACATTTTCTCGATCGATCTGACAATATAGCGACAACAATTGACCATTGAAGCTTTTGCAACCTAATATCACCAGCGTCAATACAAACCACAGTTACACCGCGCAGCTGCAGGAAGTTAAAGTTTCGCCGAATCTGGTACGTGCTATCGTTCGACGTCAACCGTATGCCACTTTCATTACTCCACTTTCCTAACAACGTTTGGTAGATATCTTTGCAAAGATGGCGCCCTTTCGAATAGATATCGAACACATTAAACACCTCCTGCTCGGCCGTTTCCACCGCTGTAATCAGATCCGAGTTCATTTGAATTCCGCTTACGTTCCAAAGCGTACGTTGCAACAGTGTGGCCAATTCACGGGTTGTGTTTCGTGATAGCAGCAGCCAGCTGATGGTGCTGTTCATGTAGCGATGCCGGGAGACCTACAAAGATAAAGCGTCGGCAGGTGAGAAGATTACCTTCGTGCGGCGTGCGGGCAGCCGCTCACTTACGTCCCCCAAAAGTTTCGATGCTCCCGGGCATGCAAAGTCGAGCACGGTACACAGCTTGGCGAACTGACGAGGTGTGAAGATCGTGGTTACATTGGGGTACCGATTTTCCGCGGTAATATCGATGAAGCGTATCGATACGCTTCTTGTGTTTGCGGCCTTTAACATGTAGACATGATCGAATGTCGACCTATCATCGTCTGAGCAGCAGTCGAAAATGACCGCATGCTTGCAGTGTTTTAGTGTAAGGAAATCTACCACGAAACGTCCTACATTTGTTGGATTTGCAGCAACCACAACCGTCGTTCCAATAGCTAGAAGTATTAGAGTTACAAAGTACATGTTTGATGGATATCACTGAGCAGACGAGTGAGCTTTGTCTCTTGCTGTATTATGATTTTCTAGTCCATATCGTGCAAAATATGATTGCGGATATGATTGACAGCCTAAACCCACACAATAACTTATTCAAGAGTTCTTGGAGACAGTATTATGAATTCTTCTGACGTGACTGAATAGTAAAGTACTTTAAGCTCAGCTTTAAACATTATTATTCCTGCATAAGGCGGTCTCTTTATCTCGTCATTCGTCCGGAGGCAGCTGTTGATGGGATAATAATGGCACACACGACCAATGAAGTAGCCTTTCAAAAGCGATTGTCAAAGGCGTACGGCATCCCAAAAGGAACAACAGTGTCTCGTGACCTTCCGGTCAATGTAGGTAATCGATACAGCCCTGTGCAACAGCTTGTGATCCGTCCATCCGTCACCAGTTCCAGATTCCGTTTTCTTGTTGTGTTTTGTGTCTCTCCGTGAAACAGCATCACTTACAGAGTTAATCGGGTGGTCTGGATCTGGAGCACCGCAACACTCAGATGGCGTATATCTTCGCACGCGCACAACGACATATGCCGCTCAAATTTGCTACCATCAACCTTGACCGCTTCCAGCTCGCCTCCATGCGCCCCCGGCGCCCGATTCCCTCTGCCCCAACAAAACCGCTAGCACATATGTGCAGTTTGCACGCCAGCGGATGCACCTTGTGGTGAATATAATAAAATTATAATTTTTATTACACATCCTTTGTTTTCATTCAAACCCTCCTAGTCCTGCATGTCATTGACGCCAGCTTGGTGCGGCGTTGGTCGACAGAGCCGTTCGATCACTTTTACACCCCTAGTCACCTTGAGCAACCAGAAGCGGACGTAGTGAAACCCAACCGTCAACACCGGACACCGAACGCTGGTTAGCCGGTTCGGTGCTGGCGCTGGCGATGGAAGTTTTACGCAAAACCCTACGTGGTCACTCTTGGCCCGTTACGGACGGTTTTCCTTGTGACATTATACATAATTATATGCAAAAGCTTGACATGGCCGTAATAGACCCAGGAAAGGTAAAGATAACCGCAAAAGAACATGGAGGTGAAACATCCACTGCCGTATGTGGATCACTATTAAAAATGCAAATGTAATGTGATGTAAGAACTAGGTACGAACATTTATAAGCTGAAATTTGCATCCCGGCGCAGGCAGGTATTGTTTATAATTGGTGTCTCATTTTATATAAAACAATCAAACGAATACGTTATAATGTTGTGGCAAATCATTACGCTCCCGGAGCAGTCGAGTGGCTTTGTTATTGAAGCGCCCCGACTCTTGCGTCCCACGAGTGGAAAAAAGTATACATATGCCGGGTATAAAAATCTTCTAATTTAAATTACACACCAAGCGCCAAGAACAATCCCCACGGATATACATCTGCTCCAACCTGGACATCATGATGATGGACGGGCAGTGTACCGATGGCTAGCGAATTGTAGGGCACGGCCAGACGATTTAGTGTAAATGAGAAGCCGTCGCATTCTCAATACGGTTATGGGAGAGTGATTTTCCCGGTTCGCACGGGAGCGCACTGGGCCGCGGAAAATAGCTGGCATTGTGTCTGGGAAAGGCACCGTTCCGGAAAGCGGGACCCACGTCGGGGGCTAAATCTTTACACCGTTCGGTTGAAATTAAAGGAAACAGAGAGTGGAAAAGGGTTTTGATGGCTGAAGTAACATAAGGCTTGCGAAACTGCCGCCAGGGTCTTCTGCCGGGTGCGGGTGGCACGACACTTTCCTATTGCATTCCGGTACGAGCCATAATACCGTTCCACTTGCGTTAAAGTATTTGTGTCAAGTGTAGTGCCACCAACGGGGCTCGATGTCGCATACGTATCATTCTTTTGCTGCACGTGCCGTCATGCTGCGGTTGGATTGGGCTCTGGAGGATATGTAAACTGGTCTTAAAAAGGGCAAAGCGTATAGCATCCTTCTGGATGATACTGCTCCAGGATGTTCGTTTATCTTCATCCGGAACAGATAGTCTTGGCCGTTTGAACAGTAAATAAATTAAATGTATCCTCATCACAAAGGAAAACATGCACAAATATCCGCGATAAGATATTGCGGTTCAAGCTAAACTATTGAAAACTAGTTTGAATGTGAAATGTGTCTGCAACAAAAATCGAAAACTAAGCCTTTAATTGCATGGCTATATTTATGTACGCGCAATTCGTCTATGATAAAGAAGCATCATAACGAACCATCGATCGATTATCGGACAAAATGGCCACGCACGCTATTCCCATCCATACGGATACATTAGTCTAGTTCACTTATGCCCGAGGGCTGACGTGTCTCAATTTCCGTTGCGGCCTCAGGCAGATGCACCTAGCGCAGTCTAACTGCACAAAAAAGCCTAGACTCTAGACGACGACGACAACACCGGGATGGATGAACAATTTGCTTACGGCGCTGCGACTACTCTATCAATCTCGCATAGTTTGTCCGAGCGGGGTCCGATGTTTAATTTATCATTGCAATCAATCATTTTACGCAGCATTAATGTTATCATTCGAAGGATAGACAGTGCGACAAAAAAAGTGGAAACGAAAGCAAAGCGATGCAAAACCCCCCTCCTTTCTCCGCCCTTCGCCTTGGCCCACGTTTGACGGTCGGGTACTGGTACAACATGATAGGTCAATTGAACGGTGGGTGAGTTATTAAATGCAAGCAACGACACCAAGGAGCACCGCACCGGCAGATGGAAGAATTTATGTCAGAAAAAAAGGCCCCGAAGAGAACGGAGGTACGGTGAACAGCAAACCAACGGCAAAAAATAAAGAAAAACAACTTCCATGCGGCAGTACATCTCATCACGAAGCTGGTGGAAAAATAAAAGCTCCAAGCTTCTCCATCCAGACCGACCTTTCGCGCACCGCACCGCACAAACGTATCGCGAACGATCATCATCGGTGTGGCGGAGGCATCATGCGCCCTGCGAACGTCGCTCCCGGATGGCTCCGTTTGGTGAGTACTGTAATATTAAAAGCTATAACTTTTTTTATCATAAATTATAATTGTGACAATAAACGGAGAATTACACCTTCACAGGCTACCACACCACGGCCACGGACGGGCTGGTGATGATGTACGAACTTCTTCGAGCCTTCCCGAGGCCTTCGCATAGCTTCGCCACGGAAAGCAGCGCGGAGGAAAAACGCCGCACCAACACACCGTATCCAATTCGATCAGTCGGACGATGGTGGGTGCTGCCATGGTTGATGTGCGAGCCCACTGTCGTACTGCCGGTACCGAAGATGCAGCACTGCATATGGAAGGGTTAGGTTACAGACAGGGGAAGCACAGAAGAAGACAAAAAACACGCGGTGCATCGCCGGCACCGTCAACCGAATGACAACCGACCGTGCACAATTGTGCAACACTAATCACTTATTCCGTGGAGACCGACCGATCGTCGTCTGTCGTTCGATGAAGTCCTCACCACCAACGCCGTCGGTGTCTCGTTCGGCGTTCTGCTCTTTTTTTTCTTGTCTTCGTCTGCTGCTAGACATTCAAGCCTAGCCAAACGGGCATCATCGGGCAGGCACTAGCAAAAGTGTTACCGTTTTTGCCGTTCGATTGATGGTGAAGCACATTTTCACCGCGCATCATCATCATCATTCAGCCGAACGCTTTGCCCGGCACAGGCTGTTGGCGAATTTTCTAAAGAATTTGCCTCTAGGGAGAATAGGCCAGCCGGTCTTCAGGCGGTCCCAGCAAAACCCTTCGGTCGGTCGGCAGCAGTGCAAAGAGCGCAGAAAAGTAATCCATCCGGATGGGACCCGGGACGCGAGCGCTAGCAAACCTACCTAAACATAATAACTTCGGCTGTCTACCGTGAATAGTTGCGCCTGCGCACTGATTGAATTAATTGATTATGAATAAACATCATGCGGAGATAAACGATCGGTGCGTTTGAGAATTGATGTTTATCGTACGGCCGGTATGGACGACAGGGGTGCGAGGAAACTGTCCTGTCCTGTGTGCAGGGTATATTGATCGGAAAATGGTGGCGGTGGTAGATGCGTTTCTAGCGCACCGCAGCTTTACAAGGGAAAGACGATGAACGGTAGTGAGTTTATCATCATACCCGTCCATACTGCAACTGCGCTATGGACATGGTTTTAGATAGTTTATGCTTCGGGATTGCTTTCGATCAGCTCGTCTAGGCCAAAAGGAAGCGACAGCGGTGTTAACCTGTTTGTCTGCACAGGCGCACGGTCATGTGGGCAAACGGAAATTGTAAACCGTTCTGGGTAGAAAAGGAGCGAAACATAATTTCCCCACGCTGGCGGAGGGAAAGGGGCAAAGAAGTGGAGAAAAAAGGAATATCGCCATCAGATGGTCTGACACTTTCTGTATAATTTATTTTCATATATTATACAGAGCATGCTAAATGGCCAGAAGTGCTGCCGTGCATGCATGATGAACCGGTGACGTGAAATGATATGAATTAGTGAGCAGATTTACATACACTTAGAAACAATGTTGTGCAGGGCTGCTTTAACAATTGGTTTCGATGTGAAACCATGACTAAACGAAATCTTTTTTTGGTGGGAGAATTTCACATGTTTTGATATGTGTTTGGGCTTGTGATTTGGTTGAATAATTTTTAATAAATAAAGTGCATTGCGGTTGTTTCATAGGAAAGTATAAGCTGAAAGAGAAAGTCATACAATAGACATCCTAGTGCACAGTAACATACAACAAAATATGTTACGCATATAGCGACATATGCGCATGTTACGCAGCTCATTAGTACGATCTTAGAGTACCGACTAGGCGACTCCATTTCGTGATTTTGTTTTTATGCTCGTTTCTTTTAAATAATATTCTATTTTTTACTTTTAATTTATTATTTCTTAAATAGGCAGTTACATCGTGCGCTAATTCGTGTTGAAATTTAAGTTCCATCAATATTTATTACACCATAATCTTAGTTTAGCACAATCTTCTTCTGTCGAACAGCTCAGCATGTCCTGACGAACAGCAAGGCCTAATGGCTTAATAGTCTAATTGATACCAATATAGCCAATCTCTGCAAAGTTTGAACGTTTTGTGTGAAATTTGATACCATCAAAAAGCTTTTTCTGCCTCCGGATTGTAGTAGATTAAAAATATTATTTTCCACTCATAAAAACGCATGAAAAAAAAATCTCCTCCAGTTTTTTTTCAGAAAAATAATTAATTTTATTATTGAATATTCTATTTATTTCATGTATTCAAACATTTTTTTTTTTTTTTGTCAGTTGAAATACATTTTGCAAAGTAAAGTAACAAAAAATATATATTTTTTGGCCCGTGAATTTAGGATAGGCCCATAGTTCTAGACACGATCCATCCCAACATCGAATAACGGAGCGATGAGTTCATTCGCTTTATTTCTGCATTGCTGTTCGTTTTCTTTCTTACAATCGATCATATATTATCAACTTTAAAATGATTAACAACTTTAAACTAAAATCAATATGATTTTTTTTCAATTCTAATTTAACATAACATTGAATAAGTTTTATGCAATGATATTGCCATCATTCAATTACCAATTTTAAATTTAAAATTAAAACTCTTAAATTTTAAACTCTTAAATGAGACAATGAGCAGCAAAAAGTAACATTTCTTTTTATTGCTTGGCAAACGCCAATATGTGGAAAAAAAAATAAAAAGAAAACCACACACAAAAAACCGGTATGAAACAAATCGAGCCGAGTAACCCTACAACGGGTAAAGATTGTTGATTTCGCTAAATGAACACGCCGATTCATGCATTCATTTGGTCTCAATCCGTTGATGCGTAAGGAGGTGTTTGCGCGAGCTCTCGCTCTGCAGAGTTAAAGTTGCGTAGCGAAAAGTCTTGCGAATCCGGAACGGTGTTGCAGGCTGTTCGTGACAGTGCTTCGAAAACCGTTTGAAGTGTTAGAAATACTGCTCAATCGGTATCATAACGTGTGATTGGTAAATAGTGACCATTGGAAGAAAAAAAAAATCATTCCCCTTTTTGTGCATAACTTTGCTTGTACGAGAGTATGTTTTATTGAAAAAAAAAACTCTTCTGCTATCGTGGTGATGAAGATGATTCATGTGATTAATGTGTTATGGAAAATGTGAACAAAAAATCAAAACATAATGCATGCAGCATTAAGGTGATTTGCGATGAAGTTACAAATGTGTATGTTCTTTAAATCGTTCTCAGTGTAGTGTGTTTTACCGAACTTTGGTGCATGTAATGTTCCTGCTAATTAGTTCCATTCTAAACAACGCTTTTTCTTTTTATTATATCGATCGCAGTACAACGGTAAACATCTTGTAGTAGGAGCAAGATTTTTGCAAGCATTCTTTTTTAAGTAAACTTTGAGAGAAACTTTGGGATTAGCGTTTTTAAAAGTTTGTTATACTTATCTCAAACACACATATCTGAACAAAAATATTTTTTTCTTGTATTATTTATTGTATCACATTTAGTTGAAATAAATTTTCAGTTCTAAATTTTGTTTTAAAATTGTACGAACAATTATACATAGATCAGACACAAATTCACAATATTGATATCACTGGAAAAAGCTTATCTCGTGCACAAATCACAGGTTAAACATTTTAAAAATAAATTATACATTGCCGTGTTCCCGGTCACCACTGCGACACAGCGACCGTTTTTAAGAAACTCCATACCAAACACGTCCATCATCTGTGATCGGGATAGTAGCTGTTGTCAACGCTGTCGCTGCTTTCATCACTCTTGTTATCTTATGAACACGTAGTGTGGATCTTGGCAAGAAAGGATACAATTTCATCACGATGAATTGTAGTTGATTAACAAGCTTATACCCAAGTCCCAAAGTGTATTGGATTTTGAATTAAATCACAAAATAAATAAATTACAAACTCGGAAACTCGTTCGAATGCTGCAAAGCAATATGTATCATATTTCAAGTCACATTTTCTGAATAAGTGTAAAGTTATGGCGAGCTGCAAATTTAAGATAATTAATCAATACTGCTTCTAACAGACAGATTGTGCCAGTCTCGGTATCATTAAACATTGTGAACAACTAGGAAACAAATTCTTCTCTTACAAACGAATGTACATCAGTCGGGCTAATGGTTTGTGATTGATCGTTGTGATAGTGTGTTTCAATATTCAACCAAAGTGAAGAATACAGTTTAGTGAGCCGTTGGTGCTATAAATTCATGTGTAAGTGTTTGAAGAAATTTCATATCGCATAACAGGCTGTTTTATAATGCGAATGAATGTTGTATCATAGCCGATACGGTACCTGAAACATTTTTAAAACCCAGTTCGTGTATAAGCGGTACGAATAGCTGTAGGATAAGTGTTCGATTATTTGGACATTGTGACAAGTAAGTATCAGTTTTAATCAGATTGATTAAAATTTATAAACAAAATCTTATACAGGTTTTAACGTATGTTGAAGTATTTTATTTAGATAATGTGATAATTATGGTATTGAACAATGTGAAGTAAGTTCACAGTACACAACAAAGAAGCACAACAGTGTGTTGTTTCATTTAATTCCCTTACACATCTACGGTAGAAAAAGCCACTCCTGCACGATACTAACGCTCGCTTTCTTCTCATGGCGGAGGTCTTAACCTGCGCCAAAAGCAAATAACCTGGTAGCTTCTCCCAGGCACAACCGCTACTTCATTAACAATCTATTTGGTGATCTAAGACTGTGTTCTCTTAGCACCAAGCTACCCATGTAAATTCGTTACACACCACTTTTATTCCAACCGTTCATCCGACGTTTTTTTTTTGTTGCGGTTGTTGTTGTGCCTGCTGATCTGCGCTCAATTCCGAGGGCAATGAGACGATTTTTCGTACCACCGTGGATCTGCCCCGCACTCGGGGCCATCGATCGGTGCTAGCAGCGAGATGTTTCGCTTTTTCGGTGGGGATTCAACACACCGACCCGCTGCCTCGGTACAATACCGTAACAACATCGATAGTTAGCAAGTGCACAAGAAGAACAACGATGACTAATCGCCGTCATGACGTGCATGGCGGTAAAGAATCGGTTTCAAAACAAACCGTAAATAATGTCCATTGAATACGGTAGAATAATGGTTGAAAAACGTCGGCACCGGGCCGGATCGTGGCGTTCGGGCCTAGGTTTTGCCTGGTTTTCCGCGCACAAACGATGTGTTTTGTTCACTCCTTTTTGTATTTCTATCGGTGACGAAACAGCCAGCGTCAAATGCACGATTCACGGCGAGGAAGGTTTCCCTCGCTGGCGATACTTTTGCAACCTACCGGGGCTCGATATGTCAATTTGTGGCGCATAAATCAATTGGGAGAGACGTTTTAGTTGTTTAATTTAATTTATCACACGTCTTGTTTTCATTAGGTTTTTACATAAAACATTCGGTTTTTACTCTGGAAAAACTGTTAAAAAATAAATATCAATGGATTAGCGTAGGCGCCCAATTATTTGATTAAGATTTTTACGATTTGTATCAGAAAGACTTCAACGACCAAACAAGCCAGAAGCGTGAGATGCAATGCGTTCTCAGCAATGAAGCATTAAAAAAAAAAGAACCCGACCAGATAAAAACACTATCGTAAAACTGACCAGCTACATAAATCACAATTTTGCGATTAGATGTAGCAGCCACTTTCACAGCACAGCAGCGAGAAAACAAATTATCGCTGGAGCGGAGTGCACGATTAATGATGAATAAATTATAATCACAGCACTCATGATACACGGCCACAGATACAGGGGAGAGTGAGGAAAACGGGCAGCGATCAGGGAGCTTATTTCATGCGTTAGGTCTTATCGCCTGCGTTAACGGCAAACGAAGCAATCTTCCTACAAATTCATTTATCAGATAGTCGCCCGTGATGGACAGTTTACTATCAATCAAAACCTAAATTCTACCACCCCTGATAGTCAGCCGCTTATCGAAAGCCCTTTTTTTGCTGTTGTTCTTCCGGCGCATCGTAACGCGAACAAACGATGCAAAAAGTGCACCCACTCCATCAATGTCCTTGGCGGTAATGCTGGGCCGCTGCGGAGGATCGCAGGTTTTTGTGTGCGAGCGTACCCGCAGCGCCAGCTACGACCCGGTTCGGTTTAGGTTTCGCAACTGCAGGCTGGTTTTACCGACTTACTAGCTGTGCAGTGTGGACTGTGCAATGTGCCATCTAGCCGTTCGACTTGATCGCGCTGCGTTGAATGAACGATGGGACAGCTCCATGAAGACAACATATCCGCACCAGAGCGATCGGACATATCGGTAACTGCCGATCTTGGCTGGCTCTGGCTAAACGAAGCTTGTTGCATCTGCGTTCAGCGAGATCGATGTAGTTTATTTCTCGTGCTGGCTACCTCTTACCCCTCAATATTTGTGCCAATCGACTGGAGTGTGTTGTGCGCATGTGTTTTGTGTCTGTGTGTGTGGTTTTGTTTGCTCGAATTATCGTGATCAGATATTTTGTGGTCAGGAAGAAATATGGAGAAGCGAACCAATCAATTTTCCACTATCATGCTTAAGACACACATCATACCCGACTACTATCGAACACTATAATACACGATCGTGTACTCGAGCGATAAACGTAGCACTTCAACAGTGTCAAAGTGTTGCACACGCTTCAAACATGGTGCAGTATGAGACAAACTGGAGCTTTTGAAAATGGCATTCATACGGACTGTGAACCTTAAAGTTTTTTTTTTCTGCGGCCCCTTCAAATAGATGGAATGCATCCAAAGGTTTCAACATTAAAGCGAAAATAGTACTCTGCAGGCATGCAGATTATCTGTAAGAAACACATGCGTTGATTGGTCTAGCTGGGCAAAGCAACGAGAACATATGTTTTGATTTACCGAAATGTGTTATCAGTATTGTACGATCGTGGTATGATTTTTGAGTCGAGTTGAATCGGTCGGGAAGCACTAATTATGACCTTAGAAAGATATATCTATGTAGAACGGTCTGGAATCTGTTTTGTGTGTGTGTGTTTGTGTGCGTGATATACGATTCACTACATCGCAACGGGTGTGTTCTCGCTCATGCGGTAAAAACAGCAGTACAATGTTCCATCATTTACATTTTCAACAGCACCGCGCTACATCTGCCATCGACAGATGGTATTCAAATGGCGATAAAGTAAAGCATAAATGAAATTCTTTACACACTTGTAAATTACCCAGATCCTCTTCCTGCGGTCTTTTTTTGTGTGTGGTGTTGTCTCGCTTTTTCCCTGATCTTTTGATTGCCTTTTGCCCGACATTGTCGTTTTCCGCCAAAGGGAAACCAAAGCAAAGGCTGCGACTCACCAAAACTTTGAAACTTCCCACTTCCCGTGCTTCCCAATCAATAAATTATTCCACTGCTTAGCTTTTTTCCCACCGTTTCCCAAGCGAAGCCCAACCACATGCATGTATTGTGTGTGAGAGAGCAAAGGTCTGCTAATGAATGTTTCGGTAAGCGCAACAGAAGAAGGAAACGGAGGATTTGAGCGCGTCGGTAATGAATTCTAATGCGCCCGCGATGCGATGTCGGGTCGTCCGCCTGGCGCTCGAACGGAACAGGTGGAGCGAACTGACGGGCTATAAAGGGTAAAATAGCATCGCACAGGATCCGCACCGTTGTCATCGATCGCTTTCGTGCTACAAACGAAGGGTTCGTTCGAACACGCGGCCCAAAATGGAGACCACGTGGCGAAGAGCGAACCATATCGCGCAATTGAATCTTTGGAAATTTGTTTGAGAAAGTTGGCACGACAATTATGTAACAATGCTGGTGCCGCTGGTAGAATATGGATCTGCAAAAAGGTTCGTTTGGCTGAAGACAATTTCTGCAGAGCACTTTTGTGAGAGCACGCTTTTAAACGGTGCCGAAAAAATTAAACCAAGAAATTTGATGCAGTCAAGCCTACCATTCTATTGCGACCACTTGAAACGTTGAATGGCTACATCTATCGTGCGCATTATCTGATCAAGTAATTCACTCAAACACCAAAGTACAACAAAGTAAAAGGGCATACTTCTTTGACCTTTTTGCCTAAAATGACTCACTAGTACAACAAATCCGTACCACAATGACAGCAACTGTTTTATCTCGCTTGAAAGTCACACGACAATGATGAGTGAAAATATAGACCTAAATGAGATGAAAATATACTCAAGCAGAGTAAACTTAACCGTAACACGAAAGCTTCATCTGAAGAAACACCCGATGGAACGCAAAACTTACACTCTCGCTAAATGCTAGCCTACGTAACGAAGCAAAAGCCGGACCGAGCCGGAAGCTGCAAGATGTGAATGAACGAGAATGAGAATGAAATAGTAAGACAACGAAAAAATCTATGCTACATTGGCACCTTCAGCAGAAGAAGTAATGAAAAATAAAACTAGAATCTCGCTTCCCATCGCTAAATTTCGGCCGTGGTTGGAGGGCTGTACTTGCGAAAGCAGGACAGCATCTGGCCGCTTATGAATGATAGCTGGCGACTGGATAGCGAGCTGAGTAGGAGCTTCAACATGACCAGCTCTTAAAGTAGAGCAAAAATGCTGGTAGGTTTCGTATTGGTTTAAACTCCTTTAGGCTTTTTAGCTTAAATTGATTTGAAACTTTTTGTTTGTTTGTTTTATAAGCTTAGTTGCAATTTATCAATGTTTTAGAATTATTCTTGGTGGAGTTAATTTCATGTGTATCTAACAAACGGGCTTCACATCCGTATTTTCCCACTTCAATTCTCTCTCAGGCATTTTTTTATAAAGCTTTTGCTAAGGTTGCACTTTAATCCGACCCTAAGCGTTTGTTGAAACAGTTTTGCTTCATACCCTTACCTTTGAGGCACCTTGAGGACCCACGCGTCTCGATCCATAACCTGTGCACGATCCACTCTGCACATGTGGCGCTGTTTTACGCAATCTTTCATCAGCTGTTCAGCGTGAGTTCATCGGTTCCTTAACCGTCCGGCCCTATTTGTTGATGTCTTCCTTGTTCCCCTCACTCAATCACTCGCATTTTCCATGTTTTTTTGCTTTAGTTTTACTAAAGTTTTACTCTTTGTCTCGCCCAAACGCATCCACACAACTTCAACAATGAGATGCGTCGATGAGTGTGGGGACGTGAATTTTCAGTTTCACCACGTATCAAAAACTGCGTCCCGGTCACCCTTTGCCCGCCAGTCGCCGGCTAGGCACAGGAAGTTTGCCGTTGCGACACGCAGAGGCAAAACAACACGGCCGGTAAGGTAAGGGCCGGCAGCTGCTGAACTATAATTACAAATAAATTGTGCTTCTTTGTTCTTCGGCTCATCATCGATAGTCGCGACGGTTGTCGCGTACCGCCGGGTAGCCGCTCATGCGCTACCAACTGAACCGCTCCTTGATGGTTATGATCATGTAGGTGAGGCTGTCCGATCCGATCGTCGGTCCCGGGGTTTCGGCATGCGTATGCACTGCACTGGACGGGACGATCATTCGAGCAAATTATTCCTTTCCATAGTACCGCCGATTGGCGGTTGCTGGCAGCAGGAGCAGCCGCAGCAATGGTTGATTTTATGCCCTTTTTTTCTCGTAGTTGTTGGTGCTGTTTCATACAACGCTTTTTTTCTGCATGAGATTCGTGTTTGTGCTCCCGTGCTCATCTTACATAAATGACCTGCCTTGCGCCTGCCAAAACCCGCTCCGTGCATCTCCGCTATTAAGTACAAGCGTTTTTAATATATTTAAATTCATCCGTTGACTTATTTATAGACAGCGTGTGTGTGTATGTACGGAGGCAGCATCTGCCCTCGCCTCTAGCGCCGTTTTGCCCTCGTCTATATTTCATCCTTTTTTGATGCTTGCTTACCTACCGCTTAAATAGGCACTCGTCCCGTGACGGCCGATCGTCACGATACATTGTTGCGCAATGGTCGGTGACGATGGACATGCCAGGCCAAGGAACAAGCAACCCTACTCGCAAGCACCAGGCAACTGAACTCTTTCAGCAAGTGAATTGCTTTGCACTGAATGTACGAACAATTTAAACCGGTGCTTGACAAACATTTTTTCACCCGCGAAGCATAAAAACAGGCAGAGTGTTTTGGGTTGTTTCAAATAACAGTTGACATGAACTAGTTATTAGATCATATTATTTTTAACATGAAACTAGCTTATGTCATTCGTACTCATATACATCAATCCATGGAGATAAGGTTTTGAGTGAACTTAAAAGTGTGGAATCATAAATTTACTCTATCTAGAGTTAATATTTTTTATCGAGGGTGACGGTTCTCACTCACGGTTAAACTCTTCAAGACCGTCTCAATGTACGCTGGAGTCATTGAAACTAAAACTTAATTATACTTACATTATTCGCTCATTGTTTCAAGATTTCTTCTAACATTACTGAACCGAATAAAATTGCTCAGCTAGACCTAGTTTGAGAAACAGACCTTTCACCTTTCTTTACAAACAAATTATTGTAAAATTTGTTCGATTTGCAATTTAAACAGCATTTGACTTCTCTGTAGGTTCATTAACTGCAACACAAAAGGGCCCCCGTGATGCTTCGAATTGTTTACAAATGTGACCAAAAAAAAACACAACAAAGTATTCTGTATGCACTCAACACTTCATCCGCTACCGGTGAAAAAAAAATGGTGAATTTATTTGATTGCTTTTATGTTACCCGTTGTCACATTATTCATACGATGATTAGAGTGTCGCCAAATGTTTGATTTAGCATCAACGGCACACAATAAAATAAGCTTTACTCTGATGCCGCGTGAAGGTGAAGGGAAGCTTGCCCGGCGATGTCTTTAGCGTGCTTTTGCTTGTGTTGGGTCCCGAATCTAAAACTCAAACCTCGCATATCCACCGAAACGCTGAGCAATGCAACATTTCCACATATGGGAGTGAAAGAAATGGAGTGCAGCAAGGGTAGGGAAGGGGGGCGAGGAAGAACGCAGTGGGGCGGAAGTGGGCAGCGGGAGAGGAAGAAGGCCTCTGCGGCCTCAATACGGAATCACGCCTGGGACACTCACATAATCACATCGCGGCGGCAGCTAAAACAGAAGAAAAATTCAACGACCAAGAAACCAAACCTACGAAAAAAAATCCTCCTCAAAACAAAAAAAAAGATAAAACAGACAAGAACCACGGTTAACAGAACAACGCAACGAAAGGAGAATGTCCGGTCAAAAATGACGAAATTGACCAAAAACGTAATCGCGAAACATAAAAAGTATACACACACGCAGCCGGTGGAAGTCGCGCGCTCGCGAATAACAAAAAAAAACCACGAACGCGACTACGACATTCAACGACAACGACGACAGCGACCAGTCAAAGCGAAACCTTTTGATCGAAGGCAATCTTGGCAGCGACGGTGCGACCAGTACCAGAAACAAGTCAAAGAGCATCAAAAAGTGCTCCAGTGGGGGACTCCAGCGTAGTGGCAGTGGTGGTGGTGGTGGCCATCCAAAGGGTTGCCAAGACACCGGTGGTGTGGAAGGTGTGGCGAAGGGATGAAGAAAAGTCGAAAATAAATGGTCATCCGAAAATCGCTCACTCAACTCGCTGCTCCAGCAAATAACCACCGAGTTTTGGTGGTGTCGCTGCCTAAGTTCGTATGCGCGGTGGGCTGGGCAGTTTGTGGGCGCCGGAAGACCCCGGAGGGGGTCCGGCGAGTGCTGAAGATCAAGACCTTGAGCCCCGAACCTCTCCTGAGCTTCCGACCAACCCACACGATTTGCTGCTGGCTGCTGCTTGTTACCAGTGGGTACCTGTGCCGGGAATGTCGCGCACTTATGCTACCGATGGTGGCCGTGTCCCGCGTGGCGATGGATGTATGTTTCCGAATCGGAAGAGTGACACGGAAAATGGAGGGGGGGAGGGGGCGTGACGGGGAGGCTTCGACAAGGGGGAAATATCACGTAGAAGGAAAACAAACAATCCCACGAGAATCCCGGGACCGAAAAACTTGGACCGGCTCGAAAACGATGAAAAATATGCACTGCCCTACACCGGATCGTCCATCGACGGACCGGGCAAAGAGGGCATACTTTGTCGCAAATCAAAAACGAGCGTTTACAGGTTCCTTGAACTTGTGCCAGATTTCGACCTCGTTTTTTTTTCGTTGTGTTTTCGGGAGTTTTCTTTCGCTGTTCGTTGCTATTTGCTGCTGCTGTATAGCCCATCACTTCACTGCCGCCGTCCCGTATGCACATGTGTATGCACACAACTGGCACCGGACCGGTGATATGTTAAGGACCAGTGCTTCACTTCTCATGTCGCCGCATTTCATCTTCTCGCACATTCCGCAAACTTCCTCCAAGATTACGCCTGTACCGTTGTGCCTTCCCGTTGGCGGCCCTTCTGCTGCAGCTCGCGAAACTTCTGCGAAACTTTATCTCGCTCGGCCGGCCACATCTATCGGCCGAAAAACTTGGCTGAGAAACAATGCACAAAAAGTAGCTCGCAGTGGAAGCGGAAAACGACACAAGCGAACCAAACGAATGTGCCGAGACGCGGTTAGGCCTGTGCGGGGAATAGCCAGACGCAGGACAGAAAGCCGTGCGAGCGATCGAACAAAAGCCCCTTGCGTTGCCGGGGCAGGCTCAGTACGGACGATAACCGCGGTATTATACATATTTTTATATATTATTAAAAAGTCCGTTGCGGATCTACTCTATATAAATTATTATTATCAAGAAAAACAGCAAAAAAAACGGCACACACATACACCTTGGCCCGACACGACGCATGACGGGCACATACTCATTGCGGACAACGGGACACACCACCGGTCAACCTCTGGTGGTCATAACGTGAAGGGACGAATCAAAAATGATATTAAGAAGAGCAAAAAACGGCCCTCTGACATGCATGCATATATTCGCCCCATACGCACACCGGTGCACCAGTATGCGCATCATGCAATCATCTTGCATCCGAGATGGAACAACTAACCAAAACGCCCCTCTTCCTTTCCCCCGGAGCCCCCCTAGTGGAAGGGCTCTATGTCTTTGCACGGTCACAGCGGGAGAAAAATCTGTCCTCCGGGCAGCTACCATCGCCTTAAATCGAGCCTTGTCGCGTCAAGTTTTCGGAAAAGTAGCTGCCACCATTGCGCTGACGGTTGTCGCGAAAGATGCGCATTGTCCCAATCTCCCACCCTCATACATCTTCTCCCTGCCTCTTCCACCCCATCGATTGCACCGGGTCGTCGGCATCACAATTTTGGTAACCGTTTTTCGTCGATCATGCACCATCACGCTCCATAATGTGCCGAGGTCTTGGCCCGTGATTGGCCCCGGTTGCGTCGTTATCGGTTTTTGAGGGTCGGGGTACGAAGAAGCTACGTTCGTGTGGCTACGGTTGGGCCACGAAGGTTATTGCACATTTGCCGGAAGTGGTGGTGCGTTGGCTCCGAGACAAAAGGAACGGGCGAGGATGCATCAAATGAAGCACACGCACCGATGGAAAGCGGGCGTAAAGAAGCGGACGGCACGGGAAGAAGGATGCGATGCGATGGGTTCGATATCACATCGATCTTTCGTCGATCGATCGGGACGAAACCATGTCCAAAAACGCGAGAGCTACTTGTTTGGATATGATAAACGCAGTGTATCGAATACATTTGCCGTCTACCCGTATACCGGTGGCGGTTGTGGCGTTGGGATGGGTGGCCAAAAGTGAGTTCGTTGCGAATGACAACGCATCCTGCGTTCGAGCATTCCTCGCTCCTAAACGGCGTACAAAAAAAAGGGAGAACGCAATGTGCTTGGTGTGGCTTTTATCTTTCGCCCCGCCGAAAATATTGTGATGTATTCAAAACAATAACGATTGTAATAAACAAGAGTTAAACATGGACGCAGGTAATTGATTTAAAGCCCACTGACAATCACGGAAGGACGTATTTGGGGGGGGGGGGGGGAATGAAGTCAAATGCCAGCAAGCGTGGCCAGTAGTTTGCCGAGTGCGACATAAACAATGTAAATTGGATCGGAATCCAATAAAATTGCTCGTGGTCGCATCACATTACGCAGATAATCTGTGAGCGCATGCGGCGAATGAGAATGGTATGTAAATTTCGGCGGAGAATTTTCTTTTCCTCCCAGGCCTGTTTGCTGGAAAGCGTAATTCTGTGAAAGTATCTTTGGTTTAAAGAAAATGTCTGAATTCGTTAGCGTGCTATTTCTGCTGGCAAATATCTTTGACACGTCATTAAGGCTGTACCCAAACTATTTAAAGTAAAAATATACTAAAATCGGACTTCATCAGCTCACACAAAGTATCACAAAAAATCAAACCTCTAAACAAACAGGCTAAACACTCAATTGTCTATTTTCCTTCCGGGAAATAATGCAACAACGCCAAGCCCAGTTCAGACATCTTTCGCACTGATGAAGATTGGTTCGTCAAGATTCACGATAGTAATCACGGCATCCGCTCTCGTAACCGAACCGTGCGTGCAATTAAGCCACCACTTGGGCAGAGTGCACGGGCAACTATCGCGAAGGCACTGGCAGTGCACCACAAAACCATTAGGGCGATTGGAGCACCCAGCTTTCAGATTTATTGACTATCGCACTACTACCACGGCCAACGCCGGATGAAGCTGGATTGTTCAAACGAGATGAAACTGCCTGCTATTAATCTGCTTTTCAATTATAAACACATTACATTAATGTGTGTTTTTTCTATTGAACGGAAGGAAACAGGTAGCGTATGCAACCACCGGCACTCACTGTTGGTTGTTTTGATAATATTTCCACCTCTCTAGGCCCAATCGCTAGCTGGGCTGCACACGACCTGGGTGTACGAGATCGGTTGTTGTGTTTTTCTTCTTTAACCTTACATCGTTTGATGTCCATGGTTCGACGACACGGGATGTAAGCGAGGGAGAAAGAGGTCTGCTGCCGCCTTAATATGCAAATGTTTGGCTTTCCCTGACAAGTGCTCGCTTTCAAAGTTTGCTTTCTTTTTGATGCAATTAGACATTACGGTGGAGGAGAAACTGATCCAAATAGAGCATATTTCTGACCGAGTGAATTCGTTTTGAAGAAATCCTTTAAAAGCTTATTTTGAATAACATATACAATAAATGGATGTTGATCATTAAGCTGGGCCATGAGCGATCCGGCGGCCGAGGCGATAACGGCGCCGGTTTTCACACGGTAGACCGTGTAATCCGTATCCGGTACACCGTACGCACTATTGACTATCCAGCTACGGGTAAAACCAACTCTCAGAAAGCCAGAATTGGCAGGCCGAGACCTTTTGAGGTTGTACTACCAAGGAAGAAAAAGATAAAGATCGCTAGGCTCAGAACATAAGATTTATCATTAGAAAAATCTGTGAGGCAAAAATATTTTGATGAAAACTTCAAGATTTTTTATACAATGACGTTAGAAATCTTGAAGAAGATTTGTGACACATTAGGAGATGACCTCAACTATTCCTCCGTCTAGCTTTCGAAAAAGTGGCACAATCACGATTCTTTCTTTTTCAATGGCCGCTTCAAACTGTGTATTGTATTAGCATTACAAATTAGCTCAAACTTGGGCTCGTTTCAAGCTTAAGAAAAATGCTATTTTCATTCCCTGCATAACTGCAAACACAATTGGCTTATTTAGTATCTTAAAACGCTCTCAGGCTAATTTCCCGTGAGTTAATTCCACCAGCAGAAACTCTTGCCGTATCAACACCTCAACGAACATGTCGCCATCGTACTCTACCATCACAAAGCATCAAGTATTTCATAGTGGTACGAAATAAAATCCAAAAAACACACTCAAACACAGTACCAGAGTCCTTGCAGTTCGCATGATAGTTCCCGCATACAAAGCGAAGGAATAGCGAAAGTATAGATGGAGTCGTAAGAAGATAATCTCAACAATGACACACTCTACATTCCATTCTCTGTCGCATACGGTCCAACGAATCCGGCTATCCGGGACCGAGAGTCCGGTCTGTGAACATGATGGGGAGGAGGGGTGGGGAATCAACAAGACAAAAAGGTGTGCAAAGTCCCTGCATTTGGTACTGCAGGAACGCACCGGTTTGGTCGCTGCAAGAAGATGGGAACCGCGGGAAACGGATGAGGTGAAGAAAACCGCAATAACTTCTTCACCAGACACGAAGGACGAAGGATGGATGCCCAGCGAAAGGAGAGAAGAGATGAGAGAGGGGGGGGGGGGAGGGGGAACGTAATTTGTTCATTCTGTGCTTGAGACATGAGACAGTGTGCCAGGCTTTTCCTGCCGCCTGTTCGCTACCAACATCTGGATGCGTCCGGGACTAGATCGCGCTCTAGTCGCCAAGCGTGAGTCGCTCATTGTACCTACCGCGGCCGGTACCTTGCGTCCATCAGGCACACGGTAAAACCCTTACCGGAGCCATGCTAGTGTGGTTTCAACTGGATTTCGGTCCATGCATACGATGATACTCACCTGTTCAGGTGGAACCACTGTCAAGATCAGCGGTTCAGCGGTTCAGCTTCGTGTGCTATAATTTTCCATTTAAAATCATATTTATCAACTTCGACCGGACTCGGTCGTCGCGTACGTCGGCCCTCGGTGACGACGGGATAGACTAGGTGGAAGCTATAGCAACAATTCGTCACAGTTCCATTTGTATCAAATATGGCACAAACATGGCTGCTAAAATATGCGACCGTTCTTCGCGCTCGCCACACAGCAAACCCAACTGCGATCAACGCTACGCATTCTTGACGCAGACGACAGGCTGCAGGACCGGTGTCTTTTTTCAGGTGTGATTATTTGCACCGGGTGCTGGACTAGTTCGTTTGGCTTCGCACTACCCATCGTCGCATTACGGCAGTGACATTTGTGCTGTCTGGAAAGGTACTGGTTGAGACGATTGACTCACGTCATACCGTATGACTCGTACCCGTGCCGCTAGCTCACTTAGCTAGCACTAGCTGCCAACAGTAATTGATGAAGTGAGACCAAGGAATAGAAAGATTGATTTCGTTTTAATTCACATACGACGAGCGGCTGTGACGTTCCTACCTCCCGGTTTTAAGTCACTCTGCCCGCAAAGAATGCCATTCGCAGGGGAGGATACGATAACACCTTTGCCATAAATTGTGACCATATTCGCGATCGCCAGTGAAACACGAGTGCTGCTTATGCTTGGCAAGATGCAATGCAAGAAAAAAAAGACGCACGAATGAAATAAAATACAAAACCGGAACCAAGCGGCAGGCTTCCCCCTGGCTGGACCCCGTCTGTGGGGTATGGAGCAAGACTGTCTGTGGTTTGTCGTCAGTGGCGTCAAACCGCTGAGATGTTTTACAGCGCTCAGCGCGAATATCACCAGTTGCCATGTCTAATTCATGCAATCTGTTTGTGCCCGTTTGAACGCGCTCGCCACCATGCCCGGCTGCCCCCGGAGTCGCGGACAAAACGTTACAGGTTCGATGTACCCGGTTCCTAGGGAGAATCACGGCCACCTTGCCACTACATCTCGACGGGAAGATGATTACTCGCAAATTCTTTTTCACACGCAATCCCTTCCCACACTGCTCGCCGAGTCCTCCTTCGGGCTCACCTCACCTCCCCTTGTCCAGATGGCTTCCCCGGTCTAGTGCACGCGAATCCGTACGATTTGCTCTTGCAGCGAGCTGCCGCTGCCGTTAGAAATCTTTCGTATGGTCGGATGGTTGGAATGTCGGTCGGCCCTGCTTCTACCATCATCGGACCTAATGAAGTCTTAATGAGGCGATCCTGATCATATTTTTAATGAGCAAAAAAGCATACGAAAACCTCTGCACGGCGAACCGAACCGACCGCTCGTCACAGCCCTCTAATGGCAGTGTGTCATGGTGCTGTTACGACTCCACTTGCGTATCGCGCCGGACAGGAGCATCGGCTACGGAAGCAGCTACAGCAGCAAGGGCAAGAGCAGCAGCAGCAGCAGCAGCATCAACTTCAATATTAAGTGCGGGAGCCGCACATCAACGCCTGGCGAGTGCTAGAAAACGGAAATCCATAAATAAGGATTAAAACAAACGTGTTCGTCCATAAGGCTTTTGACGCGCTCATCGCGTAAGAACGTAAGACCTAGACCACGGTCGCACGATGCAGTGCTACAGTAGTAAGTCACGATTTTTACCTGGCGACATCGCTGAAAATCGTTCGACATGATAACCCACCTTTTCGCTTACATCTACAGCGAAAGGATAACGGATATTTGCTGGCGCATATGCGTTTACCATTCCCCCGGGTGTACCCGGGCATTAAGGCATCCGAGCTATATGCAAGCCAAATTTTAAGCTCTACCTCATACATTGCTTTATCAAATTGCTAATGCAAATAATTGCCAGAGCTCTCACTGTTCTGGAAGGTTTTAATTTTCGAAAAGCAATTTAAAAAACTGCACCTCTCGAAAGAAGATATCGGGGGTATTTCGATTACAATGTTGTTATTGTGCTTTGTAAAGGAAATTAAGACCGTCATACATATTATAGATCTGGAAATTTATGTGATCTGTTCTTCTAGCCCTGCGTTCAAAAAACATTAGCCAGGAATTAAATTCTGAAGCTGTAGAAATCAAACAATTTCAACAGGCTATTGTAAGGAACTGGTGAAGCAAACCAATAAACTTGAAATACTGATCAATTAATAGGCAAAACAAAAGTTAATTTTTAGTTCCACATTATCCACATTCTAAGACACATCCCTCTAACAAGTATGTTTTTGTTTGGTTTCAGATAAAAATGCCGATCCCCAAACCGTGTCCGACGCATCTTGTGTGAAACATGAAAATTTGGCCGAACAAGTTAATACTCGTGCGTAGTTATGTGTGGCCCTGGCAACTATCCCGTGACTCGGTGATGTACGTTTAACCACATGTGCAGCGCATTTCTTTGTAGTGTGTAGTATTCACCGACCGAGTCGCATCGTCACTTTCTTGGCGCACAGTAGTGAAGCATGGTCCGCGTAATAGTATGCCTAGTCTAGCACAGTACCTGCAGCACAGTACGTTGTTGATAGGCTGCAATCTGACGTCATTCCCGCATCGTGATGCACAAAGTCAGCACACTATCGACCGGTACAAGCATGAACCAGCATCAAAGTGACCTAGTGACTTCAGTGACCGTATCGAAAGGAACCACCACAGCGATCGGGACCAAACCTCACGTTGCCAATGCCAATCCGAACGGTTCGTCCACGCTCAACAACAACAATCTGAACAGCAAAAACAAAAATCCTTCCTCCCAAACGAACGCCACCGATAGTGTAATTCATATGACCAACGTCAGTGTGCCACCCAAGCTGCTAGTCCCGAACGGGAAAAGTCAGGCCCCGGCAGTACCCTCGGCACCGGATGCACGTGCGAAACAGGTGTTGAAAGAGGCTGTTGATGCGGTTGTAAATAGTTTTGCCAAACACACGCAAGGATATGGAAGAGGTAAGCGAAATCTTTGGTTAAAACACAGTTTTGGTTAAAACACAGTTACGGATTTTCCATTAAGTTTCCCGAACCCGAAAAGTTATTGTAAAAATGTGTGAAAGGAGTACAACGATTTCAGGCACACAAAGCTGTGTATGAGAACAGCAATACCGTAAGGGAATCGGGTTAATTACGGTCAGTGACTCTTTCGTCAGATCACCGCTATCTGACATCATCCTGACAATGCACACATCAATATAATGCATTTGACGTCCGTGGACCAGCCATGATGGGCTATGGCCGTTGATCATTACTCATTATGACAGTGATATTTGGGGCATTGCATTCGGCAATCGATTGTTGCTTAATTTCAGGATCTTCACCCTTTGATCTACAACACGTACAAGCAAAACAAAACGGGGAAAAAGAAACTAAAATACCTTGCCCATGCCCATCAGCCGGCCCAGACCAATGGCTGGCATTTGTCGAGAAAGAATGGCAAGAAATCCATTATCCCGGGCTACGAATGATTACTTTTCATAATTTTTGGAAACTCATCGTTAGCTACTGCGAAGGTCTCGCCGGCCGAACCCCAAACCATGCCTGAAAATTGGCAAGGTGCACGGCCATCAGCGCTGCAGTTTTCACAAAACTGCATTGGCCCCGAAAAGCAATATTTCAGGACGCTATTCATTCACGGCCACCACAATGGAGGATGTACCGTTCGTTACAAGACCCCAGCGCATCAGGTTCGGGTTCGGCATGGTGCAAAGTGCAAAATAAAACCACAAAAAAGCGCATTTTTAAATAAATCTTTTCAAATAGCACAATACATCATTGCCGGTCCGCTTCCGAACACTGTGCAATTTGTGACTAAGACGACAAGCTGCAAAACCCATCAGCAGTTGAACGAAGGGTAATTCACTTCCAGATAACAGTTAAAAAAGGGGGTCCTTCCCTTACATACACATTGGCATGAGTATGACGAAAGGCATCAGAGATCGCGATCGCAAAGTGACGAAGTGCTTGCCAAATCGGAAAAAAATCATGATACAGGGCACTTTGACAATAAGAACCGTGTCACTCCTTCAGCTGCAAGAAAGGGTGTTGCAAACGGAAAGCAGCAACTAGCACGGTCAGAGCTAAATTATTACACTACCCAGATCCACCGTGTCCCACCATGTCGATTCTTACTCGTGCTTAATCGACGTGAGCCACCGCCCTGGGTGAATGCTCCCAACGCCCGAGCACATTGTCGCGGAGTGAAAATTACTTTTTCGTCAGGAAATAATCGAAATAGCGTCAGCACTCGTAAGGACACTGTTGCACTGGCCGTTTCTGCGGTGGTCGTTTCTTTTCTCCCCGCGTTCGAGCACATTGTTCCTGTGCTACGTCCACCCCGGTCGGGCGTTGTACTTTTCGTGGTTGTACGACGCCGATGTTAATCGGCACAGCGAGTGAAGCCAAAATGCAAACGGAATCGGTACAAAGAAATCTGCGAGTCATTATTTTGGAAAGCTTAGTCATCAATCATTATTTCGAACAATTTCAAACTTTAAAAACCTTTTGACGCCGGTACGCCTGTCGGTGCCACGGGTAGGCCGCTCCCGACCAAACACGGTCCTTCCCTATCTATTTATCTTTTTGCCCGCACTGCAACCGCGTAGAATTGTTTCCGAATGCAGTTTGCGGTGCATCGTTCGATGATCGCACCATATGTTATGGCACGCATTAGCACCGTGATCGTAACGCTACATACATCGAGCCGTTGATGGTATTGAGCAGCAAAAGCAACAACAAAAAAAAAACAGAGCCACCAAATTGGTGCTAACATTTCAAGGGATTTGCAGCACGAACAGCCGTAAGGACTCTTGGACCGCTAAGGGATCCACCCGAAGAGCGTGAATAAGCGCCCCGATTACTACGTCCTCCCAGTAATTAATTTAGATTGCCAGGATAAAATAAAGCATCTCAAGACGGTACTCCCTAACCGGCGTAATGGAATGTCAAGAGTCAATTTTTTATTCGGGAATCATTCACCCCGTACGCTTCACATCTCATCTTTACTCGGAACTCCGCGGTTGCGCCACACATTGTCCTTTGCGTTTTAAGGATGTCTAACGAAAGTTTGTTTGTAGTTGCTGCTGATCGTAGCCCGTCAGTCCTATGGATGCATCGATCTGGTGTTTTTATGCAGAATCGGTAAATGAGCTTTCCAGATCTAATGAGGTTAGTACCGAAGTACCGGGCACATTCTTTTACCACCCAATGTTTCCCTTACGTCTGCTTAGTGTGGACAGCGCTTAACAAATGCGGTGCCATTTGTATATGTTCTCAAAACACTGACAAATGCATGATGCTTATCAGAAGGGAAGCACCGTGCTTAATTACGTTCAGTTTACATTTTTCTTTAACGGCCGTTCACTTAATTGAAAACGTTTAGTTTTGTGTGGCTGCGTTAAATGTTTGTAAACTTTGCACAAAATTAATATCCGTCTGTCAGTGTTTCCAATAAACATACAAATGGCTAACGTAATGGTCATCAACTAATTGTAAGGATCAAAGCTGTTCAAAAACAATGATCGCATGTTTGCAGGACTTGCAAGGACCAGTGGTCAGTTTCAATTTCGCATTAGCTTCTGAGTGATGAGATACGTTCCTTCGATAGATGTTTATGCAAAGATTCTATTGAGCTTTGCAGAAGTCGGTTGGGTGGCGCTTCGATTGATGATATCTACCACACCGCTCTTTATCATTAACCATCACAGAGACGCCATTATCTGTTTTGTACTTCAAACAAGCTGCTTCAAACAAAATGTATAACGCTGTAATTGTTTGTCTTTACACAAAAGTCATGATACAAACAATGATCAATATTTGCGAGAATCGATAGGATCTAACAATACCCATAAAAATCAGTTTTTTTTTCAATCCATAAAAGTTTGTGCCATTTTTACCGGATGCCTAACTAACTTGCACAGTTCTATGCATTTTGACGAAAGTGAGCCGAAAACTGCATTGAATATGTAAATTGAAAGCATGCAAAAAACCAAATAAATTTATCATTTTATTAACCTATATTCACCAACCACCCGGAACCTTGATCTACCCACACACACATGACCCCAAAGCGAGGCTTTTTACTGTGTGAATTCGTTCCACATATTATCACGTCGACCACATACGCGCGCGCGTTCTCCACTTGGACCAATGTGTTACTCATTGCTGCCACCACCGTCTGCTTACTTTCCCACCCAAACAATTGCTTTGAGAGGTTTATATCTTGCCTCTTGAACCGTGCTTCATAACTTAACGCCGGTCCAAAACGCTTCGCCGGTCACAAACCCGCTACAATATTTTCGCATCCGGCATCGTCCGGTCCGAGCATTTGGTGTGCGCGATTGGTACATCTTTCACAATCCCTTTTTGCACGCATTTACCACCATTCCCGAAGGGCTACGAATGATACGCACAAACGAACGGTGCAAAAGGTCTGCGGGGAGGCGGTTTCGGTCAGATTTTTAATAAACAAATTCGGTGCGAATCTGCGCACGCAGCCTGCGAAACGGTGCCCGCTAAACCTGACCCGGCCAAGGATGTGGCACGGGTTGCTTTAGCGGGATGCTGGTGATAAACCCTCTCTAGTCCGGCCGTATCGTAACGGTTGGACCTTGCCATGCGCTTGCACCCGCAGGTAAAATAGTGAGTTATCTTCTCGATTTACCGTTACTCTGCTCAATCAAGATTTCGGTAAGGGAGCTCCTTCCTGTGGGGACCTGCGTGGAGTGGCTTCGGCGACAACGACGATGAAACGACAACGAAAATATGCGTGCGCTTATGCTGCATCGCACGACGATGCTGGCAGCAGCCACATCTGGATTGTTGCCACCCTGCCCAACGTTTGTCGCGTTCTGCAGCGTCAGCTTTGCACCTGGATCCGGTAGAAAGATCGCACTGTTGTCACCGTCATCGCGATCGCGTCGCCCAAAAAAACGGCACGAGGAGCACAGGAACAAACCAAAAGCGAAACGACAACCATGCCACAACAACAAAATCTGTACAGCTCCAGATATGGACAATCGTGTCCTTTTGCATGTACGGCTCGCGCATACTACATCAAATATTTTAATCGGTTGTCCCATTATTGATTGTTTATGATATTCGTCATATTTTACCTGTGGCCGTGTGCATCGCGCGACCACTAAGGGGTAAAGAACCCTTGCCGTAGTTTTGCAATCGGCTGCATCACGGTGAGAAGATCCGCGCGTGGACAGGGGAACGGCAAGGTGATGCATTAACATTTTCGTTCCACTGAATAAACCATTCCGCGTGTCGTGGGCAACGTCAGTGGGTTTGCCGATGGGATGGGAAGGAAACACAATGATAATAGGCATCATCTAAAGGACATGTGGTGATAATTTTGGATTGACAAACTTTTACATCCCCGATGCCGGTGCGGTGACCATGTACGGGGCCATGTTTTTCAGTTACCGGTAACCTAAATGCTCATTTCTTTATTGATCCACCCAGAGACTCTTACTTCAGGGGAGTAGTTCTGCCGTATTTTTAGGATTTGTACACATCTTAAAGCAGCAAATTAAGCATTTTTAAGCAAATTGTCTTCTTTTAAATTGCGTTATGTGTAAAGCTAAATAACATAAATTTATTCTGCAGTGTTAAAAATAACAAAGTTATAGCTCCAGAAATTCTTCGCTCAAATTTCTTCTCGAGAGCAATTAAAGGTGACAAAAGATATTAAAAACCGGTCTCTCAAGGGTAGATCCAATGACAGTCATTGTTCTGTAGGTAATGTTCGCAAAAAGCACATATTTACACCGATTAAAAATATGCGGAAAGCAAAAGTAAAATGCTTCCGGCTTTCGTTACGGTCGCACAGGCGCAAAAACCAAAAATTACTGATAATATGTATAAAAATTGAATGGACAATTACGCGTGATAGCGCACCGTAACCAGCTGATCGTAATGATGATAAAATTATGCATATTATAAAACAGCGACCGCTTGCTTATGCATATCATGAAAAACCGGGAGAAACAAAATGATGATGCAGATGGGACAGAACCTCGCATCGAGGGCAAGCTAGGAGTACTACAACTTATACCTTTCGTGTGTCACCTTCTTTTTGATATAATTTGTATTCGCCAGCCCCACCGCTCCGTTCCGGGGCAGTTTGATAAACTTTCTCAGGAAGAAAGCTCTTGTACAGCTAATGCTGACCAGGACACGGTCGCACGCGATGTCCGTGATTGCGTGCGGTAGAGCCATTGGTCGAAGTGTAAGTGCACTTACAAATTTAATTAATATTGTACCTATTGATATACCGACCAATAGCACAGATGGCGCGACCAGCGTTCGGGCTTCCCACGTCCCACGGTTGTTGCAACGTTGCAGCCACCTAGAATCACCCCGGGGGCGAAGGTGCAGCGTTGACAGACATATGCAATCAGCTAATTTTGATATGTTATAGCGACATGCATCGCGATGCCCCATACCTAACGCGCGGCAGCCGCTGAAGATCCTGCAGCGGATCGTGGCTACGCGATTTAATATTTTTTGTTATTACTTTTACCATTATTGCTATTACCTATTACCCGGAGTTTGCCCGGTTTTACGACCGATCTACAACACCACGGGCAGTCCAATAAATCAGATTCTATCCACGGATGCCGTTTGCCTTCATCGGAGGTTGGGATATTGATTTTCAACGGGGGTGGAGGGATGGTCGCGAGGAAAATGCGATCACGCTTCAGTTCAAGCGCACCGTGCCAATACTTAGAACCGATCGGCACGGTACTTTATTTTTGCAACAAACCGCCGACACTCGAGCCCGACCCTGAGAAACTATTACGCATTCGTCGACGCATCATCCACTCGGCTGCTTCCTTCTGTCGTTTGCTGCAGACTCTAGGCTTAATCGTGGCCTGAATTGCCGTTGCCTCAAACACGCTGCCACCGAACCCTGGCGAACCATGCGATTTAAATGTCCCGAAATGCTTACGAAGGTGCGCTCTGTTCAGGTTGTTCTCCGACAACACCGTATGACCATGGATGGTGCAGATACACAGGCGCGCCGGTCCTCCGTACCAAGTAAGGCCACAACAAAAAACCACTTGTGCACTGGGCAAAGAAAATTATCAGTTTCTTACCTCTGATCATCTTTTATGTCACTACAAATTTTTATTACATTTCTGTGCCAGAAACATAAGCACACACATTGTGTCTGGTGTTTGCTGGTGCTGCAACGCTGACGAGCAGATTGAAGCCTTGGCAGACAACGGTGAGCAAGGAAAAAGCAAGGTAAAACCGAAAGGTAAAAGAGAGCTCCGGAAGGGTGATAGTCTCGCCCAGGGCCACAGCAGAGACACACGCTGAAGCCTTCTAAAACCATAGCGTTGCAGGATATGTGACGGGCAGATGCAGGAGCACATAGCGACATCTACCGACTGCTGTGCTCCATTCTACGCGGAGCATCGTGTTGTGGGAAAAGCAAAAGCTTATGCTCATGTCATCGTACGGCTCGACGGATCGAATACTGCGCTCACGAAACGATCGAACGGGTGAAAAGGAAACAATAAAAACATGCTTCAACGCGGTGGGTTTCTACGTATCTTCCTGTCGGTTAAAACACCACCAAGCTGCCCCCTTTTTTGCATGAAGCTTAATGCTTTGTTTCGTCGGCTATTAAAACTTCAATAATGATCTCAGGAATTATCTATGATGTGCCAAGGTTGCTGTTACTTTTTTGCTTTTACATTTTTGTGTAATATACTGTTGTGAGAAGAAGCGCAGAAGAATAAGAATATTCTATGATAATATAAGATGTAATTAATGTAAACATTACACCACGTACCCCCGATACGGTTCTTAAGACAAAACTATTATTGTATGCTGCGTGCAAATGCCAATAGAATAATCCATATCACTCAACAAACAGTCAGTTGGCAGTACCTCAATTATGGTCGTTTGTATATCATCCTGCTACAATCCACCTCAATCGCAATGAAACATCACTTCAAAAGCAATAATTTACTCTCTCAACGAGTCTTTATCTCGGGGCAAAGATACGCCTTCCTTACGCACGGCAAACCCGGTGCAGAATCGTGCTCGTGCGCCGAGGGCCCCGAGGTCCGGTCCTATCCCAGCCCCTTTTCCACCAACTGGCAACTGATCGCGTAAATCCACAGTATTAAAACGGTTGAATCATGAACGCCAAAACGTTTCCGAAGGCGTCTAGCATTAACTCCCGCGCACGTGGCCAGCTTCCATACGGTAACGGCGTGAGCTCGGGCGGACGTTGAAATGCAACTGCACTTCCTTCGCGAGCGCCCAATCATCAACCGCGTTGTGGGATTAAGATCCGTTTTCGCATCCCTTTATGGCCGGCACACCGAAAGCGATCCGACACTTTTCGGTTTCTTCATCCGCTATAATTTTCGCGAGTATTAGCGTCGGCGCTCGCACACCGACCCTCCACAGTGTGTGTGTGTGTGTGTGTGTGTCTGTGTGTTTGGGTGGTGTGTGTCTGCAAGGCAAACGTGATGCACTTGAACGCAACGGCCAACATAAACCGGACCGCGAAAAAGTCAAGGACGGATGGACACACTCGTTGACGGGTGGGTCGCTGATCAGCATATGTGAGCATCCGGGGGTAAGAGTGTTGCTGACGTTGGCCGGCACCAAGGGGCACGAATGCGGTGTATGCGTTCGGCGCATCCCACGTCACGACCCGGATAATGAAAGCAAAATAAAACAAACGGGAAATGCCCATTGCACGAGCGGCTTTTCTTGGGGAAGATGAAATTAACTTAACGCATTCACTCTGCCCAACTTCGCGGTGATGGGTTCGCGTGGTTTGGAAGCCTTTTTGCGTGAAGTCTAGCTATGGCGCGTGCCTTGCCCCGAAGCAAGCAAGTAAGCGAACGAAAGGATGCACTGGTTGTGCATTTTTGGGTTCCGTTTCCGTTTACCAGATGTTGAACGCAAACAGCTGAGCCAAACTGAGATGATCTGCCATTGCTGAACTCCTTTGAACGTAAATCTAATACAACATAATAAGTGTAATTTGGCTACGTCTTTACAAGGTGCGAGGTGGCTAATACAAACCGTTATTTTTCACACTTTATGGGCAGTTTATAAATACAGTTTTGTGTGTGTGTGGAAACTACTGCGATTTATGTTAAAGCCTTGTCTTAGTCCATGCCAAGGCCATGCTCCATGGATAATTGAAGTCACAAACATTTAAACTGCCAATATTATGTAGAATTGGAACAGATGTTGAACGCAAACAGCTGAGCCAAACTGAGATGATCTACCATTGCTGAACTCCTTTGAACGTAAATCTAATACAACATAATAAGTGTAATTTGGCTACGTCTTTACAAGGTTGCTCACCTTGCAATCAAGAGCAAAACTTTCCAATCATACGGTGCCACTGCTTTTGCGTGTACTATTTTGTTAAACTCTAACGTGCCAATCTTCCTAGCCTACTAGCTGAATCGTGCACCCGTGCTGTAAGTGTGTTTGTGTGCGTTTTGCCAGCAACCAAGATCCATGGGTGCGCTAAACCGCATGGCCCCTGCTCATGCGGCACACAGGTGAGAAAAGAAAGAAACAGGATGGTGTCATTAATGTGGATCACGTTTGGAAACTTCGAATCCATCTGGTTAGGTCGGCCAGACTGGAACAAAGATATAACGTGATCTTTTTTCTCGTGTGCCTTTTTTACGTTTTTGGTTTTTTGCTTACCACCGCAAAGCTTAGAGCAGAAACGCGACCCTAGCGGCCATTCGCTGTAGGCATCCGTGCCAAAGCGGGGCTATTAAAATTTACCCGTTGTAACACATGCCTTTGATATCATTAATGTATCGTTGCGTTGCACTGTGGGCACCGGGCTCTGGTGCTGGTGCTAGTCAAGAAACGAATATTCACCCTGAATTCACATGCGACTAGAAGTTACGGTTTTGCGAACTTTGAAAGCAGTTTGCGAATCTAACATGAATTGCTTCCTGTTTGGCAATGTGCTGCGCGAGTGTGATAGGTGCAACTATAAACTCCGATTGAACAAATTTGCAACAGATAATAGCGAAATTGTAAGTCTTTGCGATAAGATTTCCATATTGGTCGTGCATTCTTTCATTTACTGTCGGTTGCAAATGGTGGATAAACTGATTGTCCTTTTATGTATCACAGCGGATAAACTAGTGGCATGAACATTTCCTTTGAAACAAAAAGCATATCTCCACAGCGGTTGCACTCAACAGCAGTACATTGAGTTCAAGCACTTACGATCATAGACACTAAACGACAAACAACTAATGTAGGCCAAAACATACGGTTTGGTTTAGCAATTAAGAAACGTATAAGTTCGTGAAACTTTAGTTTGTTGTCTAAGTGTGAAACTTCTGCTTAAAAAAGCAACAGCTCATTTAAACAACACAAAACAAGATAGGAGTTGAGGAAATTTGGACAATCCCAACACTTCAGTTTAGGAACTTCAGTATATCAATTTGAATAAGGGCACGATCGGCATGAAGCATGATTGATAGGATTCATGAATTCTATCTGTATAGGTTCAATCATGAAGATAATACCTAAATCAAGAAAGGGCAGGACTCATGAATATTTCCAGTTTGGTGAGCAAGAAATGAATCGACATACTGTCAAAAGCTGCTTTAAAGTCAGTTCAGACAACATGACAACTTTTCATGCTCATAAGGGCAGAAAATGCAATGTAAAATAATTGTAATTGAAATTAATTCATGCATCTTCAATGACGTTCATTCATTGCAAACGCATAAATAAAATGTCAGAACATTCAACAAATGTTTTTTTTATAGCAATAGTACATACTGATGAAAATATATTGGAGATTTTAACAAAGCAAAACAAAAGCCACCGAAAGCAAAAACACGGTGGGCAAGTAATGACGCTTGTTTACTTTCACATATCTCACGAGGACTAATCTAACGATGGCTCAATCAATTAGCTCACACCCGTAACGCGCTACGCTGGTGTTATTTGTTCTCCGTTTCAACCTGTGCGCTTCGAAAGGGTTCCACGAAACCTGGGAGGCAACAAGGGAAACAAAAGAAAAGCAAACCTCGAGAATGCGTACGATATTTACCAACGTCTTGTAGGGTCTTCCCGGGCTTCTTTCTGGCGTTTGATTTCAATTTCTTGGAAAAGGTCAACTGAAGCTCTTCACCAAATGAATTATTTCTCGATGCCCCTCCCCCCCATACACACACACACACACACACACATACAGAGCGACCGTTCGGCGTCATTAACATACTACCAATAATTAGAAAAACAAACAATGTACCACCACAAGAACCAACCCTGTGGGCTCTTTACCTTCATTCTGCGCCATGTTTCTGGCCTGGCGACCAAAAGTTCTGTGAGTTACATTTTAATACTTCCCGAAAGAACTCAGAATGAATAAGGATTCAAAACAAGCTATTTCTTGAGCAAACATGTCAATCCAAACAATAGTCTAGGAAATTTCTACACCATTGAAAGAGTCGGTAAATCTACAAAGGAATTATAATTATAAAGGTTGCAGCCGTTCAACGACGTTTCTCTACGAGACGAATAATAAAAGATGATTTTTAAAGACGTACGTATTGAAAATAATATTTGGAAAAAATCGTAGAAACTAAAACATGAGCAAGTTCAAGCCTTCTGTAAAATAAACCAAAAATTGCTCAGCCGCCTTTTTTCACCATCATTTACTAGTAAGACTTCTTCTTCTTTCTTGGCACTACAACCTCGAGAGGTCTCGGCCTGCCATTTGTGGCTTATTTTTGATTTTACCCGTAGCAAAGTAGTTTGCCTTAAGTTCGGGGAGGTGGTCTGGATGGGATTTAAACCCCGGTCTTGCCGTGTGAAGACCGGCACCATTATCGCCTCGGCTACCGAACCGCCCCAACTAGATATTATTAACGATATTATCGAATCTTTTATTTTGATTAAATAAACTTAAAAAGCATCAACAAATCTTTCGAAACAAATTAAACCAACGTTTTTAGTGTCCAGTCATTTATGTGCTCGCTGACTTGAATTTTCCTTTGGTTGGATAATTAGTCCTGCGTGCAGAGGGATAGAGTTGATAGAGTTTGAAAGCCGGTACTCATATTAAAAAATGTAATCAATAGATGTCTACGACAGTACTTTGTTTTTTATTCAAAATTTGAAAAATTGTTTAATTTTCTTGATATTTCATACATGTATTGTCTGCATGTTTTAGAATGGCAAAACGTTTAGTCTCGATTTATATAATGATATTCTCTTATTTTAAAAATTTCCATAAAGGTTTTACAAACAACCGCTCTTTCGCTTCATTGAATATCTGCACTATTATCTCATTTTCACAATTTTACAAAATTTGGTGGTCGCATGCACTATGTTAACCCTTCACTGTACATGCGAATCGATACTTGCACTTGTTCTCTACATTTTCGATATTTTCGTCGTCTCAATACCGCGTTCCTGCGTTCGGTACCAATCTGGTTATAATTTTATAAAGCATTTTCTCCGAATTGTTCGTTTACGTTGATCGTTGAGTAATTGTCGTTGCGTTACTTTACCTTAACGACACCGCATGAGTCAAAACATTGCACCAATCTTGGCGAGATTGACACGATGCAACAGAGTGCATCATGCCTCGATGTATGACCCGAGAATGTCATACCTCCGCTGTTGCTTCCACCCTGCATCCCTCTCCCACCCCGTCTCCCCGTGTCCCTTGTCGGTCGGCATCGGGCGGATTCTTGTGGCCCTTTTTTACATGATCGACACACACAAAAAAAAACTGCCTGAAATGATCACAATAATTACACCGTTGTCTCCTTTTCATTTTGGGCAATTTTTGCGAAGCCCATCACAAAGGAGCGTAAATGGGTTTCAATTCAGCAACCGGCTCCTTCTGCGTCCCGATCGAAAATCCCTTCCCGATCACTTGCTCACACGCTGCTCGCACTGATCGTTCCCGTATACCGCTTCCTGGCTTCCCGGCGCACAGCCCATGGGGCGGGGTAAAAAAGGGCACGGGCTGCACGGGGTTAGACGCGTGTTGTGGACAGCTGAAGCAGGCGCTATAGGTAAATTGCACAGTATTAAAAATACTTGTGTGTGCATACCCCTTTTACAGTACCGTACACTGGGAACAACGCTGCGTTATGGTAGAGAGTGTCCTGCTTCCTGCCTCCAGCACAAGGCTCTCGGTTGTTGATTCGCGACTCCGACTCTGGCTGCCGCTGCTATTGCTGCTGCTGCTGCTGCTGCTGCTGCTATTCCGGCTGCTGTTTTGGCCCAGAGGAAACGCTGGCGTGAAGAAGGTTTGAAAGTGATGAAAGTCCAGTGGATACGGTCCCTCCGGCGATAGTTCGACGAACCGCGTTGGCCCTGTAGCAAGATTAATGGAAGCGCAGTGCTGGTGCAACCGCCAACCCTTGCGTATTGGCCGCTCATATGTTTACCTGGCTCACTCGCACCACCTTCAATTGGAGCCATCTTTTGCACCACCGATCCTTCCCTCGCTGCCGCTCTGCCCTCGCTTGCTCTTCCCTTTTTTGTTTCTGTCTCGCTCTTTGCTCAAGTTCCGCGCAGTGGTGTTCCGCGAGACCCGCGCGTCCCACGTTCCTTCTGGGTTCCCAAGAATCTTCATCCGATTTGCAATCATCTTCTCTCCACCTATTTTCCATCGAGCAAGGAAACAGTGTGGGCAGGGGGAGTGGAGGTGCGGTAGCGTGCAAGCGAGAAACAAAACAACGACAGATACAAAACATGAAACGAGAGACGATTGCCGTTCTGATGAAATATTCATCTTAAAGCTGGGGCGATGCGGTCGGCCGGTGTGAGGCCCTCAGATGGAAATTGAAGACGGCAAAGATACATAGAGAAAGAGAGCAAAACTGGACAAAGCGCCAGTGGAGTGGAGCAACTAAAATGCATATTTCGAGACGATAGTCAGTTTTGAGAGGATAGCAAATATGTAAACCGCCGCACCGGGAAGCGAGAGGCTGTGACTGCGACTGCGAGAAATCGCGACGACCCCAAAGACGACCAGACGCGGCGGACACACACTCGCCAAGACAAAGCGGGACAAAAAGACGCACACACTGGCCGGCCAGCGTAAACCGTTTCCGTCCGGGAAACGGCGAACACGAGTGAATGCAGACGTGCAAAATATCATCGATAACCAGTACTATTAGCGACGATTAAATGGGAATGTCTTCGCTCAAGACACCCGGTGGAATTCACCCGAAAGAACCCCACGCGGACGCTTGTGGGGCAGAGTTTGTGGGCCGGCGAGTGTTGCCTGCCAGCTCCGGGCCCCAGTGGATGGTGGGAGTGGGGGAGAAGGAAGGGGGTGGGGTATAGATGGTGGTAAGCGTAGTATGCTGACAAACTTTCAAATTGGTAGCCGCACATCAATCGATTGAATCGAGCTGGTTTAAGACGATAGTGTGACGTTAACGTTCGCCGATTTTGTCTCCTTTGGTCTGTCGTTCTGTGCGTGAACCGATGCCATAACCAAGGTGATTGGTTTTACCCGGACACTGCTTGTCCATGGTGCCAGGCGAAGCGATACATACACATACAGACCAAAGCAAAGAATGGTAAAGTGTATTTAGAATACTGGCAGCATGGCAAGGGTTCGCAGGAGTAAATCACCAACCATGGCCATGCTGTGCATTTTAAATTGCATTTGTGGTTGTGCGGCTTGCTTAACGAATTTTTATTATGCTCTGTACTTCTGTATGATCTGAATTTTTTTTTTTACAAATCATACACACGGCTGATTTGGGCTTCTCACTCCAACAGTTTTTTTATCCTTTGTAGTAAAATACCCTATACACACATTTAAATTGACCAATGCTTCACAGCCATTGCATCGCGTTAAACGTCCTATTTGTTCCGGTAGCTAATTTCACAGCCACTACCGAAGACGCCTTTTTTCCAAACGATATAGCCCATTATGCTTCCTTCCAAAGGCCCCCGTTCGTCAGGGGCCTCGCGATCCGTTCATTGTAATCTTCCCAAGCGAGCCTCGTGATCAACGCCAGAGCCTTCCTCCTCACACCCTTCTGGCTGGCCACTCTAATCGCATTTACCTCGTGCTACCCACAGAACTTTCTTCCCTCATTCCGCGTCCCACAGTGTCTGTCTGTCCCGCTCTCTGACGGGTCTAGTGCCAAGAGGAATAAATCACCATTTGCCGGGAGCCCAATTCAATGACGGGGGGTTCGTCGCTTAAATCATTCTTCCTACGACGACCACAACGACGACAACGGTGCAGCACTAAATGAACCGAAATTTCTCTACATTTTATGTCTCCTTTCATCAGTTCATCTGCTCTTCGTTCGTTGGCCCTAATACCCGCCTTATCATTGTGGTGTGCAGCAGCAGCAGCAGCAGCAGCAAAAGAAGCAATACCACTTCTGCCAAAGCAACATCGAAACCGTTTTATGCTTCGTCCACCGCTCAGGCCTCTCCATTCGGTGTGCCTATTTTACTCACCCATCCCGTACAACAACAACAACATCATGCTGCATGTTAAAGCCAGCTCTCTTCGATCGAGACATTCTCTTCTCGATCGTGTGCACAAGCACTCTCTTCAGTCACTTTAAGCTCTGCTCACGATCGCGGACGGACCTGCTCCAAGCACGCACACAGGCGTGCGCTTTCGTACTTTAGGCGCTTGAACAAATGCAAGCCCTGTTGTAGCCTATGTTTCTGCTGCTGTGTATATACGCTCACAAGTTGGTGTGGTGTAGTAGGTACACCACGATCCTACCGCTGGTGGAAAAAACAGATTCGGGTTGATCTTGCGATGCTTGCGAGAAAACACAAAAAAAAAACAAGCATGAACGAGCGTAGATTTCAATTTTCCTTCTGTATGGGTGTGCGCATAAGTTCCACCGTACCGAAGATTACCCACCGGACGCAAGAAAACCTCAGCCATCCTGCCTTTTTTCCCGTTGCTTCCCTTCCCTCCCACCATCCATCCTATACATCTCTCTCTCACTAGGGCGCACCGTGGTGAGGAAAAAGGGATCGCGAACGGGATCGAGAGAAAAGCGCCATGGCTATTCACACGCGGTGATCACAGGCGCCCAAGTGAGACAGCGACAATACTGCTGCTGCTGCTGCTGCTGCTGTAGCGTGAGAGCTGCCGTATGAACGGCGCTGCGCCATCGAATACGACGATGCTCAATGGTACCAGCATTCACACCAGCAAGAACCGGCCGCGCTCGCTCGCGAGCCGCTTCACGAGCGTATGCTTTTATGTTTCTCCACTTTTTAGGTTCTTTAGTCTTTTAACTATATCGTTGGAGCATTGACGTGTAAGATCGTCGCGATTCGGCGTGATTCTGTTGGCTTAGTGTTTATTTTTCCGTTTTCCATTCATCTTGTTTACCCTTCAACTGCTCGGTTTTGGGTGAGAAAAAAAAACCATTGTTACGGTATCGGACCAAAGCTCGGTAGAGTGCGTCGTGCACCTTGCCCTACGGTTTTTTTTATTCCGTTCGTTGCTTCCGGGAGTGGTGATGAGTAACCAGTTCGGCCCAGTGCTATCCGATGGGCACTTTCCAGTTTTAGTGAGACTTTCCTTGCGTGTGTAATTGTGTGTGCAAGTAGCTTCGCAACCTTCCAAATTACAATAGCATAGTGTGAAGTGCTGTTGTTTTGTTGCTGGTTTTTTGTTACTATCATAATCATAACAATTGTGAATGTTTACTGTTGCTGTGACTTACTCTAGAAGTTGATTATCTCGTGCGAGCATGATTTATTGCACCGCAGATGGCCTTTCGATGAGTGCTTTAAGACTATAATCATCATAACATCCGTCACCAAGTACAAAGGACGGGCTGAAGAAGAAACGATGACAAACATAAAGCATAAAGCATGCTTATACGACACGAGCATACACAACATATTCATGAGTTGATTATTTGTTCAAAGTATTCGACATGATCTACAGCTTGTTGGCAAACAAGCTGCTTTTACCAAAAAGAACTATTGCTTAGTGTGGTCTCTCGAAAAAATTTATCCTCCGGTAGGAAACTGTCCCTTAAAATAGAACTGCTATAATCTGAGGCCAGGAGTTTTTATTTTGTGCGAAACGTTGTTGAACTTCAACGTCACTTATAAATAATATATTCATGGGAAGCAAAGTGCAAGAAGAACTACGATCATTGCAGTCGGTAGTGTATATAAAAAAACGAACGAGTACCAGCATACTTTATAAACATGAACAGCGACTTTTTGATGTGTGCAGTGTCGACTTTTCGTACTTCGTGTTGTTCGCTCCACCGTCCACCAGTATTCGCTGTCTCGCTTTAGCTTTTCGGTGCGCCTGTTTCATGATGGACAACACTTATGCAAAGCAGTTAATTCTTGCAAATAAATAAAAAAAGGCGAACGAACGAACGACACACACAGCAACCAGTACTGGCGACAAGCAGTGTCCGACAACCGTGGGCCGAACGCAGCGAACGAAGAGAAAAATTCAATAAAAATAAAGTGACCATCTGCATGGAAATAAAATTTCTACACTCACTAACCCACCCTGCAAGTATACATGCACACATGCGCAATACACACATACACACAGGCGCACATAAGGGACCCTGCAACAGCAACAGCAACCGCCGCAACCGAGCAACAGGCAGTATAGCAGCCGCTGCAGCAACAAATACGCGATCGCGAATAGCACGCCCACATGCACAGCCATCGGCCCGGCGCGATCATCGGGGGCCCTGTTGTGCGAACCCGCCGTCATCGGGTATCGCCGTTTCGCGAAATCTCCCCCCGAAAGAGAGTGTGTTCCCGGTGTGGAAGCTGGTCGGTGTTGTTGCTGATTCACATTTTAACCGTTCCATTTTTACGGCCTCTTTCGCGAAGGCTCGCACAAGACGCCGTTAACGGCAGCAAAAGCAGCAACAGCAGCAGCAACGGCAACAACAACAACAACCACGGGACAGCATCCAAGAGGAAGACAGAGATCGTAAAGAAGAATGGCGAAAGAAAAATAGTTCAATGTGACAGACCGAAAGAGACGGACAAAGGCGAACAGCGAGGCCGCGATCGCGCCGCGAACAGGCAGTGCGAAAGAAAGCGAATGAAAAGCTCACCGGACAAGAGAGATGGTGAAAGAATGAACCTGAACGAGAAAATATGAAAGCAGCAAAGACGACATATACGCACACACACACATAGGCCGCTACACAGTTCGCGCAGCAGCCTCGGTGAAGATTTCTTTCTTGCGAATTTAATTTATGTAAATACCCGCCGATATATATAATTCAATTAGTCGGCGGGAAGAATGCTGAACCTCCCGGTGCAGCACTTCGAAACCAAACTTTTCTACCCGGTTGAACGATTGGACGTGCTGCCCCATTCCGAATGATGCGATTGCCAAAGAATGTGTTTGTTGTTTTTATGCCTCTTTTCCATTTTTTTTTATTGTTCTAATCAATTATCAATGATCTACTAGCGTAGCACTGAAGAGCAAAATGTTGGTTCAAAAGCGACAAAGTTGACGAATGGTTGGGTTCATCACTTACCGCGGCGTGCAAGTTCTTTGTTTATACGCTACGCTTTCCGCGCTCACACAAGCGCCCCTGTTATCCCTCATTGGCCGATGGTTTGTTGTTTCCTCCTCAAAAAACACACACACACACTTGCCTGAGAAATCACATAACGCCATTGGTTTGGGTTATGGTCGTCCGAGGGCTTCTCGTTAATTCGGTCAAATCGAAAATCAAAGGCGAACCACCACGCGTAACCTCAATAACTCATCCAGCGGCCAGCGTGATCCACTGCGTGTTTGAGCCGAAGCGTAGCGATAAAAAGATTGATCAACTTCTGTCGCACTAAAAACACATCGCTTGATTAAACAATAATAATTACCTCTAATGTTTTTATTTCCTCACGTTCTTGTCCTTGTGTGTGTGCATGTTTTTTCCCTTTTTTGCCTACTATTTCCTTTCTCTTTTTCGGGCTCGTCTGCTTTTGCTTTCCATGTACCGTTTTCGTGGACGTACTGACTTCATCAGAATTTGTTACGACTTTAAAGGAAATTAATATTCATCTTGTCTCTTGCTCTCTCTTTCGCTCTCTCTCTCTCTGTTTCTCCTTTCGTCCGGTTTCGGTGAGCCCGGCCGGTCGTTTCGTTCCTTTGCCCATTCTCCTGGAGGGAATCGCTGCCCGTTTCCAGCGTGTTTGACCGAGAGCCGCCGGGTCCGGCGGGCAGTTCGACGTCCGGTTGATCCCACGAATCGAAACCGAGGCAGTCGAGGGAGAGCAAATAAAACTGGGCAAAGCAATAAAATATTCCGACTTGATTGAACTGCTTTTATCTGTGCATTTTAGCTACGATTCGTACGAGCCTTTTTGTTTTCCTGACTTAGCGGTCTACCACAGCACTTTTAATTCATGCCCAGCCCAGTGGCCAGTGGTACCCGTCTGATGTCTAGCCGGTTCGTCAATCGTCAATCGAACACTATCGATCGAACAGTTCAAAGACAGTAAATTATCCTCACAAAATGCTCAATGCTTTCCCCGAAACTGTAACACACAAAGGACACGAAAAGATACATTTCGAGGAAGATTGGGCTTGCTTTTACGATGCGCTTGATTGAATGCCCAACCGGTGCCTAGTTTTGGACTCATTTTGGAACGCACAAGAACGATACGAAATCACTGCAGGAAGAATGGGTGAACAAGCGGGGGGGGATAAAAACATTGTAAAATGCTTAAAGTAAACACCGGAAGCGGCCTCGAAGCTTTGGCCACTTGGTAGCATAATTACGGGACCACTCAAGTGCCAAGAAGATAATTCTTCCCTTCCTTTGGAAAACAAAAACACTCATCATGCTTTTACAGTGCGCATCTGAATGATTCTTATTCTGGCCCAAGAACCATACAGCCGCACTCAGAAAGCGTTTCGTGGATCGGATTTTCTTACGCCGAAATACACGCACTCAAGAGTATAGTTTCAACCCACAATCAATGCGCTTCTTAGGCACTTGAGATAGGCACTGGCTTAAGCTAATGAGGGTGGATAAATTCTTAATATTATTTTAACTCTCTCTCTCTCTCTCTCTTTCCCTTCAACCTACGCTCAACACAGAAGATAAAGCGAAGCAAACGTATTGAAGTGTTTTAATTGTGTCAGAGACTAACAAAGCCGAACGATCCATACTGGCCCATTTTGTGTGATGTTGATCCCGGTAGAAGTTCATCTTCTGAATGAACAAATAAATCCAACATTCAGAAACAGTACAACCGATACAAATCATCGGAATAAGCTAGCGCTCAAGTGTGACAAACATTAACGGGCCAATCGAATAAACACCTCAAGCGAACGCAAGTGTAGAAGACAGTGGGCCAAACTTAAAGCTAAAAACCCGTCGACATTCAGTCCACCCACATCGCACTAACGGTCTCGCAGCACGCAGCTCAGACCAGGAGTAGGTTGGCTTGTGTTTCGTTACAAATTGGAAGCCATTTTCACCCACTGCAAAAATGATGGTCTACCCGGAAGAACCGATTTGGTCCATTCCACACATTCCGGCACTGTACGATGATGGCGATTATGGTGGTAAGCGTTAGACGACTTTGCGATATCTTTTATATTGCTTCACCTTTCATATCGGGCAATAACTGCAACAACAAAAAAAAAAACGAAATATATTTTTAGTGTTTAAGTCCATTTAAGCTTTTGCAAATGTGTGCTAATCTCGAGCGCTCCTCCTATCTGCTTATCTGCTTACAGTTAACGTCGTGGAAGCACTGCAAGAGTTTTGGCAAATGAAAGCAGCGCGTGGAGCTGATCTTAAAAATGGTGCTCTAGTGATATACGAATCTATACCGTCAACCAGCCAACCGTACGTGTGCTACGTAACCCTGCCCGGTGGAAGCTGTTTCGGAAGTTTTCAGGTATGGTAACCTTTCAGTCACACCGCATCTCATTGGCTACACGCTAGCTGCACCATAGGCTGTGATTGCGCATTACAAATTTGAATGTCCTTCTGTTTACAGAATTGCCCCACGAAAGCAGAGGCTCGCCGAAGCTCCGCGAAGATAGCTTTAATGAATTCGGTATTCAACGAACACCCGTCACGGCGTATCAGCGATGATTTTATCGAAAAAGCTGTCACCGAAGCGCGCGCATCCTTCAAAGGTGATCAGAACCAGGAGGACGATGGTCCGGATACCGGCATTGGCGCATTCAGGTAATTTTACTCACTGTATTGCTCTTAACACTCAAGCCTTTCAAGTTGATTGCTTGTCCACGGGAACAGTTTAGTGTGTGAACAAACAATTCGCTTAACTATATGGTTTTTTTTGTTGTCTATATTGCATCTCCCAAAACACTAGATTTATGCTGGAAACCAACAAAGGTCGCACCATGCTAGAGTTCCAGGAGCTGATGACCGTGTTTCAGCTGCTGCACTGGAACGGTTCGCTGAAAGCTATGCGCGAAAGGCAATGCTCGCGACAGGAGGTGGTCGCCCACTACTCCAACCGATCTCTGGACGACGAGATGCGCCAGCAGATGGCGCTCGACTGGATTGAGCGCGAGCACGAAAACCCGGGCCTGCTCAGCCGGGAGCTTGCTATAGCCGAGAGAGAACTAGAGACTGCCCGTTTGGCGGGACGGGAATTGCGGTTCCCAAAGGAGAAGAAAGACATCCTGCAAATGGCGCACAACCAGCTTACCGGTGGCAGCAACATCAACAGTTGAAGCAACATGCAACAACACACCGCCATCTGATCTGATCCCGGCCGTTCTGTACCGGCCGGTCGCATAACACATATGCAGCAAGCTAATTATAACGTCTTTCTTTTTTGTTAGGCTTTTGTTTAATTTTATAAACTTCATTACATGGTGCACGATCGAGGTGCAGCTGAGGAACCCTTCCGGGGGCTTATCGTCGTTAGCTTACACACAAAAATGCAATGAAGCAGATGCGCTGTGGTGCGCGACGGGATCATTCCCGAAACGCCAATTCTGCTGCTTATACGATTTGTTATTGTTTGCTATCGGATACGTTTATTGTTTCGAACGGCAATTTTTATTTGTACAACAATACAGCTGTGCTACGCTAGGCGACGGCCGCACAACACAACGCGTTGAAGGCGTGAACAGATCAACACGTGTTACAAACATATCTAGATTGCTTGCTATAATTAGGACTTTCTTTATGTGACGTAGCAGTCATTACATTACACAGCTTACATTTCTTCTCCTTCTGTAGCTGAGGAGATTCTCACGTAAAAGCATCGACATCGATAAAAACCTCCTTCGTTGCAGATCTTAGAAAATGTGCTTAAACCTTCACGGTGTCTATCACAACTCGAGTACAACACTGTCAGCCGGACGATATTCATGATTTTTGTGTTCTAGCATTCCCCACTAAGGCCATTCAAACCATTTTAACACAGCAATGAACGACAGCATTCCTTAACGACTTGTACATAACTGGAGAGCACAATCACAACAGAGTCAGTACGGACAACGGGGGGGAATCGTTTATCGAAACAGCGTTTCCGATCTTCTAAGTTAATAAGACACAGTAATTGTGTGCATGGTGTGTGTGTGTGTATGCGTGTGTAAGAGAGAGAAAGCGAGTGATAGAGAGAGTGTGCATGCGTGTAAACGAATTTTATTGCCTTTTCATAAGTTTATGCAAAAACATTATTGAAACGGTTTTTTTCTAAAATATTATTATTATTTTATACCCCTAACACACGCTACACGCTTTGCAGACTGGTTTTATTTGTTTATTTTATTATTCTTCTCCCTTTTTTAGAACAAAACAAAACAAAAACATTGTGTTGATTGCGCTAATCATATGCATGTTGAAGGTAATAACAAAAAATGTGATTTTTAAATTTGACAAGATTAGGTAAAGTGCAAAAGCAAAATTTATTATTATTTTTTTCGTCATGACGCTATTTATTTAAAAAAAAACGAAACGAAACAAAAAACGAAACGGTTTTATTTACATCTAACGTTGACTAAGCTAGGTAAAAGCAAATTTTATTATATCGGATCAAAAGCAAAAATGAGGAAAAAAACAAAACAAAACGCGAACAAAACAAAAACTTTCGGCCAAATTTTAATCTTAATTGAATGAAACGTAAGTCGATTTACGTGTTAAAAAGAGCGAAGCAAGGGAGAGAAAAACGAAAAGAAAAAAACGATGAAATTGAAAAAAATCTAATAAACAAATCTAAACGAAGAAATTGTGATTCTTATGTTTAACTAAATTTAATTAATATACGTTTAGTGCGGCAAAACAATACACAGTACATCAGCAAACCGAACTGCTAACAGCGCATACACAAATGGACAAAAAAATAATAATAAAATAGCAACTAACATAACAAAAAAGGTGATTGCCACCCATTTCGATCTGCTTCATGTGCTGAAATTCGGTTGAAATTAGTTCAAAGCAGCAGCAGTACGAGCATAATGTGCGATCGTGAATTTGTGGTGGACATTTTAAAGTAGCTGCAGAAGGTTAATTTTATTTTTTCCCCCGTTTATCATTCCATTTCCATACCCATGTATGCAAACACTACGAAACTATATAATACACTAGTATTCACGCTCGTGCGCAACATCTACAAAACAGCAACCACCCCATTCTCCGTTATGTATTTTGTAATTGAAAACGGATTGTGTAAAGAGCTCCCTGTAGCGTGACAAATAAATGAATTTTAATACAAACATAATCTTTGGTCGTGTTGTTTTTTTCCCCAGATGTTGCTTGCCTCATTTTTTACGATTTGCATAAATTTCTAAACTGATTGAACATGGTTTTGCAAACCCCGACCAGTGTAAGCGCCGTCGTAATGGTGGTGAATGCGATAAGCATATTTTTGTGCTGCAACGATATCATGCGCGGTGTGTACTCTAGGGCCAAAGAAGTAACGCCTGGAATAGAGAAAGGAAAACAACATCTCAAAAAGGTTCGCCCAAAGGAAGTGGCTGCCGATCCGCATCGACCAAACGTGACGAAGATTATCTTCGCCATCCGGAAGCATCACTCACCGATAACGAATGCGACGATGCCGGTCAGGTAATGGCACATCTTCACGTAAACCGGTCGAATGATGTGCTTAATCTTGACGGTGTACATCGCTGCGATACCATTCAGAAACGATAATCCAATAAAGATCAGTGAAACAAGGCCTGCGGGACGGAAGAGAGGCGGTTGAAATAAGGGTAACATTCTCGACATTTCTTTAACTTACCAGTGATGGCATGGTCCGAGCGGAAGTGTTTTCGTCCGGCATCCTCTTTTATGTAGATTTCAATTACGATGCCAACCAAAATTGCCGTACAGCCAATCGCTTGCAAAATCCAGTGCCAATGGCGTTTGGTGTTTGATGAGTAGCGATTCGTCCACGAGTTTTGCGAGTAGAGTGTCAACAGTGACTCAGCCATGAAGAATTGGTACTTTTAAAAAAAGGGGGAGAGATTTGGTTGAAGAAGCTTTATATGAACGAACCTGTTTCAGCAATTTACTTACTCCGACGGAACACAAGAAAATGTGCCATGTGAACAGTTTTCCAAAGCCTCTTATGTAGGAGTAGTACGACAGATAGAACGTGACATACCCTATCAGCATATGGTTGATGGTGTTAAAACATGTTTCCAGGTGATACACAAATTTTTCTCTGCGCGGTTCCTTCGTATCAATCGATTCCATTTTCAGCTAAGCACCAGTCGATGCACCTCTACTCGCTTCGATGGCAATGGACCACTGTACTATTGTTGCGAGCTTTCGCTAATTTATAAGCGCAAACGCTTAACCGATGCACATCTATCGCCTCATCGATAAGGTACGTGTTGGTGGCGGGTTTGCGCTTATCAATGTACCCTGCGCTGTGCAGGGATGCCGATGCCAATAGACACAGGCACTGCATCGAACAGTACGATCTTGTCACGAAAACCAACCAAATGATGTTCGTTTTTTTTTCGGGAACAGATTCACTGACAAACGAGGTGTACCGGTTTTATAGTCCAAACGCTGCCCTGGAATCATTCATCAGCACTTTCTAGACGTTTGGTTGAACGCGTACAGCACAGTTAACGAAGCAAAGTTTAATTGCAAATCTGTTGCTACTGGCGATCGCACACACAACGCATCGTCCGTTGTGCATTAATTACAAAACATCACAACATAAACGTCCAATTGCTTTGAAGGGTTGCATTTGATCGCCTCTTGCCCGATCGCTTTCCCAAAAAGAATCCACTGAACGGTGGGAAAGTTCCGGCAGACGGGAGGCTGGTTGGTGTTTTTGCATCTGATTGCAATAAAATTCAATCAGCTCTATAGACCCAATACACCGTCAGAAGCAGCAGCTAGCGAACTTCTAGCGGGATGGCAACAAAAGCACTCCAAGAAGGCAACGAACGCTGGCAGTCATTAAATGTACATTTGACGGCACTGCCTCGTACCGTCTCAACCAACTGCCGAATTGTTTCGTACTGGCCCCTTGCCCCGAAATGGGTACGTTCAAATGTCTTAACTGTTGCCACATTGTTCCGAAAATTCAAAGAAAACCCGGAGCACACACACCAAAACAAAAAAAAGCGCATTCGGCACTCGGCGTCGGTAGACTTTCCTGCGGCCGGGACAAACGTATAAAAGCGCCGACATTTGTCATTTCTGCGCTTCTACAAATTTTGCGTCCGGCCGTCCGGGACGATAAACACACAAGCATTCATATATTTTATTTAATTATCTACAGCTGCGAATGTTCGGCATTGTGCAGCATTTTGATGCATCATATCAAATCGCAAACAGTGGTGGGGATCTCTTGTGGAAGTGAAAAGCGTGAGGAGCATGGAACGGATGGAGCACTAATGTTTGTCTTTTAATGATTCCAAAGGTATTTTATTTCATTGTTTGTGTTAGCAGTGGAGCAAACAGAGATGGAGCTTATTAAATTGAAGCACATTAACCTTAAGAAAATTATCCGTACCCATAAATAAAATTATTTAAATGCTTTAAAATAGAGCGCACGGAATGATGCGTGGTAAAATTTTGATAAACGATTTACGAGAGCAAGTACACTCTAAACGCACTCCCAAAATGACGACAACCACAACTGCCTTATGCACTTGTGCAGCATCATGCAACACCGAACGACCGACCGATCCTCTTTAGCCCTGTGCATCATCTTTGTTGTCCGTTCTTGCCCGTTTACCAATGCTTGGTCCATGTTTGCTGTCGCTTTTCACTCATCGTTCTATCGTTACTAGCCCTCCTCATCCAGCAGAGGAAGAACGCATCTCGCGCGACGCATTACAACCATCTCTACCAATCATCCTTTCATCGCATCGTAACCCCGACGCAATGACCCAACGGGGTACGCTGCACGTATGTGCACGGTACGCACTGGTGACGGAAGGAACGCAGGAATTTCCTCCCTTACCGAGAAACAAGCGTTTGACGCAAAAAGTCTTTCTCGTAATTTAAAATTTTAATTTTTATTCCTTACATTTTCGGTTCGTTTTCTTTGGCGAACCAACCAGCAGCGATGGCTTCGTCTCGCGGCAAAGCAAGTGCATGTCAAGTGCAGGGTTTGGTAGAGATGCCGGGAGAGCTTCGACATGTTTCCGTTTTGGAGTTACAATTTTTTTATATATTGAAAATTATTTATCGTTATAGACATTGCAGAGCATCTTGAGTAAAATTAATGATTAACCCTGCAAAATGTGAGTAATACAGATCATTGAATGCAATGACCTGCGCTAATCAACAGCCTGATAGCAATGCCCCTGCAGCACTTGTCTGATTCCAAGTCTCCCCTGGCAACCTGGGCAAATCGCTTGATCGGTGGTACGCTGCTCGTTCGATTCGACTCCCGTCCGTTTGCCTGCGCAGTGCCAGGCCGCTAAAATAAATAAATGTATCACGTTTAATTACGAGAGAGGTCGTGCCCCCTAAGCACTTGATCCCGGCCACCGCTCGGCGAGCTCAATTGTCTTCCAAAATGGCCAATTTCGTCAACAAGTTTGCAGCCGCCAAACTGTCCGCCCGATCACATCCTTATACAGCGCGGACAAGTGTAAAACAGCTCGACTCGGTCGGCTACAATTTGTGAACTCGGAACCTGTACATTGTGGACGTGCGCGGGCCCTTCTTGCGATCCGGCCAAAATACGTGACCAAAGCCGGCCGCCCGGCCGAAGTGTGTTTTTCTCGTTCCTTTCTTCGTTTCCAATACCCATCGGTTGCGGTGGAACGGGGTGTTCTCGGGTGGGATGAGGCATTCGATGCCGAAAAAAACGTACCAAGCAAACACTTCACGAGGACAGAGACAGAACTCCTCACTCTACAGAAGCTGCTGTTGCTTTGGAACGCTGTCTTCGGTGCAGAATTTTCGTTGAATGATCTGTGGGAAAAGCCATCATTATTATTGGATGAAAAGCTCATTAACACATTTCAAGTTTTTTTTCTTCTCAGCTCCACACCGCCCCCTTACTCCTATCCGCACCAGCCAAGACACCAGAACTCTCGCGACAAAAGAGGGCTTCTTAAGAGCGTACGCCAAACCGGGGACACCAACCTGGGCTGGGTTTCGTCCCGCGCAGAATACTTAATGCAATATTTTCTGTTGTGTGGGTTTTTTTTCTCTGGTGTATGTGTTCTTCCTGTTTTTTTTCCACACACAAATATCATGTGAGCGTTTTAGGAAAAATGTCCCCCCACCCTTCAAAATGCGTTTCAGGACGACGAATTGAGAAATCCTGTCACGCACCTTAGGCAGAAGAGTTCAGCCACCTTTATAACAGTAAATGGTTTACGGTTTGGTTCATGTGAAAAACTGTAACCTTTCTCTTCATGAATATGCATATGTGCACCCGAAAAGGGTTGGCTTTCATTTTGCACACAGATAAAAACTAGTTTTTCATCGCAAGCGCGGGGATGCAACGGGGTCCGATACGTTGCACTATTTTTGCAGCATTCCGTTTTTAATTGCTGCCCAACTACCCATATTGCGGATGCGGATGCGGAGGGCACCGTTTTGGGGATACATTTGTTGGTGCATGTGACGAAAACGGGGAATGATTTTAAATTTGTTTCTTTATTTATTTGAACGACGATGAGAATAACATTAAAATAGATAGCTTAATGGATAACATATTTGATCGTATTGATCGATCGATCGTATTTGTGATCGTCGTTGAAGCGGCTTTACAGCAATTACCCACCAAATTATAATTCTTTTCACTTTTCCACCTCTTGATGGGATTTACCATTCAGATATAACTTCTTTTTCAATACTGGGATATTAAACAAGGTCATTTAATGGAAGATTTCGATTATAATTGAGATTATTAGTGATTATCATATGGACAGCTTTGTCTCAAACATAAACCGCCAGGTTTTCCATTTTCTTTTTGTCTAGAATATTTTTCATTGTTTGGGCAGTTACTGCAACTCGTTGATTAAAATTGTATGATGATAAGGCCACCATAGGAAGTCATTGGTATGATAAAAACTCGACTATTCAAAATTTCTCTCATTGCTCGTCTGAGTTTTAAATATTATCAACTCTTTTTCCATACAATTACACAAAACCTTTTACGACCGTACATAAATCCATTTTTACTCCACTCTCACACAGATGCAGTACAGATTACTACGTACGCTTATATTATCCAAACCTTTGCTTAAGGACTTCGCACTCTCTTCAAAGTTGCTTGAGCAGCAAAACAGAAAACCTCCTTCTTCGGTGTACTGGCGGTGGAGTACAATTTCATCGTCACTTGCCAGGTGTACCCATCCAATGGAAAGCTGGTGAAAAAGCTTAAATCCAATTCTGCATCCTTAAAGACGTATGTTGCCTACGAGAAATAGTAGAAAAATATTTAAAAAGGATTCCTCGCATGACGATCAAATGAATCGCTATACCGGCTGTATTGGACATTTCACTGTTGGATGGATGCTTCGCACAAACGGTGACCAGAAGGAGTTGGTGTCGGATAGGAAGGAACAAATTTTTGGAACTTGCAACGCATTGTAACGCTGACAATTTTGCAAATCGAGCGTACAACGATAGGCTATCAGCGTGATCTGCGTAATTCAATTCAATTAAGGCATAGATCGGAACACGGTACAAGTATGCATTCATTTACCTCCAGCGGCGGTCTAATCTGTTGCAACACGGAAAAGTTCCCATAAAAATGTACCACGTTGTTGCTCGAAGAGAAGTTGGCCGGAACGGTAAATTTGATCAAAAACGAATCGGTTTTATTGGTTTGACACGTTTTCGCTTTCTCTATCACTAGCTCCTTACTTCTCTATAATGGAACAACGGTAAGGATGCTTGTAAGCGCCGTGCTAGGGTAGTTATAGTTGATAGTAATGCTTACTCTTCCTACTGCGTTGGCGACTGGAGTAGAAATTAGGAAAGCAACAGCTAGCATATAATACACGCTAACAGAACGCATGTTGATCAGCAGGGTCTCTGAATGAAACTGAACAAAAATTGGCTACAGCGTTACTAGTTATTCGATGGAATTGTAATCAGCGATCCACAACAGGTACGATACCATCTTCAGCAATTTGGTAATTTTTTCTCTCACGGTAATGCTTTTAATTAAATGTCACGCATCATTACTATCTGTATGATTTGTGACGATTCAAAATAGCCAACCGTGTAACCGTGTTTTTCATGAAAAGCACAAACATTTGCGTGGGACTTTAAATCTATTAAAGCTATTGGCTATGAATGCCTTTAGTGGGATTAATTTGAACGAACGAGTGGTAGTGGCCGCTTGAAAATGGAAGGCCACAAGGGCCACATTGACCAAGAAGTCTTAGAGCCGTAACTATGAAGAAACCTGGTGATCGTAGAGTGATCGTCGTGCAAAGAATCTTGTCTAATAAAAGACTTTTAAGTCAAAGGGAATTAGATCACAGTACTAACTTCCTCGTTTTGGGCTTTTTGTGCAAAATGCTTCAAAAAAAAAGTTATCAAGTCGTTGGCAGTGCCAATCTTATATGCCTTCTTTTGTATTGTTTTAAAACTTCATAGTATTTTTTCACTTTCATAAAATATAAGTATAGTCACGTGTTTCATTTTCTTCTTTTAGTTATATACAACCTCGAGCATTCTCTAAGCTAGGCCTGCGATATTTGGCTTCCTTGGCGTAGATGAACCCATATCTGGAAATTCAGTGATGCGTATAGACGGCCCCAGTTCACTCGGCCATACCGTGTGAAGACCGGTGCACATCTCTTTTAGCCCCTGTTATTTATTGGATGTGAAACGAATTATTTTACTTTTAGTTTTAAATATACGAAAAGGAACTTCTCATTTGATAAGTCGTTTAAGTTTCGTTGAAAACACAAATTTATTTATAACAGGTTCAATTACAAAGATTACCGAAAATTTAGAAAAAATCATATTTTCATTGCTTGAAGTAATAAAAGCATTTTATAAAGAAACATCAGTAAATGAAACAAATTCCTACATTTCACCTGTTTTATTACCCTCATGCTCAGTAAACTGCAACATTTAACAAACATTTTTGTTTAACTGCCTTTCGTCAAGGTTTACGAAGTAGCTTCCGTCGATGATGGAGGATGCTCCAGCACCGTATCAATAATGCCCAGCGTTTGCGCCTCTTCCGGACTTAGGAAAGTGTCACGCTCCATTTTCGAATACAGCACATCCACCGACGTTTTGGTGTGCTTTCCATAAATCTCCGTCAGTTGTTTTTTCAACTTGAGGATCTCTTCCGCCTGTATCTGGATGTCAGTCGCTTGTCCCTGTGCACCGCCGGACGGTTGGTGGATCATGATGCGTGCGTTTGGCAGTGAGTGGCGCATCCCCGGGGCACCGGCGGCCAACAGTAGCGAGCCCATGGAGCATGCCTGACCAACGCACCAGGTAGCTACGGGAGGCTTTACGTACTGCATCGTATCGTAGATTGCCAAGCCGGCCGTAACACTTCCACCGGGAGAATTGATGTACATGTGAATAGGTTTCGTTCCATTTTCCGATTGCAGAAACAAAAGCTGTGCTACTATCAACGAGCTCAAATCGTCGTGAATGGGGCCCATCAGGCAGATGATACGCTCTTTCAGTAGGCGAGAAAATATATCATACGCCCGTTCGCCTCTTCCGGTTTGTTCCACGACGATAGGCACAAGATTCAGGAATGATTTGTTGGTCGTATGCAGATTGCGCTGAAAAAAGGGTAAACGACGCGTCTCAATTTACGGAAAAAACATTTTAATCCAAATCACGGATACTTACTACGGTCGATAAAAGCGGCATAAACGATTTTATTCTATTCATTGTGGATGTTCTTACGATAATAAACACTGACGAGGTAGCAATGATACAAGATGTAAACAAAATTTCGTAATCATGCTCAACATGGCCGACATGACGGTGGTCGCGGATTGTCAAACGCAGCTGTCAGATTGGTTTGGTGTGATCCAACCTCGCGTTTGCGCATTCATTGTGACAGAAGATCGGTGGTGGCAGCGTGTTTTTCTCTGGCGATTGTTGAACGTGAAATATATTGTGCTTTTTGTAGTGAAACTGCAGTACCTGGTGCATAAGTTACCTCCTATCCAATGGTGTTGTTTGCACAGTGAAACAGTGCACGATGATTCAATACGAACAGCCCAACATCACCGACACAGAGGTACGACGAATGCTGATGCATCTGCATTCCGCCTAGTGACGGTGCCACCCTCCTCTTCCATTTGTCTAATTATGGTCATGTTTTGTGCCGTGTTTACTTCCCTTCTTGCAGGCGAAAGATCATGAAGAGTTTCTCGATCGCATCAAGAAAACGCTCTACTACGGTTCGTCCAAGGTGCGATGTACCAAAATCAGCCGACCGCTGGCGGACTACGCCGCAGATGTGTTTTCCGAAACGCATCGCGGCCATTCCCTCAGTCGCTTGAACTTTGCGACTGTGGGCAATCTATCCGTGACGCCATGCTCACTCATTCTGGCTATGATCTATCTCGATCGACTGAACGCCACCGACCCGACCTTTGTTCGCCGCATTACACCGTCGGAATTATTTATAGTATCAATGGTAAGTGCAATAGTTCCGTAGTTTCTTTGCGAATGAATTGATAACGAGTCTTTCGCTTCACTTCGAACGACCACCACTCTGTGAATGTGTGTTGGCTTGCTTTTGCGTTGTGGAACGCTTCACGCTTCACTACTCGTAAAGAAAGTCGCTAATTTCTCTCTTCCGATGCTTAACTTTCGCTTGCCGGACTTTCGTGTGCTACGGTCCCTGCTCGTTTTCTACATAGTTTGTTTATTGTGTTTTGCATTTGCTTTTCACATTTTAGATGGTCTCCACAAAATTCTACTGCGGCTACGATGAGGACGTCTATCTAAGTGCCTGGGCTGAGTATGGAAATATGACTCCGGATCAAATGAAAGCTTTGGAGCTGGAATTCCTGGACGCAATGGTAAATGGCACGAACAATGCATCTCTGTTTCGATGCTTCATTAATGCGCGCCGTTTTGTATATATTCGTTTCAGAATTGGAATGCGTACGTGTCTAAGCGCGATTTCTTTGAAAAATTGAAATCGGTTGAAAAGGTTCTTGCCAAACGGCAAGGCCTTACCCGCGGCTGGTTGACGTATACCGAGCTTATCAACTTTCTACCTTCATTTGCAATGGCCAAACAGCTAATACATTACAGCACAGTGCTCGCGGTAAGCTACACGGCCAGCGTAATGACCATTGCCGGAGCCTTTCTGCTAGCTAGTAATCTACATCTCCCGGGCAACTTGCTGTATCGAGGATCGACCAATCTCGAAGCCAGCGGTAACGTTTCTAGCCGCTGTAACCTTACCCAAAAAACCCCACTAGACAGCCTGCTCGATAGTTCTGCTGACGACACAAACACTATGGAAGACTGCATCACCGATGGTGGCACCCTTGCCGCCGCATCACAGCTAAATGCAACCCTCAAAGACTGCGAAACTGCTTTTGCTTTCGGACAGCAACGGCAGCCGATCGATCGAAATTTGCACAGTACAAACCAACCACCGGAAGCGTCAGTTTTCTCGCCCTTCCGTTACCGCAACATACGCTTCATTTTCGACCCGGCCGGTGGTAGTAACGTTGTTCAGCAGATAGATTTTATTCATTCCGAGCACGAGATTAATGAGTCGGAGCGAGACGCGACCGTCGAATCCAATGACACACTGATGGACCTGAACAGTGCCGGAGCCCACAACTGTTCGTACGATTGCTTCATTCCACTGATCGGCAACAGCAAATGGTGTGTGGAAGGTGAGGAGCACGAGCATAACGACGGGATATTTAAGCATTACAAGAAGACGTACGATATTTTCAGTTCTTTATTGAAATTTTTGTAACGAGCCTCACACTTACCCACAGTAGCTAGACTAACACAAAGCCAATGGTTTAGCGGTGTTGCTCAGCAACTTTCAATTTTTGGTTTGCGTACGCTCACAACGGAGATACGTTGTCTAGCGAAAATAGCAACATGTTGCTGCACTACGCCATTAGACCATAGGCTAACCCACATACTTAACTGATATTGTTTCGTTAAAAGAAACTTAAAATCAGTCAATGGGAAAATGCTGTACGAGCTGGCGCCAATTCAACCATCGGAAACAAAATTAATCGAAAAATCTTTTGTACCTTTTCATTCGATTCATTCCCGACTTATACAATACAATTAACATTATTTCAAGCGAATCTAATAATTATATACACTAATAATTATTTCTTTTTTACATTGAATTCGCATAAACGAATCAGTTCTTTACTGCTTTTTAATTTAATCTGTTGAAAGCTTTTTGCAATAAACTTGATTATTCAAATTTAGACATTTGAACGGTGTGAATTTCTATTCCGAAAATTATAACACAGCAGGGATAGCCGGCAATAAGGGTGGCGAGAGTCCGAGACGAAAATCAACCACTGACCCGTAACTCACCATGCGGCACATATCTGAGCAGAAGCTCCATTCTAGGCAGCTCTTCGTAGGTATTAAGGGCTGCATAGTCACTTACCAGGACTACCAGGGAGTAGAGAATATTTAAGTCCTACCACTTCTGAAGCAAGAAGGTCTAGGGCGCTTTCGAGAGGAAGATGAGGAGCAACCACTGCAATGCCGAGGTTTGTGAGGTGTAAGATGTGTAGCAAAAAATAGACTCCTCAGGATACGATGGACCGGTCATGTCATAAGAATGGCGCCGGACGATCTCTCCCATTAAGTCTCTTTAGACAGAAGAGGCGTCGTCTGCCTTAGTCGAGATGGAGTGTTGATATTGATGTGTCCGCCAGAATTTGGCTGTCTTCCATTCCATTTTCAATAATAAAATATTCGGATATACAGATCTATCCTAAAACCTAGCCAATAGCCAAACCCAACACAGCTGCGCGTAAGATGAGATAGAGAATTAATGTTTATTTGGTACACATTTGTTTCAATATTTGCTATTTCTATTGCTGTTCGTCATTGCATCGTTTATCGATTTGTATTGTGAGTTTGTTTGTATGTGCGGGGTCAAGTGATGGTACACGAGCCCCTTACCATGAATACTAACTACTACCGTACGCGGAACTGTTTATCTTCTTTTTTTTAATTTGAGCATCATTATTTCCTCATTTGAGTGTGTCAAAATGCGCTGTCCGTGATTTTGCTAACTGGAAGAACTACAAAGCATTTCACAAGCATCATCCCACCGGTCGGGATTTGAATCTGGCATCGTATTTAGAGAACATACCGTTTCCTAATCTCCCGTGATCCATGGCAAACGTTTGCCGGGGACAAACAACATGTCAATTGTTTTCCCGCTAATAGCTACATAATGTGTTTTTTTTTTCTTTAATATACTGTTACTACTGAAATGCGCATTGTGCTAGTTTTGCTTTTGCTATAGTTGCTTATTAACCGTACGCGGTCGCGTACCTATATACTTAATCGACCGTATTGAGTTAAGTTGAAAGACGACGTAGGACAGTGCTATCCAGGTGTTTGATTGCTAGAAAATTGACCCTTTTTAATGTGAATGTGAAAATGGTTTTTCTCCCGCGCGGCTTAAACGTTCGTTTTTTTCTGACACCGTCGGAAGCCAGATGGAAGAGCTTTAGACAAAATAGTTCAATATCGTTTTGCAACCAATCCGGGCGATTGTTTCAATTCCACGCTCTGCTGATTTCGAGTTTTAAATTGTACGGTAAATGTGTAAGGCCAGGGTAGGTTTCGAGTAATAGAGTAATAGAGTCAGTTTAGAATATTATTGTGCTTTATCATGGAGGGATTTATGCTACGCGCACGGCTACCTTTTTTACCAATTTGTCCGCGCTCAATGTGGGAATGTGGAAGAACTTGGTTCAGGATGGGGGATGTTCGTAAAGTGCATCGTCATTAGTGACGGGGGGCTAAAACTATGAACGACTCCCGATGTTGTCACACCCCACATAAAAGGTTTAGCCAATTCAACGGCACTACTACCACCCAATAATAAAACTCGAAAGAGAAACATTCATACCTGCAACTCATTCGCTCAGAAACATCAGCAGTTTTCGCTCGCTATCAGCGCACACAAACGGGTAAGAACATACTTAGCTCCAAAGTAATGAGGTATCTCTTCCGTAATATCATAACGCCTGCGACCCGCGGCTTACCCGGCCAAAAACAACTAGAAGGAAGAAGGGGTAAAGCCGTTCGCTTATGCCACCGTACACGATTACATCTGTTTGACTACTTTTACACGTTCGAGAAATTGGTCTCTGATTTGCAGAAAAGCTGTTGCCAATGTATTGTTATTTAACCCTAATCTAATCAAATGTTCCTGCATATTTTGTTTCTCAATGGACCCAATTACTACAACATGCTACTCTAGTGACATTCATAATTTTTTTTAGGTATTTGCACCATTTTTTGTTTCGATTCCATATTCAAAGGTTCGTCAAATTTGTCGATTCTATGGGGGATGTCGTCCAGGACGGGGAGTAGCATTATCTTACGGCACAAAAACACAACATTTGTCTAGCATATTTTAGTAGCTGATTTTCAAGATGATGCTATCGTAAAAGTAGTTGGTGTCGTGTCGTCGAATTCTTAATTCGTGTAAGTTTAACTTGCCTTTTAAGTTTAACCAAAGCAGTGAAACTCATGGCAGCCCGTTGTGCTAGCATACTCTCTATCTCTCTCTCTGGTGTGTTTTCCCTCCCGAAGCGATAACACATTAATAGGTGGACTAGTTTTACTAGTCACGTTTCGTTCTAGAAGGTAACAATTAAAGCAAACGTAATTATTAACATATTTTGTGCACTAGAGATAGTTTGAAACATACGCAACAAGCAAACGCTCCTGATCTATGTTTTGTGTTCTGCACCGTAACGCAGCTAGCTTTGCATCCGTTAGCATACATTCCTACCACGATAGCGTTGCGTATTGAGGATTGTTAATAAATAGTAGCAGTAACAGTAGCACCAATAGCGGTGAATCAATAACTAGCAGTACGAATTCGACAACGGCCGGTCAACTCATCACGAGGAAATGAAACAACACAGCTCATACATAGGCATATCCACCGCCGAATACGCTGTTAGCACGATGGGTTGGGCCGTGAATCGAAAAGCGATGATCGACGATAATACATATTTACATAGTCGTATCCAGCTCCTAGCTGCTTGTCGTGAACTCGTGCACGTGCGTTTAGTCGATGTGCTTCGCTGGGACGCCTGCATCTGTATCGTGCTTTCGCATTGTTTGCCAGTGTACGCAGCAGTAATTCGAATTTGCTACAGTCGTTTTCGATCAATCAACGTAAAATATTAACCGCGTCGAAGTGGGATCTGTCTAATTTAAATTTCGGATTTCGTTACTCTGTCGGCAGATGATAGGTGTTTCGCTCCATGTGGGGGACTTCATCTGTAAATTGACCTAAACCACATCATAGCCGCGCGTTATGCTGGAAGAACAGTATACAGCGGCAACAGCCTGGTGTGTGTGTGTGTGTGTGCACGCCGGCTTTTACAATCAAGTGGAGGCCTACTCCACGGCAACAGTATCTACCACCGTGCTCGCCGCTGCTTCCTTATCTTTGTCTTTGCCCTTTTCCTTTTCCTTATCCTTATCCTCTTTCATGAATAATAGAGGGCACATTCCCAGCAGGCAACCGATCGTAATACCCAGCACTCGTCCCTGGAGATCCGGCATTGCGTGCGAGTTTTTGAGAAAAAGAATAGAGGAAACAAAAAAACACAGCGAAATGTTAAAAATGAAATCGTGCACTAAGTAAACGAAGGTAGAGGTTTTGTTACACCTTAACGCGCCAGACTGGCAAATGTCTGATCAGTGTGCGACCCAAAAAAAAAACATTGTATGGTAAGCAAAATTGGAAATAAATTTGAAATTGTAATCCCCGGATCTGGGTGAGCGCAAAATATTTCAGGCAATAAATTATTCTATCGACGAGCAACGGCTCGTCCATCATACAGCGAAGAAAAGGGAGGACTCTTACCAAATTGGCCGCTCTTCTGCTGGTTTTCATCTCCAGCTGAATCGGTGACAGCTTCGGAGGCTTAACGCCGCTCATTTCGGCAAGCTTCTCCACGTAAAAGGCAGACCCGATGCCTATTACGTCGCTGATAGTATTCCCTAGCGCTGCCGCCGCCATCGTCGATATGCACATAAATAATCCGAGGGTATGCTCAATGTAGTCACCCTGAAAAAAAAGAATCGGTCATTGAATAATAGTTGTAGCATCGGGGGTTAGCAAACGATTGAAAAGTAAACTAAATTCAAGTAAAACTAACTTTAAAAATGTCTTATGCTTACCGCAATAATCATAGTGAAGTTGTCGAGGAAACCAAATCCAATGAAAGGAAGGGCATTCACCAATCCGACTGTAATTGTAAATAAAGAGATTGAATTGAAAGACTTATGTACCACAAAACCATTTTAATAAAATTTCGGCTATCGTAAACTATCACCTATTGGGCATATTAAAAACGCTCGAATTTCCCTAACAGCTGCTTATGTTAAAACTTTTCATAACTAGTGTGCAAACTTCACCAAAACTCTTCCAGGTGCACGTCGTTTATCATCATAAGAATTGCAAATGCCGGTATGCATTAAATCAATTAATGAACAACTAATTTGCATACCAGCATCACAACCTAACACCCCATTCTCGCCTACACACAAATCACCTTCCAAGGTGCGGTAATGTACGTCATTAAAACTTTAAACACCTTACAACTCAACGGTTCGCACAGGTCACATTTCAACAAGGCCCAGGCAAAGGGAAGCTAAAAAGAATAGCACGGCAAAATTATGCTCCGAGCATATCTCATTAGCAAAGGACAACGAAAATCTCCACTTCTAACGAGTTTATTTCTTAAAGTTCATTCGCTTGCTTCTGGGAAATCGGGATTGGTTGTCCTTTGATTGGGTTGGTTCAATGTTGCTTTCGGGTTGAGCTCGAACAATTTAATGGATAATATTAAACTTGCCGAATGATTAAAAACCAGAAACAGATTTTCACGAATTCTCTCTAAATCACTCGGATTTTGTGCATCCTACCGATGTGCCCTGAAAAATGACCATTTTCTAACTCGTGTTTGTTATGAAGGTTCAGAATAATGCGTAGTTATCAATTGATATGAATCGGCTAAGATCAACGCACTAGAGAAATTATGAAGATGCTTTACTGTCCACGGATTAAAGCTGCTTAGAAATTTGCAACGAGTTTATAGAAAGATTAAACAGACCAAATGAGAACTGCTTTCACGGCCACCCAACAGTTTTGTAAGACCCCTCAAAGACAACATAAGTTAATGAGAAAAACTGAGGCCGTTGAGCCCAGTAGCTTTATCGTGGTCAAACTTTAATGGTCTCATGCCATCCTTCTAAATTGTGAAGAGTAAGTTGGGCAAACAGGGTATTGTTATACAAAACTCGCCAAAGATAAAAAGTCTGATAAAAGCCTCCGTCGATCGAAAAGATTCTCAAGTGACCTGAGCATCGTCCAACGCAGACATTTTTGAACAAACCCCTATCAGAGGACATTATCTGATTCTTCTGTAGCCAAGGCAAATAAGCAACTTATCATCAAGCCAGTCAGAAACAGTAGAGAAAATGGGACCATTTATTTTTATGCCAACGCTGGTTAGGATCCTCTTACTGACAGCCATTTGCTGGATTAGATGCCGAAAGACTGCCCGCGAAAATGTGATAAAATTTAACCAGAAGGATTCTTGAATGTAAAATTTGAACAAAATTGAATCCATTACTATCAGCTGTTAGTATTTCTTTTAATGCTTACGCTACTCAAAGCATACATGTAATAAATTTAAACGATACTATCACTAAACATTTCAACCAAACTCCCCTTTTCATTCGCAAATTTTCATCGACCTTGAGCAGTAACGTCCATCACAAAGATGTTTAAATATTATTCTTCGCCCGGAAATTGCCTCCCCTGCGGCACAGAACGTGTACGCCAAAGAATCTGGATGGGTCCCCATCGGGTTGACTGATTTCCGGCTAATGCAGCTTGGGATTCGTACCGTCCAGTTTAGTACCAGTAGTACAAGTTAGCAAACAGCACCAACCGGGACCTCATCTTAAATTCCTCACTGTCAGGGCAGATATTTGACGTGGTTGTATGGGTGGCGTTATTTTTTCGTTTCGACCTTATGCCCTTAACAGTATTATGTTACCAGAATGGGACTGGTTTCCGGGCGAAAAAGAAACTTTAACCTTTTGAACGCGTTTCGGTGTAACCCTTTTCTGTCCTAAGGGTACACCGAATACAATTCACAAGCATAAACACATCCTAAATCAATCCTAAAACTGTTAGCTATGTGGTTAGAACTGTTGCTTGGTGGGAACACGCAACACAGCCCAAGTTATTTCGAGCAATGCTACTACCAAACCATCGTTGAGCTTAAAGCCCACAGTAATGAGGAGAATTGTGTTAAGCTTTAAGACGCTAAAATGTTGCAGACTTACAAGAAGGAACAAACAAAAAAACACTCAAGCAACTAAAAGTCCGCTGCCGTTAACTTTTGCACACATCTCCCCCACATTACCGGACTCGGGATTTTACTTTCAATCAAAGCTTCAATTAGTACATAATTCAGTTACTTCTCAATCAAGCCAACAAGCCCGTTCTATCCGTTGCAACGTTATCTCCCACAAAGTCCCACGCCATGCCGGCCGTTTCGGTTAACGAATGGTGCTTCAATACACTCGCCAGGGGAGTATTCATCAAGTAGCTGCCACAGCCATACTCTCGCATGGCGAAACTCACACCTTGTGCGAATCAACAATTCTTTCTGATGATGACTACGGTGAAACCTATGCTCCCGTGCTTTTCGCTCAGTCTCACACCGCCTTTTTTTCCGCCCACTTGCCGCCTCGAGTGGAAAGCGTTTTCAGCGTCTATGCCAAGTGTGCCGGATACACGCAGAGGCAAAATTTATCAACGCCATAGAATGTGTGCACAAAATACACACACACACACACACACACAAACACACCCGTGCACACAGGTGTAAGTGAAAAGGTTTTCCTGCTGGTCGACAAATGGTGCACCGACAGCGTGACAGTGCGACCTTAAATTGGTACGGACAAACTACTACTAGAGAGACGGGCGGGGAGGGATTGCCGAGCTCGGCTGGTACTATCTGTTGAAAAGGATAAACTTAGCAGCTTGCACACAAATGGCACGAAGTGTTCTTTTGTCTCACACGGCCACTATTTGAAAGGACTTAAGCCGTAAGCCTGGGTGCTTTGTTTAGTTTTATTAAACCTAACAACCTTCCCCAGAATGGTATTAACTCGCTAAAATTTATGCTTGAATTTAACAGTGAACTGGAATCTTGTTATAATTGTTTCACATATTTCAATCTCCGCGACATTGGTAGATAGATTATTGTTCAAATTCCTTTTAAGCGTGTCTTTCGCACCAGCCTTTTCATCGAATCAAAATCTCAAGCTTTTCTTCTTTCTTTCTCAGGCTGTCAAGCAATCCATTCACAAAACGGAAAACAGATGCCATGGACAGTTATTCTCGTGACACAATAGCATGTTTGTGTACGGAGCAATAAAAGGAATGTTGAAGGAACGGTAATTGCTCCGTATACTCTTGTGCTTGCAAACTGTACGAAGCGTGACACTTTAAGGAAATGTGTCCGCAAGTTATGAGATTAAAAGGAAAAAGTTTATCGATAAATAGCAGCTGATACCGTTACCAATTGTGGCTGGCGTTGAATTTTAAATCGTTTTTCTTTTCCCTTTTTTTTTACACAGTTGCGTGTACGATGAAAAACACCATGCGCCTCCATTAGCTGTGGCAGTTGGTGATTGGGCAAGAAAAATCAGTAAATAAAAAATTACAAAAATCGCTACTTACGTTTCATGAGGTCCGATGTGGCTGGTACTGGTACTGTTTCGGCTGCGTGTAGTAGGCATAAGAAGGTATCGATTAATATTTAACACAAAATAAAATCAAACAAACAATTGCACACAACAAGAGCGGAACGGTTTCGGACCCATCCGCACCGGCACCGGGGGTTCATATTAACTACATATTTTCTAAACAATCTAAAGATGGGATGAAGCAATGCACGTTTTATTGCGAAATATCGTACAACAGGCAGAGCAAAAATGGAAAAAATGGTAAAGAGCGGCAAGTGCCTCAGCAAAGAGAGAGAGAGAGAGAGAGAGAGAGAGAGAGAAAGAGAGACAACAGCCCAAAATTAAATTCGTTTCATGCATAATTTAACATCAAAAGCGGCGGCGGAGCCCGGCTCTGCTTACCATTAGAGTAGCGTACATTGCAAAAAAGGCACGAAATTAAATCATTCGAAACCAGACATTGGGTTGTTTTCTGCCATGTTTGCAATGCTTTGGTCGATGTTGTACATAGTGTACTTTTTTTTGAATCTCTAGTCACGTTTCTGCGGGTTAGATTGTTTCATGCACATAAGGATGTGAGTGGTAGTAGTAGTAGTGTTAGCTAGAATACACACTTAACATTATCAGCATTTTTTTATTCTCCTTCTACGATTTATTCTATTGGAATGCAACACGGTACGTGTCATGCCAATTTATGAAGCAATCTTCCATCGATTGGTACGAAATTACATTCTATCACGGAAGCGACCACATGCTTTGTCTAGTTAGGTGTTCTTTATTAAGAGAAGCAAAACAAAAACAAAAAAACGGAAAAAACAATCATACGCATCGATAAACAGGAAGTCATGCAATCAATAGATAATAGCAAAGCACAGGCACAGAAAGCCAATCCACTACACGTTGCCTGTTTCAATTTTCACCATCCACCAATAGTGTCAGCTTTCCAGCGTGGGTTGAGCATTGTCCCTTTGTCCTACTTCAATCAATGTTTCATCAGTAGTAGCAGTAGTAGTAGTTGCTGAGTTACTGCTAATGCGTTCCCTGATAACGTATGGGGCTCACGTAGCCCGGACAACACTTTCGCATTCCTCGATTCGATGATTAATGCAAGATTGGTTGATTGGTATAATAAGGGTTACTGATCCTACGGTAAGATAAACAGGGTTTCCTTTCCAGGGGCCTATGCAAAGGCCCTCCCCAAACCGTCCGGGTCCCAAATCAGGACCAACATTATTTTACCTGGCTGCGTTTGATGTACACTTAAACCCAACAAGATTAATTGATGCAAACCCCCCGAAAACATGGACTTTTCCATGGGGATTTAATTTCTTTTTTTCGGTTCAATCTCTACTCATCCTACACTCCGTTCGAGGTGTGCTGAATCATGCTAAAATAATATCATAAATCATGCATACTGGGGAAAGAAATAATGAAAGCTCTCGAAAGCAAACCCAGGTACCCTTTCGTCTATCTTACTTCTCAGCTGTACTGCTCAGTTGCTCCACAGGTTTCAGTTACTATTACACTACATGTACCTACGTGTTACAAGTATTTCGCTATTAAGCTAGGATTTGCACACACACACACACACACACACCTTGCTTCTGCATTACATAGAATGCAAATGTAATCGGTGTAGTTTGAGCAACCACACTTTGACGCCCGGGATCGATGTTAGGCGCAACGAAAACAGTCAATATAATGCAAAATCAATATTTACACAGCAAGCACGAATCTCATACAAACGGGGCGGAGGAAGGGGGGGGGGGGACGAAACGAGGTGGGTTGCAAACATGAAATTAGCTCCGGGTACTGTGGCACCTACGTGGAGCGTAGGGTGTCCAATTTTTGCCAACGTATCCCAACGAACCTACCCATACATTAACTCTACCTCATTCACATTCACACACATGTAGCACGCGCGCAGTGTACATACGACGGGAACCTACCGAAAAACGGCTTTATTTATGTACCACTTCCATACCAATTGACTTAATTTCGCGTCTAGGCATATAGAGGAGAGAATTTAAGAAAAAAAGGAAAGAAAGACAAACTTCTGACTACATAGTACAAAGTTCTCTGGTAAGCAAGTTGAAGTTTTTTTTGTTGCTAATTTATGAAAAAAAGGTAGCAGCATGTCCACTCTAACCGTACCATGCGGTATCTTAAAACAATAAAATTTAAGTACAACATTTATTTTAAGTTGCGCTTGATAACCGAATGTGTTTCTTTTTTGTGGTACGTTTAGGGTTTAAGCAGTATGGATTTAAAATTTCCAAATTCCAAAAATTATCTTAAAAAAAAACTATTGAAGTTTGGGGTATCCCGGAGCATTTAACTCTCTTTTTTTAATAGTTTTGAATTTGTACTATATCGTCCTATGTATATAGATAGATATAATAGTCACAGTTTTTTAACGGACTTACAAACACAACTATTAATCTTTTCAATGCTCTTCCTCCATCTTGCCAAAACATGTTTGCGCAATCGTCAAATACGGTGCTTCGGATTCAAAAATATCCTTCATCCGGATCGGTACGAATCCAGAAATTATTTAATGACCTTGAACACTCTCAGGTACAAAATATGGAAAAATATCAATTGCCAATGGGGGGAAAAAAGACCAAACTACTCCGGGATATCCTGCATGTAAAGATAGAAAAATTTCCTCAAAACAGTTAACCAAGCGCGGCATTCAGCATATTGAAAATATTCGTTTTGCATCTGTCTGTCGCTTTATGTTTGATGAACTTATTGATTCAACGTGTAACTTAATGTTTAACAGTTATCATTAACTCGGATGCCACGCATGAATACGCCTCCTAATTCGCTCTACGCAAACTAAATGTCATTTATCAAAATGCAATTTCCTGAAAGCATTAACTAATGCACGATGGGTTAGCAAAGGTTAGTAAGCGGAACGGAAAATGGGCAAAAGTTATGAATGAAGCACTCGTCTAGCCGTCCTACACTTCCTACACACCCCCCCTACAGCTTCCCACCGCAAAAACCCAAACCCCAACCGTTTTGTTCGCTTTTGCAGAAATTCTAAATATAACGTAACGTAACAAAAACCGTAAACACTAAAAACCACAAACCAATAGAAAAGTAACATACACAAAGCATACCGAACTTTTTTTGCAGCCAATCTTCCGGCACCGCGCAGTAGGAACCGGTAGGATCTACATCTCCCAGGGCAGGCTTTAGTTTTGCTGGACGACCGAATCTACTTCGCCAAACGGTTGCTGCCAACTGCCCTATGTTGTAGGGGTAGGATTTTGAATATAGTAACAGCCATTTCTCATACCGCCGTCGTTACGAAGCATCGCTTTATTAGTAGTACTCGGGGACCAGGCAACTAATGATGGTCAGGGGACGTCGACTATACCACAACGCACAACACCAAATGCCACCTTGGCAAAGGATAATGTGTGCTAACCTAGCGTGATCGAAACATTACACCTGCTTCGGTAGGACGATCTTGTAATGTCGTGCGTTCTCATCGCTCTAGCAATTAACTCTAACGGCAGGGTATTGCCGTCTAGTGTATTATAAGTTATGAATGAACGAATCGAATGGACTGAAATAGAATTTGCCATTTGCCAGCGCTTTACGCTGGGCATTATAATCGAGAGGAAGGTTGTAGTAAATGTTATGGCTCAAAGTGGAGCAGAGGAATCAACACGGCCCAAAAACGGTCAGTTGTAATTGCGTGTCCTAATTTGTACTACTTGTACAGTTACGAAACAATCAATAAGCTTTAACGCATTTTTTTTCTAAAATAAAATAGTAAATAGGTATTCTAATGCATCTTACGAACCTGGTACGGGACAAAAAAAAAGCTAGCTATATAAGCAACATATGACCTATTTATTTACATACTTGGCACACGTAATGCTCTGTTTTGCAATGTTTCAAAAAACTCGCATTGCATAACCCACAGGGAAACGTATGTGGTGTGCCCATGTTCATAAATCACCTGACCGTAATGTATAACCAGCGGGATAACACCATATCAACGTTCGTTCAACACGTCAAAAACGCATATATTGTACAGCTAAACTCAAAAGCAAAAATAAAACTAAGGAACAATACGAACGATTACCACCTATCGATAACATCTAAATTAAAATCACATCAATCGCTTAGATGATAGAGTAAGAGTAGAGTAGAGAAGGCGATAGAGTGTGCGGATAGAGCGTCAGCTTATGTAGAGATAGATCCTACTACGAGAAGAAGATAACATTCGCCGAGATAACGAGAAGGGTGGCAACGTGCAACAACTGCCGCAGAGACAATTACTGTCCTGATTGTACAAATGTTGATAAGAGCGTGTGTGGTAAATCGTGTGAAGAAGTACTTTTGAGGGAGGGATACTAGGCACTAGACGTGTTTGGGGCTGTGTGGTTCTTTGTTTTTCGTATCATTTTTGCAGGTACAGTGTACAGACGGGTTAGTTGACATTGAACGGGGGACAAAAACGGGAGATTGGGAATCATCTTCCTCAAGATTGATTACATCATGTACGGGTCGTGCCGAACGGGCACAAGGGTACAGGTGAAGAATGGTCCTATTTTAAATCAATTTTGCACTACTGAATCCTTGGTGGTATTGACGCATGGACGATTTGGCTAGGAATCGCTCTTCCGCTATGGCTGGATCCATTCTTCGCTGTCCGCGTAATGTAATCGATGCTAGTGTAAGAAGAGCGCAGCGCATGAATTTGGAAGAAAAGCCAGAACTTGTTGCTCGTTGGAGGGATAAGCGCTGTTCTAGCGCGAGCGATAGCACATCGATAAAGCAGCATGGTATCCATTGCTGCCTCGACCGCCGAATGTACAACAATTGAATTTCTGTTTACATTTCATTTCTACACGACCCGTGAAGCGTAAAATCCGTTCTATTTTTGCTTGGCTTCGCGAGCAATTGGACCACCCGGCCTACGAGCAGGCAAATTCTGGCTTCCACTTCCTGCCAGCGCCGCACCATTGGTGCAGCGCGCTTTCTCTAGCGCTTTTTTCGCGTGTGGTGGAAAAGGAGAGGAGCGGGACACATCGAGATTTGGAAAAAAAACAAAACTAAAAGGATAAAGTGCTTCTACGCGCTGCACTCAACAGAGCTCAAGTGTTAAATTTCACCTTCAAACTTTGCCTTCACTTTGTTGGACTCGAATTGCTTCAGCGTGTTCATAAGCAATTCTCTTTCATCTTCGTTTAACCTGTACACCAGATCGTGCAGCTGTTCCCGGGTAAGGGTTGAGGCTGCCTGCGTGTAGGACCGCACCGAGCAACCGTCCCGTTCCGCGAAGAAGCTGACCGTGGCCGTCGCACGGTTGTATCCATTTCTGCCACCGGATCGCGCTAGCTGCGGACGGTGTTGGGCGACCGTGCTGTAGGGCGAAGTGCACGCCTCCCACCCCCCACCTATCCGGTGACTAATCCGTGGCATCCGAGGTGTAGCACATTTCGCACACTGTGACATCATACTGGCTACGCGCACCAAACACGACACGTTCGCACACATCGGTACCGTTGTAACGCTTTTCTTTGCGCTTTTCGCTGTTTGGAACGGACTTGTCCGGAAGCACACGGTGCACGACGACGGGAAGGAAATTTGGTTCACTGTTCGCCGCAAACACGCTCTTATCAGCACACACGAATTATGCTCTGCTGCCTGCAAGATACACCTCCGCGCGAAGAGATGACGGATTTTGGGGGAAAAAATCGGCTCACTTTGGCGTCTCACTCGGAAAATGGCACAACCGATTTCTGTGTTGCTTCTGTTTCGATTTCCCTCCAGAAGCACCACGGTACGGAGAGAGAAAATTCGTCGACTTTCCCGAGATCACTCTTATCGGCCCGAAAACGCTGCGGAGTCTGAACGTGTGTGCAGGAACAACAACAAATGACAAAACAAGAAACAAATAGGGCTCAACGCAGGCAGAACCGTCGGGTTGGGCCATCTGGGTGCCGTTTGACAGTTCGTAGCAATCGAAGCAGGCTGTCGGTTATTGAGGGTTAATGGGATGTGTTTATAGGTAGTTTGCGATATTTGTTGTGATAGAAATTCCATTCTGGTGTATTTTTAATATTAAAAGCAAAGTTCTGCTTGGAAATACGTCTACGAACTTTCGTTTCGACCGAACAAGTAATTTCTAATTTGTATCATTTTGCAATCCGGCAGTGAATGATGACGGATTTGTGAGACTTTTCTTCCCATAGTTTCAGAGCTACATCGAGATAGATAGAGCGGCAATCTGCACGCGCAGCAAGGAGTGCAAATGCGACAGGCGATTACATGTGGGTTCTGAAAAGCAACATTCTTATTTAAAAAGTAAGTAAATTAGTAAATTAAATTTTAAAGTTTTGTTTTTTGTGAAAACTGAGGAAAGCGAGAAGAAATTATTAAAGATTATGGTAATAAAGAGGCAGTGCTCAAGTTTGCTCACGAGCATCAAAATCGAGTCGCATCAAGACCGTCCTCCTGATGTTTACCCTTAGCTGGATAGACGCTCGTTCGGGGAGATATCAACTCGAGACACGATTCGACTCCCTGTCCTGCTGTGTGGAAGACCGTCTCAGTCTCGGGCAAATTATTCAGCTTAAAGTAACATTAAGACAAGGAAGCAACAAATGACACCCCAAAGCCTTTCGAAGTTTCTTGTGTACTCTCAGTAATTTTAACACCATCGTCAGTTGTGTGCACCTTTGCACTGAATTTTATTCATTCGATTAGTAATAGTTTACACACGCACACGGTTTGACTCCCCTTTCATTACATCATATGCAAAATTTAATACAATTCTAAGTACAATTTTCTGACGCCTGTGTGCTGATGCGACCAAGCTCCAAGTTCATGGTACGCAGCAACGGATGCGTACCACAGCCACATTTGCCTCTGAAGTCGTCCAGATCCAACGCCCACACCATTCCACCGCCTAGATTCATCTGTTTGACGAACCGCGTTTTTCTTCGGATCTCGTCCACATCATCATACGACACCCACTGGTTTCCACTGTACGCGTACGGGCCTATTCTACCTTCTGGATCCCGTTGCACCGACCAACCCTGGCGATTAACCTTGTCACAGATTTCGTAAAACGACAGGAATCCTCCGGCGCGCGTAAATTCTCCTGCTTCGCCCGGACCGTACGACTTCTCGTTCAACCCATTGCGGCGAGCGTCGGCAAGTGAAAAAGTTTGGCCGTACAGGGGCATACCCATGACCAACTTTCGCGACGGTGCTCCCTTTTCGATCCAATAGTTGATGGAGAAGTTGGCATTAAAATAATCGTAAGTATCGCCCGGATAGTAGTACAGTGGTGCAACATGGCCGGTTTGCTTATCCCAGTTACCGTGGAAATCGTAAGTCATGACCGCAATCCAATCAAAATACTCCGCCAGCACTGGCACATCATACCCCGCATCGATAACCATCTTGCTGGGAGAAACGGCAGCCGAAAGTAGCCAACTTCTCGGTCGGAACTCGACAGCAAGCTCCTGCACCAGCTTAGCAAAGCCCTCCTTTTCGTCGGGATATCCTTTCTGACAATCGACCTGCCAGCAAACAGGGTACTCCCAATCAAGGTCCAACCCGTCGAAATCATACTTCTCGATGAACTCGACGGCATGCTTCACAAACCTAGCTCTAGCCGCGGCATCACGCACCAGTTTGCTGTACTTATCGCCCAGCGAATCGTTCCATCCGCCCAGCGCCAGAGTGACCTTCGCTCCTTTGCGCTTTTGCTCGACAACACGCTCGTAGAACCGATTGTCTATATCGGCCCACGAGTCGTGAGTTTTGATTGTCAAAGTTTCACGATCGAGCACAGCAAAACCGTACACTATGTGGGTGCAGAGTGTACTATCGATATCGTCGGGAGTATACTTTCCATCTCCTTGTCTGTACCAGGCCCAGTTGGTAAAATAGCACACCACTTTGTAGTCACTATTTCCGGGACCTAATTCATTCGATGGGGGCAGAGGTTTTGGTGTAGTGCTGGTAGTAATTGCTGTTGTGGGTCTGTCCGTTGGACGTCGCGTAGTTGTTGTGGATGATGTTGTACGTCGTGTAGTTGTTACCGGACGGCTAGTTGAAGACATCCAACTACCATCTTCTGTCGTAATAGTGGGGCTTGTGGAGGTTACTGGGCGCTGCTTGTTTTTACAATTAGTATTCTCCTCCCAGTCACAGTATCCATTGTTCCAGACGGTGTTGGCAGGACATCTACGCCGAAAAAGGAATGCGATGAGTTATTGAATGATCAGTTATGGAATGCCAACAACTTATTGTCCTTACCTTTGCTCATAGCGTTTGCCATGCTGACAAACGTAGTACTTGGAGCAATCAGATTCATGTGGTACGAACAGTCGTCCGTCGCATTCACTAGTAGCATGAGTATTATCGAGATCATCTATGGATGGTGTGGAAGGCCGGCTCGTAGTGGTCATGCCACTAGTCGGTCGGCGGGTAGTTTTCCTTGTAGTTGATGCAGCCTTCGTAGGCATCGTGGACGTCGTTGTTCTGTAGGTAGTTGTGGGTTTTCTGGTGGTTGTCGTCGTGGTCGTGGTCGTTGTTGTCGTCGTCGTCATCGCTGTAGTTGGACGTTCGGAAGACGATGGTTTGCCAGATCCCAGCGTACATTTTGGACCCGGACCAGGATAGTTTCGCAACACTCGATTGATGGTGCGCAGCAAAGGATATTCTTCACACCCACAAATATTACGGAAATCATCCAAATCGAGTGCCCAGATCATAGCTCCTCCAAGACCCATTGCCTTGATGAACTCGCTTTTATGACGTATCATGTACTGATCGTCGAACGAAACCCACTGATCGCCTTTGTAAGCGTAAGGACCCATACGTCCCTTGCGGTCTCGCACAACGTTCCAGTTCTTCTTGTTGATGTTGGAGCATATCTGTAAAAAAAAAACAACAAAATTAAATCGTCTTTTGCTTATATGTTTCTAGAAAAACAAAATTCATACTTCGTAATACGACAAGAATCCTCGGGCACGTGTTTGATCACCAGCTTCACCGCCTCCATACGTCTTAGCGTTCAGTCCATGATCATTAACATCCGCGAGCGAGAACGATTGGCCGTACATTGGCATTCCCATTACCAGCTTGCGAGGATCCGCACCCTGCTCAATCCAGTAGTGGATGGTAAAGTTGGCGTTGAACGTTTTGTCCACATCATCGGGATGTTCATACATCGGTGCGACATGTCCCGTTTGTTTGTCCCACTGACCATGATAATCGTACGTCATCACTGCGATCCAGTCCATGTAATCGGACAGTGTACGTACGTCGTACCCTGCATCGATCACCTTCTTGCTTGGAGATACCGCCGACGATAGCAGATAGCCCTGTGGCTTAAAGGCAGCTGCCAGCTCCACTACTAAGCTTGCAAATCCTTCCTTTTCATCAGCGTATCCCTTCTTGCAATCGACCTGCCAGCAGACGGGATACTCCCAATCCAAGTCCAATCCATCGAAGTTATACTTCGCAATGAATTGCATCACATTGTCCACAAAGCGCTTTCTTGCCTGCGCATTCCGCACGAGCCGGCTGTACTTATCGCCAGCCGAATCGTTCCATCCGCCAATCGCTACGGTCACTTTCTTGCCTTTCTTCTTAAGCTCCACAACACGCTCGTAGAAGCGATTATCTATGTCTGCCCAGGAATCGTGCGGTTTAATTGTTAGTCCTTCGCGATCCAGCACGGCGAACCCATACACTATGTGGGTACAAAGGTCGGCATCGATATCTTCAGGAAGATATTTTCCATTACCCTGCCTATACCAGGCCCAGTTCGTAAAGTAGCACACCACTTTATACTCGTCGGAATCAACAAAGTTTTCCTCCACTTCGGAACTATCGATTGGATTGGGTTGCTGTTTCTCCGGGGAAGAAATACCGGTGTTTGTTTCCCCGCCCAGTGCAATATTTTCATCCACAGTGGATTCCGGGACAATGGATGCTGTAGAGAAAACCATGCGTTATGCTTGTGTTGCGAGAGAGTACTATTGTGTAATACTTACGAAGTACATCGGCACCGTTTGGAGCTTCTCGCAGACCCTCTCGGATTGCAGTTAGCAATGGATGGCTTCCATGCCCACAGCGATCCTTGAAGTCGTCCAAATCGAGCGCCCAGATCATACCTCCTCCAAGATCCATGGCGCGTATGAATTGTACCTTCCTCAGCAACGATTCTTTATCATCGAATGATACCCACTGATTGCCCTTGTATGCATACGGTCCCATTCTTCCTAGCTCATCCTGCACCACCGTCCATCCTTTGTTTTGTATACGATCACAGATCTAAAACATGATCACGGAGTTTTTTTTAAAGAAATCTATAGTTTTAAGCATTTTTTATGCTAATTACCTCGTAATACGCTAAAAATCCTGCAGCTCTGGTGAATTCGCCTGCCTGGCCAGCGCCTGGAGCCTTAGCGTTGAGTCCATTCTTCTTTGTGTCCGCTAGTTGGAAAGACTGTCCATAAAGTGGCATACCCATAACAAGCTTTCTCGATGGTGCTCCCTTCTCGATCCAATAATTGATAGAATAGTTCTGTAGAAAGCAAAAGCAGCATAAGCAGATGGAACAACTCTAATGCATTCAAATTTTCCTTACCGCATTGAAGAAATCAATCTCATCCTCGGGATGGTAGTACAGCGGCGCTACATGCCCCGTTTGCTTGTCCCACTGTCCATGGAAATCGTACGTCATTACTGCGATCCAGTCGAAATACTTGGCCAATGCTGCCACATCGTATCCAGCGTCGATAACCGTTTTGCTTGGTGATACGGCCGCCGACAGTAACCACCCGCGGGGCTTAAACGCTTCCGACAGCTCGCGAACCAGCTCCGTGAATCCTTCCTTTTCATCGGCGAATCCTTTCTTGCAGTCCACCTGCCAACAGACCGGATACTCCCAATCCAGATCCAAACCCTCGAATCCATACTTTTCCAAAAATCCGATGACATGCTCCACAAACTTCGATCTCGCAGAGGCACTGCGCACCAGCCGGCTGTATTTATCGCCTGCCGAATCATTCCAACCACCGATGGCAAGAGTGACTTTCACCCCTTTCTCTTTCGCTGCTACCACACGGGTGTAGAATTTGTTATCAATATCCGCCCACGAGTCATGAGTTTTTATCGTTAGGGAGGAGTAGTCCAGCACCGCGAATCCATACACGATGTGGGTACAGAGATCGGTGCGTATGTGATCGGGCGTGTACTTGCCGTACCCTTTCCTGTACCAGGCCCAGTTAGTAAAGTAGCAAACCATCTTGTAGTACCCCGACAGAGGCTCTAGAACTGGTGGAGGTGTCGCCGGAGGCGCGGCCGTTGTTGTGCGTGCTGTAGTAGTGGTCCGTTTCTCCGTGGTCGATACAACGTACTGAGGCCCATCAATGTCCTGATCCGAGCCCTGCCAACCATTGTTCTCGTCGGAAATGTTTTCCGTACTCTCAGGAATGCCTCCCTGCGAGCATTTTACATTCGAGGGCCAATCACAAATCTTAAGCTGCTGATTCCAGTGCAGACCATCGGCACAGCTAGCCGACTCTAACCGACCCCAGTTACACACCAAATACTGGTTGCAGTCACCCGGATACGGAACGTGTGAATTTCCATCACAAGGATCGTCCTCCGACAGAACCTTCAAGGCGCCGAAAGTTGTTAGCAACCTAAAGTATTGCTCATTGCTCACACAGTTTACGTTTTCTTCCCAATCGCAACTCTTATCCATCTGGCTCCAGTACAGCCCCGGACCACACTGTTGCGCCACCTTCTTTTCGTTCACGCAAATGTAGAAACTGTCGCAGCTCTTGTGTGGATAGTACTCGCCATTGTTACAGGTTTCCGTGGGGCGACTTACAGGCTTTTTGGTGGTGGTTACAGGCTTTTTGGTAGGTCTTGTTGTATTCGGAACTGCAGTAGTCTTCCGACGAGTCGGGCGGGACGTTACTGTTTCTTCGGTGGTTCTGGTAGTAGTAGTGCGCGGTGTAGTAGTAGTACGTCTTGATGCAGTTCTGGTGGGTCGTGTAGTTGTACTTGTGGTCGTTGTAGTTGCTGGTTCCTGTGTTCCCATGTCCATTTCACACTTTGCTGATGATGGCCAATCGCACAGCTTGGCTGCATCGTTCCAATGAAGACCGCCGGCGCAGAACTGTTGCTTGAACTCGGACAGAACGCAACGGTAGTAGGAATTACAGTTCGTGGGATGTGCCTTGTATTGGTTGCCTTCGCAGCTTTCTGCATTGCTGAGCTCCGGCATTACAAGTCCTGGTACAGGGATAGTTGTTCCAACAGTGGTCGATGGAGGACTGTACGTCGTTGTCGCCGAAGTGGTCCATCTCGTAGTTCTAGGCGTGGTTGTAGTGCTAGTGGTGGTAGTTGTTGTAGAAGTAGTGGTAGGCGCTTTGGTTGTCGTTCGTCTTGTTGTGGATGTGCTTTCCGGTGTCCACGATGGCCAGGTGGTGTGTGAATGTGCCGGTGTAGACGTTGTGCTTTGGATTCCACTATCAGGGCTAAACGTCATTTCTGCCGGTTTCGGAGTAGCGGGTTGTGCAGGACGCGAACAGTCCATCCCGGATGGAACCGGCGTGTCCAGCCGACCCAGAGCTCTATTAATTGCTCTCAGCACGGGAAACCGTTCCTCGCAACAGCGGTTTTGATAATCGTCCAAATCGACAGTCCATGCTGCAATTCCACCGAACCCAGACTTCATCACATACCGCGCTTTAGCTGTGACCGATACAGGATCATCATATCCAACCCACTGCTCACCGTTGGTAGCATACGGACCGGACTTCATGTCGGGATCCCTTCCTACCTTCCATTTCTGTTTACGGACACGCTGACAGATTTCGTAATAAGCTAACATGCCCGGCTGCCTAGTGTCATCGCCAGCTGTTCCGGGTCCGGTAGTTGGACTACCCTCGCCCGGTGTTGCTCTCGTCGTTTGTGCTAATTTAAACGTTTGTCCATAGAAAGGAACCCCAACGATAAGTTTGCTCTTGTCGGCGCCCATCTTAACCAGTAGCTGCATCGTGTAATCGGTATTGTACTGCGGATATTTATCATAAGAACTTCCATACAATGGGCTCACGTGACCAGTTTGTTCCTCCCAAGAGCCATGATAATCGTACGTCATAACGGCCATAAAATCAACGTGCTTCGAAAGCTCGGCAATATCGTACGAAACCATTAGCACCTCCTTGTATCCCGAAATGCTTGTACTGATCAACAGGCCCTCCGGTGAAAATGCTTTCCGTATTTCTTGAATGAGCTTACTGAAGTTGGTACGATCACTATCGGAGCCCTTGGAACAGTCACTCTGCCAGCAAACGGGATAGTTCCAATCCATGTGCAAACCAGAGAAGCGATGTTTCTTCAGAAAAACGATTGCATTAGTTATGAAGTTTCTCCGGTTGGCCGCTGATCCAACCATCTCGGAATACTTGTTGCCGACAGAATCTGTCCATCCGCCTAAACCCAGCAGCACCGGTACATCACCAGCAGCAGCCACTGTCCGATAGTACATATCTGCAGGAATCAAAACAAATTTAGTGAACAACTCGAGCACGGTTAAAACCATGCGTACTTACTGTTGTCCAGATCGGCCCAACTGTCGAACTCCTTCATCATGAGCGTGGCCGGGTCCAAGGTTGCAAACGAATATATTATGTGCGTACACAAACTAGGTTCCAACTGTTCCGGCACGAACTGTGCTTCACCCTTGCGATAAAAGCCCCAGTTGGTCATATGGCACAGTACCTTATATTCGTTGGCTGCTGCTTTCAGAGGGCTGGAGAAAACTTTGCTATACGAATTTTGCACCATCGCAACGTCCTTGCTGCTCAACAGCTGTTGATATGGAGATCCCGCACGATACGGCATTGGCATATTGGCCGGCCGCGAGGGTAAAACGTACGCAGCATACTTATCCGGGAAGGACAACACGCGGAAGCTTTCCACATCTCTCGTATCGATGGGAACCAGCTTGATCTTTTGCTTCTTGACCACATTTTTCACCTGACTGACCCTGTCCTCTATTTCGTGATCCATGTTCAGGATGCGAAATTCAACGGCGTCACGCAGTGGTAGACGTTCGTCGACACTGAAATAATCCACATATAGCGTAGTAGGAAGGTTTACGCAAGAACTCTCGTGCAACACACTTACAGATTCGCCGGAACACTTTCTACGGCCGCTCGCAGTGGTAAAGCTTCGTTGCCAAACTCATTGCTCTCTTCGTCGGCCACCTGTTTCTCGAATCCGTGCGGTGGAATCTGTTCCACGCTGCTGCGAAAGAAGCTGATCGGTTCCGGTTGTTCGATTCTTATGGCCGTCGCCGTTAGCACCAACCAGGCACCAACAATGGTCAGCTGGAAGAGGAAAGAATCACGTAGATTCATGGCTGCTTGTACTTTCCCTGCACGTAGCCCATACTAACCCCTTTATATGGCAGAAGACTCATTCTGATGCTTTCACCTTTCAGCGAAGCATTGGATCTGCAGGAAGAGACAACAAAAGCAAAACATTTAACGTTGGAACAAAACGGGCTTTCGATTGCCCCGGGCGCAATCATAAACAATTCAACCAAAGAGTCGTTTCATTGAATGCTCAATCAGTCAAAAAATAGTAACAACAAAAAAAATCTCAAAGTGGGTCGCCTTGCTGTGGAGAATGCAGACTGCAAAGTCTGAATGCAAAACAACAACAAGAACGCTCAAAAAAAAGAAAACAGAACACAGAAAATTGTTTCAAGGTCTATGTCATTGGCCCACAATGGGGTACGGGTGCTAAAAGTGATGATTGGCGTCACCGGCGGAGAACTGGTTTCTCAGCACCCCAACACGTGCCCATTCAACTTCAACATCTCGTGAGAGCAAAGAACTGGCGAACATAAGGAAAATACTACGTAAGCTATGATTCAAGTCCACGGCTACACACGGTACCGCTAGCATGGGCACGACCTACAGCAAAATCTGCAACGAGTGGCAATAAACCGAGGAAAGAACGCTGCCCAGCCGAGAGCACCCACAGAGCTGAGCAGCGGTAATACATTTGCTCGCATACGATCATTCATCTTTTTTTTTGCTCTCCAATCCACCATGATCCAGCATGATCTCTGCTTTAGATGATGTTCCATGCAAAGCGAGCGATATGCTTACGAGAGCTGCGTTCCCCCGATTGGATAGGTGTACACGCATCAAGGCATTGCTGGATCATTGTCATGGGTGTAGAGGTGCGAGAGTCGTATCGCTGGTTGCGATAATTATTGATTCTGAGCTCGTAGCACCTGCACGTCCGGGCCAGCCATGAGGATGATATTTTGGGGAATGGTCAGGGTTATAACGAATATGTTATGTGCCAGGCCTTCGCATTTGAAACACGCCGACATTGTAGGTCAAACTATTAGAACAAGTTTAACAAACCATTGTTCTAAAAAGTTTTGATGCACTTGGAACATATAAACGGTTTTTGCTTAATTATTCGACACAAATTTAGCACACAGCGTTCAACTGGACCACAGTCTTCTTCGTGATTAAGGCGTCTCCACTTTTTGCTCGTCGAAATTTCTCGATAATTTAGTATCCTATAAATCACTAAGCTCCAATGATCTTCCGCGAGTGGCGCGTAGCATTATCCATTCTTCATTCTCGCATTCTTCTCGCATTTAAATTTCTATTCTTCGCTGGAAATTGAGGTCACTTGGACAGTCACGGTAACGGTTTCGTACGATTTTGTCCACGCAATTTTATTCCCCACTGTTCAGCACGTTCTGTTGGCTGATACTTTCTCACATAAGCTTCTGCAAACTCGTCACAAAATTAGCTGAGCTGTATTGCACTGTTTTATCATATAAGGCGACATACATTTAAATTAAACGGGTTTTTACTTTTTTCCAAGCACTTTTCACCTTTCGTTGCCGATCAAACGAACTGTTAATGATGCCAGTGTATCTAGTACTGGCTGAATGTTTGCTCGTTTGTTGCAGTTTTCATATTCCGCGATCTCCAACGATCGTTGCTTAAATGTTGCGAGTGTTGCATTATGTTGTATGCATGTCAATTTCACACAGCACCAGGGGCTTCCCTAGGGCTCGCACGTACAATCATATTGAATTCCGATAGCGTATGGTTGCTCACTGTACTATTATAAACTTCACCAGAACCAATCTTCACAACGCAACGCCCATTAAATATCACACTAACCTTTATACACACTTCCCACAATGGCACAAGAAGAAATCAGCACTGTCCACACGGTCCACCGTTGCACTTGCTTGCTTACTTACACTCGCGATCTATCCTTACGCGTACGCACCGCCGTAAAAGACGCCAACGAACCGACTAATTCTTATTCATCCCGAACTCCTTCTTTTATACCTTCCGCGGCGGTGTCCAGCGCCCGGAATGAGACGCGCCCGGTACAAGCGGGTGGCAGAACTTGTTCTTGGGACCACTGTTTTTACGTTTTGGTGTTCTTCCTGTCGTTTTAGTTGATTATGAGTACGATTAAAAAATCTGCACGACCAATCCACCAAGGAGTTCGATTTCGAGTTCGTGGTGTTTGGGTTTTTTTTATATTTAATAACAAATCTGTTTTTCTTCCGGTCATTCAACTGGTGGATCCTTCGTTGCTGCAGGTTAATTGCAACGGAAGTCACCGATATTAATCTTTGAAGTGTGCTTCGCAACTGCGGCACGGTAGCAATCATTAACCCGGGTAGTTTATCGGCCATCTAGTAGTATTAGCTGCGTCGTTGTCTAGAATATTAACTGCCGCGGGCGGAGATATTAGATCCACGTGCTTTCTTACGCCCAGCATTGGCATTGGGTTAGGAACATGAGCAAACTCCTGTACCGACGCCGAAGACCAATTGTAAGTCTCGGCGCATCGAGCTTGTAACTCAAGGATCGCGGAAGGTTTCTGGTTCTCTTCCCACTTGCGCATCGAATGGTAAAACCTCGCCCAGACCTACCGAGAGGTGTTCACATGCACGGATTCGCTTTGTAAATGGGTGTATTCGCAAAGTGCTCTAATTCATCCGGCCGCCCGTTGCATGCAGTCAGCAACCGAACGAACCGGTATTCGTAACCACTCCACGGAAAGGCTGTTGGTCGCCCTTGATCTTCAGCATGGTCCAGCATGTTACGCCACAGGAACGCAGGGCGCGCGGGATCGAATCCTTTGGGCACGATTTAACCGATGGAGGGTTCTTCCTACGATTGTCACGATACCGTATGGCATATCGAGGCATTCCGGCGATCGAGCCTGCCGAATTACTGCACAACTTAATACCAGGCAAACTGGTTTTTTTGTTGGCGGGGAATCGGTACTGTATTGGGCTGGTTGCGTAGGTGCTCCCGAATTCTCGCATCCACAGCATCCACAGTTTTGGGGAGGAATTCTGAAAAACGTACACGTTACGCAAATTGGTAAATACATTCATTCTTCGAACCGAAATTTACCGTTGCTTTTCGAAACGGTCCCCCGAAGGAAATAAAGCGCTTCCCGGACCGTTTGCTATCGAAAGCAACTTAATCTGTCTTATGCAAATTAGAATTCGGAGCGCGAATCTCGCATCGCATCACCCCCGCGGGCCGAGGATTGTGAGTGTGCGAAGGAGGGATCTTTCGCCTCAATGATGCAGTGAGACGTTTTTTGTTTGTTCGATAAAACAAAACATGGAGTTTGGGGAGACATCATCATCATGACCGCCGTTTGCCAGGCTAGAGGATTTCTTTGGATGGAAACTTAATCCGAACAGAATTAATGAGCACGATCATGTTACAGCTGTTCGCGCGCGGGTTCAATGACCGTTTTGTGTATTGGGAGAAAACATTCATTACACACGTTAAATTATTACAATTGCAAACATTAATTTCGTTAAATATTCAAAAAAATAAAACAACATGGAGACGCCCAGTTAATGTTTAAACCTTCCGTTACGGTCGACATTTCGTTACCAGCGCTTCAAGTTGGATGCAATATTTAGGAGATTAATGATTTTATCCCCAATTCCTTTATTCTTTCAATCATTTTGAACGCTGTAAAAGAAAAAAGAATTACGAAAATGTCAAACGAAATATTTGCCGGTTGTGTTTGGGATTTTGTCTGGCGGATTTTTTTTTGTTCTTCCATGGAACAAGAAACCAGTTTTAACGGACGGCTCTCGGTAGAACCTCTGAGTGAAAATCAATAACAAAAAAGAAACAGACGAACAAGATCAGCCGAATAAATGCCACCAAAATTCGATCATTCTGTCGGTACCACGGTCGGTGAAGTGCAAAACAATCACATATTGGGGCTGTTTGAGCAAATGTCATGGACCTTTCTTTCTGGGCAGAAGAATATGCGAGTGCTCGCCCACCGCTCGCCAAGCTGGCAAAAGAAGAAAAGAGTTCTCACATTTCATGTTTATCGTTATTCTCACAATTGCTCGCTACTTTGCATTTGCGGGCAGCAATTAATATTTATAATGCTTAACCATTGTATCAGTGCCGGTTAATACGCGGAACAAAAGGTACTTCGCATTGTTTCGTGAATAGTACCCCGCCGTCGGTAGGCCATCACAATCAACGGAGAGACGAAGATGCGTATGCGTAGTTCTTTATATGCTGTTCTACAAAGTACCGGCTAATGGAATGAACTTGCACTGGCTCGATTTGATAGCCAGTCAAGATTGAATGTCAAGATCAGCAGCGTCTTCGGTTGGCTAGGATGGCGATCGAATCGGGCGAAACCCGTTTGCAGAAGCGTGTTCCTTCGTGCGGAGTGTGTTCGCGCGGATCGCGTGCTTGCAGCAGCGACTTTTTCAACCATCATGTCCCTACCGTCACGCAATGCAGTCCATTGCTCCAGTCTCGTCCCGTCTCCAGGAACCGGTTTATGCTTGTTTTGACTTTCTTCGTAGTCTAGCGCTACAAGATCGCTACCGGGATAGTTGTTTTGTTTATTTATCTCACAATAGTCGTCCCTTCCCTTACAGGAGAACACATATTACAACAGCATGTATATATCGATAACAGCACGCTTCTACCCGCTACCCCCTCTCTACGGTTTACCATTTTATGTTAAGAGCTGAGTTGATTTTTTCGATCTGATGATAGCTGGTGTGCAGCAAGCTTTGCCGTTTGTTCAAATCTCCATCGCTGTCGAAGAATGTGGTGTACATGGTCTGCACGCTTTCGTTCTCGGGATTGGACTGTGGTAATGAACGGTACATGTGCTCCAATTCCGCCGTCAGCTCGCGAGCATTTTTGCCCTCTTCCGGACGAATTTGGGCACCACCGTTCAAGCAACCTGATGGGCATGCCATTATCTCTACGTAATCGTACGTACTTTTGCCCCTCTTCAGCTTCTGTACCATGTTTTGAATGTTACGAAATCCGTTTGCGATCGCAAAGCGCAACAGCACCTGTCCGTTTTGCTCCAGTACTGCTTCTCGCATATCGTTGTTTCGCAGCGGTTTGAACACGACCGTGTCCAGCTGGATGTTGAACAGTTTTCTTGCCGCGTACTTGAATATGTATTCACTGTATCCTCCCGATCCGGACGTTTCGTGACCGCAAACGAATGCCGGAGGTCTCGCGGTAGGCCAGGGCCAATCGATAGGAGCTTTCTCCACAAGCTGAAGCGTTTGCAGATCGAGACTGTTTAGCATTTGTTCGATTTCAACTAAAAAGAATAAATCATACTATGTACACAGAATCATCGAATGCGCATGTGCTGCATACTCACTAGAAGTGATGACACAATCCACATCACGGCTGTTCTCCACCTCGCTGAAGAAGTCTTCGCGCGACGCTTCCAGCTTTTTGTCGTAGCAAGGCATCACGGTAACGTGATAGATTCTGTCGCTAGTGGTTTGCATCAGCTGTGCCAAATATTTCTTTATCAAAACGCCCATAATCTGCTGTGGCGATCGGGTGGTAGCAATGTAAGGGAGAATGAAGTTCCCGTGCGTTTTCTCTGCATAACAAACCCATCCCGGGCACGATGAGGCAAGCATGGGGAGCGTTTTGCGGTTAGTGTTGTAACGTTCTACGAACTCGTTGCGGCTTTCGATGAGCGCTAGATCGTCCGCTATCTTTGTGTCGATTACCATATCTGCACCCAGCTTCTTAAAATAACCTGTAAAATAGTAATAAAGTGTAAAGCAGCGCCAGCTACCGATTAATTGCACCACCGGGCCATCTTATCTTACCCGCGATATGTTCGAACGTGTCTTCCGGTGGGAGATTATACTTTCGTGCCAGCGATAGGATAGGTTGTTGCGAGACGGTGAAAACAACGAATTTGATCTCATCGCGCTGATTGTTCAGCTTGGCCATATTATTCGCGTTCATGGCACGCAGTAGTTCTTCTTGGCTTTGTTGCGAAATCAGCACCCCTTCCGCTGAGGTGATGCATCCGGAACAGGCCAAACAATCGGCCAGGGTGATTTCCACCTTTTCCAGCTTTTGTATACCACTCTGCGTAAAACGGAAGGGAAAAACAGCCTGTTATATTCATAGACTTGATTGCACCGTATTAAATGTTACCGAAGATTCCTGCACGTATGAACCATCATCCTGTATCGTAATCTTTGCCCCAGTTTTGCTCTTGCTTGTTTCGATCTTCACTGGCTTGATGCATTCCTGCGGGAAATAAATTCGTTGAAGTAACTCTTTCGATCGAATGCTTGGGAGTTTAATTTACCTGGGAAGGAGTTATGAAATCGTCCAAATCCGTAAGCTGAAGAGCGCTGCTAAAACGCGACATTGTGGAATTTACGATTGTGCAGAGTTGATCCGAGATGAACGTAAACAAAAACAGGTGATTTTGTTGTTGACAGCCGTTTTGGCGTATTCCGAAATCGAGCAGACACGAGCTCGAAAAATCGACATCCCTGCTCGAACGATGGTATTTTGCTCGATTCCAGGCGCCGACTGCTTGACGAAAGTTTGGGCGCCTTATCCGTGTGTGTGTCAAAAAGTTTATTCGTGGTAAAAACGTGTTTGCTGCCCGGCAGGTGCTTAAAGAATTGTGAAATTTCTTGATTAATCAGCTCAATTGTGCGTGAATTTTCGAAGGGGGCAGTGTTTCACAGCGCGCACGGCAGACCAAGCGAAGAAATTGTTGTAATTTGAAGTGTCGTGGCACTTTCCTACCGAATCATCAGTGCGGTGCTGCGTAATACATAACCTTGAAGAAATCTTGGTGCCCTGCCTTCCTGGAAGAGAAGCACGCCAGCGGAGCAACACAAACACAATATGCAAACATGTCTACACTTACCGAAAAGCGTCGAGTCTCCTCAATTCTCAAGCCCCATTCCCCTCCGAACGGCAATGGTACACCGTCACGGAACAAGGTCCGGTTTGTTGAGTTGTCAATCGAATCGGCATTGCAGGAAGTGTTGGATCATAACCGGTTAACGGGGTACGAGGAACTCTTGGAGAATCTGCGAGATGGTGATCCCGAGGTAAGAGGGCGACAAAGAAAGAGGCTGGTGCCCGCGCGATGCTGTGCTGCAATTAATATTGTTCCCATTTGTTTACAGGATGATAAGTTTAAGGCAATTTTCCTAGAAGCTAAGCAAGCCGTTCCTTTGATGAAGCCCCACTTCGGTAAGTTGGTCGAGCAGCTGCTTTCGTTGCGCTGGCTAGACCGCTCCGAGGAGGCCCAGGAGGCCTACAAACAGTTCGTGTTGGAATTGTCCATCGTGCAGAAAAACTACTGTACAATGACCATGGCAAAGCTGGTGAAGTTGTTCATCCCGGGGAAAGCGGTCCAGTTGCCAGGGCTCGGCGGCAGTGCGGGATGCGAGGAGCTTCAACGCCAAATGGGATCTCTGCATGATCTGATTATGAGACTGAAAAATGTGATACCGATGATCTTCGACGTGGTGCTCACGCAGCTACGAAAGAGTTTCCCGTACTATAAGCGACCGTCCTGGGAGGTGGCCGGCTATCTGTGTAACGTGCTGCGCATGACCGACTACTCGTCGATATACTGTGATGAGCTGCTGGATATCGTATTCTTCCATCTGCTACAGCTGGACGTAAATGTGCCACGTAGTGTGATTGAGGAGGCGGAATACCCGGACGACGAGATGATGTTCGAGATGACTGAGACGGGCGGTGATGAGGAGCAGAATGCCGAGGATAGCGACACGATGAAGCATCCGGTCGCCGAAACGCTAGATCAGTATATGGAAATCGTGTTTAACTACATCGAACAGACGGTAAAAACTAACGGCCAAGGAGATCGGTTGTTTAAGATCATTCTGAATCAGTTCGAGACACACATCCTACCTACTCACAACACCGATCACGCCCAGTTCGTCATGTTCTACATCTGTAGCTTTAAGCTTACGTACGCGGAACATTTCATCAGCTCACTGTGGAAGAATGTGAACAATCTGAACAAATCACCCGCCGTGCGACAGACGTCGGTCGGGTACATTGCAAGCATGCTGGCCCGGGCGAAGTTCGTTCCCTTAAAGTAAGTGAACCTTAGTCACTTGATCATCAAACGGTGGGTTTAACTCTACTCTGTTTCCTCTTTTCTACAGCTATCTTAAATCGATGTTGGTGGAAATGTCGCACTGGGTGCACAACTACATCCAACGAAGCGATTCGATGCACCACAATCAATCACTCAAGGCACATCTCCTATTCTATTCCGTGTGCCAGGCCATCTTCTACGTAGTTGCGTTCCGCGCCAATCACCTTACATCAAGCTCAAAGAATCTTGCCTTCCTCCAATCGCTTCAACTTTCATCGATCGTCACCTGTCAGCTGAATCCATTGCGCGTCTGTTTGCCCACGGTGGCGACAGCATTCGCTGGCATTACGCGCGCCTACCAGCTTGCGTACTGTCACACCATCCTCGAGCGTAATGCGCGGCGCAAGTTGGCCACCGTGTACAAGAACAGTACGCAACTGCCGGAAGACTGTCTCGACACGTTCTTTCCCTTCGATCCGTACCTGCTGACCAAGTCCGGCAAGCGCATCGAGCCGTTCTACCTTCAGTATCAAGCGCACGAAATGGATGAGGAGTCGGGCGAGACGAGCATCAGCAGCGGAGCAGCAAAGGGTCGGAAGCGGTACGAATCGATGTCGGAGGATGTGGACGATTTCATCCCGGAAAGTAAGCGCCACAAGCATCGCAACACCGGCAACGGTATGGATGTTGGTGGAGAGTTTACGTTTTCGTACGGCGTTTCGCCTGGGTTTCATAGTTGAATTACCCGCGTTCAGTGGTATAGGTGCTGAAGTAGACAGTGCAATCTAAAATGTCTATTCAGGCTTTTTAATTGCTGATAATAACAATATATACATCGTTTATCAACATACCTAAATTTTGTTGTTTTTTATGTAACTGTAGTTTTTGGGGTGAAAAAATGAAATTCTTTAAAGAGTAAATTGAGAAAAACTGTTGCTTAAAACTATTCATACTCAGCGTCTATTGCTGATTACTCTAACGTGGCGCATGATCCTTCAAAAATCCGATACAAGTTTCTGAAAATATGTTAATACTAGCGTTAACCAAACAGTTGGTTGCCATCATGATTTATGGTTTAAAACTAAAACTTTACCCTTTCTGGATCATCCAGGGCTATCATTTACTCCTTCATGTGCTCGTTTGGCGTAAGACAAACGGTCCTTGAAAATCTGTATTAACTTTTGCATCATATAATTAATCGCAGAAATTTGTTTAACTGATAAACAGTGGCCATGGCGGTTTTGAGTTCTGGGCGAGATGCCGATTCAGTTTCACTTTATTAGTCCATACCATTCATAAGTCCATAGTTTTACTGCATATCAATCAGTTCTAATCTTCCTCAATATTACCTTAAAGTAAATTCGAATAAATTATTTCTTTATTACAAAAGTCATATTTGCATGTTAAAAGCACTCATTTTCTTTTATTTCGATGTTGTGCTTTATCATTTCAATTAATTTTTAACAGCGACGTCTAGACTGGTAGACGGCAGTGACGGACCTGGAATGCCTTGAATGGAATGGAAGTGGGGGAGGCCTTACAGCTCGAGTTTTGAGTTTCGACCCTTACTCCGAAGCAAAAGACACGGTCAAAATTCGTCGCCTTATTCCGTTCACGGTTGGAATCGCTGCTGGAGAGCTTTCCGTAAGATTTTCCGTCCAAGAGACTGCCAGGAAAAGTTCGAAGGATCTCGTTACGCAAGGGAGTCAATTGATTTAAAAAAAAAAACAACTTAGATAAAAGAGGTTTCAAATGAAAACACAACGTTTCTGTGAAACAAAAGGTCTTAGAGACATGTCGACGCGTGAAATTAAATTTGAAACCATGAATTGCATGTAAAAGGATGTAATGGCGTTAGCAAACGTTACCTCGTTCAGCTGGTGCTAAAAGCATTACGAGAGTTGCGTTACACGGCGTTATTATGCATACAAGTTGGGACGGACGCTATACCAGTAACCGTCTTTATAGCGTAGGTAACGCTATTGGTTTGAAAACCGGCCACCATATATTTGTTGGCGCTGCATTATTTTCAAGTATTTAAAATTCCGTAACATAGTTAATTTTTTTTTAGATTTATGTGCTAAAAGGATAGTTTGTTCTTCAAAAAGAAATAACCAACCAAAATAATGCATCATCTTCAAAACAACGTTTATTTCCCTGAAATTAGGCAACTCATTCGACCTCCGTTTTGTCGCATACAAATTGAAGACTCCCAATCTGGCTATTAGGAGTCGTCCACATTAAACTTTGGTTGCAGAGCCTTTACCTCATCCGATGTAAGTTTATGATAGTGTTGCAAATGTTCTTTGAACTCCTTCTGAAAATTGGTCCCATACAGAGTGCCACCGGCTTCAGGCGGGCAGAGTTTACATTCGTACAAAAATTTCCCCTTATGTTTCGATGTAGAAATCACATGCTTTCGAAGATTTTCCTAAAACGAACCAAGAAACAGAACACCGCGTTAGTGCAGCAATTATTTTCCAATTTAAAAATAATCAATTTCCCTACGTACAATGTTATTACAGGCATAATCACAGTGCGGACAGGAGTACGGTTTGCTACCGGTGTGCACCAGCCGATGACGTCGAAGGTGTCCGAGAATGCGCGTTGCAAAGTCACACTGGTCACATTTGTGTTTCTTCTCCGCATCCTCGTGCCGGCGTTGGGCATGCCTGCGAAGGAAGCAGAAGAAAAGAAAAAAATGAGCAAAAAACACACTTTTATCGGGAGATCGTTTTGGTCGGGTCCGGACATCAATTAAAGGAGACGTGTAGACGGGGTTTCTGTTTTCACTCGACTTCAAATATGGGTAGTTGACACATTAAATGGTAATGCGTTCGATACTGCCGCCCGGTTGCTCGGTGCGCCCGGGGGACGGTTTTTGCGTTGCTGGACGCGAGAGCTAAACAATAAATTCACTTGATAAGTCACATCTCGGGCGACCGGTACGGCGAAAGTGTACGACGGAGGGAAAAAAATCTGGTGCACTTTAATTGTCCATCCGCGAACATTGTCCGTACACCGGTGGATGGATCGTCGGCTCCGGGATGTCGTTTTTTTTTCTTCTCTCCATCGGTTACATTCATTGCACGCAGCATAAGCATAATGATCAACCGTGTACTCGAGCGAGCAAACCGGCAAACGAATCGAATGGAGATGAAATAAAGAAAGAAAAAAAGCTTCCCCCGAAGAAAATGGCCCCGATGAGTCCGTCGATTCCGCCGGGGCCACGCCGACCGTACGCAGACAAACCAGTGTCCAGAATCGGTCGATGTGATCGGTCTCACCAAATTGGACTGCCGTAAAATGAAGAAATCGTGACTTATTAAAGGCCTGCTGCTGCTGCTGCTGCTACAGCAACAAGTAATGTGCCGATCCGGGAAGTGACTGCTGCGAGCTGAAGTATCCAGATCGAGGGCGCACGCGTCTGCCCGAATCAAATAGATGCCCCGGGTTGGAGGTCCTTGGTGGGGTCGTCGTTATAAGAAACATAATACAAGGGCTGTTTAACCACCATCACACGAACAGCAGCAGCAGCAACAACAGTAAGAAAGAAAACGGTTGCAATGTGATCATATAAATTATACACACGTTGATGATATCGTGTCGATAATAATATGTATTAAGGTTTTTCACTTCGGCCAAAATGGCTACGATTACCGGTGCGGTTGCGGTGGTGATTCCGTGCAACAGTTTATCGAATGAGAAATTATGCTCCGGCGATTCAGCGTACGGCAAGCAAACACTACCATCACCAGGGCTCTCCTCCGGTTTGGTTCGACTGTGCTGCTTGATCTGCACCGAGCCCCATGTGAATAACCTGATCGTGGAGAATTGGTATGTGCTTCATTTCCTCTGGTTATCCGCACATTGTGGTGAGGTGTAGCGGGTGCAATGGATTGGTAAATACATAAGCTTTTAATTTGTTATTTATTAACAGCAGCACCACAGCAGCAACAGGTACGCGATCCGTCAAGAAATTGCTCGTAACAGTCGTTAATGAGACAGCTGTTTAGACTGCGGAGTGGTTTATATGCCTTATATGTAAATTATTGGGTGTTGCAGAATTGTACGTATTGTAGATGGATATTAACTTTTTCTATTCATTTGAACGAACGTAATATAGAGCATTTGTAGCTTATACACTTGTCATATAACTATATCATATAACAACCAACCTTAGGCTTGAGTGCCTTAAAAGAAATTGACGTAATTTTTCATATTTTTTAGGGTCGCGATTATCTGTTTCTACAGAACGATGGTAAAACGTTCTCCGATAGAAGGTATATCCGAAAAATTCAATTCGACGCTGCTGATCAGTCTTCTTCGATCGACTCACCATTGGAAGATTTTTTTTTAATAAAAGCGTCCTGAATGATTGTCACATTGATGGCTTTATCTTAAACATGGATTATGAGTTTGGTATAATAGTGTTTATCTTTTCTAAGGCACTCCTCGCAGTTTGGATAAATACTCCCACTCTTTGATCCAAGTCTTATAACGATAAGCCTCAAAAATCTTCTTCAGTCTCTCTCATATAGCATATGAGCAGCTTCAAAACAATATACATTTTATTCGTGGATCGCGAAAATAAAGGATAATCGAATAAAAGATCGTCTAAACCAATCTATTATTTTTCTCATACGTTGACTGAATGGTCTACTGAAAAATCTACGAGCTGTACGATGATCTAACCATCGTGCAGCGAACTAGTCTCAAAATGGCTCCGGTGGTCTGATCATGTCATAATAATGACACCGGTGGTAAGCTCAAACTGAGTTGGAGTGATGACAGATGAAGGCGATGGTCCGTGAGCGGTATCGAGTAAAGTTAGATGAATGGTAAAAAAATCTTTCATATTTTCAAAGAACTAGGAAAAGTGTCATTTTTTTTGAAGAATTTGGACTCTAAAAAGTTCTTTAAAGAGTTCTTTAAATCCAGGTTTAATATTCGAGAACAGAGAGCCATAATGTTGTGGATCGAGAACTGATTGTAGTCATAACTTGTTTGAATAAAACCTTACATAAAAATGCTATAGATTACACACAGCATGGAAAAAACATTTATATCACTCTCGAACTCGAAGCAACATTTAAAATTTTCGCCTTTGCAGTGAGGAAAAATCTTCTTTCTTTTTTCTAGATGATAGAATTTTGAGGCTCTTTCGAAAGCTCTCGTGACAGACACAGGGATTCAGCACTACCATGTTGTCACTGTTCAAACACGATATACATCTTAAGATAACACATACGGTTTCATTACTTAAATCGTACCGTTTGCTACTGCTCTCCATCACACAGGCAGATGGGAGGTTCTCATGTGCCGTGAAGCACGATTGCGACAAGCCGACAAGAGTTTAAACTGTAACAATTTCCGTCCGCCCTGCAGCCAGCGCTCTTTGCTATCGCATTACAATACAATACCGAGCGGCCGATCGCGGAACTTTACGCATACGCGCGGGCGCAGAATGTAACCCAAAACCAGACCCCAAGGATCAGCCCTTACCGAAGCACCATACAGCGAAACGAGGGATTGATTTTTTCTCCCGTCTTGAGTCCGAATCGTGTTGCGCTGTCCCGGCAAGGAGCGCACATCTTGATCGAATATCAGTCCGCCCGGGTTTGCTTGCTGCTGTGAAATATTTCCCTTTTGCTGGCGGGCACTCGGGAGGGAGCGATTGGAAAGCTTGCCCTTGGAGCCTGGTGGAGTGTATAAATATGCAGCAAACAGCGGTGGTAACTGAGCGCACTGCTGTCGGGCGTAAGCGAAACTTGCGCGCGCGAACTAGGTGAGAAGAAGCGCATGTTCGCCGATCGTTCGCGGGTTACGATGGCGTGCATCGATCGTTCTTCGTCCTGGTTGCGCTGCCGGTTACATTTTTGTTCTCACATGTTCAACCCTTAAACGCTGCCAGTGGGTGAGTGAGATAGAGCGAGCGTGGAAGCAGAAGCAGCACGTAGGGCGGCATTTTTCTGCGGCTTCTCCCCGGTTTCGATGGCGGTTTATGTAAATTGCGATCACTATGCGACAATCGGCATTCGGCTTGCAAGTGACATTCGCTCGGAAGCCGTACTGGTCTTCTATGTGTGTGTTTTTGTTTTGCATGATGGAAAGGGAGGATGGAAAAGCGGTATGGTCGCAGGATGGTCGAAGATTTGCTGCTACTTATGCAGCCCTGCAGCAGCCTGCGTAGAACATGCAGAGCGCTGGTTTGATTTGCTCGCATTTTTGGTATTATGTTTCAGAATGCGGAGCACTCTCGATCAGCGGTGGTCGATCGAACCCGAACCGCAACAGGGGAACGGGATAACGGGGGAAAAACATTACTTCAATAAATGTAGCAGTTTTTGTTGTTGTTGAAAGGTTTGTTTACGGTCACAACTGTCAGCAGCGATGCGACACAATCCGTTGATATGAGAAGATGAAAATGGGAAGAAAACATTTCCGATCACACCGAACGTTAATTGTAGAGTGGCGAAAGGATCCAAATTGTTTATAAGACAACATATTTCTTCTTAGCAATACGGCCAGGCCGTTCTTTATGAATAAAAAAAAACATATTTCTTCTTTTGTTTTGCTTTTTAAAATACAAACTTTAGTAATTCTTCGACAACTTTTATCAAAAGTTTTATCAAGTACATCTTTTATCAAGTATGTGCGAACAAGATTATCAAAAAATTGTTTGGAAAGTTTAGCAAACTGTAAAATGTTTTGAAATTTTAAATTTTTGAGGTAATCCACACCAATCTTATGCCGAAAAACTAACTAGCATATTGAGTAGCCCAGAAAGATTTGAAAAGATTGCTTTTTTCTCTACGAAGTATGGCCTTTTCTGTTGGATACATCCACGGTGATTTATATCATATACGATTGTATTATATATTTTGTAGCAAACACTCAACGACTGTCGCTTACTCATTCGATTTTCAAAAAAATTGTCGGTTAATTTAAAATAACTTATGCAATACGGACAACGGATGAGCCGCTACAATGACGAGCGCTCCGAGCTGTACGATTATCTCTTCATCGTGCAGCGAATTAGATTTGTTAGGCTCCGGTGGGCTGGTCATGTCATGAGAATGACGCCGGATGATGCCGGAGTCTTTTAAAGCCGTCCACACGGACAGAGGAGGCGTAGTAGGCTCAAACTGAGATGGAGTGATGGCGTTGATGCGTCCGCCAGAACGGCCGGAATAATCGATTGGCAGACGAAGGCGCTAAACCGTGAGCAGTATCGAGGATAATCATTGAACATCCTCATACTGAATAGGTCTCACAATTGTCAATCCGTTATTTTTAAAAATGTTCATGATGTAAAAAGTCACTGTCAACATATGCATCAAATATTAAAATTGCTTAAATTGTAAACTCTCGAATAGCTTTGAAATTATACAGCTCTTATACTAATACTCTTGATGTACAGCGTCTTCTTCGTAACGCCTGCAATGAATTGTTGTGTACAATTCAATATCCCAAAGAACCCGTTCCCACAAAAAAACCGGTGCCCGTCCTATACAAATAGATTTGATTAGACGATATTGAACAATTTCAAATACACTTAATCGCAAATTGCTTCCTTTCGCTCACTCTAATGTGCTGTTTGCTGCAACAAAAACTGCCCCTTATGAAGTGTAAATCAGACATAACTACGAAATATATGACGACAGCTTTTATGCGCCATAACGATGAGCTTCGTTGGGGGTCGCTGAACCAACCAGCGTGAAAGAAAAAGCACCCGCCGGATGGGAGCATCTCGGGAAGGTCAAAAGTTCCACCAAGACTACCATGGCAGGCTGGTAGTTTGCAGTTTTGCAATAGTCACCGTCGTATTGCTTCCTATTTACACACTGCACAGTTGTGCCGGATTGGGGCGGATTCGGTGTTGCCGGTGGTCTAATAAACCCATTTGTGCAGCTGGGAACGTTCGTCGCCGTTCGTCATAACCATAACGGCAGCAATCCAATCGGCAGCTTCACGGGAACGCGCGGTGTGCCGAAGCTAATCCATTGCAGTGGACGTTACGGAAGTAAACAAATCGTTCCGGATTGTGTGTGAGTGTGTTGGAAGTTGGCTGATTCGCTAGGACTCCTACTCGGGGGATACGATGAGCAGCACAGTGATTTTTTTTTTCTTTCGTCGCACTGACTATTGTCTTTGTTTCGTTCGGTACACATTGCCCCGGCCGCGCACTGGGGGTTTCCGGCTGATCGTTCCCGCTGCAAAATGCGGGGTTGCGGGATTTCTGTCCGCCCGGCAAGCTGCACACAAAAAGCTCATGTAAATGGGGTTTTCCTCTTTCGCAAAGGAGCCAGCTTCTTAATGTGCGTATCGTGAGGATTGTCTGTTTTGATTAAGACTGCAACCGAAACGGCCGGGTGTTGATCGTCTGCAATGCAGCGGTGTTACCGGCCACAACCGAGGCACAGTCCGAGCCGGTAGAAGGACACGAGCTGGTAAAATCTGTTCGTCCGCTAGCGCTACGGTGTGGTTACGCTTCCGCGCAAGATATTGATGACACATCCAAACAGCGTCATTAACATCGTCATCCACGTAATGTAGGCAGGCGTTCTTCCTCGCCCACCTTAACAACTACTCGCCCTCCCTCCCCATTATGCATTATTATGCATTTGCATCCCTGCCGGGAATGCATAATAATGCAAATGATAATAAAATGAAATAATAACATAAAGAATTATCTGAGCGTAGGGAAAAAAGGGAGCCCGGTTTCGGTTCGCACTCCCATTTGCTTGGAGCGTTTGGACCGGGGTGGTTTTTTTACGCTTGGGCGTTCTTGCGAGAAATGCCCGGAAAAGCGCCACCAAGCGGAGGGGAAGGTTTATGGAGCAGAAAGCGAGCCGGAGAAGTGCAATTGTATGAAGCGTCCAGTTTTGTTGTTTGCAGATTACTGAATCGGACCAACCGTTCGGCAGCGTTTACATTTAATAAAAATAACTAGCCAGTAGCTAGTGGCACCGTGGTGAAGAAAGCGCACAGACAGAGGCAGCAGTAGTAGATGATGTACCGCAAGATATGCACGAAAAATATGCATATGCAACCGATTAAAAGACGTGAAGCTGGTGGTGAAATGTAGCAACAACAAACGGCAGCAAAAACAAAAACTGGTGCAAACCACACCACACGAACAATGGGCGCTGGTGGAATATTAACCATCCTGCCACATTCCTTAGTACGCGGAGGTGGAGAGTTCCCCAGTTCGACGTTTGGTGAAGGAAAGAATTTATATCGAAATGGTTGATAAATTCGTGACCGATTCCGAGCGGGTTGATCTTGATGATGGAGGTTGAGGGAGGCTTTGTTAATGTAGGATGAGTGGAGTTCGAAAAAGTCGCGTCCCAATCGCTTTGTTTCGCACGTGTGCAGAAGAAGAGTAACTTAATTTATGATACGTTCCCGGCAGATTGTGGTGGACTGGTGGTAGTGGTGGTGGACAGTGCAATAATTATGCATTATTCATGAAATAGTGTTTATCGGCCAGTGAAGGTGTACGGAGCGATCCATGTTTTCATACAATGCTTACGGTTAATGATAACGCGGCTTTAAATGGTGAGGTGGTTGAAATGCGTTCGGAAGACAATATGCACTATTTTAGCAGAATTGTTTGACAAGTGACATAATGGTAATGTTGTACGTTGAATAGAGAAAGGAAAGGAAAGATTTATGAAATTTTATTTTCATAGGGGATTATTCAAAGCCTCGAGAGCAACATATCTGGAGCTAGTTTTGAAAGCATCACAAAACGTTTTGTTTAAAAGGAAATTAATAAAAATTCTTAATGCCAAAATGTATTGCTTTGCAATATAATGAATGTCCAGATTCATGTTCAGGGTTAGAGCAAGAATATATAGCTTCCCTGATTTTACCACTAATATAGGAAGGGTATAGGAAGACGCATGGGTCTAAAAGGAATCGTAATAAGAGTCCTGTCAAGGGACATTATAAAAATTTCTTAAGTTGAAACTTGTTGAAAAACATCTTTCAATTTTTCGAATGTAGACATTATTAAGAAGAACATTACTTATTGTCATTGGTATGCCGTTTTAAGTGGATTGAATACTGAGAAAAAAATGATAGAGCAACAACTTAAAAAAAAGGAGCAAAAACCCCGAACTTCTTCGATCGTATGTTAACCATTGTGTTCGGAAGATATCTTATTTGATCTAGATTTTGACAATATTACGACCCTGACAGACGTACGAAGAAGTGTTTTTTTTTCCATTTTGCTTAACAAAGGACGATCTTTATAGTGCTTCTTGTAGCAGCGAATCACGCTTAAGAAAATGGGGGATGTTGCATTTTCGTGCACATTCGATTCGTAGCATCAAACACAAGAACTCTTGGGCATTTCCAAGGGCCGTTCGATTGTTTGGCTGACTCACACATTCACGGGTTCTTATTCAGATTTTTGTTTTGTGTTGTCCCTTAGTTCCATCATCGATATCTCAAAAACCGTGGCGTGGATAATCTGTTCCTACCTCGTTAGGAACACGTTCGGATTATCCTTATTGTTGTCTTCGTTTCCACCAACCATCGTCTGTGTCTGGTAGTGGTTGCTACCGTTGGAGTCTGATGCATTATCGATTGCACTGACACAATTTGCATTTCGGATCGCCTTCTTCGGGTTCTTTCGGTGCATCCTAACGCTCTCTCAGATTGTAGAAGCTTGGGTTTTATTGTAACTGAGGCGCCGGTCTTCACACAGCAGAACCGAGATTCAAATCCCATCCAGATTGCCTTCCCGCACGTAGGGCTGACAACCTTGTATAATCAAGTCACAGAAAGCCAAAAATTGCAAGCCGAAGTCTTTCGAGGATGAGTTCCAAAGAAGGACCGTCTTCTTGCAGGGTATTGACTGATAATAAACTGTGGACATCGACAATCTGGAAGTTACCGGCTGAGTAAAAAAGGATATCTAAGCAAAACCATTACTTCTTCTTCTTCTTCCTTGGCACTACACAACCTCGAGAGGACACGGCCTCCCATTTCTGGCTTTCTGTGACTTAAATTTACCCGTAGTAAAGTAGATTGCCTTACGTACGGGGGGAGGCGGTCTGGATGGGATTTGAACCCCGGTCCTGCCGTGTGAAGACCTGCGCCGCTGTCGCCTCGGCCACCGGACCGCCCCAATAATCATTACACCGATTAATGTTTAAAGTTGCTTCCAGTGAATTAGTCCCGAGTAAAAATAAACACTGGGTAATACGCATCCACAAACTTCTTTGAAGAATCGGAATGTGTTTCTGTGTTCACACACCTACATTTTGTTTGATTTCATGCGACAAAGCAAAACTACGATTTTCCTTCTGTAGGATGATAAGGATTCTAAGGTGAAGGTTTCAAATGACCGTGAAACATCCTAAGTGGCATTAAGATAGCAGCAAGAAGGACTTAAAGAAACCCGACCAGCAATGCGAACTACCGCGATCCACGCGCCTGTCTATTGAATTTACGTATTGCTTAGGCTCCAACTGCACCCGTGTGTGCCCATCAATTCTCATCCAATATATCCCACACCCGCGTTCGATTCCCATCACCCCGTCACTCGTGGAACACTCGTGTCCAATTATTTCGATATCCTTTATCAACGGTGTTCCCCCCTACTGTCTGTAAGTGTGTGTGTGTGTATGGACAAGATTGCAAACGCAAGAACGTCATTCTCGTCTCGTCTGCCATTCCGCCGGCTTATTTATGTAGCCTGCATCAGCCGGCCGTTCCAGATATCCTACGGCCGGTCGGAGAATCCTTACCATGTGCCGAGGTGCGTAGCCTCGATCTTAATATGACGAAAAAGGTGATCGGGGCATTGGCGAGGTGGCAGCTGGTGGCAGGACCGACCGGCCGGTAGCTGGCCGACCAAGCAAGCACGGTAGTGAGACTATGTTTAAGATTGAAAATTAAAAACAATAAAAAAGTGCTTCGATATCAAAAGAATGCGGTATTAATTTAATTTAATTATTCTCCATTGCCTTGTAGTTTTGTTTGGTGTGGTGTTTTGGATTTTTTTTGCTGTATGTTGCTTGGTTGCTTTGGTTCCGCGTTGCTTGGTTGCGCTGTTGTTCGTTTTTAACTGCTGAAATATTTTTAAGCTGCGCCGAGACGCATAATGCAGCGGTACGCAATGTGCACATGCACACCGATGAGTGCGGAGCGTTACCGGGGCAACAAAAGGTTTGCAAATCCTTCATGCGTAAGAGTCATGCAGATCGTTTATCGATTCGCTTGTTACGCGCGCGTTCGAAGAGGCTTGACGTGGTCTTCGCGTTGGAAACGAGAAACAAAAAAATAAAACCCATCCATGATAAATTATCTTCCCGGTTGCGATAGGACGCAGTGGAAAACATGTTTTGCATTTATGCAGAAACATTTTTTTGTCGCATAATGTTTGTGCGTGTTGGTTGGGCTGCCGTCTTAGCGCAGCCCGTTGTTCCCTTGCTGTCAGTTGTACGAAAATTCTTCTCGAGCGTTTTGTGAAAGCGCGGGACATACGTACGTACATAATAGAGCAGCGCTTGTAATCTATCTGATTTAAGGTTCTAGGCGTGATTCGCCTTATATGGAGCAAACATACTTTTTCCCCCCTCTCAGTACCGTGCTCCCGTTAACACACATACAATACTTTGAATTCAATGCTAATACACCTTTCAGATAGCATTTTGGTGCTTGAATGGAAGCGAGAGAGAGAGAGAGATAGAGAGAGAGAGAGAGCTAGAGTTCGAACAAGGAGTATAGAAAGGAAAAATGTACCAGGAAAACTGATAATGCTAATGTATTTAAATCCCATCTGGATGTATCACACCGTATCGTGGCAGCCGGGAGGATTTGCCGATATTGATGAGATAATCCCACCGGTTTTCGCACACATCAATAGGCTCGAACCAGTCGTACAAATTAATTGATAGCTTTTGGTGAAGAATTGCAACAACAAAAACCCCTCCAGCGAGTGATAATTCATTAGTGCAAGAAACAATGGGAAGCGAAAAAAACCCTGCTCAAACAACCATCCGTCATCGTCGGTATCGCGCTCAAGATGTATCCTCATTATGAACGAAATTATTGTTTAATTATTGAGAATGGATAAAAAAAAAAGCCAATCGGCCACACTTACCTACGCAACTGGGCAAGAGATTTCCCTCGATAATCGCAGCCTTCATCGCCGCAGGGAAAGTTTCGTTCGCTCGTGTGTGACACCAAATGGCGCTCGGCATCGGCAGCGGAACGGGCCAGATAGTGGCAGCCGTCGTGCTGGCAGGCAAACTTCTTGACGGATCGTTGGTCATGATGGACACGGCTGTGATACTGCATGATGTAGCTGGGGAAATGCGGACGAGGGAGAGCTTATTAGTAGGTGTCTGACATATACGGTAATGTCTTCGGGGACAATCAATCACAGAAGATTCATTGGTGTTGAAATGTCTGGGAAAGGTCCTATGGTACTGATGTTTTCAGTAAAAAATAATCCTGAATGCTAATAGTATTTTCGGATTGCATGCTTCGGTCATATTTACGAGTAATTAATTCAAATACAATGATTTTGTTCATCATTCCTGAGAAATGTGAATTTGTTTCCCCTTAGACTTGTTTGCTGGGATTTCAGCCAACGAATCAGTCCCACAAAATCAAGAAAATAATCATAAACGAGCGTGTAGTATCATTTCGTTCATTCGCTACCAAATTTATATAGCGTACATTCATTTTCATCCTAGCTCTGTGGGTGATTGTTATGTGCAGAAAGAAGAGTTCATCGCTTGCCATATCACAGTTAGCGGGCTGTGCAGAAAATATTTCTGCACTGAATTTTCCGACTGTTTCGAACAAAGAAAGCCGGCCAGTCCCGATCCGGTGGCCTCGTATGCAAAACTCAAACTTACGACTATCGTGCACTAAAAACCATTCATCCCAAAAGCGGAATGCAATTATCATATATATCTATAAGCCGGCGTACGGGTGGCCGTCGTTTTTCCTTCGAAAAATGGACCCCCCCCCAGCCACCTTCACTGGCCACTTCGTGGGGGAAACCGTCCAATCGCGCTTGATTCCCATCAAGTAGACTACCAGACTCGCCGTAGTAGACGATCGCTTCCTTGCTTTGCATGATGTGACATTTTACGGTTCGAAATGCAAATGACATCTCGGAGATCCGTTCGCTCCGTTCGTTTGAGTTGCGTTTGGGACGCTACAGAGATAGAAAGATATATTTTTTTTCCGGTCGCTTTTCGCACTGCCTTCCGTTATAGCTTCCTCAAGGACAGGCAGCAGTTTGCCCTGAAGCGTCATCCTTTTTGGTTCATTTCCTTTGTTGTCGTTTCGGTGTGTCCTGCACTTGCCGGGCGTCCCCGTCGCCCATCTCTCTCCGAAATGGATGATGCGATAAATTTTTATGTTTATTATTATAATCAAGTGTAGTTTTTCTTATGGCCGTGCGGTGCATTTTCACCCCACCGGGAAAGGAACGAGTGAATGTGCAGTGCTCACTGTCAAGTGTTCGATGGCCAATTTGCATCCGAAGGTCCGATGCTTTCCCGGTGCACATAGCGAAGCAAACTTCTCGGTTTAGAAAGAACTCTGAAGAACTTCTATCGGAGCTTCGGGGTTTTTTTAAGTGTGTGTGTGTGTGCTTCCTGCTTCTTTCGTCCTGCAGTCGTCTTGATGCTTGATGAGTTTTTCTCACCATTTTCTACCAGAAGACGGACCCCATTACTCGGGGGTTACCAGTGGTACTCGGGCAGGGCTGCAATTGGCTGATGCATCGAAATCGTTACGTGTGCAGAGTGTGCCAGGGCGTTCGTCACCGCCTGTCTTCGGGCACGGTGAAATGATCCTTGCAGTTTTGCTCATCACTAGGCATCAGCTGCTGCATCAGCAAAGCGAAGCAGCAGACAACTCGAAACTCGGCAAGAATGCGGTGCCATTTCGGGAAAGTTGGTGATAGCATCCCGAAAAGGGAAGTATATAGACCCTTTTTTTTGCGTTTCAGTTCGCTTGCACTTAAACTCATCAACTGCAGTAGAATTCAGCCGAAGTGTTTTCGCTTCATGGAAAAAGGTTTTTTTCTTAGTTTTTTGTTCGCCCAACTCTGGAGTAACTTACCATCCTTGTCCGTTATATTTTTTTTCTTTTTTCGATTGATTCTCTTACAAGGATTCTTTCTTCCGTTAGGAATACTTTACGACGATCCACTATTTTGCGCTTTCGAACGATCCTAATTTCACCATCGAATGATGCAGCTAATGGATGGACGATTACTTTGAATGGAGGAAACACTTTGACCGCAGTTGCTGGAAAAGCTACAAATTGTAATGAAAATGTCACCTTTGATCGAGCACAACTTTCCATAGTCGATGGGTGCGAGACAACGGACTATCTCCGTTCGGCTACAGGCAACGCTCATTTCTATTAACCAAAATGCAACACTTCTTATGCAGCGGGTGCAACCGCGTCGCGTAAGTTTGTCCACAATCAATTATGCCAAGTGTGCTGCACCGTAATTTGCTTGGCCATTTCGCTTGGCCATTTAGTGTGACCGAGCCATGCTGCTGCCTTCTTAAGAAAACACTTAGCAAATTGCCAACTCGGCAGGCATTAGGTATTCATCGTGAGGTTCAAAGCGATGCATAATGGTGTAAATACATGCAAAAACCATGAGATATGGTTTGTATCTACGCGCTGAATGGGAAACGCGGTCGGTGCAATGGTGCCTTGCTTGTTGGAAAGGTGTGAGGTTTTTACGTGTTGTTTCCAAAGTAGTCCGGAAGCGCCAAAATGTGTCTTTAAACGTAAAGACACACACACACACACGCCAGTGGAAGAGAGCGGTGGAACGTTTTAAAATTCAAAAGACAATAGCAAAGCACCCGTAATTAACCGGTAGCAGAAAAACTCCACACCCGATGGTGCGCGCGGTTTCAGAGTCGGAGATGAAAAGTCGTAAGAAAATCGTACGTGAAGAAGTACCGCCCGATGAACTCCCTAACCTCGATGATCGTAGCTTTTGAGCGGAGGTAGTTTGGCTGAGCTACGGCAAACAAAAGTAACACTTCTTTACCACGGTTTAAGAACTTGAGGGTGCCCATTAACTCATCTCAGCTCGTGGAAAGCTGCTTGCTGGCGGTGGCGGTGGTGGAAACATTTTACGATTTTCATTTCCATTAATCCTTGCGAGCTGCCGCCTTCACGTGTGTTTGTTTTTCATATTTATGGCACTTCGTGTGGTTGAGAATCTTCCACATCCTTACGGATTCCACGCGGGCAAGACTTTGTCTTGTGATAGTTAATTTTTCTTCGCTTTCTGTTCGCACGGCGCCAGGTTTGTGAAATGAATCCGCTGAGTAAACGTTGGAGCACAATGAGTAAGCGCACCCGCAGCGCCCTTACGTTATGAAATTAACCTTTATCTGTAAAAACTACGAAAGAATGATTTTGGGAGAAATATTTCACGCCTCCAACAAACGGTATGCAAATATGTAGGAATTTCACCCGTACATCATACAAAGTCGGCACACGAACATGCTGGCAACACGATTTCCACCGGCGTAACAGGCGAATGCGAAATAAGAACACGTTAAATCCATGTAAAGGCAAGGTGTTTCATTATCCCTGGTGTTATGTACGGTAGGTATCGTGGGCAGAGATTGTTTTGGTGCGTTGGTGATGAGAATACGCGTGACTTCAAGAAGGGGGATAAAAGATAACGTTTTTTGAAATGGTTTGAACTCGTCTAGAACTTTTTGATAAAATTTTTAAACTAAATCGGAGTACAAATCTCGAAAAAAAATTTGAAATTGGTATTATGACTTCTTCTTCTTCATGTTCTTTGGCCTAACGACCTCTTAGGTCATGCCTGCCATCATTTCTGGCTTATTGGACTTAAATATACCCCGTAGTTTAATAGTCAGTCCTCACTACGGGGATTGTCTATGGGATTTGAACCCCGGTATTGCTAATCATTTAACAAAATGCATATAGAAACAGTGGATTGAACTGTATCTCGTATGATAAAACTATAGGAAAATTCATAGACGGAATACATGCGAAAAACCCATCGTTTGAAATAAACTGTTCTGCTCCTCACACTTTTACTCACACTCACACTTTTTTTTTGATACCGACGAGCGTCGGCCAATGTTTGTACCCTTAATCAATCGCTATCGCAGCGCACCGAAGCACCATCAAACGGGTGTCTTAAATCAACCTCACGATGTCAAAATCAGACATCAATAGCGATCGTTCCACCATAAAATCCACCGCCAAATCCAACACCAGCCGGCCCGGTAAAGCGGCGCGGTCCGCGTTCGGTGCACACGCTTACATTGCGATGCCATTTCTTCGGCAAGGTAACGATAAGAATGATTTGTTTCCCATGAATGGGACACACTTTTCCATGGATCATCGAACCGAGCGCCAATCACTTGGAAATGTGCACCACAACCGCAGGGTGCCGAGGGTGGTAAATACTTCCTGTGCACACTTCATTACCACTTCCGACAAGGCGTCAGGTATTGGGTAGCGGATCCACCGTTCCTGAAGCATGGTGGATGTTTCCGGATCGTTGGAGTATACCATCATCGTGACAACCTTTCAGCCAGCCGGCCTGCTGCTGGTGAGTGAGAGACAAAGTCAAGGATGTTTGCACTGCTGCTGACAGACGGTGCAGCAATGTTTTGGGAAGATGCGTTGCGTTTTGGTTACAGCAGCCGAGCGACGGTTGAGTTGGCAGGATATCGGGAAGATTTATAAAGGTAGTTTAGCGGTGATGGGAGAATCCTTCCTTTGGCGAGAGGATCGGTTTGAGATGGGATCGTCAGTTTGGCCGGGTTAGGAGGTTTTTGGGCCCATCCGGCAAGCTCTCCGGTGGATTGTCGTTTATAAATCGTTTTTCGATAAAGCTCATGCTCCCATGCGATGCGTCGTCGGCACGATGATATGTGAAATGGAATTTATGGTCTCATCGCACATCAGACCTTCGAACACCGAGCGTTGGAGGATGGGAACGTGCTTAACGGCTGTTATTTTGTATGTGTGTGTGTGTGTCTGCAAAGCATTTCAACCAAGGACCCATCCCGAACTTTCAAACGTTCAAGGAAGAGGAAACGTCAAACGATTCGGACATGACCATGGTAGGAATGTACGTTAAAATACTTCTGCACTTCCGATGGAGGATTGCTGGAGATTTTTGTTTTTTGTGTTAGCTCTCTCCTCGCGCGGGTTGTATGTGTATGCGGTCACACATTTTTCACACCCTTTGGCAAAGGAAAGAAATCTATTTCGGAAAGCCAGCTCTAAACGGGGGATCTTTGACCACCGCCTGCAGAGAAGGATGTTTAGACGCCCATGACCGTAAATCATGTAACGGTGGCGTTGCACGTTGGGCAGATAAAAGTATTCAATCGTTTGCGAGGCCGCCGACAAAGTGCGCCATAAAATACAAAATGCAGTCACTTGGCTCGGCACGGGGTTCATAAAACGTCCGATCGTCCGTGTACGCAAGCACCAGGTGCATGAGGCACCCGTACGAGGAGGATTTCTCCAAAATACCGCCGGATGGCTGGATTTCTCCCGAATTTCTGGAATTCGCAATAGTCTTAACGAATCCTTTTCGGACTTTTGGACTGCAGGGTGTACAAAGGTGTATGGTTGCCGTTTTTGTCGCTCGCGCTTAAACGAGAGTTACGATAAAAAGCAAAGCTGGGAAGTGTTCTCGCTGTAGAAAATATATTATTATCACCTGCAGAAGAAAGGACCGGCCAACCGCCAGCCGGCACATAGCCAAGACAGCAGATGACCTATACGTATAGGTGGATTTCGGGAGCAAATATTTATAGACATTTATGTTCTGGTCAACCGAAATAAGGAATATTTTTTCGCCTATCAAAATCGAAACGACACCAACCTGTACGGTGCAACGGTGAATGGTGGTCTGCAAATTCCAGTTTTTTTTCTATAAGTCGGTTGGTCCTAAAAATAATTGCACAGCACTTTCCCAGTGCGTTCTACTGGCTTGAAAGGTTCGCTAGCTCGGCTCTAGTAGATATGGTCACCATTTACTGCTTCCTTGAATGCAGGTGAGGTGTGCTATAAAACAAGCCGACCATGATAGTCCGAACCAAGCCAATAAAAGCTTTCCCAATCTCTAAGACGCGAGTTCGGAGCTGTGTTCGATTTTTTGTGCGGAAATGACGAAAGAATGGAGACTAAATAAAAGACAGCAAAATGCATACAGAGATTCTAGGATGCGTTCAGCCAGATGAAAGAAATTAAAAGTAATGGTTATGACTATGATTCGTTCGTATTTTGACGGTTTGGCGAATCACTTTTTGCAAAGAGAGTATTTTGGCCATTATCAATTTCTCCGACGCTTCGACACACTGGACATCAAAAGACCACTAATCACATCGGCTGGTAGAAGGAATGCAATGCGAATGTTAAAATTTGTCAGACAGTCATTCCTTTTTATTCCTTAACACTTGCTACGCGCCCGGTATAAGTATTCCAAGGAAACAGAAACAGTTTCTGAAGGACTTTGGGCGAAAAGACAAAATGAGAGAGTTTATAGCGCACTGTGGTGAGCGAATCCTTTGCAAAACCACGGTCATTTTGCTATTTAATCTGTTTGGATTGAGCAAAAGTGCTTTGCTATTTGGTTGACCAAAAATGTTTCACCTGGCTGTAGGTTCAGCATAACAACGTCTGCTCTCGCATGTCCGGCGGACCAAGCATAGGATCATAATGACACACATATAAAAAAGTATGCATTTCAACCCGAGCGCCTGATCTCTGGATGGATTCTTGCATTCCGTGGATGACTTTTCTCGACCGGTGACTCTTACCGGTTCTGGTATTCACCTGGTTGGAGTCGCGTCGCAAGCAGCGGCAAGACATACCGAACGATTTACGAAACCGATATATACGTACGCTTGACCGAACCTGCAGCCTCCAGTCCAGCCGTATAATGGGTCTTGGACTCATTTTTGGTCATTTTCGGTGGTGGTTTACGGGTGGATAATGTGTATGACACGCAGCGACGAAGGGCCGCTTCACCGATTCGGGATTCTATTGCAAAACATTCAACGGATGCGTCCCAGGCGCGACAGAAACCTCGGGAAAAAAACAAAGTACCACTCGTTACGGCAGTGGTAGGGCTATATCCGGACAGTACAAAGCGTTGAGGTTTTGTCATCGACCAATCGAGCAGCAACGAAAAAGGAAGGAAGTTCCGACTGGTGCGGTGGGTCCAAAGTTTTTCCCAGTCACAGACTCATGATGGTAGAGGTTATTTGTTGGTCTGGACACGGAAAGATGGTACCGTGGACGGAAAGCTAAACCGATAGTAAAGAGTTTTATTTTCCACATATATGTCCATTTGCTAGAACCGAGGCAATGCCTACAACTTGTTTATTGCCGTATACTGTAATTATACACAAAAAGAATTTCCCGTACAGAAACTGTGACTCAGTGAGTAAAAAAAAAACATAAAAACCGAAAGGCACAACGAACAGGACATTATCCATAGATGAAGGAAAAACACCATCCAAAAACAAAGCAATTCATGTGAGGGGGACGGTTCGGGGTGGCAAATGGTGGCTAGGCAAGTTTAGTTACAACACCTCCATTGCATTCTTTTAACAGGTTCAAGTTTCTCATTGGACGGATGTGCTTTTTACATCACATTTCCTAGAGCTATCGGATGTTAACTCGTATTATGTGTAAGTCGTAAAAGTTATGTATGTTTAGTTATAAGATAAATTGACTTTGTAAAGCCCTTGAGGCAAACAATTTGAATAAAGAAGAATAAGAATAAGAATAAGAAAAAGTTATTCATAATATCTTCAATTAATAATCTGGATACGATCAATATTAAATTTGTAAATAAAAAGCCACTATAAATGCCTTGTTCTGTGTTCTTCCCTAGATCGGTCATAATTTTATCTTTTCGTTAAAAAGTTTAAAAGAAAAAAAATCAGTTATTAATTAAACTAATCCTCAAACGGATATTTTCCACTTGATCGCCGCCTCAGTATCTAGCTTCAGACACAGACCATTCAGACACAACCATCGCAGGTAAAACCTTCGTGAACGGCTCCAAAAGTAACACCATTTCCTTTCTATCCAAAACAGTGCTAAAAGCCTCCGTTGCACTTTCCGCTTAGTTTTGGTTCGCTTTGTGTTGTGTATACATTGGATGAGGCGGGACAGTCTACAATTTTAACCCGAAACAAATAAAACGAAAATCTTCATAATTTATTTGCTATTTAGATTTATACTTATGCTTAATGGGGTATTCGGCGCGGGTCAACAACGAACCGGATTGTTTCGCCGGACCGGAACCGGGCTGATGCATAGGAAATACGAACGGAACGGCCGACCGGTTGCACTTGGTTCAGAAGGAAAGGATTGGAAAGCCGCGGTCATTTGTATCGGGACGGGACTGCGGGACTGGGTCCGGGCCGAAAGGTAAGAACGCTCCATTATTCCGTGGCTGTCCTCTGGAAATAATTTTAATCTTTTCCTACATGTGTTCCCGGATGTGCGACCGGAATCCTGGAGATGCTAGCGTTGTGCCCATTACGGGGCAAAGTATATTCGTAGTATTTTGGCCGGCCGCCGGTAATGTAAACGAGCATCGGTATTTAGATGAATTGGCATTGTAGCGGTTTCTGCGGATCTGTCCTGTTGGTGTGTTGCGCTGCATAAGCGAGACCGCTCCTTCGTCGTCCGCTCCATTGTGGGGATGTTTGTAAATTGTTCTCTCACCTACCTATTGAGCCTTAGACACAGGGTGAAGCCAAAGAAGAATGTTCGACTCGGATGTATGTAATGTTAGTTCTTTTTTTTTGTGCACCCCGGCAACTCTTTCACTGGCTGGCGGTGTTTTACTCATAAATTACACGAAATGTTTCCAGGGACTTAAGCTCATTTCCTACCCTTGTTTGGTGTACCTTTACGTAGCATAGCCACAGTGGGGTGAAACTTTAGCGCCCAGGTTTACAGGATACTACAGGCAAATCATCAAAACTCAATCGAATTATCCCTTTTATTAGGAGCGTGAGTTTCATAACGACAGTATCATACGGCCGAACGGGGACTGATCCTTTTTGGGTCGCAAAAAAAGGTGCGTGAAAAGCAGTGTACGGTGTATGAATATGTAATTAAATCTTCCCATCGCGTTTGGAGCCGCAAGATGCAGATGAGGTAAATTACCCTTTGGTGGGGAAGATATAGGCACACGCGGAGAGTAAGTAAAGCACCATTTAGCGATGCATATGTTGCCAGAAATTTATTCGCTAAATTTACGGGTACCATTTGCTCAACGGTGACAACGGTGTTGGGAGAAGAAGTTATTACAGAACTTCGTGAAGTTATGTTGGCAGAATGTTTGGTATTGGACGCTACCACTACAATTCGGTTGAGGGAGTTTTAATGTAATTTTTAACTAAAAACAAGGACTGCATAAATATTACTTAAATCTGTTCAGAATTTCATCCCCAAAATTCATTAAATCTCGTCGAACCTATTAGGCTTCTAATACTTCTATCACCCATAATGACCAAATGAACTTCCAGTACAGCGAGCGCCAAAAGTCCATTACGGCACATTTTGATGGACCCCCGCGTCTAATGGCTGTGCTTACGGACACGATTAGCTGCCGAGCGTGTGAGAAAGTGACTAGTAAATCTTAAAACTAACCATATTGACAACGGTTACAAGGACCTCCAGATATATGTGCTGTGCGCCGTGTATATTACAGGGGGCTTGTCATATTAATACGCGTACATCCAGTCCGTGCGGGTACGTGGCTAAGTGCCTGGGACTGAATATCCCATCTGTTACGATGTTATGGTTACGGTGCGCTCGTTCGTCGGCCGGACGAAAGTTTCGCGCGCCTAACCTAAAACAACATCCGCGCCAAGTTTACGGGGCCAAGTTAGTGCCGACAAGTGCGTACCGTACCGTGTAGCTGATCACACAAAAATGATGCGTCCTCGGGTTCGTCCTGGGTGCCGTTTGCAAATGGCTTGCAACGGCCGGCGGGTTGGCAAGAGTAAAAGTGTACTGACGCTGCTCGGGTCGGGCGTCAGTTTATGTGCTGGCTGTGTTTATGCGCCCCAATTGGGCCCCACCGTTGTGTGTTACGGAGGGAGTTATTTGTCCAACGCCGTAACATCGCACCAATTAAGAAGGGGCTCGTGATGAACTTCGGTACATGGGTATCCGCCGCCGCCCAGTGTCGGTGTCGTCACCGTTTCGGGCAGTCACAAATGACAGGACATTCGCGCATAGTTTCGCCGACCGTCTGCTTCGCGAACTCCTGACGAGCTAGTGTGAGCTTAGGGCGGTGTCAACCTCAAGCGCACGACCCTGTAACGGCCGGCTGTTGGAGGAAAATTTATATGCAAACTAACCAAGTAGTAAATCGGTGACGTATGTTAAGTAGTGTTTAGGCGTTAGAGTTATTTTTCGCGTATATATTCCTTAATATCCATAAAATCGCATGGTAATTAGCAAGAAAAAACAAATAAAAATCAGCAAAAAAACACATCACCGCCATTGGTCCCGTTCGGTGAAAAACTGTACCGCCAAACATCGCACCAAACCAGCAACGTTTAACTGAATCACATACAAAACGATGTCGAAGGTACACCAATTACCGATACGCTTCTCCGGTGTACCTTATTTGTTTGGTTTGTCTTTAGATTACACATGACATTAATTGGTACTATATTCCTGAGCCGTTGAGAAGCACTTGTTCGTACGGTGCGCGGAAGCCTCTTGCGAAGCAGGAAGCGAAAACTAAGCGAATCCTCAATTGTTAAAACAAAGATGGAACGAAAGAACCGAAGCCGAGAAACTGGCCAACATATATATATAAAAGAGAGTGTTGGTATCTCGCTTGGTGTGTGTGTGTTCATGTGTTTGGTTTTTATGTTGCCTGCATTTTGTTTCTATAAATCTATCAAGTCAAGTAGCTATTTTCACAAATTACGTTAGGATTTCTGTAATTAACTTTGCATTTTATCGCTGTGCAATGAGTGTGTATGTGTGTGTGTGTGTGTGGCTGTAGATGTGAAGGACTTTTCTGGTTCATTTGACTGTTCGCCCGACATCTGCCCATTTGCCCAGTTCACCAGTTACCAATCACGACCGGGTCACTAATCGCGGCCCGGTGTACGTTAATGTTGGCGGTGTGCAATAATGGGCGCGAAAGATGCGCTTCTGGGGATGGTACCACGGTCACCACCGTTTGGCTTTTGGCTCATTGCTTTACGCCGGTGGACACATTCGACTTTTTTTGTTGTTGTTGCTGTCTTGTTTCTGTGTAGTATCGTTCCGTGCACAATGCGACACGGATTAGCCCCGGTGAGTCTTTATGCTTCTTGGTCACAGGCACCTGGCAACATCGACGAACTAGGGGGCTGGGATTGGGAAAACAGTGGAGCTAACATCCAACCATTCACAATGAATCTTTTACCGATTTGTTCTTACCGTTCCACCGACCTGTTCAGCAGACCGTTACATCGGAGACCGGTCGGACGTGGTCGTGGAAAATCCTCACACGGTTAAGTGATCTTGATGTCCGATTCATGAATTAGTTCCCCCACATTTCTATTTTGCTAGCTTCCATTGGTGTGCCGCAATGCTCAAAAAGGGCTCATTTGCTATACTTGTGCTTTGCCCAGGGCAGCATTTCGAGGAAAGGATAATTGCTGAATTATCTCGTTGACATTCAGGAAGAATGCCCAGAAGAAAGCACCCGCTCCGGTACGGTCAACGGATGAATCTTTGCATCTTTGTGCCATGGCTTCTTTCACCTGCAGCACGTCCGAAGCTCGGTCCGGGGTTTGTGACCGCATGATGCTGTTAGCTTTTAAGAAGCATCGTAACCAGACGACAGCAGTATCACTCAAGGTGAAGTTTAGCTCACAAAATGGTGAAATGCCGCTGAGTACAGGAGTTAAATCTGTGACATGTCATGCGTCTTGTGTGTGGTTTGCTGACCCTTTTGAAGCAAATCCCACCGATGAACACCGATGCAAATGGATGTTTGCTATAAAACACTCCGGCCCGAAACGGACGGCTTATCTAAACGCTCGTAAAGTACTGTGCAAGGATATAAAAATATTTAATTATTTACACCAAAAGTGTAGACGTTCGTGTGATGTTTCCACATGGAAGGTACAGCCGTGTGTGAGTGGACTAGGGAGCCATCCACACATTTTGTAAGAATTTACATGACCCATAGTCATCCTCAGACGGCGAGCTCAGAATGTCCGGCCAAATTTGTGACACCAGTTGTGTGTTTTGTTCGGTGACTGAATGCCCATCCCCGCCATACGTAGCCGTTATCTGCAGCCAATGTTGACGGAGGTTGGTTGCTGGTTGATGGTCCCGGTTGCTGCCTGTCAGCATGTCCTTGTTCCTGTGCCTTGCTCGAGTTCCACGGCCATCGTCATCGTCAACTGCTCACCCGGGCGTTGGTCACATAAAGTTATCAGTTTTATCGTCATTACACTGCCATTCTTTCTCCCCGTACATAATTACTCCGAAGGCGCCGCCATCACGCTCGCCTATGTAAACATTTGTCAAACGGAACGTGTGCCGAGGAACGAACGAGCCGAGGGTGAGTAAACTCCACCGTGTGGTGGTCCGGGGTTTCTTCGTGTGTATGTGTAGTGTCTGTGCGCCTTCAGTCACGGAAGGTGGTGTCATTTTCGCATCCCATCTGAGGCTTAATTGCACCCTATTTCGGCTGAGACATCTCCGGCCGGCTATTCATCCTTTCCGCAGGCATCATTTTCAGGACAAAATATGCATTCACAAGGGTGATATCATATTTCTCCGAATAATATCACACCCCCCCCCCCAAAAAAGGGGTATCATTTTATTGCTTGGCTGGATGGGAGGACGATTGGCTCGGTGGAGACGCTTCCTAGGTGGGTTTGGAGAGTTCCGTTGTAAGAGATGATACATATTTACATATATATATATTTACATTTTTGTACCAAATTTAACTTCAATTCGTGTTACGCTACCAACAACAACGGTCCTAATTGATGGTGAATTAAATTCATAAATGCTTAGCAGCATCGATAGAGCTGGAATTGTTTGGCGTTCTACCGGAAGAGCGATTTCTATAAATTCACCTATCTCAAGACAACGACGACTAGCGGAACAAATTAGCAATCCGGGTGCTAGATTCGCCACCCATTTTCCGCCTCACTTATGCACTATCTCTCTTTCACACACACACACACAGTGAAAAAACACTACGTTTCGACCGTGGCCATTCCGCTTCTATCCGATCATTTAACGAATGCGGTATGAAAATCGCGCAGAAAGAAACTGCTAAATATTTAACTATTTCGATATTTCCCAGCGGGTCATAAATTAGATCAAAATGCGTCCGGTTCGGTCGGCTGATGGCGGTCCGGGAAGGGATGGGACATAATCGGGGCAGGTACGGAGCACAACAATTACAACGAAAAACTATACTCACCGATTGGCGAACGATTTGCCGCAGCTAGTACAGATAGCCCTACGGGATGGTCCTGCTGCCTCGGTGGCCCCACCCGGGTTTCCTTCACTCTCGTCCACCCCCGTGCTGTTACGCTTCCGCCGGTGTTGTTGGTGAATGTTATCAATGTGATTTTTGAGATTGGCCTTGCGCGTGAATGCCATCGGACAGTGGGCACACGGAAACAGACGCTCGTCGGTGTGCTGGCGCAGATGGCAGCGCAGGGACGCCTTGGAGAATGCTTTGCCGCACAGCGGGCAGGTGATTTTGGGACACCGGCCCTTCACCGGCGTGGACGACCCCGATGGGGATGGCTTTGCTTTGTCATCCAACTTTGATGAGTGCAAAATTTCGTGAAACAGAAATTCGGCTTGCGATGAGGTTCTGAGGGAGGAGGTTGCCGTTGTTACAGATATAAAAAAGGACGGCAATCGAGGCGGGCGGTGGGACAAGGGAAAAAATAAATGAAATGAGAAAATTTTAATGAAGGTTGCAAAAGCGTCATTTACTCGTCCCATCCGAACCACCACCAGCAGCAGCAGAGGCATCATGTTTTTCGAACGGTGGTTCTGTCTCTCTAGCCCCATTGAATTGTTCGACCGACTTGGTCAGTGACGTGCGTGTGAATGTTTTAAGTTTCCTCGATCCTGCCCACCGGTATGTACACACAAATAAACACACAGGGTCACACTGGCGCTGGCACCGAGGGGTACTGGAATGGAAATGTTCGCACACTAAAACGCACCAGCGATCAAAGATGGGGGGCTGGTGAATGAGTGGGATCGCTTCGGAACGGGGACAGGATGGAAAATGGAAAATTAGCAAGGACAGCAACAAATAATCAAACAGGTAAACACACTCCGGATACTCATCCGGCTCATTTGGCTCACACCGAAAAGGACAATCACCGGGGCGGTTCGGATATCCGCCCTGCCGAGGGAAAAGGACCGACAGCTAAAAAGGAAAAGAACGCCGTGCAGAGCCACTAAGCCACGTTTGGGAAGTGGCGGACAGAGGACTTCCTCTGCGAAAGTTGCGTGCAGCTTTCCAAATACATTTTCAACTTTTTGCGAATTTTCCTCCCCGATCTTGTGCCAGTCAACCGGCCCATGAGTCTACCGATGATCCAGGCCGAACTGACTGTGGTGGTGGTTCGGGATGGGTTCGAATTTTCCGGCAGGTTTTTCACACCAATCTCACAGCTCACTCCGCTGCGTGTGAGCAAGCGAGCGAACCGTAACAAATACCTGAATGGGCATATTTTACACTGCCAGCAAACGACCGAACCGTCCTCGCCGATGGTGCCAACAATTTCATCAACGTAAACAGTATTATTTTCGGACGCATTATTAGCCATGGCGAAAAAGATTTCTGCTGACGCTTGCGGGCTCCGTGCGGCAACAATATTATCGCAATCCGAATTTGATACCACTGTCGATTTTGGCGCGTCCGGCCGATGGCGGTGGTGGGATTCGGTCATGCCAGACCCGGACGAAAGTGCCGAAGTGAACGATTCCAATTTAATCCGGTAGGTCGGTGTGGTCGATGGCATCGAGGGCGTACACGGTTGAGCACGGGTGGCGGGTGAATAATTTTCCATCATATCAACTGTTTGTACAGCGGTCGCCAGATCTGACGTGATTTGATGAGATTTTTGTTTTGTTCCACCGTGGAGAGGCATGCAAAGAAACGGAGACAGATGGGGCAGGTGTTAGTGGTGTGATTTGCTCAGTGACAGTAGTAACTGATCAATGGTGAGGATGTTTGGATGAATATTGGAGGGATGATCAACAAGGTCCTCTGAAGAGTGCTTTTCGTCTAAATTTTATTTTTGACATCATTTATACTATAGTACAACTAAAAACATGCATAAAATTCTTCGTAAAACTATAAATTTGAGATGCGCTAAAATCAGAGTAACTTCAAGAGGATGTTTATATTTCTCCCATATTCAGTATCAATATTCAGCATTCGATTCATACTTCTTACATTGATCCAAAATTATTCTTGTGTTTAGTTGAATTTTTAGGTGATGATGACTTTCCTCGTACAATATTTAGTTTTGTGTAATTTTAATGAAAACAATCCTCCGTGCCCAAAATCCGCACAGCTTTGCAATCACAACTGATGACCCACAGCTCGTTGCATCGTGTAGCAAACTTTTGACAGTACAATTATTTAGCTGCCCATCATTGCTCTTTACTAGCGGCCAGATGCAACGGATTAGTCATCCAAAAGCAAGTGTGTATTCAAAACGGAAACGGGTTAGCCCGTCAGGACACAGCGACCGAGCCCAGATTTAGCAGGGAAAAGTTGTTCTTTTCTCCGTTCTTTCGTACAAAATCCCGTGATAAAGCTGATTTCCATTTCGGCTTGAAAGCGTATCCGAAGGGCACCGGGTAAAATAAAAACGGGTGAAATATGTACCAACCAACCTTTTCGGGGCTCATCAGCTGCTGCTGGTCCCGGCTGCATGGTCCCGTTCGCATCATCCGTGGACGATTCGGGTTCGGCATCCGATTCCCGGTCCGTCGACGTCTCCAGGAACGGTGCCACCGTGGAAGAATACAGATGTGTCTCCTTGCCTAGTTTACGATCATTCATATTTACTTTAATTGAATCATTTGAGATAATTGAATTTGTGCCCGAAAGATGCGGCCGGCTTGCTGATGATGGTGAAGTTTCCGCCTGTGGGACTATTGCCGGGAGTGCACCAGTGAGCTGATGTGTCGCCGTCGTCGTCCTCGGTGTCGACGTGGATGCGGACGGTGCCGGGATCGTGAGCACTTCCGCCGTTGAGTATGGCACGAAGAGCGCTGAGGACGCTGACGGTGTCTCCGGCACAGTGGAGGAATTGAAAAATGTACAATTTTTGTCACGTACGTGTCTGCCGAGTTCTTGTGCTAGGACGAAACATTCGCCACATTGAGGACAGCTGGAAGAACAGGAAAAATTAATAGATGACTGAATGCTGTGGAATCAGAATCGGGGAAGGTGGTGAGAAAAAATCGTGCTCTGAGTGGTTTGGACTGAGAGGTAAGGCAATGAGCCGAGAAATTGGTCATTCCATAGAAGCATTTGAGATATTAGTGGGAAGTGAATTATTAGGGAGCTGTTTTTTTTAGTAAATTTTTACAATAATATCAAAATAGTTGAACGTTTGGGATTGTTAATATGATTCTATTCACAAGCAAAACCCCATTGTATTGATTAACTTTAAGTTCCTCACCTGTACTTCACTTCCGGGTGTAGGTTCGCAATATGTTGCTTTAGCTCCAGTACATCCGGTAAATTTTCCTTACAAATCGAGCACGTCTTGCGAGCCAGGCTCGACTTTCGATTTTTTCTTGCCGACATAATTTTGTGCCTGGAGGTGCGACGATGCTGCACGGACTCGTGCGCCGTTTCGAACGAGCATTCGCAAATTGAGCAGTAATAGTTTGCCAACCTGTGTAATTTTTGACCATGCTGCAGCAATCGCATCCTGTTCGGGAAGGTGGCACTACACAGCTCGCAGGTGAAGGTGTTCTGCACCTTCGCTCGCACCGCTTCGATCGTTTCCTCGCTAACCGCCGTACAGTGCCGCTGATGGTGCCGGAGTTCGGCATTGTATCGAAACTCCTGCTCGCAGGAATGGCACCGGATGCGTGTGATCTTGCGAATGATGATCGGTACTGAGCGATTGATGACGGCGATCACTTCCCGGTGGCTAGCGCCGAGCAGGTGTTCGGTCATTTGAAAGTTTCCCTCGCACTCAAACTTGCAGAAACTGCACCAAAACTTGCCGCTCGATGCAACGCGCGTCTCGTGTTCCGGCGAGCGCCAGTGATCCATAAAGTAGACCTCATTATTCGCGTAAAACTTGCACGGTTGACACTGGAACGGGGACTGCAGTACGATGCGGTGCATGTTTTTCAGCACAACGTCAAAGCACTGCTCCGGGTGATTTAACATCCGGCGGTAATGGTAACGGGATATCAAGTGCTTCCCGAGCAGATGCGTCGGAAGACGCGTCTGACAGACGACGCACTTGGTGTAGTAGCACTTGCGTTTGCGTTTCGCCTTCACCGGCGATTCCGTTAATTGACTCGTGGTGGTCACTTCCTCGGCCGCTTGTTCAACGGTGTTGGTGCGCTCGGTGCACGGCTGGTCTCGTAACTGCTTCGATAGTTCATTAGCGTAGAGCGGCGGCTTGATGGCACGTTCCAGCTCAAATTCCTCCTGGGCCCGTTTAAGGTGCAGATTTGATTTAAGATGTCGCTCGTACACAAACCTGGAGGCCAACCGACGGTTGCAAATACTGCACCAGTAATTGTCCTCGTAGCTTTTCACCGGCTCGTGGCTTGGTTTGTACTCGAGGTGCGTAATCTTGGACCCGGGGACCCACTTACCCTTGGTGTGGCCGGGTGGTGGCGAGAAGCTCTTCATGCTATCGTCCTCCTCCTCGTGCTCGATGGACTTGTCCAGCGGTGACTCCGGTGGCCAGTGGCGCCAGTGAGACGTACTGCGCAGAACGTTCGGTGAAGGACGATTTTCCGGTTTCCACTTGCCACCGGTATGGGTGCGCGGCGGTGCATTATAGTCGTCTTCGTCCTCGCTGTCGTCGTCCGACGGGTCTGGAGATTCCTGATGGAATATCGGATACAGTTCCACCTTTTTGTGGCCACTGATATCGCTGACAGCTTTCATAAGCTTATCGGACTCGTTCGGTGTCGCCAGCCAGTCGTCCGGTAGCTGATGGTGTTGCTGTTGTTGCTGTTGCTGCTGCTGTTGCTGATCTGATTCGAGCGGCGTGATGAGGGAGGTGGTAAATTTGCGGGTCTTCGGTCTAGACTGCAACAGCGCTATCTTTGTTGCAGGACTGCAGCCACCACCGATCACCCCGGTACTGCCGGCACTGACACCCGGTTGGGTGGTGGTTGTCTTCTGCTTGCTGCTGCTCTGAAGCTCAAGCGACGAAAAGAACAGATCGGCTCCCAGCTCGTACTCGTAATTCACCTCGTTCTTGTAGTCAGCTGCCTTCGAACCATCGGACCGGTGATGCTCGGGGTCAGTATGCTGATGATGGTGATGATGATGATGATGATGATGATGAGGTTCCAGTTCGTAGTTATGATAGTCATAGCCCGGCACTTTCTTATGGTGCTCCGGTTCCTTGATTGTTTCGGTAAAGTCGAACGTCCCATAGGGCGCCGGTTCCGCCGTTGATGCCGTTTCGACGCGCAGTGCTACGGTCGCCTGATCGACATTGCCAATCGCTCCGGCACTGGGTTCACCGGTGCCACCTGAAGATTTGGACGGCTGTGTGCAATTTACCTTACGGTGCTTGATGTAATTTTCAATTCCCTCCACGGTACTGCCACACTTAATGCAGAGATGAGTGTCATCCAGCTCGGTGTCCTCTTCGTTGAGCATTCTACCGCAGTGTGCCTTAGTGGGGATGCGTTCGCGATGCAACAACAGGGGCGGGTATGAGCGTGCGTGTGCGAAGTTTGCGGTCGCGCCTTTAACACGGCACCGTTACGATCCACGACCTGCGAAAACAGGAAGTAAATCAAACTTTAGACATAAGCGAACATTTAAGAAGCGGCCCTAAGCGCCAGAAGGCTTCGCATGGAGCCAACCCGTGCACGGTGACAGTCGAACGATGACGACGACGATGACGACGACGACGACCATCGGACCAACCCGGGGTCGAGCCGAGGTACCTTGAGAGTTGCATTATAGGTGGGTCGTACGCCGTTTGGCTCGCTTTGCATAGCAAACGGGCAAAGGGAGGTTCATTATGGCGAAGAAAGGTACGGTGTGCATCCGTGGTTGGAACGGTTTATAGAACAAGTCTCTCGTGAGGGTCGGAAAGCCCGGGTGAATCATTCTGCTTCGAAGCTAATGTATGAGTGGTGTTGGTGTGCATGTGTGTAGCTCCCGAGAAGGTGATAAAGAACTTTCTGATAAATATATCATGTGAAAACATTTATTGTCTCCCATCGTCTCACCGACTGCACGTCGGCTGTTCCCTGCCATCCCTGAATGTTTTCTTGGGGGAAACATTGGCCCGGTCCGTGCTACAAAATGCCTCACACAGTTTGCTGAACAACGTCACTGCATTTGGACAAGTTCGGTTCGTTGTTTTACAGAGATAAAATATCAGTCTCTGTCCGGGTTGAGAAAACATGACGATGACGGTAGAAGATGATAGGATAGAAGTTGAATCGATGGAAACCGAGTGGTTCCCCGAGTGCTACGTTTATGCAAGCGATAGACACGCTGGTGGTAGCTCGCTGTAGCGGAGCGCTCCAGGACGAGAAGAATTAAGGGGCCTGAGGAACTGCCCTTACCGGAATACTTATGGGGAAAACGAATCCATTACCCGGCGGCTGAGCTGGCCGGAATCGAAAATTTAGACACGGAAGACAAGGAACGTTCCTCCGGAGGCTCCAACATTCCAGCACTTACTGTAGCACTAATGCGGCATGCGGTGCACCGGAGGGGCCTGGTTGTGGCAGAACAACAAAAGGACTAACACATTAAAGGATGGGAAGGCCACATACGGGACTGGTAGCTAGGGGCGCGATGGGCAGGAACTGACAAAGAAGCCACTGGTTACACGCTAAAACACTGTTCACTCAGCGGTAGGAAACGCTCACGTGAGGCGTGTGACCACTACTGGATGGGACAGTACCGTACAAGCGATATCTTTTAACATACTGCCATATCGGTTCCGGAGGGAGTGCGAGAGTGAGGGCCTCCGTAACATTCCTCGGGTTGTCCATGTACGGTGCAAAGAGCAACCACCTTCGGACTGACCACCTGCCGCACCCGGTCGGAGCGGCTACCGGTCGGAGGAAGCTTTGCTGAATGTTATGATCCCTGAGGAGGATGATTATACTGCCATCTAGAGCTTGTTACGGTCATAAAACTGAAATCCTTATTTTGATGAATGGGCAAAGTTGTTGTCTAATTGTTGGAATAAATTCTGTTTGATATATCACATGGTTATTACACAAATTTATGTACACATAGACATGGCCGGCAGGAGCTATAGGCAAAACTTACTATCTCACACCATGTGTGAGACAGTAGTGTGCACAATTTTAGCATCCGTTTTACATGTTTACAACGACTAGAGCAGGACTCAATGATAACTTCATTATTGTTTATAAAATCGGAAATTCTAGGTTGTGCTAAATCTTCAAACCAAATTGCACTAGAAGAAATTTTAGACTTGTGATAATCCAACAACTTTATCAGCCAGAACATTTTCTCCTCGAGTTAGCTACTGTTATCAAACAGGCTGTATTGAAACATCGGTAGTAACTCTTTTCGGGGGAGCCAGTAAACCAGACCGTGCCACTTTTGCACACGCTTCCATTTCGTTCGGCGCTGTCTTTGTGTAAGGTCGCATCAGTCGTAGCGAGCCGGTGTGGAGAGGCCGGCGACGAGACAGAAGCTAGAGCGGGTGAGCGAGAAATGGCCATCCCTCATCAGTGAACGACATCATGTATGGAAGTTTTCTTCCACGGGGGCGCTACATTCGGACCGGCGAAGTCTCTTAGGTCCAGCACGCCAGAGTTTTATGCGTTAGAACAGCCTGAGCGTGTAACTTTCCAGGAAACCGTTTCGGGTTTTGCCGGAGAACAGGCAAGCGTCCATGAAAGATACACTCCTGCAGCAACATTAATAAATATATCTAATTACGCCAGCAAGGTTGCCGTGCCGTGTGCTGGTTGCGGTAGCGGCACACTCGATCAAACAACTATTCGGACAGTCCATTTCGCCGGTAATGAACGAACATCGGTGCGATCGGCATATCGGTTGGCCGGGGATGATGTCTCTCTCTCACTCGTTCGGCTGCCGGTAAGGGTGGGAATGTAATTTTGCCAAAGAGGTACTATCCATTACATTGCTTTAGCAACATATCAAAAATTACAAATGATGCAAAAACATGTCCCCGTACGAGTGCCGAATGCCGGTTTTATGAGTGAAAATTCATCATGCAAATAGTAACTGCCGGGAACATGGTCGCAAAATGGAAGCACACTACACGAGCGTGATAATTTGGCCGTATGTTGCACGACTGGGTTACCCGAGAATGGGTAAAAGATTGCAAAAGATCATAAATTTCATAAGCTGTTAATAACTCATGATTAAGTCCGAGCGGCGGAAGTACTGATGCAGCTCTCTACACACACGGATCTAGCTGTGCTTTTTGAAGCAAAAGTTAGCGCCAAAACGATCGTGCATAATGTTTTACAATTGTGGTTACAGTAATGCGCCGTCTGAGCTGTTGTTAACACAGGGAAAGCGGGCAAAGGGCAAGTGGAAGAAAAATGACTCCTCTTAATGTTCTAAGAGATTGGAACCATTTCGATAAGCAAGCACTTTGTATGGATAAGCGAATAGAGCGAATATCTCAAGTAAACGTTTGGTAACTGAATAATAAAAACTTTGAATTATTATTTGTCAGTTAAGCATGTTGGATCTGTAATGTATGTGGTAGTAATTAGTAGTAAAAATTACTTAAACTAAACTATAAAAATAACATAGTTACTTATGGAGTAAAATGGCTTAAAAAGTAATAGTGAAGTATATCAATTGGAAATATATAATATGGGTTTTTATTCTAATTGAATGCTCTGGCGGTATTGCTTGGAAATATATACAATGGATTGCAGAGTACTACATGCACAATTTGCAAAAAGGAATGGCAGTAATTCAAACAACTATTTCAACAATTAACCGATGTTCTTCTTTTGAAAATTTCTTAAACATATTTACACAAAATGTAAAATAGCTTCGGTAAACCATTCTATAGACAACAATCAATTACTTTAGCGTTGAAAATTGGAATAAAAATAATTAATACAAAAAATCGAGCTATTCCAAATCTATTCATTTCCAATACTTTTGTGCCTCGTTAGCTCATCGAATTAACGAATTGACGTGGAACGTTCTGCTAGACACACGGGTATCCCGTACAGGATGCGGGATCTGATTTGCAGGATATTGAAAACAATAAAATTGTCCCTGAGGTCTCTTAAATTTGGTCCCTGGGACTCTTTCCGGCCCGACTGGGTAGCTAAAACTTTGGGCAACATGCGCTCTGGCGAATCATGCAGGACGATTCTTTGCCATTTTCCGCAAATAGTGTCCAGCTTGAGTTGACAATCTTGTGTGGGTCGTGTGGCGTTTGGATGTAGGGTTGTACGATGATGTGGAAGTGCGGAGAGTGCAAGGCGTTCCGTATACGAGTTTGGAATGGCAGCATAGAGAACTGATATCGTTGTTGGACTAACTTACTTTGACGATACTGGACCTAGCGTCAAAGGATCCATGGACACGAAGTTTCCATGCGTCGAACCAGTAGGAATATTTTTATCCGAACACGCTACTTACAACCAAGGAATTGTCCCGATAACCACGAATCCCGTTGGCAGTATGGTGAATCTGGTCGATGCCAGGACCTAGCTGCCGGATGGATCTCATTGACCCAGGGGACGAGGTCGTCAGCTTACCGAGATAGAAAGCGTTGTGTGTTTTTTGATGATTGAGAACGAGGGCACAAGTTATTTAAAATCATTTTAAAAACAGAAAGGAATCAGTTTCGGAGCTAGTTTGCAGGTGGTTCAACAGGGATAAAATGAGCTGTGATGTAACACTATCCAATTCTAATCATGCTACGAATGTTGTTGAGTATTTTACTCTTCAGCTGTAAAGATATGCACAAAACCTTCACAAATTAAGTCAAAAGTAAGATTAGCCCATCAGAATGATTTGCAAACAAAAATAATAGAAAACCTTTTAGCTGTCAGCCTACAGCCGACTCTATGGACGGCCGAGGCTCCAATAAATACAGGATATAACAATTGCTATTTAAAGTACTCTCATAACTCGCTCTGATTTAATGTTTCGCGCTTCAAATTCCTGCGGTTATTAGCCACAAACACCGCAAGCCGTAACGTGCACACGTAATGCCCGTTGCGCGTCGGAATGCGCGATCCCGTGTCGTACGGCAAACGGCGAGTGAACTCTAGCGCCGAAAATGATTACGCTCGTACCCAAAAATTACTGACCGAAGCCATCGTGTAGAGCGGCGGCCTCCGTACCGGAAAGTTCAAGCGATTTTCTCCAACAGTTCTGTTCACACACGGTGTAGAATATGTGCCAACGGCGCACGGTTCCCAAGTCGCAAGGATGCTCACCGCCATACCTGCCCGGTGGTACGGCTCAAGGCCGGAAGGACATGTATGTTTTGTCGTCGTATTAGCGTGTTTAGCTGAAGATAAATGCTTCCTCCTGCTCGTTGCGGAATGGTCTCGTGAGCTTTTGAACTGATGCGAGCGTGGTCAAAAGGGAGGTATAGACGATTCACGGTGGCCCCCGTCCATGATGAGACGGTGTGGCAAATGCATATTGCTCTAACGCCGACTACAGCCGTCTACACACACGAGCTGAGATTGACTTCGGCCTGACCAAGGTTCTTCTCGCCATTTCGCCATGGATGGCAGTGGACAACCGGTCGCGTACGTAGAGTTCGGCCCACGTGGTTAGTTCGGAAGATATTTGCGTACACACTAGCGAGCTGATTGTTTATGCGTCCGGATACACTTGGTGCATTATTTGTGGTATGGGGTTGTGCCCGAAACGGTACGCGAAGCACGTGAACAAGTGTTAAGTAGAACATTACTGAAAGGATGTACGGGCATTTAAGCAACAAGATGCGTCGGACAAAATATGAACTACAGGCTACCGTTTAACACATTTTGATGAGGGAACTATAGGCCATTCGGATTCAGTATAATGCTGCAAAAAATCTAATAAATAAGGATAAAAAATAAGGAAATTAATGCTATTTACAAAACTGTATTTCAAACTCAAATAAAATTTACAAAACTGTAGTTTTTTTCTTAACTAATAGCATACTATAGAATGGAAATATTTTTAAAAAAATTCTTCAAAAAAATTTTCTTAAATTTTGTTTAGAAATTCATCCTGAAAATACCACAATTTAAATTGTGTCCTGTTCAGTGTGAAATCCACCATACATGTTTTGGCCGTTGCAAAAGCGCATAGTGCGTGCATCGTCCTTAACATCGCCGGTAAGCAACGTCAAATCTCTGGAGAAGTGGATACTCTTCATCGTTTCTAAACGTACGGCGGTTCTTCAACATAGTCAACCCTCGAACAGTTCGCAATGTAGCTTTCCCTGCCGTTCGTCCGTTCGTTCTGGTATGAGCCAACCAATTTACGCCATTTAACGGCAGATTTAAATCAAAACACCGGAGAACTGCCTATTTCCTGAGCTGCTCTGTTTGCATCCTCGCCTTGTTTGGTGCAGATTTGATGTTTCGCCTGCGAGATACGGAACAGTCGGGTGTTACTACTCGTCGTAGAATGCGTCGGCTGCAGAGAGATACCTGTGTAGCGAGCGGGCAGCATTTTCGGGCCTTCTGACCGAATTTTGTGTACGAATGGGCGGACGATACTCCGGTACTGACAAATTGACGATATAATATCGAGAGTAATGAATAATTTTAGCTCCCGTGGGATTCATCAATCGTTGCCAACTGTTTCCATGAGCAAAATATGAAGAAGCGGTCTCGGTTTTCCTTCATTGGGAGGAAAATGATTTAGAATATTTATGTATAGTATTATAATTGTTATCATTGTTGGTTTGCTTCAAAATTGATTTCACAAAATTATGCCGAATTTCTGAAGCAATAAAAAAAAACGAACACAAACAAACAATCAAAAAAAAAAAAAGAAGTTTGAACTACAGCTTGAATAGTTTGTTGAACTTATGCTAATAGATGATGACGTGCAATAGCATCATTCAAGCTCTGATTCTACACAAAAAACAAGCTAACACTCTCTTGCGAGTGAATATTGCTAGCTGGATACGTTTGTAACGTCCAAACTCGCCGTGCTCAACTTTAGCATGGCAGCCTTCCATCAGCGCAAACTTTCAATCAAACCAAACCGTCGGAACGATCCATTTTGGCTTGCGTGAAAATTCAACATCACTTTTCCAAGGATCCTGTTACGCTACTTTTTTACTGTTCTTCAACTAATGGAGTTTGTTACACCGTAAAAGAAACAAAAAACCAAAAAAGAGAAAAAACACCAACAAAAAACTCAAAGTCACAAATTTGAAAAACCCGTAAGCAAAAAAGGGAAAATTTTTAAGAAAATTCATTTCTTTCGTTCAAAATCCGACTGCCTGTGTGTGCGTTTTCAAAAGTTTTGCCAACAGTTTTGCTCCGCGCTTCCATCCATTTCATCCATGCCTGCTTGTCAGTGTTTGGCATCTTATCAAATGTCCTTTCGCGCTGCCAGGTTCGGTCGCCTCACACAAGCAGTACATAAGCGTCAGTGTATCGCAGTCCTCATCGTCCTCCTCGGCATCACGGTTGCCTTGTATCGATGCTGTCGCATTCCTCGGTACCGGCGGTACCCGGAACTATCTCTGTAGTTGTATCTCGCTCCGATTCACTTTCGGTGTGTCTGTGAGCGCTTCCTTGCGTTTAATTTCAGTCGAACAGAAAGCGTGGGGTGCGCCGGAAGCCCTGCGGCACGTCAAAAAAGGCGTCCGTGCCAGCCTTCACAGTGACACGTTTATGTCTAATCGATGTCAGGATGCGCTCCGTCGACTTGACGGCGAACGTCATTACGCACCTTTACGGCAGAATCGGTCCCTTTCGCTCTGTTGCGCCGCCCGGGTGGCGGATCTTTCGCTCGCTGTTCTGCTCTTTTTTTCCCGTCCGCAAACTCTTCTCTTCGTGCTTCAAATTTCTCCACGTGGCCACGCTCTCGGTGCTGGTGCACAGGAAACGTACATACCTTTTCCAGCTCGGCTGTCTTCGATTCTGTCCGTTGCTCGTCAAAACGATGGCATGCGCCGGGCAGGAGCAACAAAAGCCTCGCTATCGCTCCGGCTGCTATCAGTCCATCGGGTTCGGCATACCGTAGGACACAAGCGCGCCAGGACATACAGACACACACACACACAGAGCACACTACAACGCTAGCTCGTCCCGTATACAAACACCAGCCCATATCAATCGCACTCTTTCTAGCGTTGCCCTTCGAAATATGTTTCCATGTTTTTTTTTTGGGGGGGTTTGTTCACTTCTATTTACTATTTCATTCTAGTCTCAGAGGATGTGAGACCGGCACGAAACGAAATACGTTTGCGATTTCCATGCTTTCGTTTGTTTGATTTTTCTGTGGCTGTGTTCCATGCCCAGCGCTGGATTTGTGTAAATGATTCTTCTCGGGGGAATTTCTCATCGGCCGTATTTTCCGGAGACGGGCCGGAAAACTGCTACACATTCAAAAGAGGTAATTTATTTTACGAATTTTTGCCCATCATACTGCAAAACAATGTAAATTTACCATTTTAAATTAGCTGACAGTAACAGGGATTAGCTGCACGATTTAAAGGGCAATTGCAAACATGGAAAGATGTGAAATTGATTTTACTCTTACCAGACCTGTCCGATTTTCCCATTAGAAAACGATGATTCATTATTCCCTTCTCTAGGACACTCGAACCCTTGGTAGGAACTTTACAACACCCAAACAAACACCACGAATTCAAACCTTGTCAGGCGAAATAAATAAGAAATGATGCTCATTAGATTTCTGTTATCACACGGCAGCGTACATCAGTGTGCCGCCACCGCCATTGCCATCTAGCCGCCTTTTTATGACGCTATTCACCGTATGTCATATTTTTAATGGCCCGTGTTACTTTCCATCTTGCCATAACTTCGGGTTGAATGTTTCTGTTTCTCTTCTTATTACACTATCTTAAATTTTCCAACCACAGCCTCACAGCGTCCATGTTCTCGTCATTGCTAGTCGTCCCTTCATTGCCGTCCCTTCTTCGCTTCTCTATCTTCCTCCCCCCTCCCAAAATGAAACACACATAAAACGCATAATTCACCAAGGAACGCAAGGAACAAAAAAAAAACTCCCCGTTCCGATAGCGTTGCCTTTTTGATGCGTGCGTGGCGATGTAACGTTGGATTTTCGCATAGAGGCTGGGCATCGTGTTTCGAGGTTGATTCTCGGATTGATCAAGTACGGTTCGTTTTTGACGGGGTCGTAACAGGTCCGTCGAGTTAGGCCGGAGCTCACCGGACGGGCACGGGGTGAGTAATGTGAAAAACTTTCCACGGTGCGAGATTATGAAGGGATGAAGGGATAGTCTACGCCTGTCAGGACGTACGCCGGGGTTCATTCGGAAGATTTATGAGGTTGAAGATGGTGGGTAGTGCTTCGGATACCCACCACAAGATGCCGCTAGGTGCTACGGTTTGAAAACGATCGAAGCATCCATCGTCGCAGTGAATGGTAGAGCTATTTTTGTAGGCTTTTTCTGTCATCCTTTTCAAATTAAATTGTATGACATTAATCTTACTTGAGTCTAATTTAATTTTAAGAATTAAAAAAATCTATTAGGCGAACTGAATAATAATTGTAATATAGACAATCACGCATAGAATGAGACGAGAAATACTACAGCTATTAAAAAAAAAATTTATATGATTTTATACCGGTGTTAAATTATATTTTATTTTTTCACGTGTCCTTATGATACACCAAATATATTGGACGATTATCGCCTCTCTCAAACATTCATCTAGATGTAATGCATATGGCGTCACAACAATCGCGTCATTTAGAACTATGTTTGCCATATGACGCCTGACGAATGCACGTGCTGCACGAGTAGCGTGTGTGTGAGTGTGCGATGATAAACACGACGGTAAACAACGTACATTGTGTTGATTGGATGTAACACCAATGGTCGTTTCGTCTCCCATAGTACCACCGTTGAAGGTTAGCTGCAAAGATGTCACCATCCCTTGGCGATGGGTATTGGTACATCATCGTACATAAACACAGAGGAAACACTTGCAGAAGACATTTTGTGCGACAATGAAGAAAAATTACATTTGTCCACAGCCACAAGAGCCTTGATAAATATTGGACCAACTTCTGCGCGTTGATTACAACCGGGAATAGGATGGATTCGGGCGCGAGAAATTACCGACATTTGCTTGATTGAAAACGAAGTTTTCCCCACGGTCGAACCGAGGTTCATTTCTGAGCTCCGCTCATCAATCGACAGAGGTGCAAAAGGCAAGCGACGGACCAACAACTCGCTCAATGGACAAACGGTTCCGAATACGGTTGCTTATCGCGTCCGGACATCCAATTGCCGGCTTGATGTGGGTTTGGCAGACACCAATATTTATGAGTCCCAAGCAAATGATGATGAACCGAATGGTGCGGCCGAATCTCTGGCGCATCGACACGATCGGCACACTTTATCCGTAATGAGAAAAAATGTGTGCTTGGGTAGAATTGCAAAAGGAGACATTCGAATATTGAGCCTAGGACGGATGGTTTGGGACGTGGGAGCCAAGTTCGTTAAAATGTTCTTCCTAGCAGAGCAGCCATCAAATCAGGACAAACCAAAATTAGGCTCGAAAACAGTCCCCGACATCAAGTTTCGTTAGCTCTCCCGCACCGTTGTACTATAAATCGGCAAATAGCTAACACTCAGTCACGTTGGAAATTTTGTCTTCCTTTTTTGCTTTTTATCGATTTTCCAACGCACCAAGCAGAAGCGTAGAAAGAAGCGCCGTAACAAAAAAAATGATACGAAAACCTCGTTTCGATCGCCGAGCGAAACGATAGAATTGAGTTCCATTTTATTTTGATGGAAAAGCTGATCAAAAATATTGTGTAACGCGTAGGCTTTCGGGCGAAACAGTGCCGGGCTTTTCCTGGGGCATGCTCAATGTCTTTGCCGACACGATTTTGCCATTTCGCGGCGCTCGCTGTGTCTATCTTCGTTTCATCTATTTCCATAATCGTAACCGTATATTTCTTGTCGATGTCGATTCGCTTCTGATTTCATCGACGCTCGAGCACCCCCGAAAGGAATGCGTTGCGGTGGAGCAAAACGCCGTCCCGAGCCATCGTTTGCTGGGAAACAAATTGGAAGATTCCATATCTGCTGCCAATCAAGGCGTGAAAATATAGACAGGAGCTCGTCACCAGTGTACGTGGCCAAAACCGTGGCACGAAAAAAGCACTACCGAAAGATTGAACCCCGAAGGCCGAATGTGTTGAATAATGTGTGTTGGGGGGGGGGGGGGGGGGGGGGGGGGGGGGGGGGGGCAGAATGTAGGTGGAATGATTTGATTCACCTCTCGGTAACGAAAGGTGAGACTGAGCTGAGCTAGAAAAGTTATCAGGAATCAGAATTATCTTATTATGAATAAGAAAGGTAAAGCACTTTGAAGTTTGATTGAAAAACATTGATTTGCGATTATTGTCAGTGGAAAAGCATGTTAAATATTCAATAAGAATATTCGTTGTTCTCCAGTGCTCTAAAGGATTTATTTTCCATTGCTGCTGGCAATGGCTTCAATGAAACTGAAACACTCATTCACTACACTTGCAAACAACTTTTCAAACACACGTCGAACTTCGCAATTGCTAAACTGTGTGAATGAGTCTCCGGCGTAAGGAAGGAGCTGCGATACAAGCAGCACATTTATGCTCCAATATCGTCGCCGGAGAAGAAATGAGATGCTAGTAAATATAAACAATAACTTAAGATAACCCTCATAAGTCTTGTACGTGTTATTGCCGCTTAGATGCTGCAAAACAAAGCGTTCGTCGAGGCATCCGATCACGATCGAGTTATGTTACGACTATGACTGTCCATATGCACGAATGTACGTCTCTTTCTCTCTCGCTCTCTCTCGTGTCCCATGTGTGAGGATGTGTATGTGCGCACATACAGTGATGGTAACCTCCTGCTACTACAACTGCTCAGCTGCATTGCCGGCACCGGATGATGGTGCCGTGGTCGATTGGATGGGTCGAAATATTCCACTGGTTTGAAATGTGACGGGACAGAAAAACAGGACGACCTTTTGTTTGAGCACGAAGCGGAGGAATGCGCTGGGGAAAGGAAATGAAAGGATTGGACTAGGACGAGAGAAGACAGCAAAAAAACGAAATGAAGAACAGAGCCGACATGATGGAGAAAACGTTTTTCCTTCAATGTCGAATATGGCACCGGCGAGATAGGACCCACCGAGACAGAGTGATGGCAAATGGATGGAAAATGTGTGCCATATAGGTGGAGGGATGGCGAGGAGGATGGTTCAACGGGAGTAGTATCCTTCCCTTCATATTTATGTTACGACTATGTTATCTACGATAACGAGTTCCGTTTGATTGGATGCCGTTACAGTACGATGGGTTCACATTGCAGGAAGCACAGCAACCGGAATCGGGTTGATACGGGTTGCGCCCGATGAAGATTTCAGACACCGTGAGTGTTTTTGAATAAGTTGTGCGTGTGTGTGTGTGTGTGTTTGTGTGTGGGCACATTTGCTATGGCGTTCTATGAGGAATGGAGCCTGCTCTGGGTCCCAAAAGTGTCCCGGATGTTTCCGGGAAAAACTATAACGGGGCCACAAAATATGGAGAAAATAAATTTTCTCCAAAAACCCGACCCCGGGTGCTGGACCATCTAGACATCCTAGGGAAACGGGCACAACCATTCAAATCATTTTTGGCAGGAACGTTTTTAAGCCTGAACTCACACTATTTTGATATGAAACGGTTGTTCTTCTCGATCTAGAACTTAAAACTGCTTGAAGTAAAATTTAGAAGCAATGAACTCTGTCTCGTAGCACAGACTAAATATCACAGCGAAATAAATGTTGCGTATGTGATATTGACAAAGAAAGTTGTAGCTTTACTACATTCAAGTATTAAAGCGAATTTCTTCAAGCAGCAAAGGTCCTTCAAACAGTCCGTTAGTTTTCATAGAATTATATTACAGAAAGATGCAAAAGTTAATGTTGCATAAACTTTGAAAATTTCTGCCGAGGAACAACTGCAGGAACAATGCATTCATCGCGAGCTTCTTTTCATGATGGCCATTGCACAGGCATACCTATCGCTAGCCGTCGGTTTTAAAATTTATGTCACCACCATTTAGACTCTCGGCGCATCTTTCTCCTTAATTACTCTCACACGGACGTTCAATCTTCCGTTGCGGAGGCGAACCGAATCAAAAAAAAAAAAAGTTTTCACCGTGCTGCGGCATAAATCGATCACCGCAAAGAGCGGCTCCACACGCAGGACGACGGAGCACTACGAAGAACAAATCGGATCGAACGGTTTGCCGACTTTGCTTAGCCCAACCATTATCAATGCCATTTCAACTGTGCAGTGCCAGCTCGTACTCTCCCGATGGACTGAAGAATTTTATTTTTCACCGTACCTCGTCCAATCCGGCCACCAAAATGCCCTAAAGATGCTGTGCGTCTTGAAGTGAAGAAGGAAAACCTGTACCTACCTACACCCATACACTTTCTGTGGCGTGTTCGGGTCCCCTCCGAACGAACACATTTGAAACACATTTCGCATCAAACCGCACGGCGGCCAAGCGGCACGGCGTGGCACATAATTTACTGATGTGTCTAATAACAAAAGCGTTCAGTGAACTGTGATGCAATTCCGGCTGCTACTGCTCCGGAAAGTGAGCTTTTCCGCGAGTTTGAAAGACACAGCGTCTCAAACGATTCGGTCGGTGCGGAAGTGGGCGCACAGTGGGAGCACTGGCCATCGGTGGTCTGACAGATGCACACGGGTAGAAGAAGAAAAAAAAAAGAAAGTGCTGGACCGACTTTTGCGCGGTGATAAAATGCGAGAAGAGAAACTGGAATGGTATTGACGTAGCGAAAACCATTTCGGGCCCCCTTGCTGAAGTCGCACCAGGACGACTCAGCAGTCGAATGGTCTCTCACCAAGACGAAGGCCACCAGGAAGATGCCCATGAATGATGTCGATGTGAACGGGACGGATGGCAGCCCGGTGCAGGGGCGGTGTGCCGAGGTGTGCCGGGGGGAACATTTTCTGACAGATTTATTACATTCGGCCTGTCTCGGAGTTTGAATTATGTCTGAAAATAGACGAAATGTACTATTTACCCCTCAAAGTGTCGGGTCGGTTTCTTCGCCGTTGCTTAAAGTCCGCTTGAGGAACCTTACTGCTTACTGTCGTCACTCTCGCTGTCCTTCCGCTTTCCGTCTAACTTATTCTTTCCGACTGACACGTACTTTTTGGGCAGTGTTTCGAATTCGGATTTCCTCGTCTCGTCTCAATCTTGCCCAGCCTTGAGCCAGTGGCAGTGGATCGATTTTTGTCCGGTTAGGGTAGGTACTTTGGAAATGATAATGTTCCCGTTGGTGCTGCCAGCTTGAAGGTTTTTGTGTGCGTCCTTTTTCTTGGGATTTGCTCATCTGACTATTTGAAGAGGACTTTTTGAGGGTTTTTTTTCGGAAAGTGAGTTAATCCACTTCACAAGATGATAGCAATATTAAGCTACTGCTAGTGTACATAGATCAGTTTATAATTTACAACTGAGAAAGCCAAAAATTTTTAGGTGAGAAAGCTACAGTATGTTACCTTTTAAAAACTGTGCATAAGTTTCCAGACAACCTTTCAGCAACATTCTTCAGCAAAAAAAAAAACTAATTGGATGCACACATAAAAAATACGTGAAAGGATAAAGTCTTTCTGCACGCACCACCGTGTTGTTGTGTGTATGTCTAGCTTAATGGGAGTTTTTCTTTTCACTACACTTTTCCGACACTCCGCTGATCACCATTTTCATCGTCAGCGGAGGTAAAACATTTCATCCAATGAATGTGTGTGTGTGTGTGTGTGTATACGCGTTTGTGTACGAACCTGAGATGCTCTTTTTGTCACCCGTTCCACCAAACTCATCCCAATTTAAATTCGAAACCACCACCACCCTCCAAGAGGTTGTCAGGACAATGTCCTGACGTCGTTGGCATCAAGCTTCACCATTTTTGGTTCGTCACTCCTTTGCCAGTGCAATGTCCTCGTGTCGCAGATTCGCTACCCGCCAATCTTTTGCAAATATACGTTTTTCACGTTCTGTTGCCTTTTTTGCTGCAGGATTCTTGTGACAAAAGAACGCAACGAAAACGGAGTCTCATCAAATCCATCTTGGCAAGTGAAAGCCGAGAGAGAGGGAGAGGGAGCCGAAAACCGGAAATACAAATCAGCGCGAGCAGGACGCAAATATACTTTTTCAGCTTCAGTTAGCGATAGCGTTTCCCGAAGTTCCGACAGGATTTGTCGCCATCCTGCATCCGGCAAGTTTGGCGAAAGTATCGCTCGTACGTAACACGTGCGGAAAAACGGTAGCGTTTCAGGGCGCCAAACTTTTCCCTCTCTGACAGGCGTCGTTTTTCACGTCCGTGAGGTGTATTTTTTCTTCTGTTCATCTTCCGTTCGCTTCTTACCTAGTGCTCGCACACATACACATACACACACACACACGCATGCACGTAGCTATGCCAGTTGACACACGGAAGCGGTATAAAAATCACCTTTACGGTTTATTCCCAACAGAGGGATGAAGAGATTCGTTCAAAGATTTAGGGGTGACGTAGTGTGAGTGTATGGGTGCGAGTGAAAAGCAATGCTGTGGCATTGTGAGTAAGAGAAGAAAAACAGGACGAAAAAAAAACACAGCTACGGCAAAATGGCTAGAAACGCCAGATGGAAGCGCTTCTGGCATTCGTCACGTTGATATGTTGATATGCCCCAGTGCCATTGTGAGGGTTTCCATTGCCGATGCCGTGAAAGAGAAAGAGAAGCGCGCGCGAGAGAGCGATTAGAGAAAAGGGATGATGATGTTGCACACTCCCCCCGCATGGCTGTGTGGATGAAGCGAGCGTGATGGAAGCAATCCCGGTGGCAAGATGAAATGGCACTGCCCTAGCGAAACAGCACCAATTGTAGCCTGTAGGTTGTGTCCTTGTGTGTGATTGTGTGTGCGTGTGTGTGTGTTTTCTTCGTCAACTTAACAGAGCAATCATTCCGGGAAAAGAGCAAGAGAGAAGATAGAAATTCAGGACAGATCGAAGCATGAGAGAGCAGTGGAAACCATCCGAAAAGAAAGCGCACCGAAGGACGAATGAACCCCAACAGCCAAAAACAAGACGGTACATAGGAAAAAAGCGAAGTAGATGATGACGCGAAGGATGACGATTGCGATTGAGACTGTTTGTGTGATGTGTGCTTGTGAAAGGAATTTCCAGCTGAGTAAGGGCACCGGCATTATCCTTGTTTGGCGTTTGCGATGGTAGATGTTTCGGTGATGTTTGTAAGTTCTTTTGCGTGTTGGCAGGATAAACACGGGCGCTCGGATGCGGTGGTAGTGGTGTCGCACTCGAATGGCGGTTGGCTGACGAGAGACTGACGATTTGACGGGCCTTAGATTTTTGGCAATGGTTGTTTGAGATGGAACTGCGCGATATGAAACAGTTCCTTACAGTTGATTTTTCAAGTTAACAGGGTGGAGGTGCTATGGTGCGTTAGAAGCATTTTTAACACAATAGTAAGGATATTAGCGTTTAATTAATATGATTCAAATATGGATATTTTTTAAAAAGCTTGCTGCAGCTATAAGGAAGTAAGAACATAAATTTTAAACATATAACATTAATGCACAGCGATCAGTTGTTGTTTTTATCATAAAATTTGTTTAAAAATTTGGACCGGTAAAGATTCTACCAAGTTTTCTGGCTATGAAATAAGAACTATACGAGAAAAAAATATTTTCAAAACATGATGTAAAAGAACTGCACAAGCTAATGCCTTTGTGTCTCGCGTAGAGAGCGATCCATTGTCAAAAGTCTTCAAACTAATGTCTTTGTTCACTTGGCACAGTAGAACCATGTGTACAAAGGAGCGTAATTCTTACCAAAAAACGATATCCCGTACCGTTCGTCCTCGAGCATGCTCAAGCGACGAAAATTATTGATTTTAATTCCGTAAATTAAATTCTCCTGATTCCACCATTATCATTCAAAGCACATCTCTGCCACGACTCAGCCCTTCTGCTGGTGAAGAAATAAAGCATGAACGTTGCGCATCGTCAATGAACATTGGAAGGGTAGAAAGGATTCGTTTGGTATTTACATAAAAGTATCATATCTGTACTTGAGTGGAAGTGATGTACTACTTGCTCACAGTTTCGGCCATTTACCCCGATCCAACCGAGCCTGTGGTGCGGGATGGTAAAGCGAGCATGTCATTTCCCATTTCTGGGCGTCATTCCGATGTCGGGACGACAAGATGCGAAATCGAGCTGAACTTAATCTGGGTGGCGTCTTTGTTTGTAGGAAAATTAGCCATAATATATTAAGATAAGTTCTCTCCTATCCTTATCGCATCCAACGAGACAAACGTGTAGACAATAAAATTAGAACCAAAAATTTAAGCAATTAAATTTTACGATCCTTTGTCTATGCCATCCCCGAGACTTAATGGTCCGCCGTACTTTGCTCCCAACAGCGCTCGGCGAGTAACCCACATTGGCTGCGTATTATTTAAGGTTCGAAAGTTAAAATAAAATGATAAGCTATTATTTTGAGCATGCCAAATCAAACAGGTTCTTTGCCTTTAGCCTTTTATCATCATTTTTATGACACGTCCGCTAGCAACAGTTTTAAACCGTTCACACTCTCAAAGGTGCGCGATCGATTGATGACCTACGAAAAATGCTACTTAAAGACGTATCGGATCAATAAAGAAAATTTATGGTATAGGCACCAGTTGACACCGGTGACGCTTGGTGTGAGAAAACAAAAGTTGGCACTTTTCAAAATCACAAAGCCAGATGAATAAATTAGAGTTCCAGCCGGGTGTTCCGAAAGGTGTTTTTTTGATGGAAAAGCCGTAAAACCCGCATTCTCTTGCCCATCTTACGTACGCTCCCAGCCGCTTTTCATTACAAAAGTTTCGATAGAATTTTATTCCTGTTGGTGGCGTTGCTTGAGCGCTTCAAGTCACCACACGAGTGTATCGGTTTTGGAAGCGATTTTAATGGATGGATCCGCCGTTCGGCGTATTAGGAACCTATTATCGAACGCCCGAACGTGGAGAAGGTAAGCCAAAGATGCATCAAACGTGGCCATAAAACTGTACAAGCAATAAAATGTTTTATGGTGTTTATCTTTTACCATTCATGAGCTGAGTGATGGCGCGTGTGACTTCGTTTAAATGCGCTTGTATTATGGATGATCAGAATGGTGTGTGAGTGTGCGAGAGTAAAGATTGTGTAGGAGCCTTTTGTTTTCAAATTTTAATGTTAATTTTTTTATCAAAAGAAGTGAAAGTAAATAATCGCTATGCAGAGGACTTAAAATGAATATAGGCCGAAGAAAATATTTTTTTTAAATGTCCACACACAGACGTAGTTTGATATTTTGGCCTCGTGTGTAGTCGTTATGAAGTGATATCAACCAAGCTGCATAAATATGAAGCAATAAACTAAAGCATTTGATTGATCCAAAAGGTCACATATGAAGAATATCGTCCATAAAACCAATCAAATCGCCCTATCCGGCATTGATTTATAATACCCCGATCGGATGACGCTTGATTGTCAAAAACGATAGTTTGGGCGAATGGTTTTGTTTTGTCACAGATGGTCTTAAAAAAACACACACACACATAAATCGCTGGAAGTTGCTGAGACGAACGTTTAAAAGCTACCCCATGAATACGTGATGTTCCGTAAAGGCCACAAATCATACAGGAAACTGGTTAGAATGAATGACATCGGCAATAATTACGACGTAAATCACAGTGAAGATAAAAATTTGAAATGAGGAAACAGTCGATTTATCACTTTCATCACAGACACAGGGAGAAGAATAAAAGTTGCTTCTTAGAATCTATTTGTTCTGTTCAAGAATATTATAAACGACAAAAATTTAACCAGGATTAAATCCGAATATATTATTGCGCGACTACAAAAATCCGAATATTGACTACTCTGGACTCGTTTGAAACATGGGGCTCACAGCACAATACAATGATTCCTTAGTATTTTATTATATAAAACAACTCAATTAATAGTTTGTAGACAAGAGTTTAGTTTTATTCGACCTGAGCAAGCGTAGCCTGAAAAAAAAAACCAAAAACAAAAACACTTCGTCGTGATGAGGGACTATCAAGCAAGCAATCAGTCTTCCAAATTCGAACAACCTTAGAACACTCTCCTACCTAGCCGAACAACATCTTTATCGTCAGTTAGAAAGTATTTATCTCCTCTCTCTCTGTTCGTTCTCCCTGTTAGGTATAAATCACCTCGCGCACCTTGTGGCGTCTTGCGTGATGAAATGACTGTGATGGTTGCAGTGCGGGAATGCGGGTCTTGGTCCCGTATCCGCTGGTCACACGAAACGCTACATCCTGCTGATCGCTTAAGGCGGGTTCGTAATTATTAGAATCCTGCCAACGGAATGACGTCGAAAGCGAATGGATGATTACGTTTAAAATGGTATAAATCATCGGTTTTTGGGGTATTGAGTTGTAGCTTTACGTTTCTCCATTTCTTCGTCGGACTTTCATTTCTCCCATCGGGAATCGTTCGCCATGTTCGGCTGGAACCTTTCTTTCTTTCACGTACCGTGGTTCCAAATTTTATAACATTTGTCACGGATCATCCTGCGCGAGAACGCTGCCAGCAAACGGATCGTTGTCATATTTTATCCATTTTTTTTTATACGTATCTCCCAAAACTTGTTAAATGCTTTTGAATGTGTGTCCCTAGCTCGAAGCTTTGGTCATACACATTAATAGGAGCAAAAAAATGGTTTTATTTATTATCTCAACCATTACCATGGATAATTGGAGAACAAAAAAAAATGTTAAAGCGTACTGCATTTCCTGCTAGACCCTTTTTTGGAAGATCAATTTCGTTAGATTGCCATACAGAACAAATGGTGTACTGTATCGGCATCGAAAAACTGCTCCCCCGAAGCGTCGAATGTTTGGACAACGTGACCAAATCGAACACATATTAGGGATAGCGAACCAATGCCGTTGGTACTACCGTTTACCAAAGCATACTCTAATTACGACCGGCCCGGAACTATGCGATTGCTAAGGTCGGTACGCAAAACTACAACTGGAGAATGAATTGTTATCATCGGGCCGAATCTCTGCCATAGGTTGGCTCACGCTTTCAGCTCGTTTTTAATTCAGTGTTTCTGGTTTCTGGGTTCCGTTATGGTTGTTATCAATAATTCGTAAAAATATTTTCTCTTCCTTGCATGCACAGCACTGCAGCAGTTCATGCTGAAAGATCACCGTTTAGTGGACATGTTTCGTTTATGTGGTATCCCACCCGCCCCTTCTCTCTCTCTCTCTCACCCTTTCTTACAACACTGGAGTTTGTTTTGTAAATGTGTAAGCTTAAATGCTATGCCCCCTCGCACCCCGGACGTTCTTGCAGGTCGTTAAAGAACGGGAGGCACCATTACGTTTTCGGCATACCTTTTTGGTGCAGCCACCGAAGAGAGCAATACGGGCAGCGAACGTGCTTGAATATTATCAGAAACGGTCGCGGCTGAATCGACGGTAAAAATAATGCTTAAGCAATCGTTGCACCTTTGGATACGAATTAATCCAAACAGCAAATCCCACTCTCCTACCCCATGGACGAAACATGGCCACTACGCTCAACACCACCGCCGTAGCGTTGTCTGGTTGCCCAAAGCCATTGCCACCCCACCCTGATGAGCACCAGCACGGATCTGGTGCACGGTTTGGTTCCGTTTTTGCCAATTCTCAATATCAGTTTACACAAGCCCGGGTGGCGAACGCTTCGGTACGGGCGTGGTGGAAAGGTGAGCTACCGGAGGAGCGGATGCATAATTGGATGCAATAAAATGATTTAACACTTAAATGATATCATAATTTAGCGAAATAAATTGTTAATAAACGTTTTAATAAATACCAACATTAGGGCCCTATCTTAATTCAACATCTTCAGCCACTTTTTGCGTTAGTAAAACCGTGCTTACCGGTACCGGCACCGTTTTACGTTCGTCTTGTGGCAAATGGTCACATTAATGGGAAGCGTGGTAACTGCATTGGCTGTGGCAGAGAGAGCGAGAGAGAGAGTGGTGGATTTACATCTTGGTGCTTGCACAGGGAAGGTCATTTGTACAATGTAACGTTTGATGTCCTCCGTAATAGGTATGCAGAGTATCTGAGAAGTCTGTTTGCTGTGTAGCTGAAGGTGACATTTGTATAGATTTTATTTTAATCGACAAAGGTACTATTTATTGAACTGATGTTTGAAAGCACTTTTAGTGTTACTTAACAGTTACTTCAATAATATTAAATGTTTTTCAAAACTATACTGAATGTTTAATTATCTCAAACATGTGAAATTGCAGTGACATAAACATTGTTCGTTGGTTATGAGAATTGCAGGAAGGATCCTAGCTGGCTCGTTAGCAGCTAGCGAAAATAAAGTCGAAATATTCGCTATGGGAGGAATTTATGAGTAAGGATGGATTTTGATTAGTCAAATGCTTGGTAGCGCTGTCCTGTCAAAAGATTTGTCGATGTCATTATTGAACATTCCATTGTATGATCGAATGATATAGTTCGGAGTTGATTGAACGTACCTTCCTTATGCTGGTTGATTAGTTTGTCAAAGGATTTTGAAGCTTTTCGACCAATAATGGTTAATTAACGAAAGTATGCGTATGTTTCCAAAGCATAGATGACATTAAACTAAGAGAAGTGGGAATTAGAGTTATCATTAATATGCATAATAGTTCAGTCACTTTACTTTAAATTTTCGTAAAAGGAATTCTAAATGGCAAATGACTTATTTCTTGTTTAGTCAAATAAACAGCCCATACCTAATAGTGCTCACAAGTTTTTGAAGAAGTTTTTGAAATTGGTTTATTTTATTTTTCGTACATATCAGATAATTCAGCTGTTGGCACGTTACGTTGGTACGCTTTTATAAAATTGTTTCTTCATCAAACGTGCCACCAACTTGCTGTGGTTCGTTCCACAGCGCCATCTCTGTGGCTCTTTCACTCTCTCTCGTTCTCATTCTTTCTCTGATCGCTGCAGGATGCGCCAACCTGTCCTGTCGCTGAAAATGGGATTGTCACATTACCGGACGACCACCAGATAACGACCGTCGAATGGAATGAAACCTTTATGAGTGCGCGATTGGACGTCCCCGATGACGGGTCCCCCGATCGTTGATGAAAAAGCGGAAGCGACACACACCGCGCATGGATGTGGCACAGGAACGCGAGGCAACCAAGGCAGAACGACACAGGTAAAGGAAACGGCCACGATACACGGAGGGAAAATTAAGCATCGTAAAAGTTTTACGAGCTTTTAATTTCCGACGATAATATTCAAACACCAGCGCTAGCGCACTGCATTACCGTGGTAAAATGTATTTCAGTTCCCCTTGCTTGTCTGGATGGCTGGATTGATCCATTTTAGGTGAACTGGTCCTGCCGGGAAGAAACCGCTAACGACGACGACGGCGAACCATCGGTACACAGGCGAAGACCGGTCACCGACGGTGACTGGCGGTGGAGAATTGGTGGTACATTCATAACAATTTATGACAGTGAGTTATGGCATCGGGATTCCTGAGCTTGATATTTTAGTGTTATTGGATTAAAAACCATCAAATTGGAATGAAGAATCCCATGCTCATATCGCTTCAGAGAGTGTGGCAATCATTAAAGAAAACCAACGGATCGGGTTTTGGGGAGGTTGGGCGGGAAACGAATTAAAAAACGCAGATAAATATAAAAATCTTAAAGGTCCCAGCGGCGGAGAATGATACTCACCCTCCGCTCAATGATCAATCCTGCTCGATCGCGGTTGTATCGGCGTCCGATCGATCGATACCTGCGAACGAAGCCAGAGGGCGAAGCAGAAGAAAAGTGGACGGAGCACTCGGTGTGTCTCTGTTTTCGTTCCTAATGTTGGGATTAAAATCGTTGGGCATGTTTGACTAATTTCCGATCAGGTTACGCAGTTTCATTATGAAAAACAAGATCCCAATTTTGGTTTATGAAGCTTTAGTGATCTCTGTTATCTCAACGCGCATCTTGGTGTTCACGTGAAGCTTTCTCAAGCTCGTTTGGTTTGGGGATGTTTCTGTGTTGTTTTACTTGAATTCTATTGCTTGTCGGTGAGCCTAAGAAATTATATGGTTTTGGTGGTTATTTTCAATCCACCTCACATTTCCAGATTTGCAGAATAAGGAATGACTTTTCGGCGCTCTTTTTCGGGATTATTAAATTTAGCAATAGAATTAGAATATCTCTTCCGTGACAGAGGATTATAAATTATCAGCAACTCAAAGACTTCTTCTCAGGAAGTCCAATAATTTTATTTAATATAAATGATAATATAAATTTTAAATATACAATTCGCTTGGTCTAAAATATTTAAAAAAATTGAATGTTTTCAATGAGCGAGTGGAATTATTTTAACTAATAAAATAAATCCGTTTACTGTTGTCCATTGCGGCGTACAGTGTGTTTGATTGGAATGTGTGTACTCTAATTGGTGCGTCGAGCGTGGAAAAAAGAAACCAAATATCGTACCGCAACACACTTATTCCGGCCGAGCATATCCGTCCCAATATGCTCGAACGCCATGCTTTGATTTATGATTTTCTATAATAGTTGGGCAAGCGCTCTAGTGCTCTTCAATCAGAACGCCGCAACGTCGGTCGGTTCTTTCTTCCCGGCCACAACGAGTGGGTGAGCTGTGTTTCCATTGGGAAGGGATAAATCTTTCCCTAACTCTAATGCACATTCATAGCGGTAGCCCTTTTGGAAAGTTGAAACCCGCATCCAGCGGAGGTTTCACGACGCTTAGCCTCCCACGAAAAACGACGATCCGCTTTGATCGTCATGCTCGCGCAAGGGACAGTGCGTCCAACCGATCGACTAACCCTCATCGACAGACCCATCTCCGACCCGTCATCGATAGTCGTCATAGCTGTTGATCGTTTCCAGCAAAACGGTAGACAGCGGCCACATAAAGCAAAAAGGGGGCCGCCTTAACCTCGTCGCGTCAGTTCCCGGTCGCTGGTCCCAGTGTCGGAGTGTGTGTCGGTTTAGTTTGCTGCTGATCGGGGTGTTTGCTCTTCCCGCGCTCAATCTCTCGTGGCCCTTTCCCTTTTTGCCAGCCTTTCCCGTCTTGCTGTTTTGTTTCGTTGCATATAAATCATTCATTAAGAAAATGAAATGGAATGAATAGATTGAGTTAAGTATAAATCTTCATAATTTATGGTTTTTCTTTCATTGTGTTATTGATATTTTGTCCTCTTCTTTCCCATTTCGACTCTCACCACGTGTGCGTTTGAGATTTGTTTCGCTGTCTGCCGCTTCGGTTAAGATTTTTCTTTAAAAGATGCTGAAAAACACTCAAAGTCGTGTCAAAAACCTATATGCGCAGGGAAGCGGTACTGGAGAGTGGGTAAGTGGTAACATAACAAACATTCTTCATATTCCAGCACTGGCCAAACCAGGACCACGAGTTGATGGAAAGCATTCGTAATTTGTGGTGTTTTGGGTGTCGTAGGCTGTTTTTTATAGCTGCTCTTCTCACAAATAACTCCTCACCACAGCCGACAGTCGGCAAAGAAAGACTACCGAAGATTTGATTTGGCGTTTTTTTTGTTCGGCAGCAGCAGCAGCAGAATTGCAAAATGTTGCTGACAGAGTGGCACACGTTTTACGACACTATTGATAATGCGAATGTTTGTATCCCGTGCAGATTTCGAAGCGATAAAGCAAAACACGAAGGAAGGCGTTAGGTACAGGTGGCACGATTGTGAAGCGCTAACGTTTTGGCCGCTCGGAGGCGATTTGATTGGTGGATGAATAGTTTTAAATATGGATTTAGCTGCTTAATTTATGCGTTTTACATAAAGATGAGCCTCAATATACAAATCAAATGAATGGTGAATAATCATTGAAAGGTACAATAAATGGTATTGTTTTAATTATTGGTTGGTTTTTACGAGAAAAAAACCGAGGTTAGGTTTGAAATTTTATATATTCAAGTTTTTAAATAAATAAAGGAAAACAACATTTCAACCATTTTGCGGATCCCAGGATCAGTAATTCACTCAAACGTCTCATGGTTTACGAAACATGTCGTAAATTATGTTTCAAGCAATCTTATCCCATCGTGTCTTACTTTTGTGTCTTACTTTTAACCAAAACGAAAAAAAAAAACCTTTGCCATGTTTTTGCCTCGTTATGCAAATATCGATTTCCTGCTGATCAATGGTGATTAATTGAGCACCCATATTTCTATTCTATTTGTATTTAGGTTAGCGGCCGGATCTCCTCCTCCAGGCCGACGCTGAAATTTGTGAAATGAGTTTGGAATGGATTACTGATCGAACCGGCGTGAAACGGTACTACAGCCTTAACGACACATTCAATGGTTCGTCGCGGGCCTGTTCGTCAAGCGATGGCGAATCGAGCTCACCGTCACCGTTTACGGACACGGTGGTAGTCCTGTGTGGCTTGGTCCAATCGATCTGATACGAACGGATGTAGGCATCGATGGACGAACATTAATCTTAATTATAAATTAGAAAATTCCCACACTATTGTCGATAAAATGGCAGGTGCTTTAACGCTGGTTTTGTGGCGTTTGCAAATACATACACCGACCGTTGGACTGAATCCCTTTCAATTGGTATCGATAGATTGGCGAGTGTGACAACTTGAACGCTCGCTGGACATCCATTGGAATGGTGCGATTGATATGTAATTGGTTGAAACAAGATTGAGTTACAAAAGCGGGATATTTCCTATTGAAATTAATAACGTAGGTCAAAAATATGTGTTGGTTTCAATATTGGTTTATATTTTAAATAATATGCTACTAATACTTAAATTTAAATAAATTGCTTTAGAAACAAAGAATTTATCGTATGAGTTTTACGACTTCACCGTACAGTGGACTAGTGATGATAGAGCAAGTCTTGTACACCGGAATAATCAATGTAAGGAATGCATGAAATACGCTGGCCAAGATTTCTCGAGTTTCTTTTTTTAATAGTTATATACTAAAACTGATAAAATGTTTAATTTATAAATATAAAAACGAGGAAATTTAATTAATCACTCATGATATAATAGTTCAAATCTACTTACAAGCCTACTTCAAGTTTTCGATGCGTTCAACAAATCATCTGCAACTTTTATCTTCTATTCGTAGAAGCCGATCCGCAACGAGCACACATGATGCTGCAATTCACAACAAACATTTCGTTTCCTTCACCTTTGTGCTTCAATAAACATTCTGCAACTTTCTCTTCCAAGGCCATTCTTAAGGTCTTCCAACGATGGTACAATATTGTTTCAGTATCGGGGCATATGTGTTGGTGAGGCGGGACTGTACGCTAGCATTAGATCGGAGTATGCGAACAGCATAGCGTGACGTAACCGACCATGGGGGTAGGTCGTAAAAAAGAAAAACGACGGACCGACTTGGTGTCAATCGATATTTCAAGGCCAACGGCGCAGTTATGTTTTTATGGGCATTTTCTTTCTTTCATTTACTTCCTCGTTTTCGCCCGAAAGACGCAACAAACGAAAAGCACCAGCCTACACACACTTACCCTATCGCGGGTTGACCCTCCCGGTGCAAGTGTCTAACCTATTCCACACATACCAGCTGGGCAGTCTACAAGCACCGAAATTTAGGCAACAGGCAACCGACGCTATTGCCGCTCAGCAAACCAACCTACCCATCTCACCCCGCTGCCCGACTTCGGAAAGCCTAGCTGCTGGTCCAGGAGAATCCAGCGAAGGAGAGGAAGGACTCCACACTGCCGCACTGAGCGGTGCGAGCCTTCTCATCGTGGACCGAACAACATTAGAATGTTTTATTGCACGCGTAATGATTTTTTCAACCCCCATTCCACTAACCTCGTTTCCTCGGCATTCATCGACCCACCCTACCCACCCTTGGCTTACTCGCTCGGTACCGGTAGGAGAGGATTTTCCAGGCGAAACTTCCTTTCTTAACGGGAAGCGGAGATTTTATGGCCATTACAGGGTGCGTGCAAGTTCGTGTGGCGCGGTGTGACTCTCTGTCTGGCCTTTCGTGGCCGGTTTCGTGGTCCGGGGGTGCGTAACGTTGCGTGAAACGGCGGCGAACTTAAAGTTTTATGCTCCTGCTAACGACTGCTCGCTTTAAGAGTGTTGAAGGTCAGGCCAATAATGTGGAAAAAAGGAGCCACTTAAGAGGCAGTTACGCACACACGTCGAGCACCGGGACGGACGTAATGTGCTACGAATAGTTATCACGTTGTCGGTCGCGGCCGAAACATGAGACGATACAAATTAAAGCAAAACGCACCGGGAAGACAGGAAAGCAATAAACAATACACCAATAAAACATGCATGATGCCGACGACATCAATCATGCATCTTGAATGCTGTGCAGACGTGGAAAAGAACACGGCAAAAGGCAATCGAGCAAGCCACACCTTTAAAAAGGGCGGTACAATCACCGTGAGTGGCGTCACATCACTCACAACTACATCAAACTAGCCGGTGTACGGGATGATGCTTGACACACACAACCACACATACACGTTCCGTACCGCTGTCAATTCGCATTGCTTTGATTTTGCAAGGGCGCTTGTAAACATTCTTCTGATACGCTTTTTCTCTACATTTGTATATTTTTGCTTTGGATGTTACATTCTGCAACGATCACTAAGGAAAAGTGCATCTGGGGAATATGGAGTACAAGGTCGGGAGCAATAAAAATCATGTAAAATCCACGATAAAACAATACCCACGCTGTACCTATGCAGCAGCAAAACAAACCATTTGGAACACCGTATGGCTAGATTCTATTGTTTGCCGTGTGTTGTCTTTGACTTACCCGCTGAATGAACAGAAAGTTGATACACAATTGTTCACACTTAAAGCATTGTAACCACGGTACACTTCACTTTTTCACCCGTAAACACAAGGCTGGTGTAGCACAACCACGACGCCAACATCGGAACTGTCAAAATCGAGTGTGCCGTTGACGAGACAGTGTTTGTGTGTGTGTGTGTGTGTGTGTGTGTGTGTGTGTGTGTGTGAGTGCGTTGGTACCGGGATCTCAGTGAGTGACTCCGTGAGTTTCCGTATGCCGAAGGGGAAGTGTTTCAGCATCTCAGCTGATTGATTAAAAAATGGTGCAATATTTGTTTGATAACGGAGCAGAGCTTATAAATCCTGGGAAAATAGATCTACAGGCTTCAAATCCGCTTCCGGCATAAAAGAATTGTTGAGCAATTTTATCATATATCAAGAGGAATGCAAACATTATTGGCAAGCATCAATTGGAGGACTATCTTCAAGCAAGTGCGTGTTTTCTGATGGAAGAAAAGGTTATTGAAAGAATTATCGGCTGTTTGGTATACGAGACGCACATCAGCACGCGACATGAACATGTTTATGCTTTTTAGCCAACGATTCTGCGTCACAATTGAAATTGACAATCAAGACAAACACAGCCGCAATTGTGAGAAACACACATACGACGGACGATGCACCGCCTGCGTTCCACAGTTACCCATGGCCGACACTGTCGCATGTTTGGTATGCTATTGCACCGAGATGGTGCGGACACATGAGCACATACACATAAAACCGAATTGTTTCTCTTTTTTTATTTCCATTTCCGCACAGTTGGATGTGAGTCAATCGGGCGGATTCCACGAGCAACGAAGTACAACACAACCGAACGCATCTGCACTGCAATCGTCTGGCCCGGGACAGTGTAGTGGTGGTTTTTAGTGTTTTGATTCGCGTTCAGGTGGTGGTTTCGTTCGGCAGAGTGTGTTTTTCGCACAGTTCGCGCTATCGTTCGTGGCTTCCGCTGACTCGGAGCTGAGGAGAGAGGTAGGAACATTTAAACACAGTCACCTCGCACATCACCAGCTCTATGTACGGCCGGATGCTGTGCTTTCGAGGTGCGGGCAGAACAGTACGAATGCGATGCAGTTAATCGAGAAATCGTTTTCGAACGATACCGTATGGGAATCACTCAGCAGAAGTGAACGAAAGGAATGAATAAGCATACTTTCTTCACTAACATTTCAGGAACTTAATGATAGTTAAACAGTTCCATTCAGCAAGTAAGATTTGCTCGTAAAAAGTATACAATTTCTTGATGAATAACCGATAACATACTTTCAATTTATTCTTCTTGGATAGTTCAAACACTCATACGCTCACTCCAGTAGCAATTGATTCTTAACAAACGCTCATACATGGGTCTGTGTATGTGCATCCTATGTTCTATCAATCTCCAGAAAGGCTTCAAACTACTGAAGCTTGTTGAAATGCGCATGCTTGGCACAAAGTTTTAAGATTTTCGTTATCTGTATCTTCGTTCCTGTCAAATCAGAATCGTCTGAAACTGTACGCTACGTTCGATATGGCGAAGCAAATAGCAACGGAAGTAGTTGGTAGAAAGTAAACAGTTAATAATTTTGGTAGAAACTTGGTAGAAAGATAATTTTTAATAATATTTTTAGTAAATTATTTATTTCGGATAGCTATTTAAATACGCAAGACTTGGAAAATATTATTCGCATAAAAAGTAAGCATAATACATCCTAATTAATTCTATGTTTAAGACGTAGCTCAGTTTTAAGGACGAGCAATTCTTGCTGGTAATACATGTCTTCAAGGTTCTTAAAGGTATTTATCAGTTCAAAGGACAGTGTTTAGTGTTGAAGCATTTTTTTTTGTAGAATTTTACATCAACTCCTGTTTTACATCACTTATTTTGCATGAAGTCCAACGGTTCGGGGTTTGTTAGAAATAAAAATAATTAATTGACAAATGGTATTTGTCAAAGCATCGGGAGGTATTTAAATCATTGAAGAACGATTTCTCTCTGCAAAATGAACAACGTTACACATTCCTTACACATTTCGCTACGCCCTTGTATCGGTATTTCGCGCCTGTCGTACTTGAAGCGCTGCTGCTGTCCTGTAAAAAGCCCGCTCACACTTTTCGCAGCCGACCGGTTGTCGCAAATCGCAAAGCGCTCCCGCTGGTGACGGTGGAAATTGTCTACCGATTGGTGAGTTAAGAAACGAGAGCAAAAAAAAAGAAACGGAGAAAAGAATTTCCTTTCTTTTATCGCACCTTGATGCATTTGGTACGGGCAGCGGTCTGGAATGTAACGATGCAGTCGATACTAGGTGTAAGTGGACAACGGCACGGATGCCGTGTGCATGCACGGATTGTCAGTCGTATATGGCCCGAGGTTGTAGCCAGCGTTGTCCTGTGTGTAGTGAAATTTTCCTTCGTTCCTTCTTGTCCTGTTCCTGCCCGGTGTAACAGTGCCTGCGGGAGTCTAGCGCAAACCGGGGAAACAGTGTTGCTTGAAACATGAGCTACGCCTGAATGTCGATCGATCGAAACATATGTTAGGAAAAGTTTCCAACGGCTCTTCCTTCGTGCTGTCGACAGGGTGGCACTGGCAGACCACTCTACGCCTTCCACCTTATTTTTTGTGCAACACCTGCAAAAAAATGTGTGCCAGTTCGCCCAGAGGCTAAGGATTGCATGTGGCACGGTCCGGTGGAAGCAAGGGGTCCCCCGGCAAACCAGCCGGAGGTGATTTGTGGTTACGGTGATGGGCCACATAGGGTTGGCTCGTGTGTAGGGGGACCTGGAATGGTAACGTTTCTTGAGGGAGTTGTGTGCAATTTTCTGCCGCCATTGTTGATGATCGCTTCAGGGGACAGTTTACGATTGTGACAGGTGTTTGCTGTTTCAGCGGTTGAAGAGAAGGTTTGTTTGATTTGTTGGTGAAACACAATTTCGCCTACCGTTGCAGTTTTCAGGGAGAAGCAGCTGAAAATTGAAACAAATGAAGTGGCTTGGTGAGGAATTTCCGAAGCGGCTCCAGCAAGCAAACAAGGTGAGGCATAAATTTTTCAAAAGCAGACAGAAGTTTAAAACACAATCATGAAGATTGTGCGGCAAGCTTTAGTACTCTCAGAGCTACGATCTCTAAAGTGCTTAAATAATGTACCAAACAAAGCAAACAATAGAAGCAAGTATCACAAAAATGCATTAGCTGCTGATAATTGCTGCCCAAACAGGCACCAGAATCCATTCCAGAGATTCCATATTTGTAACCAAAAGTAGCTACCGTTCTTGGAGTACAGATAACCAGAACTTGCCTATCACTCGATACTGCTCGATCGAATTCTACGTTTATCGCACCAGCACTACACCCATTTACGTAAGGAGGCTAATCTTAAAGTTGTGTGTGTCAAAAATAGAACCAATTAACCAGTATGCCTCCGCAGGTGGAGTTGCCGATACGTCGCACGTTGATTGCCGCACCAGAAAACTCGACACGCTTGTGCCCTGTTTGCGATCGAACGGCCGTATTTAAGTCACTTTCGATGTGCGCTAGCAATGAAAAATGTCAAAACTGCCGCAAATTTATCTTCGAAGCGCATTGAGCCGGTAGACATGAGCAATAGCTCGTGGCTATCGTACGTAAGGGTAATCACGAGCAGGTTTCGATAGTGTCTGTACAGTGCGAGCCTGCGAGTGCTAGTGGAGGGCGATGTACCGAACAGGTTTAAAATAGGCCCAGACGGTGGAAAAGTGTACTGGAGCGCACATGTCGACTGGCCAACGTACGTTTAAGTCTTCCATGATGCTGCCCGTTAGCAATTGCAACCACCCCGTTGCTTACCAATGACGATGACGTCCGGATGATGGCTGGTTTCAACGGATTGGCAGTGGGAAATGAAATTGATAGCCCCTGGTTGGGGTTGAAATGGCGGCCGCAGATGCTTCACCTACCATCATTTGACGTTTGTGGAGTGTTGTGACCAACCGAACCGTCTTAAATGTCGTTCGGCGAATGGGCGCGCGCTCGATAAGGGCTTGATGGCTGATCGAACACGATCAATTTGATCGTTGCTGCTTCTTAAGCGCTCCTCTGTCGCGTATTCACGCGAGCTGATACTGTCGTGGCGTTGAAATGCATTTAAGATGTTACGATCCGGTTTTTGTACCTCCAATCGCGAATCCTGTTCCCTAACGCTTCCTGCGCTTCGGATGGGATAGTTTGGTCGATGGATGAGGAATGCGAATAAATTATGGTTATTTAAGATGATAAATTTTCAGCACCGAGATCGAGATCAGCCATTAGCTTCGCTGTGTACGGTGGCGATGCATGCGCACGGCCCAATCCAATCTGAAGCCTCCGATCGGGCCGCCGGAAATAATGTTATGCATGGTTGCTTCCTTAGTGATCGATTTTCGGTACCCGGGTGTTGAAATGAGTTAATTTAACCCGTCTCGCCAAATGGTGCAGAGCTGGACACTGTCAGACTGAATATTCATTCGAAGGAAACGGGGGATTGATTAACACCCGCGGATTTTGTCAAGCGCCCAAGTTGCAGTGTTTGGCTTGTTTTTCTTTGCGCTCTGAGATTATCAGATTTGGTTTCCAGCGCCTGGTTGCCACTGGTGTTGCGTAGTGGCGTTTTAAGAGACAATGTTTGTTGGAAGTTTTCTGTTTTCAGTCGATCGTCGCATTGACAGGTAGCTTTAAATAAACTCTTTTCAGTGGGTTTTAATGGGGATTGTTTTCTTTGGCTTTTGCTTATATAAATGCGAATTAATCTTGCCTTTCATGACTGTCGCTTGGACGCGATGAAGTCCGCCCACCAGCCAGGGTGAGGTATTAACTGTCCATCTTTGGGAAAATGTCAGTTTCAACCGAGCATGAGCTGTCTGATCCTTTTGAATTGAATAATGTCCAGCCAAATGTTTGCATTTTTAATTAGCTTTAATTTTAATTAAGGATTGTTATGCATACCTTCATATTTAATTCAAGAACTTCACTTCCTAGCAAGGAGTAAAATAATATAAAAATTGGTTTGATTCCTGTTGTTCCTCTTCATTTCATCATTCAACTTTCTTATTTTAGCTGTGCTCTTATTCTAAGCATAATATAAGCCAATTTCTGAGCTCTCGGTTTGAACTTCCAGAAGAACTTTATTGCATAAATGTCTGCTACTACTTTTCCTGTAATCCAAAAGCTGTCGAAGGCATTAAGCACGTCATTATATTATTTAGCAATTTAACTGCAGATGTCTCGATACTGCTGTGATATAGCTTACAGGGATCACTTGACAGGGGTGCTTCAGAGAACCGCAATACCCATAAGCCTTGAATGGCGAGCGTTCTTCGCCAGTTCAGTCATTTTTGCTTTGTGTTTCTGCTGCAGTCAGCTCATCCCTTTTTTGTTTTTCAATAACCCTCCTTTTGCGCGTGATTTTTACTCGCCGCACTGAAGGGTGGTGCCGATAAAATGGAAAGGACACTGACAAGGAAAAAGAAAGAATAAAACACTGTTTCTTCACGATGGATGATTCTAAAATGTAATCAATTCCTCCACCAATCAACCTTCTTCGTGTGCACTCTCCTTCACTCTCTCTCTCGCGCCATCCCCTTAGCGAGTTTCATTTGAAATATGTCAGATCCTTGATTGTAGTTCTTTGTGTACGACTGGCCGGGTGCACGCGCGTGTGTGTGTGTTTGTGCTGGTCGGGATGGATGTCTGGGCAGATAATTTAAGAGAAGCATAAAGCAAATGGCGAAACCAATTCCTCTGCCCATAATAGGTAATTAATCAAACCACGGCTGAGGAAAGGGAGGGTCAAACATTCGAACGCACTGGATGATAAATAATTGCCTTTTTGCCCGGCCGTTTGCGCGATCCGTACAAGCACGAGAAGCATGCGGCTTTGGTGAAACGAAACGGAATGAATCAATGTTTTGAATTTTTGGTTTATTTTTTAAAGCGATCAGTGTGAAGCTCATTGCGAACTTCCAAGAACCAACCAATCCCGGGCTGAGGAAAGAAGAATAAACCATGGAAAAATATAAGGAAATAACAAAAATAGCAGACTTTTTTTTATTATACACTTAAAGATCCATTATAGGAATTAGTTTTGAAACATACCAAAGCATAATATAACTCCAAAGCCAACTGAGTCCGAAAGGTCCGCACCACATATAGACATTGCTTGCGCGTGAATCATCGAGCTCGAAGTTATCAAAACAATTGAAGCAAACCCCTTAGCCATCGCGCGCGGTGCGCTGACGTTGATAAATTGACATTGAAGAAACGGGCGAATGTAAAGCATAAAAATTGATTGGTTTCTTCTGCTGGCCCAATCAGGAGAGAAGATTGCAACCCCTGGCCTGGCAGCACTCGTGCGCCTTAGCGTAATACCCACCCAGCTTCGCTTTCATCAACTGTGGCCGAATGGGTCAATTCCCGATGCCTTCTGCTTGATTTGTATATAATGTACCATTGTGTGTACAAAAGGGGGAAAATGCTTGCGGGGCGGACCGAGGAGCTGTGATCAGCGACGGGAACTAAAAAACCCTTACCACTCACCAAATGGCTAGGTCCATCTTTCATCGAGCTCAGGTTTGACGTTGGAAACCGCTTCTCTCTCTCGTCCATCGGCCAAGCGAATCGGCCAAGCTGTTGGACACCCTGGTTATCCCTTTCCCTGAAACAATCACTGTTCCTAGTTGCGGTGCGAGTAAGAAAGAGTGCTGCCGAACCGTCTCCTAATACGACGAATCCAACGAGCGCGGCCGCCGGTGGTTACATGGAGACACACAGCGCAGGAACGCCGAACAAACTCTATTTGTAATGAGAGATGACAATGATTGATTACCTTTGCGTTGGCTTCGAGTTTGATTATTCACTCCCTTTTTCCGACCGTGCTGGAACATCATTCGGTATTGGTGTGTGTGTGTGTGTTGGTTGATGGTGTTTGTAATCTGGCAGAGCGAATGTTGTGTTTGTTCCGTTGCAGGGTGCGTTGTGTGAGGGATTGGTCGGCCATCGTGATGCGACCATCAGCGCCATTATCGGTGCTCGGGTGAAGCGGGGGAAGATGATGAGGGTAGCGAAATGATACTGTATTTTTGCAAGAAGGAAAAGCATGTACTGTGTTTGGTGGGGGGATGATGAGAGAACTCTTCTGATGGCAACCATTTTTTGTTTTGCTAGGAATAGGTTTTTCTTACTATATCTAAACATGTCTAGTGTGTAAGTCCTAGCATGAATTACTGCGCCATTAAGAGAAATAGCAATAACGCTGTAGAAAGAAAGCCGGAATATTCTCATATTCCGAATAATGTTTATACTTCAAACTCATCCTTCTGTTAAATCAAACATGTCAACACAGTACCTTCTCATCGCAAGCATTTCATCCACAGCAGCAACAGCAACAGCAGCAGCTTCAAAATACTAATTATGTGCAACTGATCGATCAAAAATGATGAGCGCCCGATTAATCGCACACATCGCACAATTTTGCAGTTTCCCATTGATATGCTGATCAAACCTTGGATCCAGATATTTTTTTTCATCCTTGCGTTGGTTAAAATATAGTTGATTAAACCCAACTGTTCGGACATTCGGGTCGGACAAAGGGTATACACAGGCGTGCGAAACGAACGAACTTCAATCCCGGACCTTTTGGGGGTGCAGGATAAGATCAAAGCGGCCATCATCGTGAAATCGGTTCTGCTCCTCGTTCGAGTGGTGTGAGCTGTTTTTCATTCAATTATCTTTATTTCAATAATTATAACATTAATCAATTATTGATGCGTGAAAATGAATTGAAATTCTACGGTAATTTTAACTCGCCGCGGTGATGCGCTCTAGTGGCACATCCTGGAAAGTACTCACCTTTTGCTTGGTGTACAGTGTCTGGGTAAATTTTGTGGGGTTGAATTGTTGGCCCTTCATATGAATGAATCGACATCACCGGCTTCCCCTGTGCTTCGTGGGTATTTTTTGAGCCAGCTGTTTAAATGTTTTTTGTTTTCTTTTACGTTTTTACTTAATGCTGCTATTGTTAATTAAATACATGTCTATGAAGTATCTTCCTGCTGGATCAAATATCACGGAGAGAAATATTTAACATACCAGTTGAAAAAAAATTTAAAAAAATTGTTTTTTTTTCAATTAAACCTTATACACAAGTTTTAATTATTAAAAGGAAGACGCTAAGTGTATAACAAACAAAAAATAAAAATTATGGAAGTTTTGTAAAGTAATGAAACAATATGCAGTTCCAAGCAATATACAATATTAGAATACAAAAGAATGTAAACAGCAGTTCACAAACAATTTCGAGCTAGCTTTAAAACACCTTTTGCTTACTGCTGCAACAAAATCTTCAGCAATGTTTAAATAGAGCTCCACGCACCCCATACAGACCACCCTTGCTGTATAAAATATTCACTACCCGCGGGCTTCCAATTTTCTGCCTCAGTACATTTGTCAGGGACTGCGTGCTGAAGGGAGTAATTTAAAGTGATACTGCGTGAACCTCGCCATCCGGACTGCTGCGGAAGTGCGAATTTGCTGAAGAAGAAATAGCTTAAATAATTAATAAAAAAAAAGCACGACGAGAAGCAAAAAAATATATTCGTGCTTGTGTTTTTTTGCCTTTCCTTTGCGTTTGTTACACAGGCCGACCCTATCGTTTGGCACTATTGAAAAAACTGACCAGTGGGGCCGCGTGTTTGCATCCCGGAGTTCCCCTGTTGCATATGCATGTTTGATCCTGTCGGCTGATGATTTCCTCAATTAGCAACAGTGTGCAAGAGTTGTGCAGCAGCAAGTTTCGCATCGCAGCAAGGATATCGCAACGGCCCTGGTTGAAGGTGTGAGAGCTTCAACAATAGCAAGTGAACAGGGGAGAATCCCAAAAAACTATAAAACAATATACAGTAAAAGACAAAAATTGACCATCAAAACCAACACAAAGCTTGTGGGAAACAGTGGCTTGCAAAATACTGATTGTTGTGGTTGTTTTGCTTTAACGTTTGGGAATATCCTTTTTTCGTGTAGCGTATCGGCGTGTTTTTTTGTTTGCTTCCATCAGCAACAGCGTGTCACGCTGGATTTTGCTTCGACCCCCGAAGCCGAAATGGAGTCCCTGCATGTCTGTGTGTGTGTGTGTGTGTGTGTGTGTGTGTGTGTGTATGGGATAGATTGATATCGTTTAGGCAATGCCGCCGTACTATGTACGATGGGTGCGAGAGCGTTTGTATCGCCGTGTATGTTATATTAAATTGAAATCGGCAATTTGACAAAATCGTTTCATGCTTCTGTCCTGCAGCAATTTTGGTTGCTTCCACCAGGAATGTGTCCATTCATCTAGCCGGGTTTCAGCTGAAGCTCGGAAGCGAATGTGTGAACCGCCGAGGGTTGACAGGAGTAGCAAAATAAAAAGGAGTAGCAGGATAAAAAAAAACGAAAAAAATGCTTTTTCACACGTACAGATTGTTCTGCCCACCACCCACCACCAAAGCTGTGGGGCCTGCTGATTGCCTGTATGTGTGTGTGTGTGTGTGTGGTTAGTAGCGGTTAAAGCGTAAGCCTCATGAAATCCTCTTTTTTGCGCTTCCGTATGAAACATGCCGGGGGAGTTATTGGGTGTTCCAGCATAAAGCACACGTCTAAACGTGCCCATTCTCATGGGAGCCTTGGTTTCTGACCCTCGGCCGAGTGCATTGATAGTTGTTTTTTTTTGCTGTTGTTCTTTGCAATCGTTTATGGACATGTGAAACGAGAATTGTTTTCCGTTGGGGAAATGGTGTGTGTGTGTGTGTGTGTGTGTGTGTGTGTGAGTGCGTTTTTTTGTTACCACCTTACTTGTTTGTGCTGTACCGGACATCATCTCATCACAGCTAACACCTGTTGTACCATTAAGGATAAATTAATGCGCTCTAACATCTACATCGATCAAACTAGCTTTCAGGAAAGTTTCTCGTGTGAAAAAGTACGTTGTTTTTTAAGTTAAGTAATGTTGGTTGTGATACGTCGTACAGAATAAATAGATTATTGGTTTGTATCGTGACTTTTATATAGAAAATAATATTGCAGCGTTGGCAATTGGGCGTTGTGTCATTAAGGCGAAATAGTGAGGCATATTCGGACGGTCCTTCATAATCATCCAATATTATGAAATGTGACCTTAAAATGTAACAGAAACTGTAGTTTTATCGTATCTTTCAGCCAGAGTTAATTTCACTACTCGATCCTTGGGATAATCACTCAAGGATTGTCTCAACTGATCTTAATAGTAAACTGTATGATAAACCTGTTTTGGATGACTTGTCAGAAAGAGATGTCAAAAGCATTTATTTTGAAGACAGCCTTGCCCAAGTGGGAATGAATTGTTAATTTAGGAATCAATCAAATATTAATGGGTTGAGATTTCTGTTTTTTTGAGATTTTTTGGAGCGGTCCGGTGGCCGAGGCGATAGGGGCGCCGGTCTTCACACAGCAGGACCGGGTTTCAAATCCCTTCCATACCGCCTCCCTTCCGTACGCTGACTACTTTGCTACGGATAAATCAAGTCACAGAATGCCAGAAATTGCAGGCCGTAGAGCTTTCGAGGTTGTAGTGACACCGAAGAAGAAGAAGAAATTTCTGCAGCAGCTTAACTTTCATCGTTACTCAAAATAATCTAGATGCTTAAAAATGATTTTAGTGATGAATTTTATTTTCCAACCATGATCATCTTCTTTGCCATCGCTTTTCAATATTTTTGCTTTCTATCGAAACTCATTAAAGAGTCACAAAAAATCAAAAACTCAGACACACACATCCATCGGTGCCCCGACAGAGTGGCGGGATGTCGTTAATTTAAAACTGGTAGCTGTTAATTTATGCTTCGGTTTGCAGTTTTTACATCCGCTGCCTCAATCGCACGGAAAGGGATTATGCGACAGTTGTGTGGTTCCAGCCGCGGCAAAACAGGTTCCCGGTGTTCACGTTTCACGTTGTCCGGGCATGAATCTCTTCGGTCACTTCGGACGACCAGACTGCCTAACACCCGAAGCGTGCAGCCTTGTGGCAATCCAATCGAATCGTAGTGGTGGTGGTGGTGGTGCTGGTGTAGATGAAGATGATGACCGTTGATTGGTACCGGGCAATCCGTGTCGAGTAGTGCGCCAGATCTACGCCCTAACCAAACGATGGAAAGCTGCAACTGTCGTGCTCCGAATTTGGGTGCAGTGCTTTGCCTCATTCGCAGCTAGCCGATCGTGGCAAATGGTGGATCGAGTTGATGAAGGTGGCATTTTCTTGATTGTTATTAATTGTTTTGCAGGATGCATCTCGGGCGAGGCGAATGGCAAACGCGATATGCCCTGACATGAACGTACGCCATGCGGTCCGTGATGGGAACGATGAGTTTTCGTGCTGAGAAAATGTTTGTTCCAGATGCTCGTCAACACTGGTGGGGCAACGGCACATTCCATCGTGGCGTTCCATCGTGGTGCATTTTTGCAGGACGCGCATATGCTGCTTGCTGGACATCAGCTAAAGCGGGGAGGTGAGTGGCTGTTCAGTCGAGCGGACAGGGTAGATGGATGACATTCGTGCATCGCGTGCTGGCGAGCCCGAGCAACGCTGACGATTGGCCGAGATTAAAACAGGATTTCTCGCAACAGAGCGCTCGTGAGTGAATGGCTCCCCGACAGTTGCTACCGGCAATGATTTTATGCTTGAACGCAGAAGGGCAAGAAGACCACTAACCGCTAACAGATCGAAGAAGAAACGGTAGAAAAAGAAACAATCGGAAACATATTCACATTCCAGCGGGTGAGCTGGAGATAGTTCCTTTACCCAACGTGAGATGGCGCTAGCAGTATTAATGGATGCAAAATTGACAAAATCTTGCAAAAAAAAAAAAATGCAAAAACGGTTCTAGAAAATGATTTCTTGCTAAGTTTACTAAAACATTCTAACGGTTGAAGACATTAAGTATTAACATGTTAAAAGATTTTCTCATGAACCTTTACAATAAGAATACATAAACATGACAAGTAAAATTAATTCTACAAAACTAATTGAAAAGAATAATTCCAAATTATTCATACAATAAAATCGATTCCTTCAACAAGATGCACAGTAATAAAGATGAAAACAAATAAATCTTCTGCTCGTCGTAGAAGCAGACAAAAAGCATTCTTCCTGTTACCATCCGTTTAAGTGGGCCAGTTTTGTTGTACTGTCCATCAGTGAGCCATCAACTTTCAGTCGCCCGTAGCAACCGGTAACGATCAACCAGTGTCAACGTGCGTCTTTAATGATCAACGCAGCTGAAGAGGAAGAAAAAAAATGCGAACGCCAAAGCCCTGTCGCGGCGTTAATCAACGCTCCATCATACGGACGGACGAGTCTGGGACGAGCGTGCCCGATGTAAGATGTGAAGATACATGCATATAATTTAATGTGCGCACATAAAACTCAAAAACAAGACAATAAATCAATAATAAACGCGTTTGACGTGTTAATTTATTTTATTTACATTCCTTCAATCGTCAGAGCGAAGTTGACTGGGCCATGGCCAGCCAGGCCAGGCCAGGAGTGAACGCACTGTTCCGCACCAGTCACCGGGACTGTATGGCAAATCAGGTTAGGGAACGTGGGAAGATTATGGATTTTCAAAGATTATTACCACGCAATAAACGGGACAAATAAACATATCTCTGCAGATAATATGCTTTTGCGAAGAAAAAGCACTCAAAAGCACTCGCACCGGGTTTTTGAGTGCACCAGCACCAGGACCAAACCTAATCATCACGTGAACGTCCAACCGAAACTGTCCGTCGGCGGAACTGGTGTGGTACAATTTAAAGATACTTAAAACGAAATGACATCATTTTGAAGAAAACCATCAGTCGTTTTGGCCCGGTTTGCTGTCCCTCCAGACTTTCTGCTGTACAGTGCACGGTCCGTTTGCTTCGAGAGAGCTTCGTGTTATGATTTTTTTTATTTATTGCCTGAAAGAAAAATTTATGACCGTCGGTTCTGGTGGGGTATTACACAGCGCCGGGGTATACAGTTCGTCAAGCGGCGTCACAGCCCGAGCGAGACAGAGACAATCCAGAGACCCAGTGTGTCAGTCATTGGAAAATTCTCGAAGAGGAACGATGTGCGATCTTCCCACCTCGCCGGCATCACCGGCACCATCACCCGGATAGCATTCGAAACGATGTTTGCTAATAATGATATTTGCAGCGATTCTTCGTTGGAATCTTTCCATTTATAGGAGGGCCGTGGAGGTGTACGCGGCTGTTGTTGATCATCCGACAAGCACTGCAGCCCTGCCGCGAGGGAAAGTGGAAGATGAAAAACGAAAATGGACAAGACAAGAAGACATTTCATTTCGACCCACACCGAACGCTCTCGTGCTCTCTCGCTCACACGCGCTTGAGTGGATGTTGGGCAGGCCCGAATCAGGTCGTACGGAATGGTTGGGGATTTCGCCCAATCTCCAAGATTGTGTCGCACTGTCAGGGCTCCCGTCACAGCCAGAACACCACACGCACACAATAACCGAAACCTACGGCTGCTCGGTGCATTCCCGGCTCGGAGTGACATTAACGTTCTGATATAAGATTGAATGATTTACAGCTGTCAAGCTGCGAATGTGTTGCTGGTGAGAGGTGGTTCTGTTCATCTTTGTGGCGCTTGTATCTTTTTTCCAGCCTCTCTGTCCCACACTCTGGGATGGATGTCTCAGTTAGGAGTCGGATCTTCGGGGTAGAACTCAAGTGCATGAACTGGACAGTGCAGGGAGGGTGCGCGGGTGGGATGCGAATTGTATTTATGTGTTTATGTAATTTGCCTATAAAGCCCTGGTGCGAGATGAATGACATACGATGTCTCGACGCACGGCCACGTTTCGGATGGCCGAGGACCCAAGGCGATGTCCGCTCCTCCAGTGCGTCCAGCGTGTTGCGCTGGCGAACCCTCAAGGGCTAGATCGAGCTCGTGATTTGTTCCGAAGTCAGTGGCGTCGCTTATGGTCGCCCTTCACTTGACGACTGGTGATGAAGTGAACGCTCTGCTGCACATGTGAGACGTCGTAAATTAAAGACCACGTCATTTGTGATGGCCCGGGTTCGTCAGGCACCAATTGTGCGAACAGACGTGGTGACGGTGGCAGAAGGGAGCAATCGATGAGTGGGTATAAGAGCCGGACCTTCACCTCTCGTTTCGTGCCCCGGGGGGAATGCTAGCTGATACCGTGGTGAACTCTGGGAAATGTTTACTTGAACCAAGAGCTTAATGTGGGGTAATGTGGGGGGTGGGCTTCAATAGGAGGACAAAGTACGAGGATCACTTTATAAACAATTTGTCAACAATGTACCGTAATTGAAATATGCTGTTATAGAGATGATATGGAACTGGCTTCTTTCGTATGATTTTCAAACTAGATGTACAGTAAAAACATTAAACGTTAAAAATGAATGATTTGTGATTTTTTTCCAACGCTACCCAACATCAATTCCCAGTGTAATATTGTGTGCAAACTTAATTCCATGCTTAGCTCAAAGTTTAATTTTTTAAAACCATCCTCACAAATCAACCATCTGAGGCAGAAACGGTACAAAAACACGTAGATGCTATATTAGGGCGAATAGGTTTTTGGGAGCATCCAGTAGAAATAGTTTAATATTCATCGTTGCCTCGTCCTCGCGCGGCCAACCATAAGTTGTCTCGTTTTCTGAGCCGATCCGATCCCATAACTTTCGCTCCGAACAAAGGCCTCAAAAGGACGCTCGGTTTAGTTTGCGTCGTTTTGCATTGCCAGATCCGGGGCCGTAATAAATCATCGCCGCTTCTGGATATTTTTTGAGCAGTGATCATTCGTCACTGTGAAATATGGATCCGCAGGCAAACAACCGCAAAAATATAGCTTCCCGGTTTGTGTGTATGTGTGTGTGTGCTCGGCTTCGGAGACCAGAACCAGAAAACTAACGATCCTTCATCTCACGGTCAATGGATGGACGAACCATCCGGGCCGGGCGAGTTGCCCCCTTGTTTTTGCAGCTCTCTACGGTTTTTGGCTGTGTGAACTTGTCTTCGATGCTGTGTATGGTTCCCCGAGTGCACCGGGTAGCGGGAAAGCAGAAGACACAAACACACACACACACACACACACAAACAAGAAGTAAAAAACAATCCAAATGGCCATTTACATCCATCCATCCTCGCGGAATGGCTAGTTTGTCGGTGGCTAGCAGGAGCGAAGCCAAATTCGGTCATTCATAACCCCTCGACTGGTGGTGAAGAGTGCCATGGATGGAAAGGCGAGCGGATGATACGGGAAAACAAAAAAAGCGATGCATCCCGCCGCTGTACTAGCCTCGATCGGCCTCCGGTGTCCTGGGACCACCGATGGCCGGCCACCAAAACCCATGAACCGACAAAAAAACGTACACAACCTTGACATGATAATTGTAAATTATTTATTACTCACGTGGCAATTCAAATATCCTGAGTAACGACCATCGCGCAGGACGGCTGCACGGGTGGACGGACTCGTCCGGCATCGGCATATCGCTGGATGCACCAGTTTCGATGGATTGGTTTGATTCATACCATTCGGGGGATTCGGGCGAGCCGGTGACCACAAGCGTGCTAGCCGAACGGTTCGTGAGATATAGTGCACAGAAACATACAGGAACAACGAAAAAAAAAGACGAAAACGAAACATCCCACCCAAAATAAAAGTAGAAAACAAGAAGTGAAGTGAAATGATTTGTGTGATATGAACACATACTTCAAATGTAAACGAGATCGGACTCGCGTGGAATTGCACGTTCACGGAGTCCATCGGACGAGCGAGCCAGCCAGCATCCACGCGTTGCATTCGATTTATTGATGCACCGGAAGGACCGTCCTTCCCTTTCCACCGTGGGATGAGCAGCAGGAGCGGCAGAGTGACAATTGCATAGAAAATTGCTCCCTCGAAGCGGGCGGGCGGCTTGCAATGGCGGTCGGGATCAACGTGCATCCTATCCTCGGCTGCTGTTCGAGTTCGATCCTCGTCAGACATCCGGCACTCGGAGACGAGCGATGCACGGCGTGCACCGCCAAACAGCCAAACGACATGCAGATGACAATGCATCGAAGATATGATATATGGCGACAGTGAATGCATTTTTATGCGCTTTCATAGTATTGTTTCAACAATTATTTTTACGACTCTCGCTTAAATCATACACTTTTATGGGGCTTGTTCGGGACCGAGCGTGCGTCACCGCTGAATGGCAGCTAGGATTCGTTGGCAGACGGTGTGCAGTGGGGTCGTCGTTATGTCACGCAAAAAACCGTTTCCACGTGTGACAAGTGCGTAAGGCATGAGTGAATTGCAGTATCGATGTAGTTGTGTTTTATGTTGCATTTCTTGTCGTTTTTTTTTTGTTTTGTTCGCCCCCGTTATGGTTAATGGTCGCAAGGGACAGGAAAACGAGGCGAGATGCTGGATGGATTTGCGACTCGAAATCGATCACGTGTTTCCTGGGCTATGAAATATATTTACATTTGTTTGCCTTTTCAGTACAAATTGAGAGTGGAGATAGTAAGTAGCACTATGGAAAAGCGAGTTTTATCATAAAAGTTCATTTAATTTTGAGTGGAATTTATCTTCCAAAAGTCAAACAAGTTTGTGCAATGTATTGGTTAGCTAGAATATTTTGCAAACTCTGTCTCGAATCTCATTTAAAAATTTGAACCTGGTATAGATTTTTTGCACATTGTCAACTAAAAGCCCCATTGTGTATAAGATGAATGGCACTAACAAGTGAGACGACCCGTTCCTTCATACGTATCCGCCAGACATCTCACCGTGCCGTTTAAATATTATACCGCGTAAAATATTACTGTAAAGGATCGGTTATTTATGGAACATAATGGTACCTTCGTGTCTCCCTGCTACAGCTGGCCGTACAGCCATGCTTCCCGAAACCCCGAGCGAGTTCAGTGGTTTACTTTTTATTCCACTGCGACACTGCGCAACACATCTGAAAGCTGATTGAAGCGAGGAAAAGGAATAATGGGCCAAAAAAGAAGAGTGACACCGATCATAAAGAACCGATCGGAAGTGTTGGAAAGCATGAACTCTGTCTCTATCTATCGCACACACCAGCAGAATCGGTTTTTAGACAAAAATACAGCGCTCCGACCGGTTGGTCGATGGACAAAAACCCGAATGGTTTTGAGAAAGATGAAATGCATTCTGCAGTAGTGCACCGGCACCGGAAACTAGACGAAATGACACATCCTCGAGAAGTATGACCGAATCCGAACCGTAGCACCCAGTCATCTGATGTCGTCTGGCACCGGGTTTCTGGGTGCAGTGCCCGGGTGCAATGTGGTGCATCAGTGCGCTTCCGACAAAGGCGAGAATGTTCGCTTTCAGATTCGCTCTCGTCAACGATTGGACTTTGGAAGCCGGGGCCGGCAAATCCGACAGAAATCTTAATTTATAGCCTCTATTTCGATGCAAAATTTGTGGGATTCGTTAGTTTCTTCTCTCCGTTTTTTTTTTGTAGTTTCCGCACTTACAACCACTCCTCGCTCGGTTGATTGTGTGTTTGATATTTTTCTTGTTTGAAGCGGGCATTTTATTTCTTGTGGTCCAGCAACGGCAGCAACAGCAGCAGTTTCTGGGAGTACGGTGATCGATTACGCTGGTATATGTGCGTTATGCTGCTCTTAGTTTTTATTGAAGCTCTATGCCTGTGCTCCTCGTTCGCTCTATTTCATTTTCGGGGTTGATGGATTTATGCTGTTTTGGGATTCGTTTCAGAAAGTATGTGTTTTGGTATATAGCATGTTATATTTTTATGTTGCGTTCGGTTCGATTATCCTATTTCGAAAGCCCAGCACAGCACCGCTCGCGCCGTGTTTTCCCTGGCCAGGATGGGTTTATGATTTATACCGGAGGAAACATTGCAACCGGAACGACTGTGACACAATGATATTTGGAACGAATTTTATGCTCTGGCGTCCATAATTCCTATTATACGAAGGTTATGATTTGTAGCGAATGAGGAAAGCAATATTTGTTGACGGTAAGCTGGAACGGTTGTGGTCATATAAGAATGCCGAGGACGATTTTTAAGCGTGTTCTGTTTGATCGGGCTGTAAAACTTTTGAAGATGATAACATGACATACAGCTGGAGAATTTCACAAAGTCTATGGATCCGTAATGTGTTTTTGGCACCTAAACTCTCTACAGAATATGAGAAGTTCATTCTTGAAAATTAATGTAGAAAACCCTCGGCCATCTTGAAGCATAAAAAGCGTCAGCAAAGAAATTGATTTCATAGCTTTTTTATCATTTTAAGAAGTGTTCTTGTTTGATGGTAAATCTCAAGTCAGAGCCCTTAGCTTGTTAGGGAAATCAGATGTTGTCTCTTATAGTTACAGAACTTATTCGGTTTTAGAAAGAAAAAGTATTTCCAGAGATCTCCATGGTTTGGATTAAGATTTTCTATCCATGTCAGTCAATTGAATCCGTTACAGTCTACATTCTTATGCAATCAAATATTTTAATTTATTAATGATTATTTTTCTACAGCCTGTGTTCGATTTTTTTTTATTGTTAAGGAAAAAATATTGTTTCAAAAATAAAAACAAAAAATGTTCCAATACGAGGATGTGATCGCCAAACAAACAACAGCTGGAAGTTGGAACTAACGAGAGGTTCCGTGTAACTAGGAAAATTGGACTTCATTGTCTATTTAATAATAAACAGGAAACAAAGGTCTCGGAATCGATGAAAAAATAAAAGATCATCGAGAGAACCGTTCCATTAATCCTTTTCAAAAATCAATTTTACGTTGAAGGGCAATAAAGAATTATCCACTGTGTAAACTTCCACTGTGAGTCCATTTTAAAACAAAACTAATTGCTTTCATTGTAAAAAGTACATCTATCAACGTGCTAGTCATCTCGAACAGTGGTTGATGAACCGACACGGTCCAAGCTTCGGTCAAGGCATAAGTTTAGAACGATTTACAGTCTTCGCTTTATGGCCAAAAGGCACCGAGGAATCCTGCAGTTGTTTACAATCCATTTAGAAAGATGAATTGCTTAGACATTTTCGGATGTGTCCTTGCTGTACGAGTGCGTTTCGGAGTACGTTCAGGGAGTTGCCCGTTATGGTTGTTTGCCCAATCGGTTGGCTCTGCGTTGGATCACTTCTACCGCACCATCAAACAGTGGTTGAACTTTTGCTTTGTTTGCCTTGTCCCACTAGGATAAGGGATTTTCCATTTTTTTTTGTTCTCGTTTTTTTGAGTATGATGCCTCGCATTTCGTCAACGTTGTCAGAGGTGCATTTTTTTTGTGGCACATTTGTCGGTGTAGGTCCTGCCATCACTGAGCACCGAAGATAGAAGAAGAACGTTGGAGGTGTTGTAAAGCGCGTTTGTTACCTTTTTGCTACTCTTGCAAATGCAGCCCTTGGCCGGTAGGAACTGGTTACTAGAGATGATTCTTTTTGCCTGCTTTTTTTTTGGTGCTCCACTGCCATTCCGATACAGTCACTTCTAAGTGGACAGGCACGGTAAGCATCACCATCAGTTAAGCGTTCATTTCACTGGTTGGAGCCGTTGGAAAGTATCAGGCATGGTGCGGAGGCTTCCGGCATTTCAACCACAGGAAGCGTCGTTTGATACGGTGAAACAAGTGAGAAAGCAGTGGAAACACGTAAAAAAATGGCACACTGTACAATGTTCACTTGAAAATGGCCCGAACGTGCGGTGTTGCGTTGAGTTGTGACATGGACAACCTGCCAAGCGACAGTTATAGGCCGTCAAGGATCTATGTATGTCATTCGTGTTTCAAGCGTAGCTTTTTTTGCCGTTGCAATCGTGTACAGCACCAGTTCACTTGTGGTGTCGCGCACCACACAATCTTACTACAATACGGTTCCAGGGATATGGGTGGGGAGTGTTCGTTTTGTTCCCGGCGTTCGCTGCACGTAATGTTTCACACCACGTGTCAGCTGGTAGTTTCATTCACTCGATTCCCAGGCTCCTGTCGCTGACGATGTGGACCTCACCTACCCTGGCAAAGAAGTAAATAATGAAAGCCGTTTCGTGGCGTGGTTGCCTTGTTTTCATTTTTGATTTCGCTGCGTCTAGCCTCTCGGTGACATTTCGGTGTCGGTTGTTGAGCCGGCTCGGCTATGAACGATCTGTTTGTTTATGGCGTCAACGACGGTTGGCATGCTCCGGAGGGTGTGATGATGACGGAGGCTCGCTGCGGTCATAAACAGGACCTCGCGGTCCGTGGCTTATGGTGTGACAGGTAGCTTACCTTCCTATTAACCCCAGCGCTTACCTTGTTAAAGGTGAGGGGAACACAGCGGTAAACACGGCAACGCAACGTCCACGTGGTTGCTGGCAACGATTTATGTTAGCATGCTGGTGGTGATGCAAGGCAAAAAGGCTCATTGCACATGATTTACATCTCGGTGGATGACTTTAGTGAGTGAATGGCACGTTGTGAAGCTAAAGGTGTGCGCGATCAGCTGGGCACTACGATTCAGGAGCTGGCTGTAACTCAACAGTTGTCTGGGCGATGTTGGTTGTGTACAACGCAGTGCGATTGGTGGCTAAATTAAATTAATCACTTAAACATTTTAAACAGAAAACAAAATTGAAAAAAAGTCAGGAATGTGGTTTGTTTTCCACGAGACCTCATAATGTCTTTCAATCGCGCTTTGAACTATGTGGCGCTTTCTAAATAAAATCCTACGAACGTAATTTGCTCACGATAGACGTTTGGCTTGGCGTGATTTTGATTTATGATATACTTTCAGCCTGCCCACCTCAGCATTCGATTATTTGAATAAGTAACATTATCGAAGCGAAAAAAAAACTCCTTATCACAACCACGCTCAAGTGTCCATAAAATGCAGGTACGCTAGCTGTACGGGCATTAGAGACCTGAACTCTATAAATCTTTGACCCGTTTAATGTCCATTGGTTTTTTGAGGGCAAGTGAAGAAAAAAAAAGACAAAAAAGCGATAGAATCAAGCATCAGAAACCCGATTCGATAGCAGATGAAAACATTCGAACGGACCAATTCGTCATTCACCGCTCTAAAGGCGAAGAAGAAAAAACAGGGGAGATATTCTGCAGAAGGAAATCTCCAGCTAAAAACGGATCATTTTATGATCGTCTTTTATGTGCTCCGGCGCGGTCCTCTTGACATACATTCGCACGCGTCTCGGACTCTCGCCTATCATGCACTTTCCGTTTATCATTCAGCCGGACACACTTTCGTTCGCCGCTTTTGCCCACTGGAGATAGGTCAGGGCGCTATCACTTTCCTTGAAAATCGGCGAGGAATGCACCAACACCAACCCGTTCCGGCCATCGTCTTGGGGTAGGACGGGCAGTTACCGGCCGTTCGTGGAGGTGGTGGGTGCGTGGGTGGGTCATGATTTACGACGGTGCTGGATGCCGCACCATTCGTTATCGATCAAATTCTAGCGCGTGTCAGGCTGGCGAAGTTTTATTATCACATAATTAGTTTGTTTAGTGTGAGGAAATGATTTGCCGACGAGTCCCAGGGTATGCGATGTGAACACAGTCACACACACACCGGCCTGTGATCATTTCGTGACAGTGACAGTTAATGGCGCAGCCGGTACGGGTATGCGATTGACTTGATTTTCGAAGATATTGAAGCGAATGAGCTCATCAGGCAGGAGGTCCCACGCTGGAAATCGGACAGATTTATGGCGCTCGATCATAAATCAGAGGCAGCTAATATTAAACTCCGTCAAGTATATTGCCCTTGGCATTTTCCAACGTTCGGCAACGCGCTGTTTGGGGTTCACATTGTGCTCCCTCTGCTCCTGCTCGGCTCTCGGTCCAGTTGTGGTGCATTTTGGGAGGGTCGGTATTTTGGCGAGGGGCGCAGACCGACCGACCGGAGCTGACGAAGCCGAATCGATTACGATGAATAAAGAGTGATTTGTGTCTTCTTTACCGCACACAGCACAGCGTTACGCAGAAACTGGGCGACATTTTCTGAAATGGACCGGCCAGCCCCGGAGACGACAGTAAACAGTTGTTTCTCGTACGATTCTCGCATCCTACGCGTTCGCTGCGCTGATGGCATAAATTAGGTAACAAATTCTCGTACAAGATGTATCGTGAGGTACAGTTGCGGTCATGTGTTTTGCTCCGTAAATGTCTGCGAAACAGTTTGGAATGGCATGGCAAAATATTGGAAAATGATCAGTAGAAGACGAGTGCAGTTCACAAAAAGGTCGAGATGATGTTAGCAATATGAGTATTACATTTATTATAAATAGTTAAACATTATTACTATGTTTTTGCTATAATCAGAGGTGAGGTAAATCAAATGAAAAAAAAAATCCTCTGTGAGTCCTACCATCCAAATAATGCTGATATGAACTTAAAATATTTCTTTAGTGCTTTCACTGATCCAATGGACTTTGTAGCTGTTCAAGAATGGCTTCCAACATCTAGTTTTTGGGTCATATTTGCTGTTCCGAACCAGATATGCGCCACTCGGAGAAGGCACCCTAACATATTGAGACATGCTTTTCATGCCACTCCAGAGCGCTGTTTGCTAGTGAGGGTGGCCAATTAGTACGCTATTAGGTGATGATATCGAGCGTTATTGAGTTTCAAACAGATTCGAGAGCATACTCTTAATTATCGCCGCGTAATCACCGTGGTGAGTTGCAGCCTAGCCGAGCAGCAAACCGCACCAAGTCCAGAGGCGCTGACCTTCCGGTCCCAGTGCAAAGCTCCCGAACAGCTCGGGTGGACGGCGCGAATGGCAGCAATATATTAGGTCATACCGAGCGTCGTGGTTTGAAGCTTGTGCCCTACTCTGCATCCGATCGAAAGCCGCGGCTCGGTCGTAGTTGAAAAACGAGTTTAGCAACTTTTGTTTGGGTGCGGATCACCCGGGGCCCGAAGCTCTCCCATGCGCGCGGGGTTTTTGCATGCTGGCTCGCCTGCAATCGAACACTCTTCGAGCAGGTTTGAATCGTCATATTTTACCGTTTTCCTTACCGCAAACCGTGCACGGAAGGAAGAGGAAGCCACCTGTGCGCCTCCTCGACGGGTCTGTCCTAGTTCGCGTCGCACGCGGCAAACGCGAGATGGTAAGAAAGTGAAGTACCGTAACTACGTGTCAGTCTATCAATCATTTTAATTGACAATTTTATAAGATCGTCGCGCGCCTCTCGCCCGTCTTTTACGCCGCGTGACTCATTTTATTTCCGCTTTCCGATCGCTACCACAGTACGGGGAGCATCTGGTTCCTTACCAGGCGCGTGTACTTGACCGTTTCGGTGTGCCCACACGGCGAATCGGCCAAAGGATGACCCCTTTGGCGATCGTCCTTCCGTTCACGTCCTACTGAGCGGGCTCGTAAATTAAAAGCCACCTTCGCTTTCCCTCGAGGGGGTCGCAAAACATAAACGTCACAGCCACAAACTAATTACTGACAATCGATGATTTATACTGACCGTAAATTTAACCCTTCTAATCACTTCCCGCTACCGTCCCGCGAAGACAAGGTTTCCTTCGCACCGGGTGCGTCGGGAAGAAAGCAAAGAAAGTCACCAGGACCAGGCTTTCAGGCAGTGCGAAACCTCGCGCTCGGGACACGGGCGCTCCAGTGGTGCTTCGATTAAAAATGCACTGTTCCAGCGTATGCGCGGGTGAAGCTATTCTTAGCCGATGCTGATGATGATGCACCGACCCGAGGCACCCGCCCGTCGTTTAAATTGCTACCATGTGCTGGCGCGTACCACGGAACCATCGGGTGTTAATGGTCCGAGCCCGAGCGGCGAACGGTCCTAGCTGGGTATGCTTGTGTGGCCACGACGATGGGCCATAGTTTTTGAAGCGAATGTGAATTATTCTATCCATTGGCACAATAAATAATACGGCTGCAGTGCACGATATGAGTTTAAGTGCAGTATCGGTCGGAGCAACGCTTGGGCCGTAGTGAGGCTACGGTTCCTTTGGCCTTCTACGGAAGTGACAAGCTTTTAGCACCCTGCTAGTGTCGATAAATCATGCCGGTGTGATTCACTTTGGACGTGGCGGCCGCTGGGCTGATGTGGCCGTTACAAGGACCGTCTGCATTCGCGTGAGACCATGAAGCCATGATGATTGATGGGATACCAAATAGAGGCAGGCACACGATATTTTTGAGCCACCTTACGGGAATGGGAGTTGTGCAAATTTTCGTATTTTAAAACCCACCAAGGACGAAACGGTTATGAACGATTAATGTGGGCGATTCACAGTGTGCGGCTTGATTGGCTTAGTCGAAGGGTGGTGTGGGGCAAATTTTGAATAATATGATTAATTACATAAAAAAAGAGTTGAATTGGTTGGTTGATTGGTTGAATGTATCTCAGAACTTGTTGTAGGTTAGGAAATTAATCCTTACCTGTTTTGGTAAAGACCTTATTTTTAGGAGCATTTAAAATATTATCCTACTTCTGGTGCTGATGTCAACTAATGGACGCCCATGCGTGAACAAAACTACAGCCAACTTAGCGCAAGTTCCGCCTGGAGGATGGCCGATTCCATTAGGCTAATATTTATGATGATGGATTAGTGTCCACATTCGCTTCCCTTTATCCTGCCCAAATGGGTTCAATTAGTAGAATTCTAGATGGACCGATCCATAGCCACTACCGATAGCATCGTCGTTAGCAGTAGGCATTCGAAAATGAGTGGATCCTTCGAGTAATGGTAGGTTTGCATCGATTTTGATGCAATGCCTCGACCCAGGCTCGTTACTTCGGGACCATACGTGGGAGCTTCGGCAAACTTACCCATATCGATCGAAAGGCACCGGACGGCTAAGCTTACCATTCTTCAGCCGAAAAGCGGAGCACACAGAAGAATCCATCGGACCCTCGGTCCAAACAAATTGCCGTGAGCGGTGTACATTATCACGGTACATGCATGACTATATTATAAGCGCCAAGCATCCAGTAAATTATTATGATGCATGTATGGCCATACGCCACTACGTTGCGGCTGCTTGCATCGAAGTCGTTCGTGGACGATTCTTCGACAAGAGCCGCAGAAGTACACCACATTGTACGGATTCCTTTCCCCAATCGTTTGCCACTCTCGGTCAGTGCTTTCCACTGATGATTTTCACATCAGAAAGCTCTCGAGGGTGGTTTCAAGGTTTTTACTGCTGCTGCTGCTGCTGTGGTTGCTCCCGATGGGATGGGGCTTTGTTTTCTCATTTCGGGAAATCTTTACGTCCGGCTGCACGCTGTAAGAAACGTTGTATAAATCGTTGGCTTCTGATGTATCAATGGTAATAAATTTCAATGGCATCAAATGCCTCGTTGTGCTATGGCCGGCAAGCGGGAACAGGGAGCATTATTCCCTGGGCAATGTGCTACGATCCTGCCAATGAAAGATTGCAGTTCGACAATGCAGCTCGATGCAGCGCATTCAGTTTGCGCCGAAGCGGTAGATGTGAGGTGGTGGTGGTGGTGGCTGCGTTGGTGCAAATTTGACACAAATTGATCGTTTCGATGAAAGGTATTATTTAGCTTTCTTCGTCCCTTTCCAGCAGGCGCGCCGAAGCGGAAAGTGTTAGGGGTTTGTGTTTTGCATAGTGCTCACCGTACCCGCAAGGGTGACTATTAATAATAAAATGATTGTTGAGCTGTACCATTAGGGGCCCGTATACTCTTCGGGGCAAAAATCGATAAAACGAACAAATAATATTTCATTATACTTGAGATATTTTTCATTTCGCATATTATTATGGACCGAAGGTGTATTTTGACTTCCTTTCTATTGTTCGTTAACGAGCTTGTTTAGTGCGGATAGGGTTGATCAAATCAATTTGCAGTTTGCACCCTTATAACACTTTAAAGTATCAAATATGTAGGAGATAGTACTTAATGTCTTTGATCATAGGAGCAATCGGATAAACAGAAATTCTGAAGGAGTTTTCGGAGGGTGATTATTGACGAATAAGAGACGAGTGTTCCAGACAAGAGACAAGAGAGGTTTTCTATATCATAAAGCATTTACTATTCCTACTTATTCATAGTTTATTTTTTTGTATTCATATTTTTATCGAAGTAAATTCTAGATTTGGTTTAGATTCATTGCATAAATAAGCTGTGAATATTGGAAGTAATTGCCTAAGCTCGTACAACGCGTAAGCCGTTCGATAATCGATAATAATCACTTGCCCCAATAAATACAAGCTCACCACACACTTACACACACACGTCCTACCATTCCGTGGCAAAACATTAGATTTGTTTGCAGTAAATAGCAGCTCATTCCGATATTGCAAAACGAAAACTTATTACTATTACACACAATAAAGAATACATTTTCACCCCATAATCACCTGCAATTAGATTGGTCCATTAGGTTTTGCGTTTGCATCCGTGTGTTTTGCATAAATAATTTACGGTTTCCGATAGCTTGTCTGTTCCGAACGACTAACACCAGCAACCCCGGTAGCTTGCCGAAGTATCGTAAGGATACGGTGTTGTGGGAGCACTGGGCGGGCGGCCGGGGTACGTGTCAATCGAATGCAAATGCAAGCGAATCAACAACACCACAGGCCGTGCGTTCGGGACCGCTGCAGATTCCAATTGCGACGAAATGAAATGCATCATATCCTTCCGTTACGTGCCGTTTCGCTTGACCTTTTGCTGGCCCGGCGCAGCGTATCGTCAGGCGGTAGCCACGCTGTTTTTCCCGGCCACCAGCACTCGAGGAGCACTCGAGCATTTTTCCACCATGCGCGGCCGCATGTTTCACATCCTTTCGAGCGGGCGTGTGCGAAACGAAACGCGGCGTGTGAGATGTTTTCCGCCACCAGGCTGGCAGATATTTTCCCGAAAGTCCCGGAGAACCCGATAAGTTTTATTTATATGCGTTTATATGTGACAATGACAGTTAATTATTATTAAAACGACATCTATATGGACATGACATACAATCAGTACGCGATTCAATGCGTACTGGGAGAAGGACCGGGCGCACAACTACCCCCAAAAAACCCTGGACGAGGAAAAGGGTGAGAAAGGGGGTTCGAATGGTGGGTGTGACACGGGAAGGATGGGTACGAGCCACGGAAAAGCCATCCTTTGCCAGCGAGACGGTAGGAATAAAATTAGATACGGCTAGGTTTCACACCCCGGTTCAGGACATATCCCACCAATTCTTTACCCATAGTTTGTGGAAGTAGTGAAAACGGGGGGGACAATCGGTAAGGGGAAGATTGGCATGCATGTTCGGGCGTGCGGGAGATCCCCGAAAATGGGTTGTTTCGTGTGGCTACCCTTCCTGTGTGCTACCGCTGCTGAGATACACCTCCTCCCTTTTGGCGCTATCCTGCTGCTGCCATCTTTCATCGCTACCAAACAGCTATCTGTTTATGCTGATTTGGCAAACAGTGTTAGTGCGTCAAGCGGAGATTTGGTGCAGCGGAGAAGGTTGCATCCTCCGGGCATCACCATCGCGGGGGGGCTAAATTTTCCCATTTCGGAAAGCATTGGTCGGCTAAAGGGTTGCGATTTAGGGCAGGGTGCGCGGGCAGTTATGCTATTATAATGTTTTTCGGTCGACCAACCGCGGTGTTATTTTATAATGGACGACCGAATGAATGAATGAATGAATGAACGGATGGAATGTACGGTAGGTGGGATGGGTGCGGGAAGCAAGGCAGCATTATAAAATTGCTCGCTGGTAGCATTATTTGGATGGTGGGACTGGCCATCCGAGTGGAGCTAGAGCGCGCATTATATTTCATATCAAAAGCGTTCAGCTGTCGGAATTGTGATTTAAAAGATCAGTTGTGGTGAGCAGCAATGGTCGAGTGTGATTCTGTAGGCTCGCTCGCTACGTCCACTTCCATCCACCGAGGAGAGGTGTCCGTATGTCAGTGGCATAACCGCGATGATGAGTGGGTCGTCCAGCTGCATCCGCGCGCATTGGATCGAGCCTGGATCGCGAGCATGTTCTGCGGACGAGCCTTCGCGTGTTTTTGGAGGTTACGTTGAAGTGGCGTTTATTTTTGGCACATTTGGATGCTGTCCCGATTTGGCAAATGAGCTTTCGGGGCCCTGTCACCATCAACTGTTAAATAAATGAATGTACAAGCTTCCGAAACCCGGACAACGGTCTGTGTTTTTGGCGGGATATCTTGACACATTAGTGAATAGTGGACAGCTATTGCATGAAGAGGGTTTAGTTATTTTTCAGATTTCAGTCCTAGATGCCTGGTAGTCACAGTCTCCGCGAAAGGCAGGTTGTGAGTTATAACATTGGTTGTTAATTGGAAAATCGTTCAATTAATTGGATCTCGTCTAATTTCAGACAGCCTAGCGTAACTTTGCGAATAAATGGTTAGAAACGTACTTCGTAGTATAGAACTGTGGAAGCCTATTCCGTTATAACAATATTTTTGACGTTGAATTATATAAATATTATTCAATGGCATCAAAATTGTAATTAGAAGAGATGTTGATACACGGTTAAATCCCGCATGTCTCTACAGCGCCACAAAATACGAATAAAACCCGTAATGGTAATGCCAATCAATCAGCTCCGCTCATTAGTGTTAATTTTCTGACGTTCTATCACCGTCCTTCTCATTTCCATTACTAATACAGGTCTTCCTTCTTTTACGCTTTAATCAACTGTTTCCCCACATGCGGTTGTTCGGTTCGCGAGAGGCAGATGAAATATGTTGATGTTGTTGTACAAACAAACAATAATATTTTACAATAAATTAGAAGCCGTATCGCACACGAAGATCGTTTGAGCTAAGGTACAATCGAAACGCAAACGCCACGCGGTTAGGTGGGATCTGAAGACGATGTCAATTAGCTGAAAATGAAACGAGAATCGAAATTTCCCGTGGTTTGACAAATCATCCATAATTCACCATTATGATCTGATGGTGATGATTTAGTGACCGACCGTTTTGGACGAGCGACTTCAACCAGCACAATTAGGCGGAAGAGTTATTGGCAAGTGGTACTCGGTTCAGTTCGAATCAACCACCAAACGAACAACAAACTTGGTTATCTTGGAGCAACTTTCGGTATCTTTCAATCTATGGAATTACTGACGGTTGTACAAAAGGGAATAGGAGTTTCTGTTTTGTAATACTTTAGGCCGGGCGATCCGGTGACACCGTGGTAAAGGCATCAGTCTATCATAAGGCAGAATTTCGTATCGAATCTCCTCTGGCCCTTTCCTCCCTGAGTAGTGCAGACTATCCAGCTAAAAGTAAAATTAGGACATTGATCTACCATCTACCAGACCTTCAGTGTTAATGTAAGAAGTTTTATATCTCATCGATTTCGATTCAAAAGCTAAAACTAAGTTCAGTTTTAGCAGCATTACCTGAGAAATTGAGGAAAAAGATTCATAAACTTTTCGGCGTTGGTCTGGCCCAATTTATGTCGGTTTTTTTTTGCCTCGTAGCAGCTCCGTTTTCCAATCGGTTCCGTGCCTTGCTTCAAACCGCATTCTAGTTGAACGTACATCGGTATTCGTGGGCAGAGAAGCTCGCCAGATACCAACCATTTAGCGTTGGTTCAATTATTATGAGCAGGCCGATTGATGGCTGCACCATAAAGCCTTCGCACTTGATTAAACATAAATATAAGGCTACAAAACTCCTCACACCCGCTTTGGCCCGCTCCGGTCGGCGTTTGAATCATTCGATTAATCCACATAAAGGTATTGATTTATGGCAACAGGCGGTTGCGTACCATCTCGACCGGTGTGGATTTAATCACGGCCAGGCGCAAGGTTTCGCACTGTAAACGGCGCGCGAATGTCAAGGTTTCTGCAAACGGAGCGTGAGCCAGGTTTATGGCGTGGCAGGAAGCAAAGAAGCGTCGTGCATCGGAAGTGCAAAGGAAAGCCCGAAGGAATGCTACAGCTTTGTGTTGGTGTCGGTTGGTTGCGGTGGGGTGGCGTGCCAGAATCATGAGTTCAAAGACCTCACATTTGGCGGGGCAGGAATAGTGGTCATGCCTGATCAAACACGCGGCTTTCCGTGGGGCAAACTATGAACGGGCCAAGAAGTTTGTCACTCGACGAATGCAATTTTCTGCAACTCTGTGTGATGCGCGCCGGGACTACACGTTGAAAGTTGAAGATGACGGTGCTGCTATTATCGAAATGTGGGTCGTAAACTACGCGAAATGATTACCGATTTCTGCGGGATGCACTCACGGGCTCTGACTCGAGCTGATTGGAGCTGTTTCACCGCTTATTAAGTAATTATTTCCGATACAGATTGAGTTTTATTTCAGGATGTTTATCGAACGTTGCACATTGTTGAACAAGAGCAATTTATTGGCGGTGTGAAGCGTTTTATGGTGTGGCTAATGAAGTAATTAGTTTAACACGTGGGTTTGTTGCGATGTTCCTCGATCCAAATAGAAAGCGGTTTGAGTTGACACCAATCACCACAGAAGATTTATTTAAACTCATGCATGAATACATTTGGTGGTAAATATCGTGGCTGTTGGAAAAAAGCTCATATAAAAATGTTTCTTATTCAAATAAAAGCTCTTACTCTCTAACTCATTAAATTAACAAAATATGACGAATCGAAAGACAACGAGGAGCCTGCAAATGTGCTCGGAATCGCGGTCTCGAAGCCACTTTGCCGCCAATGCAAGAATGCAATGCAAGGAACGAAGTCAAAAAAAAAAGAAAACACAATGTCCAATAAATGCAATCATCAGTTTTTTCCCGTGTCAAAATTAAGACAAAGTCGAGCACTCTCGACAAACCGCCAAAAATGCGGCCATTTTTGTGGCCGTTATTATTTTTGGTTGAATGTCTTTCGCTGCATTTTGCCGTCCTTTATAGGCACATTCGGTTTTACATCCTACTCTCTAACCAGTTTGAGTCATAAAATTAACTGAAAAATTGCACCAATAACTTTAATCAATGTGTCAACGGGGATCCTTTTTGCATATTGAAGCCGGCATTATTTCATACCAAAATGAAGGTTTTGCGGAGTCCAGCTTAAAAGTGGGTTTCAGGTTTTTATTGTTTTAGGTTTCTGGTTAAATGTTCGCCGTAATTTACGCCGTGTGCTGTTGCAGAACCGTCGATCAAAGGTAATCGAGTTTAAGAATAACTCGCTGTCCGCTGTCGCTCGTAGAGTTGGGTTATCATTTATCGATATTTATAAACTTTAGCATAAAAGCGAGCACCTCCAGTTTGAAAGTTTCCAAGGTGTTACCCTGCAATCAGATGTTTGTGCTGCAATGTCAAACAGCGTACGTAATATGTATTTGCGAGCTATTTAACACGCGCGCCCGATGTGGCAAAGGATTGTCTCTCTGGTGGCAAATAAAGCGCACATTGAAACGGCGACACCGCTTTCCCGCGGGACCTGGTATGTCAACAAACGAAAAGAGGAAAAGCCTTTGCTTGAAAACGAACATAAATTATTCGCCAACTAATTCGCAAGATTGCTCCAGTTTGCTGTTTAGCCATTGCGAAGCCAACGAACCGTGCAGCGTAACTGTGCCGCGCATAAGGACGGCGAGGACACAAACTGTGCGACGGTGCAGCGGCATGAAGCGAGTGACCGTTTGGCGATTTACAATAGAAAACTGTCCGCATAAATGATGATTAAAATCGTACATTCAATAATTTATCAATATTATAATAATATTATTTAGTTTGCAATAAATACCGAAATTGCGTGAATAGAAATGAAATTTTGATGATTTATGGTGGTTCGCTACGGCCGAACCGGGCACACTCCGGGTGACTCCCGTGTCCGAGACGCCTCGATCACGTCGGTGTGCTGCAGCGTGAAGTTTGCCGTGGCGGTGGCCACGTTTGTACTGCAACATTTGAAATACGACGCTCGCCACTGCACTAATCATTCCCGCTCTGTGGAGGGCTCCGCGCTAATCGGGCGCGGTGAGCAAGGTGCAGCGAGAAATTGGTCAGCCTGGGATAGCGCTGTCGATGTGCATTTGGAAGTAAATCCTCCATCGATGTCGAACCAGGGCGGCGGATGGTACGATTTTTAACTCTGGGTCGGTGGTGAGGTCGGAGTGTTTTGTGCGACTAAACCGCTGCCGCTCATAAATATCAATAGCGGTGAAAACGGATGTATTCGAGAGGCGGAGAGTGTGTCCGCCAGGGACGCGGCTGGAGGGAGAGGGATTGAGCGCGTAAAAGCACAATCAATTCCAAAACTGGTGCTGTATGGCTGTAAAGCGTGTGGATATTAATAAAAAAAACGGGATACAGTACTGAGCAATTCTAGTTCTGCTGGGGGGTACGGATGGAGCGGGGTTTACGATTTGCAATTTTCCAACGATTGTAACTCAACCGTAACCAGAACAATCGTCATCGAAATGTTTTGATAATTCGTTTAGTTTTTGATTTCAGCTCGAACAGTTTCCGAACGGCTGAGTGGACGGTTCGAGGGTGGTAGGGTCCGGGTGTTTGGCGCATGAGGATGATATGCGTTTGGCCGAATGTGATCAGGTGGGAAACATTTTTATGTTCTCGATGTTGGACTAATAAAATTTCCCCCGCCTCAATGCCATCCCCGTGTTATCTTCCCAGTGGAAGTTCGGCAAAAGCGATTATAATCTCGCGAGGGAGTTGATTTACATCAGTGCAGTGCCATGTAACGAACAGCGCCAACTGCAATGTTATTAATATATTATTACGGCGTCAACTGTGCTTCCGGTTTTGAAGAGGTAACAATGGAATGCGAATTTGTGTACAACCTATTTAAACTATGGTAATAAATCGTCAGTTTATATCTGAAGTTAATCAACAAATTTGGTGAGTTTGCTTAGTTAAGTTTGCAAGAAACTATCCTCTATATTATTCTTAGTATGACTATCGTTTTTCAATATTACAATGACTGTTTTAAACGATGACTTGCCGTATTGTCTTAACTTAGGAGCGACAAACAATACTTTGAGAGACATTCCGGAAGCACAAAGCGAAGTTGAACTAAGAGTGACAATGAAGGTTTAGTCACGTTTCCAGGGAACAGGATACTCTAGGATGAAAGGATCGGGAAGGAACACATTCACAGGTAAAGGATATTAGGTCATCAGCGTCTGTAGATCCTATTCGTAAGCCACATAAAAATCAAACCTGAGTCACATGCCGGAAATTGGTGATTGAGCCAAGACCAAATAAAATTCGACATGATTCATACTTGCTTCCGTATGCTTCCGTAGGTGTGTGCCTTAAATCTTAGAGGAACCTTTGAAGTTAGAGGAACATCACACGTCCTAGACACACTCCAACATGGAGCAAACAAAACTGAAAAAATCTATAGAAAATTTAATGATCACTTAAAGGAAAGAAAACCAAATAAGGATTCGAAAGTAGTGAGTAGTCTCCAGAAGAAGAAAATAACACCTAAGATGATGAAGTCATCAGCATAGAGCAGATAGCTGCCAGGGGGTATGAAACTACCCACATCTTTCACTAACAAAACAAATAAGTTAAGGTTGAAAATTTCAAAAGTACTAGAAAAAATCTAAAAGACATGACGGCAAAGGTTTTACTTGGCTGGAATGATTAATCACATAATTGGATAAATCGATTATCAATTCACCATAGTATAAATATTGTTTAAAACCGGCTTAACAATTTTGACGAATTGTAGTATAAACAGACTCTTACATATGACCGCTATAGTTGTGAATAAGACATACTACATTTATTAAAAGTCCTTTCACAAAGCGAAACCTGTTTACACCGCGGTGCACCACCGATGTGATACCGATCGCGTGAATCACCGTAAAAAACCCATGCATTCCTCACTATCTTTCGGTGACACAACTGACCCATTCGCAAACGTGATGTGACAACGTTCAATCATCCGGCATTTCGCAATCCGGTTCGTCCCACTGCGCAGCGTGCACCCTGATGATGCTCACAATGATTTATACTGTCCATCATAAATCAATCAAACCTCGTGCGATTGTCGGCGCTATTCGGCGGGCGCGGTACGAACATGGGATGCATTTTTGTTTACTTTCTCATCGTTCGATCATCCCACACACTTCAATCGCCTTTGCCACAACAAAGAAATGTCTCCTTCATTATTTGATAAAAAAATAAATAAAATAACATTAATTTATCATGAATCTTAATGCAGCAATAAATCGCATCACCACCATCGGTTGACACATTCGCGTCGTGCTGCCTCGCCTGTGCTCGCCTGTGCGATAGCAATGATTGAAGGTTTGTGCGAAAAAAAAGAAGCAAGTGAACCGTGGGAGGGAGAGAGAGAGAAAGCCAAATGATCGCAAACGGGAAAATTATTGGTGAATGTTGATTTTGACATTTTTTCTTCACCACCATCGGCGACGGTAATCCATCAATCAGCTGGCACCTTTCGCGGTGCAAATGCATCCGTACTGGAATGCTGGACAAAAACAAGCGGACTTTATCGCACGCTGCCACCGAAGGGAAGAAAAATAGTGCCAGATAATGACTGCGGTCGGGCATGCCGTCAATCACTCGATGCGCCGATCTGTGACAACTGTGCTAAAGTGTCCATCCCGCACACAGCCTCCTGGCGCACGGTTTTCCTCCCCACTCCGAACGGGATCACGTTTCTCGCAACGGAGCAAGGGGCAGTGAGACAATGGGTGATCCTTACACCCTTGTCTGCCGGTTGTGTGGTTGCTTTTGATGGGGTCCCAATCTGTTTCGAAATGCTCCCAAAGGCAAAACGCACCTTTTTTTTGTTGGTTGCGAATTTCGAATTGCAAAAAACCCTTTTTTGCTGCTTTTCGGCATGAGATCAATTGTTTTCGGCTCGCTGTGGATCATTCGTTCGTTCGATGGTTCGAGGTTGTGTGTGTGTTCTGTTTTCTCGTGTACCTTGTCCAGTTGGACACTTGGCTGTCGTTAAGCGACGTGTGCCGGTTGTCCTGCAGGAGTCGTTTTCGTTCCATCAATGTTGGGAAAGCAGGAGCGTAGAATAATGATTCAATCAGTCTTTGACTTTGAGCTTCGTTTTATCAGATGTCTCATCGATAGTTTAGAGCTGACAGGATGCAATTTGTCGATGTGATTGAATGTTGATACCGGGGGTTTACAAAAGAGACGGTTTATGCTAATTTTATAGCTTTCATCAATGGAACCTATTTTAAATAAAATGTTATGCTGTTGTAATGTAATACAGGTTTGCATAAATATTAAATCATGTATTTTTAGCAATCATTTGTTCACGTAATAAGAAAGAAGAGAAATATGTGTGTGAATAAGTTTTGCATAACGAAACTCCCTGTTTGCTCAACATTCACAGCAGGCAGTCGAACCAAGCTACTTTTACCACACATGGTGACGGATGTCAATTCAAACTTTCACTTTCTTTCTTTCTTTTTTTTCGTTTTATGACGCATCCAACCGTACGGGTTCGGTCGTAAATCAGTGCTGCAAAACTAGTCCAATCAACCCAAAACTGGATGAATCAGCTCGACAAGCTGGTGGGCCTTTGGGTTGTAAATCGTGTGCAAAGGAGAAGTGACATTCCTAAGGCTACAATAACTGCAGACCGTTCGTTTGATGCTTTGACTGATGCCCAAAAAAGGGAACGAACAGAATCGGTGTACCTCGCGGCGGGCACACTTTTGTGTGCATCGGGGTAATGAAACGCCCAAATTAGCTTGTTTTGCAGGAAAACAAACTTTGGTTTGGCCATGCGTTCGGTAGAAAGTGTGACGTGTTGATGCTGTCCTGTGATGCTTCAAGGAAAGACCGTATCGACAGCGGTATCCAGCTACCCTTGTAGTAAGTGTGGATTGTCAGGAAAAGAATTTAAATTTATTGCTCACCATATATTACACACATGCGTGCGGTGTGGTCGAAATTTGCGAATGCAATTGCGGACATCGACCGTTTGTTTCGGTGCGAATGCGAAAGTTGGTCGGGTTTTGTCTTGGAGGCGTAGGAATCGATACAATTCTATGGAATTCAGTAGAGCGGCAAAAATTGTAACATTGCTTCCAGTGGGCTTCCTCTGCCGCACAGAGGACAATGTTGATGTTTTTGGTCATGCGTTAAGCCCTAGTTCCAAATCAAACTCGGCTGGAATCGGTACAAGTTGTAAGGAAAATGCTTCTTTTCTAACCAATTTAAGGGTCGGTAAGTGTGGTATGTCTGTACGTTGAATTTCGTTGTTTTGCCAAGCTTGCACCACCGCCTGAGGTAACCGATTCGTTCTAATACTCCCAAATCAGGGAACGATGTGAATGCATGCACGGTAAGTTCGTTGGTACTCGCCGATCGTACCAACGAGAAAGGATTTACCGAAGAATGGCGTGCCCCTGTCGAAGAGCTCGCTCATTGCGGTGCTCGTTGCAGAGTCAACGAGTGCCGATCGGGACGGCCGGTCCCGAAGGTGGTATCGAAAAACCGTTTGCGGTTGCACACTGGCAACTGGGGTGATACTACAAATTGATAGCGTTTAACAAGATTTGTGTTTAACATATTTAATTAATTTAAAAGTACACGATTGTCTTCTGCCAGACAACATGCACGGTGGCTAGTGTGCGCCCAGTGACTGGAAAGGTGCAACACATGGAACGCACTGAAGTCAAAAAAAAAGAGAAACATGAAAAAAAGAAACAAAAATGGAAATGAAAACAGTTCTCACTCCAGTTCTGCAGTAGCTGCTTCAGTAGTAGCTGCACAAGGAACAAGATCGAGGGACGGCCACTGAATTGGACATTGAAAGGGGAATACAATATTCTGTTAAACAATAATGAGTCCACAGGGCATTGAAGTTTTTGCTGCTGTGGTTTCGAATGTGTAAAACCTTAAAAAGAAAATAAAATGAACTATAGTTATCTTTTTAATGCTTAAAGTAGCAAAGAACACCAACACAAATGTATCCATCCGACTAACGATATCCTGATAGAAAATACCTAAACCTTCAATAAATCCTATCCTCATCAAAGTCAATGTTACGCACGATTTATGCCAAGGTGCAATAAATGAGCATAAAGTATTGCCAGCTCTATCAAATTGCATCATAAATATTGATCCCTTTAACTGTTTCGTGTGATTATCTAGTGTCACCTCACCGACCATCCGTCCAGCCCTGTAGAATGCAGATGCATCACTATCCGTCCTAACGATAGCACGATGCCCTAGCACCATCACATTCATTGCGAAAACAAACACAGCCTCTGGATGATACGGAACGAGCCAATGCATGTTGGAGTCATCAAATCTTACCTTCCCCAGAACTCCAGATACACGCCAAACGCACCGACTCTAATCTGCCCTAAAATTCATCAGTCTTGTTTAGTAGTGGCTCGTCCTTCTCGGCAGGCGGCTCATCCGTACCGGGGCAAAAACAATTCAATCTTCTGGGTCTTAAAACCACAATGATTATTTCATTGTTTCTGTTCCAGTGTGATTGTTTTACGATTGGTTTGGTGCGTGAGGTGGGCGAGCAATGCTCGAGAAATGCTTTCCTACCGAACCGAACGGACGATGGATGCGTGTAGCCATGGTCTGTTGGTGCATTTTTTTCTGTGTTGCTTCCTCCTTTCGATTTATTCCTGCTGCTTTGGAACACATTTCCGAATCGTGTCGTACATTGCATTGCGTTTTGCATTTTGCACTGCACGCCAAGCGGTCCCCCAATTGTTGTCATGTATGCGATCCGTCTAACAGCGGGTTAGTCGTATCAAAACAGCAGCCTAGGAAAAGGAAGCATCCGAAACGAGTGAGTTGACATCTTCGTCGGTGTAGGGCCGTTTGGCTGGGCCCCAGGACGAAGACAAACCCTTGGAGAAAACGGCCCCAGCCAGTCCGGCATTCGATCGTTCAACGTTTCCCAGGACATCGCTTTTTCCCCCGCGGGTACGGGCGTTTGGCATCCATCGAGGCTCGATGGATGGTGTTTAAACTGCATCAACAGGAATTATGTATTTGCATAAACGCACTACACAATCCCCCTTGCGCTTGCAAGCAAAATCCGGGCCGGAAAGACTGTATGTACCATGGCCGGAACACATCCGAGTCATTCAATTTGAAGTTGACCGTGAATGAGCGAAACAACAAGGCTGAATAGGCCGATGCAAGGGCGGTTGGGCGGATGGGGCGGTCCGGGTGCGGTCATCTATCTTTTGCCAAGCACGGTCAACGAGTGCCTTGATGCACCGAAAGAACTCCTACTCCGGTAGTGCCGGTATCGTGTCGTTAGTCTTTTTGGCGCGGTGTCGTTCGAAGTGCATCGTTCGCCTTGCCCCACGATAACGATGACGATAAAGATTTGTCTGACGAACGTGTACGGGCGGCTACGCACCACGACGACGACATCGGTTAAGAGGGACGGCAATGCTTTTTCCAGCTGTCAGTCAGTAGTTTTGGTTTGTCGCGTGCCCGGCCAGCGCGAACGGGCGAGCGGGTTTGGGAAAATAACAAAAGTGTCTGCAAATTGGCAGAGATTTCCGTAGCCGTGTCGAGTGGGAAAGAATGAGTGGCTAAAGTGGCGCACGCTGATATACGGCAATGTGCACCGTGCGAAAGACGCAGCCAGATGCAACGTGCCCGCACAATTTTGGAAGGCACTCGGTGGATTCCATTCATTAGACGCCTGGGAAATAAATCGCAAGACTGATGTTTCCCTGCTGTAGGCTCATCAGGATGTCCTGCTCTGGTGGGACTTTATGGATGCCGGTCTCGACTGGACGTTGATGCAATTGAGCTCAACACCGAAATGCACAATGTTCAATGTTCTTGTGCGTGTGTGCGTGCATCAAATGCAATAGATTCATGAGTATAGGCCGAAATGAATGGACAGACGGTCGAATGCTGACCGCACTGCGAACGGATTCGTCTGCATGTCCTTTTTTTGTGTTCAACGGACGAATGAACAGAATCCTGTGGCGATACGTTCAACACACGTTTGTAGACTACTGTTTGCTTTGCCCAGCCAAAAAGGGTTCAGGAAGGATTGGGCAAACGGGACCGTGCACAGGGAGCGGCACAAAATAATAAACCTTAATAGGACGTCTATTACTTGCCGTCCTGTTATTGGTTTCTATTATTGAAAGTGAAGTCGTTCATTGTCCTGAGCATGCCTACACCGGCTGTGGGGAACGCTATTAGGAGGCGTAGCGAGCGGTAAAGCAAGTGTTTAAGGATGCAGTTCTCGCTTCCGATGTACTCGTGTGGTGTGATCACTGGGACAAGCAGCCAGTAACTGTAGGAAGAAACGTGCAGGACGGGGGAGAAGTTCGAGCCGGTAGGATGTTTACTTATTTTGCCGCAAATGTGATGACTCTTCGGACCAACGCACTTCAGTTGTTGAGTTTTTGGAGTTGAAGAAGAACCTCTTTCCCAATGCTTCGTGCTCGTAGGATATGTTTCGTTTCAGTTTTTATGTCGAAAATAGTACTATTCGGTGGAAGCTTGCTGTGGTTGTGAGGATTGCCCCGTTATGTTAGGCTAACGGAGGGATACGAGTTGCTGCACGCAGTGAGAAGAATGACCGTATGTAGGCATTTAAAATGAAAAACACTTGTTGCATTCGTACAGTGCTCCTTCAAACCTATCGGCACAGCTCATTGGATTCATGTTCGTGTTTTCTAAAAGCTCGTTTCAACCTCAGTGCAGGTTTCCCATGTTTATCTTAAGTGAATGTTTAATGGTGTTTACATTGCTTGAAACCGCAGGGAAGCAATGGAAATGAAAAAAAAAAATGAAAAGCTAGATAGAACATCCTAAATATTTGGTCGAAATCTTTGAAGCCCTGTTGGAGCTTGTTACAATCGTATTAAAATAATGCAATTGTATAACACCAAACACTTCTTGACGATAAAATATTTCTTGTTGACAATCTAAATAAAATTGAGCACCACCCTGAGCTTGCGAAACTGACATGTGTGACATGAGCGTTTGTTTTTCGGATACTGTTTTCACAGTCAGCTTTTCTAGTTAAAGCCTTACAGAATGCATCCGGAATGATGCCTTACGATTTTTTTTCGAGGTTTCTGCCATTATTCAACAGCAATGCATTGTATCAGCATTTATCAGCTGACCTTCAAACGCATTTAAGCGCTCAGTTTTAATTATTTAAAAATAAATAAACGACCAAGTTATTTAAACGACGTTAGATAAACAAAGGCAAATAACTCGACCGGGCAGCATCGGGCCCGTTTCACACGCGTGACGTCAGATATTCTTGATGCTATCGCGTCCACGAATTCGGCAAGATTTATGCGTTGCCTTTATTGTTTAACCGTTCGCTTTTCGATAGTCCTTCTGCTGCCCGCACCGGCAGTTGATTACGGCAGCGCACTTACCCATGTCGAAAGGCAAAACAAATCCAGTGATTGGATTCCTCCGCTACACTCGGGCACTCGGGTTGCATCCGAGAAGGCGGCACGCTGCATAGCAGCATGTGACTGTTTTCCGCGCAGGACACATCGCAAGACGTGGTTTTTGCTGCATTCCTACCTGCCTCGGCGGGCGAGATTCGTGACGGTATCGGTAAATAGTATTAATCGCAAACATTGGGCCGAAGGATGGTAAACTTCAAGGCTCACGGATAAACAAAACTCGTCCACGAAACGGTCGGTCCGTGGACGGTTTTGGTGGTGTGGCAGGGCAGAACAAAAGGGATACATCGGACCGCGGTTCCCGCGATCTACCGGGATGCATGATCTTCTCAAGCAAAGGGTTGCGCGCGAGGATTTATGGTGAAGAGCCACGACAGGTGAGCTTGCGACAAGAGTATGCGAACCGGTGGTACGGTGGACACGCAGCCTTTCTTCGCATCAAACGGACGGCAGGCTTGCATATCACAGTGGGCCGAGGGTCTGTTTTTTTGTTGTTGTTGTCCTCTGCAAACCTCGCCGGCACACGAAGCGAAAGGAGAACGTCTTTCTCAGCATTTCGGGACATAGATTTACCATTATGGTGCTATGGTCTGGTGAAACAATCGATAATTTATTGAAAATGAAACAATACCGAAAAGCCAACTATCGGTAAAGTTGAAAAGGTTTCGTTTTCTGGAATAAAGAGTAGTGGACACAAAAAAAAAAAATCGACGCGAATCGGAAAGCTCTTATCTCGTGCATTGTGCGATCATGTGACGGGTTGACTCAACGGTGGAGGCGATGTGTTTGAGCGAATCTGTTTTTTCTTCGTGTGCTGTTAGTACGGCAGGCTGGCTCCATGATAAACAACATTTTGGAGGATTTCAAATTCTACGAAATGCACACGGTACTCATATCATGATGCACTGGTTCTTTTGGGAAAGCATTTGAATGGTTTCCTTACTGATGCATCAAAAATGTGTCTCGAAAATGCACCAAAAGCGGTCTTGTTTTAGTTGCTTTAAATGAGCTGTTCGAAACAATTGAAACCACGGCATCTTGGTAACGCTTTTACGGAGCATACCAAACAAAGCAAACAGACAAACGGTTTTGTTAGTTGCTGTCCTAATTCAATGCATTCTTAAACTTTGAAATAATAAATCGATCGTTTTGGGCGTTGAAGAACTTACTGCATCATCATTTCTACAAATTATCATAACGTTTGGATTGCGTGCCCATAAACACTTAATCTTGAGTGGTCGGTTCGCATAGGTAGTGAATCATGTGTGTCGGAATTCTATTTGCAGCAGCGCGGACAACGCTTGCACGCGTTTCCGCAAACGAGTTTTGCCTGTGCGTTTGCGATTGGCCGCAGATACTTGCCTGGAAGATGCATTTAATAAAGAAATTAATTTCAGATAGCGATTGATTTACGACAATTTATATGGCGATCGGCTGCAGGCGCGCTAAACCGCGCCAATGCTGTGTGCTGTGCAGACATGAGAAGTGCTTCTTGTTTTCGGTTAAGTGTGATCGTGTGGTTTTGAGTTAAGAAGCGGGAACCGATTGCTGTGTAAGTAGAGGAAAGATAGATTTAGTTACTGACAGGTGTCATCCATGGCTGACACGGTTCCGAGCGTGATTAAAAGAAATATCTGGTTTGGCTCGTATGGTACGGGATGAATGGATTGCTTTCGGCACATCGTGAGCGAATGCTGCGAGCGCTAGATGGATCGGTATGTGAAACAGTTTTACATTACGATCGGATCTGAATCAACTTAATGAGCGGGATTTGGGGGAAACATATTGATCGTTAGCTTTAACTATTATTGTTTCCTGTGTAAGAGAGCAAAAGCTTCGATGCGCCATGTTGGAAATAAATTCTACCCAGTGCAGCAGATTATTACTAAACAATTAACCCGTTTTATGGCAACCATGCTTCGCCACATTCGCGTCGCGTGCTTGACAAATGATCAAAAGAGCTATGAAATGTGAATGATAAATTTAATCTCATGATATACGTTGATGAGAACACAGGTGTCCCGCGATGTTAGGATGGCAGTAAGATGGGGTTATATACATTTTTCTGAAGTCTGGCATAAAGAATCTGGTCCGGAAATACTTTGGTGTCCGAACCGGTTATAGGAATCATGGTGCGAAGCTGTTAATGATCACTAATAGGCCATGATTAGAACGATACAACCGCTTCGAAGTTTTAAGGCGTTATTTGTTGTGCTATATTAATACATAAGGAATTGAATATAAAACGGCCAGCAAAAAAATCGTAAGAAATTGTTAATCAACTATAAAGCTTAAAGAATATTGATATGAAGTAAATTGTTTTGTATTGCAGTTTTCGTTTAATTTTTTTTTCATTTACATCAAATCAAAGAATTCTTATTTATAAATTTGTCTGTAAATTGCCATTGCTATCAGAAAGCAATCATCATCTTAATCATCTCCACTTCTAGTGCTGTAAAATTCCAATGCATCACTTCTACTGCAATTTTCCTTCAATGCTACAGCATTTCAAAGCCAGACTTGCCACAGCAAATAGTTCCGGGAGCGGAACATCAAAAACAATAGCAAACATGCAATACATCTCACACAAAGTTGGCCACTGCATTAATGATCATTAAGATGCAAACTTGGCGTGGTGAAAATTTACTGCCCCAAAGTTTATCGCTATATTTTAATCTACAGCAACATTTTCCGATTGTTACTTCCGCTCGATAAATTCCGAACAATACAAACCCTGCACTTGTGTGTCTGTGTGTGCAAGTGTGTTTTTTGTTTTAGTTTTTCTCACCCATTCATACGACAAGGTTCACTGTTTCACTCCACTCCCGCCTACTACACCTACACGATAAAAGGGTAATGTCAGACATCCTTCCGGCCGAACGTTCGAGGATAATTGCAAGTGTGTATTGCATAAATTTATGCAATCCATGTCCTGCTAGCACTGTGCCGCCACAGCCGAGCATAAGGTCACACAATTCTTAAACGAGTGGAAATGGACCGGAGCCCTCGGTAGGGCTCGTTCTCGTAGAAGCAATCTGCATTTTGCAACGCACACACATGCGCTACACGTCAAAAACAAGACTTCTTACCAGACCATGCTTACAGCGTACGCCATGAAGTAACATGAGTACTCGAAATCTCCCTCGTATTTGTGGACGTGAAGGCCTGGCGGTGGAGGCGGTGGAGGCTGTGGTGAAACTTCAAATATTTTAATTAAAAAATTCTACAGAAAATTAACCACTTAATGCAACTGATGACTTCTCTCGGATGGATTAATCTGCATGGGCTGCGAGCAACAGGCAGACTGGCAAGATGAAACCGAAGCAGACGATCATAAGGCGAAAACAAGAGCGACACAGCCACTCGTGCGCGCTTTTTTGTTCCATGCCGTTTCTGAATTCCGTCACGTCACAACCGCTGTCACTCAATCCATCACTTGTTGGGGTAGGATTATCCGTTTAAGATGTGTGTGTGTGTTTTTTTTTCTTAATAAACTCTCCTTGGTCTCTTGAAGGCTCTGGAGAGCAACAAAAAATCGAACAGCGTCTGGGATCATGTTTGACGATCGTGTTCGTACGTTTGCAGTTGCCTGATTTAAATCAGATTAGAGTTGGGTTTGATGGCAAAACAGTTGGCTAATCCATTTATGCTCCGTTATCTACAGTTTATATGATTCGTAAGGATTGTTACTGCAAATACCGTGAAGTAAGAAAACTGTATCTGGTGAACTGAAAAGGAAACTGATACTCTCCAAGGAACATGCTTAGTGCATTGGTTCTTTAGGTCAGCATTACAGACCGATGGCACCGTAAACTAGTTATGTAGTTTCATTTTCATTTACTACGACAAGGCATGGAAGGCGTTATGTTTCTCTTTTTACATGCCAATCTTCTTACTGCATGGATACAGTTATTTGTTTTATATGAAGTGCGCCTGCGGAATTGGCTTTTAAGTTTGTCTTCAACAATTTATTCATTGATGGACTCTGTATTCTATCTGCAGGAAATGAAAATTGACCTTGAAATGTGTGATGAAAGGTTCGCATGCTTGATAACCGCTCTATAAAATTGTGGTCCTCATCAACCCATCAGTTTGTCTGCATCCTCCTCAAAAAGGGATAGTGACCGCATCTGGTTCGTCTGATGTAGCGATGAACTTCTAATTCCATAACTAAAGTAGAACGAGCCCTCAGGTGCAAATATCATAATAATAAAAAACAGACCAGAATATCCCTTCTTGCAGCAGCATTCAAAGCGTGCTAAACGTGCATGGGTTCGTTTTTTTTGTTTTAAATATTTTCAAACAGTTTTTTGCAAGTCTTGTCACTCAGCTGTCCAGAAACTGTTTTCTTCCGTCAAAAACAGGCTTATTTGCAGTGAAGTGCATTGCGAGAAGGGTGTTGCTTGGAAAGGCTGAAGATGAGTGGTTTGCGCTGAGGCGGTTGTGGTTTGATAGACACGTTAAGCCGGACCGAGAGTCTCGGCTGGTCTGGGAAGACGTGCATGCAGCGAGCTGCAGGAGAGCTGCAATTCCGTCCGGTTGACGGTTTAAAAGTGATCTGACATGGATGTGATTTGCGAGAGTCGAAGCATTCCTTTCCGAAAGGGGCAGAAACGTCAGGTTTCGAATACCCGTTTCCAGTGTTTTGCCACCACAACGAGCCATCAACGTTCGTAGACAGATGTGCTGACCTTGTTTTTCGTGCCCGTGCCCGCACATCCAGTGAGTCACCGGCCGCCGTGGTGTTGAGGAATCTAATTAAAAATATGCACTGAATGCGCAGCACGCGAAAGGCTGTGGGTGCCAATTTGCATATGTTTTCCGCCTGATGTACCGTTGATGTCGAGAGACGACGGATGATGTGGTTTTTACATTCGGTTTAAATGCAACCACTCAATCAAAGTGTTGGATACGGTCGGGAGGTGGTCGATGCAAGCCGAACGAATTGAGATGAAAACGAGAGGGGTCGCTTCAAGTGTTACGGATCGGATCAAGTATCTACCGGCTAATGTTTGCACACAAACATATTAATGTCTGCGGTCAAGTGTTGCTCGTACAAATATCAAGTGCATTTAGAAAAATTGAGGGAAGAACTTTTTAACAACTTCAACTTTCATTATTTGCGACTAAAATTCATTTCAAAAGTAAGTGTGACAACCGAGCAACATTGAGCATCTTGTCCTTCCCTAGACATCTGCACCAGTATGGGGCAGCTCCTAAAAACAGGCTGCAATTAAACAAGCAATTTACCTCAAAAACGAACATAAATTGACGAATAAATTACTTACTCTAATTAGTCGCCGGTATACACGCGCATTACCCCGTTCGCTCATCGCGCTGTTGGCGGGAGTAATCCTCCTTAGTTCCGGCTGTCGGGCGGAAGAAAATTTGGCTTTGAAGATTTATATCTTCATTCCGATGGTCGCTGGGAGACTGTTAAAAAGTTCGGTACCGCTTCCGATTTCGCACACATTCCATCTGTCCGAGATTCCTTCGGTACGCTGTCACATACCGAGATCTGGCCGCGTCTGCCCGGCTTTTGGCATTTTAAACTAATCACTGTAAAGGGGCTAATTTTATAGCCCCCTCCTCACGACATCATCTCTTCGTGCCGCAAGTCGGCGCTACGGCGGAGGGAAAGCGCACGAGCAAATATCTTAAAGTTGGTTTTTCTTTCTAGGAGTGTTTTATGCTTCTCCAACTCCGGGGGGAATACTTAATTCGCGTGATTACAGTGGCCACGGTTCGTGCAGGTGCTTCAGTTTGGCTGCATAAATAAGGGTTCCGACATTTTGCACGTTAATGTGTGCATGACCATAATGCCAAGGTAAATGGTGCATAAAGAACGATCTGATTGAAGCAATAAAGTTTTAGCATTTAAGACCAAGAAAGAGGGTAGAATCGATTGATTGTGTAACGAAAATGGAGCAGTTATTAAATTATTACTTTGTTTGGGAATTCGTTGTTTGTACGATTTAGTGATATGGTTTTGGCTATGTTTTGCTACGTGCAGTTTTATTTAAACAATGGAGAAAACGATACGAAGAAAGCAATATTTGAAGAACTTCACATCTGCACAAAAGGATCCGTTACGCTGAGTACGCCAGAATTGGGAGGAGTCACGAAATGCACCATTCCGTCCATCCATCTAACACTAACAGATTGTATTGATGATAGTTTTTTCGTTCCACCAAGTTCGGTGATGCACGGGGCAAACATGAGAAAATGTGCATCAAACGCGACCATTCCACCAGCCATCACCGCTGGAGTTTGGCTGGAGTTTATTTCGCTCCAACAGAAGCGTTGGAAAAAGTGTACGTGTGCCTTTGCTGGCAAGCTATCTCTTTCTCTCTCGTCCTAGCCAAGCATTTTGGACGATGGAAGATGAAACGCGAAACGGATAGCAACAGGAAAGTGAAAAGGATCGACGGGTCAGGACATTTTCCGGACATGCCGGGGAAGAAAATTCTTATATACACAATATATTTGGATTTTCTGACAGTTACTGGTATCACTCTGGTAAAAGTGTCGGAAATTACAAAAAAAGACACAAGGAATAGTTTACACAACAACCAGCGGAGCAAAGAAACCGAATGAAAGACAACGATTAAAACTAGAAAGAGAAGGATTGGTTGCGACGGTTCAGGATTTATTGACACTGCTGAAAGCATGGTGCACTTTTTTGCTGCCTCCTGGCGGAGTCTTCCTTCGTAAGGAGCGCTGATGTTACTCGGCGCAATTGTAGAAAGTGTATTTCACGGGCGACCATTTTCTGGTGAACTGTCTCCGTTTTGGTGCTGTCGGAAAATAACGTCACCGGTGCAAGGCGGCGTGGCACACAGCTTCTTGAGCAACGGGAATGATGCGCTTGAAGGATGGCTATGGCTATTTGTCGTTTCGGAATGGGAAGCTTTGGGCCTGGGTAGATGGCGTTAGTTTGTCTCCAAAGAGCATGATCAGCATTTCTAGTTCCTCACGGATGGGCTACTGTTTACCAACTGGCAACATAAAGGAATGTTGCAATATCCGTAATGGCCGTTTCGAATTCTGGCTCCTGGTAGTGGTCGTGGTATATTTATGCATACAGCTCACTATTTACTGTCTACGGGCACCATCAATCATTTGGAAGAAACACAATACTTTGCATAAAATATAGCATAAACAAAAACAGAAAACATGAAACATTCGAGATTCATGCAATAACACGTCTATGCATAGATAAAAATCTTCAATCAGTTGTTAGATTCGATTGATTTAATTTCTTCCGAGAAAACAGTTTTTTTTCGAAAGTTTTGTTTGTAGTTTTTTTATCACTATTTGTTTAACTTTTTAACTTGAGTTTGTGAAAAATCATATCCCGTATCGGACTTGTCAGTTGCATCATTTTCTTTTACCGTATAGCTTAATTAGTTCATCCAGCACACGTGTGCTGTTCGTCTGTCATACGCAACAGAAGTACACGATTCCCGAACGCGGCTACATCAAACGCCGGCGCGCATGGTATGGTGAAAAGTTTTTCACAAAACAATTGCTGCAGCTGATGTTACCAAAAGTGGAAAGAAATTATGATTTCATTGGAATGTCTTCTCCTACTGCTTCGCGATACGTCACTGTTGCTACGCGTAAAAGTTGTACTTCTGTGTTGTGGTATGAGCATGAGCCGAAACCCAGCGCCCTGAAATATTCGATGAAAAGATGATCAAACGAAAATGGAAATCATTTCGGGGGCAAACTTTCATCCCGATATCTTAAGACGCAGCGCTACATTTGGCGAATATCTCTCTCTCTCTCTGAAAAATAACCTCCCAGAATGCCAAGCACAGGAGTTCATCTTGAGGAAAGCAACAACAAAAAAAAAAAACGAAAAAGAAATAGCATCAGACGCTCGCATATGGGCTGCTGTCACTTTTGGACTACAGGGAAAGCATTAGATTCGTTAAGGTGGGTGCGAGAGTACTTGTGGGCACGCGTTGTATCGGAAAAGTCTGGGGTAGGAGTTTAAACGAAGGATAGCAATGCTCCGGGGCAATGTTCCGTTAAAATCCTCTTAATACATTTGCTATCAACGGCCGTCGCCGGTGGCTGTCAATGCATAAGAAGATTTTCATTTGATTTTCGTTTCACTGGTGGTGAAAATGTCAACTCGCTTCGAGAAAGATATCAAACTCTCTTTGAAGTTTGTCTAGGGCGATTTGAAAATATTTTAGGAGTGTTTTATTATTTGTTTAGCAAAAAGTTTAGGGTTAAAGGATTTGATCTAATAGTCAGATATGAGTGATTTAACATGCATTAAAACATTGTAGTTCAAGTGCAGTATTCTTGCTATCTCTCTGTTTCTTAGCATTCGACCATGATGTTTTCCATGATCTGTCGGCTTCGATCTATTACATCGAAGCTGTCAAGGCGACTTCCTACCAACACCAATGCGTTCCTATACCTATTAAATCATCGTTTATAGTGGCCACATCGATTACGAATAATTAATAGCAGTACACATATTACTTTGATTGATTTATTGGATTTCTCATCGTCCGGTCAAGATCGGCTTGTGTTGTGCACGGTGCACTTCAAGACACTGAATTCCATAGACACACCGAGCACCGAAGCATACTGTTGACGAGCGAGTGAACCCTCAATCAACGCTGCACAATGGTAATGCGCTCCTGCACAAGACGGACGCTACACTGGTATTCTCGGGCTACATTGCTTCCCATAGCAATGTAATGCCCCGAATGTCGTCATAGTTCGGTTTGTCATCTTTATCGTGCATTAATAACTTTAATGATTAAGAATATGCACGTTGAGTGAGATTAATCCATTCAATTTATAACGCTTGTGGCCGTAAATCAGGTGACGGGTTGCACATTGTGTGTGCGTTCTCCACCGATCGATGGTTTGCTAAGGACGGACGGAGAACCCTAGCTCTAGGTTGGGGTTGGCGAAAAACAAGACAAAGCCGTAAGGCGGAAGCCTTCCGAACTGTACCTGGTAATTCATAGTTGCAACTAGCGCCGAAGCTTCAACAAGCTCCTTCAGAAGCTTCATTTGGGTCGCAAACGCCGAAAGACGCCACACAGACACACACACGAAAGATCGACGGGTGGCGTAGACCTTACGGAATTAGATGTTTATGCATAAAATTCAAATTAGACGCAGCGGACGAGGTGGCGCCGCGAAGAAGGTTCCCTCGCTACATAAATGTGGCGTTGAAAGGTGATTTCCGGTGGAAGCTGGACAGTGAAAAATGACCGGCAGTGTTGGGGGCAGTAGCCAGTCAACAATCGGTGGTTTGTCAAGATGGATGTCTCGGTGTACCTGGCGAACGATGTATCAACGTTTTACCACCCGTGGAATGGCTGATATACAAGAGTGGTGTAGGAGATACACATAGTTTTTCTTCGAGCAATTCAAGCGATGTTGTGTTTAGATGTTGTTTGTTTGACTCATACGTTCGAGAAGATGAATATCTTCACGGTTTAATCGGTGGATTCCATTTGCTTACGGTTATGTTTCTAGGGTAATTAATGTACTTCAACTACAAGCACGTCCAGCGCAGTGTGTTAGTGAAGAGTAATTGAAGGCATGATGTTGTAAACATATTTATTTCGTCCCGAAAACCTTGGGCGAACCATTGATAAAGGTTTTACTTTATGAATTTGAGGTAATCAATATGTTGACCCATAAATATTCTGATCATTTCATCAAAATTCAACAAAATAAACTATCGTTTGTTGCAATGTTATAAGCTCACCTTCCTCACAGCTCATAGCTCTCACATTTTACTAGAATTCCAGAATCAACATTGTTCGATTCATAGAAAACAGACCACGTTAGACAGATTGTTCCTGAGATGCTTTATCAACACCTACACAAATGCAAATATTATTAACACGCTTCCCGAGGTGGTCAATGTCAAAAGGTGTATGAAAAACTAGGCAGTATGGCAATATCCAACCCACCCTCTCCAGGGATGTAAAATAACACAGCAACGTGAAGATGATCACCCATGAAGGTGTCTATTGCAGCTAAATAAATTCACCACCGACGAGCAATGTTCTTATTGCACCTCAAGCAATTGGTCTGATCCGAACCGAAATGATGATGCAATAACATTTCTCGCTTGTCCATGTGCGAACGATATGCCGTCAAAGTTTATGAGAACCCATCGTTCGTCGAGCTGGCCAGCAACGTGGAGAGCCGAGCCGAGTCGGGTGTGTGTGTGTTAATGAGTGCAATTCACAAAGTGTGTTCAATCAAGCAAGTGGTAGCATTTCTATTTCACCCAGAATGACGGACCGTGTGCGAGGGTGCCAAGTGAAGAGAACCACTAATTCCTGCAAACTAATCTCAACCGAGCACGGGGCCCCAAGAACCCAACTGCTGAGAATGAGTTTGATTTATGGGATAGAAATAAGTATCATTTGGTGTGTCTTAATCGGCTGCAGAACGATCTTTATGCATACACCACGTAGCGGATCTGGCGAGTGGCCTCCCGCAAGCAAACCCCTGAACCAGCGTTCTGGGATAACCGCGAACGACGCAATCCGTTCGTCGAATGCTGCGACTCCGGTCTCACACGCTCCGGTTCGGGGATCTCAGGCGGGATCAGGAGCGTGTGAGAGTGAAAATTGAATTAGTTGATGGGTTAAATATTTATACATCGATTCGACAGTGAGCAAACAAACGCAAATTTGTTGGGGCACACCGAACGCGAGTACGCGTCTGGCGATACAGTTTCGGTACAATGCATATTATTTTTAGTATTTGACAGTGGCAATCGGTACGGTATAAATTGCACCCGTGGCCAATCGCTGGAGACGGATGTTGGTGGTTTCAAGGCCGGACAGGTGATATTATGCACCTTGAAAGTAGTGTGTGTGTGCGTGTTTGTAGAGTTGTGCAGAAGCAACCATCATCGGCGGAAGAGATAAATTTTGAACGAATTGTGGAGTTTGTTTTCGTTTAGATCTCTGGTAGAAATCGACCAAGCAAAAACTTTGTTGTGCGAAATGATGGCGTAAGTTTCTCTCTAAATCATACCTGTTTATCGATAATGAACTGTTGCAGGCGAATAGTCAGAACGATTCATCGCAAATATTTGCCTGAGAAATAGGAATATGTATCATCAATGTTCTGATTTAAAATCTGTTTTGTTAGAGCAGTTATTTAATGATGAACACCTTCAGAAAGCAAATCATTTATGAGCCAAAATTTTGTATCTTTAATTTAACATTCTTCTTCTTCTTCTTTGGCCTAACGACCTCTTAGGTAATGTCTGCCATTTCTGGCTAACTGGACTTAATGATACCAAGCAGTTGGGTAGTCAGCCCTCATAGCCACTACGGGGGAACGATCCGGATGGGATTGGAACCCCGGTCCTATCGTATGAAGACCAGCGACGTTGTCGCATCTACCACCGGGCCGCCATAATTTAAAATTATGGCCCATCAAATTGTTTAAAATATTTGAAAATATTAACGGATTGCAATTTTTGTTCAACAACGTTTAAACCCTTAATCATTATTTTATAATTTGTGATTTAATGTCACTATTTTAATTTTGAATTTAATCTGTCACAGATTTTGAAATATTAAAAAAAGAATCAGTTAAACTTGCTTTTTTGAAACTCATATCTTAATGTATATCACAAATTTTAATAAAAATATGTATAAAATAGAAAAAAAAGAGGCCCGACTGACTGATAAACAACTCTAACGCAATATTCCTTTGTGATGCCGTATACACAGTTTTTAGACAACCCATGGTCAAATCATTTTTTCAATCCATCCTAATGACAGACTATTGGGGTAAAACATGGAAAATAACAGAGCACCCAAAACTGCGATAATTTTCTACAACACAAGCCTCGGGAAGCATGGCCCATCACTAACCGGCTGGCTCCTTGTTGACGTTGCTGGGCTTATGATTAGTTTGGATAAAGAACTGCGCCCTCAGGGTGTGTCCGTCATCGGGAATCTGGCAACGTGGGGCACCATTCTGAGAATCTCTAATTTTCTCCGATGGTAGCTGCAAGCCCATGACGGCGTTGATGGCGATGGATTGGGCAGTAGCAAAACTATTTTGTGTGACGACTTTGCTACTTCTGAAGAGTATCTGAAGAATGGTTGAAGGCGTTGAAGGTGTCTTGCCCGTGCACCACAGCACGGTAGCACATAGCGAATGAATGGTGAGAAAATGGGGCGCAACTTTGTTGAACGAACGAAATCTGCACCACACCAAGTGGGAAAAGATCGCATCCCACCAAGAAGCGAACGGAAAAGATGGATCGCAGTGGCTTTAAGGTCACAACTGGTAGAAACGATAGGAACAGCTAATGGCAGTAAATTGGTCATAAAAATAATAACATAATTGCTTGGAACGGAATCGCCACATTTGAGCCTTCGGGTGGGTTTTGTTTATTTTGGGCATTTGTGCTATTTGGGCAGATGGATGTGTTCGCATGGTTGTTATTCATCAAATCATGTTAGGCGAACAACTAGTTTCTGACTTTGAGTAACGTGTGGACAACCGAAAGCTTAAGTATTACACTAGCAGTTTTAAATTAAGTTAAATAAATCCTGTTTTCCAGTTAAAAAGTATCGTCAATTTTTATTCCGTGATTGATTTGGTGCATGTTTCGTCCGTCTTGCTGTCTTTACTACAGTCTGCTTTGTTCATCTTGTGGCTCTTATATGAGTCAAGCCTTGTCGTAGCTAGCCCTACTACATGGCTCATTTTTTAATGGATCCCATTCTCCGTTAAGGTGAGGCCTTAAAACTCCCAGTAGCTACGGTACAAAGAAAAATTATGACGATAGAGTGTAAATGGTTTATTTTTCAACGCTTCTTGTCAGTCCGGCCGGTGGTGTGGCCGGGAAAGAAGTTGAAACAAAACATAATATCTAAAGCATCGGCGTTGTGGCTTAATTAACTGATTCTTTAAAGACAAATGCTTCGAGATAATGCAGTTGTTATTGCGTTTGTTTTCTTCTTCTACAGCTTTTTGGATAGCTCTCGACAGCGTTATGGCACACATTTCTGTCGGAGTACGAATGAAGTGAAGTGTAGCGAAGGAAAGACACATAAAGTTTGACTGTTTTGGGATAAATTAATGTACCGTGCATGATTGTGGGCTGGGTGAAAGCCCGGTGCAAAGCGTACTTGATGACTGATGATTAGACGGAGGTAAATGACGATTAATATGTATCTTGGGAAGAATGATCTACCATGTTTGATTTCCCTAATTGAGTAATGGTGGACGGAATAGAATCACATCATCATATTCTGGAACTGTAAACTGTGTTGTTTTCATCATAGTAAAGTTACTGTAAAAGTTCCATCTTTCTTAAAGTTCTATCAAACTTCTTGTATGTTTATTTGCCATTTACAATTTTTTTTGTCAAAAAATTGTTTGATTTAGATTTAAAACAGAAGACTAATAGCTTTCATGGTTACAGCAAAAATCACAAAATAAGTATTACAAACGCAGGAGCTTTGACCTAACTGTGGCTTGATTATTAGTTGAATTCATTGGTTCTTGGTTCTGGGATGGTTTAATATTTTTCAAAAAAAAAAATGTAACGCTTTTTCTTTCTTAAATTTTGCACTGTAACACCTGCTGTCACAGGATGAGAATATTATGGATTGTATAAAAAAGATAGTTATTCTTATTTTATTATTTTGCTGAAATATGAACACAAAATCAATATTTTCGTAAAATTTCTTTTGTATTTCGTTTATTTACTTAAAAAACTGTAAATCTAATTGTCAATTTTTCGTATAAGTAATTTATCAAAAAGCGTGCATGCTACAAAACTAAAAGACTCTTATTTTATTTATCATTAATATAATTTCTAATTTAAGAATGGGTGGTCCGGTGGCCCGCTCGACAGTGGCGCCGGTCCTCATTAGGCAGGACCGGGGTTCAAATCCTGTTCGGACCGCCTTCCCGTACGCAGGGTTGACTACCTTGCTACGGGTAAAATCCAGTCACAGAAAGCCAGGCCTTCCAAGGTTGTAAGGACACCGCAGAAGAAGAAGAATTTAAGCTTTTTGCTTGAAATATACATAAATAGAAGAAATTGTTAAACTCCTCTTATCACATTTGTTCTTTCGGTTCCTTATTTTCTTTTATATAGACTTTTTTTTACGTTAAATAATCATTGTTAATCTACACTCATTTTGAAGTAATTGATCATTGTTTCTCTTTCCGTTTAGTGTCCATTCACCGTTGACTATTCATTTAATACTCATTGCAAAGATTTATTTTATTTTCTGCCATGTTAAAATTTGATTTACAGCTCCTAATAAACGGCGTTTAGCCTGTATTTGAATCGGATGAAAATGCCGTCGGCATTTTGTACAGCTAAGGTTTATCGGCAAGAAACAGTATTTTGATCCTATTTAAATAAAATCCATGTCTGACGTTTAAATAGTGTCATTTGTGCTTAAAAAATCACTTACGTTTGCAATGGTAACACAATGTTTTGATTTGATTCAGTTAACTTATAGCTCCTACAATTTTTAACCCATTGATCCTCATCCTTGTGTTTTCCGTGGTATGTTTTCTAAGCTAATAAAACAAATTCCTCTTTAACGAAACAAATGATTTTCTACACCGAACTGCTGTTTTAGGTTTCGTGCAAAGCGGATGGGTTCGGGAACGCCGCCTGCGTGTGGGAACGGCACACCGGAAGCGCCACAAGGACGGACGAAACGGAACCATAATTCATTCATTTTTACAACCATCACTTAGGGCGCACGCTCCACTTTTTTCGTGCGGGCCCACGTACCCACGTTGATGTTTGGGTGATGAGAAAAGATCTACCAATACCCCTACACTGGCGGAGCGTCTGTACACAGCAACTCGCTGTTGGGAATGCTGGTGTGCACAAAATACATAACATAACTAGAAAACCCGCCTGCCGACGGTACTTTGCGACAGCGGTGGTTCGTCTTACTCATCGAATTTTGCCCACGAATAGACGTTTGACGAAGACGCGCTGTACTGAGCGCGATTGATTGAGGGTGAATCGTTCACTCACCATCGTTGTTTTTATTTTTCCTTCCTTTGTGACGATTAACCACTAAAATAGGGAAACAGCGTTCAATCCACACGGACTCTCGGACACGGGATACGTTCCTTCCAGTAGCTTTACGATCGTTGCTCGTGTCGTTGGGACTTCTGAAACGTCACAACGTAGGCGACCTTTATGCTTTGACGAACGAATGAGAGGGGCAACTGGGTATGTTAATAATCTTTTCTTTCTTCAGTGCCGCGTGCGTGTGGGTGTAATGTTGCATAGCTTTGGCAATGTTTTGTTCACCATTTCCCCTTTGAACACGCTGGAGGAGAAACATTTTTAGGTGCTGTTTGAATGAGTGTAAAGCTGTAGTAGTGTGTGTGTGTGTGTGTTTGTAGAGGCATAGCACGAACTTCCCCTTGCACGATGGTTTAGATTCGTGCCGAAGGGGAAAAATGGCCCAATACGTGTGTGTGTTGGTGCCGTCCGCTAGGGGTGAGTTACGGATGGAAAAGACACCCTCGTCACCTCGGCATCCCTTAGCGGACAGTCGCCGTGCCGTTTACTACTCCTCTTACTTACAAGTGCAGCACTCATTCAAGATGCGCAAAGGGGAAATGTTACCGGTTTCTTGGCCACGTTCTCGGTCTTTCTTAGCAATTGCAAAGAAACCAGAAACAGTCCTCACGGTTTCCAGTCCACCCAAACTGGTCAACTTGGGAAAGCACGGTGGTTGAGTGCTTTTTTTTTCTTTCTTCGACATGACCAGAAGACGACAGGAAGGAAGTATGCGCGGGGACGTATGTTTGCGTCCCAGCGCAACAAGACGGTTCGTTTCGCGATACGCCGGCTAATGAACGAAACGGGGGCTGGGTTGGGCTGGGCAGGGGTTGAAATTACGCGTGGTGAGAGTCATAAAAAGAAACACATGATTTATATCGTATCGTTCGTCAACTGTCTGATCAAGCACGACCACGGGACGGAGCAGTTTTAATGTGGTAATTGTGTTAATGTGTTTATGTATTTGTGTGTGTTTATGTACGCGTGTGTGTGTGTGACAAACATAAATTCGAACGAGTTTGCTAAGAGTTATTATCGATCCGTTACTGGTTGTAAAATAATGTTAAAGCAAAGAAGGGTTCTCTTATATTTCTGTTGTATTGTTAAACTTTAAACAACAATATTGTTTAGACATAACTGTGTTTTCAAATATCTTGAACCTCTTAGAAATTTCATCTAAAAACGGTAATATAGTTGTTTTGTATTTAAATTATTTTGTTTAGCAGAATGTACAAACAAAGTTATAAGATTTCCATAAAATAGTAAACAAGCGATACAAAACGAGCGCAAAACGAATAGAGTGATTCGTAGCAAGAGAATGAGTAAAACCCACCCAAACACACAGCTGACTTCAAAGTAGAAGTAAATCGAAGGAGGAGAGAGAGACCAACACTCAACCTCCCAACCTCCTAAAATCCCATAGAGAATCGATTAAGAGATGAAAGGAATGAAGGAAGAGGTGCAGAAGGTCGTTGCAGCCGTCGTCATCATCTCTACGCAGTAAAATGTAACTGCTGTGCGTATGCCGGGCTCACACCACGGCGGCTAGATGTCGAGAGTGTGTGTAGCGTTTCCTCTCTGCTCCCGAAGTGTTCAGCTTCACGGACTCTCGCGGAAAATCTACGTGGAAAACAATGTTTGATCGGAACGTGTGAATTTATGTTTATGTTTATTTTGTTTGTTTGTTTTTAATTGTAGTATTTGGCAACTCATTGGTACAAGCCGGTTGTGTTGAATTTCACGTCCTTTTGCAAACCATCGTGCCCTTTTCTTCTTACCAGGCCTAGCTTTGACAGTGCGTAATTTATTTATTTTTTTGATTTTGTGTTATCTGTACATCATCATATGTTTGTCCACAGAATAAAATTGATTAATTTTTAATGAAAAAGGATATTCGATTTTTATAATTAGAAAACAAACACAGTTTGACGTTTCAGAAAACATACATAACGAGTTTAATTTCTTATCCCGCCAATAGATGGCAGCACAGGTTATGACTCGGTATTTTTAAACAATTGTCGTCGATTCATCAGTACGAAAGCAACGATACGTTTTTATTATAAGGATATAAGGAAGGAGGTGTAACAATATTAGCCTTTATTATTTTTTTTAATCCAAAGGTAGTCTATTTTTGAATTGTGTTTATCAAATTGTGTATATAAGTCGCTTTATGTTGAACGAAAGCACAAGTGTTTCACTTGGATTATAAAAGAAAATGACGCACAAATAACCAAAAACAAAACTTATTACATCTCAACAAGGTAGAAAATACATTCGTCTCCAGCAACAATTCTTTGGTCATTGGCCAGCCACAATCGCTGCAGAAAGTCCGTCAAGAACGAGCGCCACATCACTTCATGCTATTTTACGAGCATGGAACCATAACAAATAACTTCAGCAGGAGCGCTAGAGCTAGAAAGAATGCGCCAGGGTGAAAGCATTTCAATCCGTCCCGTGGTGGATTTTCGTTGATGTAACGAATTAGCGGTGCCCTATTTCCATCATTTTGAGCCCGCTCGGCTCGTTTGTTCGTTCGTCAGTTCGGGCTATGAATTTATGAATATTTCTTGCGGTCAAACTTGACGACATGATTAGCTTGCGGTGTGTAGCCTTTTTCCCCCGCGGTATGGTGGTAGGCACTTGCGAGCCACAGCCCGAACCGCCAAAGCTGAAAGCGAGAAGGAATGTGCTGGAAAGGTGCCAACGTATGCAGAAGAATCATAAAGCAGCACGTGAATTACATGAAAGTTTGGAATGCATAAATTCTAGGTGAATAAAGCGCTGTCAGGTAAAACTGGGGGAAAGTAGAATGCGGCGGGACGTGAATTGTAATGGAGTTGGGTGAAGAAAAGGCAAAATTAACATTGAGAAATTATTAGAACGATTTTCCAAATTTATATCTCGTTGTATTGAACCTTTGAGTGAGTTGTGGAGCTTTGACTCTGAAAGCGGGAAACCTACTTTCTGTTACATAAGTTAGCTGGACATGACAGTCGGTTGAATCCTAACAAATAAAACAGGGGTTTAACGCCTCAAAAGAAACAAGAAAAACATTGCAAAATTAAATTCAACATATATTTTATAATACCTTGGTTTGTTTTGGTTTTTTTTTCAACTTTTTTGTGGTCACCTAATACATCGTATAACTGTCATAAAGTTCGAAAATCCTTACAACACCTCGACTGGAGGCTACCATTTCAGGGTGTCCTTGCAGTCCAATCGTTGCCACTGCTGATTATGATGCCTTCGCTAGGCTGGAATTCAGAGGAGCAACGAAATTAATTTATCAACACACTTTATACGCGTTGATCACGAACATTTCCCATTTCGGGTGTGCAGATGGCGGGAAGGGGGGGGGGGGGGGGATGGCCAGCAAATGGAGCGTGAGGTGGCAGTTTGTTGGTTTTTCCAGCTTCGTATTTACTGTGAAGGACTGTAAAGTGTTGAAAAATATGACCACCAGAATATTCTGATGAGGACAGATAGAAGAGCTCCTGCGGAACGAATAATTTGGTTGGGGTTTTCAATGTATCCTGGTTGGAAGAGAGTTTCCGCACTGCTCCAATCCGAGCAGTTTCCTTTCGCACAGTTCAGGTGAAACCTCATTTCATATTCTGCTGCTCACCAGTAATGCAACCAGGTCGACACCACCAGGGACCCCCTCGTCAGTTTTTGGGGGCAGTAATTATGATGGCTGCATAATGAAGTAAAAGTGTCTGAGGTAATCAGCTAGCAGGAATTATTTCAAGAGCGTTTCCATCCCCAACAGACGCGTCCAAGTGTTTACCGGTGGTACGTGACAGTACACGGGTTGATGTAAATATGGATTGATTTGGTACCGAAAATCTGACCCACGGCACAACCATAACCCTTGAGGAACCATAATTTGTCTGCATCAGATTGTTTAATTGTAACATGATTGTGGTTGCTTTTGTGACTGTTATGATTTTTGAAGCATTTTAATGGAATGATGTGAAAGCAAAGAACATCCAAATAGGATGCTATTGCTACACTTGCGATGAAAACTGTATTCTTTAAAGAAAATGAGGATTGAAATTCGTTTGTCCTGCAGTGCTCCCACCACCGGGACATTTGTTTGATCAATCCACCACAGTCGCTACATACGGTTCTCTTGAAACAAACCACGCACCAAAGTGAGCTACATTAAATGCTCATGAAGAATAATTCGATTGTGCTTTTTTCAATTAAAGCACACTTCCGCTTATTTAATTACAATATTTTTATCCATTCAGGGTCGAACATAAAGGATTTACATTTCCCATTTATTTACACCTTTATTTATGCACACGCTGGAGCTAAAAGGCCTTTTTTTGAATATTTAATTAAATGACTGCCATTAAAAAGTTGACTCAATAAAAACTGTGCTACAACGTTGTTTTTTTGTGAGTCGTGACAATAAATCAAATAAGTATTTTTGATATTTAATATAATAGAGATCAGCGAGAAGTATTATGTCTACAATATAGTAACGCGAGAAAACTTTTTTATCTGAATTGCGCATTTCATTTGAACCAACCCGCACGTAGCCGCTTTGAAAATGAATGTCAACAGCTACAAATAAGTCAGCAATGCGCTTGCAGGCCGGCCGGCGAAGACGAAACATATTGAAACACACAGCTAAGGCGTAGCGGAGCAGGTCCATAAATTTGCTTATCAACGTCGTCGATTCGATGCGCTTTTGAAGATCGGTGTCGTTTGAATGGAACCGCGCTGCTCTTGACCGTGTGAAATCGCTCGCACAGGTGAAAAGATTGATGGTGTCTTGAAGGCAGAAAGAGGGAAAAGTCTTCAGATTACTCCGATCATACTGGAGCCGTTTTGATGTTCCTTACTTCCCGTGGAATATAATTTACATTAGTGATCTTTGTTGTTGTTGTTGTTGTTGTTTCGCGATCGATTTGAGATTCGACGTGTCGTTTCATTTCGTTTCATATTGTTCCATTTCGTTTAATCCGTGTGGCAATTTCCTGTTTTTCGGTTTTCAGTGAAGACAATCTCGTTCCATCACCCGATCGTGATCGTGGATTGGATGTTTAAAGGGGAATTGTATGAGGAATTGATAACGATACCGCTTCAATAACAATAAATCCTGCGACGGACGCATCCTCTCAACATCTTTGCCGAGCGCTGGAAAGCACAGAAAGCAAAACAGGTTGATTGGATTGGTTTGGCAATCAAAGAAGAGCATGGATAAGATAGGCTCTTAATTTGTGATCATGGGTCGATCGGGCGACCATCAGAAACTGTCGGTTGGCGCTGAGGTTTTCTGCTGATGACGATGGAACAGTTCGATTGATGCGGGAATTGGAAGGGTCAGTGAACGTTTTATGCCAACGGCAAGGAATGGTATTTATTTATTTATTGAGTATTACGGTCCGATGCCGTATTGTCACCACCGCATGTGGTGACTGTGAATTATATTCACGCATAAAAAACAATTAACAAAATTAACTAGGCATTTCCTCCTAGTTATTTGCCATATCCCGGGCATGCTCGGTTGTGCAGGGAAAATGGGTGGTTGCTGTCCATTTCTATTATGAGGGTATGTGTGTGTGTTGTAAGTTTTTTTTGGTCCGGTTCTATTGCTGTGGCTATGGCTTCGATGGGGGTTGGTTCGCTCCGGTTGACTATTGAAGTGTGTGATGTGGGTCTGGACTGAAACAAACAAGCACAGTTATTTGGACAGTACAAACATGAATTTTTCTGCGTGCAATGTTCTCCAAGTAGCCCAGCCATGACACAGCCTATGATCGACCAAGTCAACATCGGACTCAAAAGCGATCGGCGGATTCCATCTCGCAACAGCTGGAGTGACTCCACTGTTTACGAGGCTGTACCCGCCGACCACTCCCGAGCCCAGCACCAACACAGGTGGACCCGCCGTATCAAAGCTGGGCTAACTTGCAGCACACTGCTACAGACGAAAAAGCCCGCCTCCTTTTACGGCAGTATGGACATCGCCCTCGAATTATACAGCCCGGTCAACGCAATACCCGTTGCACTACATAAAACTCTTACCACAAAGACAACACAACATATAACAAAAGGAGTGGCGGATGTGGATTGGAAGGATAATAGGGGGCAAGGAATGGTATGTTGGTTAAGTTTTTGTGAATTTAAATAAAGTTTGTTGAATTTTCCGAAAATTGTTTGAATAGCTTGAAAATATTCAATCCCCAATCAAACCTCACATCAAAACGATGAAAGGTCACTTTCTATAAAGGTAAAGTACAGTATTGTTGTAGTGTTCTATCGATGGTAAACTGTAGAAAAGACAATAAATCCTTCCTTCCTTGATGAAGGATCCTTGAAGTCCTTGATACATCATGGTATAAATATGAATCTCTTCGTGGCCTCCGACGTTTTAGGTCAAGCCTGCCAATTCTGGTTGACTAGACTTAATGATACCACGTAGTTGGGTAGTCAATCCTCATTACGGACTAACGATCCGGATGAGATTTTAACCCCGGCCCCGCCATATGAAGACCTATGAGTATTCGCCTCTACCTCCGGTGCGCGGTATAAACATGATTAACTTGAACCAGATTTTCTATAAATCAGACACTGCTATGCCATCATGAAGTGAGACCTTTATTGCACATATAATGTAAAATACGGATTACTAGCTTTCTGATTGATAAGTTTATTCCATTTTATTATTATAATGGTGTTAAGAAGGAAAGGGATTCATATAATAAGTAGGACTCACTCTCCTGCTAAAGGTAAATCAAGTCAAATAAGTCAGAAGGTGCAGGCCAAGCACTCTGTAGATCTCACAAATTCTGTCACTCTTATGGATGTGGATAAGCCAACGAGTTCATCCTTGACTCTATCACCCCAAGAATTGCCATTAGTTGATATCTGTTCCTGCGTACGGAGAGAAGGTCCGTTCAGAATTCGAAGACTTGCGACTCTGAAGGCTAGGTCACCGAAACGCCCTCTAACTAGTTAACTAGACAAATACCTGGTTAAAAATCACACAGTTTGTATTCCGCCAGTCGCTCAATTACATCCATGAATAAAAACTCTCAAGCATGGGTCGATCGGGCGACCATCAGTGTTTCGTTGTTCTGGTCAGTTATCAGTGATGAATAATTTCAACAGTTATTCTAAGCATTAGATGCATCTGGTCGATCCGAAGTGGTTCACGGTTCATTCATTGAGTCATGCGATCAGCGAACCACTGTCATCTGTCAATCAAAGTTGTTTTAATGATTAGCTCTTGGTTTGGTCTCTAAGCCACGATATTTAGTCACGTTTGAGTCAACAGTCCGTCTTCATCAAACAAAGCTGTCCTTTACTATCTCTCGAACGTATTCAAATACTGTCAATATGCATGGTACTATTGATGCACAAATCAATGATTCCAAAGTCGAGCGAGGTCGATGCGTGCAGTTCTCAGAGCGCGGAAGCCCAATCCATTTGTAACCACAATTTGCGTTTTATTGCCTCGTGTTCCTTCCCGGCGACTGTGATCCAAGCAAAAGTCGCTAGTCGTTAAGGGGCGTACGACCGACCTCCACCGTCGTGAGCAGCGCCTTCATCGAGCAACAGGTTGATTTTCGCGACTGTTCGCATGAGGGAATAGAGAGCCGGCTCGAATGTCCTGTTGACGTGAGAAAACTCCACCGTGCGTGCGGGGGTGCATGCGTGTCTGTGTCTTAAAAGCTTCACAAATATTTCGTATAATAAATGAGGGCTTTGTTTATAGATTCTACTTTATATTCACTGAGTTGCAGCATGTTACAACTTATATCTAAGTAATAGAAAAGAATTTGTAAATCTTCTCGTCTGTTCATTTAACTAATAAGCTCAAAGTGAATCAGCCGTTATTACGGTTGAAATGAAGTGTCTGGCGTTAAATCTATGATAACCTACAAGATATCGGTTTACTTGACTCACCCTACAGGACACCTTCGTTGGACTGTGCATCCAGCCAAACCACTCGACATTTTTGCGATTTGAGCGATCTGATAACCTGAGTAGCGTTTGTCGAATGACGCATTACTTTGAAAACAATTGGTTTTTTAAGATGTGGTATGATAGCTTTTCACACCTAAACCACTGACATAAGGACGTCCAGCTGAACGAGAAGCCAAGTTGACCTGCTTATAAATAGAGCTCACCATCGATGCAATAATGATCGATGCACTTGTGTGAAGGTTAGGGAAAACGAGCACAGTCGATAACAAGAATCCTTTTGTGTGTAGCTGCCCTGCTGTTGGTACTGCGGCTGACACACATGTCAACCAGGTTTACACGTGAAAGGATCAATATTGGCTCCTTCCATCGAGCGCTAATTGGTATGAAATTTGATGGCTAATGAAGCGCGTTTTCTAGCTGTTTTTGCACGAGATAATGAACGAGTTTGTCAAAGGTTATCGGTGTACATGAGCGTACCTGTAACGGTCAAACGGAACGATGCATCGGGCAATGCAGTCGACAAGCGGGCGGGGTGATTGCTGTAAAATTTATATAATGTACAATTAATCTCAATGTGACATAATGCAAGCCGACAACGCGTCTGTCTCTTTGACCTGATTCTGCTTGCGTTCATCTCCCGACACAAAATACACATCACAGCTCGTGTGCAGCTCGTGTGGGATAAAAATTGATGTTGACATTGACAAGAACTTTAATCATGATTGACATCTTGTTTTGCCAAGTGTGCAACCCATGGCGTGTCGTGCTTTCGTCGATGGTTTTCGGACGACTGCACTCGCCACGGGTTTCGTTCGATGCATGCTACGGATGCAGTAATCTATTGCAATATCGGTGCCCGGCCACGTCACATCAAGCGACGGTCACTCTAATGATTGTGTCCCGCGCTCCCCTTCCCTTCTCGTCTCAACTGCTGACCTTGTCGGTCGTTCCGGTCTGGAAGAAAACTGGAACTCGTCTCGCTGTCTCACCATCGATCTCAATCATACTCCTTGACAAGGCTTGCCAGAGACTCGCGCGTCAATCATACTGACATCCAATCACCGGGGGGAGGATTATAGCATCAAAGCGAAACGGAAATGGGAGAATGCCGACGAAAATGCTCCCTTTCGTTTCCCTGCGCCTCATGCTCGATGTACGGTGGATGCATGAAGATTCGAGGTGAAGGTTTAAAGCCAATATCCGATTTTTTCCCGACCCGCTCTGCTTCTCTGTCATCGGTTTTATATCGGTAAATATAAAAAGGACGTTTTTGTTCTTCGGTGCCCCGTGGCGTGTGCCTGGGATATATTTGATTTTTCTTTCGCGCTAACACCTACCAAAATCGTGGCCGGGTATAAATCACTTAGCGCCGGATCATTTGTCAAGTGGAAATGTTTTCACTTTCGATAAGTATCAAACTTCTTTGGCACGCTGCTGGGGGGAGGCATTCGAGTAAAGGCAAGAGGCTGGAAATGGTTCGGTGGCGTAAGGGGTAATACTTTTGTCAGCAGGGCTTGTCGTGTGGGACAAGTTATCGAATGATGTGATTCGTTTTTCCCTTGAGAACGTTAGCAAATGATGTTATAACACATCGTTGTGCTACATTGACAATTCATTGTTGCTTGATGTCATTTTTGTTGCATTATCATCTTGCTGTAACTAGTAAATATCAAACATTAACATAACAAATTATTCATTTATTGGTTATTTTAAATTCCTTATCGATCAGATTTGTCATGTAACCTGACCTTTTTTTTGGTTATCTTGACCACTATTACTCTTAAAAATAAATAAAGTATAATGAATAGTAAATATTGTCGATTTGCACAAAATACATGTTGTGAAGTTAATGCATGGTTTTAAAAAAAAATCATTTAAACGTAATGTTGCTCCGCCGGTTGGGACATATCCATACTGCCACTAAAATCGAATAGAAATGCTTCGTACACAAATGAACATCTGGCTGGTATGTGATTTGATTTATATTGAACTCTAGAAAATATAACGAGATTTGAACCATTTGAAGATCGTTAGGCTTTTAGCATTATCGAAACCTATTTGCTCTACTACTGGTGTGAGTCACGAAACCATTGGTCCTTTTGCTTGTGCATAACCGTTGCCCACCGTTCCCGCTACAATGATAGTAATTATAATTTATGTCTAGAAATTGTTCCGGTCATGCAGATTTTCCTAATCACTCACATCAGATGGTGCCAAAGCACCGGTACCGGCCGACCAGTCGGTAGCCTGGCCAGACTGGCACACGATCCGTATGGGTGGCAGTATTTATTGACAGACGAAAGGATGTAGCTAAATGCGTGCGGTGAAACGTTCTGCAACCATGCCGGTAAGGTTTGTGTTGGTTGGAGTTGGAGTGATGGGACTCGGCTATTCTCGATCCAATGCTATTATTGCAGTGCAATCAAGCAAACGCACATTATTATATGTACGTATAAATAATGGCAAATCACAGCGATTAGTGTGAGGCAAGTGTAGCTGGTACATCACTGGGTTCATTTTACCACATAATCACATTGCTGTACTTCATTGATTGCATTTTATTGATGCGTTTTGTTTACCATTTGTAACCACTCGGCTTAATTACTAAGCCTTCCGCCCTGTTAAGGTTGTCGCGCAATGTCAGGTATGGTAAAAGGTCTCTGTTTGGAAAGGAAAACAAAATACAAATAATTTTTAATAAGTTGTTAAAGCATCCCTGTCTCTTTTATTAAAATACCTTCAATTTAATGAATTGTGAACGAATTATGTCAACAAGAAAGATTTAATAAATATTCATATAGAAAATTAAATGTTGCAATGGGTAATATTTCATTAATTTATTTTCTACTACATACAATTGGTATTACCATCAGCTAGAAGTTCAGTCGTGCATTAGGTCTGTTTAGCACTGCTCGTGATTCACGTCACGTGATTCGTGCGAGAAGATCAGCACAAGCAAAAGCTGAGGTTGACAATACTTCGTGCTCAAACGATTATCCCATTTTAGAAAGTGGCAGCTGCAGCACCAGTAACGGGAAGCGACGTCGTCCCATGTCCGCGGACGAGCACATGTCCGTCACCGCAACGACAACCACGGGTCGCTTACTTCCGGCGACCATCAGAGTAGAAGATGAATAAAGCGCCGCAATAGAACAGAAGAAGCTGATTCAATGTACAGACCAGCGTATGGCAGAGGGTTCCAGATAAGTAAAGCCAGAGGTGCTTAGCCGCGAAAACACGCCGAAAAGTTGATATGCATTTTCTCCAATAAAACCTCGTGGATTCATAGATGAGGAATGCTTCCATTGTATAAACAGTAACCATTAAATAGCGCAATGGTTGACGATGGAGTAGAAATGTTTTCAACAAAGAAGACTTCGCTTCATTTAAGTGGTTTAGCAGGTGGTTTATTTATACTCTTGGCTAGACTTGAGTGTTGTTTGTTTTCTAGTGGCTGTACCCGGGGGAATGGTTTTGTTGTTCAGATCTCCAAAAATCTTCTTTGATATCATCACCACTGTTGAACGCGACTTGTGTAGAACAAAACATCTACTCTTTTCATCAGTCGGTAAGGATCGACCGGCTGGGTAAGCAGTGTGATGGAACTGAGTGATGGACAACTTCTTAAAACCATGACCAAGGTTTATCTTAAGTGGTTTTTCTTACTTTTTATTCCAGAACCGAATGATGTTCTAAACTTTCGCTGTTAAGAGTGCATGATTTTTTGGAATGAGTTAGGCACGTGATGAAGTTCGTGTGTCAAGTTTTGCTTGCTTGTCACAAAGGAATGATTTTTTTATTAATTGGTCTGTCAATACGTGCAGGATTTATTTATTCTGCCATCGGGTGATATCTGATGCTATCTTGAGTACCAACCGTGCATGTCTGAGTGACATCCTGAAAAGGTTTGAATGAGAATAGAAATAAGGAACCATCATTACGAGATGCAATTTGTCTTCGAAGCTAAAACAAAGGAACGACATTTGATTGAATGTGAGGAACAAAATTAAACTAAAGATAAAAATTATATGGATAATTGTTAAGAACACTACCAATCGAATAAATAAAACAAATTATTGATATAGTCATAAGATCAAGTTCAACAATTTTTTTTTGTTTATTAGTGACACAAGCAATTGCGACGCAACGTGGAACGCATTTAGCATGAGAGATTGGCCATATTTCATTTATTGATCTCGCATTAAAACTAAAGAACTAAACAATATACTAATGGATTACTTTTTAATAATATGTTTTTCTGCGAGCTAAAACCATGAAGAAATGAGTAAAACAACGCAAATATGGCTAACATAAACGTAGAAGGAACAGAAAGAAAAAATCTAGAAAGAAGGGTTTGATACGAAGGAGCAGCAGTCCGGAAAGGAACCGGATGGAAAATCAATAGAGGTGATTTTTATGCTTCAGAACACAGCAGAGTGGACGTCGATTTTGGATGGATCAGTCTCTTCCCTAGGAACTCTGCCTCGATCCCCATGTGTTGGTTCCACCGTTCCTCCAAGCAATCAGCGCATCTTTCTTGCCTTTTCTCGAACCATCCAACACGAGATGACGGTTTCGCCCACTGACACGACATTTGACCGGCACCGGCACAGAGTACCAGTGGTCGTCCGAGGAGTGTGAGAGATAATGGGTGGGTGGGCTATGCTTTATTTGTAGCTGTTTTATGCTGGACATCAATTGTTGTCGACATTACCCGCGTCGGACGCTCTTGTCGGACTAGCGTTCGAATGGGGTCTTATCCTTGGAGCACATGTATCGCTCGAAAGTGCTTCCAGATGATCGGTCCGGTGCGGGCTATACTACACATGGAGTGACACACACACAGTCTAATGCTAGGTGCAGCGTGAGCTGGAAAACAAAATAGGAGAAGATATGAAAATTAACGGTAACGACGATGGTTTGGCCAAAATAAGATGCGACACGTCAGAGTGGTGGGGTCACGCAAGAATAGCAAGGACGAAAAAAGCACCTCTAGTGTTGTTTTTTTTTTGCCTGAGCTTGATTTATTTGTTTCGTTAAAAATTGTGTACGTCTCAGAGTGGCGTCAACATATCCGTTTGTCAAAAATTTATCAACAAACAGGTTTATTTGTACTTCGTTCTGAAACATAAAATAAAACGAGCAAAACAGATGTGGATTGACCATCGATCGTTTGTAGCGTTTGTCATTATTCTGATGAAACAAAACTGATGGTCCTAAAAATCACTTTGGAAAAGTCTTCCCTCGTCTGTAATGGACGCAAACAGGCTTAGTGTTACACAATTTTACTGCCCAACAGTCAAACACAATTTCGTTAATTATTTTCAATGGCATCAAACTGCTGCTGCTTTGCCTGCCTGCCTTGGGTTGCGAAGCTTCACTGTGAGCCGCGTGTTAACGATTAAATATTTGTAATTAAATTATCCCGGCGATAGAGCCGCGATGCGAAACAGATAAACCGGTGTGGCAGGAACGGTCTGCAATACCATTGCAGATTGTGATAGGCACGTGCTGATTCTGCCTCAGCCATGCAAATGAAACATTTCGGCCTAGGCGTTTTCGATGAGGCATGCTGGCAGTTGATAGCATTTTGTCATCGCATCGTTCAAAATTGCCAGCCCAGCTTTGGAGCCCGTGCGCAAAAAAGCGTTTGACGCTTGGCCTAGCATCTTATCCATCTGATAAATGCTGTTTATTTCAAACTCTGGTCCAATTTCCGCACATCCACGCACAGTCGCTTAGGAAGGCGGTCGTCATTCGACAAATTATCATTCATAATGACAGTTATCGAATCGTGTTCTCGCATAAAAAGCACCTTGGTCTCGTTCAATTAAATTATCATTAAAAATTGCTTCCTGTCCAGTGCCGGTAATGCCATGGAGTAAGCTGAGCAACTGGAGCTGACATTCCCAAAAATTAATTTTCATTAACGATGTCAAACAACGATGTGACGCTCTTTTGTCCATCAACAGGCTATTTGATGGCGAGTTTAACGTGCACTTCAATGTTCGTTGGCTTCGTTTAATGTTACATTTTCTCGGAAAACTTTAATTAGACAGCTTATAGTAAGCGAAAAAGGCACAGAAACTTTGAAGCAACCAAACATATTACGGGCTATGACATTAATGTTTGTTGTTTTACGGGCTATGACAGGACAGCTTGTGGGAAATGAGTTTTATTTGAACATATTATCAACATTCAATCATGTCGATTGAGGAAATATTGCTTGTAAGTCTTTTCTTTTGTGGTAAAATATTCTCATGAGGCATTTAATCTTTAAACATACATCAAAAGGGCCATAAAAAGATGGCAAATATGTTGCACTTTATTGAACAGTAATTATGTTAAAGGGTTTACATTTTAAGGATGTACACGCATTTTGTTTGACGTAACATACACTCCGCTCATTCGTCTTTATGGTGCCCTTTTGTCGGCGAAGAATTTATCAAGCAAAAATATGTATATTCTCATCGCACTTCTTTCCGTATCGAATGGGAAGCAACATATCCGGCTTTATTATTAATTGATTCGTTAGCATTATTAATTATGGCGGCTCGAGAGTACGTAGGCGCTATATTTGCTCTACATGGGTATGATGTGAATAAATAATATCTTTTCCTTAAGCGGTTCATGCAGCAGGCAATGAACCATCGCCAAACGCGGTGCTTTGTGGCACGTGCGCTGCTCTGCTCAGAAGCCGCCGGGAGAACAAACTACGTACGAAACGCATTGGCAGTCTTGTACTGGAAAATATTTAGCATATCATAAATGGGTACAATTTTGCCTTGCGTTTCGCTTGGCTGCGAGCTTAACTGCTCATGGGGCGGTAACTTAAAAAAGAAACGCAACTGATCGTTCGATGCATATGCGATACCATTGCATCATTGTCACTCGCGCAGTAAGAGTGTGATATTTCCAGGTAGTCTTACGGCGCCTTGCAACTTCTCGCCGGGGTACGAATAACCTGGTGTCTAGATGGAAGTTAAATCGCATCACATTTTTCTACAGTCCAACAGTGTGGCATTATCAATCGATAATCAGATATGGCAAACGATGGCTTACCTGGTATCTGAATACCAATTGTAGCTTGCGTAATTTTTAATAATCTTGTTAACACGTACAGCAATATTATATTATAGCTCTCATTAATTGATACAGCAACAACCGGGTTAAAAAAACAGACTAATTACAATTCTAAAAGTATGGCAATAGATTGAATTGAATTGAAAGGTGAAGCTTGATGTTTTAGAGAGATCAACCGAAATGGAATGCAAAGCGTGTTCTCTGGTATGTGATTGCTATTGAAAATTCAATCACTGTCTTTTGTAGTGCGTTCAATAAAATTATATTCTTGGAAGAATGTTTGTCTTGTGATAGCATATGTAAGAGGCAATGTTGGATCAGTGAAACTGAATCATTTTTCTTGGAAACCCTGTGAGCTCAACGTAAGTTTGATTGAATATTGCAAGGTAATTATTTATTTTTTTCTCAAATCCGTAAATCTTCGATCTCTCTGACAAATGAAGATAGTTATTGCTTTATTTACATAGGCTATGATGTCATAAACACACTCTATTCCAGAATACGTTTGTTAAACGTCATGTACACAGTTTAATTTGCATTTATTTTCATTACAATATAATCACAAGCTATAACGTCATAACAGTAAGCATACAGTGAATCATAGATGAAATAGTTGAGCACTTCCTTGAATATATGCTTGGTTTGGTTAAATTAGTAAAAATTTTGTAAGAATTTTACCTTACATGAATTAATAATAGCCCTTTACAAATCTGGCATTCAAAATGTTTATGTTCTGGTCATTTCAAGTCCTTATAGCATTTTTTTAAATGAACATAATACTTTTTTGATGATGACATTGTCAAGAATAAAGATAAACCTTACGCATTGGACATAAGGATTAAAGCTCATGGAGTTTAAAATACGAGGCTTCAGAGTGGTAGTGTTTTTATCGAACAATTCCAAAGGTATTATTGAAACGTTTAAAATGCAAGTGCTCCATACTTCAACCAATTTTACGCTAGCAATGTGGAGTTCTAGTGCCGTAGGACAAACTTTCACATTGTCAGTCTCGTGGATCTTGTAATACCGGGACAGGTTAGTAAGAAAATTTTGAAGCGACGGATCTGCCACTGACATATGGAACTGTCCCGGGCAGGGTGGCCCGTCACGTTTGTCAGTCAAATGTGAAGGTAGAGTTGGTGCGTTTTTTCTTCTTTTCTATTCGGTTTGCTCCTTATATCCAACCAGTCACAAGATGCCACTACGTACACATACATCATCGTCATTCAGAGCTCGTCAGTGCGGTTGAGGTTCGTCCTTTTTGCAGCTCCAAATGCGACAAATATGTTGAATCCGCGTGCATTCGTCAAGCGTCACATGATTTCGTCGTGTGCGCTACGTTGCGGTTTGACGCATAAAGATACAGGAAAGCATGTACAGTCGAGTGACACCCAAAAAGTGCCAATCAGTGAACAAAAAAACTCTTCATAAAATAGGTAGTAGTTAATTTTATACTGACTGTAAACTGTCAAATTAACCTTGGGAAAAGCACCAAAGATTGTATTAAGCAACCCTAACCTACAGCCACTTCAATGCTCACCGCTCTCGATGACGCACTCGATCCGTTGCAGTGAACTTTGACAGAATCATAAAATATTTGGATATTCATTTCATGAATTATCATAATTATATTTTAATAACATAATTTATGTCATACGGTGTACTGTTGTTCTGTTTTGTTTGAAATTTATTATTTCCTACATATGCTGCTCTGCCTGCAGACATGTGTTGCCCTCGGTGTTCCCGCTGCCCACCACACCATCACATTTCAACAGTATACGCTTGGCTCACATTAACTAGTTGTGGGCCGGGCCCGCTGCTGGTAAGGTGTGGACGAACCGGAGTGGCACCGCGCTTTATAAACTCGTGGAAATGATGGTACGTTTTGATACCTTGCCCACCGGTTGGGGTTGTGCTGGCAGGTCAGCGCTTGTCGGTTGGTTGATCAGCGACATTCAACCTACCCGTGTCCATGCCGCACCTTCATCCCGCCGTTGATACCTTCATCGTGCGCAACAAATGTTAATTTGAGGTAGAGCCATACGGAGAAGAGTAGTTTTATAGAAAAGTTCAACATTCCTCCCATCAAATTCGCGCAATTTTGATGATCGATTGTTTGTGATCTTCGCTTCTTTTATTGTACGTCAGCAGGAAAATCGTGCAAAATATTTAAACCCAATGATCATTTGAGTTAAAGGTTAACATTAATCTCATTTCATTCATCATTTGATCATTTGAGGTACAATCTTAATTTTACCCGTAGTAAAGTAGTCAGGGGCGGTTCGGCGGCCGAGGCAATTACGGAACTGGTCTTCACACGGCAGGACGGGAGTTCAAATCCCATCCAAGACCGCCTCCCCGTACGTAAGGCTGACTACTTTACTACCAGGTTGTAGTAAGAGAGTTGTAGTGCCAAGGAAGAAGAAGAAAGTAGTCAGCCTTACGTCAAGGAAGGTGCCAAGGAAGAAGAAGAAGAAAGTAGTCATCCTTACGTACGGGGAGGCAGTCTGGATGGAATCGGTTAAGATAATTGAACAAAATTAGTTTTGCTTGATAAAAGTGAAAAGAATTTAAGATGATAACAGCAGTAGATTCCATAAAGAAACAATAAACGAATCCAAATGGAGACGCATGGTTCAAACTAAGCTTACCTTAAGTGACCATGACAGGATTGATGGATTAACGACAATATCTACATCATATAATACTTTATTCTACTTTATTGCCTCTTCTACATCATTTTTCCTAAGGCATTTACACTTCATAGAAGAGTGTAACAATCAATGTTATCAATGGACATCAACCTGCAAAGGATTACTAGTTGCAGATCGTAGAAGGTGTTCGGAACCGGAAGCATGAAATGAGTGCACGCAACCATTAATTGATCCACCCTGTTGAAATCTCTATTAAGCAATATTGGACCACAAAATATTAACCTACGATACCAGCTCTGCACAACGTCCACCGACGATCCACCGATCTCATTTCTTAACATTCTTGTCTCAACGGTGCTCGAGCACTCGCCCGTCTGCTCGCCTGTTTGGATGCCCACTGAATCCGAGCGAGATAATTATAACCGTATCAACTTTCCAAATGCCCATTCATCGCCCAGCGGGAAGCTTGGTGTTTCGTTTCGTCGCATCTGCACTACACCCGAACAACAACCAACACATCTCCAGACACCGATGATCAAATGGCGATCGGCGTATCGGAGCCAATGGCGCATACCTTGCTCCGAGCGCACCAGAGTACCGGAGCGTGATCAGGAAGCGCGGCTTAGAGCCACAGCGCACGAGATGGTGCGGTGACGCTGGCTAATGGCGGCGACGTTCAACGCTACCATCAACGCGGCCGTACGGTGGACCTCACGAAAGCTCCAAACATGACAGAACTCCATCGCTCGCAGCTCGCCGGCCCAGTCGCCGGTAGGGGTGACGGGTCCAGAAAATATCTCTCGCGACGTCGATTTATGACAAAGCTCGAAAGCTCCACGTTGTAGCACCGGCGCACATGGAGCCCACGTGGAGCAACGATCACCGAGGAGGCGGTGACGCAAACGCACTGAAATTGAAGGAGTCCGATTGCTGATGCTCGTAAATTAAAATGTCGGTCGTCATGTATTTTCATAATCTTGGGCCGTTCGGCTTCTGCAGGCTTCCAACCATTCGTTCCCTTAGTCGATTAGGGCATTCAAACACGTTCGGACCATTTCATCAGTCAGCCATTTTTCTTGATGCCTCTCCAATCACTCGGCCCCACCTGGTTCCCCACCATTTCCACCCGGGGAAGGGACGATCGATGGAAAAAGGCAAGTGGTTGGAATAAACTGTTCAATAACTGGATATGTAAAAGCCTTCGTAAATGATCAATGATTTTATTTAATCAATCACAGTTCTTATGTGATATATGATTACATAAAATAGTCCTTGACCAGTAAGATGGTAAAAAAATTCTTCTCCTTGTGTGTATTCTTCTCCATTTTCCAACTTGTCAATCCTCGAACTGTCGTAATTTTGCAATGGAGACGCATGGTCTTTTTAGCATAGCCTTTTAAAACTATGGTTTTGTCAGTTGTGACAGATGTGCATAGTTGAAATATTTGAAGAGAACAATAAACATTACTTCACTTTACTTCATGTCATGACCTATTCATATTCATGATTCATGGCTGAACTACGTGTTTTACGATGAGGTGCTTTCATTTTCAATTCCATGCTTAAGTTGGTAAACTTTTCTAGTATAAATATGAAAATGCTTAAGCTCCAACCTACGCCAATCACAACCCAGAACGGTGCGAGATCATTGAACTTCACGATATCACTTTCTTCGTTTTGCACATTATTCTTTGTCATTTTCTGCACAAGCATATGGCGCTGAGAAAACCAATGAAGAAAAAATCCCCCCTCGAAAATGTGATGGACATGTTTTTCAAATATTTCCTGTATCATAGATCGCCGAAAGAAGGTGAACCCCAAAGGGTGTGCAGACAGTGTTTCCTTGAGTATGTTGTACTTTTTACGATTCTTGGTGAAATCGTAATAGCCTGGCAAACTGATTAAGTTTACTGCAGAACGATGGTTGTGAAGCAAGGCGCCATCGCTTCTCATACCATCATACAAGGTAGAATTGATAACGTTCACTGAAACATTTTTATGCGCAAATAATGGGACGAAAAACTTCTCATCGTCTCGTTCATACATTATAACCGGAAGCTGTTTCTGCTTCAATTGCTCCAGCGTTTCAATGTTTGGATGATACGGAATGTCTGAGATCAGTGATATGATGATGGATTCGTATCCGCTTTGAATAAGAAAATAAAACACCATCAAACTGATGATGATAAGCTTTTCCAACAATCGCGTATCATTAAGATTGTAACGTTCAAGACCACAAAAGGGAAGGAGTATAAGATCGTTGCGGAAGTATTGATCACTGTTCCACATTACAAGGAAACTGATCGCGATGATCGATATCAATAGCGTCCAAGCGGCCGGCGTGAGTGGTCGTAAAAATATTTGTGGTATCGTGAGGGGTTGCCCGCATGGTGCAATAAGCACGTACTGTATTAGGTCAGGTATGGTAACAAAGTGTTTAAATATTTTCGACAGCCGAACACGATTCAACCAGATAACAGCTTTCATTGCTTGAGCTTTCTTGATGAACTGATCGATAGCTTTCTTAGGGTGGTAGAATACAACCACATTGAATTTTATGTTAGCCACATGGGCAAAGGTGGCTAGTAATAGAATATCAATTCCTTTCACTCTGTTATTTCGTATCGTGGAATCAATGAACGGAGAAGCTAGTGTGCACGATACGTTAACGCGTTTTCCATAGTAGTTTTGTTGATAGTTGGGATAGAATTCGTGTACATCATCGATTGAAAGGTTTCGATAAATGTTTAGTATTGGATGATAAGTTAGTGGCTGTATCAGTTGTTGCTGTCGGTTGACTATGAAGTACAATACACTGAAATATTCAAGCTTAGCAATAGCTTTCGCCACCAGAAGAATGTTTGACGTGTTTTCTTCTTCTATCACAAATATGATTTTCATTCTCATATAACGCCTTGCCAGTTCTGCCATCCATTTCAAAAATGGCGTTTTTGGTTCCTAGTGGACAAGAAAATATGCATTGTTGTAAACTGTTTCATACGTTATACGAAGTTACATACCTGAAATACAAATATGATCAAAACAATTGGCATTGGCAAATCGTCTAGAACGGCAGTGAGGAGCTTCGACTCAGGTGATTGGGTGAAGATGATTTTACTGGCGTTTGGGTACGACATTAATCGTTGAATTGGATTAACCCAATCAGTATGTTTTGGCCCACCGTTTGGTATGCTAAACCAGATGTCTGTTGCACTGATGGAACTAGTTTGCAATGATGAAATAGAATTTTCGACGTGTGACACGAGTTGGTCTACGACTGTCATGCCAACATTTTTGTGAAAGAAGAATAACACTAAAGGTTTGATAAGGTTCATGCTTGCACATGCACGCAGATTGAAATGCAAAGCTTTTATGAGAAGCAATATGCTCTGATGATGCACAGCCTATCTCATAAGCAACAGAAGTTCTTTGAAGCGTTTGAAATTGAAAATAAATTGTTCACATCATCAACAAATGAATTATTCAAATACATTCCAGACGTAAAGAGAAAATAATCAAGAATACTTTATACAAACATTAAACTTCATTTATAAATAACGTTTATTGACCTTTGTCATAAAAGTGTAAAGCAATCATTGAAATGCACCCAAAGTCTTTTGATTAAATATGAAGTGCACCAATTTGCCACTAATACTAGCGCTAAGTCATTATCATGCTAAATGTTGTATAGCCGGAATATGGAATAAATCATGAGTGATGTAGGGAATAATTCAAAACAAAGAACATACAGTTTGCCGTACAATACATTTATTCTAAGAAAATCAAAACATTTCTTTGATCATTATCAATCCGGGAAAATGCTCACTCCCAGCGGAATGGGATGATGAGATGAGTTATGGGTGCCATCTTGAGGAAAGATGTGCGGGTCCAGGATTTCTGGTCCCTTTCATCCATCAATCCCAAAGCGCAACAGCAGCCGAAGCGAAGGCGACGTTTCGTCCCCGAAATCACTCATTCAGCCGGCATCCATCACCTCCAGGTCCAGCAGCGCCAGCATCATCCAGTCACGCACGGTAGCGATGTTTTCGTCATATTAAATATTATGGTCTAGTTATTTTCCCGTCGTTTACACTCTGGCTCGCTGATGACGAGACGAACCGTGGCATTCATCATGCGAATGGTTTCTCCATTCGTCACCGTCCTGCTTGTCCGTGTGCTGTGCCACCGTTCCACAGCTTTTCCGGCCCCGGGAAAACTTTATTCGTCCATCATCGATTGCATTTGTGGGAGCTGGAGTTTTGGTCGTTATGTGTCTTTCGAGCCGGTCCTTCATTTCTCCCATCTGCCTAGGAGGTGTTGGTGGGGAATCAGGCATCGAAGCATCTCGTCCGTTTGGAGCGAGTCTTTGGGGAGCGTTGACGAATGAGCTCATTGAAACACATATACAGATACCGGTGAAAAGGGGAATCAGACCGTCGAAGCTCGGGCATGACAGTAGAAGCAAATCAATCAAAACTGTTTCTCTAATTTTCTTGATGTTTAATTTTACCTTTGAGAGATAGTGCCATATTGGCGACAGTTCTTTTGAGGTAGCTATTTGATTTTCGGTCGGTGGAATGTGTATGCTTGAGTCTCATGTTCACATGTAAATGTTGAGTCGAGGAAACTAAGAGCAATGTGGTTCCTAAAGTCAATTGTCAACAAAATTTCATGAATAGTTAAACTGCACCCAATTTTCAAGTTCAATACCTACATCACTAGTGACACTTTCACAAGAATCGATTGCATCAAATGAAAAATTGCAAGGATGATGAGATGATTTTTCAGAGTGACCAAGAAATGATTGCATGTGTTGGAATCATTGGAAGCAGCATTTTTCAGCTTGGTATGAGAAGCCAGACATTATCGATTTCAACTCACACTCTTCCTGGTTTGATTGATGCGTGCATCAAGGATGACTCTTTGAAAATAAAGGAGATAGAAAAGGAAAGCATTGGACGGCAACTTAAGCAGAATTTACTTAGCAAAATTTTGACAATTGTAAAATATGTTCTTTAAGTGTCATTCAATACTTCTTCTCATAAACAATCTGTTTATTTCATATCGTATGAAGATAATTGTATGAACTGAAATGTTCCCTGGGACTACAATATTCAAGATTTTAGTTCCATAATTTCTTCGAACAAAATGGCCCATTTGGCTCATTCAATATACTGCTCGTGATATTGGAAAGGTTCCGACGACTTGCATCGCTCGCATCCAACCATCTGCGATGATCATCTGTGTCCAACACGAAATAGCGATCGTGAAGGAACATTTTGCGTTGCGCGGAATTGATGCAATTGATTCATGAGCAAGAATAAAATCTTTTGGATTCTCCTCAGTTCAGGGCGAGTTACATCCAGCGGTGGAAACATGGCCGCCATCGAAAAAAACGAATGATCGTGTCAATGGCTTGAATAATGACTGACGACTGGCATGAAAAAGGTATCGTTCTTAAACAGGATAGATTGTTTCACAAGATGGACGAGTCAAAAAGCGATTACAGAGTCCACGATGGATTTAACAGGAACTGCTGTAGGGTTCAACCTTTACCAATGTGTGTGTGTTCACGGGAAAGTCAATTTTCTATCAATACACGGGTCGTTCTTCGTGACTTATTTCATTCCCTTTTTCTGCTCGTCTGGATCCGTAGGAGTTCTTCAGCAACATACGCCGCATCGTGAATGTAGGTACGCAACAAAGAACGCTTTGACCGTCCTTCCATTTTTTCTCTTGCACCCTTGCGCTCATGGGTGAGAAGATAAATTATCGCTATTAATTAAAGTCTATTTCCAGCGATATGAGTTAATAATACGCACACTTCAGCCATCCTTCTGCTATCCATCGTTACCTTTCGTAGCATCGATGGCGATAAACAACTTCTCCGAAGCTGGATTGTCGTTATAAAAGTATGATCGAGTGAGTAGGACGAGTAATACAATATATTTCGGGCCATACCTCACACCCGTCACTTTTTACAGGATGAGAAGTTTTGAGAGAAAATAGAATGTTTGAGCCCACCTTTCTGCAAGCGTTTGTTGCAGTTGGTGTTCGTGAGAATTAAGCAAACATTAAACACATACAAATCAGGAAGTGTTCATGCGTAGAAAATATAATAAGAATAAAATTTTAAACACAGTGAAGAGATGTTCGTATTAGTTCCTTTTGTAACATCTTCAGTCATAAGAAATAAGGAGAAGGAAGGACCAGCAGAAGGAGAGAAAGAGCTTCCTACCAAATCATCTTTCCGACCTTCGTTCTTGCCTCCTCACTTTCACCGCCTTCTGAACGATTCCCACAGTCCAGCATTGGCCGCTGTAGATTGAAAATCCCGCCAGCAGTGGCCCAAAGTCCATTGATATGAAACGTTGGCTTGATGCGGCTGCTGATGCTAAGAACTTCATCCCTGCACTCCTCAGACTCGCCCATCGATTGTATCGAACCTGCTCTCAGGCGGATATCCGAACAAGCCGTGGGGTAGTGCACGGCTATAAATCAAATAATCAGTACCTTTATATTGTTTAAATTTACATAACTCATATCGGTGTTTTCTGTCTCTCATGTTGCTTCGCATCTTTGCGTGTGGATGGGTATGGCGATCTGGCGGGCTGATTGCAACCAAACGCAATGACAATGATGAACACGAGTTGTAAGAACGCTTGGATCTTAATTCATTTACTTCAAACACGAGTGAATCATTATATCTACGAAAAGTGTTTATTTGAACATAAAATTACAAACTTTTCTGGTGCTAATAGGTAATTAGTGCTAATGAGGTATCATCCTAATAGTAAAACTTGATGTTGTTTAATAAGGGAAATATTTTCGGAGCACTAGAGCAGTTAAAATTTTAACATTTTTCTACGATTTATCTAGGCTTCTATTCTGGACAATTTAATCACTCGTGTGACATCAGCTAACTCCCCATACCCGATGTGACCAGCGCCTACAGTAAACGGTCAAATGTCCCTTGCTTCCAGGGCGTCAGTCATGGCGACAAACCGATCGGCCTGACGAAACCGGTCTTTTTGCACGTCGCCTCGCTTACCAGGTGGTAGCCAACGGAAGGAAGTTGCCTTGAGCAGCTATGTAAAGCGAGATGGAGGCGTTATGCCTTCGTGCCAACGACTGCATGCAACGATCAACCGATAGCACCGAATGCACTCTCTGAAACGCGTTCGTCCGTTCGAACAGTTCCAGCATGCACCTAAGCGAAACAGGGTGAGAACCAACGAAACGATGCACCATATTTCAACGCGCTGGCAAGCTCCAATTAATCAATAACTGAAGAATAATCAAGAAATGTTCAAATCGTTTAAAAAATTACACCGCTCCTCACTGGCCGCCAATGCCCTCACGCGCCATCGCACAGCGAGTCGTTTCGAGTGAAAATGGACCTTCGTCGGCCACTCTGTCCATCGCCAGGGCTTCTGTGGATGCTACGGGACAGCACACGGTCGGGCTGCAGGAGGGACATGGCACTGGGGCGCTCCACACCTAACTGCGGGTGATTCTTTTTGGCCAATCGTGTACGTGCTTGTACAGCTCGTGTACCTCGCAAGTGAGTGATGCGCGACGGGATGTCTGGATCGGGTCTCCAGATCGGGCCCACAAGCGTTATGGACGGAAGAAGAGTAATTTATGGGCCCAACCTTTTGCACATTTAATAACTCTTTTTTCCTCCGGTACTCACGGCTGCTTCCCGTTGATGGTTCCATTTCTTCAACACTTTTACATAAAACCAAAGCCACCGGTACCAGGTTGAATGAGGGCATGGCTGGGAGGCAGGGCGTCCCGATGTGAGCACCGCCATCGTTTCAAGAAAGAGCGCACCGTGAGCCATGAGTAGCTGTACGTAACTGATGGCCAGCGCAGCGCGAGCCGATTTCCGGAAAATGAATCTTCATCAATGCTGTATCGTGCAGTGCAGGGGATATTACGGCTGGTTAAGGTTTCCACCGTCAGTGGTCCCTCGATAACGACACCATGAATGTAAAATTTGATAAACCTCTTTGTGCTCGTTCGCTTTCCGATAGGATTTCATAGACAACTTTTTGCGATGAGATAGAGAGCTTCAATAAAATAAAATGAAATTGTTTTCCTATTAAAGAGTTGAAGTTGGTGACCTAAATTAAAGAAAGATCTGATTAATTGTTACCCGTTCCCTCTAATCTAGAAGAGTTATCGAATGAAAAATATCTATCTACACTCACTTACACATGTGACGGGCAAGATCACACATGGAAGTAGGAAGACATGCCTTGACGGTTGACAATCCAAACCAAAATCTTTGTTTATTTTCTGGCATTTCAAGCATAGCGATCATTTTAGGAAAGCCCAAGTTCTTCTGTTTTAATCGATGCCCAAATGTTGAATACCGATTTCCAATCGTCTTATTTCACATTTCAAACCAAACGTGTTTGATGGATTCATGACGGTCTTTTTGGTCTGGAAATCGATCGTCTCTCAGACCCAACATGGTAACACTGTTAGAACTGCGCCGGAAAGAAGAGCGATTCCGCTTGAGTTTCAATAAAGTTTTATCTGGAAGTAATAAATTACGTCCGGCCTGACACATCGAACAAGACACATCAAGCCAGAAAAGGGATAACAGAAAGAGCAGATGCCGTGTTGCTGGTGTCAGCCCGCGGCCCGTCGACGGTGATCATAAACATATCACCTGAGGTTAATGTACTAGTACTCTGTTTTGATAAGTTCCGACTTGAGAGTGACATTTAAGATAGTTGGCTCATTGTATAATTTTATTCATTCGGTATTTAGCAAACACTTAAAAAAAATCACACGGTGTCAATATGTTACACAATAGAGCAATTCGAGAGAAGTTTAAGAATTCAATGAAATGATGAATTCCAGAAGGTTTTTTAAACCTTATGTGGTTTTGCTTGCTTGAAATCTTGAAATATTTGATATTTTTGAATTAAATGGGCTTATATCACATCATTCAATAAATATCACCTGACTTTTTCTTGCACGGTTTGTTTTTTTCAAACAAGCTTCTTGAACTTCGTTAGACATTTCCTATCTTATCTGGAACAATAAATTTCCAGATTCATCCTTCTCCTTTTTTCTCAAGGATACTTATCCCCCACACATGGCATAAGCAGTCTGTGGTTATAAGTCCATCTGTACACTCTTGATGGCGCAGATGAATGAAATTCAATACCAGTTTTAGTGCTGTCAAAAACAAATTTTTATCAGTTTCACAAATGCTGGGTAACAGGTTGACATACTCAAAAACATGAAATTTGTGTCTTTGGTCCAGAGTGAACACATCGCAAGTCCGTCCATCAACATGCTTCTGGAAAATAGATTGTTGTAAAATAAAGCAAAGCCTAAACTACCTCTCACACACATGCCAACCCGAATGTTTAAATTCAATGACGAAATCACGCAGAAAATAAGCTTCTAATGAAACGCGTTTTAAGTCAGTGCTCCAGCGATGTGGCATTCCGCACATTTAAGAATGAATGAACAGAAGAAGCTGATTGAGATGTGATTTATGAGCTGTTTTGTTACCCAAGCAATAATTTATAGATTAAAATTATGAGACTTGATACCGGTCCGGGCACAGCGTCCTGTACTTGCTAGACAACGGGAGACCATTTTTAATACTGCTACCACCACACGTTTCCAGCGCCTTCTCTACAGTGCGCTCGTACAACAACCAATGCATCAACGAAACCGAGCTGGCAGTAAGGTCACAAACCTAAAATACATGTTTTTGAAGGTATACGGAGCAAGCACCCAGTTGAGCATCCTTTACATCGACTTTTCACTCATTAGACCGCTTTCCGTTCGCCGATACACGGAGCGATGTAGCGTTTATTAATTTTATTAAACACATAAATCGTAAAAATGTGTACCCTGGCTGGTGCACCCTATGTCAGTGATTCGCTTCGTTTCACCACATGAGAACATTGAACACATCAAATCGGGTATTTTGAGAAGGCTTGTGATTTTGTATCAAGAAGAACAATTATCTGTATCATAGAATATTATAGAACAAGTATGAAGAATAAAGTCAACTGATTTCTTATAGTTTGGATTGTTTGTAGAAGTATTTGAAACATTGCCTTAAAATGATTCATTTGAAAAAAAAAACGGAAACATAATACTGTGGTGCTAGCAAAAGATCAAACAAAGATAATAGCCACAGTTCAACGGTTGGTATGTTTGCTTGGCGCATCAACTGATAATCGATGCGACTCCCTGGTGAGACGCTGCAAGAAGTTGTAAGACTACCTGAAAATATCACACTCTTACTGCGAGAGTGACAATGATGCAACGGTATCGCATATGCATCGAACGTTCGATCTGTTTTCAAGTTGCCGCCCCAACAGTCCAACGCACCTGCATAATTACCACCATTCATGATATGGTTCTACGTTTCTGGCTCATGCACGAGTATATGGAAAAGTCTTTATCTTTCTACCGACACTTTGGTAGAAGCAAAGAAATTCCATACGCGTAAGAAATGGTTTTATTTATTAGCGTCATACTCATGGAGGGCAAATATAACGCCTACATAGTGCATTATTTACACCATAATTATTAACGCTAACGAATCAATTAATAATAAAGTCAGCGGTGCGGTATTTGACTTGCGCCGACCTTCTTTTAAAAGTTTTAAAGAGAAGTTATATAAACTGTGAAGATGCAAGCGTAATAATGCTTTCTACTACGAAATATCAGAACCCAACAGGAATATAGACTTACCATTGTCATTATTGATCCACCGATAAGATGGTCGCGGCTGCTGTTTGGACCTCATCTCTGCACTCAATGTACCGATAAGTATTGAACGTTGTTGATTTGCCAATTAAATACCATTTATTCACATCTTAAACAAACATTTAAATTGCAAATCATCAAAACTATTTTCAACGAAGTCTATCTGGCAACTGGTTGTTCGTGTATCTGACACCTGTAAGAGAAAATAGAGAGAAAAAAATGATAAAATGTCTGTAACTCCTCCATCCTATGAATGATTTTGAACAGGACGCCATTTCCGATCTATCTAACTAAGATGAAAATAGTAATTAAAATGCATATTTGATTCCTTTATCTCTTGATAAAAACACAATTAAATTGTCGAAATGCATCTACATTGTTTTTCAGCGGCTATATCGAAACATTATAGCCAACATTGATAACAACACCTGTTACACTTATAAACAGATTTTTTTCTAGAAACGATTGCATCCAAAACCAGCAAACGGACGGATGACTTCACACACAAGACTCCACCAGCTAATGAATCAAGCTCAGAGTGAAGAAAAATAGATTATGTCCTTTTCGTCCTTGCTATTCTTGCATGACCCCACCACTCTGACGTGTCGCATCTTATTTTGGCCAAACCATCGTCGTTACCGTTAATTTTCATATCTTCTCCTATTTTGTTTTCCAGCTCACGCTGCACCTAGCATTAGACTGTGTGTGTGTCACTCCATGTGTAGTATAGCCCGCACCGGACCGATCATCTGGAAGCACTTTCGAGCGATACATGTGCTCCAAGGATAAGACCCCATTCGAACGCTAGTCCGACAAGAGCGTCCGACGCGGGTAATGTCGACAACAATTGATGTCCAGCATAAAACAGCTACAAATAAAGCATAGCCCACCCACCCATTAGCTCTCACACTCTTCGGACGACCACTGGTACTCTGTGCCAGGGCCGGTCAAATGTCGTGTCAGTGGGCGAAACCGTCATCTCGTGTTGGATGGTTCGAGAAAAGGCAAGAAAGATGCGCTGATTGCTTGGAGGAACGGTGGAACCAACACATGGGGATCGAGGCAGAGTTCCTAGGGAAGAGACTGATCCATCCAAAATCGACGTCCACTCTGCTGTGTTCTGAAGCATAAAAATCACCTCTATTGATTTTCCATCCAGTTCTTTTCTGCCCGTCTACACCTTCGTTGGAGGGAAATCGTACCAAACCCTTCGGTGAGATGTTTTCATTCTTGTCTGCTCACGTTAGGTTTATGCAAGGCATAGTTTTACTCATTCCTTCTCGCTTGATGCCCTGTGAGTTTGAAGTACTTATCTCACACAGGAAGAAGTATAAGCTATCAATTTGATGTGTCGTTGAGTCATCTTCACAAATGTGGAGCAATAATTGATCGCACTTTTATTTATTGCACTAAGTTGGAGAAGTCAGACAATGAGTTGTGATTCAAAGGAACACATTATGCTAAACTTTCCATCTTACCTCTTGTCTTACAATTATTGTTGGTATTTTATGACAAAATGATATGAGCTCAGCTTTGTTTTCGTCTCCCTTAGCGCTACAAACTTGAAAGGGCTCGGCCTGCAATTTCTGGCTTTCTGTGACGTGACAAACGGAAAGGCGGTCTAGATGGGATTTGAGCCCCGGCCATGTCGTGTGAGGACCGGCGCTGGTCGGCCATCAGACCAACACTCAGCTCCGTTCAGTTCTCTTTGAATCAAAATTCGCATGAGTGATCTTTGCCAACTCCCAACAAACAAACAAAGCCAATCACGAATTGATCCCTGGTTTAATAGACAACTGTTACTTTCTCTGTCGTTACCAACATCATGATCGTCTTTTGATGAAACAAGCCCATTGATTGTCCGTTGCGTCAAAGTCTCGCATGATTTTCCATTTCAACCTGTCATCTGCTTTGGTCAGACACGCATACCTCACAATCACACAATGCCACAAGAGCAAAGAATACAATCGCACAGCCCCAAAAGTGATCCAAACAATATGCCTAACCTCAACATTTGACGTCTTAACCAAACTCTGATTAAGACTACGTCAGTATTGTTGTTCCGATTATTAAACCGATAAAGGGTTTTTTTTTCGCTCCCCTTGCCTGTTTTGATGAAGAAAGATTGAGGGTTCATCACGACATTTCCTATCACTCTACAATACGATTCGAATCTCGATAATTATGTTGTTAGCAACTTAAATCAACGTTTTCGAGCAACTTCATCCGATGTTTGATGCCTCCCATCGGGAATCACGGAGGACCGCGAGGGCGAGGATCTTTTGGCTACGATTTCTAAGCTGTCCGACCGCTGAGCTAGACAAATCTGATTGATTGATCTACGCTCGAGATCAGCTGTAGAAACCGGTGAGCAGAACAAGCGGCTCTGCCTAGTCACCGACGGCTTACAACTCATCGTACAGATTTTGATGACGGTGACGAATTTGTTTCACAGCTCATCGGACTAGCTGGCTCAACTAGACTGCACTAGACTAGTTCGGCTCGGTACTTGACACACCGATGCATATTTGCAGCGATCCGCTACATCACCAAATGCAGCCGGGATGACATTTGCATGAACCAGCAGAAGTTGCTTAGAGGCATCAGAGCGTCGAACACTGACACTGACGAGAAAGCGTTAGCTGTGACGAGTCGTAAATTTGTGACTCGTCATTTCTCTTGCCTGCTGTGTGTGGCATGTGTAAAGAGAGCAAACAGCTGCAAAATGATTAGCAGCGTCAATCACACCCAGCTTGTGTCTCGCGGCGACAAAAAGAGAGATGATGTCCCAGCAGTTATTTATACCTACGGCGTGACATATAAAGCACCGTCACCGCTAATAACAATCATTACCAGGGGCATTTAATTGCGAGCAACAAATAGGCGTCATTTAGCTGGGTGGATCATTTAGTTTTGGTTTGTGAGCAGTGTCAGAGTTAAGGAAATGAGGAACACTGATATTTCAGTCGGTGTTGTTGTTCAATGATAAAGACTTTTTTGGTTTTTGTTTTGTAGTTGGTTTATCATCGCTTTTAGTCCATTGGAATAGGTGCTAGATGCAGCCACCTTCACACGGCAGGACAAGTGTTCCAATCCCATCCGGACTCGTAGTTAGACCAGGCGTTCTATTTATGTGGTCATATTTCCTCTTGTAAGCCATTGCATGGGCAACATGACCACGCTGTTTGTTGATCCAAGGAGAAGAAGTTGTTCCAGGAAGTCATCAGTAAAATGTTTGAAATATCACACTTTTACATATTAAATTGTTAAGAGAATCAGATCTGGCAGGTACAACCTTAGAAGGTTGGCGTTTTTACAACATAGCGGTACTTCCTCAAAGACGCCTCAAAAAGTTAGCAAAAGTCCAAACGACACGAGACGACACGATCAAAGTGGGAATGCCTTCCTGACACCATCTGACACTCAAGGCCGTGATGCATGGCTCCAACGCACGCTCATGATGCGCTAGGTTCACGCTTAGATGAACGATGTGTCTCTGTCTCATCTTTGAGCGGCATGCGAGGCAGAAGATAGGTATTTGTAAAATTCGCTAATTGCGTATTGCGTTTTGGTTGTCGCTTGTCGGAGATGGTAAATTAATCTTGGGGACGACCACAACACTATGCTGTTTCTGCCACTCCTGCTGGATCGTGCCTACTGTCACACAACGAAATACTTTCATCTCTTTCGGAATTTTGATCGATGCAGGCGAGAGTCTTTCTTTGCGGCGAGATCATTTTACAATTGGTTTGAAAATAAACTTAGAGTTACTTCTTTAGTCAAAGCAAAGCATTGCAAATAAATGGAAAATGTTTTTCAGATATACCACGTAATTTTTTCGATCAATTAATAGATTAGATTGAAAAATGTTAGGATCACGACGATCACTCGAAGTAGGAAAGCAATGAATCATTAATGAAATTTTTCATCTTCTTTTGCTTATTATGCTTATACAATACACCAATCAACTCGAATGTAACAATAAACTTCCAAGTTCGAGTCCCAAAACCTTCCCTTGATAGATGTCATCGTGAACAATTCATCGTAAACACGCGAGATGTCTACTGAACTGCGTCACTATTTTCAATCGAATAGATACAGGCAGCATGCAATTCCAGAACCTGACAGTCATCCCGCAAATTTGATACATACGAGGTGTGAGATTAAACATTACCATTTCACAGTGCAACTTATTCGTTCAAATGATCCGGGTGGCTGATTATTTTTAGAACTCACATGCAAGGCGAAGGGAATAAAGCGGGAAAACAGGGACGAGAACGAATGCAACGAGCGAAATAATGTCACCGATGACAACAGTACCAAATGACAATATGTCAGTGTGAATCGTAAATCGTAAGTAATTTATTTTTCCATTTGCCACCCTGTTTGCGATTTAAACTGATACATTCCGTTTTTTCATGGATGGCTGCTGGTCACTAGCTGCGGGATTGATGAAATGCGAAAGAAAGGCAAGAGGTGCGGCTGGCAGCAATGATGGACATTTTGTATTTTATGATGTGCGAAGTATCGATTTGCGTGCAGTAACACGAGCATCGTGGACTAATAGCCAAGAGTAAACATTCCAATCAGTGATCCCGCCTCGCAAAACAACGATCTTTTGTAAAACTTAGCATATAGAAGTTCGCTTCCTAAACGAAACAAATTTCACGAGCGAAAACCAAAGCGAAATCTAAATATCAACATCAAACTAATGGCTCATGGACATGCAATACATACCATGAACAGTTTCAGTTTTTGAGCAGAAAAAAGGGAAGCTTTCGAACTTCTTTCAGTAGTCTACTAGTAGTTTTCTATTTCTTGGTTAGAGGCTAGCTGCTTTGCTTTCTTTTGTATGAAAATGTGGAACTCTGGTGTTATGTGGGTGGAGCATTGCATTATGCTTGCTTTAACTTCAGGCATAGCACTTGTTCATAACTAACATCTCAGTGGTTCTCCAGCTTGTTGCATTACTCTTCATTCATACATGGATTCATCATCACTCTTCTCAACGTCTTAAGGTGCTAAATGTCAGTCTATTCGCGATTGACGATTCGCTCCAAACATGGTAGGTTCAATGAACAGTGGTGCATGCTGCAAATGCGCTGCTTTGGTCGGTCGTCTCAGTTAGATTTCTTCCTCAAAACCTATTCCCCATCACGCGCAGTTGGTATTTCTGGTGGGTTTTCACACCCGCCATCCCACACAAGACTCCTCTGACGCGACAGTAACGGAAGATGCGCACGGAAAAGAAACATCCTTTCTTCGTCACGTAACGAACACATGCACCTCTACCAACATACGACCAGTGTTAGCTACAATGTGATGAATCTTCCGTTCCATGTGTTTGCAATAAATCAAATCAATCATTTCATCATCCAAGACACATACCAACCCACACTTCTGTTCTGGTTCTGTTGTGCCGATTTGTGTTGCGTTGAACCAATTTTCACGTGCCATCCGTCAGAAGCATTCACTGCTGCAAAATGTGATGTGATGTGTTGATGAGTATCTTTGTCAGTGTCTATAAGCAGAAGCCAATCAAGATTACAAAAATCGGGGAAATACAATGTTTAAAGCTTAACTTTAAGCAAAAACCTCACATTTTCAATTAGTATGTTAACAAACAATTTGATCAAATGACATAAATAGCTCAAGGAAACAGTTCAAATAATGACAAGTCTATTAAGTACCATATTCAACTATAATTTTTTCACACAATATTCCAAATTTAAAAAAAATTGAATCAAGGATCAATTCCAAGATTGTATAATATAATGAAACTGTTCATTTATTTTTAAAGGTCAATGAAAGTTTAAATTATTTTATTATGCACCGCTTGAGGCTGCGTCAATAAATCATTCACGAATTGACAGATCAATTAATAAAACATCATTCTTTTATGTGCAACACAACAAGACAATGGGTGAAACATCCAAACCGCCCCAAAAGTCTCACTACCACGAAAAAGATCTCACAAGAAGGTAAGCACTGACCGCACGAAGCTAGAACCTACGATAGGATTAGCAGCGTAAGAAACGGAAAAGATACCTCACCCGCCGGGTTGCTTCTCGCCTTGGTTTTTTTGATGTTTTCTATCACTCAGTCCGATCACACAGCTGTCCAGTCGGTTGATCCTTACCGACTGATGAAAAGAATAACAGCACTGTTCTACTTACGATACCGGCGGAGATGATGATGACGATAATGATGGAAATGATGATGGAAACTGACCGTCCTCGCATCCCGCTAGCCTGGTCCATGTCTGTGGCAAATTCGTCTTCGAAAACCCTTCACCCGAGCGAGCGGATTGATGTTTGATGGAGAGGCCTCTTTACCGTCGACTTCGATTCCGTTGGAGAGGTGCCTTCGAATCGACGAATGGCTCTCTATCTTCATCACAATCATAATCAACTACGCTTCATATCGATCCAATAACAACCGGCTCGGACGGAGCGGCGGGACAGATAAGCTGGCAAGCATCCCGTCACCTCTTCTTCAAACACAACTGACACATAGCGCACGAATCGCCAAATCCTTATCACTCCAGTCACAAAATACTTTTCCGCGTCAGAAATCATCATCCGAGCTGCTCCAGGAGGACCCACCTTCTCCCAGCGCAAGATGTGATGCGCACCGTTAGAAACTATCGAACTTGACAAAACGAATCAATCAATTCTTGGACTGAATGGACATGGAGTCGGAGTCGTGGTGGTGGACGTCGGTGGAGAAGGGCAGTGGAAACGGTTGGAACAAAAATTGTCTGCCGGTCTGGCACCGGACGAACCGTTCTTCTTCGATGGATTGATCCGTCGGACGGATGGAGATGGACGAATCGCATACCCATCATCCATCCAGCGCGGTGCTGGTCCGGTTTGATGCCAACAGAAATGAATGAGAATGACAGAGCATGTTTCTTAAGTTCTGGTTCTACACTATTCTTACCGATCAGATGAAATATTCTTCATGCTTGGCTCGTGACCGGACAGGAGTTGAGAAAACGCCGAATAAAACATATCAATTTGTCCGCTTGTCATACTCTGCGGCGAAATTAGTCGAATGGTTTCACTATTCATTTGAGGAAAATCTAAAGATAGCGTAACGGACAATGCAGAAAACTCAACATAAAACAATCACATTTACAGTATTCTTCATGTGACAGTGTATGAAAACAGGTTTGCTCACACGATACACCTGTCCTGCAGAGACGAGTCTGACGAAGAGGATGAACTGAAATGCATCAGTAAAATGCAATCCATGAAGTGCAGCAATTTGATTATGTGGTAAAACGCACCTACTGATGTGCAAGCGGCACTTCCACGGCTCTAATCGCCCTGATTTGCCATTATCTGTACATACATATAATAATTTACAAACGTACATGGATCCAGCACCGGAGCCAGCTAGTCTCATCAGAAACTCCAGCCGAGACTGGAAACTGCAATGCACCTTGCTGGAAGCAGCATGAAGGCAACGACATCCACGCAGTTCACCACATGCATTTGGGTAGTACTATTCGACTGTCAATAAATATTGCTTACCGCTACCGTAAAGCCCGAACGAACCAGCTTCGACGAGCTAGCCGACCGGACCTGGCACCGGCTGATGTGAGTGATTAGGAATTTCTCCAACGTCGGAACAATTTCTATACATAAATTATAATAACTATCGTTGGGCGCTCGGTTTGCTGCTCCGATTGTTCCCAAGCCAGAGGTTTTGGGCCAACAGGAGTTTTCGTTTGGGTTTGTTTACATCGTCAGCTGAAGGACATCCGCTTGAGCCAAGCTGCCTTCAATGGGTGAAATCTCGTTTAATTTTCTCGAATTCAATATAAATCAAATCCAATCCGTCCAGATGTCCATATTTTGAATTATTATGCAGCAGTGCAAGCTGCAGTCACATTGGCAGCATGCCGTGTAGCTTGACCTTAGAACTCACCTCTGTACACATGTGTGGTTGACTGTGTACGTTCATGAGGCATCTCCAGGGCGGCTAATCTCCATATGATTGGGTCATGCCAACAAACCTACCCTGCGTTGGTAGGCACTGACATCTGCATCCCTCGCTGGGCCATCGTCTTAGACTCTTTAATCCTTTTGATCTTCGCTTCACATTGACAATGATCATCCGGATAAGTTCATCAGTCGAATTGTTTACGGCTATCACTCTTATCAGTGCACGCACCGGTCGCAATGGTTCGGTGCCGACTGCATTGCTACTGCACCTTCCACATCGGCCAAATTCCATCCCGCATGCCGGTGGTCGATTTCCTCTTTATCAAATTGACTCCCCGTCCTTTACGCAGGTCCCAGCCATCCCACCGACTGGCACTGCATATCCCTCTCTATTGCAGAGAGTTTCTCGTTGGTGGCTATATGGTTGCTCCAAATAACCTTCCCGTACTGAGCCGAGATTTATGCTATCGATGAACAATCGCAACCATTATTGTTATCATAAATACGTAATAATCACTGTCATATGCATCATTCTTTCATGAAATCGTTTGACGTTTGCTGCATTCACGCCTGCATCACACTGGATGGAAGATGCAATGTCACACCCTGCTGGAGCTGACTGACGGCAAGTTGGCCGACGGTGCTATCATATTCCGCAGTGATATAGTGAACGTGTCACCGCGAATGCCATTTAATCCACTCGTTTGTGATTATTTGCCGGGGATCGCTGGTTTGTTATTTTGGCATCAATTGAACTAATCGCACATCGTTTCAGCAGGTTTCGGTGCCACCAGCACTGAGATACAATCATAAACCGGTCGGTCGCTATCAAATGGGACCGGAAACGAGGGGCAAATCGATCAGGATGAACGCATTTACTTCCAGTGGAATCCGGTTACAGGCGAGTGCAAGTGCAAGTGCAACGGCTCCAACCCACCGTCACATCCGTGACAACATCAGTCAGTGGAAATGCGTACAAATGCGGATGCCACTCATTCTCGCGCAACCGACTGACCATCAGAATTGCAAATAATTATTGTAATGCATCAATCAGAGGTCCGGTTGATGTACAGATTGGTTATAAATTTACGCACGCAACTCCTCCCGCAAGCGCCGAACAGGTCCGTCCCATCCTGCCCGCTTCTTAAAATTGGATAATAAAACAACATTCACCCATCACTGGTGCAGTGTCCGGTGCTCTGTTTGTGTTCTGTATCCGTAAATCCGTTCTCTCATAACATCGTTGGAACCCATCCGAGATGGGCTGTATTTGGACAATGCAGCGCTACAAGGCAAACTCCATGTACATTAAACTCATCGGAGCACAAATAAAACACATCGCCATTCGAATCGATGGATATAAATCTGTTTGATTAAATAATTATAAACGTGCGCTCGAACATTCGACTGTCATCGGGGCCATTCACCTATAGAAGGCTGCCTAGGGAGAGAAAATCAGAAGGAAAACAACAGTGTTTTCAAACTATTTAATTTCAAAAAGCAAAGTATAACTTTCACAAAAGAGCGGCAAGTAACAGTTGTCGTACGCTCTTCACAAAACTTGTGCCTTATGCAAAGAAGTCTCCGTAAAGGTTCCTTTTTGGAAGTTGTATGCCAGTATAATGTTTATTTACATGTGTGCCGAGCTCTGGTTCGTGTGTTCATTTTTATCATCGCAAAAAAATAAATGAATAACATCCATAAATTGATGGATCCAGCCAATTCTCCTATCGGTCAAGCCGAGGGCAACGGACAAAAACAACTTTTTGATGTCTTCTGACACACACGACGAATTCATTTCCACCCTCGGTCCATCGCAGCCCATCCCAGCGCGTGCCATTTACCTTTTGATCGATCTGATCTTCCTTCCCGTCCGACCGGATGCCATGTCACCCGTACGAGCACGCCGAGAAAGCTATCCGACACCCACCTCAGCACGGTCCGGCTCCAGCACACCCGACTGCAAAACGAGGTGGCAAATGGTTCAGCATTTGCATGCAACTCGATCGACAGCGAAATCAACGAGACAGCTCAAGTGCTGACGTTGATGGACGAGATTGGTCGGGATTCGAGCGCGGCTGAGCAAGCAAATGGACAGTTAAGCAAAAAATAACGCGCTACACACGCAAATAAAAACGCGCTGCCCTTCTCTTGCGCTAGCGGAAAGTGTGGAGAACCCTTATCAATCAAACAAATCATCACACGTTTGACATTTTAATGCTATTTTACCGCTCGAGCCAGAATGTGGTGCTGGTGCCGTGGTGGAAGTGTTAGCAGTGAATGAAGTTTTTCGATTACATACGGCTGAATACTGCAATTTGTGTGCACCGTGGAAGTCCAGTTTCTCTCAACGTTACAAGTCGCCAGTCGATGTGACATCAATGAATTGAAGCGCACGATGTGGCCCCAACTCTGGATGATGAAACGGAAGAAACGGAACGGGAACGAAGGAAAACGTCAAGCAATTCGAAACAAGATCAATGATGACGGATTAACTGTCCACCTCGGTACACGTTTTCCTGGGCAATGCATCATGTGCTCGGTTCGCTTCAAATCGACCTGATGCAAAACTGCTTGTCAATCAAAGCCCATGCCAGTGAACGCGTCAGCTGGTTGGATGTTGCTAAAGTTGTCACCGGGTACCGCTGCTCTGTATCAGCGATATCGCAGTTGTTCGTTGGAGGCTCGCGAGTAGGTCATCTCAAGTTAAAAAGTAATGCATAATCCTTGGTGTTCGTACGGTGGAGTACAGGGCTTTGAAATTACAAATAATCATTTCTTAGCCATATCTTGCTTTCTTCTCTTCTTATTTTACAAACTAGAAGAGAAACGGCTCACAATTAAAGCTGATTTATCTGCATGAAACACTTTAATGTTTCTGTATCAACGGTGATAACACCGTTTCACCTTATTTCATTTCGATTCTTCAATCATCCCTCAAGACGATATTAAACGTGGCGATGGAAGATGATGTCTGCTGCAGACAGTTCTTCAGTCTTGAGAAACATACCGCATCACAATCCATCCATCCACGCCTCTCAGCCGGAAGCAGGTCTCAAACGTGGAGTTATCTCTATCAAGCCAAACTACTCATATATTTACACACCATGATTTCGCTCTCGTGAGACGACAGCGTGCATCTTCCATTACGTGCTTGCGCCCATTTTAACGACAGCTCCATCCCCCCGTCTTAGCGAAGGAAGCACCGGATGGAAGTTTTACTTAGCCATAAAAGGAAAACATTTCAATCATCCTTAGATTGAGTGTGACTGACAGTTCGATATTGAGCACAGTGCAAAAATGAGACGAACTATACTGAAGTCACCGTTGAACCATGGGATGAAATGTATAAACGAGGGCATCGGTTTGACTGACTGTCACCTAATTTTCCATATTCTATGTGAAGCTAGCTTTCGCCCGTTGTCATACATTTCGTTTAGTCTGCTGGAACACCTTCTTAATCACTACAATGGTCTTTCGTGCAATACGGGATCGACCGTAGCATGTCGCATATTCTAATCTGTCGGAAGGTCCTTTGCTATTGATTCGTTTGTCATCAGTTCAGCTACTCACTCAGAACAGAAAACATCATCATCAGCATTCTTGAGTAGGTGTAAAATTGCACCATCAGCAAGTGACAATTTCATGCCACAGTTCATCTCATGGTTACTCAAGCACCGCTCTCTTTGCATTTTTTATCCTTTGCGGTAGTGAGATTATTCAAATTATGAACTTCACAAGAGCTCTTGAACAGTAGCCTTCAAAAGGCATGATCCACTCACTCAATAAAATTAGTAGGCATGTCAATAAATATGAGAATATAACGATTTGAAACTATTTTTAGCCAAATCGTAAAAAGATCCTTCAAATATCAGTGCATGATCATTTTTATGATATTTCTAACAAACCGTATTTCTACGTTTGACTAATCGTTCAAAACGTTTGAATAATCCGTTGACTTTTCAAACAACAATGATTTAAACCACAACAATCGTTACAATGATTCCGATGAACTTCCTCAACGTTACTTCACCTGATTCACAATCACGCACACGGTCACGTGCCGCAATTTAGTGAGTAATTTGCAACACATGTGTTACCGGAAGCAGCGCCCGTCTTCTATCCTTGCCCGTATATCATACTTCTCCCCGACAATGCGTTGAAAAATTCCCCAATAGACTGTTAGCCCAGGATCCATCATAAATAATTCATTCAAAATATGGTAAACAGTTTTGAAGCCATCCAGACACAGACACGCATGCACCCACGCACGCACAGCGGAGTTTTCTCGCGTCAACAGGACATTCGAGCCGGCTCTCTATTCCCTCATGCGAACAGTCTCAACCGTAGAAAGCGAAACTCGCAAAAATCAACCTGTTGCTCGACCAAGGCTCTGCTCACGACGGTGGAAGTCGGTCGCACGCCCCTTAACGACTAGCGACTTTTGCTTGGATCACAGTCGCCGGGAAGGAGCACGACGCAATAAAACGCAAATTGTGGTTACAAATGGACTGGGCTTCCGCGCTCTGAAAACTGCACGCATCGACCTCGCTCGACTTTGGAATCACTGATTTCGTGCATCAATAGTACATTGCATTTTGACAGCCTTGCAATACGTCCGAGAGGCTCTGAAGGCGAGGGGATGCATTTTGTTCCATGAAGACTGGCTGTTGTCCAGAGCGTGAATAACATTCCTGGCTTATTGACCGTATCCCAGGGATTGAACCGAGAGCTAATCATTAAAACAGGTCTGATTGACAGATGACAGTGGTTCGCTGATCGTACGATGGAATGAATCGGAAGAACTACTTCGGAGTCGGCAAGATGCAGGTGCAGGTCAGAACAACTTTTCACACTTGCAGCACCTGGAAACATGTTGCAAAATAATACGCGTGATGATCCATCACTTGTGCAACCATTGATGGAGTTTTGAAGGTTGAGTGGAGTTGTTAAAAGGTTTTACAATTATTCATAGCGATGTCCCTCATTATCCTAGTAGACAAACGATACCTCAATCATTTCAAATGGTTGATAATCCAATCATCTAGTCGTTGGCAAACATGTTCTAACATCATGTTTAATACTCTGTTGAGTATCCTTCATCGCTTCCTTCATTACTTTATTTCATATGCCCATCCAATCTCATCGCATCTTCTGGTTCCTGCCAAATCAATACACTACTGTTGTCCTTTTCTTGTCGGTCTTTGAAGAACTACTAGTTTTATGATTGGGGGAAATCTCTCTCCTCTTGTCTCAACTGAGTACATCACATCGGCATGCTCTGAGCGACTACAGTACGGTCACCTGTACCACCGGCATCGTCCGTTGTTACGTCAGTTCCAGCAATCACGCTTCGGGCCTTATCCTGCTGACATTTTAATCCGGAAATAATAAAATAAAACGTTTGATGTTTCGGCGTTCTTCTGCTCCCTGATATTTTCATAATTCCAGTAAACCATCCTCACACAAGGTCAAGATAGAGCCTGATGACACTGTACTGTCATAGCAGTTGTGTCTACAAGAACTGAATATGGTGAAATTGTTCCAAACATTCACTGGATTTTACCTGAAACCAACGGCGTTAGGCAATTGGAAGAATGCCCAGGGTGTAATGGGTTAATCAATCTCATAAATCTACTGCACTAACTTACGTAAGCTATGAAGAAATTACGATGGAATTGCACAGTTTTGTAATGAAACTCTTCATTCCAGAATAATTTTGTTAAGTTCCTTTATCGCTTACACAGAAAAAATATCGATGCTCAGAGAAAAAAAAACTTTTAAGAAAAATCCACCGTCAATACGTCCTTGATGGAAGATGAAGAATTGATTTTTCAAACAAACACATTTTCGTGATGTATTATTCCAATCTGATGGCTGACATAAATCAAAATCCTTCTCATTCTACATGAATCGATGGATCCATCAGCGTGGATCTCGTGGGTAAGGCAGCTCGCTGAGTCTCTGCTCGCATTGTGGTTTGAAGTAAGAGCTTCCTTTTGTCTATCCTTCCACCAGCACAGGACCAGAATGTTACATTGTTTGATAGCACGCGTTGGGTTTTCCAATATCCGTTTCTTACACTGTTTGACATGTCACCCACTGACTTTGAAGCCTTTTGATAGATCTTTGAACCATATGTGTAGGGTTTTGTTTTTTCAGCATTATCCAACCGGTTATGAGGGATGCCGTCTTATCTTTTATATAACCTCAATTGTTATTTAAAATATCTTTATGTAAGTGATGATGTAAACAGTAAGTTAGGAATTAAATGCATTTAAAAATTGTTTGTGTTCATTCACGTTTCATTAACGTTTTGGGCAACCAACAAAACCATCTTACTGTCCGAACAGCCTTTTCGTGTTATCAAAATTCGCAACACACAAATCGTATTATCTGAAACGTTAAAAATCATTCAATCATATGATTTTTATCCTCTCCTTAAAGGATAATCTCTTATTGCTGATTTGCATTTCGAATCTGCATAAGATAAACTCTCCAAATAATCACAACAATCGGAAGAGCAACACAGCACGTCCCACAATCCTAGCAGGTCAGCAGGAGACAGCATCGTCCCTCTACAACAACACATCACTGAGCTCAAAGGATTGAATCGGCACTCCAGAAATATGCTCTTCATCTGCTCAAAAATTTGACCACCTACAGCACAAGCAGCTCGTCCCTCCCAGGCCTGCTCCTCCTGTTAACATACGTTCACACAAGCACACACACACACAATCACTTATCTTTGTCCTAATTCTGCAACACTAACGTCCATCTCCTTAAAACAACCGATGCACTCTAACACGAGAGAGGCATTTGTCAGCCCTCCTTCTGGGGGGTTGTATCCGAAGAGACACACATTATTTGCCACAGGAGTGCTAAGCTTCATCAAAGCAAATGCTGCAGCAACAAATCTTATCCTCATCAAAGCAAAAAGCTCTTAATTCGATCGTCCTTAATACGTTTTCCATTCGTAACGACCGATTTCGGCTCTTCAATCTTTGGGCAGAAAGTGCAACTATCATGGGGAAGAAAGCGGAAACAAGATGTTTTCTGTTGTTGAGATTTACCACAACACGGATCAGGATTGGGTGGACACCCAAGACATGAACCAGCAGACGAGGGCGCTCCAATATCTCCTCGATCGAATGTCAAAGGATGTCTCCAATCGGATGTTATTGAAGGAAAAGATGCATCGAAGAAGAATCAGTTTGGGAGGTGTAATCACCAGCACTGCACTGATGAATGCTCCCCACATTACAGAACTGTATACACACCCAAACATTGAATATAATTTGCTTCAGAAAAAAAGCTCAGAGAAAATTCATCACAATTTCCAAACTCATCTCATCCAAGGTCATCTGTTCTCTGTCGACTGTCCTCCTTTTGTGAGGAACAGAATCAGTTTTGACTTCCCAGTTCCTCTTATACTCTCTTCTTTGAGATGCTTGTACATCACAAAAGCACCGACAACATGATAAAAATGACGATTCTTAAGCCCACAAATTATGTCGCTTACCACCCGATCATCCAATCTCTCGCCGCTCACCGTGCCAAGGCAGTATCGACAAACACCAGACTGCGTGCTACGCTACACGGCAGCCATGGTGGATATTAATGTTAATCAACATTTCATTGACCCACACTGCCATCTTTTCCATTTCCAAAGGGGAGGCGAACCAAGTTAACGATCCCAAGGCTCCATCGCCACATGCCATTCATCGCCCATTGGCTCGAACCATGCATTGGGCCAGGTGAACCATCGCGTATCAGGACCGACAATGATCAGTAGATGAGTTTCTGATGGGCTCGATCGAACCATGCTCACAAATTAAGAGCCCGTCTTATCCCTGTTTCTCGTCCATCCAATCTACCTGTTTTCCCGCCGCTTTCCAACAGTTCCACACGAGGAGAGAGGATGCGTCTGTCGGTGGATTTATTGTTATTGAATCGGTGTCGTTCTCAATACCTCTCTCGATTCCCATACTGCCAATGGAACCGACGATGATCGAATAGTGAGGCAGCGAGATTTTATGGGCTGAATATTGGCGGTTCCGAGGCAGGATATTAGTGCGCCGAAGCTGATTAAAACAACACGATCGACACACCAGATCACGGATCGTTTGCGGCAAAATCGTTTCCATTTCAGACCTCAGTTGGTCACTAATGTAAATTATAAGCCAGCAGATGAGAGTTCCATCAAAACGGTTCCATATGATTCGGGTGATCTTCTTTTCCCCCAGATCTGTTCGGACGCCATCAATCTTTTCACCTAGTACAACTGTTCCACACTAATGGGAACAGCGCGGCTTCATTCAAACGACATCGGTGTTCGAATGCGGATCGAATTGAAGCGTTGATAAGCAAATTTATACACCTGCTTCAGCTTAGCACTTTTATTGGTGCCGACAGCATTGGATCGAAGGAAGCTTCCTCTGCGGTGGCTTATTTGAACCCGTTGACATTCCTTTACTGGTCGAAAGTATCTTTTCGGACACAGATGAAGGTTTTATGTAAGTTTTACTGTTTCTATAAAACTTTTACAGTCGGTCGTTGGAGGCATAAAGACTTTTCATGAGAGAAGTGACACTTAAAATATCAATTATTTGTCATAAACCCAAACGACTCTGTTGCAATCAATATCTTTTTCTGAAAAGCTCAATTGAATATCTTTACAATGGGGTTTATAATTTATTTATCGCTTGCACTCTGGAAATTGTTTATATTCAATATTTACAATAAAGTTTTAACGCATCTTTAAAACAATTGAGCATTTCTGTTTGCAATATTCAACCATCAGCACCGTACAAGCCATGTCCCATTTGACTTGTCACTTGCAAAATAATGACGATGAGCAGCTCTAATTTCGGATTGCGTCATAAATTTTCCGATAACATTTCACCCATTTCGTCGTCCATCTTCCTTTGAACTCGCTTGGTACCATCTGACCAGAACTTCCTCCTACAAAGATGCAGTGATTTCGGTTCTCACATATGACGGACATAGACGCAGCAGAGCGGTCGCGCGAGGTGAAAAGGAAGGGCGAAATGCACCGGAACTCGTCTGCATTACAGAGCCGTGTGTGATGCACTGATTTATAGATGACAGTAATGTCCTGCGAAACGTGACGTTCCATTGATTAAACGGTTGCTCTTCCATTGCTCTGGCACTGGCCTGGGACCAGTCGGGTGATGTTGATCCGCACGTATACTAAATGCGTTGCATGTGTGTCAACTTTTCCATTCTACCGGAACGTTGATCTATTGTGGCCACTGATGAAAGCGAGACAAGTCGGTAATCCGTCATTCTTATCGTGATATTTTACACGCTTCCTCGTTCAATCCGTCCGCAATTCATTATTTATGAAAACAAAACAACTGTGGTGATTTAGTTTCGCAACACGACCAGACCAAGGAATCGATAGAAAGAGCACATCAACTTGTCAAGTTGGCCGGATTGTCAAGAACTATGCCAAATTTGTTTTGCTTTGAATTTAAAATTAATGGACACTTACCAATACGAATGACGTCGATCATCAAGCCTAGTGAAGAAAAAAACAAATAAAATGTCAATTCAACCCCAGCCCAGTTACCATACACTGATATAAAGTACAAGAAAGCGATTGTTAAGGGAATAATTACGATGCTGAATCGTTTTAATAGGATTTATAAAAACTCGTTTTGATTAATAATTTTCTCTTAATCAATCCGTCGTATTCGAATGTTATTAATTTATTTATTTATATTTTTAATATGACGGTTTGACGCCGTATTGTCAACACCGCATGTGTTGGCACAAGCTCACATTAATGAAAAAAGCATAACCTCCCTGTTTTATTGCCTTATCTTGGGCTTGGTGGGTTTCATTAGGATGTGCCATGCATAAAATACAAAATCAAACCATGAGTGGTCAAATTCATCCATCAAATTCATATCCTTCTGAAATTCGCAATTTTTTCGCTCGTCCATTCCTTTCCTTTTTGATGACACAGTATTGAAGCTAATTAATTGTCATTCAAATCGAAATTAAGCCTTCTTTGGTATAAAAACTAAATGAATATAAACGTCGCTTACGTGGAGTAGCTCAAAAAAAAAGTATATGAAAGTGAATTTTGTGATAAAAATGCTTATTGTGAGCCAACGGTTGAAAAAACGTTGGGGCAAAAACAAACGATAAATTACTCTACTTTGCATTTGAAATGCAATATGGGCACAGCCTTTGCTATCATCAGAAATGAATTATCTGATTCCTTAATTCTTTAGAGCCCTGCGGATACTTTTATAATGACCAATTGTATGAATAAAAACTGCTCTCAATACTCTGCATGTGCTCAGCCTTTCTACTCACTGCCTTTGGTAGCAGCATCAAAATGTTGACAAGATACCAAAAAAACACATTTGTAGTAAAATAATTGAAGGACGAAAGCAATACACAAAATTGGACAACAATGGACACAACTCATGAATACTTCATGATAATCTGAACAAATTTTCCTACCAACTTCCGAGTTTGTGTTACAACATTTTCCCTCATGCTTTGTGCTGCCATCTGGTGGTGAGGGATTAAAACCATTTCTTCAAACCCGGTTGCCTCAAACATTTTAACTTCTGGAACATTAACTGAATACGGATAGCAAAACTAATGCTTATCACTTCCAAGTAGACGAGATGTGATTGACCGAACGAAATAATACCGAAATACTTTCGAGGGTTTTGCAAACACACGCACACGACCACGAGCCACATCCCAACGAAACACGCCACGATGAGCCACGATTTGCAAAGACGAGGAAAAACGACATAAACATAAATCCACGCGTTCCGATCAAACTCCCCATCCAGTTTTTTTTTCACCCAGATTTTCCGAGGGCAAAACAGGGCCAGCTGTGGGACTGTCTGTGGCCAGAGAAGGAATGTTTTTACGCTAAGCACCCTTGTTGCTCGCCCGACCCCACCCGACGGCGTGTGTGGTGTGAGCCGGCTTACGCACACCAGTTACGTTTCAAACCGCGTAGAGATGACAGCGACTGCAATGACCTTCTTCTTCACTTGCCATTCATCCTCTGCCCTAATCCATTTTCCATGGCATTTATCCGGCTAACTTGGGGTTTTACTCTCCCGATTTGCTCTTCTTTTGAACTCCCGCCAGTGGTTGGGGTGGGTTTTACGCTCTCTATTTTCCGTACACCTTCCCACTTGTTTCGCGCTCGTTTTGCATTGTTGGTGTACTATTTTATGATTTGATTTTTTTTAATTTGGTTGTTGTTTCTGTTGCTTGTTGTTTGGTTGTTGTTGTTGTTTAATGGCGTGAATAACAAGAATACCTGTTGGAGGAAGTGATTTTCGTGTTTTAATTTATTTTCCTTTTAAAAAGTGCCTGTCTTCATTGTTCATGTTTCTTGTTCAGAGTCAGTTTAGAGTTTTTTTATGTTTTTTTTCTTTAGCTGTTTTAACTGTACTGAACGATTCAGGACCTATTAGTTTCTTTCGCCCTTTGAGCGTTTCAAACATCAAACTGGTTACTGACACAAACTGATATGACTTAATATGTTTCACTAAGATTTTCAAAAAGAAGTAATCAAAACCATTTTCTATTGCCATTCCTGAGTATGAAGTATGAGCGCGTGACTTTCAGAGGATCCTTTACCAGCTATATTTCCCTTTAGCCATTTAAACAGATGGCATCTAGAACACATATTACTTATAAGTAACACTCCATGCAACCCTGAAGCTTCCATGCCGGAAAATGTATCCCAACCATGTAAATACGTCACATTAGTGAAATAAAGCTTTCCTTTAAAAAAAATAGGAGAACAGCAAGTATAGGAAATGTTCACGTATCGTCAACATACTCATAAACCATCTGTATCGCCTTACGCGTTGGTTCAACCTCCTTTTGCCACTGATATTCAATCAAATCGTAACGGTGAACTCAAGAATGCGCTCAGAAAACTAACGTACAATATGTTTAAATTAAATTATTTCAGTTTAATTGACAAACAATCTTATACTTTATTGTAATATAACCTTTAAAATCCCGTTCAATATTCGAACATGTAATAACATCGGAAATCGAGCTATTACTCTACTTCTATTTAAAAAGACTATAAACATTTTAAGCATTGCATATCGATGATCATTTTAAAATAAATCTTACTGAAAATCGTAACCCCTTCCAATTATGTTTTCAAGTGCGTACAATCAGCTGATCGTAAAATAATCACCAGGAATCAGCACTTCACCAACAATCCATACCAAGATGAAACGAAATCCCGTGGTACTAAAATACAAACTGTATCGCGAATTATTTCTTAATAATCGCCCCATCGCCGAAAGTCATTTCTGCTTTCGACCGATCGCTGCACGGGGAGAACCTCTCAATCCGCTCGACTCGACGATCATTTCGCACTAATTTATGAGCCATGCCTTGATAATAGCTTTGCCCGCTTCATCTGTCGACGGTGGCCGGTGCACATCCTACCGTGCTGCGACTGCGTGCATTCAAAAGGTGACAAACTTCGCTAATCCACAGTTTGTCCCGTGAGTTGCCGCTAGTCACTGTCATCATTTTATCTCCCGCCGTCTCTACAACCGCCGTTGCTGCGGCGACAAGTATGAGGTTTTTGAACTCGCGACACATCACACCGTGCTGCACTAACACAAAACAACACTTGCCTACACTGCACTTTTGCAGTCAGACATCTAGTGAGCTCCTGTTCGTTGGGAGAACCTTGACATTGGCGAACAAGCATTCATTCTGAAGTCTTGCCGGGACCTCATTCTTTCGATAGGAATGGTGTTAAACACCTTTGGCTCGTACATCAAACCCTTAATGTGCATTATTGTAATTGATTCTCACACAAACTCTACAAAACCATAACAGTCTGCACAAATAGGAAGCCATCGCTACAATTGGAAGTATTATATTTTTGCGTAATCAAGTGTGAAAGCTCCGCGAGGCGGTCATCAATCGTGTGTACTTCACGGTAAGACCATGTACTACGTATGAAGCCAAGAGTGAAGCTACTTGATGGAACTTTCTGAACAGTTCTCCTCTTCAGAAGCATTGATACGGTGCAACGCTACCGGACTGACTTATGCATCCGAATGATCATACCGATCGGTCGAGGTAAAAAAGCTGCAGATGAAAACAAAATATGCAAATGCACTCTCATTGACCGTGTTGCCGTTTGCCAGATAAATTGCCCATCCTCGTAATTAACCATAATTTCCCATTATTCGTTTAAGTAGAGGGGCACAGTTTATATGATCATGAGCCACGATTCTTCCGATGAATGGGTTCTTGAACCTGTTCGTCTATTTGACGGTAATAGCTGAATGCGTTTTGTGCGTTATACCCGAGGAAACTTGTTTTTCGATAGCAGGAAGTTGTTCCATTAATGAATCGACACCTGTATGATTCGTTGGTATAGACGTCAGTTGCTTGGACACGTTTTTCACGAATTTTCATACAGGAAATGAAAAGCTTTGAAACTCAAGCTTTCAACTTTGAATCACAAGGCAAGGATAGATCTTTGAAATAGTGGATCTGATTAGTCAATCTTTACTATAACTCTGATTTATACATCTTTTCTATTCCGTCTTCTTTGGCAGTAACAACCTCGAAATGGCTTGAGCCTGCCATTTCTGCCTTTCCGTGTCCTTATTTTATCCGCAGCTGGATGGTCAGCCCAGAGTTCGGGACGATGGTCTGGATGAGATTTGAAAAATCATAAAATAAAGAATCTTTATATCGTCTTTTATTAAACCTTGGCCATCCTAGCTATTTCCTACGGTAGGAGGATCCGAGAACGTAACGAGGAAAAAATTAAAGATATTCAATTATGACACTTCTTAAGTAATTTGATCGCTAATATTTACTTTGTCTTTAACTTTAAATGTGGTTATTGTTTTGAGTACGATTTGTGTTACAGAAAAAACGAATGCATGTATTTTCAAGACAAAAATATTAATTGTAAATTAAAAGCATATTAGCAATCAATTTTGGTCAGTTAATCACCAAATTTTTCTGATGTTAGTGTCGTTTAGACACTGTATTGTGTGTGACCACAAAATCTTATGTTGATGTTCTTCATCCATTTTGCTCACGTGTTCCATACCTAACAAATTGGCGGAAATATCGCTTTAAAATTTGGCTATATACCACACTTTTCGTAGACATAATTCTCAATAGGTAAGCCATATCTATAAAAAGCTCGTCGCTTGCTCAAATATACTTTGCTGACAATACACAACGAGCATCATTTCACTGAGATATGCAATATCACACTTTACCACGTGTCATGAACGCCTCTCATAAAATTGAGTTATTTAGGCATAAAAAGTAAAACTAATTGATTAAACAATGAAAGATAAGCGCATAAAATGCATTCAATACAACTGCATATAAATTTTTCGATGCATCGTTATCTGAACGACCTTCGTTATTTTTGCGTCGCAGAATAATGTAGCTTCTCAATGTATCAAATGGAAGATTTTACATGATCATAGTTCTTATGCGCGTTTAACATTTATTTCTAGTTCCTATTTGTATTTCCTAATACTGATTCCAACTGTTAATATCACTAATTCTTTCAGGCGCAAACACTACTTTTGAAGAGTTTAATCCTTTATGAAAAAGGAATCTAGTTTATAATCTACTTGAAAGGGTCATTATAATTATTTCGTTTTCTATGAAACAAAAAAAAAACTTCTGGAACATTGAATCGAAAGTAATTGCTGTCTAAACTGAATAGTACAAACCCATAAAATGTTTCGAAAAACAAATTGATTAATGCAGATCTTAAATTTAAATTTTTTTTATGAATGTTTCAGAATACATTGTACATGTTTGAGAATACATGTAAGATCAGGAATACCAAGAATTTTTTCTTAACTTATAAAATGTTCTTCTTTCTCAGCTACCATAACCATACATTTAACTTAAACCACAGTAATCATACGTCTCCATTCAGCGGATAATAAACTCTACTCAGCAAAAGTAACTGTTACTGAAGACATGCTACAATGACGGAGCATAACAGGAGCTACTTATGGATCGACACCTGCGAAACCAGTGCACCCATTTCACACAATCGCGCTTGATGGGCTTGGTTTCACACATGATCCACATGACATGATCTTTTATTTACGACATCTCACTCATGCGCCACACTGTCCGCTCCATCATCGGATGACAAGCAAAGGGCGAACATGACCCACTGGCTTTGTATCAAATCACGAGCATGATCTGGCGCTTGAGGGATTTTTGCGGCCCATACACACACGTACACACACTCTGATCAATACAGGACTGACTGCCAGAGCGAAGATGCCAACAGGATGGTTCTTCGCCCCCAAAACATGGACGCACGTTGAGACACCATTTGTCATTCACCTTGCATCATTCTTTATAGGCAAATTATATAAACACATAAATACAATTCGCATCTACCTCAGACCTCATCTTGCCTCATCTCAAGCGCCTGCTGTTCCGCTCGTCTGCTTAAACAACTCTACTTTTACAGAGACATCCATCCACGTGATGACGTGTCTGGAAGAATACACAAGCGCCCTCCGAAGGCGAGCTACACCAGCTCACCAACATCAGCACCCGAAGCTTGACAGCTGTAAATCATTCAATCTTATATCAGAACGTTAATGTCACTTCGGGGCCCACAACGGGAATGTCGTCTTTGGCTGTGTACGTGTGTAAGTACTTAGAGTGTGATGGGACCCTGACAGCGAAACAGTCCCGGAGATTGGATGAAATTCACATTCATCGTTCACGACCTTGTTTTCACCCCCAGATTCAGGGCGAAAGAATGTTGCGTGTGGGTTGAAATGAATGTATTCTTCTCCTGTCCACTCGGTGACTTTATCACTTTTCTGTGCGCTGTGTGAATTCTTTAATCAACTCGTAGGACTAAAAACAACCAGTTTAAATATGGTACTTTATTCTGAAAGAACAAAATGTAGAGAAAAACTGCAATTTCAAACTTATTGTGGGTTTCTGGAAATATTGAAAACCCATTAAATATTTCTTGGTGTAACAAAGAACGCAGAGATAGTTCATTCAAAGTTTTGATAAATTGCCCAAAAACGACTGTAGGCCAAATACAATAAATTATTTTCGTCAGCTTCTTGGCATGGCAAATAAGATGAACTAGCACGTTATATTTCTGATGTGTTACAAATCCAACATGTGATAAATTGAAAAACCAACAGGATAATAAACTGTTGTTAACTTCTGCTTGATCACAGCAATTGCGAAAAGGTTTGTCTTGAAATTCTTCTCAATTCAAATTCTTTTACATTGATATTGTACAGTATAATAAACATTCTAACGCAGAACAAATTTTCTAACTCGTTAAGAGCGATTCGACTACTGTGGGTAAGTTTTACATGAGAGGTATAAATTGAAAGATTTATTTTCAACCAAATCTTTTTCATTCCATTTCGCTCTCTTAATGAATGATTTATATACAACCACAACAAAACAAAGGCATATGTAAGTGGGTGAGAGACGACTTCCCCATCAGTATGATTAACTGAACACATGACTCTGAAAGCTTCATTGGATATCGGTCTTCTTTTCTGTGTGTCTTCAATGGACTTCTCCTGTTGCAAGCGATCAACAACTATGACGAATGTCAATGACGAGTCAAAGATGGACTGCTGATGAGGGTTAGTCGACAGACTTGGTTTCTCGATACGTGGGAGGGAACAATCCTGGAATGGCACCATACAAATTCCACTTTTCCAAAAACGGCTTTCATACTGCTATGTGCACCACAATTGAATAAAAGAACTGAAAAGGCGCAATAGAAAACGTATTAATGATCCTATACGCCACGCCCAAGACAAATCTCATCAATCATTTTTAAACCCTGTGGGAAAGCAGCTAGTCCACACTATTGGTTTTCGTTTCAAAACGCAAAAAAATGTTCCTCTGTACTGAATCAAATTTGATCAACATCTCAAATATTCGCTCAAGAAGATTCTACCAAGAACACCGATCTCTACAAACGTATGGATTTGGTCCGATCGAAGCATTCTCCACCGTTTTGTGGGTATCGTACGACGATCGCCAGTTATTTATTTCCTGTCCATCTTTCATTCCACCATGTATTGCCTTTTTTGGTGTTGGTCCATGTGCTTAGCCGGAATCGACCTTCCTCACATAACGCAGACATACTTCATTCTGGGTTGTCATTGCCCGGAGATGCTTCATAATTCTCGCGATTCGCCTGGCACACGATTGTAGACCTGTCGATGGGCGGTACGTGTGACAGAACAGCATCAGTCGAGCTCGATGTGATCGGACTCGGCAAGTAAAACCCGTTCAGCATCGCTCTCGAGTGGTATGATACGAATGTTTTTCTTTCCGATCCGGCGATCATTTCCATTTCGAATCGAAGGGGTGTTGCTTTTCGGTAATTTAAAATCCTAACTCAAAAATGTATATGCTGTGCCTCTGCCCAACTTCGCCTTCTGGCTTCACCGCACCGAAGGAGCGCAACAGTACGCAGTGTGCGATAATTTATTAACCTCCACCGAAAGTGTGATCTGTCATGGGACCAAACGATCGATGCTGAATTGAGAAACGAAGATCACATCCGAGCACGGATGGAAATGCTAAATTATGACTGTAATCCCGTGCTGGATCCCTCGATCGTAAGATCGGAACACCCTAGGGAGATGTATGCCTATGTACGATGTGCTCTACGCCAGCAAACTCCCGCTTTATGATAGAAGGGAATCGGTCTTACAGCTACGGAAAGCGAAATACCTCACCATTATCATGGTGCCTTAGCCAGCCCTGCAGCTCCAGCTAACAAACAAAATTCGGGGAGTTTTTGTGTAATTAAAATGCGTAACCTGATCGGAAATTAGTCACAATGCTCAACGATATCAATCGAACATTCAGAAAACAGGACAACAGCACGGACCAATGAAGGATGTTGCTACAGACTGAAAGTCTCTCGGTAGTGGATTGATCAGGGATTGGGTAGGATCGATCAGGTAAACAGGCCTACGCGAGAGGTTTGCATCATTGCATGAGAGAAGGTTTGCATCATTGCATCTTTCATGCCATAGAAGATATTTCATTAGGCGCTTTGGACATTCATGTTTACCTGAACGATCCTTCCCAGTCCCTGATCAATCCACTACCGAGAGTCTTTCAGTCTGTAACAACATCCTTCATTGGTCCGTGCTCTTGTCCTGTTTTCTGAATGTTCGATTGATATCGTTGAGCATTTTGACTAATTTCCGATCAGGTTACGCATTTTAATTACACAAAAACTCCCCGAATTTTGTTTGTTAGCTGGAGCTGCAGGGCTGGCTAAGGCACCATGATAATGTTCAGGTATTTCGCTTTCCGTAGCTGTAAGACCGATTCCCTTCTATCATAAAGCGGGAGTTTGCTGGCGTAGAGCACATCGTACATAGGCATACATCTCCCTAGGGTGTTCCGATCTTACGATCGAGGGATCCAGCACGGGATTACAGTCATAATTTAGTATTTCCATCCGTGCTCGGATGTGATCTTCGTTTCTCAATTCAGCATCGATCGTTTGGTCCCATGACAGATCACACTTTCGGTGGAGGTTAATAAATTATCGCACACTGCGTACTGTTGCGCTCCTTCGGTGCGGTGAAGCCAGAAGGCGAAGTTGGGCAGAGGCACAGCATATACATTTTTGAGTTAGGATTTTAAATTACCGAAAAGCAACACCCCTTCGATTCGAAATGGAAATGATCGCCGGATCGGAAAGAAAAACATTCGTATCATACCAATCGAGAGCGATGCTGAACGGGTTTTACTTGCCGAGCCCGATCACATCGAGCTCGACTGATGCTGTTCTGTCACACGTACCGCCCATCGACAGGTCTACAATCGTGTGCCAGGCGAATCGCGAGAATTATGAAGCATCTCCGGGCAATGACAACCCAGAATGAAGTATGTCTGCGTTATGTGAGGAAGGTCGATTCCGGCTAAGCACATGGACCAACACCAAAAAAGGCAATACATGGTGGAATGAAAGATGGACAGGAAATAAATAACTGGCGATCGTCGTACGATACCCACAAAACGGTGGAGAATGCTTCGATCGGACCAAATCCATACGTTTGTAGAGATCGGTGTTCTTGGTAGAATCTTCTTGAGCGAATATTTGAGATGTTGATCAAATTTGATTCAGTACAGAGGAACATTTTTTTGCGTTTTGAAACGAAAACCAATAGTGTGGACTAGCTGCTTTCCCGCATGGTTTAAAAATGATTGATGAGATTTGTCTTGGGCGTGGCGTATAGGATCATTAATACGTTTTCTATTGCGCCTTTTCAGTTCTTTTATTCAATTGTGGTGCACATAGCAGTATGAAAGCCGTTTTTGGAAAAGTGGAATTTGTATGGTGCCATTCCAGGATTGTTCCCTCCCACGTATCGAGAAACCAAGTCTGTCGACTAACCCTCATCAGCAGTCCATCTTTGACTCGTCATTGACATTCGTCATAGTTGTTGATCGCTTGCAACAGGAGAAGTCCATTGAAGACACACAGAAAAGAAGACCGATATCCAATGAAGCTTTCAGAGTCATGTGTTCAGTTAATCATACTGATGGGGAAGTCGTCTCTCACCCACTTACATATGCCTTTGTTTTGTTGTGGTTGTATATAAATCATTCATTAAGAGAGCGAAATGGAATGAAAAAGATTTGGTTGAAAATAAATCTTTCAATTTATACCTCTCATGTAAAACTTACCCACAGTAGTCGAATCGCTCTTAACGAGTTAGAAAATTTGTTCTGCGTTAGAATGTTTATTATACTGTACAATATAAATGTAAAAGAATTTGAATTGAGAAGAATTTCAAGACAAACCTTTTCGCAATTGCTGTGATCAAGCAGAAGTTAACAACAGTTTATTATCCTGTTGGTTTTTCAATTTATCACATGTTGGATTTGTAACACATCAGAAATATAACGTGCTAGTTCATCTTATTTGCCATGCCAAGAAGCTGACGAAAATAATTTATTGTATTTGGCCTACAGTCGTTTTTGGGCAATTTATCAAAACTTTGAATGAACTATCTCTGCGTTCTTTGTTACACCAAGAAATATTTAATGGGTTTTCAATATTTCCAGAAACCCACAATAAGTTTGAAATTGCAGTTTTTCCCTACATTTTGTTCTTTCAGAATAAAGTACCTTATTTAAACTGGATGTTTTGAGACCTACGAGTTGATCAAAGAATTCACACAGCGCACAGAAAAGTGATAATGTCACCGAGTGGACAGGAGAAGAATACATTCATTTCAACCCACACGCAACATTCTTTCGCCCTGAATCTGGGGGTGAAAACAAGGTCGTGAACGATGAATGTGAATTTCATCCAATCTCCGGGACTGTTTCGCTGTCAGGGTCCCATCACACTCTAAGTACTTACACACGTACACAGCCAAAGACGACATTCCCGTTGTGGGCCCCGAAGTGACATTAACGTTCTGATATAAGATTGAATGATTTACAGCTGTCAAGCTTCGGGTGCTGATGTTGGTGAGCTGGTGTAGCTCGCCTTCGGAGGGCGCTTGTGTATTCTTCCAGACACGTCATCACGTGGATGGATGTCTCTGTAAAAGTAGAGTTGTTTAAGCAGACGAGCGGAACAGCAGGCGCTTGAGATGAGGCAAGATGAGGTCTGAGGTAGATGCGAATTGTATTTATGTGTTTATATAATTTGCCTATAAAGAATGGTGCAAGGTGAATGACAAATGGTGTCTCAACGTGCGTCCATGTTTTGGGGGCGAAGAACCATCCTGTTGGCATCTTCGCTCTGGCAGTCAGTCCTGTATTGATCAGAGTGTGTGTACGTGTGTGTATGGGCCGCAGAAATACCTCAAGCGCCAGATCATGCTCGTGATTTGATACAAAGCCAGTGGGTCATGTTCGCCCTTTGCTTGTCAACCGATGATGGAGCGGACAGTGTGGCGCATGAGTGAGATGTCGTAAATAAAAGATCATGTCATGTGTGAAACCAAGCACATCAAGCGCGATTGTGTGAAATGGGTGCACTAGTGTCACAGGTTTCGATGAATGAGTGGTTGATATTGCCTAGTTTACTCCACGTGTATGTTGTTTAAGTGAACCTGAGTTGTGAGTAAAAAACTTTTAATTTTATCCTATGAGGCCTGGACCCATCAATATAGCAATAATATATGTGCTTTTTAAAAATTATTGAATAGATTTTTTTGCAATAATAGCAATAAAAATTTAAATTCTTTAAGAGCCTGTTGAACTTTTTGACGGTTCCTTCTGAGATAGTTTGTATTGCATGATACCTCAGGCGTTCTATAAAGACCAGGCTGTTTTCAATAACCCTCATTTAACGATCGCTTTTATTAAAAGCCCTTCATTTAAGCCACTTAATACGAGGCTTTCAAAACAAGTATCCTGCCTTGCATTGAGATCTAATGTTGTCAAAACTTATTCATTAATTGCTAAACTTGCTTTGCACACTTTTGACTAAGTAATCTTTAATCAGGTGTTTTGCTATAAACATGAACAAATTTAAGGCTTTTCTATTCATTACTTCAAAACCACCCTTTGTACACCTCTGAAAAGCAAGATTCTTCACAAATAAATAAGCTATATCAACTCTGAATATTTTCGTAATGATATTGATCAATCAGCAAGTCTCATTAGTGTAGTAGATCGGAAAACGTATTCTTATTTTGTTGAGTGTTAATTGTGTTTCATTCCTATCATTTATTGCCATTTGCTCGTCTCTTTTTCAACATAAAACGATTCATGCAGAACTGATTGTGTTTTGAAGAGTTGAATGATTTATTAGATGTCCATGTGTGTAATGGTGAGCTCCAAATGTTATCTTCAAAGATGGCCATTTAATCTGAATGATTTGTAGCCGAAATCTTCGAGACAGCCGATGTCGTTATGTGAGGAATGGAATGAGAGTCGGAAATTCCTGTGGTTTGACAAATACTCTATGCATCATCATAATGATCGGATGGCGATGGAAAGTGGTAGACTGGTTTTGTACAGTCAATCAATGGACTTAATTGAATAACAGCATGTTGAGGTTTGTCTGTGAGGCTTCCTTTTCATATTTATGTGCCCAATAGAAATCAAGTTTTGTTCTGCTGTTTGTATTCATTGAGACTAATAAACTGCTGAAAAAAATCTTCAGCACATTATTCAATTCTGCTCAATTTCGGTCAGCGATTTAACAAGATTTTAACTCATTCATTTCGTTTTCTACTATAAGGCTAAGCAATGCAATACTTTTATGAAAACCAATGTGCAAAGAGATAAAACATTAAAGTTGATATTTTTTCATCATTATTATTGCTTACTCGTATAGACAAACTATCGTCAATACCAACGAATCATACAGGTGTCGATTCATTAATGGAACAACTACTTGCAATCGACAAGCAGGTTTCCTCGGGTGTAAGGCACAAAACGCATTCAGCTATTGCCGTCAAATAGACGGACAGGTTCAAGAACCCATTCATCGGAAGAATCGTGGCTCAGGATCATATAAACTGTGCCCCTCTACTTAAACGAATAATGGGAAATTATGGTTAATTACGAGGATGGGCAATTTATCTGGCAAACGGCAACACGGTCAATGAGAGTGCATTTGCATATTTTGTTTTCATCTGCAGCTTCTTTACCAAACAGGCCTCGACCGATCGGTGTGATCATTCGGCTGCATAAGTCAGTCCGGTAGCGTTGCACAGTAATGATGCTTCTGAAGAGGAGAACCGTTCAGAAAGTTCCATCAAGTAGCTTCACTCTTGGCTTCATACGTAGTACATGGTCTTACCGTGAAGTACACACGATTGATGACCGCCTCGCGGAGCTTTCACACTTGATTACGCAAAAATATAATACTTCCAATTGTAGCGATGGCTTCCTATTTGTGCAGACTGTTATGGTTTTGTAGAGTTTGTGTGAGAATCAATTACAATAATGCACATTAAGGGTTTGATGTACGAGCCAAAGGTGTTTAACACCATTCCTATCGAAAGAATGAGGTCCCGGCAAGACTTCAGAATGAATGCTTGTTCGCCAATGTCAAGGTTCTCCCAACGAACAGGAGCTCACTAGAAGTCTGACTGCAAAATGAATGCATACGAGTATAGGCAAATGTTGTTTTGTGTTAGTGCAGCACGGTGTGATGTGTCGCGAGTTCAAAAACCTCATACTTGTCGCCGCAGCAACGGCGGTTGTAGAGGCGGCGGGAGATAAAATGATGACAGTGACTAGCGGCAACTCACGGGACAAACTGTGGATTAGCGAAGTTTGTCACCTTTTGAATGCACGCAGTCGCAGCACGGTAGGATGTGCACCGGCCACCGTCGACAGATGAAGCGGGCAAAGCTATTATCAAGGCATGGCTCATAAATTAGTGCGAAATGATGGTCGATTCGAGCGGATTGAGAGGTTCTCCCCGTGCAGCGATCGGTCGAAAGCAGAAATGACTTTCGGCGATGGGGCGATTATTAAGAAATAATTCGCGATACAGTTTGTATTTTAGTACCACGGGATTTCGTTTCATCTTCGATGCTGGTTATTGATGAAATGTAATACTGATACGAAGCTTCTTGACCAGATACTTGTTTAGCAAAGGAAGATACTTTCACCTTTCATGTTGAATTAGGGAGGGGAATACTAATATGTGAAACTAAATGTTGTTTTTTTCTCTTCTAGTTCTGTAATTATAACAAAAATAGAAAAGTGTTTTTCTCTATTTAGATATTTAGGGCTTTTATTTGTATGTGTATTTACTAGTTGACAGTTCAGTATTGGTATTCAAAATTGTTCTTTTTTCCGAATGTCACAAGGTAAAGGTAATTGTTTTTTTTTTTTAATCAACACTTAATTCTCGCATGTTAGAAGCTACGTTTCGATGTGTCGAAACTTTCACTTTTTCCTTCTGTTGTTGCTTCTCATTAATCCATAAGTAAATCTAAACCGATCGTTATCCTCCTGAACTTATCGGTCACGTGGTAACATTAGTCTAATGTTACGCCTTTCAAAATAAAAAACAAGTAAACAAAATTTATGTTCTGAAATAACAGTGAGTTGAGATTTTCAGCTTATACAATTGTTTATTTTTATGTTTGATGCGCCCAGTATGAGGTACAAGAAATTAGCATGTTCATCATCTCATGTCCATTAGCAGCAAGGGAATCATAAGAAGGATGTTCTACCATAATCAAAGAAGTCTGGCCTTGAAGAGCAAACTGGTCAGGAGGAGGGTAATCTAACGTTCCCCTAGACACTATCGGTTCGCTCTGTTTCAATGGCACAGTGCAAAAACGATGACACCGTTAACTCCAGCTATCCAGTTTTTGTTGCATTTTTTTTTTGTATCGGCACTGCTCAACAGTTCTTCCCTTTGGAACTTGTTTGCGATTCAACGGTGTAGGGTTTCAAGTTTGTTTCGTTGATTCCAATTTCTGTGTTTACACCGCAGGAAATGGAATGTGACCGTATGGTGTGGGGCAAAGGTTTTACTTTCAGGATATCCGCCCATCAGCGCTATGCATTCATAACACGCACGTATCAAAACAGAAAGATATTCTCATAACTCCATAGTGGCAGCAGATTCGCTGTCCGGTTTTGCACCAAATTTGTAATTCTAGAGCAGACAGGAAAACGGAACGTCTTGTGTTGAACAAAAAAAAAAACGGTGCAAATATGTGCAAATTAAAACGCTTCGCCGTAAAACTGGGAAGGCTAAACGCGTATCAAAAGGTCCGGTGAGATTGTTAATAAATATTTTCAAACACTTTTTTAACTCTTGTCACTCAGCTGTCCAGAAACTGTTTTCTTCCGCCAGAGACAGACTTATTACAGTGAATCGGGTCTGATGGTGAGCTACAAGCTACAAGATGAGTGGATTGTGGGAGCGCATGCGTTGAGCGGTTGTTGTTTGATAGACACGTTAAGCCGGACCCGGTGTCTGGGATGGTTGGAAGATGCATGCAGGCAGCGAGCTGCAGGAGAACTGCAACTCGGTCCGGTTGACGGTTTAAAAGTGATCTGACGTGGATGTGATTTGCGAGAGTCGAAGCATTCCCTGTACGAAACACGTCAGGTTTGAATTCTTGTTTTTGGTGTTTTGCCACCACAACGAACCAACAGCGTTCGTAAACAGATATGCTGACCTTGTTTTTCGTGCCCGTACCGCCGTGGTGTTGAGGAATCTAATTAAAAATATGCATTTGATGTGGCAGAAGGCATTTGTGGATGCAAATTTGCACGTGTTTTCCGCTTGATGTACCGTTGATGTCGAGAGACGACGGTTGATGTTTTATTTTTGTTTTTTTTATCAGATACAATCATTCAATCAATGTTTTGGTTCCGCTTGAAAAGTGGATGTTTTGTGAAGAATGAGTGAAGGTTAAGTTATTTAATGTTATGGTTTTTTGTTATTGAAAAAAATATTTATTTTATTTATTTTTATTACGAAAATTGAAATTGAATTAGGTACAAAAACCTCAAGATAACCCTAAGATTACATCTACAAAATTCGCTAGTTAGATGTAGTAGAGCATTTTTCTACAACGAACTCGTCAGTGTCATTTTACTGTTCTTACCATAGAATGGTTTCTTATGTTTATGTTACGATCTTTCCTTAAATGCAATAAATCATCCTCATAATATAACACTAGAACTCTCCAACCTTGGCAAACCGGTAGCGAACAAATTCGTTGGGCCCGTGGTGGTTAGTTAAAATGCTCAGAGCCACATAACCGTACCACGTTCCACTCACCATAAATTACCACCATTAATGTCTGGAAAACCGTGCTCACCATCAATCTACCGTCCATCAGTGGCCAAAAGCTGTCCTACGTGGAATTAGCAGCGAATCCAAAGTCTTTCCATCGGTGGCGTGACACCAGCACTAAGCTAGACCGAAACGAAAGTACGATACGCGTGGCGTGAAAGGGACGCAAAGAGCAATAATTTTCACAAATTTTAAATTGGGAAACCCAGCAAGGTATTTACACTCTGGCACCTCACTGACGATCGTTAGTCTGATTGGGGGTTTTACGATAAAGATCTTTGCCCCTGGGGGTATGTACCGTCGACATCAGGCAGGCTAGAATGTGCCGAATGTGGAACCATTTTCCACAGTAGCTGCGAAAATCATCGGTGATGATAGCCGGGTTAACCAAGCAATAGCCATTCTTGGGGTAAACGTGACGATTTTATGAGTCTTAATTTTTTCTGAAGATTTCCAAAAGGCACAACCTTCCACACTTTCGGGATAAGGTTCTACATCAAACAAGCGTTGGTAACATCGCTGCAACACAATAGTGGTGCATCACAACTAGCACTCTGATGATGAAAACGTACGAAACGTGCCCAACAGCATTGGTCGACCCTACGCCGAAAGGAAGAACCTTGAAAGAGAGGGTAAGAGGGAGATGGAAAGTTAATTCTGTAGGCTTGAGTGATTTGCCGTTTAGTGCGGTTTTAAAGCTAATCGGGAAGCTGGTAGCGCATAATAGCTCCAAATTGGTCGTAAAAATAATAATATAATAGCTCAAACGAAAAGCCATTACGTTTTGTGCCTTCCAGTGTTAAGTTTGTGTATGCTATTTTAGTTGCTTTCATCGCATTTAAACTTAATTATATTTTTCAAATCGTTTTCAACGCAATGATGAGTTTACGTTCATGTGTGATTGTGTTTTTGAAGAGATGAATTGGATTTTTAGAAAAAATAAAAAAATAAGTTATTGGTCACTTGGTTTTTCGGGATCATCTCTTATGGTGCTACGTTTATGGTGGATTCAGTTTACCCGTAGTTGGATAGTCCTAGATCCTGAATAATTTATGAGGGGTATACTTTTCAAATGGAACAACTTCTTCTGAACTTATTTACAGGTTCTTCCTAAGAAGAACAAATTGTTTCAGCATTTTATCAGGTGAATTTTAAAGTTTCTAGTGCTTTAAATATGGATAAGGAGTTGGATGATCACCATGCTTATTAATCGCCAAATGTATTTTATAAAGGACATCTAGGCGATGGGTGCTGCCAGCCCTGAACTAGGTTGCCCTAACTAATAATCATATTTTCGTTGGTCCGCTTGAGGTTTCGACTCAATTAGTTAATTTCTTCAGAGTATTTTTTAGTAATAATAAAGATGTTTTTTCCGTTGCCACACTTAATATTATGCTTTCACTCTCATATAATGGATGGATTTCTGAGGGTCTGACGGTGGAAAACAGATAGCTGCATCGTTAGTGTATTATAATTGAAGTGCGGTGTAGTGGAAAGAACACATCTAATTATGAAATGTTTGTGATTAGCTAAGCTATGCGTAAGTACACAACTAGCAGATAAAATGCATGCTTCATTTTCTTTCCAGATTAAAGCGTGGTTAATTATTAGTTTGACCGGAAGTTATCTGCTAGTTATGGCTTACATTTTACTAATCTTATCATTTGAATTGGTATAGTGGCGTTAGCGTCGCTTATTTTCACACGGCGGAACCAGGCATCGAATTCCAGCCGGACCTTCGGACGCAAAATTGACTATAAAGTATAACTAAGTCAAGGAAAGTCATTGGAGGCTAAGACCCTGGAGAAGCCAATCTAAGGCTTGATGTCTTAGAGCCACAGAAGATGAAGATGAAAGTGGTTGAATTCGCAACTACCCTGGGCAATTTTTTTTAAATATACCTTGAGCGATAACACTATTTTTATAATTGCAAATAGCATTGGAACAGCGTGATTCAATATGCCGTCGGCATTTTCAAATTTTGAAATATGAAATGATGAATTTTTGTTATGAGTTGTTTTTCGATTAATTGTTGTGATTTGAATAAAAGTTATACCTTTTTTGGTCACTTTCATTCAGAACAAAACAAAAGGTTTTAATTGTTTTTTTTTCCACAAATTCAGCTACTTGTCAGTGCCAACCGATTGATAAACATAACCCTAGCATAGCAGTAGTCTGTAATTGCACCTTCAGGTGGTTGATCGCGCCGCGTAGACGGGTGCGAGACGTGATCAGGGGCAATAAAACGGTCACCGGAAGCGACGGACAGAAGTGTGGAGTAAAACCATAATTCATTCATTTTTACAACCGTCACTTAAAGCGCACGCTCCGTGTGGTGCGCGTTGCTTTTTTCCCTTTTTGCGCGATGACGAGGAAGGCGTCCTCGTGCTGCGTTTCTCCAGGGTGTGGAAGACAGTGAGGAAAGATCTACCAACACACTCGCACACCCCTGTCACACAAATGTATCGCTGTTGCTCGTATTTGTGTAAATATATAATATAGAGTTAGAGATCACGTTTGCCGTCGGCTTTTTGTAGCACATATGGTTGATGAAAACCTGGCTTCTAATTTGACTTCAGCCCGAGCAAAATTCTAAACTTATGCTAACTGAATCATCAAAACACTAGCCGTTTATCGATAGATGTAGCGAAATGAAAAAAAAAAACTACTGCACTACAAAATAGTTTCTCTTTCCATCGGGCTCAACGTCAACTGTACGAAGCGGGCAGCATATATTCCGGTAGCTTTACGATTGTTGTTCGTGTCACTTAAGGAGACAGTTTTGGAGCATCACGATGTAGGCGACTTTTAAGTATGGCCGAACAAACGAGAGAGGTGCCAAACGAATGCTAATCATGTTGGCTTCTCGTTCTTTCTACGGCGGCACGATTCCAATGTTTTGTTGCATTATTTACGTTTGTGTGTGTGTGTATGTGTGTGTTTTGACAGGAATTTTCTCCTATAGCTTGTGAAGGAGAAACACTTCAGGCTGCCAGAAGGGTGCTGCTAAGGGTGTGTTTGTGAAGCAAATGCACGAACCTCCCCTAAGCCCGTGCTGGTTCTTCGCAAAGGTAGGGGAAACCGACTTTGCAAGCCAGTGTTGGTTATATCGAGCACGGGGTGAGTTACACTCGGGTAACTCAGCATCCCTTACGAACACACATAACACAACCGTAACACCTTCCTCCGCCCCCGTGTTGCTCTCACTTCACCCACAACCACACATACAGGTGGTGGCAACGAACATCTTCTCCCCCAAAGATGGTCCAAGGGGCAAGTGTCACAGCCACCGTTCGTTGCCTCTCTCCACTCAACATCCCCTTTTTACCCCATACATCGCTTCATTTCCGATCGAACTGGTCAACCTGGTTATGCTGTCGGTGGGCACTAGGAAGGAGTGTTGCGGTTGAGGGGGAGGGAAGAACCACCACCAATGACTCCAAAATGCATCGTGCCACACCGAAGCACCATTCGGGGGTACATTTTCGCACAAACAACAAACCAACCAACGAACATTGTCCGGCAAACCGCGAGTTCAGTCGCTTTCGGACGCCGATCGGTTTTTGCATCCCTGCGCAACAAGAAAGTTTGGTCCCGGGATCCCCACCGGCTAATGGGTGTGCTGGACTGGGCAGAGGGTGGTCGCGCTGGTCGCCACGGGACGGACGGGGGCAGAGGTAACGCGTGGTGAGAGTCATAAAAAGAAACACATGATTTATGTCGTATCGTTCGTCGACTGTCTGATCAAGCACGACCACGGGACGGCCGGTTTTGGTGCGGTGAATGTGAGTTTGTGTTTGTGTGTGCTATTTTATTTTGGTTTTAAATGTGTGTGTGTGTGTGACTGTGTGTTTGTGTGAAATATAGAATATTTGCCGCATTCGTTTCGTGCCGAAACAGCAAGAAATAATCGATAGGTAAGAAATGCTCTTTCGTAAACTTATAGCTAGTCAATCAATAAATTCAAATCTTTTGCCCATGAGTTTACTATTGAAAAAAAAAAACTTGAAAATGAATCCACTTTAAAAGTAAGTTATCGACATACATCAGTGTTAAGGAGCGTTTTCTGCTCGAATCTTCTGCTGATGAGAACAGCAGCCAAAAATAATAATAAATGGCACGCGACAAATATCACGTTTAGCCGGCTTTAGTTGACGCACTTTGCCGGCTTTACTGAGCGTAGCAATGAATCCGTAGAATCACATGTTCCCGCCACACCCTCGCGTACAATGCGTAGCCTCACACCGCTGCTCCCGCATCCACCCTTTTTTGCAAACCATATGGTACGAGAATGGCTGTGTTTGTTGCGAGAAGCAACAGGAGCAGAAGAACACAGGGAAACACTACCCTACTCCCCTTACATAAATGTACCTTTCCACCAGTTTCTCGGGTGGTCGCATCCTATCGGCGAGTTTGTGGTTGTAAAAGTGTTTGATCTGTCTCGTTCAAACCAGTGCAGCAACAGAAACAACAACCAAAAAAAGTCGAATCATAAAATAGTACACCGGCAATACAAAACGAGCGCGAAACAAGTGGGAAGGTGTACGGAAAATAGAGAGCGTAAAACCCACCCCAACCACTGGCGGGAGTTCAAAAGAAGAGCAAATCGGGAGAGTAAAACCCCAAGTTAGCCGGATAAATGCCATGGAAAATGGATTAGGGCAGAGGATGAATGGCAAGTGAAGAAGGTCGTTGCAGTCACCGTCATCTCTACGCAGTTTGAAACGTAACTGGTGTGCGTAAGCCGACTCACACCACACACGCCGTCGGGTGGGGTCGGACGAGCGACGACGGTGCTTAGCGTAAAAACATTCCTTCTCTGGCCACAGACAGCCCCACAGCTGGCCCTGTTTTGCCCTCGGAAAATCTGGGAGGTAAAAAAACTGGATGGGGAGTTTGATCGGAACGCGTGGATTTATGTTTATGTTGTTTTTCCTCGTCTTTGCAAATCGTGGCTCATCGTGGCGTGTTTCGTTGGGATGTGGCTCGTGGTCGTGTGCGTGTGTTTGCAAAACCCTCGAAAGTATTTCGGTATTATTTCGTTCGGTCAATCACATCTCGTCTACTTGGAAGTGATAAGCATTAGTTTTGCTATCCGTATTCAGTTAATGTTCCAGAAGTTAAAATGTTTGAGGCAACCGGGTTTGAAGAAATGGTTTTAATCCCTCACCACCAGATGGCAGCACAAAGCATGAGGGAAAATGTTGTAACACAAACTCGGAAGTTGGTAGGAAAATTTGTTTGAGAATCACATTATCATGAAGTATTCATGAGTTGTGCCCATTGTTGTCCAATTTTGTGTATTGCTTTCGTCCTTCAATTATTTTACTACAAATGTGTATTTTGGTATCTTGTCAACATTTTGATGCTGCTACCAAAGGCAGTGAGTAGAAAGGCTGAGCACATGCAGAGTATTGAGAGCAGTTTTTATTCATACAATTGGTCATTATAAAAGTATCCGCAGGGCTCTAAAGAATTAAGGAATCAGATAATTCATTTCTGATGATAGCAAAGGCTGTGCCCATATTGCATTTCAAATGCAAAGTAAAGTAATTTATCGGTTGTTTTTGCCCCAACGTATTTTCAACCGTTGGCTCACAATAAGCATTTTTATCACAAAATTCACTTTAATATACTTTTTTTTTAGCTACTCCACGTAAGCAACGTTTATATTCATTTAGTTTTTATACCAAAGAAAGCTTAATTTCGATTTGAATGACAATTAATTAGCTTCAATACTGTGTCATCAAAAAGGAGAGGAATGGACGAGCGAAAAAATTGCGAATTTCAGAAGGATATGAATTTGATGGATGAATTTGGCCACTCATGGTTTGATTTTGAATTTTATGCATGGCACATCCTAATGAAACCCACCATGCCCAAGATAAGGCAATATAACAGGGAGGTTATGCTTTTTTCATTTATGTCCTATTAAAACGATTCAGCATCGTAATTATTCCCTTAACAATCGCTTTCTTGCACTTTATATTAGTGTATGGTAACTGGGCTGGGGTTGAATTGACATTTTATTTGTTTTTTTCTTCACTAGGCTTGATGATCGACGTCATTCGTTTTGGTAAGTGTCCAGTACTTTTAAATTCAAAGCAAAACAAATTTGGCATAGTTCTTGACAATCTGGCCAACTTGACAAGTTGATGTGCTCTTTCTATTGATTCCTTGGTCTGGTCGTAGTTGCGAAACTAAATCACCACAGTTGTTCTGTTTCCATAAATAATGAATTGCGGACGGATTGAACGAGGAATCGTGTAAAATATCACGATAAGAATGACGGATTACTGACTTGCCTCGCTTTCATCAGTGGCCACAATAGATCAACGCTCCGATTGAATGGAAAAGTTGACACACATGCAACGAATTTAGTATTCGTGCGGATCAACATCACCCGACTGGTACCAGGCACTGGAGCAATGGAAGAGCAACCGTTTAATCAATGGAACGTCACGTTTCGCAGGACATTACTGTCATCTATAAATCAGTGCATCACACACGGCTCTGTAATGCAGACGAGTTCCGGTGCAATTACGGTGTTATCTTCGCGCTTCCTTTCCACCTCGCGCGACTGCTCTGCTGCGTCTATGTCCGTCATATGTGAGAACTGAAATCACTGCATCTTTGTATGAGGAAGTTCTGGTCATATGGTACCAAGCGAGTTCAAAGGAAGATGGACGACGAAATGGGTGAAATGTTATCGGAAAATTTATGACGCAATCCGAAATTAGAGCTGCTAATCGTCATTATTTGCAAGTGACAAGTCAAATGGGACATGGCTTGTACGGTGCTGATGGTTGAATATTGCAAACAGAAATGCTCAATCGTTAAATAGATGCGTTGAAGCTTTATTGTAAATATTGAAAATAAATAATCTTCAGAGTGCAAGCGATAAATAAATTATAAACCCCATTGTAAAGAAATTCAATTGAGGTTTTCATAAAAAGATATTGATTGCAACAGAGTCGTTTGGGTTTATGACAAATAATTGATATTTTAGTGTCACTTCTCTCATGAAAAGTCTTTATGCCTCCAAAGACCGACCGTAAAAGTTTTATAGAAACAGTAAAACTTACATAAAACCTTCATCTGTGTCCGAAAAGATACTTTCGACCAGTAAAGGAATGTCAACGGGTTCAAATAAGCCACCGCAGAGGAGGCTTCCTTCGATCCAATGCTGTCGGCATCAATAAAAGTGCTAAGCTGAAGCAGGTCTATAAATTTGCTTATCAACGCTTCAATTCGATCCGCATTCGAACAACGATGTCGTTTGAATGAAGCCGCGCTGTTCCCATTAGTGTGGAACAGTTGTACTAGGTGAAAAGATTGATGGCGTCCGAACAGATCTGGGGGAAAAGAAGATCACCCGAATCATTTGGAACCGTTTTGATGGAACTCTCATCCGCTGGCTTATAATTTACATTAGTGAGCGACTGAGGTATGAAATGGAAACGATTTTGCCGCAACCGATCCGTGATCTGGTGTGTCGATCGTGTTGTTTTAATCAGCTTCGGTGCTCTAATATCCTGTCTCGGAACAGCCAATATTCAGCCCATAAAATCTCGCTGCCTCACTATTCGATCATCGTCGGTTCCATTGGCAGTATGGGAATCGAGAGAGGTATTGAGAACGACACCGATTCAATAACAATAAATCCACCGACAGACGCATCCTCTCTCCTCGTGTGGAACTGTTGGAAAGCTGCGGGTAACAGGTAGATTGGATGGACGAGAAACAGGGATAAGACGGGCTCTTAATTTGTGAGCATGGTTCGATCGAGCCCATCAGAAACTCATCTACTGATCATTGTCGGTCCTGGTCAGCGATGGTTCACCTGGCCCAATGCATGGTTCGAGCCAATGGGCGATGAATGGCATGTGGCGATGGAGCCTTGGGATCGTTAACTTGGTTCGCCTCCCCTTTGGAAATGGAAAAGATGGCAGTGTGGGTCAATGAAATGTTGATTAACATTAATATCCACCATGGCTGCCGTGTAGCGTAGCACGCAGTCTGGTGTTTGTCGATACTGCCTTGGCACGGTGAGCGGCGAGAGATTGGATGATCGGGTGGTAAGCGACATAATTTGTGGGCTTAAGAATCGTCATTTTTATCATGTTGTCGGTGCTTTTGTGATGTACAAGCATCTGGAAGAAGATAATATAAGAGAACCTGGGAAGTCAAAACTGATTCTGTTCCTCACAAAAGGAGGACAGTCGACAGAGAAAAGATGACCTTGGATGAGATGAGTTTGGAAATTGTGATGAATTTTCTCTGAGCTTTTTTTCTGAAGCAAATTATATTCAATGTTTGGGAGTGCATACAGTTCTGTAATGTGGGGAGCATTCATCAGTGCAGTGCTGGTGATTACGCCTCCCAAACTGATTCTTCTTCGATGCATCTTTTCCTTCAATAACATCCGATTGTAGACATCCTTTGACATTCGAACGAGGAGATATTGGAGCGCCTTCAGCTGCTGGTTCATGTCTTGGATGTCCACCCAATCCTGATCCGTGTTGTGGTAAAACTCACCATGCAACAGAAAACATCTTGTTTCCGCTTTCCTCCTCGTGATAGTTGCACTTTCTGCCCAAAGATTGAAGAGCCGAAATCGGTCGTTACGGATGGAAAACGTATTAAGGACGATCGAATTAAGAGCTTTTTGCTTTGATGAGGATAAGATTTGTTGCTGCAGCATTTGCTTTGATGAAGCTTAGCACTCCTGTGGCAAATAATGTGTGTCTCTTCGGGTACAACCACCCAGAAGGAGGGCTGACAAATGCCTCTCTCGTGTTAGAGTGCATCGGTTGTTTTAAGGAGATGGACGTTAGTTTTGCAGAATTAGGACAAAGATAAGTGATTGTGTGTGTGTGTGTGTGTGTGAACGTATGTTAACAGGAGGAGCAGGCCTGGGAGGGACGAGCTGCTTGTGCTGTAGGTGGTCAAATTTTTGAGCAGATGAAGAGCATATTTCTGGAGTGCCGATTCAATCCTTTGAGCTCAGTGATGTGTTGTCGTAGATGGACGATGCTGTCTCATGCTGACCTGCTAGGATTGTGGGCCGTTCTGTGTTGTTCTTCCGATTGTTGTGATTATTTGGAGAGTTTATCTTATGCAGATTCGAAATGCAAATCAGCAATGAGAGATTATCCTTTAAGGAGAGGATAAAAATCATATGATTGAATGACTTCTAAAGTTTCAGATAATACGATTTGTGTGTTGCGAATTTTGATAACACGAAAAGGCTGTTCGGACAGTAATATGGTTTTGTGGGTTGTCCAAAACGTAAATGAAACGTAAATGAACACAAACAATTTTTAAATGCATTTAATTCCTAACTTACTGTTTACATCATCACTTACAAAAAGATATTTTAAATAACAATTGAGGTTATATAAAAGATAAGACGGCATCCCTCATAACCGGTTGGATAATGCTGAAAAAACAAAACCCTACACATATGGTTCAAAGATCTATCAAAAAGCTTCAAAGTCAGTGGGTGACATGTCAAACAGTGTAAGAAACGGATATTGGAAAACCCAACGCGTGCTATCAAACAATGTAACATTCTGGTCCTGTGCTGGTGGAAGGATAAACAAAAGGAAGCTCTTACTTCAAACCACAATGCGAGCAGAGACTCAGCGAGCTGCCTTACCCACGAGATCCACGCTGATGGATCCATCGATTCATGTAGAATGAGAAGGATTTTGATTTATGTCAGCAATCAGATTGGAATAATACATCACGAAAATGTGTTTGTTTGAAAAATCAATTCTTCATCTTCCATCAAGGACGTATTGACGGTGGATTTTTCTTAAAAGTTTTTTTTTCTCTGAGCATCGATATTTTTTCTGTGTAAGCGATAAAGGAACTAAACAAAATTATTCTGGAATGAAGAGTTTCATTACAAAACTGTGCAATTCCATCATAATTTTTTCATAGCTTACGTAAGTTAGTGCAGTAGATTTATGAGATTGATTAACCCATTACACCCTGGGCATTCTTCCAATTGCCTAACGCCGTTGGTTTCAGGTGAAATCCAGTAAATGTTTGGAACGATTTCACCATATTCAGTTCTTGTAGACACAACTGCTATGACAGTACAGTGTCATCAGTCTCTATCTTGACCTTGTGTGAGGACGGTTTACTGGAATTATGAAAATATCAGGGAGCAGAAGAACGCCGAAACATCAAACGTTTTATTTTATTATTTCCGGATTAAAATGTCAGCAGGATAAGGCCCGAAGCGTGATTGCTGGAACTGACGTAACAGCAGACGATGCCGGTGGTACAGGTGACCGTACTGTAGTCACGCAGAGCATGCCGATGTGATGTACTCAGTTGAGACAAGAGGAGAGAGATTTCCCCCAATCATAAAACTAGTAGTTCTTCAAAGACCGACAAGAAAAGGACAACAGTAGTGTATTGATTTGGCAGGAACCAGAAGATGCGATGAGATTAGATGGGCATATGAAATAAAGTAATGAAGGAAGCGATGAAGGATACTCAACAGAGTATTAAACATGATGTTAGAACATGTTTGCCAACGACAAGATGGTTGGATTATCAACCATTTGAAATGATTGAGGTATCGTTTGTCTACTATGATAATGAGGAATATCGCTATGAATAATTGTAAAACCTTTTAAAAACTCCACTCAACCTTCAAAACTCCATCAATGGTTGCACAAGTGATGGATCATCTCGCGTATTATTTTGCAACATGTTTCCAGGTGCTGCAAGTGTGAAAAGTTGTTCTGACCTGCACCTGCATCTTGCCGACTCCGAAGTAGTTCTTCCGATTCATTCCATCGTACGATCAGTGAACCACTGTCATCTGTCAATCAGAGCTGTTTTAATGATTAACTCTCGGTTCAATCCCTGGGATACGGTCAATAAGCCAGGAATGTTATTCACGCTCTGGACAACAGCCAGTCTTCATGGAACAAAATGCATCCCCTCGCCTTCAGAGCCTCTCGGACGTATTGCAAGGCTGTCAAAATGCAATGTACTATTGATGCACGAAATCAATGATTCCAAAGTCGAGCGAGGTCGATGCGTGCAGTTTTCAGAGCGCGGAAGCCCAATCCATTTGTAACCACAATTTGCGTTTTATTGCGTCGTGCTCCTTCCCGGCGACTGTGATCCAAGCAAAAGTCGCTAGTCGTTAAGGGGCGTGCGACCGACTTCCACCGTCGTGAGCAGAGCCTTGGTCGAGCAACAGGTTGATTTTCGCGAGTTTCGCTTTCTACGGTTGAGACTGTTCGCATGAGGGAATAGAGAGCCGGCTCGAATGTCCTGTTGACGCGAGAAAACTCCGCTGTGCGTGCGTGGGTGCATGCGTGTCTGTGTCTGGATGGCTTCAAAACTGTTTACCATATTTTGAATGAATTATTTATGATGGATCCTGGGCTAACAGTCTATTGGGGAATTTTTCAACGCATTGTCGGGGAGAAGTATGATATACGGGCAAGGATTGAAGACGGGCACTGCTTCCGGTAACACATGTGTTGCAAATTACTCACTAAATTGTGGCACGTGACCGTGTGCGTGATTGTGCGTCAGGTCAAGTAACGTTGTGGAAGTTTAACGGAATCATTGTAACGATTGTTGTGGTTTAAATCATTGTTGTTTGAAAAGTCAACGGATTATTCAAACGTTTTTAACGATTAGTCAAACGTAGAAATACGGTTTGTTAGAAATATCATAAAACTTATCATGCACGGATATTTGAAGGATCTTTTTACGATTTGGCTAAAAATAGTTTCAAATTATTAAATTCTCATATTTATGGTCATGCCTACTAGTTGTATTGAGTGAGTGGATCATGCCTTTTGAAGGCTACTGTTCTATAGCTCTTGTGAAGTTCATAATTTGAATAATCTCACTACCGCAAAGGATAAAAAATGCAAAGAGAGCGGTGCTTGAGTAACCATGAGATGAACTGTGGCATGAAATTGTCACTTGCTGATGGTGCAATTTTACACCTACTCAAGAATGCTGATGATGATGTTTTCTGTTCTGAGTGAGTAGCTGAACTGATGACAAACGAATCAATAGCAAAGGACCTTCCGACAGATTAGAATATGCGACATGCTACGGTCGATCCCGTATTGCACGAAAGACCATTGTAGTGATTAAGAAGGTGTTCCAGCAGACTAAACGAAATGTATGACAACGGGCGAAAGCTAGCTTCACATAGAATATGGAAAATTAGGTGACAGTCAGTCAAACCGATGCCCTCGTTTATACATTTCATCCCATGGTTCAACGGTGACTTCAGTATAGTTCGTCTCATTTTTGCACTGTGCTCAATATCGAACTGTCAGTCACACTCAATCTAAGGATGATTGAAATGTTTTCCTTTTATGGCTAAGTAAAACTTCCATCCGGTGCTTCCTTCGCTAAGACGGGGGGATGGAGCTGTCGTTAAAATGGGCGCAAGCACGTAATGGAAGATGCACGCTGTCGTCTCACGAGAGCGAAATCATGGTGTGTAAATATATGAGTAGTTTGGCTTGATAGAGATAACTCCACGTTTGAGACCTGCTTCCGGCTGAGAGGCGTGGATGGATGGATTGTGATGCGGTATGTTTCTCAAGACTGAAGAACTGTCTGCAGCAGACATCATCTTCCATCGCCACGTTTAATATCGTCTTGAGGGATGATTGAAGAATCGAAATGAAATAAGGTGACACGGTGTTATCACCGTTGATACAGAAACATTAAAGTGTTTCATGCAGATTAATCAGCTTTAGTTGTGAGCCGTTTCTCTTCTAGTTTGTAAAGTAAGAATAGAAGAAAATAGGGAAAGCTAAGAAATGATTATTTGTAATTTCAAAGCCCTGTACTCCACCGTACGAACACCAAGGATTATGCTTTACTTTTTAACTAGAGATGACCTTCTCGCGAGCCTCCAACGAACAACTGCGATATCGCTGATACAGAGCAGCGGTACCTGGTGACAACTTTAGCAACATCAAACCAGTTGACGCGTTCACTGGCATGGGCTTTGATTGACAAGCAGTTTTGCATCAGGTCGATTTGAAGCGAACGGAGCACATGATGCATCGCCCAGGAAAACGTGTACCGAGGTGGACAGTTAATCCGTCATCATTGATCTTGTTTCGAATTGCTTGACGTTTTCCTTCGTTCCCGTTCCATTTCTTCCGTTTCATCATCCAGAGTTGGGGCCACATCGTGCGCTTCATTTCATTGATGTCACATCAACTGGCGACTTGTAACGTTGGGAGAAACTGGACTTCCACGGTGCACACAAATTGCAGTATTCAGCCGTATGTAATCGAAAAACTTCATTCACTGCTAACACTTCCACCACGGCACCAGCACCACATTCTGGCTCGAGCGGTAAAATAGCATTAAAATGTCAAACGTGTGATGATTTGTTTGATTGATAAGGGTTCTCCACACTTTCCGCTAGCACAGGAGAAGGGCAGCGCGTTTTTATTTGCGTGTGTAGCGCGTTATTTTTTGCTTAACTGTCCATTTGCTTGCTCAGCCGCGCTCGAATCCCGACCAATCTCGTCCATCAACGTCAGCACTTGAGCTGTCTCGTTGATTTCGCTGTCGATCGAGTTGCATGCAAATGCTGAACCATTTGCCACCTCGTTTTGCAGTCGGGTGTGCTGGAGCCGGACCGTGCTGAGGTGGGTGTCGGATAGCTTTCTCGGCGTGCTCGTACGGGTGACATGGCATCCGGTCGGACGGGAAGGAAGATCAGATCGATCAAAAGGTAAATGGCACGCGCTGGGATGGGCTGCGATGGACCGAGGGTGGAAATGAATTCGTCGTGTGTGTCAGAAGACATCAAAAAGTTGTTTTTGTCCGTTGCCCTCGGCTTGACCGATAGGAGAATTGGCTGGATCCATCAATTTATGGATGTTATTCATTTATTTTTTTGCGATGATAAAAATGAACACACGAACCAGAGCTCGGCACACATGTTAATAAACATTATACTGGCAAACAACTTCCAAAAAGGAACCTTTACGGAGACTTCTTTGCATAAGGCACAAGTTTTGTGAAGAGCGTACGACAACTGTTACTTGCCACTATTCTTGAAATAGTTGAACTTTACTTTTTGAAATTAAATAGTTTGAAAATTCTGTTGTTTTCCTTCTGATTTTCATTCCCGTTGCACTTCTCTATAGGTGAATGGCCCTGATAACAGTCGAATGTTCGAGCGCACGTTTATAATTATTTAATCAAACAGATTTATATCCTTCGATTCGAACGGCGATGTGTTTTATTTGTGCTCCGATGAGTTTAATGTACATGGAGTTTGCCTTGTAGCGCTGCATTGTCCAAATACAGCCCATCTCGGATGGGTTCCAACGATGTTATGAGAGAACGGATTTACGGATACAGAACACAAACGGAGCACCGAACACTGCACCAGTGATGGGTGAATGTTGTTTTATTATCCAATTTTAAGAAGCGGGCAGGATGGGACGGACCTGGTCGGCGCTTGCGGGAGGAGTTGCGTGCGTAAATTTATAACCAATCTGTACATCAACCGGACCTCTGATTGATGCATTATAATAATTATTTGCAATTCTGATGGTCAGTCGGTTGCGCGAGAATGAGTGGCATCCGCATTTGTACGCATTTCCACTAACTGATGTTGTCACGGATGTGACGGTGGGTTGGAGCCGTTGCACTTGCACTTGCACTCGCCTGTAACCGGATTCCGCTGGAAGTAAATGCGTTCATCCTGATCGATTTGCCCCTCGTCTCCGGTCCCATTTGATAGCGACCGACCGGTTTATGATTGTATCTCAGTGCTGGTGGCACCGAAACCTGCTGAAACGATGTGCGATTAGTTCAATTGATGCCAAAATAACAAACCAGCGATCCCCGGCAAATAATCACAAACGAGTGGATTAAATGGCCTTCGCGGTGACACGTTCACTATATCACTGCGGAATATGATAGCACCGTCGGCCAACTTGCCGTCAGTCAGCTCCAGCAGGGTGTGACATTGCATCTTCCATCCAGTGTGATGCAGGCGTGAATGCAGCAAACGTCAAACGATTTCATGAAAGAATGATGCATATGACAGTGATTATTACGTATTTATGATAACAATAATGGTTGCGATTGTTCATCGATAGCATAAATCTCGGCTCAGTACGGGAAGGTTATTTGGAGCAACCATATAGCCTCAGACGAGAAACTCTCTGCAATGGAGAGGGATAGGCAGTGCCAGTCGGTGGGATGGCTGGGACCTGCGTAAAGGACGGTGAGTCAATTTGATAAAGAGGAAATCGACCACCGGCATGCGGGATGGCATACGGCCGATGTGGAAGGTGCAGTAGCAATGCAGTCGGCACCGAACCATTGCGACCGGTGCGTGCACTGATAAGAGTGATAGCCGTAAACAATTCGACTGATGAACTTATCCGGATGATCATTGTCAATGTGAAGCGAAGATCAAAAGGATTAAAGAGTCTTAGACGATGGCCCAGCGAGGGATGCAGATGTCAGTGCCTACCGACGCAGGGTAGGTTTGTTGGCATGACCCAATCATATGGAGATTAGCCGCCCTGGAGATGCCTCATGAACGTACACAGTCAACCACACATGTGTACAGAGATGAGTTCTAAGGTCAAGCTACACGGCATGCTGCCAATGTGACTGCAGCTTGCACTGCTGCATAATAATTCAAAATATGGACATCTGGACGGATTGGATTTGATTTATATTGAATTCGAGAAAATTAAACGAGATTTCACCCATTGAAGGCAGCTTGGCTCAAGCGGATGTCCTTCAGCTGACGATGCGAACAAACCCAAACGCAAACTCCTGTTGGCCCAAAACCTCTGGCTTGGGAACAATCGGAGCAGCAAACCGAGCGCCCAACGATAGTTATTATAATTTATGTATAGAAATTGTTCCGACGTTGGAGAAATTCCTAATCACTCACATCAGCCGGTGCCAGGTCCGGTCGGCCAGCTCGTCGAAGCTGGTTCGTTTGGGCTTTACGGTAGCGGTAAGCAATATTTATTGACAGTCGAATAGTACCACCCAAATGCATGTGGTGAACTGCGTGGATGTCGTTGCCTTCATGCTGCTTCCAGCAAGGTGCATTGCAGTTTCCAGTCTCGGCTGGAGTTTCCGATGAGACTAGCTGGCTCCGGTGCTGGATCCATGTACGTTTGTAAATTATTATATGTATGTAGAGATAATGGCAAATCAGGGCGATTAGAGCCGTGGAAGTGCCGCTTGCACATCAGTAGGTGCGTTTTACCACATAATCAAATTGCTGCACTTCATGGATTGCATTTTACTGATGCATTTCAGTTCATCCTCTTCGTCAGACTCGTCTCTGCAGGACAGGTGTATCGTGGGAGCAAACCTGTTTTCATACACTGTCACATGAAGAATACTGTAAATGTGATTGTTTTATGTTGAGTTTTCTGCATTGTCCGTTTCGCTATCTTTAGATTTTCCTCAAATAAGCAGTGAAACCCTTCGACTAATTTCGCCGCAGAGTATGACAAGCGGACAAATTGATATGTTTTATTTGGCGTTTTCTGAACTCCTGTCCGGTCACGAGCCAAGCATGAAGAATATTTCATCTGATCGGTAAGAATAGTGTAGAACCAGAACTTAAGAAACATGCTCTGTCATTCTCGTTCATTTCTGTTGGCATCAAACCGGACCAGCACCGCGCTGGATGGATGATGGGTATGCGATTCGTCCATCTCCATCCGTCCGACGGATCAATCCATCGAAGAAGAACGGTTCGTCCGGTGCCAGACCGGCAGACAATTTTTGTTCCAACCGTTACCACTGCCCTTCTCCACCGACGTCCACCAGCACGACTCCGACTCCATGTCTATTCGGTTCAAGAATTGATTGATTCGTTTTGTCAAGTTCGATAGTTTCTAACGGTGCGCATCACATCATGCGCTGGGAGAAGGTGGATCCTCCTGGAGCAGCTCGGATGATGATTTCTGACGCGGAAAAGTATTTTGTGACTGGAGTGATAAGGATTTGGCGATTCGTGCGCTATGTGTCAGTTGTGTTTGAAGAAGAGGTGACGGGATGCTTGCCAGCATATCCGTCCCGCTGCTCCGTCCGAGCCGGTTGTTATTGGATCGATATGAAGCGTAGTTGATTATGATTGTGATGAAGATAGAGAGCCATTCGTCGATTCGAAGGCACCTCTCCAACGGAATCGAAGTCGACGGTAAAGAGGCCTCTCCATCAAACATCAATCCGCTCGCTCGGGTCAAGGGTTTTCGAAGACGAATTCGCCCCAACCATGGACCAGGCTAGCGGGATGCGGGGTCGGTCAGTGACGGAGTTTCCATCATCATTACCATCATTATCGTCATCATCATCTCCGCCGGTATCGTAAGTAGAACAGTGCTGTTATTCTTTTCATCAGTCGGTAAGGATCAACCGACTGGACAGCTGTGTGATCGGACTGAGTGATAGAAAACATCAAAAAACCAAGGCGAGAAGCAACCCGGCGGGTGAGGTATCTTTTCAGTTTCTGATGCTGCTAATCCTATCGTAGGTTCTAGCTTCGTGCGGTCAGTGCTTGCCTTCTTGTGAGATCTTTTTCGTGGTAGTGAGACTTTTGGGGCGGTTTGGATGTTTCACCCATTGTCTTGTTGTGTTGCACATAAAAGAATGATGTTTTATTAATTGATCTGTCAATTCGTGAATGATTTATTGACGCAGCCTCAAGCGGTGCATAATAAAATAATTTAAACTTTCATTGACAATTAAGAATGAATGAACAGTTTCATTATATTATACAATTTTGGAACTGAACCTTGATTAAAAAAATAAAAATTCGGAAGATTGTGTGAAAAATATAGTTGAATATGGTACTTAATACACTTGTTATTATTTGAACTGTTTCCTTGAGCTATTTATGTCATTTGATCAAATTGTTTGTTAACATATTAATTGAAAATGTGAGGTTTTTGCTTAAAGTTAAGCTTTAAACATTGTATTTCCCCGATTTTTGTAATCTTGATTGGCTTCTGCTTATAGACACTGACAAAGATACTCATCAACACATCACATCACATTTTGCAGCAGTGAATGCTTCTGACGGATGGCACGTGAAAATTGGTTCAACGCAACACAAATCGGCACAACAGAACCAGAACAGAAGTGTGGGTTGGTATGTGTCTTGGATGATGAAATGATTGATTTGATTTATTGCAAACACATGGAACGGAAGATTCATCACATTGTAGCCAACACTGGTCGTATGTTGGTAGAGGTGCATGTGTTCGTTACGTGACGAAGAAAGGTTGTTTCTTTTCCGTGTGCATCTTCCGTTACTGTCGCGTCAGAGGAGTCTTGTGTGGGATGCCGGGTGTGAAAACCCACCAGAAATACCAACTGCGCGTGATGGGGAATAGGTTTTGAGGAAGAAATCTAACTGAGACGACCGACCAAAGCAGCGCATTTGCAGCATGCACCACTGTTCATTGAACTTACCATGTTGGGAGAGAATCGTCAATCGCGAATAGACTGACATTTAGCACCTTAAGACGTTGAGAAGAGTGATGAATGTATGAATGAAGAGCAATGCAACAAGCTGGAGAACCACTGAGATGTTAGTTATGAACAAGTGCTGTATCTGAGGTTAAAGCAAGCATAATGCAATGCTCCATCCACATAACACCAGAGTTCCACATTTTCATACAGTAGAAAGCAAAGCAGCTAGCCACTTACCAATGTATAAAAAATTATTAGTAGACTACTGAAAGAAGTTTGAAAGCTTCCCTTTTTCTGCTCAAAAACTGAAACTGTTCATGGTATGTATTGCATGTCCATGGGCCATGAGTTTGATGTTGATATTTAGATTTCGCTTTGGTTTTCGCTCGTGAAATTTGTTTCGTTTAGGAAACGAACTTCTATATGCTTAGTTTTACAAAAGATCGTTGTTTTGAGAGGCGGGATCACTGATTGGAATGTTTACTCTTGGCTATTAGTCCACGATGCTCGTGCTACTGCACGCAAATCGATTCTTCGCACATCATAAAATACAAAATGTCTATCATTGCCTCCAGCCTCACCTCTTGCCTTTCTTTCGCATTTCATCAATCCCGCAACTAGTGACCACCAGCCATCCATGAAAAAACGGAATGTATCAGTTTAAATCGCAAACAGGGTGGCAAATGGAAAAATAAATTACTTACGATTTACGATTCACACTGACATATTGTCATTTGGTACTGTTGTCATCGGTGACATTATTTCGCTCGTTGCATTCGTTCTCGTCCCTGTTTTCCCGCTTTATTCCCTTCACCTTGCATGTGAGTTCTAAAAATAATCAGCCACCCGATCATTTGAACGAATAAGTTGCACTGTGAAATGGTAATGTTTAATCTCACACCTCGTATGTATCAAATTTGCGGGATGACTGTCAGGTTCTGGAATTGCATGCTGCCTGTATCTATTCGATTGAAAATAGTGACGCAGTTCAGTAGACATCTCGCGTGTTTACGATGAATTGTTCACGATGACATCTATCAAGGGAAGGTTTTGGGACTCGAACTTGGAAGTTTATTATTACATTCGAGTTGATTGGTGTATTGTATAAACATAATAAGCAAAAGGACATGAAAAATTTCATTAATGATTCATTGCTTTCTTACTTCGAGTGATCGTCGTGATCCTAACATTTTTCAATCTAATCTATTCATTGATCGAGAAAATTACGTGGTATATCTGAAAAACATTTTCCATTTATTTGCAATGCTTTGCTTTGACTACAGAAGTAACTCTACGTTTATTTTCAAACCAATTGTAAAATGATCTCGCCGCAACGAAAGACTCTCGCCTGCATCGATCAAAATTCCGAAAGAGATGAAAGTATTTCGTTGTGCGACAGTAGGCACGATCCAGTAGGAGTGGCAGAAACAGCATAGTGTTGTGGTTGTCCCCAAGATTAATTTACCATCTCCGACAGGCGACAACCAAAACGCAATACGCAATTAGCGAATTTTACAAATACCTATCTTCTGCCTCGCATGCCGCTCAAAGATGAGACAGAGACACATCGTTCATCTAAGCGTGAACCTAGCGCATCATAAGCGTGCGTTGGAGCCATGCATCACAGCCTTGAGTGTCAGATGGTGTCAGGAAAGCATTCTCACTTTGATCCTGTAGTCTCGTGTCGTTTGGACTTTTGCTAACTTCTTGAGGCGTCTTTGAGGAAGTACCGCTATGTTGTAAAAACGCCAACCTTCTAAGGTTGTACCTGCCAGATCTGATTCTCTTAACAATTTAATATGTAAAAGTGTGATATTTCAAACATTTTACTGATGACTTCCTGGAACAACTTCTTCTCCTTGGATCAACAAACAGCGTGGTCATGTTGCCCATGCAATGGCTAACAAGAGGAAATAAGACCACATAGATAGAACGCCTGGTCTAACTACGAGTCCGGATGGGATTGGAACACTTGTCCTGCCGTGTGAAGGTGGTTGTCTCTAGTGCCTATTCAAATGGACTAAAAGCGATGATAAACCAACTACAAAACAAAAACCATAAAAGTCTTTATCATTGAACAACAACACCGACTGATATTTCAGTGTCCCTCATTTCCTTAACTCTGACACTGCTCACAAAACAAAACTAAATGATCCACCCAGCTAAATGACCCTATTTGTTGCTCGCAATTAAATGTCCCTGGTAATGATTGTTATTAGCGGTGACGGTGCTTTATTTGTCACGCCGTAGGTATAAATAACTGCTGGGAAATCATCTCTCTTTTTGTCGACGCGAGACACAAGCTGGGTGTGATTGACGCTGCTAATCATTTTGCAGCTGTTTGCTCTCTTTACACATGCCACACACAGCAAGCAAGAGAAATGACGAGTCACAAATTTACGACTCGTCACAGCTAACGCTTTCTCGTCAGTGTCAGTGTTCGACGCTCTGATGCCTCTAAGCAACTTCTGCTGGTTCATGCAAATGTCATCCCGACTGCATTTGGTGATGTAGCGGATCGCTGCAAATATGCATCGGTGTGTCAAGTGCCGAGCCGAACTACGGTGGAATCTAGTTGAGCCAGCTAGTCCGATGAGCTGTGAAACAAATTCGTCACCGTCATCAAAATCTGTACGATGAGTTGTAAGCCGTCGGTGACTAGGCAGGGCCGCTTGTTCAGCTCACCGGTTTCTACAGCTGATCTCGAGCGTAGATCAATCAATCAGATTTGTCTAACTCAGCGGTCGGACAGCTTAGAAATCGTAGCCAAAAGATCCTCGCCCTCGCGGCCCTCCGTGATTCCCGATGGGAGGCATCAAACATCGGATGAAGTTGCTCGAAAACGTTGATTTAAGTTGTTAACAACATAATTATCGAGATTCGAATCGTATTGTAGAGTGATAGGAAATGTCGTGATGAACCCTCAATCTTTCTTCATCAAAACAGGCAAGTGGAGCGAAAAAACCCTTTATCGGTTTAATAATCGGAACAACAATACTGACGCAGTCTTAACCACAGTTTGGTAAAGACGTCAAATGTTGAGGTTAGGCATATTGTTTGGATCACTTTTGGGGCTATGCAATTGTATTCTTTGCTCTTTGTGAGGTATGCGTGTCTGACCTAAGTAGATGACAGGCTGAAATGGAATATCATGCGAGACTTTGACGCAACGGACGATCAATGGGCTTGTTTCATCAAAAGACGATCATGATGTTGGTAACGACAGAGAAAGTAACAGTTGTCGATTAATCCAGGGATCGATTCGTGATTGGCTTTATTTTTATGTTGGGAGTTGGCAAAGATCACTCATGCGAATTTTGATTCAAAGAGAACTGAACGGAGCTGAGTGTTGGTCTGATGGCCGACCTGCGCCGGTCCTCACACGACATGGCCGGGGCTCAAATCCCATCTAGACCGCCTTTCCGTTTGCAGGGCTGACTATTTTGCTACGAGTTAAAGTCACGTCACAGAAAGCCAGAAATAGCAGGCCGAGCCCTTTCAAGTTTGTAGCGCTAAGGGAGACGAAAAACAAAGCTGAGCTCATATCATTTTGTCATAAAATACCAACAATAATTGTAAGACAAGAGGTAAGATGGAAAGTTTAGCATAATGTGTTCCTTTGAATCGAAATTCATTGTCTGACCAAAGACATCTCCAACTTAGTGCAATAAATAAAAGTGCGATCAATTATTGCTCCACATTTGTGAAGGTGACTCAACGACACATCAAATTGATATCTTGCACTTCTTCCTGCGTGAGATAAATGCTCTAATTTCACTGTGCATCATTCGAGAAGGAATGAGTAAAACTTTGCCTTGCATAAACCTAACGTGAGCAGACAAGAATGAAAACATCTCACCGAAGGGTTTGGTACTATTTCCCTCCAACGAAGGTGTAGACGGGCAGAAAAGAACTGGATGGAAAATCAATAGAGGTGATTTTTATGCTTCAGAACACAGCAGAGTGGACGTTGATTTTGGATGGATCAGTCTCTTCCCTAGGAAAATCGTTCCCCATGTGTTGGTGCCACCGTTCCTCCAAGCAATCAGCGCATCTTTCTTGCCTTTTCTCAAACCACCCAACACGAGATGACGGTTTCGCCCACTGACACGACATTTGACCGGCACCGGCACAGAGTACCAGCGGTCGTCCGAGGAGTGTGAGAGCTAATGGGTGGGTGGGCTATGCTTTATTTGTAGCTGTTTTATGCTGGACATCAATTGTTGTCGACATTACCCGCGTCGGACGCTCTGGTCGGACTAGCGTTCGAATTGGGCCTTATCCTTGGAGCACATGTATCGCTCGAAAGTGCTTCCAGATGATCGGTCCGGTGTGGGCTATACTACACATGGAGTGACACACACACAGTCTAATGCTAGGTGCAGCGTGAGCTGGAAAACAAAATAGGAGAAGATATGAAAATTAACGGTAACGACGATGGTTTGGCCAAAATAAGAAGCGACACGTCAGAGTGGTGGGGTCATGCAAGAATAGCAAGGACGAAAAGGACATAATCTATTTTTCTTCACTCTGAGTTTGATTCATTAGCTGGTGGAGTCTTGTGTTTGGGGTAATCCGTCCGTTTGCTGGTTTTGGATGCAATTGTTTCTAGAAAAAAATCTGTTTATAAGTGTAACAAGTGTTGTTATCAATGTTGGCTATAATGTTTCGATATAGCCGCTGAAAAACAATGTAGATGCATTTCGACAATTTAATTGTGTTTTTATCTTGAGATCAAGGAATCAATTATGCATTTAAATTACTATTTTCATCTTAGTTAGATAGATCGGAAATGGCTTCCTGTTCAAAATCATTCATAGGATGGACGAGTTACAGACCTTTGATCATTTTTTTTTTCACTCTATTTCTCTTACAGGTGTCAGATACACTTACAGCCGGTTGCCAGAAAGACATTATTGAAAATAGTTTTGATGATTTGCAATTTAAGTGTGTTTTTAAGATGTGAATAAATGGTATTTAATTGGCAAATCAACAACGTTCAACACTTATCGGTACATTGAGTGCAGAGATGAGGTCTAAACAGCAGCCGCGACCATCTTATCGGTGGATCAACAACGACAATGGTAAGATTGAAGTCTTGTTGGGATCGGATATTTCATGGAAGAAAACATAATTACACTCGCACTTCTACAGTTTATAAAGCTACTCTTAAAAACATTCAAAAGAAGGTCGGAGCAAGTCAAATACCACACCGTTGACTTTATTATTAATTGATTCGTTAGCGTTAATAATTATGGTGTAAATAATGCACTATGTAGGCGTTATATTTGCCCTCCGTGAGTATGACGCTAATAAATAAAACCATTTCTTACGCGTATGGCATTTCTTTGCTTCTACCAAAGTGTCGGTAGAAAGATAAAGACTATTCCATGTACTCGTGCATGAGCCAGAAACGTTGAACCATATCATGAATGGTGGTAATTATGCAGGTGCGTTGGACTGTCGGGGCGGCAACTTGAAAACAGATCGAACGTTCGATGCATATGCGATACCGTTGCATCATAGTCACTCTCGCAGTAAGAGTGTGATATTTTCAGGTAGTCTTACAACTTCTTGCAGCGTCTCACCAGGGAGTCGCATCGATTATCAGTTGATGCGCCAGGCAAAAATACCAACCGTTGAATATGATTTTCTTGTGGCAATAATCTTTGTTTGAACTTTTGATAATGCCACAGTATTATGTTTCCGTTTTTATCAAATAAATCATTTTGAAAGCAAGTTTATAAATTTCTCTACAAACATTTTAGCTTTAAGCTTTAAGCTTTAAGAAATCATTTTAGAAAAAATCTTCTTACTTGTTTAGAGAAACAAATCATTATGGTACAGATAATTGTTTTCCTTGATACAAAATCACAAGCCGTCTCAAAATACCCGATTTGATGTGTTCAGTGTTCTCATGTGGCGAAACGAAGCGAATCACTGACATAGGGTGCACCAGCCAGGGTACACATTTTTACGATTTATGTGTTTAATAAAATTAATAAACGCCACATCGCTCCGTGTATCGGCGAACGGAAAGCGGTCTGATGAGTGAAAAGTCGATGTAAAGGATGCTCAACTGGGTTCTTGCTTCGTATACCTTCACGAACATTTATTTTAGGTTTGTGACCTTACTGGCAGCTCGCTTTCGTTGATGCATTGGTTATTGTACGAGCGCACTGTAGAGGAGGCGCTGGAAACGTGTGGTGGTAGCAGTATTAAAAATGGTCTCCCGTTGTCTAGCAAGTACAGGACGCTGTGCCCGGACCGTTATCAAGTCTCATAATTTTAATCTATAAATTATTGCTTGGGTAACAAAACAGCTCATAAATCACATCTCAATCAGCTTCTTCTGTTCATTCATTCTTAAATGTGCGGAATGCCACATCGCTGGAGCACTGACTTAAAACGCGTTTCATTAGGAGTTTTCTGCGTGATTTCGTCATTGAATTTAAACATTCGGGTTGGCATGTGTGTGAGAGGTAGCTTAGGCTTCGCTTTATTTTACAACAATCTATTTTCCAGAAGCATGTTGATGGACGGACTTGCGATGTGTTCACTCTGGACCAAAGATACAAATTTCATGTTTTTGAGTATGTCAACCTGTTACCCAGCATTTTTGAAACTGAAAAAGATTTGTTTTTGACAGCACTAAAACTGGTATTGAATTTCATTCATCTGCGCCATCAAGAGTGTACAGATGGACTTATAACCACAGACTGCTTATGCCATGTGTGGGGGATAAGTATCCTTGAGAATAAAGGAGAAGGATGAATCTGGAAATTTATTGTTCCAGATAAGATAGGAAATGTCTAACGAAGTTCATGAAGCTTGTTTGAAAAAAACAAACCGTGCAAGAAAAAGTCAGGTGATATTTATTGAATGATGTGATATAAGCCCATTTAATTCAAAAATATCAAATATTTCAAGATTTCAAGCAAGCAAAACCACATAAGGTTTAAAAAACCTTCTTGAATTCATCATTTCATTGAATTCTTAAACTTCTCTCGAATTGCTTTATTGTGGAACATATTGACACCGTGTGATTTTTTTTTTTAAGTGTTTGCTAAATACCGAATGAATAAAATTATACAATGAGCCAACTATCTTAAATGTCACTCTCAAGTCGGAACTTATCAAAACACAGTACTAGTACATCAACCTCAGGTGACATGTTTATGATCACCGTCGACGAGCCGCGGGTTGACACCAGCAACAAGGGATCTGCTCTTTCTGTTATCCCTTTTCTGGCTTGATGTGTCTTGTTCGATGTGTCAGGCCGGACGTAATTTATTACTTCCAGATAAAACTTTATTGAAACTCAAGCGGAATCGCTCTTCTTTCCGGCGCAGTTCTAACAGTGTTACCATGTTGGGTCTGAGAGACGATCGATTTCCAGACCAAAAAGACCGTCATGAATCCATCAAACACGTTTGGTTTGAAATGTGAAATAAGACGATTGGAAATCGGTATTCAACATTTGGGCATCGATTAAAACAGAAGAACTTGAGCTTACCTGAAATGATCGCTATGCTTGAAATGCCAGAAAATATACTACATTTTGGTTTGGAGTGACCAACCAACCGTCAAGGCATGTCTTCCTACTTCCATGTGTGATCTTGCCCGTCACATGTGTAAGTGAGTGTAGATAGATATTTTTCATTCGATAACTCTTCTAGATTAGAGAGAACGGGTAACAAATAATCAGATCTTTCTTTAATTTAGGTCACCAACTTCAACTCTTTAATAGGAAAACAATTTCATTTTATTTTATTGAAGCTCTCTATCTCATCGCAAAAAGTTGTCTATGAAATCCTATCGGCCAGCGAACGAGCATAAAGAGGTTTATCAAAATTCATGGTGTCGTTATCGAGGGACCACTGACGGTGGAAACCTTAACCAGCCGTAATATCCCCTGCACTGCACGATACAGCATTGATGTTGATTTATGAAGATTCATTTTCCGGAAATCGGCTCGCGCTGCGCTGGCCATCAGTTACGTACAGCTACTCATGGCTCACGGTACGCTCTTTCTTGAAACGATGGCGGTGCTCACATCGGGACGCCCTGCCTCCCAGCCATGCCCTCATTCAACCTGGTACCGGTGGCTTTGGTTTTATGTAAAAGTGTTGAAGAAATGGAACCATCAACGGGAAGCAGCCGTGAGTACCGGAGGAAAAAAGAGTTATTAAATGTGCAAAAGGTTGGGCCCATAAATTACTCTTCTTCCGTCCACCATAACGCTTGTGGGCCCGATCTGGAGACCCGATCCAGACGTCCCGTCGCGCATCACTCACTTGCGAGGTACACGAGCTGTACAAGCACGTACACGATTGGCCAAAAAGAATCACCCGCAGTTAGGTGTGGAACGCCCCAGTGCCATGTCCCTCCTGCAGCCCGACCGTGTGCTGTCCCGTAGCATCCACAGAAGCCCTGGCGATGGACAGAGTGGCCGACGAAGGTCCATTTTCACTCGAAGCGTCTCGCTGTGCGATGGCGCGTGGGGCGGTGTGTGAGGAGCGGTGTAATTTTTTAAACGATTTGAACATTTCTTGATTATTCTTCAGTTATTGATTAATTGGAGCTTGCCAACGCGTTGAAATATGGTGCATCGTTTCGTTGGTTCTCACCCTGTTTCGCTTAGGTGCATGCTGGAACTGTTCGAACGGACGAACGCGTTTCAGAGAGTGCATTCGGTGCTATCGGTTGATCGTTGCATGCAGTCGTTGGCACGAAGGCATAACGCCTCCATCTCGCTTTACATAGCTGCTCAAGGCAACTTCCTTCCGTTGGCTACCACCTGGTAAGCGAGGCGACGTGCAAAAAGACCGGTTTCGTCAGGCCGATCGGTTTGTCGCCATGACTGACGCCCTGGAAGCAAGGGACATTTGACCGTTTACTGTAGGTGCTGGTCACATCGGGTATGGGGAGTTAGCTGATGTCACACGAGTGATTAAATTGTCCTGAGTAGAAGCCTAGATAAATCATAGAAAAATGTTCGAATTTATACTGTTCCGGTGCTACGAAAATGATTCCCTTATTAAACAACATCAAGTGTTACAATTAGGTATCAAGCACCAGAATAGTTTGAATATTTACATTAAAATACACACTTTTCATAGTCTGAATGATTCGCTCGTGTTTGAGGTAAATGAATTAAGATCCAAGCGTTCTTACAACTCGTGTTCATCATTGTCATTGCGTTTGGTTGCAATCAGCCCGCCAGATCGCCATACCCATCCACACGCAAAGATGCGAAGCAACATGAGAGACAGAAAACACCGATATGAGTTATGTGAATTTAAACAATATAAAGGTACTGATTATTTGATTTATAGCCGTGCACTACCCCACGGCTTGTTCGGATATCCGCCTGTGAGCAGGTTCGATACAACCGATGGACGAGTCTGAGGAGTGCAGGGATGAAGTTCTTAACATCAGCAGCCGCATCAAGCCAGCGTTTCATATCAATGGACTTTGGGCCACTGCTGGCGGGATTTTCAATCTACAGCGGCCAATGCTGGACTGTGGGAAACGTTCAGAAGGCGGTGAAAGTGAGGAGGCAAGATCAAAGGTCGGAAAGATGATTTGGTAGGGAGCTCTTTCTCTCCTTCTGCTGGTCCTTCCTTCTCCTTATTTCTTATGACTGAAGATGTTAAAGAAGGAACTAATATGAACATCTCTTCACTGTGTTTCAAACTTTATTCTTATTATATTTTCTACGCATGAACACTTCCAGGTTTTTTTATGCATTTAATGTTTGCTTAATTCTCGCGAACACCAACTGCAATAAACGCTTTCAGAATTATAGGCTCAAACATTTAGTTCACTCGCAAAGATCATCATCTAGTGACGGGTGTGAGGTATGGCCAGAAATATATTGTATTACTCGTCCTGCTCACTCGATCATACTTTTATAACGACAATCCAGCTTCGGAGAAGTTGTTTATCGACATCGATGCTACGAAAGGTAACGATGGATAGCAGAAGGATGGCTGAAGTGTGCGTATTATTAACTCATATCGCTGGAAATAGACTTTAATTAATAGCGATAATTTATCTTCTCACCCATGTGCGCAAGGAGGCAAGAGAAAAAATGGAAGGACGGTCGAAGCGTTCTTTGTCGCGTACCTACATTCACGGTGCGGCGTATGTTGCTGAAGAACTCCTACGGATCCAGACGAGCAGAAAAAAGGGAATGAAATAAGTCACGAAGAACGACCCGTGTATTGATAGAAAATTGACTTTCCCGTGAACACACACATTGGTAAAGGTTGCACCCTACAGCAGTTCCTGTTAAATCCATCGTGGACTCTGTAATCGCTTTTTGACTCGTCCATCTTGTGAAACAACCTATCCTGTTTAAGAACGAAGCCTTTTTTATGCCAGTCGTCAGTCATTATTCAAGTCATTGACACGATCATTCGTTTGGTTCGATGGCGGCCATGTTTTCACCCTTGGATGTAACTCGCCCTGAACTGAGGAGAGTCCAAAAGATTTGCTTCTTGCTTATGAATCAATTGCATCAATTCCACGCAGCACAAATGCTTCTTCACGATCGCTGTTTCGTGTTGGACGCAGATGATCATCGCAGATGGTTTGATGCGAGCGATGCAAGTCGTCGGAACCTTTCCAATATCACGAGCAGTATATTGAATGAGACAAATGGGCCATTTTGTTCGAAAAAATTATGGAACTAAAATCTTGAATATTGTAGTCCCAGGGAACATTTCAGTTCATATAATTATCTTCATACGAAATGAAATAAACAGATTGTTTATGAGAAGAAGTATTGAATGACACCTAAAGAACATTTTTTACAAATGTCAAAATCTTACAAAGTAAATTCTCCTTAAGTTACCGATGCTTTCCTTTTTTATCTCCTTTATCCTTAAAGAGTCATCCTTGATGCAAGAATCAATCAAACCAGGAAGAGTGTGGATAGTAATCGATAATGTCTGGCTTCTCATACCAAGCTGAAAAATGCTGCTTCCAATGATTCCAACACATGCAATCATTTCTTGGTCACTCTGAAAAATCACCTCATCATCCTTGCAATTTTTCATTTGATGCAATCGATTTTTGAGAGAGTGTCACTAGTGATGTAGGTATTGAAGAGGAAAATTGGGAGCAGTTTAACTATTCATGAAATTTTGTTGACAATTGACGATAGGAACCACATTGCTCTTAGTTTCCTCGACTCAACATTTACATGTGAACATGAGACTCAAACATACACATTCCACCAACCGAAAATCAAATAGCTACCTCAAAAGAACTGTCGCCAATATGGCACTATCTCTCAAAGGTAAAATTAAACATCAAGAAAATTAGAGAAACAGTTTTGATTGATTTGCTTCTACTGTCATGCCCGAGCTTCGACGGTCTGATTCCCCTTTTCACCGCTTTCTGTATATGTGTTTCAATGAGCTCATTCGTCAACGCTCCCCAAAGACTCGCTCCAAACGGACGAGATGCTTCGATGCCTGGTTCCCCACCAACACCTCCTAGGCAGATGGAAGAAATGAAGGACCGGCTCGAAAGACACATAACGACCAAAACTCCAGCTCCCACAAATGCAATCGATGATGGACGAATAAAGTTTTCCCGGGGCCGGAAAAGCTGTGGAACGGTGGCACAGCAAACGGACAAGCAGGACGGTGACGAATGGAGAAACCATTCGCATGATGAATGCCACGGTTCGTCTCGTCATCAGCGAGCCAGAGTGTAAACGACGGGAAAATAACTAGACCATAATATTTAATATGACGAAAACATCGCTACCGTGCGTGACTGGATGATGCTGGCGCTGCTGGACCTGGAGGTGATGGATGCCGGCTGAATGAGTGATTTCGGGGACGAAACGTCGCCTTCGCTTCGGCTGCTGTTGCGCTTTGGGATTGATGGATGAAAGGGACCAGAAATCCTGGACCCGCACATCTTTCCTCACGATGGCACCCATAACTCATCTCATCATCCCATTCCGCTGGGAGTGAACTCCGTCCGGGGCCATTTGAACTACTCTCCTCGGTCAGAGATGAGCAATTTTTTTATCCGTTTCAACTGTGCTGCCTGGTTTTTTAGTTCATCGAAGGCGGTTTAAGATATTAACATTTTATAGTTATTGCACACAGTAGTGCAAGATTGACAATGATCAATTGAGCTAAGATTTGTGTTACTTATGCCATTCCAATTTGGATTGACTGGAGTCACGAAGGTTCAACTTCCCTGAATTGTAGTGTAAATAACAGCGTTCAAAACACGGCAACTGATGGTAACATCAAATCACATTTTGCACTGAAGATGACGGAAGAAGCGATATTTGTGATAAGACGTCGGAAAGGTGTCTTCCACAGCGCAACGGCACAGTAGTCGCCGTGCAGGATTCTGGCTTTTAGGTTTTAAGTGTTAAGTTGAAGTTGATCTTAAAGTTTGTTTATATGTCATTCACTGAATCGATTGCTGGAAATATTAAATAGTTTTTTTTAATGGTCATTCGGTTTATTTAACGAAAATTTAGGCCAATATATTTTTGACGGATTAACAAGTATTATAAATATTTTTTCCTTTGTCCAGTCTACGTCATCCTCAAACCGAGTGGACGTAAGACTGAAGGGAAAACTTTCAAGTTCCAGACGAAATGAGTGGCCTGGGGATTGAAAGTTAGCAATCCGGGAACCGTTTCTGACTGTCTTTGGTCTGCAGGGCCACCTCCTGCTCGGGACGGTGGACACCAACTACATAGTGTTCCGGGCTGCCCGAGGGAGAGCTAAAAGCACAGGAAAGTACAAAACGTGATACCTACTAGCAAAACTTCAACGCTCGTCCATCCCAGCGAACGCGGGCAGTACGATGCAAGGTCACCAGGGAGGGACCATCGCCTGTGCAGCCGACGCCTTTGCCCGGGACTGGCACGATGGCAATGATGATTCATGATTGATGTGAGGTGAAAGAAGACAGATTATTATACATTTTCACCATCCCGTGCGACCAGTGTGATTCACCCGCCCTCAGCTGGCCATAAGCTTTCAGTTCGCTCCGTAGTGTCACTGTGTTTCTTGCCATTTCTCTTGGACAGCATTTGCCACCGCTGCTGTCCTCTCGTCGTGCTGGTGAGCTTCCTTGTGTGGAGGAAGTGTGTTTTCTTGTTACTGGTCCGTGGCAAAGATTTCCTTCGGCTCCTGCCGTATACAGTGCGCCTTCGTCTTCGCCAGGCAGTCACCGTTGATATATAGTCGGATGACCATGATGATGCTGATAATGATGATGTGAAGAGTAAGGCAAGGTGGGAAAAATGATGGCGCAAGTTCGACAGAGGCGAACACCATCCGAGCTAGATGGAAACCTTTCACGTAGCTGTTCGGTGAAGAAATGTTGCACATTTTTCCTTTCCCCTTCGCTAACTACACCATCGTCCTTCGGCCCCGTTCCCGCCTGTTGTCCGAAAGAGATCCAAATGTATCCGTCCATCACACACACACACACAGGCACATACACACCCAGAGCGCTTGTTTTACGAAGAAATCATGCAATACTTCGAAGGCCAAAGTGAAACTAGCACTATTGAGATGGGCAATTGGAGGACGGCAGGAGCTTAAATCATCATGGTCAGTACAGTACGAATGAACCATTCGTCATAACGTAAGTCTGGATGATGAGATACAGAATTTGATGGAGCGTAAGACAGTGACCGAGCACGAAATAGTTGAGTTCTGACAAAGCATGTACAGCATGATGGATGCAGGAGCCGTTGTTTAAATACGCTGGTTTTGTGCTAAATTGGGAGCACCATTTAGCTCTCGGTAATAATTACTAGCCCAAGAGCAACGATACTGAACATGCTTTACTGGAACTTAAATTATCGTTTACTTTAATGCCGTGCTTGTAAACTGTGTGTTTTATGGTAAAAGTTTTTCATATTTAAATTTCATTAACCTCCAATCGAAAATCTATTGATTTTTATGTAGGAAGAAGTAAGCGGCAACATTTGTGCACATACTGCAAGAGGCTTGCGAAGGCAAAAAAAAGAACCGCTACACAGATTACACACATTATTTATATCTGCCATGCATTTATTACATTCGCTTTCTATACCCATTACGGTAAATAATGAACACCATATCCTTCATCAGCGATGCCTGTGTCCCTGTCGCTAGCCACTAAGCACGCTAGTGAACCAAAACGCTGTTAGTGCTGGGTGCATGGATACACTTTTTTATCCTTCTTCGGGTTGAAAGGGATGGGAACGGTAAGCTGGGCGTAATATAAATGACGGTGGGTCTTCCGGTTATATTGACTGCTAGCCTTTGCCATGACCGAGGCGACACATTGCTTTTCATTTGTTCTCCGGTTTGGTTGAGCGTTGAGTGAAGGCGATGCTGCTGTCCAGCGGGTTGACATGTTCTTTGTCACGAAGGGAACAAAGTGAACTGTGCAATCATTCAATCTATTGCAGCATAGTCTTTGCGCGACACCAGGATGCATTCGTTGTCAGTCTTTCGTGACTGTACAAACACGGTAGAACACAACGGGATAATACTGATATTTTTCAGCATCAACTTTTAAGATAAAACTTTTTAATGGTATAAGTCAGATGGACAATAAAAGATGACAGTAAGATATCGAAATTACGACAAAATACATCGGAACAAAGGTGGAAAGCAAAAATCGATACATAGACCTCCTTTCTCACACACATTTTTCAAAACAAAACAAAAAATTCACTGACAGGTGTCAATCATGATTTCCAAACTCGCCAGCAACAAGCAACGGTACTATTTATGTCACTCGCCGCGCCTGCCACCCGATGACACCCACAATTGGATTAAACGGTTTTGTCGCCTGTCAAAAACAGGCGGAAATGATTAGATTAGATGGCACTGAATCGGCGCCGGACCAACGACTCGGCACGGTCGACAAGTTGTTGACAGGCCAACAATCCAGCCAGCATGCTTAATATTACATTCCTAATATACCTTGTGATGTGTGAGCGTTTTTTCTTCTTTCATATAGGGAGAAAAATGGTTTAATACATTGGAGACGTTTAGCAAAGCTAAGGAAAGCATTTGCACAACAATTGAAAGCTATTTTTATCTTTTGTATAAGGCTATATAAATCTATTTTAATTAATTTTCTCAAACTTTATTTAGTTTTTGTCACTCGACAAATATAATCGACATAGAATCGAAAATATCAATGTGATTTATATCAACGATAAAGTTCCAACCGTTTAACGATTACATCCAAACGTTGGCTATGATTGGCATTACATCATTAAAGTCAATTTGGCGCTCAATAAAATAAGGTATGATTGATAGATTGTTTCACAGCTGTATCAGTCGATGGAGTAAGCAATCAAAAAAGGAACCATGATGGATGTTTTGTCAAATCACAATAAATGGTGTATAATTGAACATTATTATTCATGTTGCCAAGAAAAAAGACATTTAGCTGGATCAAACTTGATTCTTTAATCAAAAACCATCCAAGTACACGATACCATGCGTCTCCATCGGACACGTGATGCTTATTTGCTAGATATTTGTGGTAGTTGCGACAAAAGCATAGCATGGGAATTAGTTCTGAACACATTTAATTAATAATTTCAAAACTAGACAAAACTTTTCCACATTCTACCTTTCATTGGGTAATCCAATAAGAAAATGCATTTCTTCATTTAAAGCTAAAGTAAAATCAAATAATGGTCAGCAGGGCGAACAACAAAAAACAAACATCTCCTGCCCGGACGTTCGGATTCAATTTAATCATCTTACGATGCCAGACCGTACCTCGATTGATGCATGCCGTCAGCGATGCGATAGCAAGGTAAATGTGCCAGAGTGAAGTAACATGATTTTGAGCGAATGAAAAATGACATTGCATTCTCCCCTGGCTGAAACTTTACGCTGCTCCGAACCACGATGGCCGCGCTCGAAGTACGAGCCGGTTACCGGTTGACATGGTGAGATCTTCTTCTCACACAAACATCGTGCAAGAAAACTTTCTTACTGACACGTTCCGTTTGAGCGTTGAGCTTCATCCGTTGCAGCGAACGGTGGCAGGAGTAAGCAGCACCAGCAATCGATTGTCCTGGCCGACGGTCCAGCCGTGCCGGTCACATCACCCCAAGAAGACGTTGCTCGTCACCGTGCTCATGTGTACATGTCATTCGCCGAGCAGTCGTCGTTCAGTGCAGCGCAGGAAGACAAGAGACGGAGCTAAGAAAAATATCATGCCAATCATTCAATTCTTTTCCGTTTCTTTTGCCGAGACGAATGTCAGCTGGATGGATCGGTGTTTGGATGAGTGGACCTTTCGGATCCACGTAGTTTTTCCTCGCGGCGGGTAGCGGTGCGAGGTATTGAAAGGGTAAACTAAGGACGTACGGGAATTGAGTTTCCAGTATTGGCTATTTTTCTTTCCTACACCTCCACTGCCGCTCGTTCGAGTTAAGCCCGAGCGCAGCGTTCTAACGAACGGCACGTACTTTTGAGAAATCTATTTTCTCCCAGAACAGCAATGCACATGGCAGATGATGGATACTATTTTCTGGCGAATGAATTAGCACAAATTCATATCCAATTTCAAAAATGGATGCTTTCCACTGCCTTTAAGGTGATAAAGCTGGTTTGAAGAATTCTCGGTTTTGGAGATTTGATCACAAACATGTGTATTATATTTTTTATAATTTTTGTAAACTAATTAAAAACTATAGCAAAGCATTCAAACCACAAAAAAACTTCAAAAATCAAATCATATTTATAAAAAAATTATCAAAATAATATTGTTCTTCTTTAAAATATCTGGTACGATACAAACGAACCGTCTATATTCAAGCCCACTGTCAGCAAATCTGTTCGTTGCCTACAATCCTACCAATCGACTCAACCTCTTTTGCTTCTATCTAAATCCAAACAGTCAGCAAAATGACTGCCAAAACGATGAAACATCCAAAGCTATGCAAAGCAGTAAAAAAAAGAGAGAACCACTTTTGATGGCCTAAAAGCTCCTGTCCTGTACTCTAAATCCATTATGGTTGACCATTTCCAGCGCGATTGATGAATAATTCGATGAGCGATGAAATTTGCCATGTATCGATGTTTGCATATTCATGTTATGAACTTTGGAACCGTCCCGAACGGTCGCGACCAGGGCGGAAATGGCAGCTCGCGTGAAATGCTTTCGATTATCCTCCAATCCACGTCACGAATCTGCCGAATGTGGCGGTGGATGTGTCGCGAGGAATGGCATGCTCACCGATAGTACAGATGTCATTTCGATAGCGGCACACAAATGATCACTGGTTGTAATGTCGCCGGTGCACTTACGCGATTGGCATTTTTAGTGCATAAACGTACCGTATCGAGCCGTGCAACGGCAAAGATAGAAAATAAATTAACCATCGAAACATTTGCCGCGCTCCATCTCGCCGCTTGACAGCTTGTCTCTTTGAACGGGCAGCCATTAGTCGCGGAGTCGCGCATATATCTCTTCCACCGCCTTTTCGATGTGTCAAAAGGCACACTAGAGGCGGTGCCGCGCGTGAGGCTGTAACTGCGACTGGCATCGGTGGTGGTGGTGGTGGTGTCACAAAAACATAACGTAGAAAATTAAAACAAAATGTTTCCATCGGTTAAAGCTATGAAGCTGATTGAACGATCAGTAAAACTTTGGCAGATGTGGTGAGGAACAATGGTTGAACGGTGAAACGGTGTCCAATTGCGATTTTAGTTGATAGTTTGCTATGCACAACTTCATGACGACGTGTCGTTTGTTGTCCAATAATATTCCTAAACATAGTTGATTTGTATAAAGAGATTCTATGTAGATTTCAAATCAAAAACTCAACAATTGTGGGGTTATACAGGAGTTGTTTGACGCAGGCGAAAATTATGTACTCTGATGCTAGTTGACAAAAGAACCATGTCCTGCACGCAGAAATTGTATCGGGAAGTATCAAACTGTTTTACTTCACATATGCCACTCAAACACCAGTTAAGTATCTAGAGTTGAGAGCATTTTATAATAAACAGACATTTACATCAAAGCATCGTTTGACGCTGTTTCAAAGGTAGGTTATCAATTCCCTCTACCTGGTTGATCTCATCCATAACATTTTATGTCGTAGCCTACCCTAGTTGGTCTCTGCTGTTCCGGTGCTTCGCAACACCGCATTAGCATCTCTCAATCAAACGATATGCTTTTGACTAGCGTTTGTTCAGGCGTTGCTAGTTGTGGAGCACCAGCTACGTCCTACCAGCCTCACGCCGTTGGTCTTATAATTCTAAATTATTTGATTCCCGCTGACGTATATCATCCCGTGCTATCTTCATAATTTTGAAGGTATATAATTTATTGTGTTTCAAATTAGCGCTTCGCATTCAAATAACATAACTTCGTCCGTGCCATGCCATGTTTCTACCTTGATGTAGTGAAGAGAAGAAGAAGAAAAACTAATTTATGTCTTTGATAGAATAGTGGATGTGATGTCTGTGTAGAATGCTATCGTGGTTTAATATGTGGTTGGCTTTTGTGTTTGTCTCTTTGAAACTTGTTCTCCGTATCTGCGGCAGATATTAGGCATTTTTGGATATGCTTTATCGTTCTAGTTTATATAGCATTGTTTTTAAGGAGGCGAATTAATCAGGCTCCAATACTATTATTGTTATATTAACTAAAAATAAATAAAACATTGCTTTAAATACAATGTACTTTGAAGAAACGCTAAACATTTCTGCAGGTATGATTTAACGCATTATAAAATGGCATTAAAGAAGTATACTATTATTGCTTTATTTTTATCGAACCGCGTTTTACCTGCAAAAGTCGACAGTTTGTTCAACATCATGCGCCGGTAAACTAATGTCAGCAGAAGCAACAACCATTCCAATCGTTTGACAGGTTCACGACACCACTATCGTCATTCTTGTGTGAATAACTAATGCGACACCGAGCGACATTGAGGCAGCGAAGAAAGTCTGCTGAAAAAGGGGTTCAGTCTTCTGTTCCATCAGGAAAAACAAAAGACTTTTTGTACGGCGAACGACGACAAGTTCGAACCAAATGATGGTCGGAAAACAAACAAACCTGTAACCTCCGTGAACCTGCTGCCCTCATTTCAGCTTCTCGCTCGCCACGATTCGAGTGAAACCATTTTTGCAGCTTTTCACCGGATGTACAGTTCTTCATAAAACTGCTAGAGCAAGAGTTTTGCAGCTAGCAGATGCAGTGTCTAGAGTGGTTCGATGAGAATGACGAGCCTTTCCACGTTTTCTTCAGCGACCCCCGTAGCCTCGCTAGTCATTAAGTAAATGTTGCACGGCCGTCAATGTCTTTAGATAGGCGTTCCGATGGAAATTCTGGCTCATTGATCAGTGCAGCAAACCGCCATCCAGAGTTGTCTAGCATTGTCTCGTTTCTTCCCATCTCATCTCTCCATCATGCTGTGGTGTACAGTGAACATTCGCCTGGTCGGCAAGATGCAGCTGGTGCTAGAAAATGATAAACAATTCACAACACTTGCAGCTATTAAGCGTCAGCACTGAATGGAAAACAAAAATAGTACCATGAATGTCACTTCGGCGAACGGGCTTAGAATTTGGCTTTTGTTTCATTATTCCCTGCTGCTGACACCACATCTCTATCAAAAAGTTTGAAAGTTTTAAAACGCGTTTGATAGAGTAACGATTGGTTAAAACGATTGGTAGAGTCATCAAGCTTACAAATATTTCGAGAAAGTTTGCAACATACAACAGCCATTATGGAGCTGGAAGTAAATTTCGCTTTTACAAACAGGTTGTCTTGGTAAAAATATGTTATAACACATACAAAATCCAAGGGGAAAATATCAAACAATTTAACACGTTGATTCAATTTTGGATAGAAAACCTGAATGATGACAGTAGACACTAAGGATAAGAGTTGACACAACAGCTTGTGAACAGAATGAAAGGAAATGACTGTCACCGTTTTAGATTGTTACAACCAATTCGTACTCGTGCATGTAGCAGAACGGAGGGTTTTTAATGTCCGGAAGAGTTTAACGCCTGTCAAAATGTCTAACATTCTGTCAAATTGGGACAAGGCATACAGTATGTAACTGTAGGTAGTTAACGAGAATATCTGCAACACTATATTTCACTTACTACAGTACCCCAGCATATGGTCAGCACAGTTTACTGAAGTGATTGTTTGGACAAGTGGATATCCACAATTCAACTTATTCAGGGATTTTGAATTAAAATGTGTCCTTGTGTGGCTTAAACGTAAAATTACTTATTTGCATGTGTACGTAGAAGCATTCATGAGATTGTGTTCTGCATCATTAAGCTATTACGGAAAATGAGTTTCTGGAAAAAAATTAAAATAAATTTAACAATATTGTTCAACAACAGCAATTCTCTTTCTGAAAAATAGGCCAAAAGTAGTCGGTATGCTACATCCATAATTATTTTAAACTAAGTTTTCATTATAATTCTGGAAAAGTAAGTTATTACATTGTTGCAACATTTACTTTCCTCGAATATCATTATCATTACAATAACCAGGGGTTTATTTCTGATCATATACATATAAATTCAAAAGACTATCATCTAATCCACTGTCTAAGACGCTGAACGGGCTCAAGTAAGTCAAAGCATCTAGCAATGTAGGCCAAGGTCTTGTAAGATTTCCTAGAGCTTAGCTTTTCACTTTACTGAACACAATAATTAACATGCATAACATACAAATAAGCAGATTTAATATACATGTAGATTATCGCATCATATGGCTAATCTGGTAAAGACTATTCAAATACAATAATTGAACCTATTTTTCCTGTTATAATAAAGTTTAGGTAAACCACAGCATCATCAATACATTATTGAGCAGGAAAACAAATCTGGAGCATCTAACCTAAAACAAGAAAAGAATTCACAATTTGTCTGGACAGCCGAGACTGCCAATACAATTATCTACTACGCTTTGGCATTATATACTGAAGTACTTGAGCGTATGTAACATAAGCTTTGAGCGGTAAAACATTCTACCGTGTAATACGTTGTGCACGGGTGCCGATTTTCCGACATGGAGTGAACCGATGCTCATTAAACATTTATATGTGTCTCGTGTGTGCAGTAATATTTTTTGTGTTTCTACGCTAATGTGTTTATGCGTAACTTGATTATGGCCGGTTGGGAGCAAATAACGGGCTAATCAGTTGAACATCACAAATTAAATATCTGAATCAACTGGAAGCTGCACCAGGGCGTTTTGTTTTTAATTACTTCAACTCTCTCGCTCTCTCTCTCTCGCTCTATGTGCGTATAAACCACAGTAATGAAATGGATACATGACACAGCCAAACACTAGTTCGATTGCATTGAGCTGACTGGTAGTAGAAAGGATCATCATCGACGCTCCACTAGCGGGAAAGGTTTTCGATGGGAACAGAAACATGTTTTCCGAAGCCACCACAATCGAATCAACGGACGAAATATGGACAACAATCATCATAAAATAGGCGGTATTAGGGGAAACTGCACTGATTATAACCACAATCGTAGGCTTTGGCAAAGTGCAGGTGTTGGTCCCATGAATCGATCCCTGCCCTGGTAGCGCTATGAAGTAGTGTGTTTTATTTCTCCCTCGATGAGGATAGTAAAGTGTAAATGCCATCATTTTTAATAAAAAAAATTCCCAAGTGCTGTATAATTTCAATCTATTAAAAACTTATACTTCAAACACTTTGGACACTTGAAACAACTTTAGAGTTCGGAAAGTAAAACAAACATTTGAATAAGTAAAACGGATTTCAAACAATGCAAAACACATCAATTGCTTTGTAAAACAGCCTTGCAAATGTTCAATAAAGCATTAAACTTTGTATGTACAACACAAATTTGCTTGTAACGACGTTAAAAAAGACGATATTCAACAACTCTTCACCACCAAAACCGTTTTCCCCAACGAAACCTCCCATCGACCAACATGTTGAATTTTCATTGTATGATTGGATTGAACAATTCTAGTCAAATGAATCTTCATTTGTGCACGGTCGATTTGCGTGTTGTAAATGTTGACAAAAAACTGCATCAGATTCTCCAAATCCAATCGCATCGCTCCCGTTTGCGCCATCGCCAACATCGCAACAAACACCGCCAGCCAGCCATCGCTAGCGTGTTAGTTCGATGAGTCCTCATAACTTTTCATCTCCCGGTGGCACGAAATGCTGTGCAGTACGTGTCACAGGCCCGCGATATTCATCCCGCTCGGCAGTGTAGCATTCCAGCGCATGTACGCTTCAAATATAATCTAACTGAAATGAAATTGTACAAACGTGATTGTATATAAATTTATGATGTTAGAACGGTTTAGGGATCGGTTGAGATTAGACGCACACAGCATCGTATCCGCATCAAGGACTGTGGAGCACTATCGAGCGGGCTGATTGTTGCAAACCGTGAACTAGCGAGCTCCACACAGTGTCCCGGTGCGGAAAACGCTGCCTAGAAAACATACCGGAAAACTGTTGGACGGGTTTGCATCGTCCTTTGCCTGCGTTGTACACCACGGACTGAGCCAGATGCAGCGTGTACAATGTGATGTGGTTTTTCGGGACGACACTTTCGTTGCATTTGCCACCGGAGAGCGTTTCAATGTGTCACCGAATAATATGCGGCTAGGCATGGGTCGAGCGATGTTCTTTCATCTTGGCTCTGCCCTCGGTCTCCCCCGGTCAGCAGCTTTTAGTGCTGCTCCACAGGCAATGCGCCGGGCCAGCGCAGGAATTAACAAATGCAAAGTTATGATTATGACAAAACGCATAATCACATTATGTGTTAATGAAAAGGAAACGTGTATAGCAGAACAGGCCCATAAATTGTCTCATTTTGTGATATTTGGTTGTAAATTCTAAAATCCCGCTTATTAAACTCATGGTTTAGACGAGTTTCGAAATCTGAATCATAAATAAGTTGGATTGTGCTGAATGATTATCCCCTTCACAGTAGGTCCCAAGCGAAGTGCTTTGCTAAATTCCGGACTTGGATTAGATCCTGATTGAAGCCAAAGCTTTATCAGCCACAACATTACCTCACAACAACAAGCAAACAATTGAATCTATTTTGAGGAAAGTCAATTTCTTCTGAACTTCAGTGACCAACACTCAAGACCAAAAATAAAAAAAAAACGATCAAAGAAAATCTAAAATCAAGCCTTCAAAGAATCATTTTGTACATAATTGCTAATGAAAACATTCTTTTATTCATGGCACCACATAAAACCCTATCCCTTCGCAATCGTAGCCCACGACCATTTTGTCAAAATTGAATCACATTACCAATCTTCAATTTCATCTATACTGCACAGCCAGAGTTTCAATTTGCCAGGAAAATCCAATGATGATCAAGCTAACGCTCGTTTGATGGCTACAAATTTGCGATTGGACAAAGTTTTGTTAATTATTTGTCCCAACCATTTGACGTCTTTCCTGGCACCCGAGCGAGCAGAGTTTTTCTTCGGCAACATTTCAACCACCGTCCAGCCGCTTATCATGAGCGGGCTTCAGCGCGTGAAATGTTGTGCCATGGAAATGGCGCATAAAAATGCAATTCAGCTGTCCCTGCTAACTGCTCTACTTTTCCGGCAAAAAGAACTGAACGTCTCGGATTCAGTTAATTATGCCTCCGAAATCACCCCGGGGAATGTGTTTCAAAGTTCGAAATAATTAAATTTGTAGAAAAGCTTTCGGTACCACACAAAAACCCTGACTCCGGGGAAGGGAGCGATGGAAAAGAGAAAAGACAAAAATAAAGCCATCACAGCTTTGCAATTCAATGATAAGGCAGGCGAACCCGGCCATGCCAGTGGATCATTCATGGTGGGGAATCAGAATCTTTGCGAATGGAGAGAAACCATCATGGCATGGCTTTATTCATCGTGTCACTCCATGTCAGCTGCCAGCTACTGCCGGAGTGGTTACGGGATTCCGGACACAGCCATGGCGGACAAAGCGTACCCGAAAGGATTTGCTAGTGTGCATGAAACAATAGAAAGTGAAAGAACGAATAATACACCCATTAAGATTACTTCACCGCAAGCGAAACTAGCACCAGCACCAGAGGACATCTCTTTCGGTGGTTGACTCGGTCTCTAATCAAGAACAGAAGCGAGCTGCATGTATCACGAGCCTCCTGCTAGCGTCGACAGATGAATGTCTTCGATCCACGCTCTTCTGAGACACTGGGAAGTAACAGTTATCGTTAGTTGGCTTTCTAAACTGGAAAGCTTCTATAATTAATACTTTGATATGCTATGTACAGTATGTCATAATTGGGCAACATACTGATAATTATTATGTTAAAAACCTTACCTAACAAATCCATATATTAACTGTGTATTAGCTTAAGATTACATATTCTTAACAAACAGTGACAACTAATGAGTAACTGTTGACTGTTTCGGTTATTAAGGACACGCAGGCCATTTTCCAGATAAACCGGGTTATGCAGTTGTCACACTCTGCCAACTCTATTCGTGACACTTTTCACTGATTCCATTCGTGCACATTACTCCGGCATTAGCCTATCCCTCCACACTACCACCCAACTTCCCAGTAGTTTTAGAAAAGGCCAACTTTCTTTCCATTTTCCTGATGGATACTAATGAAACAGAACCGATGACCCAAAGGCATTGGGATGGTCTGCCTTAAATGGTCTTGACAGTGATAGAAACAACAGAAACCTTCCTCCAACATCAAGAACTTTGAAACTTCATACAACAGATGAAGATTATGTGTGTATCTTGTCGTCCGTACCCGTTGGACATGCAATGCTAGCTCGTGATGTGATGTTGTTAATTTGTAAAAGCTTTTCATTTACGTACGGTTAGCAGCATCGTTTACGAACATATGACAGTATCTACTCAGCTGTTGAGATTTTACTTAACCTATGAGGCATTCTATGCAATATTTATATCACGTTTGGCATTTTAACTCATCTGAAGTTTACGATGCATTGTTACAAAACTAAACCTAACTCTTTTTTATGATTAATTTTCAAATATAACTTGCTAAATAAATCACTGCAAATCAATTACTGATACAAGACATACTTGTTCAACATACACTTCAGACGCCAACTTCTGCCTCCCATTGCCATGGTCTCAACAAGCTTTACTCTTCACCACAAATCCTAATGCACCTTGTGCACACGCAGCAATCGTAACAATCGCAGTACCTCTGCCTACAACTTGCACAGCAGAGTAAACAACCGAATCTCAAATTGCCCGATTCCAGAAGATAAATGGCTCCTTCTTTACCGAAGGCAATCATCAGCACCATCATTCCGTATTCAGCAGAATCCTTTCATCTGGCAACATCATGCATCTAAAGCTGGCTGGCTCGCTGTCCTGGCAAGTTGATTCGCATTCGCCGGGTTTTTTTGCCCCGCTTTCGCAGCAACACTAGTCAACAACCACCGCTCGTTTGTGGTCCATCAGCGTCCCGAGTGAAACAACGCAAAGTGCACGGCGCAAAATAATATATCACACAGCGTTGCCGAAAAGGCGCAACACGTTGCACTGCCATCGCACGACCGTACTCCCGCAAAAAGATCGAGTGTGCTTTCCTTTGCTCGTCCAAAATCTGACAAATGAATGAGGTGTTTCGGTTTTAATTTACATTTATTCGCTTCATACCCGCTGCGAGGCTGGTACGGATGTTCTTTGCGGATGCGCATGTAAACGTACCGTATGCAACGGGTAAAAGAGAAACGCACACACACACACACACTCACAAATCACCGCAACTCCTGACAGGATGATGCCGTGCATCAGAGCTGCCTGCAAGGATGCTCTTGAACGCTACCGTATGAATCTCGTCATCGTCAGCATCAACACTTGCATCGTCAAATGGTACTGTAGAACTGCAGACAGAGGCGTACGATGCAATGTATCTTAACAAAAAAAAACTGAATGAAAAAACCCAAAAATCAACTGCAAAGAATGCAGAGCTGATGGAAAGAATCTGCGTTTATTGACTAAACTAGCAACAAGCACTATCATTTTTGTTCGTTTCACTTGCATCCGTGCGCCTTTGATAAAAATTCGTTTTGCCATTTAAAAGCCTGCCAGTAAGAATTCGTGTGAGTCTAAACCACGCCATGGATAAGAGATTATTATTCTTTGGATTAAACTACTAATGACGGAACAACTAAATGAAAGCAAAAACTAAAGGAATCGTTAATCTTGCAGGAGATTAATGATATAATGTTCCACAATAAATGCCTTTACTCTGTACAATTTAAACAAACGAATAAAGATGTTGAACTTATTTAAAAAAAATTTAACTCAGATATCATTAAGGTGTGAGTATGTGTGTTTGCGTTAAATATATTAAATCCAGATATCCATAGCTTTATTGAGCATATTCGCTTAATACTTGACTATTGAGTAAACCAATTGCTTAATTCAATCCAAAGGAAGCTCCACAGAAAAGATCTTCTACAAACCTTACATGATCGAAAATACCGCGGCCATAAACAAGATCATCACAACCATAAAAAGCCAAGAGCACAAGCTCGACACAACCCTGTTACACTGCTCACATACAACACACATACACACCAGCTAAAAATCAGCGTACCCCACCATCACGCGTCACGCTTCCAACGCGATCACCAATCATAATAACTGGCATGGGCTACATCCCGTCCACGGAAAGAAGATCGCGACAAAGCAAAACTGGACGATATTAACAACCCTAAAGTTATGATAAATTAAATGTTTTCAATCAAAGCAAAAGGTTAAGGCACAGGAAAAGACATATAGCGTTGTGCCTTCTTCACCATCTTGCCATGTATCCGCTCATTCCGTCGCTCTGGATGGTTAATTCCAACCACTCGCCTTTTTCCATCGATCGTTCCTTCCCCGGGTGGAAATGGTGGGGAACCAGGTGGGGCAGAGTGATTGGAGAGGCATCAAGAAAAATGGCTGACTGATGAAACGGACCGAACGTGTTTGAATGCCCGAAACAGGCCGGAGGGGAAAGGGAAACGGAACGAAGGCCGGAGAAGCCGAACGGCCCAAGATTATGAAAATACACGACGACCGACATTTTAATTTACGAGCATCAGCAATCGGACTCCTTCAATTTCAGTGCGTTTGCGTCACCGCCTCCTCGGTGATCGTTGCTCCACGTGCGCTCTATGTGCGCCGGTGCTACAACGTGGAGCTTTCGACCTTTGTCATAAATCGACGTCGCGAGAGATATTTTCTGAACCCGTCACCCCTACCGGCGACTGGGCCGGCGAGCTGCGAGCGATGGAGTTCTGTCATGTTTGGAGCTTTCGTGAGATCCACCGTCCGGCCGCGATGATGGTAGCGTTGAACGTCGCCGCCATTAGCCAGCGTCACCGCACCATCTCGTGCGCTGTGGCTCTAAGCCGCGCTTCCTGATCACGCTCCGGTACTCTGGTGCGCTCGGAGCAAGGTATGCGCCATTGGCTCCGATACGCCGATCGCCATTTGATCATCGGTGTCTGAAGATGTGTTGGTTGTTGTTCGGGTGTAGTGCAGATGCGACGAAACGAAACACCAAGCTTCCCGCTGGGCGATGAATGGGCATTTGGAAAGTTGATACGGTTATAATTATCTCGCTCGGATTCAGTGGGCATCCAAACAGGCGAGCAGACGGGCGAGTGCTCGAGCACCGTTGAGACAAGAATGTTAAGAAATGAGATTGGTGGATCGTCGGTGGACGTTGTGCAGAGCTGGTATCGTGGGTTAATATTTTGTGGTCCAATATTGCTTAATTGAGATTTCAACAGGGTGGATCAATTAATGGTTGCGTGCACTCATTTCATGCTTCCGATACTAACACTTCTCTCAGCCGATGAGACAACGTGAATGAAAAATTGCTGTTTCACTTCTTTTCTAGTAGTTAATTAAGTAAAGTTTCTGCAATTTTACAGGTTTCCATTGTTTCCTAAATGTTGTGTAATTTGAGAAAGTTTTTCTGTTAGTATGGAACATGTATCCTTTAATCCAAAAATCGATCACATCTTACGTCCACCTCAAGCATGTCAAATCTTTTAAAACGCTTTTCAATTTACCAATCAATGTTTGCTGACCATTCTTTGAAGTGCACATGCATCTGAAGGGTGTCAAGTGAAGTAACGTTTTTCAGCAAGAGACTTTCCGACCGGATGTGTGGTAGAACATATTCGTCAGTACAGCATCTCTGCTGCGTATGACTGCTTTATGCAGTGTGCTGGTATGTATGTATATACGAGTGAGTTTGCTATTAAGTCACCGGTCTGCATCTTGCCGGCAATGTGTCGTTCCATGATCACCTTCACTCAATCATGCATTCCCCAGCCGGCCAGTATCCTCACCCAGCCCAACGGAAGGTTCTGGAACAGGAAAATGAGTGCACGAGCGAAAAGCTCAATATATAATAACCATCACACCGAACCCGATGGTATTAAACGTTGACTGACCAACGAAGCGAAGGCAACAGTCTCCCAGGATCTGGTCACTGAGCTGTCAAGTGACAATGTGACAGCCTGTAACGCTCGGACGTGTGGGAGATTTTGTAACAGTTGGGACGCTATACTCCTTCTTCAAGAATCCTTTTTCGTTACTTTTACACACATGTTGGTGAGTTGCTAGAAGGGAAGAGTTTTCGTTAGTTTTTTTTTTTATAGTGGATTCATCGTCAAGTACTTGATAATTTGATTAGTCGTCTATTTAATCAATTAATAAAAAGTCCCTTAATCCTTGAGTTCGAATATTATCTCTCAACTCAACACCAATTTCTTCTAAGCTTTAGTAATTAAAACTATTAAGTATATTTCAATACAAAATAATAGTGCCATGCCAGTGATCGCTAATTACTAATAATTGACATCTTAAAAGCATTACTCAAACATGGTTTCCTGCATTTGATTACACGTGTGATACCTTTCCGCAATATACAATAGTTGAAAAAATTCAATATGATCTGTCATGTTTGACAACTGAGCGATCGAAAGTAAATTAAATGTCATTCCTCGGCAACTATACTGGACGAGCGGAAAACTTTCAATCATTAATTTTCATTTCAACGTAAAATATTGCTCCTGCTAAAAACATGACCATGACATCGGAACCACCTACATGTCTGTGAGCGTCAATTCTACCAACCAGTCAATCAAAATGGCTCTCCCGGCCCGTTGCGCACTACACATCACCGGAGCCGTACCTTTTTTCTAAGTACACGACGAAAACTTTTTCTCCTGCGGTAAGAAAGAAATGTTGCATGTGACAAGAAATAAAAGAAAAGAAAAGGTAAACCGTATGTGCCTCTACACGGGCGGATAAAAGCCCCCAGGGTAGCGGGTGCACGGGTGGGCACTGAGTGAAAGTGTTTGGCTTTCATGATTCTCGTGCCATTATCGAAACGTTCGGTGCTTTTTCCGACGCAGTTCGGCAACGATAGTTGGGCAGAAGCTGGTGGCCCAGCGCCGTCCTTTCCCCGGCTCCGTCCTGGAAGTGATGGGGAACCCCGGTGCCGTAAGACGAACTTTCACATTGCCAGTCTCGTGGTCCTTGTAATACCGTGACAGGTTAGTAAGAAAACTTTGAAGCGACGGATCTGCCACTGACATATGGAACTGTCCTGGGCAGGGTGGCCCGTCACGTTTGTCAGTCAAATGGGAAGGTAGAGTTGGTGCGTTTTTTCTTCTTTTCTATTCGGTTCGCTCCTTATTTCCAACCAGTCACAAGATGCCACTACGTACACATACATCATCGTCATTCAGAGCTCGTCAGTGCGGTTGAGGTTCGTCCTTTTTGCAGCTCCAAATGCGACAAATATGTTGAATCCGCGTGCATTCGTCAAGCGTCACATGATTTCGTGTGCGCTACGTTGCGGTTTGACGCATAAAGATACAGGAAAGCATGTGCTGTTGGGTATGCATTCACCGCACAATTGCCCAACAGAGGAAAGAAAAAATATTCACCAAAAGGGCAAATGTGGCACGGCGCACTGGTCTCTGCGGGACCTGAAGCATCCACTGTCCTCCGGAGCATGATAATGTGCTGACAAGAACATCATGAACCATCCTAGTGCGAGCATCCTGTTGAAGCAAACAGATGATATATGGACCGAAAAGGTAACAGCTGATATTATTTTAGGTTTGCATTGATAGACAACTGAGACGTATTATTTTACTGTTGCACTTAACACTTTCACAATTTGCAAAAAAAAGTTAAGTTGACTGTTTAATCTATGCTACCCAAAGCCACAAACAATAATCTCTCCAACATAATTCAAATTTTAATTCAATTCAGTTTCACTTAAAAAAACTCCCTGTCCTTTCGCATGAGGGGTTGCAAGTATGTAACAACCCTTTCACAATTCATAACCGACAGACTCACTCGTCGCTGACCTAAGACCCGAATGTCCCTGCTACTGACCCAAGCGAAAATTGTTCCTCACTTCCCGCACGATCTCTCTCTCTCTCTCTCTCTCTATCCCCCATCTTCTTGCGCAAAAAACACAACATCCGAGATTGTACCTCCAACAAACTCCGACACCCAACCCAACAGCTCACTGCAACGCTCACCACTCTCGACGACGCTCTCGATCCGTTGCAGCGAACTTTGACAGAATCATAAAATATCTGGATATACATTTCATGAATTATCATAATTATATTTTAATAACATAATTTATGTCATACAGTGTACTGTTGTTCTGTTTTGTTTAAAATTTATTATTTCCCACTTTTGCTGTTCTGCCTGCAGAACATGTTCATGTGCTGCCCTCGGTGTTCCCGCTGCCCACCACACCATCACATTTCAGCAGTACACGGTTGGCTCACATCAACTGGTTGTGGGCCGGGCCCGCTGCTGGTGAGGTGTAGACGAACCGGAGTGGCACCGCGCTTTATAAACTCGTGGAAATGATGGTACGTTTTGATACCTTGCCCACCGGTTGGGGTTGTGCTGGCAGGTCAGCGCTTGTCGGTTGGTTGATCAGCGACATTCAACCTACCCGTGTCCATCCCGCCGTTGATACCTTCACCTTGCCAGTAAGGGCTACAAATATTGGGTTGCAGTAGAGCGATATGGGGGTACATTGTTGATTCAGAAGCTTGGGAATGGAGGCTCTCGGGATGGCTGAACCGTTTTGCACTTCATATTTACTTTTATTTTATGTCATGTAAAAAGGACTTTGCCGCTTGACGATTTAAATTTACACTTCCACCATTATCGCGCCTCTTTTTTGGTGGCTGTCTTTTGATAAATTTATTTCTACTTCTCATGCAAAACTATGTGCCCGGACGGATCCGGTACCTCCGTGGTCAACTTTCACGCTGAAAGGATTATACGCCTCTGCTGTATCGAACGCTCGTCAGCAAGTCCTCGTGGAACTTGTAGACATTGCTGGCAAGCAGAAGGCGCACGGCTATCGATTACGATGTGCCCGGGCGATAACGAGACAGATGACAATGTTGGGATGATATCTGGGCTACTTTCTTGAAATCTTCCCTTACCTTGTGGACCAGAAGCAGAAGAGAAGGAAAACACACTACCCCTTTTCTTGGTGCGAAATTCCGAGAAAACAAACATGAAACGATTTACGAATCGGTTTAATACTATCATAGCGAAAAAAAACGAAAGAATTTGACGGCCTGTGGACAGTATCATTCCATCTGAAATTTAAGCTTTTAGACAAGGCGTTGTACGGTACTTACAGAATTTAGCAGAAAATTGCTATGCAAATGTGACAATTGGTAACCTTTCCTCCAACAAATGGTACACATTGATTTGCATTGATTGATTGACGCGGTTATTTTAATATTTACATGCCTTTAACAAAGAAAAACAGAGCTCTGTGAGCCAGATCATCAAATCCTCTAAAAAACTACAACAAGAACAAAGTTTCAGCTGGTTGGTTTAAACAGTGCTTTTCACATCATATGACTTCAATCAATTGACAAAAAATATTAATTTGACAAAACTTATCATTGCTCTACTAACATGCCTTGCCTCTGATTGAATTTTGAGCGCATTGCACTTTCCTTAAAAGGGATCGAAATTTATCAACCGTTTAAATAGAACAACTTTTTCCGACAGCGCTCATTTGCATAACCCCAAAATCTCGTATGCATTTGGCAGATGTGACGCCAGAACTAATCACGAAATCCTTAAGAGACAAGCCCGGCACAAGAAAAGTCACTCGGTCTGCAAAAATTAGACCCTGCCTAATCCCAAGTACGTCCAAATTGGTAAGGATTGGACAAGGAAAAGCTGTTATCAGTGCAGTATTAGCAGAATTGCATTTGCAATTGTTATGCTTTCTCGGATGCTGTGTCTTGAATTAGGCATTGTTTATTTTTCCACTCATTTGGAGTGGGCCAAAATAAAGCACTAGCGGCACTAGCACCGAAAAGCAGAAAACGGATATTGAGGATCAATATTTTGGCAGAACATTTCCTTAACAGCGTCCAACCGGGACGGACGGTGTCAGATGCGATTTGCATACGTGTATTCAACCAGGCAAGTGCCGGCGTTTGAATTGAAATTCTAAGAATGTGTTGAGAATATAGTTCATTTTTTTGTGTGCAAAATCTTTCCCATTGATTACGCTTGTCCGAAGTGCTTATTGCTTTCGAACCGTTCTGTCTTTCTATCCGGATCAGTCCATTTCTATTTTGGTTTAAGTCTTTTTTTGGTCACGATCGTGCTTTATATGAATATAGTTGATGATTTACGATTTCCTTGTATAGAAAAAAATTATATATCTTACTTTTGCAGATTTTTTTACCCGAAAAATATTTTTGATAAAAATTTTCAACACTTTTCACCAGATTTTAACCACAACATATTGGAATGTGAAAATAAAGGAAGCACAAAGCTTAGGCTTTAAACGTTGACAGCCATAGAAAAAACAATAGTATTGTTGGTGCTGGAGAGCATTAATACAAATTCGTCCCGAAAACAGGTCCATCAGTTTTGGGTCTGTCACTTCACTTCGAGAGAAAAAATGTAAAAAGCAAAAACAATAACCTAACCTTAACTACATAACCACCCAGTCTGCTAGTGCTGAGCAGGATGGAAACGACCGATAGGGAATGGAATGTTGTGACATTACCATCCATGTGTCCTACACTCCCGTCCCTACAGAAGAGTTCAATCTACTAGCACTCACTCTTTCCGTCAGCATCAAACCGACGATTCGAAACCAATATGGTAATCTTGGTGATTGAGTCAAAGTCGCCAGTCACTGTGCCTGTGTCCTCCGAAGTGGTTAGTTGATTTCCGTTGATCAACGACCGACTGGAATAGCAGTGCCGAAAAAATAACGATATAAAGCAAGCAGCAAAGGACGATATAAACATCGCCAACTTTGGTGTGTCAGTGGGCAACGACGGTGACCCATGTGCTCCATGTGCCCCAATATGCAGCGAACGGGTGAGCAAGTTCATCTAAATATTTCAACATATTCAATTGTTTGTTCTGTCGTTTGGAAATCCCTTTTGTGTTTGGTTGCTTCCGGCTCTTTCCCGGAGCGGGTGCTGTCAGTGGGGCGCTACACCAAACTGCCCAAGGAACAATATGGTTTGGGTTGCTTGATTTAAATATTTTGCCTAGCACATCAGCACGTTGATCGAAACTCCGAAAGAATGTTTCGCAGACAGATGCAAAGTAGCAAATGACACGAGAAAGGCACGATGCATAAATGCAAATCCGAGATTCAGGATTTATTTTCAAGCGTTCTATGAAAAATTAATTGGATTTGCACCATCTCGCAACGAAAACAAACATTGCTTTTTTCCTGCCTTCGATGATGCAGACCGTTCTGTGCGATTGGACAGCGTGCTTCAAACAACACACATTCGAAGCATTTGACAGTTTTAAAATCACCACCAGACACACATCAAAATTCAAACGCTTCCAATTGCAAATCACGAGTAATGGGTGCACTTCCACATAACTGATTAAACAAAGTCTAACATTTAATCCGATTGCAATTAAAAAATATTCCCTCGTTTCATCTCACCCGGAATCACTTATGCCGAACCATGCTGGCCCAGCTGCATACACAGCCGCTCGGTGTACGCAGAGCGCGCCACTTTTGCTCCGGGCGTATCACGAGATCAGTCCGATTGGATGGGGCAAATATCAATATCAAAGGCATCAGGGTCTCCCTCCCCCTAGAGAGCTCGGAGGACACGCATGGGTAACGGTAGCCGGGATAAGATTGGCTCTATTAGGGAATGTCATCTACATGCACGCAGCTCGCCAGCTGAAGCAGATGATTATGATGCGAATGACGATGATCCTCGTCTCGAGCGAATCACCGGCAAACTATCTATTGTTGGTCCGGTTGGCTCCTTGCTCTCAAAGCTATCGGTTTGCCTGCGAAACACCGACCAGCGTGTGTCCGGGTGTGTATGGGCCGGGCAATCAATTTTCCTTTTTCCATCAAGTGTTTTGTGCTCGAGACATGGCCTGGCCTGTGGCTGGCCAGGAGTCGCCTACCGTTCGTCAGTGTCCACCGGGTGTTATGCAGCGAGCCCGTGGCCCGTTTTCAGCCGAACGGAAGTCGACGGTGCGGTTAGTTGCAAGTATGCTGCACTACCGGTCGGTGAGGTAGTAGTGGTGATTCATATTCATTTATGCTTGGCTTTTCCGAGTGCGTCCGTATCAAGTGATTCGATGTGAAGCATGGCTGGAAAAATATGCCTCTACCGGCCGGAGACGCCTTTAGCCTAATGCCGTCTACGCTCGATCCGTGTCCGGGGTGGAAAGCCTTAATCGATCTCGAAAATATGAAACGAGTGCCACCGTAGCTTTTGATTCCAAGTCTCCTAATGGGTTCAGGTGAGAGATCAAATGCAGTTCCGTTCACTGTCTAGGGCGGAACTACGGGCAGGCCGGTAGTCACACGTCAAATCACTCAAAGTCGATAAAAATTTAAACGCCCCAGCGGTCACACACACACGCACGAACACACTCACATCATACGGAGCCGTAAGAAGAGTACAACACAGCTCGACAGTGCACAATAATCAATCTGTATAATCGTAAAAGATGGTCGCTTCTTCCGTCCCGTACCTGCATAGCAGCTAGTGCAGACTCTGAGCGGCAGTCTGAGTGTGGAGTGCCTGGCAAAGCAATCTGAATGTTTTAATATGCAACGTTTATTCCCTTTATTTGCCGTCTACAGGTTCACAATCGGAGCCACCTTCCAGCCGGTAATTGCCTTGGTAATCTCCCCGGCAGAGTTTATCAAAGGGGTTAGGATTTAGGTTTTTCATTTGTGGGACACCATCAGCAGGGCAATACAACTGGAATCGCCATTCGAGAGATTATTTGTGGGGTGCAAACTTTTCAACTTTGCAATCGTTTTGTGACTAAATTCAAAATTATGTTACTCAAATAAATATGAACAATGCTTGGTGCATTGGTCATTGGTGATTCTTTATCGTGTATTTCCTTAGTGACCGTTACAATAGTAGAGATTTTAAAATGGCAATTACAGTTTTTCCTTCTGATTCGAACCCAGTTCTATGAGTGTGGCAGAGATTAAAGTGTGTGGCATGATGATGCAGCAAATTAACTTTATTTTATATTGTGTCCGTTCATCTGTGTAACGAACTGTCCTTCTCCCTTCGGTCATGTTCTTCTTCGTTATTGCATCAAAAGTTGTGCTGCAAAACTGTCACTTAGTTCCGCACGTCCAGATCCGAATGCAGCTAAATTCCCAGATCTGGGACCTACTGCTTCAAGCACCATAGAGCGGCACACTGTTCGCTTCCCGTCACCGGCACCGGCATTCTCAGCTGGCCTCGACACTACGCTATCTGTGAACTCAAGATCAGATCCATCACAAATGTGTACGTCTCGTTGCCCTGACTGTCGCCCACCACACCCTCTCTAGTCTTCTTCCAGCGGAACCGTTGCACAAACTTTTTGCAAAAACCCTTTTTACTATCCCCAGCTTACCACCCGCGCTTCAGGTCCGGTTCGCTGTGATCGGACATCCGATGCTAAAACCCATCAGTCACTCATCCCGGTGTCCATCCAAAGTTCACCCAACGTCGTCGTCGTCGTCGTCGTTTTCTCCTTCTGCCGGTTGGAGACTTTTTCCAAGGAATCGGTCCAATCTTTCTTGCACTCCTCCGGCCGGCACTGCCCGGTGTTTGGAGGATGCGAGCAGAGACCGTGCACTACATGGACCGCCAGTCGGTCCTGAGTGAAAACCCCACTCACTTGTCAGACGTCTTTCTATTGTCACGATGGACAATGATGTTGGATGAGACTTAATTAAATTTTCCATTGGAGTTTTCCTCGTCTTCTCGCGCGTAAACCAATCCTTCGTGTTCTCCTGTTCTGCTGTTGCGAGCAGCTGACGAACCACTACATTTACAGTCACAGCCATGATGGACGCAGTGCCCAGTATGTTAAAGATTGTTTCTTGAATCCCTGGGAAACTGGACAGCTATCTCAACGAAACAGTGTCAGCTTGCTCCATATGAAGGATGGTCTTATGTGCTGTCCAAGGAAGCTTTGGGAATTGTTTATAAATTTCAGTTAAATTAAAAAACATCCACTAATACGCATTAATGTCCCTGAGTTCATGTTTCATTCTACTGTATTTTCTGCCATTTCTAAAACATTAACTTAAGTATTGCATTTAATTAAATTATTTTTCAAACTGCATTTTTCGTAATGTGCATTACTTTTAAAGATAAAATGAGCCATTCTGCACCACTAATGGAACAACCTTCGTCAGTTTTATAAATTATCATATCATTCTATTTCACCTAAAATCAGCATCACATTGAAATTACAGCAGCATTTGAGATACAACTGCCAGCCAACCAGCCATTCAACTTATTCACCCGGAAAGCCACAAGTCGCGCTGCACGTCGCACTGTAACCACGCAACTCCGCTACAAATCATGGCTGTCACCGTGCGCGATTAGTCGAACCGCAGGGGCATACATTATCATTATCGTATACTCAAAAATTTTATTGATAAATAATTCTTCCGAGCGAGGGTCAACCATTTTTCGGCTCTCTGGGCCATCAACGCTGCAGGCGCATCTTTTTGGCGGCCTCGGCAAGTGCAAAATAATATCGCGGATCGAACACCTCTGCAAGAAGAGGAACATGCACTCACGCTGCGTCCGTGCCAGGTTGTCGACTCGCAGCGCTAAACTGGAATTGTTTGCCGTGTCTGTGCGTCATCCCGCATCTCCGCGCAGACCTCGAAGCGTTGAATTTCGTGGCCGGCAACACAGGACAATGTCAGTGACAGTGTCACATTCGCCGGTGACACGGCTGGTAGGCTTGGAGGGAATGGGCGGCCGGCCTGCATTTTGGTATTTAATGAAATCGCATAAATTTAAGTCAATTTCTTTTTATACCTCACGAATTAAACATTTTAAAAGCTCTGCTTGTTTGTCATTGGTCAATTAGCATACGTGTGCATATCGGGACGCAGCCAAAGTGGAATCGCTCGATTGCGCTTTCGGTTGCAGCCCCCATCAGTTGCTGATGATGCCGCCTATCATTTGTGGCGATTGGTGCCGATCGCTGTCATTGCAGGAGTTTTTTTCCTCCCCGGCCGTAAGCTGGGGAAAGGAATGCGAACCGTTTGAATCAGTAATCACTTTGTTTTTGTAATATTTTTATACTTTATTCTTCATTTATTTTTCTTGCAATTTCGTTACATAAAAGACAGTACATTATCACTATTGTGAAATATTGTGAACTGTTGCCCAGTGATTTATAGCCATTATCTTAGAAAAAATACAGAAACTGCACACTGCACTGGCTGTAACAACTATGTATTGATTGATTGAAAACCCCTTCACATATCTTATGGTGTGTCCCAACGCTTTCTTACCAAACCCCTTTTTGACAATCGATTGATGGTTGTCGCGTTTCTATTTTATTTCCTATTTCCTCCACGGCGCTGGTGAATGATTATCGATAAAGGCTGAGTCTGAAGTTTGATATGTGTCTGTACGTCATGTTTTCGATACGTGATATAAGTATTCTGTGAACCACTCGAGAGGATTTGAGCAAACGAATGGTTTCGAGTAGCCAATGTGTCGTCCTACGGTCGTTGATTGGGTTTGTGCAAAAAAACGGTCTGACTAGCTCACAGCAGCTACAAAGCGAGATGGTCCCCGGTGATACAGGTATAAGGGTTGGATTTTCAATAAATTCAACTGGAAGCAAACTCTACGGACCCGTTCACACAATCAACTGTGCGGGACCGATTAAGAAGAAGGAAACGGGTGCATCCATTGTTCTTGTCCTTTCCTGTTCAAATCAATCCGTGGAAGGGATGGAAAACGAACCGAACGACCCGCACTACGGTGGGTGGGTGGCGTGCACACGGGCGGGTCCTTCGAAGTGTTTGGATGTCCTAGATCACATCTTACTCACCACTACAAATGATCCCCCACGAATGCACGAGGTTCAGCAGTGAGATAAGAGAAACGTAAAATAAGTTCCAATTCCTTTTTGCCCTTGATGAATGCTATATAAAATATAGTCCGTATGTCCCTCAACCTTCCAGCCTGTCCACCAACACCACAACAACAAATGGCGATTGAAGAATCGGAAGTAAAGGCACCCCTGGTCACACATAACCACCACCTTCTCTACCGACCGACTCCATCCATCGTATCGGACGATCGGTTCGGGCGGTCAAATCATGCCATCCTTCAGCATCCGTCTGTGGAGAACCGTTCACAACTGATCACTGAACATTTGCTTGTGTCAGGCCCCCGTGTCCTGGAGAAACGGTTTGTTTTTTTTTTCTACTTCTACTTCGCTCTCTTATTTCATTCGTATTTTCTAATATCTTCCGGATTTCGTCCTTTTGTGGGAGCTGCACAGAGCGCATCCACACATTTGCTTTGGGTCTATTCTTTCGAGATTTTTGGAGTTCAGCCGGATCCGTGGCATTTGGTACTCGGCATTCCCATTTCGATTGACGTCGTTCTTCTGCTGCTGACGATAGAGACGATGTGTCCTTCCACTCGATGCCTGAACTAGTTTGCTTCCTTCTCTTCTTGCGCTCCTGCTGCGGTGATTTTGTATGTATTTATGCCTTCACGAGTGAGCGAGGCTCAGGATAAGTGTGTTTGTGTGTGTGAGTGAGTATTTTATGTTCTTCCTTTGCCGAAGCATTGACCATACTGCAATCAAGATGGACAGTTGAATTTTCTTCCTGGGTTCATCTATTTATTTCACGTACGTGAGTATCGAAGCTGCTTCCTGGGGACATTTTTTTAAATACTACAGACAGTATGTCTCTGACATCGAGTTTGATTGCTGTGGGTCGGTGGTGAGGGTGAGAGAAAAAAGTCCAACCAAAAATTATGCACAGTCGCTGTGATGCGATGAATTGAAGGTGAACGATTTTTCTACGGTTGAAAACTGGAAGTAGCAAGAGTATGGAATATAATTAATAGAAAGGTTTTGTTAGCACTTTTTCTTACACGTTTGAATTACTCAGGAAAATTATTTAAAAATAATATTTTCATTTGCAATTTAGGAAACGCTACGATTAAATGAAGGGTTTAACATATAAATAAAAAAATATAAAATGTTATCGATTGCTTTCAAAATTGATAAAAAAAGTTTTCTTAACAAAAAATAGCATTGATCTGAACAGACGCTCAGCAGCTAAAAGCAAGGCAACAAGAACGCATCTTGATAACTCTCTTCAATCTCTTGTTTGGGTATTTCTTTTGTAAGATTTTTTTTCATATTTTTTTCAACCAAATATTTCAATATTTTACACACTGAACACATAACCAAGCCAAACTACAGATCGATGGTTCGTTCTTCCCTCAATATGTTTACACTATGGCACGCATATGTCAGCCGCTTTCAACAAGGATTTTGTGAGTGTAATGAATATGTTAATTGACATAAACACACAGAGAGGTAGCACCTTCAATGTATGCTGAACGCCAACATCAAACGTTCCAAATAATAGAAATATGCTAGTCAGCCTGAAAAATCTGTTAAAAACCATTTTAAGCAGCAACCGATTATGATTTTAAGTTTTGCTTCAACGGACTCCTGCTATATTTGAATTACGATTAATTATAAAGAATGGAAAATGTTAAATTACCTAATTATTTTAATTCAAATATATTTTTTTAAGGTTTCAATCCTTACTTACATTAAATATTTTTAAAAAGGTTGACCACCTCTCAGTTAACAAATGGAAGACAAAAGAATAATAAAATCAATACAGAGCCAAAACTCCCTCCACCCTCAGGTAGCATGGTTTCTTTTCAAAAATATAAATTAAAGATTCCGGTTCCTCAATGTCCAAATGAATCACTCTGTTCACTTTATGTTAGACTGAACTACTGAAATAGGTTCATATGGGAACATAAATTCTTCAAATAACGTACGGAGATCATCAATAAATCTATCATTTTGATTTCTCCACCAATCGGCCGTAACCAGAAGGAACGGAACGTAAAGTGAACGAACCCACCGGTTTGGCCCGGTGATACCGTTTGAGATGCTAGCGGGTAACCTAAGCCATGTTTTGATATCCACTTGGAAATTGGAAAGATAAACCCATATATTTTGTTTGCCCAACCTGTACAGAAGCGGGCAGGAAGCATACGGACAAACGCACCAAACAACAGAGATCGTTCGCCGTTTGACTGAAAGGCTGTCGATTTTGGCACCCATTAATATGTATGTACTTCCAGAAAGGGAGTGTTATTGTTATTATTGGTATCATGTCGTAACATTTTCCCGGATTTGCTGATTGAGGGTTGGTTGAGCTTCACTGCAACGCAGGGGCACGTGTAATGGCATTCGTTAATTTTTTCGACTTAAAGTAATCATTGGAAAACTTATTTTATTTTGTTTCAAAATAACTTTATGATGAATTTTTTTTCCTTGCAAAAAATCAAATTTGATTGTAAGATACATCCAATATTGCGAGCACTTTGCTTTCACATGTTCTTATCCATTTCTCTCAAAATTTAATTCAATGTGTTTCGATGCTCATAATTCACCAACTAGGCGGCAAAGGTTTACACGCTCGAAAGCCACCCAAAATCCCTAAGCACCAAGATTGAGCACAGCAAATTTGTCGGTGCTACAAATCGCCATCCCTCCCGCGACCTTCCCGAAGCATCCAACCGATACGCGGAAGCTTACGACAAACCGGGCTGTAACAGACGACCGTAGTCTGCACTGATGGGCACGGTTGTGCGTCCAACCCGTGTGCAACGCGATGACGTGGACAACTACTAAGGGTTTTCCGGCTGTCTTTCCGACGCATGAGTAGCGAACGTAACGTGGGCCCGGACGGACCAGTCCCGTTCGTGGTGCCACTGTTGATTTCTAATCTGATTAATGGAGCTACCGGTGGCGGTGAAAGCTGTTCATTATCATACATTTTGCATGGGCTGTGATATTGCGCGAAGTGATATGCACTCGAGACAAACGCGACACGATGTATGTCCGCGACAATCACAGTAAGTCAGTGTGCGGACAAAACGACAAAAACCGCAATACCAAGCAAATTTTAAGCATAACATTTTGCCGCTCTTTTAATGAAGTTTATCATGGTATGATTTCATTAGCTAAGATTAAAATTAACAATCACATAGCAAGAGCAAATGGCTGTTTAATAAACATATTAAACCAACTGATGTTCCCTTTAGGCGAGCACAGAGTTTCCGCCCAACATTCTCTTGCGGCAGATATTTCCATACCCGTCCAAAATCTGCTCGCGTCGTTTACTGTCCCTTGCGAGACGATTGAACAACTCGCGACATTTTCGCCTGTCGCGGCACATCAGCCGAGCGGTTGTAGACGGGTTACAAATTGCCGGAGTAAAAGGTAAGTAGAAAATGATACGGATCGCCGAACAGAAACCTGCAATATACTCCTGTCCCCCGAGCAGCGAATGGCGTTTTCAGCGTGTTCAACCTTTGTCCACCCATCCATCCATCCATCCGTTCATTCAGCCATCCATCCATCCATCCATCCAGACTGGTTTCCTGCTCCTAAGCGGCAAGCAGTACGGTTGGTACTTGCCACACACCTGTCAGCAGTTCTTCATCAAGTGTCTTAGGATGAAGTTGCACCGGCTTGACTTGGCGGCACTGCAGTTGTAATCCATCTTGTGCTCCAAACCCCTAAACGAGCTCGTACAACGAGCTACATCGCAACCGTTGTACACGGCCAGACTGACACTGATGCGTTCTCGTTGACGGTGATGAGATGCATCAAAGGCGCAACAGCGAATGGTGCGCGGTCGAAGTTTGCAAACCCCGAAAATTGAGCATAACTGTTCGCCGGTCCGTTTCTGGCTGCAGCGATGGTAGCGGTAGTGAAAATCACTGCCTCCCGACGAACGAGTTGGTTTCGCACCGCCTGCGAATGGTGATGGTGATAATGATCACGATGATGCAGTGAAGTGTAACAGCGAAGATACGCAGCGAAGGCGCGAGTGACAGCGACGACTTTTGGTGAAAAGTTCAAAACAAGTGCTAAACATTGACTTGACATCGTTCATCAACGACGGATGGTTGGTGAGATATTGTTCCTGCGCTGTGTCTTCTTGTATCGGGCCATATCATAGACTGTGTGTTACGTTCGTTGGCTGGTATGCAAATTTGGTATGACATTTACCGCAACATCACATCAAGACTGCTGGAATCAATGAGACATTAAGCAAATATGTAATTTGTGTTTTCAATGCTATGTTTTGTAGTTTTTCTTTACTATTTGTCGCATGTTTCGTTCTTTAACTTTTTATGAAAATTATTTGGATATCACGTCTTTTATTTAACTATATTCAGTTGATTAAAATTACATCATTCACCCGTCCCAGTATCGTAATGTTGCCAGGTCCACATAATTGAATGTCTTAAAGACATGCCCAAAGCATTAGATCTCCTCACCTTAAGTCTCCGAAATATATTATTCTTCCAATTGAATTCACCCTGAATATCGCACAGCTTCAAACCAATCAAAATCTAATTTTCCTTCGTATTCCATTATTTTAAACACGTCAAAAGATAGCGTAGTATGAGTTCGTCTGCCTACTTCAACTCCTCCTACCCCGAAAGACGCCTCCCGAAACATTTCTCGCCGCGACGATCTCAATCACAAGGCCGTGCATTATTTTTGATCGAAAACTTGGTTATTCATTCCCCGGTACGAACGTGTTCCGGATTGGCTCTTTTTCGAAATTGGTCCTTTAACATTTTCTAGCCATTGGTCATTCATCTGCATTTCGAAACCGGCCAAACCGACACGAAAGCACTGCTTGTGATTATCCCTTTTCCCCCCACCCATTATCTAGCGTTCTCCATCACACGGGCAAAGTTTGAGCACTAGCCGGACACTGGACACTTTCGTCTGCTAGCATTCGTTGTCTGGATTTGAGTTATAGACTCTAAGGACCACGTCCGGTGAAGCAATATCACACCCTTGGGAATCGTCGAATACCGCCCGAAAGGATAACAATACTATCACCCTTTGAAAGCCCAGCTTAATCCTCTCATCCTGTCTGCTGGTGTGTGTGTGTGCCAGTGGATGGATGGAGCACGAAAAAACATGCGATATTAGGCACAAGGAGGGAAGGCGAATGTGAAGAAAGTGTTTCTCGATTGGATATCGATGTGGTTTGCAAGAACAACAAACTGGACAATGCGCTCTGGTGAGGATAATGCTAACGCCCTCCCAAATGACAACAGTGACCAAGTTGAAGATGGTATTGGAAGAAAAATATCGCAATAGGACAAGCATAATCACTTGCCAGGCTTCTGCTGTTCGCCCAAGTACAGGAATGCTGATCAGCTTTGGGGAAAAGAGCACCCAGCTGTACAGTCCTTCAAACAACAAATACAAACGAATGAATCGCTATGAATTAGACCCGTCCGACACATGGAGCATTTGAAAACGATTGTTCAATGCAAGAAAAGAATTATCTTTTTGAGCATTTCAATCCTAAACTTTTCCACATGTTGTGAGATGTTTTTCATTTCCATGTAACACTTATGATTGACAAGCCAATCAAACAAACAAATTCGATTCACAAAATTGGCCGCCTCCAAAATATATCCACTGGAAACGCAGCAGCTACTGACGCAATAATCAATCTTTCCGCAAAAACCCCGGGCGAATTTTCCACACCAACTGCAATCGTTTGAAAATCAGGCAGCTCACGACCACGATCGTCCGTTGGGTGTGCACTGCTTGGTGGCGGTAGTAAGCGAGATGCGGAAACATCCCATCCACTATCCATAAGAGATGTGTCAATTTCATGTGGACCAAAGTCCCTCGCAAACGTTTGGAGACATAATTCCAATTACGAGCGTCCGTGCACCGGCAGCTCCGGAAGTAGCAGGCGGCAGCAGCATTACGTCAGAAACGAATGCTGCACCGAGCAACTGACCATCTGCACACGGACACGAACGCCGGCCACTCCGGTGACGGTGGGACGAACGTCAAGAAAATTGTCTTGATTCGACGCCAGACGACCGTCATCGTTGCAGTGTGAATTGATTGTGAAATCCCTTAGCTTTCAATCAAAACCGTCTGCTGCCAAGCCGGACGTTTCTTGTTGCCAAGGACAGCACTCGTCCGAGGCCAGATTCTGGGCGTCTAGACCGTGTGCACGAGTGTGCACGCTTTTCAGCAGGACTCCGGAGCGCCAGAGCGCTCCCCGGGTGGAAAGAAAAATGTTTGCCTCCGTAACTCCGACGTCGTCGTCGTCGAGCGGGTACGGAAAATCTTCACATTCGCCAAACGCGTTTCTTCCATTTGACGTTTCATGGAGCCCTGGAGGAAACTCAGTCGACGGAGACTGATGGAAGATGAGTGAAGAGTTGTCTTGTGCTATTTGAAGATTTATTAGAAATGGGACGATGCCGATGCAATTTCTGCTCACCTCGGCCACCCCCTTTCTGATCGGCCAGTACCAAATGGGATGTTCCCTCGGATCGCTAGGTATTCGATCGCCAACTCTATTGCAGTGGTGCGTTTCATGCAAATGACAGTGATTGATACTTTCGTCTTGCAGCGCTCCCAATCCAAACATGATGCATGATGGATCTAAGACGCTCTGTGCTAAAAAGACGGGAGCCACGTGATGTGTACCGGGTTGGCGTGTAAAGGAGTGGACGGACAGGATGGCAGTGTGGAGAATTTGAGTTATTGATTGAACTAAAATTGAGTATCGAATATATCACCATCCAGCCGGTCACAACGATTGGTGTGACATCGGCTCGTATAGCTTGAAATGAAATTCGCCTGTCTTACCTAGAGTTTGAAAATAAATTTTAGTAAAAGATGGTCAGATGTCTGCCTCTCTCTTCCTCTCTTCTTGGCCTAACGATCTCTGAGATCATGCCTGCCATTTTTGGCTTACCTCACCTAGGGTGAACGGTCCGGATGGGATTTGAATCCCCGTCCCATGGTTTTATACATGGTTCGATGAGTAAACTTTACAAATGGTCAAACGTATAAAATAAAATCATTTGTTTTGTAGAAAGCTTTTTGCAAAACATTTCTCTTTCACTCACACGTGCTTGTCAAAATGAAGTTTCCAAAAACCAAATGCGCTACACACCGAACCAATTCTTGGTTTCCCATAACCGGGCGCATACTGCACATGCTACACATGATCATTGCCGTCACTGCCGCTTTCGGGCAACGCCATAATAATAATAATAATACTTAAACTTTATTTAGCAACATACCTGGCGCCCTGCAGGTGGTTCTGTCGGTTGGGACTAAAATTTATAATATTCTCTCAAGATTTATGAAACTCTTGAAGCCACGCTTTAGACCGTTTCGTGGCGGGTTCTGACTTGCTCGCTTGCATCCCGCGATGGTTTCACTCCTTTTCCGTTTTGGACTCGATTCTGGCCCCGCTCACTTACCGGCAACCAGACGGGGGTGTAACCATTAAACTTAATTTTGCGCGTTTTTATCGCACACAAACCATCGCTTCACACCCACTGGGAAGATGAAATATGTGAGTGATAAAATTATAATGCTCATGTTTGTGTTTGTGTTGATGAAAAATTTCTTAATTTCAATCTTTGGAAATAACTACTCAGTGAACCCGGGACTTGCTTGCACCGTTTAACAATGTGCTTTCCTGAACCTGCACAATGCATCGGTTTCGGGGGACGCAAAAAGAAACGCTTCATGACAACCGCCATTTATTAAGCGTTGATTTATAAAACGCTCCCAAGCGTATGTTTCGCATTCACAACTCAAGGGCTCTACAAGATCTGGAAGGCATCGTTAGAAAGCTAGCCTGGACATTCGTCAGTAGCGGGTAGCTGTCACACGGTTAGCCGTGCTGTGCCGTATGTCACAAGAAAGAACTATGTCACATTATGGTAATACTGAGCAGACGGATTATCCTCATGTGGCAGCAAATCACCTTACTAAGTAGATGAACTGTGACAGATTGGTTGATTCCGACGGGCAGGCAGGCACGTTTCATTCCATTTTCCCACTTGCCCACACTGACCACACCACACGGTGGTTTGTGAAATGAAAATGTGCAATCTTGTTGCACCGCAGTCATTTGCTACGACGGCATCTACTACTGCTTGCTTTCTGGGTTCGAATGATGCAGGCCAGGACGTGTTGGTGGTGCCAGTTGGTAAGCCGGGAAATAAATAAAAATCGGCTGTACAAATAACGCTTGTTACGTCAGGAACGTTTTACATGTACTATTGTTTGTAATATAAAATTTTATTTAGCATATTAAATGCTTCATTCATTCATATTAAAATTGCATTTTTTATACCTTCTTTTTTATTCTTAAATTAAATTTTACATAAACTTCGTTTAACGACAAATTTTTGTTCGCACTGTTCAAACTTCATAATCAACCAACAATTAATGAAACTGTCATTAGCTTTGTTGCAATCCCATCCCAAACCCCCCCACCGATTCGTTAACAGCGGAAAATCAAGGTTTCCTTCGAAGACATACTGGCGATTCGTCCATGTCTGCATGTGCATGTCACTGGCTGACCACTTTACCTGTCAGCTTTCCCGGATTCTTTCCGGTTCACTTTTTCTTCTTCGTTGCTGGCTGTACACGGCCCAGCCAGCCAGCCAAAGCGGCCTTTTATCAGATTCCACTCGCTTTCCTGTGGTTGTGAGTGTGTGTGTGTGTGGATTGCTTCCTTGGTACGGCACTACGTCACGGGGAGCACAGGGAAGAAGTTACTCCTAATTGTCACCGTCCGAAAGTTTGTACCATTGCAATCGGTTCCGGTGCCGTACATTCAGCGCAGTCCGTCAGCCCGTCCGGCAAGGTCGAGGGTGAACAAGAACAGAACAGATTCATGGCGGTCGCATGTCAACGGAAGACACATTTCGCTTGGCTTGGCAATTTTTCGTCCACTTTGCCGTCCACTCTTTCTGGCAGCCGTACCGTGGGCCTTTCGTTCCTTAATGTGTGACGCTGATGTTTGTCTTTCGTCGTCCCACAGCCAGTGGGCCGTCGTCACACAGGACAACACGAGGCCCGAAAATCTATCAAACGACCACTTTGAGGTAAATTGGGATGTCTTACTTTGATTGAAACGCGTGAGGATGATCGGCCAATGGATGGGTCAATTGATTTCGGCGCAGTTTGGATGCATGGCAAGCTGCAGATGCATCTCGGGATGAATGTGAATGAATAGATCGCATCTCTCTCTCTCTTTCGCTGGTGCTTCCTAAGCTCAATAATTCAGCATCTGTCAATTGTCAACCGAAATGAACAGCTTCTGTGGCTAACGTTTGTCTCGTTTGCCGAATGTAGGTACCGACTTGCTGCTACTGCACGACAGTGCTTATGTATCCCATCTCGGTCTGTTTCGACCGGTACGCATCTGTCGCACTAAGAAGCACTTGTAGAGGTTTGATAACTTACACACGATGTACCATGCATACAAACTACTGTTCCGTTCCCTTTTTCCCAAACGCTCCATCCCAGGCGCTAGATGTAGTGGGGCCGTTCCAAAGCTACACTTGAACACCGGGTAGGTCTTGTGCTTTTGCAATGTCTTCGGCCAACAGTAGTGCCGATGGCAGCCCACCGATGTGCGCATTTGCATCCTTTTTCTTGTCGTGTACTCGTCAACCTAAATGGAGCATGGTGGTATTCAAATTGAGTTACAATTATTTACTACCAACTGCAAGTCAAACGAGAGTCCCCTCCCCTGGCATACATACGATGGGTAAGCGTCCGCTTTTTCTCATTCTCGTCTTTCGGTCAACTCTGTTTTAAGAAGTAACAAATCCTTCACTGTTCCATTCTCGGACATTTGTCACCTCTCGCATGCAGTGGTTGTCACACGTCGTGAATTTAGCTCGCTTTGTTTCTACCAAAATAGCATGTTGGAGAGTGAAATAATTTCTCTTACAATACGCCTCACATCAAGCTCATTGTGAAGTTTTTTCTTTGAAGTAAGTTTAAGTATAAATTAGACACATAAATAATCCACTAATTCTTTTGAAATTTCAACGATTCTTCGTGCAAAGCATTGAAACCGTTCGTCAGGCTGCTGATTAACCTTATCACCGTCAATCCTTTTTCTTCCTGCGACATTTTCGTGAGTCTAGTGCCACCGTGCCGAGACGGGTTCATTGCATGCGCCACTTAAATCAGGACCTTTGACTCCCATAAACCGTCGCCATTCACCGCCACAATCAGCCACGGCCCTGCTCAAGAAAGCTGACAGAAGAAACACCGTCGCTCCCGACAACACACGGTACGATGATTTGCAAGTGAGTAACGGGTTCGGTAAGCGAAAATAAACTACAGTCGAGCACGCAACCGGTGAGGTGAGCACCCAGCACAAGTTTTCGCTTTTCCGACGAGCGGGAAACAAATCCGTCCCGCGGTGACCGCGATGGAGGGCGATTGTTAGCACTGGAACTCGTTCGGAACCCCCTGTGCATGCATAAGCTCGCAAAAGGTGGTTTTAATTTTGCACCCAAACTTACAACGGGAGGAAACATAACTCTGTCTGAATATTCACCAACATTTCCAGTCTTCGTATTCGCACCGTACCGTTGCACATGCTGAAACAATAAATAACAATTTGTAGAAAGGATAAATTTTCTAATTTTGACGTTCATGATGGAGTCCTGTCGACACGAAACTCCTATGGATTGGATGGAGGCACAGTGTCACTCGCTTCACACCTTTCACCCATCCATTGCGCGCTTATTGCCGGTGTCTGGCGTTGAAAAGAGTATCGTTTTTTGCGGCTGCTAAACGTCACTACAGACCACTACTAGCGGGAAGGTTTAATGCGCTTCTGTGGGTGTTTTTTTGCGTGTCTTGGGTGTTGTCTGCCTTGTTAGGGGCTGTAAGTGTGTTGCGCCTCAAGAAGGCGAGAAGCAAACGTTGAACCTTGCCACTGGAATCAATCATCGTCAACCGTACAAATTAAACGATTCTTGGAGGTAAAGGCCGTTTTACTGTTGAAGCTGCTGCATTATGTTAAACAACGTTCGTTCGGCAAATCGTTTGATAAGCATAATTATGTGGAATAAAAATTTTTTCATACGTATCGTAAATTTAAATTAAAAAGAATAATTGTTCATTGGTTATTTGTACAGCAAAATTTGAACATATTTTAATACATCAAACAGAACTTTTAGAAATTTTCTTACACAAATCGACAAATCCGTTTTTGATAGAAATATTTCCCCATGACTCATTTGTCCATCCATTTGTGCTTGATGGAAAGCTTCAGTGATTTGCATACGAAGAAATGCAAAACTATTTAACAGTTCGTGTGTAATCATCGACCATCGAGCCTCCGAAACCGTTGTTAATACCTGATGTGCCGGATGAAGGAATCACTTGCCCGGTTCGCGATGAGTCTACCCTTTCAGCGTGAAGTATCAGCGTGACTCTACGCCTTGCTCATCCATCTCCGGAACTGCAGACTTCGAGTTTGGTTTCATTAAAACCTGCGTGATTGCGTGGCACTGGACTGGCACCAAAGAAGTGGTGGCTTCAGTGGCCATCAATGAACACACGGTTGTCGACCGTATGAAGAATGGGTCTTCTTTTTTCACAGCACGAATAGGAACCGGTGGGTCGGTCGGTTCGCGGAAGCGGAACGGAAAGAAGCTTAACTTTAATGCCACAGATTCCGGTACTGCCGGTCTCGTGGGATGCTTAGTGTTGGTTGAAAACTTAATAAATGCTCGCGGTATCGGTTGGTGCGTGTGAGTGAGCGCAAGCTGTGTGGGTGCTGGCAGTTCGGGCCGGGTGTTTTCAATCATCCCCGTGGAGCTGTGTGCTTTCGATGGCGTTGCTTAAAGCAGGAATTTCTTTGCTACGGAGATCTTCAGTACGCTGCACTCAAGGCTGGTTGCATGGCAATGGGGAGAAAGCAAAGGGAAAAGTGTATGATTTATACCGGTAACCATAACCTGTGTGAATGCCTGTTTTTTCAAACCACACTTTTTTATCAATCGATTTTCGGGTAATGCAAAACAACCACGTCAAGGGAGGAAGAAACGATGTTGTACCTAATTGACGTAGGATCGCGTTTGATAAATGGACTCTAGTCACATGCAGCAAAATGATTGGTTGCTTTGTGATTTGTATTCGGACGCGTTTGGGACTGCTTGCTACACAGTGTCCGAAATGTGGTCGATCTTTCGTGCGATCTTTTCAAACCTGCATGCATAATGAAACGCGCGCCATCCTTCAAATGGAGACGCATGGTATCGGGTTTATTGGGAACTCGAATGTGGTTAACAAACATTTGCATGGAAAATGTAAAAAAAAACAAAAATTATTCCATTTCCTTCAAATAGCAGGAGCAGTTTGGGTTTCTAAAGTCACCTCAATTTCATAACAGGCCTTCGAATTGCTACCTCAACAAACCCAGGTGACACATCGCGGCTTCTTGATTTATTTGCCACGAAGCACCGTCACCAGCTTTCTAGTGATACGAAAAAATAAATACACACACTCACATTATGAACGTCCCCCAAAAACAGCATTCAAACAGTGACAAAATGACATCGATGCCAGTAGCGCCAGTGTTGCGTTGTCACCGATCCCGATTGGATTGATTCGCTCGGTTCGCTGGGCCATCGGTGCTCAAATATTCGAATGCTAATGCTTCGCTTCACCAAGCACCCTGCTGGGCTGTGGGCAACCGGAATGACCGTAACGGTTACCGCGACCAAAATCTACCAACAACTCACGAATCGGGACATACGGGGCGATTTCTGGCCACAGACGGATCGAAACGGTTTCGTTTTGTCAGGAAGCAGCGATGGCAAAAGTGGAAAAGATTTACGCTGCTGCTCTTCATCTTTATGCTCGAGACAAGATGTTGGACCGTTTCGGAATATTTACTCAACGATCGCTACCAGTCCACTGGCCCTGCCAGCCGCGGCAGTTGACAGCGGCGATGGGTTTCGATCTAAATATGCATCACCGGTCTACCCATCACCGGAAGATTGGGATCATAATCGTTATTGTGATTTACGCTGCCCGAATTTAAAGCGGTCAGACCATGTTGGACACATCGATCGGTGGATCGACCAACAGCAGCAACAACAACAACAACAAATGACGGTGGGTTTTTTGGACGAATTTTAAAAGTAAGCATTTTTTAACCTTTCCTTTCCCCTATCCAACGGTCCGGTTGTCACCACGACGTAATGGGCCACTGCTCTGGATCACCTTTTATTTTGGGCGTGTGTGAGTGTTGTTAAAATGAACCATATATTTCGTCTTCGGTTTCTGTCCGCGGACCTGTTGTAGCACATCACTGTACACAGTCGAGCTGTCGAACGGTCGTTCGACTCCGTTTCATCCTCAAACTCTCATCATATTTTCGTATCCTACAAAGTGAATTCAATAAATCACCAACATTCCATTAACATTTTCAATCCGTCCACAACGTCTTAATGTCGCGCCAGGCAACGGCGCGACGTAACGAAATTTTGAGCTAAGGGTAAATCGCGACCGACATACTCAAGGAGAAACTGGCCGGACGACAGCGACGGACGATCGTTTTCGGGACGAAGGCTAATCGGAATTAATGGAATCGATTATCAATTCGCTAATTATGCAAATAATCCACAAAATATGAGCACACGCGCGGCGAGCGTATGTTCCGCACGGGACGGCATGGTGTGACGCGACCCAACCGACCACGGCTTACAATTTGGTCATAAAAATCTAGATTACTTATGGCAAACGCTTTTCGGGGAAAATATCACGCTGATTTTATGATGTTGTTTAATCGGTAGAAATGTTTTTGAATCGCTTTTAGTTTGAGCCTTGTTTTTGGAGTCTTTGAGATCCTTTTTTCAAATCCGTTTTTATCACAAATTAATTTGAGCACTTGCTCGAGTCATTTGCTGCAAAATACGGTACGGTTGTGCAATGACATCTCTAAGACGCACCTTTCTCTGTCGCTGTACGGAATCGAGCACTCGCTGTGGACCTCTCCATTGGCAGTGCATAACGGTGGCGTTTATTTCGTTCTACTTAATTACTCTAAACACATCCACATCCCGATGAAGTCGGCACCAAATCAAATCGATGCTACTCGATGCACCGTGCAAGGGGCTGCCCGAGAATGCATTCAAATTGTGCACTGGATAATTTATTGAGTCTGAGTGCAAGATTTCCGAGTTGCGTATCGCCCGCACATCCGACCACCGGGTCCGGTCATTTGCCACCGTTTCGAGCGGCCATAACCTATCGAACCGCTTGACGCTCTACGGACAATTCGATTCCGGTAGCGGATGCTGCACGACGACAACGACGACGACGGCGATTCGCTTCCCGATGGGCAACGTCCACTGGTCGAGGCCGATGAAGCTGTTCGACATAGTTACGTGATTACCGCTGGGCCTTGGTGATTAATCTAATTGAAAATCGGGAAGATTTACACGCTGAAAATACTAATTAGACGGTGGGCTCTTCCTGAAGCGCCGTTGCACCGTCGTCTGAGATTTATCACAGGCGTGCGATTGACAAGGCAAAGTTGACAATAATTCATGAATTAATTACGATTTCCTATGTCGTTCGGTGAGGTTTGGTGGATCCGGTACTCGGACCACATCACCCATGCGAAGAAATACAGTTTCGGTGTGTGTGAGTGAGTTTACTCAAGGAGCAATAAATATGATAAACAAATGGTCTATTTTATTGCATTACGTTGAATAATTAGGAAATGTAAAGAACTTTTTGATACTTTGGTACAAAAAACCTTTTTTTTAATTCAGAACATTAAAAAGAAACATCTTCGTCCGCAGCCTAATTAGACTATAACTCGTCTCGACCTTAAACCGAGTGAAACATTTTATAAAATCCTCCGTTTATCCCGCCCCAAACCGTTCGCAAATAAGTTTGTTATAAAATTTTATCACGGTGTTAAAAATATTTATTGCCATCACCATCGTCACTGGGTCGCTCCAAAAGTCTCCGTTTATTGCCGTTGAGCAGAGCAGACCCACCAGCCGACAGAAGAAAGTGAAATGCGCTTTGCCTTTGACGAGAGTTGACATCTTTGGACTGGATTGATCGTTCAAGTTTCCGAGCTTAAAAGTAAGCAGATTGTTCCAGCACACCTCAAAAAAAACAACAAACCTTGCTCGATCGTTTTATATGAAATGAGCCCACGAATCAGTGAGCTGGACGGGTAAGAAAACAGGAAGAAACGCGTTCAACGTACCAGATAATTGTCAGCTTATAGCGAAATTTATGAGCCTTTCGAGAACTGGATATGAAAAGTTGTTTCCCGCCCCTAGTTTTCTTATCTTGCACCATTATTCGCTACCTTTTCTCACACCTTCAGCTTGGTGTTGGTTTTAATACAAAATCTTTTCATATTTTCTGTATGCTCACCTGAAGGAGAATTTGGGCGTATCTTGCTCAACAATCACAAGCATTGGATGGACTCATTTGAGTATATCCTCTGGCACGATGCACTGAACCAGTTTTGCAGTCGAAATGTTATCCTTCGCTAAGACTCCCACTTCCATTTTTTTGAGTCATAATTCAGCTGATGCAAAGTTAAGAACGCATAATATGAAGAACAATTTCTATGGTACAAAACTATTAAGCAAAGGCTTTAGCTGAGCCGTCCCTTCCACACACAACTCGTGGCGATAAAATCACACAAGCAAATCACTTTGTTCATCAGTTACAGCAATCAATTGGCACAACAGTTTCAGAATTAATGACGGTTGCATGTCACCCGGCACTAAGTAACACGGTGTATCGCTGCCCGGTACACTGTACCGTACGGCTACAATCATGACCTACGTACAATCAATCACTCTTTCGATTGTACCAAGCAAACGGTGGAGCCCCATGCAAGACGCAATGCTCCACCTGAGTAATTTATGCTCGGGTTGTCAAACGTTCTGGTGAACCATAAATAATAACATTAATTAATTACCCCGTTTTTGGGGCGCTAGTTATGATACTGGAAACGTCTGGCTATGAGTGAAATAGCTTAAACCATTTCATCAGTTTTCTACAAGGTTTCCAATTTTTCGCAACAAGCAGTGTTTTGTCCATCAAATTAACCCATATCCTTATCGGACGCATGAGAACACAGCAATGTACTCATTTAATAATTAAATTAAACAGCATTCGAGGGATAATTTCTTACAACTTCCGCTTCTGTATGAGCACACTCCAGTACGCTCTCCCACCCGTACAGAGTAATCTAATTCTGAAAAGAAAAGATTGCTAGCCGCTGGCACGGACCCGATCACGTAACACGTTGCCACTGTTACAGGCGCCCGATCGGCGACGAACCAATATCCCGTGGCACATTGTTTCATCCCCCGAAAAAAAAGAAGCCTCATAAATCTCGCCTGTTTGTTTACGAATCGAATGAGTTATGGGGGCTGCGAGTCTTGCAAGCGAATTCCGCAACTCGTCCAGCTAAACAGCGACGAGCACCGACGAGCACCGACCGACGTCGTCCGACGGGAGTCTAATTATTCTTCATGGAAATGTAAATAAATACGTAAATCAAATATTGAATTCAACAATTAATTCGATGATCCGGATCAACCGCCACCGGTCCATGGGTAGCAGCAGCTAGCGCAGCCCCCTATACATTGTTGTTATGGTTCCCCCCGAACAATTCACACACGCACTTGCTGGATTGTTGGGGGGCTCCGTTTTTGTACAGCAATGGTGTACGGAGGAAGGAAAAAATAAGCTCGCTTCATTGCGCAACAGCGCAATGATTAACTCTCAAAATACCTTTTGAAGTTTTAGATCAAAAAGTGTGGAGGAGTTTTGGGCTGAAAAAATAAAGCATCTTACGATACGTTACCGCTGCTTCCCATTTAAGACCGCGAACGACGAACGCCTGGAACGAAACGAACACGGTGGCAATGAAGCATAAAACTACAAACAAATGCTCGCACACGAGTGTAAAGAATATGGGCAGCATCGTTGAATGAGTGTTGTCTTCCCGGCGACTACCTTTGGCGCAATCCGCGGGTGATGAAGTGTTGAGGACACAATGCCAATTGTGCGTCGTCGTCGTCGTACGACGTCACTCGACGACGGGGCCCACCGACGTGACGGGGCATCGTGTGTGGTCAGACAGCATTGATGCAGCAGCCGCAGTCGATTGCTTGCCGTGCTCAAACATTGGATCACCCTGCGCGGCTCCTCCAACTTCTCACACCACCCCTCCCGGACGAACAAGCGAGAAAGCTAGCACCTCGGGTCGGCCCGCACCGTCTTATACTCGATATTTCCGGCGCGATGTACGCTGAACTCAAAACCGGCGCGCGGTGTAAACATGTCAGAATGTTTGGACTGGACAAAGTGAGCGTGAAGCGACGACGATGGGCCTGCGATGCCGGGAGGCGCGAACACTGCTGCTGTAGTGAGTGGGCAATTTGCTTTATGAGAAACATTTCCCTACGATTCCCCCGATGCACCGTATTGCTATATTTACTTTGCCCGTTTGATGGTCGCTCGTCTGCTTGGACACGTTTGAGTCGATTAGCCGTATCGTCGTGTGCTTGGTTGACGGGCACAAAAAAACGAGTACCATTAGCGATTTTCGCTGACAGAAGTATACTATCTGACCCTGACTGTTTCTGGAAATCAAAACCGTTTGTGGAACTTGCCGGGAACAATTCAAATTTTGCAGATTTTCTAGAATTTTAAACAACTTACAAGCTAATCAATAATCGGACCTTCATCATCTCAATCACGCTTCCAACACGTGTACAGCTTCACCACTCTAACTGACATGTAACATTGTAAGTGTACACTCATTATTTCATGCAATTATGTTGCTCACGTCACTATGAGTACATAATTTTAATTGATTTTCAACCGATCGATCGAAAACTTATCCTCATCAACAAAACATCTGTTGAGCGGCGCCACACTTGACAAACCTGTTGCCTGGGTTCCGAATGCCATGGCTGTTGAGGCCGTCTTCACTCCGGACGTCACTTTCGATCGGCATGATTGCGAAAAAACAACCGACACTCAAACCTCCCGGCTAGCAATGGACAATGGCTAGTTTGTTGGAGTTCGATGCAGCCAAGCAGTCGATCAACGATTTCAGCTAACCTAGCCGCACGAAAAGTTGGTTCTCCATCGGCGGTTTCCAATTGCAATCTACCCGACCTACCCACGGGCAATGCCCGACCAACGACAACGGCTTATCGCAATGGACCGAAAATAGTGGCCTCGTAGATTCCACCTGGGGAAACTGGGGATTCAGCTCGCCGTGATTGACATCGATGGAGCCATACTTCAGCTTGAGTCCGGTCAATTGATGGACATGCGAGAATTGCAGAAGGACTTAATCGTGTCATGTATCCATAAGCGTACGCGCCATCGTTGTTCATCTTAACGTGCCGTTTCCCGCACATCAATCCTTTCTCACGACACGCGAAGGATGATGATGAGCTGCTGTCGTGTTTTGCGGCGCTATTTTGCGGTCCTCATTATCGTGCTGAGGCCAAACCGTTTATCGATGCCTGTTTGCCATGTATATTTAAACAGGTTGCAATTGAATCGAAAAATTTCGGGAATAAACATTCAGTACAATAATGCTCCGTATGCGCTCGTGGCTGAAGTCATATATGAAAGTAAGCAGCTATACATATCCGATCGTTCTAAATGATTATCCGCTTAGCTCTGATGTGCGAAAGTACACAAGATGAGGCACACGCTGAACCACCATTGGTGGGGAACGCTCGTGGACGTACTTCGTGACGCTGTCTCAATTAAAAACCCTCTGCTCTGGCAGCTGAACTCGCACGGTACGGTGAAATATTGTTCGGCTGTGAATAATTGACAAGATAACTCTCAGTCGTATTAGTATCAATCAATGTTATAGACCGCCGACGTACCGTCTGCTGGACCGCACGAACATCACACGCGCGCACGAAATCGACGGTGGTCCTCTGCTCGGCAGGCAGAATCATACGTGGACAGGCTTTACACTTTCGCTGGGACAGTGAAAGCTTTCCGGCGATTCGGGCGGCATGATAGACGCCTATAATAGATAAATGCTCAGCCTGACAGTTTGGTACTTGAGGCTTCAGGCTCGATGATGCTTCGGCTGTCTGCTGGGTCATCTATCACCCACTGGCAAGCGTGAATGACAATGACGCGCACGGTGTTATGAGCCGGTGTGTGATTCGCGCCTTGTAATAAATATGTTTACGGTCCCACCGCAGATGATTTTGCTGGTGTCTATAATAAGGTCGAGCAGACATTGAGTGGCATAGAGGAATTACGCCTTTGTTGAAGAACGATAAGAGGATGGGCACGACGAACCATAGTGTTTGGGCAAAATTTTTGCTTCTTTCCTTTAATAGACTTCCACCATTTCGCCATTTGCTAAAGCGATTTCTGAAATAAAACAAACATTTCTTTTTTGTGGACGAATAGTTTTCTTTCCAACCATGCGTGAAGTCAAGCAACATATTTGACATATTTGTCCACCCCATATAACCTGTTTTGCATCGTTCTATCGAAAGCCAATTAGCCACATTCGTACGACGTGCCGTCAATATGACGCTGACACTGTATGAGCGGAACGTGAAAAATCTTCGCCTCACCCGTTCCAGCGGGCCAGCGTTGATTAGTTCCGAAAGTTCCGAAACGACATTTTCACACTGCGTTTTCTCCCCGGTCGATGTCGTGTGGTACGGGTGGTACCTAACCAGTGATTAATTGTGCTCAATTAGGTCGATAGTTTTGGCGTCTTTCTTTCTTTTGTGGGGTGCGGGGTCGGTAGCTTGCAGACGCAACGATATCCGCAATACTGCAAAACCGAGCACCAACGTCACCCCTAAGGCGGGCAATAAATCAAATTTGTCTAGAACGAAACATTCATCAGTCACTGGCGAAACATACGTATTTATATCCTGAAGCCATTGCGCCTTCTTCTTCTTGTCGTCGTCTTCTTCTCGTCTTTTGGTTCGGCAGAGGACGCTCAGGGACGTGGCGAACATGCGGAATGAACCATAAAAATGACGAAAAGACGATTGACAACAATCACCAACTGCCGCCGTACTTGTTGCCGTCACCAGCATCATCATCTCACACGGAGACACACGCTGGCCCACCGAAAAGGGTCACCTCAGAGCGATGCAAGATCGATGGATCATCGTTCTTGTGGGGTGGGATGTCATAAGGCTGATAAAGATGTGAGCCTTTCAACCAGACAACAACGGCTCCGAAGTCCGTCCGACGCAGAACGGAGTGGGCAAACGCTCGGCAACGTTTGCTTATAATCGAATCGACTCTATATTGGGTGCGGCACAAGACACGGTCACAGTATCCGAGGGAGATGCAAAAAAAAACACACCCACTACCATCCGACCCCCCCCCCCCCATCCTGCCGCTGGGTCTTGGAAAATTTCTCCACAAAGACGACGCGGTGGAGATGATAAAACTGTGATCATAAGCGCAACTGGAGTGATTGACGATTTGGAGATTCTTGTGACACCGGGACACACTGTGTACGCCACATTCACCGTGTATCTGCGCCGGCCAGATAGATGGCAATCGATTTCCGCGATGCGATTAATGGAGGACTCGTTCGTTTCGTTCGCCCGCTTATCAAGATTAAGTGAAGGGGATCTGCGATGCAGTTTTGGTCATTGTCCTGTCCATCATATTTGCCATCAACTGCGCCGTTCTGTGTATTTTATGGTACGCGTCGCACGGTAATGCAATTGGATACTTTCAAATATCATATGACAGACAGGTTTTCAGAATCTTCTATTGATTTCTCCATTTCGTTAACAGCATACAGCTGTGCATTCTAACAAGATGTTACGGAACTGTTTTGCATGAAGTTTCACCGAAAAGTATCCGCTGATTATCACACAGACGGGCTGCAAAAAAAGACCACAAGCTGTGATCGTTCTTTAAAGAAATCCAGATAAGCTTTACCTTTCTTTCGTTCGGATTTAAAATTAAATTTACCCATTGACGCATTGTATAGCACACTACCAACGAGGGGTGCCATCAGCCCCAAGAGCAGTTCGTTCACAGTTCGTTCGTGTGAAAAGTGTCAACCACTAGCGGCAATGTCCATCATCCATCATTCGCGACGCTTGACCATCAATTTGTCAGATGAAAGAATGCTGAAGTGCTGTGTGTGTCTCGGTATAAATAATAAAATATATATGACGATGAATAAAAGTATAGTGCTGGTATGGTATATTTATCACCACTCGCCTTGTTAAAGAGTGTCTGCCAAGCCGTGGCGGTTGGTTGCGTTTGCTGCTGCCCAGCACACTGCGCCAAGTACTTCCGTGGGTATTATAGGTGGGTGACTGTCCACATATTTCCGAGCATGACGCGGCCTCGGGATCAACGGTGTAAATCACAATTTGTCAATCCTGGAATGCATCTCAGCAGCAGTGACAGCATCGTCACCGGGCCCGGTCTCTTCAATATTGCTAACCATGTACCCAATATATCTTGCTCTTCCTGCCACCGACACACCGCAACCGACTAGACCGCACTGTGCTGCACGATGACCGGGAGGGTTGCGTATACTTTCTCGCTCGTCGTTGATGACTTCACGCTTTCTTGGACAAGATTAATGATGCGCCCGGTGTATCCCTAAACCTACGGATTTCCTTTCTTTGCACTCTTGTTTTTGCAAATGCTCTTGAACACACATGATTTGTTTAAAGCATTTTCCAATTATGAAGCCAAAATTACCTTTTTTTGATTGTAAATATTCAGAGAATGAAAATTCCGCATAAAAAAGCTTCATAATTTACACACACACACATAAATTGAACCGTGTACTGCATTAACACGTCCTAATCGATTGTCTAGTGCAGGCTGCAAATAAATTATCACACATTAAAACGTGACATTTTGACCCGTTGCAAGAGTTCCGCGCGCGCTGGCACTCGGAACCCATAATGCAACGAAACAGAGTTCTGTATCACAATTAATGATTCGTTGGGGAATGATTTTACGCATCCAACCGCCCATAATTCAACGTATCAAATAGCGATCGACAGTTCATTGGGCCATCAGTTTCGGACAAGGCTTCCGGCCAGTACGCTTTACTGCTATACGTGTTTCAGCCGTAATCTTCCACCATTACTGCTACGCACATTCCGACGCCCGCCCACCGGTTGCAACCCGTTACACTTCAAACAGACCCCGGACCCCAAGCGGTTGCTGGACACAGGCGAACGTACATGCATTTCAACTTTATAATGAATCTGTGCGCTCACCGAACAGTATGCATCGTAGCGTAAAATATATTGTCAAAAAAGCCACCCGCGAAATCGATCGAACCGCCGGCCGCCATCGCATGCCCGCCGCCGCCGCGCTGTATGAATTGCATAAAAGCTGATAAGCTACCATTTTAAATTATAGCCCAGCGCCCAACCGTCCTGCCGGGGTCGTGATCGTTCTTACCAATTTGGAACCCCGGCAGCACCAGGGATCACCGGACAATGAATTAAAATTTTTAATGTACACATTCAATCACAGCTCTCACGATTCTATCGGCCTCGGGGCGCTCCCGTCGCCGTCCCCCTCTCGCCGTCCCACTTTTTTACCGCTTTCACCCGCGAGGCCAAATGGCACCATGATTGTTGGGTACACCTGTCGTTTGAAATTGCATACACCCGGCCGACACGTTGAATCGGCCACCGGCACGAAGCGAGCAAAGTGCGAGGCCCACCGGGAGGGACAACCGTGACAGCCAAATACTGCCATCATCGGGTAACACCCCCATCGGCTGCAAGAAGGCAAACAGTTTGGTGGGCGCTCAGCTGCCCCTGCGCTGGGCTGGGAGCACTGGCAGCGGCAACAATAACAGCAACATCAACGTACAGCGAATACAACAGTGTGTGACAGCAGCAATTACGGATTCACCGAAAATTTCAACGCGGACATTTAATCAATATCATTTTAATGCGCGAGATAAAAATAACACATAAATCAAATTAATCTTGAAATCAAAAATATTCAAATTAACACATGTTTTGGTGCACACGGGGCACCCTTCGAGGTGTGGATTTATTTACCGAATTGTGTAAAATGGTTACAGAGAACTTTTAAAAGTCTGTTAAAAACAGGAGTTACAGTGGACTGTACAATTACAAGAAGTTTTCACTACCATTTTATTATTTACAGGTTTATAAGAACCTTAATTGCAATAAGTTATAAATACAAGAACAAATCGAATGATGATTTTTGGAATTGAAGCTATTTATACTTTAAATCATACAGTTCAATTCCCATGTCTTCCAGTACTATCCGAACCCCAATTGTACAATTCTTATGCTCAGTGCTAGTGGCAGATTTCTGGAGGCCTGTTGTGGAATGACTTTGAGCTGAACTTTCTGATGTTTCTGGGTCCTGGGCTTAAAATGAACCTTTACATGACCAGACGCTTTAGACCATGAAGTTCTTCCGATGACTATGCCTTTGGATAGTTCGACTATAAAATCTCTAACATGAACGAAGTCTCTGAGACAACGCAATCTCTTGTTCCGATGACCGTTGAGAACATTTGGTCAACATTTTCCGATGACCGTTAAGCCTCAAAACCTATATTTCATAATCTGCATTTCAAACAGTAATTGAAAGAACCATGGCTGCAAGACGAACCCACCTAAGTAATTTAAGTGTAAACTTGGCTTATGGATGTCCAAAGTACCAGTGTTATGTATTTCTTTTTGCTTGACTATTTACCCATCAGTGGATTGCTGTGACATTCCAAGCATGTTGCCAAAAAAATAGAAAAACTCTCAATGTCATCTAAACAGCAGCCCATCATCCATGCCCCAAGTCCCAACTATAAACACCTTTCACTCAGTAGCACTGAACGATGACACCTTGCAAATCATACTACAACTGATCGGTGTCACGTTACCAATCGTTTACTCGTTTATGATTTCCAATACGGCTCCTCGCCTGTTTCGCAGCTCGGGACCTCTTCCCCCGCAAACCACCTCAACACACACCTGGAACATTGCTTAATAGTGAGCAACGTTGACAACATCGACATTGATGGCCATCATGAAATTGTGCTACTTTTCTCAGCTGCCTACACCGCTGTGCATTGATGGTGTCAGAATTATAAACCTTCAAGCTTCTTTCGTTTCGACAAAATTTCGACAAATTTTCGTTCGTTCTTAACGTAAACTGGAGTTTTTTTTTGTTTTGCTCTTTTCTTGTTTGCCTTTAACACGAAATTGGCGATGGTACCGAACGAATAGCACGGAAGGGGGCCACTTTCGCCCACCCTCCCTGATGGTGACAAAAACCTTCACCGTGAAATATTTAAGCTGAAAGCAGCAGCGTTTGTTTATCCACTACCGGAAGCAGTTCCAATCGGTCCCTTCCCGGTCCGCTGATAGGGGGGAAAAGGGCTGCGTGCCACGCTTCGGTCGACCGTGCCGTTATTGATGGAATGTGATAGACTCAATTAACCTATGCACCTGATGCGTTCGGTACACGGTTACGTTGTTTAAATGAATAAAGCACCCAGCAAACTAGCGGCCCTGCTAGTGCTAGGCCGATCGGTGTAGTGGAAAAGTGCAATGAAAATGGAAAACAAAAAGCGTTTTATGAATCGCAAAAAACAAAACAACGATAATCAAAGTATGTGCTCGGTGCACGGACACGGATATTGGGTCTAGCTTGTTGTTGCTGTTTGTTTTTTTTTTAGAGACAACATGAATCAGTTTAACGAGCAATGAAAATTGACGAGATCAAAATAAATTGAATTTTTGATCATGTTTACGGATCTACCATGTAAAACAGGTGGCCAATGCAGTGAGGTGGCCGGCGTTGTTTGATAGAAAATTGATTTAAATGGCACATTTGGCCAAAATTGTTTTAATTGTGATTTGTAGTAGTTGGGTTGCACATGAAAAATAATTGCAAATTGAAAGAAATAAAGTAAGAGCGAAAAAACGGGCGATAAAATGTAACTGGTAAAATGATACAATTGTTTCCAACTGCAACTATCATGATGCAAAAAAAACACACATACACATAAATTAAAATTCAAATTGGAATAAAATAAATCGTATCCAAAATATGCATTCCCCCCCTGACAAGCACACTCCATAATGGATAAACGTGTCATCAATGTAAATTCGAACCATCTCACCGCCAGCGCCCCTAAACTTACAGCGCTCACGTTACATCCGGTCGCTTTATCTCCCATATGCTGCGAGAAGCTGGGGCACCACATATTCATGGCGTGTAATGAATAATCCATCATTCATTTGTTTGATATTTTCGTGTCCCCGGACAATGAACGGGACGCAGATGTCCCTTGACGTGCTCGGTGCTGTAAATGTGCGTTCCATTCGGGCTGCCGAAAAACCGAAATCACACAATGAAGTGACCATTCGGCATCCTGATGGATGCAGGCATTGTCGCGAATGATGAATGCCACTCTCGGCCTCCCACACGGCCCAGCTGGCCACGGACGACCCAAAATCTATCGCACTGTCTGCGGTCAAGTCACTCAATCCTTCAATTGCACGCCAGAGTTTACCATTTCACCTCCACACGCCCTGCAGAACCGATGCTCGACGCTCTTCAACGCGATGTCAACCTGTCCCGCGTTAGTTCACTTTGGCAAGGTTTTTGATACTGGCCGGCCGCTTGCATGCGTACATACCGGAACCATATCAAGCGTGGCATAACTCAAAATGATTTGTTGATTTTTACACAACCCTGGTGACCAACGCAGGCAATGCCATGCTGGCGGCAGGACAAAGGTCCCCCACCATCGTGAGAGGGAGCGTTGGTTTAGGTTTAGCGGCATCTATTTTGCACACACGAGGTAAACTCTTGTGCTTTATATCCTGTCAGCACAAATGACCACATACATTGTACAGGGAGGATGGTGTAGCCACAAAACGGAGCTAAAGCGAAGGGCGATGTTAAACAGTGGTTCAGAGATTAAAAGCAGTTTAAAGAAGGACATCTTGCAGAGGATTTTTCTCGCTACAGGTGATCGCTGGTAAAGATAAAACATTTTAAAAGACAAAAATACTATTAGTTCAACTTCATGGTAATGTGCCATATATATGATATAAACTTAACAAAAAAATGAACCCTCAAAATCACTATAGCTCATCGCTAAAACCCCTCTGCACTCGTCGGGGTCAGTGCATCTTTATTGCGGCCATGACTGTGCAGCATGTGGTTCATTATATTCGCATTTCCTTTCGAAGGTCAGCACTTGTATTACTTTTGTGCTTTATGCGAACGATTATCTGTGCTGTGCTTACCACGTCAGCCCAAACAGCCCACCCTATCCGACCGACAGCGTGCAACAGCGTGCATGCGGTCATTTGATAGGATAGGCGAATCATCTCCCAGGTTAGCACCATGTTTGCATAAGCCATGATGCCGTGGCCGCTAGCTAGCGAGCCTGCACCTTGCAGCACCGCCAAGTGCAGCCTGACGAATCGAACGAGATCGTATGCAGACCACCCAAAAGACAAACGTAGAGCCCTTCATCGCTGGCAGAAAGCGTTCTGCTGCACGCCCCATCAGGACGTGCTCGAAACCAACACTCAGGTGTCATGTTGACTCGGAAAAACAAACAGACATCCTGACGCTGGACGCTCCAAAACGCATCCTTCGCTTAAACGCTACGGCCTTTTCGCACTTTTCACACCCCATCCGTTCGTCATAAATAGCGCCCTGACGAACGATGCAGCCAGCCAGCCAACCGACCGGCCGGCCAGATTCGACGAAACGCGTCAACAGAGAGACGCAATGCGCCGTGACGAATGCTTGTGGTCTTTCCGTTGGCTGGTTTGGCTCTCTTCGCATGCAACTATGCATCGGCGTTCGGTTGGCCCCGTTCCAATGCCACCGGTGTAGGAAGCACTGGCATCGAAAAATTAGCGACGTGTTGCAGGTCCTGCGTTTGCATAACACACGACTGGATGATGCACAGCATAAAGCTACTCAGGACTACTCACCCAACCCGCGCATCCGTCAGCCGGCTTGACGTAGTACCTGGCGAAGCAAATGGACAAAACAGCAAACGGCCGATGCGGAAGAGTGAAGCAGAGATCGCAAAAAATCCACCATCCCATAGACACGGCCTGACTGACAGTATGATAGTGGAGATTTCTGAGGTGGATGCATAGACTTCCAGCGCACGGGCGTACAGACACAAAAAAAATTGGATGAATCAGCTCGACGATAAAGAGGCCAACCGACAGTCGACTACGGCTTAGCCCAAGCTGCAGTACGCAACAGAAAACCGTTGATGGTGGTGCACGCACGACGCATCATGTATCATCGTCAATCTGTTTGTGTATGCAAGTTACTCACTACAATCTGCGTTCAAGTCATCTGTGCACGGTAGTGGCGTGAGTCGAGCCTCCTGTTGCTTCTGGCTTTGCTTGCAACAAACAAACGTTAAAGCGATTAGGATAAACATCAACAGCACTCATGCCCGATGATCTGATTGCGAGCTGGGAGAAATGAATCTGAAACAGGGACGGCAAACAAATGGAATCGGCTTTTTTGGAAATCTGTACAAGAATGTCATTATGTAGTGGGATGTCGGGAACTAATTAGAAGAATGAGAAGTATTTCATGTTAAGATGTATAAAAATATATATTTTCTGTTACAAATAGAGCATCCATTATAATTTTGATAAACATTGATAACACCAAGATAAGGACCAAAACTTAGAATTTCTCTGGCAAAGCTTCAGCCTCCTTCTCAACTCCATCGCCACCACCATCACCCATGGACCGTTCAATAATGCGATTAGCAAATGAAGCATGAGCGTGATGCGGATCCTTTTCTGCATTAACAACTATTTCAGACTTTGAAGCCATGACTGCTTCGCAAGCTGAAGCTCCTTGGCTCACTATTGCAAATGCGTCGCTTTGTGACTTTCGCAAAGGAGTGTAAGATCCTCCTTTCTTTGCCTTTACCGATTTAGTTTCAACCTTTCTCAACATTTCCAATACATCGTTGCGCCTGAGAACAGAACCAAGTTAGTGTATGAAAGTGTGAAACAAAAAGTTAACAATCAACATACGATTTTATCAATGCGTTCATCTCAAGCTGCAGCTCCTTCATCTGTACAGCATAGTCCCCAAGTTGCAGGTGCTGTTGCTCCAGCTTTGACTCCAAGTGGTTTCTTCTGTTGCGCTCGGTGTTCAGTTGCATTTCAAGGTACTCACAGCGTTCCCTGAAAAAAAAAAAACCAAATTCAGTTTGTAAGTATATTCCTCAGCCAAAGACTAATAGACAAACCTCAATCCTGCCATAGTCTTTGGATACTTTTTGGGTGTCGATCCGGAATCTGAACCATCGTCCTCCACCTTCACTCCTAACTTGACAAGGATCTCGTGACACGCCTCGTTGGAAATTTTGTTGTTGTCGCGGATGTCGAACTTTTCGATCGCAGCGTTCATATTCAAGCATTCAATTAGAAACTGTGCCCCGGTGTCGGTCAGCCCACAGTTGCACACATGAATCTGCCGGATCCAGGCATCGTCCTTCAGGACATCCGTTAGCTCAAGCAAACCGTAGTCCCCGATGGCCGGGTTATGGCTCAGGTACAGGTATCGCAAGCCCATTAGCTTATCCTCCTTAATGTCACCATAGCGCAACGATTGCTCCCAGCTTGTAGCGTAACGTTGCATCTTCTGAAACTTGATCACCTCCGCAATCGCTTGACATCCCTTAACCGTCAACTGGCACGCGGTCAGGTTCAGCACGAGCAGGTTGGGAAAAAACTTCATCTCGGTGCACAACGCTTTGCATCCTTCGTCGCCGATGGAGCATCTGGCAAGGTTCAGCTCGGTCAGCGAAGTGTTGTCCACGAGGCCCTGAGTCGGTGGCAGAGTGGTAAATCGCGATTTATTTACCGAGCGCGCTCGTACGCTGATGCTCCATACATTATGCTTACCGTTATAAGCGTGCACAAGCGCACACCTGCCAGCGGGAATCCTTCGAATGCGAAATACTTCACCACTTTGTTTGTCCGAAGAAAGATTGCCAGTGTGTCTACCAGCTGCTTGTACAGACGCTTGTCCAAAAAAATGGTTTTCTCCGTTCCCGGTCCTTCCAACGCGCTTGCTGGAATTAAACCGTCAGTACCTGAGGGTGTGGGGGAACGACAATAACAACTCAGACACCATTTTCGACGCAATTAACGTTGTAAAAACTAGCGCATACCTTCGGTATACGTTTTTCGTAAACGCAGTGCCAAATGGTTTATGGAATTATCCTCGCGTAAAGCATCCTCGATCAGCTGCCAATCGTACGCCTTGAACCGATCACCGTACACATCCAGAAACACTTGGTCCTTCTGCTTCGGTTTAACGATTTCCGGCAAGGGTTGAAAGTTCTTCGAGCGACACAGTGCCAGATAGCGGTGGTGGAAATTCTTATTGCGCTGGCGGTTACGGCGCTCGCTGCGGCCATTGGGCTTTGTGTTCGAGTTGTTCGTATTGCTGGACATTATGCCAGTGGTTTCGTGTCCTGTTCTTCAATTGTTTTTGTTGTGCTTTATCTTGTACTAGCAGCCGGTCTGGTGTACAATCGGAACGAAACTGATGATGAGATGGAAGACTAAAGGCTCCTTCGATTAACTCTAATGCTGCTAGGAATAAAATGTAGTTTCCCCATTTTAAAACAATTTTTAATTTATTTCAGATCATAGGACAATTATTGTTCGAAAACCTTTCTTAAAAAATAAATAGTCAGCGAAACAAAAAATCAACATGGCAAAACACCAAAATGGCCGAAAAAAAGAAGGAAAACCATAAAATACGCTTAATACACCCCGCATAGTCGGTAAAGTATCTCGGGCCGCTTCACTTTCTCGACCAAGAATCATTTTCTCACAAGAGCGACACTCATTTGTGACACATTAAAATAAAATCCTGCTCACCCGATGAGCGTGGCCGCATGAACGCGAAAAAACAGACTACCAAAAATATCGACCTACAACTATGCAGCACCACCATGAATCTGCTATATTTTCCACGTTTTCTGGTGGCCGGTCGCTTCTGCTATCTGTCACGGTTTAAACACTTCGAATCTTTCACTGCCCAAAACACCGACAAAAATACATGTCAAACATGCATTATTTCCATCCCTTCTCCGTCCACCATGATGGACGTGGCTTCGCAACAGTGCTTCGAAGATCCACAAACCATGATATTTCGTGTAGTTATTTCCCACTTAATTTGATGTGACCATGTCGGTATGCAGGCTAGCATCATTCATCAAAAAATATATTTACATTTATATTCACACTCTGCCTTGTTTATGCTGTAAGAAACACATTCGGATTGATGCTGTAAGGAGCGGTTTCGAAATTGCACGGATCAATCAAGCAAATCGTTTTGTGGACAAGAATGATACTCGAACTACTGCTCTTACTTATTTACATAATTATCTTTGTGTTAAGTTTTTATTGCAAAGTTTTTGTAAAACTAAAATCATTAAAGGGTCTAAGGATTTTCTACCAAAACGTCATTTGCCTCATCATTCTGTTTCTCTTCATCTTCACCATCTTCAGAAATTGGTTGCAAATCTTCCAAAAGCGTCCTAGGAGCAACTCCCAACCGTCGTAGACTGCGTTTATTCTCATAGCTCAACAAATGTTGCATATTTGTACCGACTTTCACGCACACCTTATCACGCCGATCCTTACTTTTCATCAACACGTCCACAAAACTTTCCATCGCAGGCAGATAATGCGCACGTAACACCTGCTCAGCTTCCGACTCTATTCGTTGATAGTCAGCAATGTCGCCTCGGTACTTGTTGATCTTCTCCTTCCGCTCGGACTCATCTACAATTGTGACTGATTTTTCCGCAGGACGCAATAGTTTGTGCACATATGTAAAATCACTCTTGGCAAGCGAAATGTTTGCCGCAATCGCTTCACGTTTTTCCGCATTATAAGCACGACGCTCCACCTCCGGGCGCATCTGCTGAGCCATGCGCTCGGGACTAACGTTTCGTCTTGCCATTAGCTTGCGCAGCAGTTGTTGGAAGTGTTTTGCTTGATATTTCTGTTCCAGACGGTCACTCAAAGGCATACGCTTCTCAAGCTCCAATATTTTCTTCGATTTGCCCGTATCGACTATGGTCGGTGCGTTGGATTTGGCCTCTTCCGCTTCCTGCTGTTTCTTTTCTCGGGCATCAATTTCGGCCTGAATTTTCGCCTCAATAATGGCCACATTTCGCTCAAAGTAACCCTTCTCCCATGCTGCTTGTCTAGCTTTCCGGGCAAGCTCGTGCTGAATCATGTCGCTGAATGTTGTTTCCTCATCTGGTAAGGGTTTCACAAATGCAGCGGCTATTTTGAAGATTCTTATATTGGCATTATGATCAGCAACTGCCAAACAGTCGCGAGCACTTGCTAGGCGATGCATCGAAATGGTCGTCAAGGACTCCGATCCTAAGTTCATACAAACCGTAGCACGGAATGTTTTTACTGCAAAATACAGAAAAAAATCGTTTTTTTCATCAAACAGCGCTAAGAAATTCTCATCATACTCACAACTCATATCCCATATCTCAAAGTCACCATTGCTCAATCCAACGAAGAAGACAGACACGCGATCAAGACTCCAGCGGCATGCCGTCACCTTTACGTTTTTCTTTCGCCAAAACACCGGTGAGCTGCTTTCCGCCTCACTCCAAATGGCAAGCACAGTGCCGCCAATCGAAAGGAAAACAGTGCGACAGATATGATTGCGTTCCAACGCCAATATTGGACCATCGTGAATGGGACTGAAGGCGTGCATTACCTTCACCAGCTCATCGTTCACCAATGCGCCCTGCTCGAAGTCATATCCTTCCCACGAGGCCTCAATCAGCTGGCCCGTAAACGACCCCAGCTTGATACGCATTTCACAGCCCGTGGCTACTGGCTGCTGCTGGTGTTTTATACGCCTCGTAAGTTCCGTCACACTTTCCTGAGGCATCGAAAGATAGATTGCTTCATCGATGACCGAAGCTAAAATGGGTATCTCACAAAGCAGTCTGAACGTTGGAAAGAAAAGATTGTTCACCCGCTGGTACATCGTTTTGTCAGCAAGCTGTGCAGTTTTCGAAGTGGCAATCATTTTCTGCAACGCAGGCATCGTAAACTCAAGATCCCAAAAGCACACACTACCATCCAGCGAGGTGGTCACCATAAAGCGGTAAAGCTTATCGGTATGGGGCTTCAAATGGCCGGTAGTTGTGCAGAAATAATTGCGCGGCAACCATTTTATGCAAGTTATGGCACCTCTCGACGAATGTTCCAGCGAACTCACGGCGGCAGGATTAACCTCCCGATCAATGCGCTCCACCACCGGATATTCCATCAGCTGGCGAATTTGTTTGCGATATTCGCTCGACCCTAGCGCAGCTTGCTTCGCTTGCTCCACCCGCTCTAATTCACCTGTCAAGTCCCACAGGACAATCTGTCCGTTCGACAGTCCCCCCACCAGCAGTTCGGCGTCGTACGGACAGAAGGAGACAGCCGTCACTTCACGGATTGTCTTAAGCTCCAGCAACGGTTCCAGGCTGTCCTCGAAGCTCCACAACAGTACGGTACATTTTTCAAACGTCATCCGATTCAGGGCGTCTCCGAAGGGTTGCTGCTCTGATTGATTGTGCTGCTTGTTAGCGTGTTTTGACAACGTCTCAAAGGTATACGACGCTACAAAAACGCCCGACAGCTCCGGATGCCAATCCATCGAGCAAACGCTGCGACCGATGCACAGCGAGCGGTTCATAAACGAGAGCACCTCGTCGATTTGCGGAGTTCGATAAGCCGGTACAAGCTTTTGTGCAATGCAATCGTATTCGTCTCTGTACAGCTCAATCAAGTTGAACCGTGCTTCCTGTGACAGCGACTCGGCAGCATTTAGCAACCATGTCGACGAAATCAACGACGGATCAATCTTGCTATCTGCGACATCGAGCAGATACTGCGTTGCTGCATGTGCCGGGAACGTTGGTTCGGTTTGCTGCAGGCGGCTGTAGGCTTGCGGTCGCACTTGGATGCCGCGATCGGTTATCTTTCGTGGGAAATTGATCGGTTTCCACTTAAATGGCACGAGCTCCACATACCCATCGCGTACATCCGACACGCCACGCGCGGACACCGTTTGATCGATCCGCCGAATCGGCAGGACACTTTGCGCTTCCGTATCCACGTTCGCTTCGCTTGGTATTCGTGTCCACTTTTCGATCTCCAGCTCAGCCCCTTGGGGATTCCATTTCTGACGTGGACGTTTTTCCGTGAGCAAATTAAGCTTTAATCGCTGAAACAGCTCAAGCTTGCGTACGATTTCGCTAGCCTCGTTTATTTCTGCCACATCTAAGTAGACCAAGAATGCGTCTTCCTGTGCTGTCGACTGATCGGGCAAATATTCAATCAGTAAAGATGAGCCTGGTTCCAGACGTTGAAGAAACTCCTGAAGTTTGGCATCTGTTGTTTGCACTCCAGAGCTGAGGTAGTTTTGAAATGTTTCCTTTTTGATTTCTTTCCACGGGTGTTCGTCGGTGATATTCTTCCCCAGCACTATTCCAAGCAATGCTTGCAGTTGGGAACTTGAAGACAGAAAAATAAATTATCCATTCAAACATGTTCAATACTACCCAGAGTTCCGAATCTATTTACCTGAGCATCACCTGCGTTGTGTTCGGGAGGGAATGTAACCGCGTCCAAGCTTCCTGATCGTCGAAACCAAAAATGACCTCAAACTCTTCATCGTCAAAGAACCCATCCTTCAGTGAGACATCCTCCGTAATCTTGCTCATTCTCTGACCAGTGTCCATCAATTCTTGGGGTTTATTTATTACCTACTCGGAAAACGGTCACACTTTCACTTCCAACGCAGGACTGCTTTGATCGGTTTCCATTTTCATGTGCAATTGAAACTAACCTATGAAAAAAAGATTTAAAACTCAGCGATATTGACTAACGATTTATTCAGTTTCGATCATATCTTCAAAAAACTGTTTGCCCCCGCCTGAATTCAAATTAAAAAGAGGTCAAATTAAAATGCCGATAAAAAAATCCACCACAGCTTCTTTGCGCATGTTCTTTCTCATTATACAAAATTGAGCTGAAAGCTTCATTACAATGCACCGCTTCTCATCATGGGCAGGTGCATTTGCCTAGCGGCACAATATCATGTTTTGATTGCCACCGCATATCAAAGTGCTATAAATTATACACGTTAAATTGATGTTTCAATTACACTCGCAGGAATCCGATTCAGACGGCATGAAATTTAATTAATGATATGTAGATTATTTATCTAATTGATTTGGCGACTTTAATGAGCCGTACCGACGAGAAGCCATGTGTTTGCAGCGAAATCAGGTTGATACCGCGGTGCACGGTCCAACCGTACGCCAATTTCATACATTGCACCACGTTTTGGTTTTTTTTTGTTTTTTCGTTTGCCATTTGTTTTCCTTTCTGTATTCGCGGGAACATGTGTATGCTGCACTCACTGCTGCTACCGCCAAGTGTTTCTGCTGCACCGCCACGACTTCCGCTCCCATGGTTCGCTCCACAGTGGCCGCACCGAATCTTTACGACCGATGCATTTTTATTATTTTTCCAATTGTTTTCCGATCGAACACGGTTTTCCATTTTTCTCATTTTATTTATGCACTTTGATATGAAACGCGCTGTCCGGTTTATGTTGTGGCAGCTCGGAAAATGAGTCACCGCACCGGCGACCCCGGATCGCTCCCGGTCGCCCGGACTCGGCGACCTGATCCGGTCGTGTCACGAAACGGCCGTTATCACAATTTGTCATCGAAAACGAGACTTCTGATAATTAACGAGATGGAATGAAGTGTCGTTTTCATGTGTTTTTATGATAATTAACCAGCACATGTCTTGTCACACGCTGCTGGCAACTGGCCAGTGAGCTTTTTGAAGGGTTCTCGAACGATTGATACTGAAACAAACGCAAAGCACGCCATTCACAAACGAGTACACTCCAATCGACATGTGCGCCGCTTCGTAACGGATTGTCACCACCGGCCGTGTGCGCTCCGCGTTCGCCGTCACACACCTGTACAGAAAGGTTCCAAATGAGCAAATAACTAGCCGTGCGACGAATGCGACAAAATTGCGCTTTTGGATACTCGTTTGAATGCTGGAAGACATATTCCGCGGCCCAGATGGCTGCCGGTACCACCGCTAACCGGTGGGTTGGGGTGAGTTAATTTATGATGCACCATAAACAACTACACAAAATTACAAAAGAATATCCCAATGCATGATGGTGGGTTAAAATGAGTATGAAAGCGTTACTGGCACAGGAACAGTGTAGTACAGTTCATGAAGGGAATTAGGAGGAATGTACAGATAACGATCAAATTTAAGGTTGATTCCCTTGGGTGAAAAAAATAATGCTAAGTTTTAGAAAATGATTTAAAAATATTTATTTTCTCATCAGCGCACAATTTAAAATTTTAAAAAGTGTTCTTACTAAATATGCCTTAATCATAATTACATTTTGAATATTTACCTAATTTTGTCACACGAATTCTAAATAACGCGCTAAAATGCATTTTTTTTCTCTTTCCCGGTTTCAGATCCATCAAAACCCTCCGATATCAACGTTCTCCAAGCAGACAATCTTGTCACAGATGATTTCCACCAAGGTACGCCTCCGTCCACAGTATCGGAGATAGAGTGTGGTGCGTGGTTTAACGTAACGACATCGAATGCTTCAACCACGCCACACATTGATTGAAATGTGATTCAAATGTCACGCACAGGAAAGGAACTGCTTCTCTTCAACCCTATTTAATTTATATCAACATCAAATTCATTCTCCACGATGGACAGTCGGGCACCGCCAGAAGGGCTTGCCGGTGCGAGACTCGTTCGTTTGATGATTTGACTAGTACGCGGTTTTCGTCCATTGGGACCGGCACCGGCGATGTGACTTGAGCCGTGCAGGCTGTCTGGCAACGTGTGGGATGTAGTTGTGCAGGGGAGGCAGCAGACAGTATCGCTGTTAGTGACGCTGACAGCAAGGACATCTTTGCTCTCGGGAGCGGGGTCGGAGGGACCGGGCGACAAAGGCTAGAGCGGAATCAATGGATCTCGGTTAATCTACACCATTATCCAGTGACTGAATGAAAGTGTATTTGTGTATGTGTGGCTGTACTTGGGTGCTCCAATATTCTACAGTTATGCACAAACACACTTCGAATCAGCATTAGGTTGATAAATGCATGGGATATATTTCTTGGGAAAACTTACGGCATTGAGCCTTTAAAAGACAGATATGCATAATTCACCATCCGCAGTAAAGCAGCAGCAATTATGTTTGAAATGAAAGTTTTTCAAAAACTTTTCCGACTGACCTTGCTTAATTTTCACTACTTCAACCTTTTATCAATCACTGTGCATATCTAACGAGCTTGTTTGCGTGACACTTGCTTCGGCTTTTGATACGACCGCACACAAGGATAACCTTCCATCATGGTTCCCCCATCAGACGGCTGACAATCGTAGCTGGAACGGGTGGGTCGGTCGGGAAACTTATTGTCGATGACATAAGCCTTAGGCGCTTAGCCCCCTCCCCGTACCCATCGCATCCACACCTACAAGCTCCTAATTCCTTACTACTGCACAGATCCACTCTTCGTCGGGCAAATCATCTTTATCTTCGAACGCTATCCCGCTTGCTATCCCGTTCTGAGCGATGCTGTTTTCTGTTTGTATGCGAGAGTCAAGACCAACCGGAAACCGATTGATGGCTATTAGTGAACCTACACGCCAACACGTACCGGTCGCTAATGCTATCACCCTCACACAGGACGAATAACAGCAACAGCGAGAGGAAAAAAAATCTTTGGCTCTGGAGGAGAATAAACATGTCACTGTCAGATCGCATCCGTCAATCCGCTTTCCTTACCATGACCGTCGCGGCGACATCCGTGTCGGCGACGGCTGTCCTTTGTTGGATGGGTGGCTGAGCAGGTCTAGGTGTAATTATGATACACGGGAGGGATTGTGATGGAAAAATGAAGCATAATCGAATTTCTACTAAGCGTTGTAGATGGGTTTTTTGAAGCAGTAATGGTGTATGAGAGGCGGTCCGGTGGCCAAGGCGATAACGGCGCACGCCTTCACACGGCAGAACCGGAATCAAATTCCATCCAGACCGCCTCGCCGTACGTATTGCTTGACTGCATTGCTACGGGTAAAATTCAGTCACAGAAAGCCAGAAATGGCAGGCTAAGACCTCTCTAGGTTGCAGCGCCAAAGAAGAATGATGTATTGTGATGAGTTATTATAATAATTGTAAAAAAATAAATATTATATATTTCTTGACAATACGGCATCTGTCCGTAATAATAAATAAATAAAAATAAAAATATATTTTTTCAATTAGTCGCTTGTTTGATCCTTGCAATACAAGGTAAATCAATTTAAAAAACAATCTAAGAATATCTTTTCGAATCCTGTTTTAAAACCTCTATTACGACAAAAGTTCCAGTCACCCACCGATAATACAATAACAACACCAAATGATACTCCACGGAGCAATGTTCCAAAATCATCAAGAAAGAATTGGTTGAGGGAGAGCCGTCACGTTGTTTGTAAGAGGACATCCTTGTGCGATGCGACTCTTCTTTGAAAATACGTAACGAACTCTGAAGTGGTGAGAGATATTTTATGCCTAATATATGCTTCTAACGAGTGTAATGTAAAACTCTCCCATCGCGCAGCCTGTTTCCTTCTGCACTTCACCTACAGCTATTCTGATCTGTTCGCAGGAAGTTCGGAAGTCATTCTGCGGTTTGGGCTGGATTCATTTACACTCTAAATTAATTTAATACAAACGAAGGGAACGCTAGGAAAGAACTGGCTAAAGTACAATTTGGGCTACCATACCAAGCGTACGGAAGCGATAATGAAAACGAACGAAGCTGAACATATGAATAGGTTCAACGGTTGAAAGCAGCGTACGGGTGATGTTGCTGCTCAGACCCACCCTCCAGAACGAATTTATCGAAAAAATTCAATACCATAGGCAAACAAACGTTCATGTTCACCCAAAACCCACAGTACATGCTTTGTGGCAGGTGTCGTTTCCAAACCCTTTTTCAGCAGTCTCAGCTCCACGTTTCCTTCGCGTGTAAATGTTCTGCGATGTTTGTATATATTTATGAGAGTACCGTTTTTCCGTCACCCAAAACAGCAACAGATTCAGACACACGTTTATGTCCTTTTTTTCAGCTCACAGCCCAATCACAAGCACTAAAGTTAAAAGGCAGCGAGTTAATGAAAAGTGAATAAGTAGAAACAATTTGACTGGTTTTGATCAAAGCAAAACACTCAGCGCCACATGTGTATCCCGAGGGCAAATTGGCAAACATTGGTAAAAGTTGTTGTAGGTAACGGAAAGGATTTTGAGAAAAATATTACGTTTTCTCCATAGCAGGGAGAGTTCTTTCCAATCACAATCACCCAGGTGATTATAATAATGAAAATCGTTATCTCGTTCATACACTACTATTCCAATACAACGGCCGGGCCATATTGCTTCATGGTTTATACACTTATATATAATTTTCAACGAGTTTTTCCTTATTTCTGAAAATCCTTAAAAGTTTTAAAAAGGTTCAGTTTTAATAAAAAAAATGTCGATTTTTGATATCATATTCATATTTTTAACGTTTAGACACTATATGAATAATCCATCAACACTTTTAACCAGACTGGGATATGAATATCCAAGAACTCTGAAAAGCAATATCCCAAGATCCTTATCCTCTGCTTCCAGATTATGCACACTCTGCGTGATAAACCATCCTCAAAAGCAAACTAGTTCCAAACCATACACTGCGCGCTGAGAAAAAGATTCTTAGAAGATTCTGAGCGCTCGAATGATATATGCGCGAGATCGTACCGTGAATGTGTATGCAAATAAGATATTAATGAGCCACTTCAGTTTTGAGAGCATAATTCCTCAACACAGCAGGAAAAATCTATCTCGCTTATGATGTAGAAGCGCGGCAATGCCCTTTTGTGATGTTGTTGTTTTTTTTCCGGTCCCCGTATGCTAACCATCGCCGAGCCCGAGCTCCGTCATTTGATGGAGCCAAATTCTTGCCTTTTCTCAGATTTATTTTCAACCATTTTTACTGGTTCCGTTGTTTCTTCAATTTTGGAGCCGATTTGTGGACTTACTAACAGCAAGTATTCACATCGCTATGCCTACCGAGCAAAACAACACAGTCACATCAATCGTGTCCAGGATCGATCCACAACCCGGGATAGGTCTGATCACATTTTAATGAATGATAAACGTGGCGCTCGATATAATGTGCCCTTTCGTAACGGCATCGCGCTGACGATACATCCGTGATGGCTGGCATACCACAGGCTGCCTTACGGACTATGAAATTCGGAGCAGGAGTCTGGCACGTCTATGGGTCTTTCTTCTCCACGACCCGTTTTCGTCACAATAAGCTCCGACGGTGGACGAGAGGTTGGATGCTGTGGCCCAACCGAAAATTGTCCCCGGCACAGCGAGTGGTTTATCAATTTCGAACAGGAAATAATATCCCGTGATTTATGGACGGGTTGAAGGTTTGTCACCAGTAAACCACTCCACTTCATCTTTTTCTTGTCGTTTTTGTCTCAAAAAAAAAAAACGAACGAACTCGATCCACACAAATGTCGTCCCAGCAGCACCGTATCGTCGCTCATTTCATTCCATTCGGTGAAAGATTTGATGATGTGCCCGGGCACACACCGATACCGGTCCGACATGTGCGATAATTTTTAAAAGTGTTTGCCCCATCTTTGATTCTTGCCTTGGGGACGTTGCGGCAAGACGGGGGAAGGCAGGTGCCGGGAGGCCTCCCAGCGATCGTCGTATCAGGATTTAGTAGAGTGGAGATGGATTTTTGATTAAGCCTGACCCGTTAATATTTAATTAAGGTGGCATGCTTGTCGGCCACTGACGCCAGTGAAAAGGCGTCGTCGTCTTTATTTTGTCATTTGGTTTTCTAGGTTTTTCCCCGTACGTCCGTGGTTTGTCTTGTTCCCCAAATGTTGCCGCGCATATACAGCCGTGCGCTGCGGTCTGCTTCGATTATCTTTCGGAACGAAGGTTGGCTTAATAGAAAGCATTCATTCATCGGCCGTTCGCCAGATCAATTTCCCACAGAATTCGTCTTCTGCTTCGGCCATAATTGCCTTTTTGACTTCGGGCCCCGTGATGAAGGAAGCGCCACCAGCCGTTTAATTCGTATGAGGCGACCGGGACAGAAATTAATTTTGGGTCTTGATATATTCACGAGCAAACACTTCACATTCGTCGTCGTTGTGATGACAGTCAACAACAGCAAAAAAAACAACGTACGTGATTTATGGACTTTGCTGCTCTATATGGAAACCCTATCTACCTTATGGCTTTTATTTAACGGGTCTATATCACCATTGTTACATACTTCATCTCGGTGACCTGTGTCTGCTACGGACGAGTTTTTTCTTCTATTTGTGATCTTGGATTATTTCTGTATAACATATGTTGCTACCAAATATCTTTACAATACTCCAATCTCGTCGCTTAAAATATTTACCTTCCCAGCTCCATTAGAGCTCTGAAGGACTCATCCTTCGGGCCACGCGCATGCAGTACGATTACTGCAAGGTCACATTCCTCAACAAGCTCTCGTGCACAAATCCCAAAAACCTAACCCCTCTCGGGCGAAAGATGTCTTGCCAAGAGGATGAACATTTCCACCACTTTACCTATGTGTAAGTCCGGTAGGGTTTGTGCACTGTTTTGTTGTCTACGAGCGGCAGAGTAAATTGCGGACGATTAATTGACAGATTGTCAAGGGCTAACTGTATCATTAGGATTTGCATCTTGCTTGTCATTTGTCAAAATGTAAATTTCCCCTTTCATTCGCATACAATCCAAGTGCAAGTGTGCGGCGGACACCGGGCGTCTCCGAAGCAGTGCACGGCAGCACTTGGGCTCGTCGCTGTCAATGTCGTCGATGTCGAGCTACCGTCGAGAGTTGTACAGAGAACGCCGTGTTCCGTGGCCGTGGCCCTGCTAAGGCCATCCATCGTCCCTGATCACCTAGCGGAACCGTACGTCGCTCACGGCCCGCTGGATGATGACGCTTTTATAGAGCTGCTCTGGCCTGTCTTAACTTTTCTGTGGCTCGTGTAAACCAGTACAACGTGGACGACCAATTTTCTCCGGCGATCCTAGACACACAGCGACACGGTGCAGTGTTTTGTTTCTGGCCGTCCGCAGACAACCCCGTGCTCTAATGTAATTTGTTTAGCATGTCAAAGATAGCACTCTCTCGCTCGCCGTTCCTTCTTTCACTTTCTGAAACAACATCAAGAGCACTTCGAAGACTAACCCTACGAATGACAATGCCTGCCAGACCATTCCGTGGGGCAAGGTTTTGTTTCTTGGCGAGCCGGCTGACAAGCTTAGAACACTCTTTTTTCCAACCCTTCACCGTGGTACATCGCGTTTTGCGACTAACAAGGGGTTGGAAAATTTTACCGACAAGCGATGTTGTGTGGAAAACCATACAGCACCAGCCCGGCAGCAAAGGTAATGGCATTGCTCGGGAATGCAAAACATTGTTCCAAATCAACACATCTATCAACACGGGTACGTTGAGCCGCCCGGGATCTCGGTCCATTGTGCATAAATTGTCTCTCACTTACGATGCCAGCTTATTGACGATGCCCGTCTAGTACCGGGACCAGATGACAGCAAAGCCATTTTTTGAACAATCTCGCTCTACGGTACAGCACAATAGGTCTTGGTAATGCTAATTTCTGACGTATTATGATGCACAGCAACAGTGATGCGACTTTGCACCTTTCATGTTTTGCTGTTCCTGCTGACAGATGATTAAATACCTGCCGGTGAAGTTAACATCTTGTAGCGTGCCAGCCAATGAAAAGGGGTTACACGTTAATTATAAATCAAATGCTTAATAATAGGTCTTAATTTCAGTAGGATTAAAGGGGAGAATCCTGAAGAGACATTTTACCGGCAATCATATTTGTGTGTTTATTTCAAACCCGATTTTTCCCAGGCTCAACCATTTAATGCGGCATAGATTACACTTATGCATTTAATAAATCACATAAAATTATATCTAATGTCAGATGATTTCAAATAAATGCTTTGCACAATTTTTAATTTTCCAAAATAAATTCTTTTCTTGATCAAAAATGTGTTGATTAAAACAAATTTAAAAAGGCACATGTATAAGTCTTGAAAGGCATTCCCTTTTATCGGGTTTCGCATAAACAGCGGTGGAATTCACCTTTCATGAAAATGATTCAATTACACCTTACGCCTTGCGATGGTTTTCCGTCCAGCCAACATTACCAATCAAGATCAAATCATATCACCTTCACATGTACTACCGAGAAAAGCTTCGGCACTTCTTCAAGTACACCTATCTGCTTGTTGCTCGATACAGTGTCGCGTCATCTGCTATCTATTACCCTTAATCAATGGATCCTGATTGGCCGATAAAATAGTGCGATAAAGACATGATTCCGTTCTCAACTCATTAGCTTATCTAAAGCTACCGATCGCCGGTAACTCTATACGATCGATTTTCATTCACTCCGAGCTTGTCAATAGCGTCCACCCTGTTTTCCGATAGGTCAGGACAGAATTCAACCTTACTTCGTTTACGATGAATTGCAAGTATGCTTGAGTGTATGTGTTAGAGAAAGGCATTTATAATGAAGCATATGTTCAATTATGCTGCACACTGGTCGAGTTCGATCAATGATTGTATGATTACATGATAGCAATTTTGCAATGCAAACAAGCTATCTTGCAATAGAAATAAAGGGTGTCAATACACATACCCGTAAAAATATATAGAAATGTTTTCCTTAACTTCTAGTTTCACATTATATATAAAAAATTTGCAAAACGAAAACCGCAATAAAAGTACGAAAAATAATAGCTTCATTAATTAGTTACTGTAAACAGTATGTTCCAGTAAATAAATTTGAGGACAGTGATACTAGCAACTTTTGCATGTGTTTAATACAAATTTTGTACTAAATTAATTTAACATAAAACCCGTCACTCCTATTACATTACGCCGCTGTCCATCGCTAGTAACGCAACTATTGCAACAGTGTCAGCTATTTGCGAGTTTCGGCTAACTGTTTTGATGGCATTCCCTGTACGTGGACAACCACAAAGATTTCCGCATTCACCCGGCGGACGCTCTATCTAATGCCAGCAGCATAAATTTTAGCTTCACACAACCCATTCATTCGCCGGATCGGGCGGAAGCGCCATCGCGTCATACTGTATAACCATAAAAGAATGTCAAATTCATATGGACAACGTTTCAGTCAAGGATGATGCTGCCCGTCGTCTTGTCCTACGATCGCTCTGCTCGATTTCCTTTCCGTTCAGTCATGTGCTAGTACCTTGTGTGTGTGTGTGTGTGTGTGTGTGTGTGTGGAATATAACGTAAATAAAGGAAATAAAATAAAATAAGTACAAATGTAATGTTTTTGTTATGTTCCTGTTTAGCAGCAGTTACTGTCGTCCTCTAGGTCGTTATCGTCAACGTATGCCGGGGTTCGGGTTGCTCCATACTCTATTTTCCACCCGGCACGTGCCACCCTCCACCCACTGCACGATCAAAACAATCCAGCATTTGCCTTCATGGTCATGACTGCAGCTTTCCTCGTTTGAGGTTTTCTCTACCGTGGCCTCGGTTGCGCTGAGTTCTTGCGGGCAATATTTAAAATAAATCTTAATGATACAACAGTGTTTATATTTGTCACACTGCGCTAGCCCACATGTCCGGTCCGGTAGGACTTCATTGGGAGTGAAACCCGTGGCGACCGAAACCGACATGGAACGGGGATCCGCTTCAAAATCCTGTGCAGGCCAGGCCTGACCCGAGGACGGCTACGACCCGCACACACACACACACAAACACACCGGACGAAATTCCTTCGAGCGTCAAGCTGTCTTGTCAGTGTTTGTTAGTTTGCCGCAGTTGAGATGAGAATCTATTATGCAGAAAACAGGACAACGGCGATCTCCGTCTCTGACAGCACTGGAAGCAATGATTCCCCCGCGTACCCCGATGTGTGTGTGTGTGTGTGTCACCCGCTTCGTTGTCTCCCACCCGTTTGCTTCCCTTTACACTAGATTTTTTGAGATACGAAAGCGACACAAGCACATCCAGTCACTCCAGAAATGTTTTCATTTCAACCATTCTCTGAATCAACTGACTTCACTGACATATGCAAGCTTTTTACGAGTTTTTCCCTGCTTGAGCAGTACGCTGAGGAATAGGGTTTTATCATCCTACAAAACACACACATACACGCCCGACGCACACACACACAGCAGTATGCCAGGACACTACACTAGCTGTGCTGCACTTTGCTGTGGTACAACTCATCAAAAACCGTGTTGTGTGTGCACTGTTGTGCGAACCACCAGCAGTAGTAGCAGCACGTCTTTGTAGGCACGAGCAGCAGAAAGGACATGACAACCGCTTTAAACCCATTCAACACATGTGCGCAGCCCCCATCAGTCCAGGACAACTTTTAGCCTTTGGGTAGCCGGCTAGAGCCAGCCTGACAGAAGCTAGAATGTGCTAAATTAAGAAGTGAAATGTGTAATACACACAATGCAGTGGTTGAACTACTGACAATATATTGTTTTCGTGAACCAATCGTTGCACATGCTGCTTGAGTCGTAAAAATTGTAGAACATTCCAATACGAAACAAAACAACAGAAAAGAAATAAATCGTTCAGGCCATATGTTATTGAGCAGAGTCGAGCCTTGTCTTGCCTGAATAGAGGCAAACTCAGATCACTGTTTAACGTTGGATCTTGCAATAGTATTTTAAATACATAAGGTAAATCTATTCCAACACTAAACCTTGTTTTATGTCCTGCCTGGCTGTATTTAATGGAAGGGAAGTCACCAGACAAGACTCAAACATCCGAATAATTCAATGTATCAAGCATACCTCAATAGTATATCATATTATTTCTTATTGTTCATTTATGTATTATTCTTGGTATGAACCTTCGTCTTAGCTGGAATTTTACTTTATTTATTTGTTTTTTTTTATCAAAGCAGACCTTACTGGCAGTTTGGCTACTTGCTTTGTTTTCATCGCCCAAAAATAGGGCTCAATAAATCTTTCGTAAGTCTCACCAAAATCTCCGCAACGTTAGCTCCCTACAACGATGGATCAATGAGCTTAGAATAATATTTATGTTTCTCTTTTGTCTGCTTTCATTTGGACATCACATCAACGATATGTAGTATGTTATGTTTATAAACAACAGTAAGGATTCGCAAGTAGCACACACTGTTCCAATATAAGTCTATCTCGGACTATCTTCAAACGAGGAGAAGCTGAGCAATTTTTTCGCCTTTTAATCTTTTTATCAACCAACCTCCTGTGATGGATCTGTCTGCACTAGGGTCATCTTTTCAAAATTACGATCGATCATCCGTGACGTAATGATCATGTTTATCTTCCAGCATCGTCCCAGAATTGCTTTCAAAAATCTCTTTTCACAAATGTAAGAACAATGCCACATACTGAATTAATTATTTGGCTAGGTAAATATTTTTGTTTTGCAGAAATAAAAATAATTCAACAAGTCAATCTCATTTGACAATAAGGCATCGGTCCGTTATCGTTAGTTAATAAATAATAAAAAAGTCAATCTCATTTGAAAGCAAGCTAAACATGTTTTATAATTATTATTTAATCACAATTCACATACATTAAGACATTCTTTTTTCGTGCCAAGGGCAGGATAAAAGAATGGTATCAATTTTTAGAAATTCTGGATAATTTATTGAATTTATTGCTACTAAAACATTTTTTCAAACCATTTACAAAAATCGATCTTTTCATTTAAACTCAACTAACGTAGTTTCGTTTTTGAGCACCTTTTTCCACCCATTTCCCAACCGATCCCGGGGTAGAAGATTGAGAACAGACGAAGAAGCGAAATAAATCAATGTCATGCAAAAACCTCAAACAGAAACAGAAATAATTAGTTCTTTTTTTCTTCCTTCCTCTTCACCTCGATTTAATTCTGGCCGAGGCCCTCCATTTTACTTTGGACAATCGCGACCGAACCACTACACAGCTCATATGGGTTTTTTCGGTAGGTAAACGACCCACCAAAACGGCGCAAGAATGATTTCCAAACGATCACATACGCTATCTGGTGGATCCTATCGTGCCTGCATAAATAAATCAAAAATTAATTAAAAATATGTATCGTACCGGGGCGATACCGATGAGCCAAACATGACCTAGACATTGGATTAGAAGTAGCAGTGGAGGAGTGGTGGGGGGAGGGGATGGAATGGGACGAGGAATACCGGGGAGGGAAGATATATTTTTCTGATATTTTTCACTGGAAGCTGAAATATCTTTCATCTTTACAGTTCGACTGACACCGAATCCAGTGCGGGGATTGAACGGATATTGATATTTTTATGATTTCGAAACGTTCGGGTCTTCTTTGTACGGTTGGCTTTCGGCAATCAAACATTATTGTTGTCCATTCGTCGAATGGATATTTCTTTAGATTGTATTTTTTACCCCACCCGAAACTTGTGCTCCACAAATTGATTAATTTAAGGACCAAATCCAAATTCGTCCACAAGCGCAAACGGGAACGGACAGCCGTAATCAGTCGAAACCCAATTATTGCTTAAGCTATTATGTGATTTCGCATAAATCTCCCAATGCATCAAACCGCTGCACCACAACATGACACAGGAGATTATGCAAAAACAAAGGCGTCCCCAAAATAAAGTAGCCTTCGCTTCATCTCCAATTCTCTCACGCCCGATTCTTCTCACATGGCTATCGCTAAATTTATTGTTTCAAAGCGATCGCCTGCTCACGTCACTTGGCGAGTGGTTGAGGGGCAGCCCCTTAGTGCATTCCCTAATGCCCCCTAGTGCTTTCCCTGTTGCCCTCATCTTCTTTATATTTTTTCGAGCTCCCGTGCCACCTTCGTGTGGTATGTAGTGTCCTCACGGGCAGGCCGGTACGGGAAAGCAATATACGTGTAGGAAGCAGTGCAATGAAAACACTGACGAACGTGCTTTTATTTTCCTTTCCCCACGACACATGCACATGGATTTTTGTTGAAGTGAAAACGAAACAAACACCACAACAACAACAAAAAACCCCAGCCAAAAGAAAAACAAAAGAAAAATTTACGGCGGAATCTTCAGACGCTGATAATGTCCAAAGATGGCATGTCACGGGGCCATGTGAATCGTCCGTCCACGGTTGGCTAGCATGAATGCTAAAAAAACACACACTCACACACACCACGTACGTACCCGGCGATGTATCGTGGTGCTCATACTACAGCCCGGCCTGTATCAACTAACGACGGGTATCAGTGTTTGGTTCATCAGCAGCTTCCAGCACCACCGGCAGCAGAAAGTTCATCTTATGCTGCGCCCGGGCTTAGATCAGAACTGCGCCCGGGGTACGAACGACCGGGGAACGACATGGACTGCATTAATTTATGGAAAAGACAAAGACATGGAATTGATTTTAGTTTGATGATAGTCGATAGTGATGGGTCTGGATTTTTCTTTATTCGAGGCGGGCGATAATCAATTTCTCGTGACTCCCCAGCGCACTACATTCGGTCGGCAGTCGGCCGCGACCAAGTCGCTCCGCCAAAACAAGGTAACCGGGGTAGGAGTGTCGAAGTGTGCAGTATGCTGGCAGGGAAGTTTGCAGTATGAAAAAGGCATCAATAAAGCGGAGCACTAACATCGGTCTTGTTGTCGCGTCTCGCAGCCTTTCAGGACATTATTTCAAATAGTTTTAGCGCTGATCGTATGGAATTAATTATATACACGGGATAAAGAATTCTTAATTATTGGGAAAATTATTACTAAGCGCATCGGTGCCTTTCAGGGATCATACTTTACTGCGATGCTTAGCTGGAAAGCGGTGAAACGTGTGCAACGGTTACACACCACAACATACCTGATTGGAGGGTTTTTATGATCCGCAAATGATGCAATTTAACGAGTTATAAATTTAAATATTATTCTTTAACTTAAAAGTCTTAAACTGTTGCTTCCCGATTAGCTTTCCATCAGCTTTCCACAACGCAATAAACTATCTAGCTGATTTATGTATGTATCTTCCGTCAAATGATTGCCTACCCGTTACGTGAATGACGCTCGATCAATTAGTAAAAAAATAAATACAATCACCTGAGTGCACATGATATCTTCATTTCGCTTTATCGGCCCGCAAAGCCTGAAAGCTTCTGCTCCAGCGACCGACAACCGATGTGCAATCTTTATAGCCCACAACACAGCGATGCCAGCGCGGTACACACGCATTCCCCGGCTGCAACCGTGAAAATGTCGCCGTGTCATTATCGACGGCTTGCCATCTCGGAAGATCTGCGGCAAACCAGCGTGACCGTAGTAGGACCGCGGCCGCATCCTGGCCGCGGGTTAGGATCAGAGGTAGTAATTATCACGTTCACTGCCGCCGTTTGTGGCGCGCTCGTAAATGTTTTGCGCGAAACGAGCGAAACGAGTGAAAACCGTCGCGTCTAGACAATCGCACCAACCGGTGTGGAATGTGTTCGCCAGCGATTGGCTTGAACGGTGGGAAGCAGCAGAGCACGGTAGGTGAACGGGTTTGCGGATTGCCATTTGCATCCTGCATTCTCAACCACAGGCAGCTGCGTTTATCAAGTTTATACCACACGGTCAGTTTAATTACCGTATTTCGCTCATCGATTCCCCGGTTCATCGTCATTCGTCATGAAGAACCTTATCCCGAATGATCCAAATCGTATTTTAATAAGAAAAAAATAGTGAAGAAGCTTTTAAGAAGTTGAATTGAGCAAATGTTCATTACACATCGTGAGTTTCTCAATCGCACAATGCCTCCAGACATTTTCCGAAGCCAACAAAGTACACACACTCTAATCAGGCAAATTATTATTATTATTATGCCACCATCCCTGTTGTCCGTGTTGTCAATGTTCAGCTTATTTATCTATCGCCAACAACTATGCGACGAGTAGACTAACACTGCTGATTGCTAACGTGAACAAAACCTTGCCAATTTTGGTACCGAAGCGTTAATGAAAAATGTTGGTCAGGCTGGTAAGATATGGAGCGTACGAAGCCACCGTATGGCAATGGAAGGTATCGCTTCCCATCACTATTTAGTAGAAGATTACAAAAATTGTCCTGCCACGTGGGTGGCTGATATTGATACAGCAGATGCTGTACGGTGCACCAATCCCAACCCTGCACCCGGTCACCATTCAAACGTTAACAGCATCACTATCAAACGATATCTTCACCCTTGCACGATAAGCGTGTGTGAGTATTCTTGTGCGCCCAACTTTCGGGGACTTTCAGCAGAAGCCATGTAAGCGCTGTGCCAAAAGGGTACCGAGGCAATTTATCCGAACTGCTGAACTCAGGTCCTAATTAAAAGCTGACCAAAATAGATACCTTCCTACACTGGCATCGGTTATGTGACGGTCATATCACGCCATGATGTCGTCCTCGTGAAATGGTGCAAGTTTCTCCGACGACTACCTCCTCTCCCATGCAAGACGAGGATCACACAGTTCTAACACACACACAACCCCCTTCATATCCCAATACAGCATCCCTCGTAAAACAGGAAAGACAAACTACTCATTATCACCGGGCTCTCATCCCTATTGCCCCGTTCGCGTCCTAGCTAGCACATTGTTGGCTCCGTTCTGATCAAGCGTTGATTTTTGTGTCAAAGATTCTTTGCCTTCACTTAACCAACGGCACCAATCGGCGTCCACAGCACAACGACTGGACAAACAATTTTTGCCACTTCGTTACGAGCAGCGTCAGATGTGATTTTTGTCAAACGCTAGCGGTCAACCGCTCCGTCCAAAAAATGGTTTCATACGCCCTTCGCTCCGTTGCCTTGCGCGTCATGCATCGCTCACGGTCTCGGGCCCCATCAAATCATAGAAAGAATATCTTCATACTAGCGCGAACGTGATTAAAGTCAACATCTTGTGCATGATGAAGTTTTGCACGCATTTGCTAGTTTCATTTCCGAACCGATTTCTGCAACCTCGTCAGAATACTTTCCCCAGACCGGCCCGGCTATTTTGCTGATTCCATCGCCACGCTCATTACTGGGACGGAGGTCCCGCCGTACCGTGAGCCTCTTGATTAGTACGCTTAGCGACACTTTTTCTATACCATCATGCCGTTTGCGCTGTCGATTACGTTCCACGGCTGAGCTCTGCGATTGATGGGACTTCTCTCATGTTTGCTGGTGGGTGGGGTGAGAAAAATTGGAATTGCAAGCACGCTGAAGCGATGATGAAGACATTAACGGCCAAGATGAGGAAAAGTATCGAGCCATCTTGTAGGAAAAAGTTTGTGGATAGTGGTATTTTCCGTCAGGATTTCCCTATAGCACCACAGTAGTTCCCGCAGGTTCCTCATTACCTGGGATTCATTACCTGTTAAGTATCATTATATGAGCTCTATTTTATAACAAAAAAACTGCAACAAGTCTTTTGATTATAAGCTTATGGCATCACCTCCAGTAACGCTACCACCAACAGAAATAGTCCAAAATTCACAAAACCACTTTATTACACACAGTCTTGCGTAGCTGAAAGAAAGGCATAACAACTAACTGACAGTTCAACAAACAGTGAGCAATATTTTTTAATTACCTACATATCACTCAATTAGCACCTTGCCTTTGTAAAGAACTCGCTCGTGAAGTGGCAATAAATTGTTGCCAATGCTCATGCATCAGCTCAATCATACAAGCAAGCAGCACACACGCACGTTAATCATCCGTGTTCGCAGTTGGTTTTTGTTTGTTGCGCTCTTTTTGCTTCGTTTTTCTGTACAATATCCGCCCCCCCCCCCCCCCCCCCCTCAACACTTATGTCGACCCTGTATCATTCCATCACAGCAGTAATTTTTCATACTTCATGCAAAGGACGTGCCAGATGATGACGGAGCAAAGAGAGTGCATGATTGCTTTCGGTATTGTGTCCCATCACTCGCTCAGCTGCCGTGTTACTTTTTTTTTTTTTGACCAACGTTACCAAGCGTACCCGCAGTCAAGCTGCTTGTTCAAACTATCCATCAATTATAATTATGTAAATGATTAAAATAATGAAAATAAATTTTAATTATCATAAATATCGATGTGATGCATTCGTTTTCCGTCAACTTGCTCCCGTGTTCCGAGAATCGAAAACATAAAGCCTTAACCAGGAGCAACATTCAACGTTGTTAAAGTGCATGGTGCAATAAATTGTTGATAAGGATATGTATGGTTTGAAGAGTGCACTTTTATCATTAAAACATTTTGTATCATTTATATGATGAACACAACTTTGTTGATCTTTTAGTACGCTGTGAAAGGTAGGATGAAATGTGGTTTGGTAAGCAAAGCTATGTTTCACGGCCTTGAAGACATTAAAGCTTAATAAATGGTTTTATATGTTGAATGGGCCGGAGGGCGCCCCGGATGTTGATGCGACAGTGGCACCGGTCTTCACACGGCATTACCGGGGTTCAAGTATCATCTGGGCCGTTCCCCCCATAGTGACGACTGACTATCCGACTATGCGGTAACAATAAGTCTAGTAGGCCAAAAATGGGAGGCATGAATAGCCTAAGAGGTCATCAGGTCAAGAAACAAGAAGAAAAGTTGAAATTGTTTTCAATTATGGTGCTGATTCCACCTTTAAAAAGATCTATTTAAAATTCTTTTTATCAATCTTCCTTGACACTGCAATCTCAAAAGATATCGGCATGCTATATCTAGCTTCCTGTGTCTTGAATTTATTAGAACCTGGTTAATCAGTCCTGCATAATTGGAGGTAGTCTGTTGAGGATTTGAAGGCTGGTCATGTTCGGGATAACCGGCATCACCGGACCGCCCCATTTTTTATCAATGTCAACCTTTCATCAAGATTTTTATCAATCAGTTAATGGTTTTCCGCATCAATTTGGCATTTCCATCTTTTTTAAATGTTTTTCAGCATATTTATAGCATAGTTTGTTCTTCAAAATGTAAGAAAAAAACATTATATCAAAACAAACAATTTAAGATCACAAGAAATCACTTTATATTCCGTGATATATGCTAAACACAAAATAATTGTCATACCCAACAAAACTCAATAAGATATGCGCAAAGGAAGACATGATGACATGCAATGTTTCCTGATAAAGAAACAAAAATAATGAAAGGACAACAGTTTGCACATAATTATGTTCAAAGAATCAACCCATCAACGCATATCTCCCATCCAAGCGCTTCCATATCGAACGCGCAGGCCTTACCTCGACCAGCTCATCGATGTGAACCTTGAATGTCGGATCGGTGGTTGTCGGTATCATTTTTTAGGGCTGAAAAATCTTATTTACTCTTCAATCTTTTATTTATTCCTATTGCCAGCCCATTTCACTGAAACGCGACGGACCGGCGACGAACGTGCAATGCCACCATAACAATTCTCAGCTGCTCCTCCAAGAATCGATACATCGCATCGCAGGGTTCGAGTTTTTTCGTTTTCGCAACTTTCCGACCATCACCGTGTAAAAGGCCAGCAAGTTGAGCGGATTAGCGCATAAAAATCGCTTTAAAACACTGTACACGCACTATAACCGACCGGTGAAGAAGCTCCACTGGACGCATAACGTCCACCGCGTGCAGTACGATCGACAACGTTGGTTCGGTAATGATCTCCTTTGTGTCTGATAATTTTGTTTTTTACTTTTTCATTGGCTTCATTCCCTTTTGTTTCACTGCAAGCGCATAAACCCGATCGTCAAGAAGCGCGTGGTAGTGGCAGCGCGGAGTCGCAGTTCAGAAGCTCCAATACGGTCAGATAATTCTCCCTCATTTCAGAACAAACTGCATTCTTTGTTCCATAAATAATGCTGGTAGCTTGTGCATCGCACCGTCCCAGTACCTGTACTACGTACTGTGGTCAGAATTTTACTGTAATTTAAGCACCCCGAAGTCGGTACGGGACCACCGTTCGGCAATCGGGATACCATCGATTCTGTTCGATCGCGCGACCACGGTTGCATGCACAGTTCTGGTTGGGTCTGTTGTCTGGCCCCAAACAGTGCTGCACGCTGCAGGATGTCCGCGGAATGGGAGCGTTGCGTTTGTTTTGCCTTGAAATACCGAAAATCGTGACACATCATTCTCCGCAAACCTGGCACCGTAAAATGTTGTTCTGCTGCTGCGCTTTTCATGGCCTTGCTGCGATCGACAATCGATTGGGTGGGTATTTTAAATATTCGCCAACAACCTTCCACCCGCGATCGGAGCCACCATCGCGGTACGGATGTCCTCGCCGTTCGGTTGACATTGTACATTTTGAGCGCTACAGGTATAGTGCGGTAGCACTCCAGCTTGATCAGAAAATCAGTTCAATACTGTATCGATGAGGGGAGCGAGAATCGATCTCCCCAGAGGTGCGGTGACGATAATTGAATAAAGTTTGGTAGCAAGAGGCTATAGAATTCCTCTAAATATCGGAGCTCAATAAACGATTCTTAAGCAAAATAAACCTTACAAAAATGTTGCAATAATATAAACGACACCAGCCAGATATCAATCTTTTCTTATTAAGCAGCGAGCTACGCTCTCATCTCATCCCAACCGACCATTGTTTGAATGTGGCCGCAACCGTTTGCCTGCTTCGCGTAGCCACACAACACTTCACGAGGGCGCGACAGCGGGACATGTAACATAAGAAAACGTTCGACTGATACAATTCATCGCGAAAGCCATTCACCACACGGCACAACGCTCCACACCGAGCCCGATCTCCATAGTGAGGCAGAAAGAAAATGGCATATCTGAGCCAGAGGGATGGCGATTTACCGATCGTATTGTTACGATAAACACGCATTTATGCTATTTATTGCAATTGATTCTCCATATTTGCCCCTTGCCAAGGGGACAAGCTTCACCAACACCCTTTCAAGTACGTGGTGATGCACTGCAGCGTTGAATGCAGATTTTGTTTCCCTCTTCGGCATCTCTTGCTGGAGCTCCCATGGAGCTTGACATTTCTTTAGGGGCCGATCTTGCCTGTCATCATTATCGTTGCTAGTAAACAATAAAACATGTCCACCGTTTACGCCATTAGCAAAACTTACTGCTGCAAAACTGGCAAAATCTATGACAAAGCATTATAAAGGCATCAGGCAAACATGTGTAATCATTTTAGACAAACACCAAATCTTCTTCTTGAGTAAAGCCGTGAAATGACGTTATGTCCACCAGGGCTACCATCGCGATCGACGTGCTCTTGGTGGATGTGTTTCTCCGACCATTCCTAGAATAGTCTCGATCGGTATTGAGCGACTAAAGCATCAACTTCAGCGTAAACCGTAAGAGAACCACACAGATCTCGGTCCAACTAAGATGTCGAGAAGCAGATGCAACCAATCGCAAGCAAACCTGTACCCACACCACAGCGGACACGGAACTTTTCTTGGGATGTCAACTTTCAGCTAGGCATTTCCATCGCTGCGAGCATTCCAACCAACCTAACCTGTCCCATTTGTCCCAATGCCTCCGGAACAGAGGGAAGAAAGATGCGAAAAAGATACGGTTGTTATTATAAAGCGATTCGGTGTTAATTCCAAACAACTTGATGGCACTCAACGTTGAAGCTCACATATTTTACCTCCGATCCCAATCGGTACGGGACGAAGCATTGGCATATTTGTACGTGTGCTAGCACCGTGTGTGTGTGTGTGTGTGTGTGTGTGTGTGTGTGTGTATTATGTGCCCGTTTGCTTCCACATATGCATAAATAGCTACATAAACACCGTAACGAAGCGAAGGACCACTCATGGCGGAAGGGGTGTTTTGTGCAAGTAAACTGAGAATCTTAGTTTTCTGTGCCAATAACAAGGGATGCGTTTGGTTTACGATACCACTTTCTGTGAGCTCACTCGGCGGACGACTGCTGTTGCCAGGGTGTGCACGTCCGAGGGGTGACAAATGTATGAAATTTCTTGGAAGCTAGCTACAGCGTCATGTACCTGTAAAGGAATCTTTCAATAGGTTATCGTGTCGTTCATCGATGGATGTAGTTCGATGACCTTGCTCAATACCTTTTTAGATAGGTTTTACAAAATGCTACCAACCTTTACAAGGACATGAAGGATATTTACTTCATTTCTTACTCATTTAAGCGCTTTTTGAAAGCTTGTATTTAACAGGAATAGTATCGTATACATCTTGAAAAGTATCACACGATTACTTAAAAATGATTTTCTAATTACATTGAAGAAAACACTCCGGAAATTCCCAAAAAACAATCCAGCTTTTCAACGTTTGCTAATAATTTTTTAATCAAGCCTCGATCAACCTGTGACAGGTTATGCAAATGATGCGATGCATTTCCTACGCGCCCGAAACCCGATGACCACAACTTCATCAACACGGAGGCACTTTTGTACAATCGCACTCGCTGCAACTAGAACAACAAATCGTTCCAAAACGACTTGCAGGCACGAATCATCCACACAGCACGGGAAGAAGCAGTGATGGGGGTGCGCGAAGGTATGACAGCAAACGATCGCCACTCTTCGTTCACGACCGGTTCGAACGGTGCGGGCTCGCGGACACGGACCCAAGAAGGCTCGCAAATCGTTCCAGTTGTATGCTGCAGTAGGCGGAGTATGTAACAGTGGATCAAATCAGCGTTTTATGCTCGAAACACCAATTGAAAGCGATGGTTGCAGAGTAAGGTAACAGCACGAAAACACAAACAACAACAGAAGAAGAAAAAAAGCTCACACACACACACACACACACACACACACACACACACACGAGAGCGGCCAAACGTGAAGAGCTTGGCAAACGTTTTTGAGCCGCATTTCAGCCGCTAGTCACTCCTTTTCGGAAGATTGAAATGATTGCGAGCGAGATTATGGGGCCAGGTTGAGCGTGGTGGTTGGCAGCAAGAAAAAGAAAAGCACCACACCAACTGTCGGAAGATGCCACACCGAACCTAACGTTGCGAATCCCTGGCTGCAGGGCATCGGTCGGTGCAAGTTGCATACGGTTGCACAAAGGCGTACGGTTGGCCTGCTTTCTCGCTTCTCCCTACATGCGTGCCGTGTACGAGTGTGTTGAGGGGCACTGTATCGTGTTTGGTATGTGCAAATGCCATGCTTTTATGCATTGGACTAGAGCATTGTTCATCATCGTCCGTGAATGGAGGAATCTGGTGTGTGTTGGAATGATGTATAAGGTGACATTTGTTTCGAATGTTTGTAGCAAACCACACGGCATGACCTCAGCATATCCATCTAATTTTTAAAGTATAGTCTACCGGATTCCATGACCCGAACCGGTGCATTGAGGATATCTGATGTCCTGGTTTCGTTTTATTGATTTTCGACAATCTGTTTTTAATTAAATCTAGCCAAACGTTTCTGTAATTACCGATCATCTATTCCATAATATTTTTAATGTCTTCAAAGGGAATTTTATTTATTGAATAACAATACTTTCAGACCATTTCTGATGAATAGAGAAAAAGCATTCATCTAATATTTAGAGGCACTGCAAAGTGGAAACTATTTTAAACATCCAAATACTTACTTTCCAAATTAGTAGTAAGGTTAATAGTTTTCATAATTATTTTCATCATTCACTATAAGTAATTTTGTACGAACAATATCAAGGTGTCTGACTAGTAGCAGCGTAAGTCTTTCACTAGGCAAGATCAGATTATGTCCTACCAGGAACGTTACATTGTACTAACGAATATCGGTCTGAGTAGTATAGAGAAGTAAAAAGGAGTTAGCCTTTTTAAGGCTAGCATGTCCTTGTTAAAAAGTTTTGAATGAGAAATTCATTCATTTCATTCTAACTTCTGAACTAGTTTGCATAATTTGTCACACGATGCCCAGAACAGATAACTGAAAATATCCATACATTATTTAACAACCTTGATTGTTTTGATTTTGAATTTAGATCGGATGATTCTGATTCGTTTTCATTAGCTCCACAGTGTCAAAATAAGTCAGCTGGCTTGCCATTACTGACTAGTCAAGTTTACCGATGGCTTTATAATCAGTCTTGCTTTCCTGAAGATACACAATCCAGACCACCCAAATGATAATACCCACTCTTATGTTGAAGTAGGCTCCAGACCGTTAATGGATCATATTTTTAAATGTCTCTCCTCCAATACCAATATTGACATCATTCAATTCCCATTTAAATCCACCAAAATGTGGGCGCTATGGGCAAGGATGTGAAAGCATTACAAATATTTCAGGTAGCATGCATACTGTCATCATTTAGGTGAGCAACAGCAAAGCGATACGAAAAAACACAGCTTTCCTTCTGTTATGCCCCCTTTTGTTTTGCATACCTGCATCTCTACATGCCCTTTCCAACTGTGCGGTGGCGCAAGTAGGATGGAGTGCATCAGTGCAAGCGTGCAACAATAAGCTGCGTATTGGAAGGCTCCAATGCGCGGGGGTGCATATATCAGTTGCATCCGAAAACGAAACTAATTACACTGATTTATGTTGCTATTGTGCATTGTTTTGCTGCACTCTTTTGGGGCCCCTGGCTGAGCGCTGAGGCTTTTGTTTGTCTCTCTTTCATTTCGCAGATTTTATAGATCCGAATGTTTTGTTTGTCTGTTTTGTTTTGAGCAAGTACATTTCGTGTGTACATGAAACTCTTTCTTTTCTCTCTCTTTCTCTCTCTATACTGGCTTGCCTTTTCTTTGCGTTTGGATTTAATTCTACGTACAAGCGTTAAGCGCTGACCTCGGGCCGCTCTCGCTCTCCAAATGCCAGTAGGGACCGTAAGGGGACGCCATCCGGGGATTAAAGGGGAGTACATGATAACAACCGGCAAGGACACAAGGAGACGCACAACATACACTCGTTGCAGAGTGAAGCATGAGATGCACGTCGTCCACCTTCGCGTCGAACGAGTCCATGATTTGGTGGACTGAGAGGGGGGGGGAGGAGGGGAGTGAGGGAAAGGGAGGTCAATTCAGAGGGTGTGGGGAGAGCCGGGGATATAATATATTCTTTTATGTTCCTAGCAGTGGAAAACAAAATTAATTCAGATTCACGTGACGCAACTCTTGCTTTCTTTGTTCCTCACAGCCTAGAGCCTGATGGCTATTATAGTATCCATCTTGCCATGCATCTGTACTGTTTTTTATTACGCTCACTGCTGCCGCGGTTTCTGTTGTTGCTGCTGCTGCTGATGCTCTGGTGCTTCGACTGGTGTGAGTTTCGCCCTGTGTTTGTGTGTGTCTCTTTTTTTCCTCCCGCCCCCCATCATGTACCGTTTATGCAGGCGTGCATTTTGTTGTCGTTCATGGGAAACGCTCAAAACGTTGCAATACTGACAAGCAAAGGATCGTGGAAGATTGAGAGCGAGCGCTAGTGGGAGCTATTTATGGTAACCATGATATAAATTCCTCTGCCAAAATGCCATTTACCAGCGAACGTTCGCTGCTCGAGGATCTGTTAACTGCCGTTGGGGAAGCAAGGCCAACGAGGCAGAGATCAGCCAATTCCGAGAGTAATGGGCATCCATTCTTCTATCCGATGGAGCCTCACGGTTGGCAGTCCGTAAAAGCACGCCCTCTTCAAGTGAGGCTACCAACGATGGCAGTCTTCAATGTGGCGAGCCTGCAACGATCACGACATCGACGAAGAATAACATTAAGGCCATTTTATTAAGAGCAGCAAACAGTGAGTGTACGGTCGCGCGGAACATTGTAACTGCCATTGTTCAGTTCACAGTTCATATGTTTAATGTTTCGGACTGCTTCTGGTGGAGCTTTACATAAAGGTTTTTAAAATATTTCCACTTATTTTATTAAAATTTCCTAGCTTGCTATCTTCTATACAACCTGCAAGTAGAAAGACGAGGTGGTAATCAGAGCTTAACTCTTCCAACACCTCCGGATTGCCGGCAACAGCCGAATAAAGTAGATTGCATTCGAAGTTTAACCCCATTTTTTGGATCTTCTGCAATCGTGATTAGCAATCCCCCATTCTGCAGCAATATCCCAAATTTCGTCAAAAACATTACCTGTCTCCGATAAACCAGCGCAGATAGTGCCCCGAGCAAACAATCCTCCATCAAAGGTGGCTCCTACAACGGACGGGGAGTTGCCATGGCTAGGTGCCATCAAAAGTTCTCCATCCTGTGCTGTAATTCGCAGGGACAAATGTAATTAAAATCCATCCGAACGACGGCACCGTCCGGATGGAGAAAAAAGGAGAGATTTTGTCTATCTTCGCCATCTTCGGGCTAATTTCAGCGTGACGCTAATTTTCTTTTCTTCTGTTTGTCCATTAAGCGCGAGTGTCCCTAGGCGGACACTACCATCACGCTGGAAGATGGTAGATTTCTAGTGCACAATCCTTTTTTCTTCGGTCCATTGTCTTAGACAGCTACTGGACGAGCTTTTCAATCCTACTTTCATGAGCACAGTGCGCTGGTGCGCGGACATTGTCGCAATGATATTTTTGTTTGAGTGGGGTTTTTTTCATCTTCTTACCACAGCCGGTATGATTTATCCGAGCATTACTAATGTAGGGCCTCTATTTCATCATCAACACATCTCTGTGTTTGGCTTTGATGATAAAATCAAAGACCTATCGGGAACATTTACTTAAATTTACACAGCGCCTTCTTTTGGCGCGTACTGCAAGAAATAGGCGCCCCTTCATGAGCAGCATTAAGAGTTTGCTTTAATATTACAAAATTGAACAAACTGCCGGTATCGATCCAGCGTTTCATTTCTTTTGGACGAATAAGCAGAACATTCCAATGAGTATGATCCAGTTCACCCAAATTTCAATACCATAGACACAGCAAAACTAACATTAAAGTTAATTGATTGGATTGAATAAACTTAATCAAAAACTTCAAGTCCCCTGTCAGTTAGTCTTTATAATCATGAATGTACGCACACATACGCATCGATAAACGTATACACCAACTGAACCCTGGTTCATCAGTATTTGACTTCGCTGCGTCGCTGTCGTCAGGTTCTCTACGAGACTTGATTTCCTCGGAGTATCCTCATTTTAATATCCTCGTTTTATAATTAGTGATTTTTTTTTTTTCTTTGCTGCTTCTTCTTGTCATCACGAAACACTCTCCCACACTACCACACTTTTTACGCCAGTTTTACTATCGATCGCAGCACAACAGTGCAAGCTCCCCGGAAAAATTGTCAAGCTATCTTCCCGCTGCAGGAGTTTTTATTTGCTTTTGTTTGTTTTAGCTCCATACGATGTTAAATTTATTTTATTTAACTTTTTTCCCCTTGTTCTCGGTTTTTTTGTCTTTATGATTTCTTTCCATTCTCGTGACGTGATGCCATCATGTCAGTGTCAATCATTTAAGTCTCTTTAATCACCTTTCACCCTCCGTCAAAGCGGCCGGCCTGCGAGGGTGTGCAGTGCCAAAGGAGCAAACGTGGACGAACGGGAGAAAAGCTAGCAAAACGCTACCGTCCCTGACCAGTCGATCAAAGCGTTAAAGACATCGAAGGCACAGGCGAACGTAGACGAAGAATGAGCTGATGACTTTTGGCTTAATTAACATCATAAGACCCCCGCATTGCTTGGGAATGGAGGGAATTAGCAGCGAGGGAAAGAGAACGGTGCAAAGTATGCTACAAAAATCCACAACGGTTTCACGTCACGTCATTGGCCAACTAGTGGGGCAAAGTTTTTCCACTATCGTTCAAAAAAACGCTTACAAAAGAATTCGACATCATTACATTACAGTATGGGAGCAAAATGTGCCCAAATTTAGCACAGGACATAAAACCCGCAAAGTCTGATACCGTCTGGCTGTCAGGATAGACCCGCACCAGAACAAGAAGCAGACGCTCACACTCAACGCATCGAATATTTTCAATCCGATTTGCTAGATAATAGTAAAGGCATGAAAATGTAGTCCGTTTTCATTTTTGCTGTCTTGCCTTGCCGAGCACTTGGGACGATGGTTTTGAGGTTTTGACTTCCGCATTTCCTTCGCTATCGGAGATGGTGCGAATTATTTCCGCGCGTTAATTGTCTTACTGTTGGCCGTAGGACATGCTGCGTTCAAAGTTTACAAAGGCTTAAACCCTTTTTTCGTTTCGATCGGTGCACAAGACTACCATAGCACGTTGGGAGCTGTGGGAGCTACGATTCTGCTTCTGACAACTCGTCTCATCTTATCCGGATTTGAGGAAATGGTTTCATTTTTTTGTTGCTTAGCGCCGTTTTCATCTTCAAAAGAAAAGTGGAAAAACAATGCCTGTTGGCATTCTACTTTTACTTGACTGTTGTGTTCGTTTAATGTGATATTTGTGACGGTGGAATGATGAATATATTCTCGTTAAAACATAATTAATTAAAAAGTAGGTTCAAAACATTGAACGATCGCCTGCTTATCGTAGTGATTTATGTTGTTCGATCATTCCAAACGATTTTTGAACTATAAATAAGCACTTCCTCACTATGGGGGAACGGCCCAGATGGGATTTGAACCCCGGTCCTTCTGTGTGCAGAACTGGACAGCTGTTGCATCTACTACCGGGCCGCCCCGGTAACTATCAGTTGGACTAAATGTGCATTTGGTGGAGCAATGTAATTTCAAACCAGTGTGCTGAATAGCTCTCGAAAATCACTACATTCTAAAGCACGAATGACTTGAACGTGGTCAGAAGAGATGTAATTACATTCATGTAAATCCCAAAGTATCAAAAGCTATATCTCTATCAAAAGCTGCTAAATAAGCATCTTCTTTTTCTACTTTTTTCGTTTTCCACTCCACAATGTACAGCAAGTTCATTTATTACTATCTCTTTATTCAGTCTTCATTTTTTCATTATCCTATGCTTTTTGTATGTGGCACAATCGTTTAGTTCCACTAATCGTCGGGTCCTACTAATAATGCAGCTACGCTCACGGAACCTTTACTCTGCACAGAACTTTTATCAAATTATTTACTCAAACTATTATACAAATGTACCAGTTGTGAACATTAAAAAAACACAAAACTTGGTATAAAAGCGATAAGAAACCGTAATTTATTTCACATGTCCTCAGCACGCGCATTTCTGCTTGCGCAACAGCATTGCAAACCCAGTGCATTCGTCCCGTCTTCCGCTTAAATAGAATCGTATCTCGAATTATTGATATCGCTTCTCAGCCACGATGATTGGAAAGTTCCACTCGATGCTGCATTATTGCAAAATAACAATCACCATCCAGAACGGTTCACGATACCGAACTTTTCCAGTTTGATACTTCCAGCCACTATTAGGGCGCAAAGCGCTACACTCCGCTCTAGCCATTCCGTGCAGCACGGCCCTTAAGCAAGCCACTCAGACACTTCTCAAGTGCAGCAGGACGCGAATCTGGCAGCGCGCAATGTAGATAAGCGGGTAGGAAAACAAACATAAAATCTATACCATTTAGTCTACTAAAATTGTCCAACTCTGAAGGTCCACTTCGCAGCGGAAGAAGCTCGGAGTTCGACAGTGGCCGTCCTGTCCACGGCAGCTGAAAGACATTCTCAAAACAAAAGTCTCATTCTTCGGTTCGTGATGATGCTGCTGCTAGAAATTGCTTCCGTATCGAGCTTCATAAGATTTTGAAAGCTTTTCTTTCAATCACCACCCGTTTTAAGCAGTGTGGACACGAGCAGTGTGACCTTAGACCAGAAAAAAGACCGGTGCACGTTAGCTACGGATGGATCAATGCTAGTGTTCGATTCGTACTTGCGCTGTCCCTCAGGGGAAAGGAACGGATGCAGTGAGTGAGTGAGTGGTGGTCGGAAAGTATTGCAATTAAACCACTAATTAGTAAAAGATAAGAAGTATCGAGCGAATCTGTCACCACCAGTCTGCTTGATTTGGTTTCCGTTCTGAGAAAAAAAGCTGAGAAGGATGATTTTCTTTTCGTCGGAAAGCTGGAGACAGTGAAAATAACAAGATCGATTGTTGCCGTTTGCCATTGGCTGTATATAAGAGAAAATAGCCGTATAATGATTTGATGAAGTGGAAGTAGACCATTGTTATTGCTTCCTGGAACTTGATGGCAGCTTATTTTTTAAAGTTACTCTCATAACACACAACAGATGAACATTATTCAAGTAATTCCAGGCTCCATCAAAGCAACGGCCACTGAATGCCTACTCGTTCCCCGTTCCTACTCATTAAGCTCGGCTCCAGTTAGCAAAATCCACCCTGAACCCGTCCGTCGCGATGACGTCCCAATCGATCAGCTGCAAATCAACAAACAATCCAACTTCTATCTGATTGACACCGTGTTATTAAACCAAACGTCGAAGTCATTTGTTTCATTTTCATTTCGTCACCGTGCTTTGCGGCTCACACGGTCCTCCGATACCCGACACACATCTTTTACAGCTCCAACCAACGTTTGATCCGACTGATGAACGCCAAACTGCCAAAGCTTTCCGATTTTCCCGAGATCCGATTTTCCCGAGAAAACGCCACCCACGGGTGGTGGAATGGGACGTGAGTGGTAAATTATCCAAAACCCAGCAGCGTAAAGACGCCGAAGACGACAACGAATGAGCTTCACTTTCCGATTTCGTTGCTTCCTGCTGATATGCGACACTTTCCACCACCTGAGCTCGGTGCACCCTCCCACCGGCGTTCTGTTTCCTTCACTTCGTTCACCATTAACGTTGCCGTCAAACTCGACAACTTTTTCTCCACCCCCTTCTCTCGCTCTTGCTCTCGTACACCTCCATACACCCCTCCCCCTCCCCCCTTTGTTCTGGGGCGACTGGAAAACCAAAACCTTCATTGGCGACAGAGCATTCCCGGGGCTCTTCATTGCCCGGGCTCGGGCCAACAGAAGAAAGAGTGCTGTACAGTTTTCTAATTAAAATCGATCAATCTCATTCTCTGCTCATGTAGATCTGTCTCGTTTTCATTCGTCCTGCTGCCGGGAACGTCACAGCCGGGCCCATCACACCGCGGCTTCCGTTAGGTGTCTGACCTCTTCCCGTTGGCCACGCATCGCATTCCCGCCACCCGCAACGGTTTGAGCTAAATTCAACCTCCATGCTCCGGTTGCTGCCTTACCAATGTTTACGCCGGTGGGGCCCCATGGGGACTGGGCGGGGCAAAAAATTGGGATGAGTGGTGGGGGAGGTGATTTTTCCAGACTCGTCCTGTCTATCATTCCGTACTTAGCTGTCGATATCGATAAACGTCTATTCCATTCCGAAAGAGTTCCGACTCCCGGTGCGCTCTCGGTGCACAAAGCACCAGGATCGGAAGCTGAAGCTTTGCCGAAGGTTTATGTGTCTCCCGAGCGTCAATCGGGAAAGCAAAAGCGGGAAGAAAGTGTGCAGCGCAACAGAGATGGTAGCACATTTATCGGATACTGCGGGGCGAAACCTCCACACAGGGAAGGAAAACTTTACCCTCTCATCAGTGGTGGTGGCGAATTTTGCTCGATGCTCTTGCTGGGAGAGGGGGATGAATGGGGAAGGGAAGGTGAAAGGACGTGGGGGGATAAGCCAAAAGGGGTGGTACAAGGGGTTGTGTTCATGTGACAGTTTCGATAGGACATCATCCGTATCTGTCCAACGGAAGACAACGATGGTCAGCTTATGTGACTAACGGTTCGGACAGGATTGGATTGAAGTCCCACCTTACAGGCACTCCCATTCCCCCTTGCCCACCCCGTCGGGCACCATCCCGACACAGGATCATCATCATCTTTTTCCGCTTCATACAACAATGAGACAGCAATCAAATGACGAATCATTCACACGATGGAAAGACAAAGGGACACAAAGTAGACTCTTTTGCTATATGGCACAATCGATGCAGTTCTTGCTCATGTCATAGGATGTTGTACTCTGACAAACAACACACACCCATACATACAACTAAAAATACACACACAAACGTACGCACACAGTCAAACACTAGCAGCAATCAATGGCATCGTGCTGGTGCATAAATTCGAGTTTATGTTTAATTACGCTGTCCACCCATTTCTTTCCATCATCTTCGATAAAAAAGAGAGGGGAGAGACATCGGAAACGATGCAATTATCCTTCGACATGGTGACATTTTATTGTTTTTACCTTCATTCATTTCTTTTTCTTATGCCTTCCCCTTTCGGACTTCCTTTATCGATCGGTTCGCTAGCATTCGCCTACAAAAAACGTACCGTGTATGCCTGCCGAGGACGAGCATTAATTGCGCGAGCACTTTTATGCTGCTTTTCGCAAACGTAAACGGTCTTGAATGCTTGACAGCCCATTTAATCAACACTACGATTGTTGTTATTAACCGGTGTCATCATTTTTTATGCCCCAGCCCACAGGGACACAAGAAGTTGACAATTTGAGCATCGAGCAAAGGCGTTGATTCAATCCGTGACCGTGCCGGGCATTGTGACATTAACCGGTTTAAAGCGAATCTGCACAGCTGCATCAAAACTCATCAAGAAATTATGAATTCATATTAATGTTTCTACCAAATCGTGTCACTCATTTCACCCCGATAAACGTTAATAAATGTTAATTCATTTTTACAACTTAACCAGTACCCTTTTCCCAGTCCCAGTTCCCGGATCGCAACTCCTCGGATTCCACACTGCTAAACTTCATCACAAAACAAACTGGCGTGCGGAAAATCGATCATCTGTACACCACCAATCACGTAGTAATGGTGAAAAATCACTGCTAGGAAATGTTACCCCTAGCCGTACGCCCAGCAAACCCTTGTTTCGGTCGAAAGTCTCGAAGTACGTGCTCTCGGAGCGCTCGGTCGGTTCTCCCCGGCTGTCCATTTGTGTTGCTGGCCATTCGGTAGTGTCGGTGAAAGCCCCTGTGAGAATTGAAATCTCCAACACATCGCTCAATCGTTCACTCCCACCGCTCAATTGATCTATATCCATTCTTTCACATTCCTCCCAGGAGGAGACTGACCTCGACACTCCGCTGCTCCCAGCACTCTGTTCGGCCAACCTCAAAATCTGACCATTCTCCCCGATTGCTGTTCAAACAGTGGCCAATTTTAACCATCTCCCTAAAGTACACCGCAAATACTTCACCATCAGTGCCACCCCATACCTGGCTTGGTGTCCGACATTCGGCGTCAGCATGGGCTAGGTAGGGGAGGAAATTTTATAATATTGATAAATTACAAACGAAATCTCGCCAGGCTTCGCTCGTCCCAACCGACTGCTTCCGGCATTGGCGAGGAGGGCCGGTCTGCTCACTGCTACAGACGGATTACCCATCGGAAAAATCACTCCACACCAATCGGGTTCGGGTTGGTGAACCCCGGATGTGTCTATGGAAGTGTGAGGGAGTTTATAGTATATGAAGACAAATTTTCGACAAAATTCCAACTGGCCGAGAAAACTATTTCCTACGAGACTTTGGACGCTCGCTCGCCAAATGTCGGCCCCAGCGTGATCGGGACGCCCATCATTCGGGCAAATGTTTGCAAGAGAAGTGCAGAGTTATAAGCTTGAGGAATGATAAGTTCAACAACATTCGTTCTGCCAACTCGCCCCCTACCCCCGTTCGATCGGATCAAGGCATCAAGGATCGTCGAATGAATTTTCATTCGTCCACCACTCGACAAGTTCGAGGTTCAATTTTTGTTTTCCTGTGTGCTCTGGCCAGAAGCAATTCGTCTTCCAAGCGCTGTAACTAGTTTCTAACTCCTCCTGCTCGCTCATGCTGCCCAGCCGCTGACGAGCATACGAGATTGCATCCGATGCAATTGCACACTTCTCAAATTTTTCTCAACCACTCCCATTCCTTCACTTTCTTTCCGGCTTTTTTGCAGATGAGCTCGAGCATGCTGGCGTTGAAAGACCGGACAGCAAAGATGTGTTATCCCCTGGATCGGTTAGTCCATCATCATCAACTCCGCCACCAGTTCCGGTGCGCCACGTTCCATCACCTTCTGCCACGCTCAAACCGGCCGTACATGAATGTGAGGAATTGCCAAGCGCAATAGCCCGATCGTCTTTGGCAATATCTTCAATTGCTTCTCAATCCTGCACACCACCTTCGACACACACGGAAATAACGAGAGTTTGGCCCGGAGCTCCGGGACGGCCAGACACCGGAATGCCGGAGGTCAACGAGAGGATACCCCGACCGTCAGCAATTCAGTCACAGTTGATTGATTCGCATGATGATGTGGAGCATAGCATTCCTGCCACGCTGATCCATGACCCGATGACTGGCCAGCCCGCACCCACTGAACCACGGTAAGTTCATGGTACTGGTGCACCTGTGCCCATTGCCCGAATACGTTTCGTTGGCGAAATATATATGGAACATTTTTGCACCTTCTCGTGCCCAGCACGCTCTCCCCCTCTCTCTCTCTCTCTCCCTCTCTCTCTCTCTCTCTCTCTCTGTCAAATTTTCGATCACACAATAGAGGACAGTTCGAACGGTTTACAATGAGTTTTACACGGTTCTGTTTTAGCCCTAGGATGGGAACACAAAACCTTTCTTAAGGTTTTGCTCTTTGCTCGCTCGTACAGTTCATCTCGCAAACCGGAACAGTTGTGAGAAATTGCATTCATTTCACATTTCCCTCCTGAGATTTATGTTTGTGTAACGCCGGTCTGCAGTTGCAGCGGGCGTGGTTGGGAATGTAAGTTTTTCTCATCTATTTCATCTGGCTTACGATTTGCCCCTTCGGTCAATACGAAGAGTGAAGTACACACACGCTAGAGGATTAGTTTTATCCATTTTTTCTCTCCCTCTCGCTCTCTTCCGATCAATCAAGCTTCTCAATCAATAGATCAATCGACTTATATGTCCTGCAAACGTCATTCTGTTGAAGATGTTGAAAAGTTTTCCAATATTCTACAATTATTCAGGGTCAGCATACTTATAGGAAATGAATTTGAATAATTTTACCAAGTTATTAGCTTTAGCTCATCCAGACATCTCAAACTTACATCAGCAGTAAACGTACGTTGCTGGTTAAAAACGTACACTGCAGCGAGGATGCATTCTGTGGTTAATCCAGCTTCCTTTCGTCTCTGCCACCACAGCCTCAAGTGTGTGCACCTGGTTGATATGGCTCACGGCAACCCGCAACTGTCAGCCCCGGGTTTCAAGTTTTCTAATTATGTGACACCCCGGCTAGCACGATTGAGGGCCAGGGGTATGTAGAAGTCGAGCGAAATGGGGGAAAAATCCCGAAGCAAAAATCCGTCATAAAAGCCATCACTTAGACGCATTTTATGACGATTTTCAAATTTCGACAGCTTTTCGCCCATTTCTTCCATTTCGCCCCCTGGCTGTTTCGCCGCGATTTCTTTCAGTGTGTGCGTGTCATCTAGCATGAATGTGGCATTGTGCGTGTGATTGTTACCCTTTATTGAAATTCACAGCTGAAAACATAAACATCGAGATTTCAAACCGCAAAGCAGCATTCAAATACAACTCAGCAGTTTCACCTGAAAAATAAATAAATAAAAGTAAGTAAGATTAAGTGCATGACAATGAATCAAATTATTATCATACTTACATAAAAAATAATAAAACGATTGATTATTTCAGCCAAAATATAATGTCGGAACCACCAAAGAAAGGGCGCCTTTTTGCACTGCAACAACTGCCTTCGGCTGTGTTATGCTCCACAGGAGCGATCGTCCGTGTTTTTGGACCGCGAACGTCATCAAGACCGACGCCGGAACCGTTTCTTGCCCCCGATGCTGGTTCCATGGATATCGCTACGCGACCGGCAGGATCGGTGGAACAAAAGCGAGGATCGCAGCCGTCCACTAGTGCGACGCCGGTACCGGCATTTGTTCCCGCTGCAGGTTCCATGCGTTTCATTCCGCGGCCGGCAGGATCGTCTGCGACGTCGGAATCTTCTACTGCTCTCACTGCTGGTTCCGTGGATATCGCTACGCGTCCGGCAGGATCGATGGCACAAAAGCGAGGATCGCAGCCCTCAACGAAAGCGATACGTGGGATGATTCTTGTGCCTGCTAGTTCCGTGCGTGTTGTTCCACTAGCGACCACAAGTGTGACGCCGAAATCGTCTGTTGCTTCAACTGCTGGTTCATGCGCGCATGACTTTGCGCGACCGGCAAAAACGACTGTCGTGCATCAAGGATTCCGTCAGCCGTCACCAAGCATGACACCGGAACCGTGTGTTTCATCATCACCGGGATCAACATTTCACGAAGAGCAGTCGTCAGCAAGCAGCATTCATCCGTCCACGGTATCTATTAATGTAAATAAGAACACAGAGTTAGTTCAAGCAAAAACAACTTGTCCTGGGCACGATTTTTGTTCACAATGTTTATTATTAAAACTGGATGCCCGAACTGCCCAAACGGCTGCGATAGTGAATGAAATTTCGGCCACAATACACCCGATGAAAGGCGTGCGACGCAATGCTCAAACCATCCCGATACAATATATAAGCAACGAAGAGTCACTGGACAGGTTTGAAGAGCATCTTACAGATGAAAATTTGTTTTACACCTTCATACAGCGTGCGGATGCTGAATTATCCAGCCAAAACGCGAAAAGCCGACTGCATGAAGTGTTGGATATAATGTTCGACAAACAATTTTTAGCCAAGTGTAGCTGGCTCGGATCGGGTGGAAGAAAAATAGCCTTCAAAAACTATGTACATACTATGCAATTTTTAAAAAATGTAGCCACAAACCACATGGGCGTAGAAGTAGGTATAAACTTCGTAGAAATGTACATAAAAAAAAAACTTGCATATGCTCCTAAAAGAGTAGCACTGCAAGGCATTAGAAAAACTTTCAGTCGCACAAGACGCACTATGTAAATTTATATTTAAGTTATTATTTAGTTTAAGTTTTATTTAGTTTTTATATTTCCTTTTGTAGTCTCTTAACGTTTTAATTTTTGTTTTTTTTTTAAATTAGAACGGCCTTTTTCATATTTACCAAACATAGGTTTAAGTAGTGTATATATTTAATTCTGACTATCTTAACTTTATTCATAGCTGCGTCCTGCGTATAGCAAAACGATCCAAATGGGATACGTTGTTCGATCCGGCCACGTGAAAGACTGCTGTCATATAAAATTATGACAAAAAATGTGATACGAAAGTAACACAAGCTGTGATAAATTAAACACTGACTAAAACCTGAAACAATCACGTAAACAACTAAGTCAATTATGTATGTGATAAAAGTAAATATTTAATATTGAAAGGTTCATCAGTATACTGATTGCCGCAAATACAATGTAATATACACCAGATTATATGTGATTATTATTTATTTTTTCGAAAACAATTACAATATTACTTTTTATTATAACATAACAATTGATAATTCAAAATATTACAGTTATTCATTCAACTAATGTCTGTATGAGAGGTACAAATACATAGTTCGTGTCGTCCGTTTTAATAGCTACTAATTTACACTTGATATCTGTTGGTGAAAAAACTATCGATTCAATGGTAAGGTCGCTTGTATTTGCCTCATATATGTCTTTCATCATAGGCGAACAAAAGAATGTATGAGTTTCTGTTATTTTGTTAAATGCTGTCCCATAAATGTTAATCGTTGATCCTATTTTTTCTGCCTTACAATATTTAGCAATATATAAATCCTTAGTTAAAAACCAATTATCTTGAGTACATGGATATAGACGCATATTATAATTTACATGCAATGTTACTCCACTACGTCGATATCCAGAAAATAGGAAACACGTGCCGCACTGTGATGTTTTCCTTCTACTGTACATTTTTGGCACCCATGTTTATGATTGAAGTATGCAACACCTAAAAGAAAAAAGATAATTAATATACTGTGCTAGTTATGCGAAAATTACATTATGTAAATGCTTCTCTAACTTACCTTTTATGAACGCACGCGCTGGTGAATCTGCGATGATAGCTCTAACGCGTATTTGGATGAGCTTATCGGCTATGACGAATGATGGCTAATTGGTTCCGGATCTGGAATGCAAAAGATGGATATTAATATTGCAATTAAATATGCTTTCATGTAGTCAATCTTGTTCTTACCTTCATACGTGGTTGCTGCAGGAATTATGTTAGCACCGAATGAACTGCTCTCGCCAAATAATTCTGCCTCTAGTTTAGCGTTATTAGCTTTGATAATCTTGCTGGTTTGGCCGGTTCGACGCATTCTTTTGACCGACATTGTTACACTTCGAACACTACTACAAGGAATGCACTTGAGAAATGTAAGCAATTTGCGTCACTTAATCGCAAACGTATGTAAGTTGCTTGATAGTTAACGCAAAGCTAGAACAAATTCTCTACACACTTGTTCACTATTTTTTTCACTCAGGAAGTTTGTAACACTGTCACGCGCGCAGATAAAGACACCGATTGTAGCGATAACTCGAACCGAATGAACACGAAAACGACATTTGCATATGTATATAACCAACGACCAACGAATAGAATAGTAGAATTTGGTATATGCTATCGTAGGTATCGGATGAAGAATTGTTTACATTTATTTGTTGTGTAATTTAGGTACATGATTTAGGTACATGTTTCCCTCCTTACCAATTGACATTATGGTAGGTAGAAGGAAAGTTCTACAACAACAAATGTTAGCAACAGCTAGTAACGCGTATATACATAGATATGAGTTGTATAATCTTACCTCTTCGATATGTATAATATATGTTGACCTAGCCGTGCAAGAAAGAAGACAGCCGAAACAAAATTGGTTGCTGGAAGCTATGGGTGGAGGTAGGAAAAAAATAGGTTAAACAAGGTGTAATATTAGCGCAAATGAAATAACAGTAGGCGTTGCTATGAACACAGTAGTATGGAAAACAATACGTTACCTTTTTCTGCCCGGTAATGTGCAATTCGAATGAAATATGATGATCACAAAACAGTAATACTCTTGGCGTTGTTTACACACATATTGGGAAGATGCTGGAGTATCAGCCACACACACAGCTTTTTTGAAGCAATTTTTGTTATTCCACGGCACTGCACATATCGGTAATAGCTTCGATGTGCTCAAAATAAAGAATATTTAGATTATTTCACGAATTTTTGCACATAACCAAGCGGATTGCGCATGTTTACTTTCTGAACTCCAACTGAGTTTGTTTACAAATTTTTTGACACAGCGGCGTTTAGCTCGCTTTTGACGCACGCACACATTCAAAGACAGCACAGCGAATGCGCTGCAACGAGCAAAACAGCTAGTTCGCCCGAGCGAGATTGCCCCCCCACGAGTTTCACCCATTTTCGCACGATTTCTACATACCCCTCACCTACAAACTGACCCGAATTGTTTGCCGGGACATGACAACCTCACATACATACACGTTCTATCAATCACTGTCATTTGCTGCTAGAAGCATTAGAACGGACATTGAAATACCGCACCACTGAGACACGCACACACACACACTAGGCGGAAGAGTGCAGACGCCGTTGTCGGTCCTGGTGAAATGAAAATAATTTACAACGCTGCATATCCACACACACACACCTTCCATCCAAACCCAGTTGGCAAATAATGTGAATGACAAAGTCATTGCGGTTTTGGGAAACACAGCACGGGAGGATGGGCGAGGTGTGCCCTTGCAGTATGCCCAAAACCCGGTGACACTGACCAAACATGGGCTAGCAAAATGAATTGTAATTTTCGGCAAATAATGTACAACCACTCGACCTCCATCACAATCTCCCACACCACCACGCACATACACCGGGTAGATGCGTTATAATCCTTTTCAAATAATTCTTCCTGCTGCCGGTCAACATTTTTCACGCTGACACATTGCCGAAAATCCATTACCACCTTCGATTCAAAGCCAGCCGCACTCTCACTCTCTCCCATCGGGCTCCACCCCGTTTCGGCACTAATCGGACAGGCCGTGATGGAATCTTTCAGGATTATTTGTCGCAATTGTCTGTCACACATTAAGTGAGCAACGGGGGTGAAAGTTCCTTAGTAATTCGGCATCCTCGACTCTTTGTCATTATGTATTATCAGCAACCAGTCATACGTGGGCTGCTGTAGAGGACTTCCATAAAATGAGCATATTGTGTTGGAAAATTAAAGAAGTCGAGAGGAGTACTTAGGAGTTCCGTGAAAATATTCCTTAAGGGGTCTAACAGCAGGGTTCATAATTTTGCTCTTATGTATTAAACTTTTAATTTTCTGTTCTCAAGGGTCCTTGACTGGTTTTAATTACTATTTAAATTTACAGAATGCCCCCACCGTATACTACTACACCTATCATATGTGTGCAAAGGCGAGTCCTATACAAAACCTTTCCATTCCCTAGCAATAACGATGGGTGCGTTTGTATGTGTGCATTTATTGATCTGCATCGAACACTGCGATGATGGATAGCGCTCTGTCAAGTGGTGAATGATTTAGCAAAACTATTCACCTGAGCGATCCTTTTTGCTTCCTTTCAATCCATTTGACTGTTGCACACACTTCAAGGAATCCTCCCCGTGACTTATTACTCTTCCGATGTTCAGATTGCTGTCGCTTGCACGGTCCCCTTAGCTTGCTGCTCACGATGACGAGCGTTCTAGGCCATTCTTTAGTTTGTTTTCAGCGCTCTGCGAAACGACGCGCAGCAGCGTTGATTCTCATAACCCCCCAATTCACGTGCTTTTAACTCACGGGGAAAAGCTTCGCACAATCGACTGACACACACACACACACACACACACACACACACACACACACACACACACACACACACACACACACACACACACACACACACACACACACACACACACACACACACACACACCGGACACAATCCATCCATCGCATCCGAGCGGGATGATCAATTACTACATTGATAAATATTTTCCGAACAAAATTGAAATCCTTTTCAGCGGATCAACGGTGTGCATTTTTGGTCGGTGGAAAATATCTTTCACCTTTTCCGCCCATTTTTGGACGGGATCGGACTTCCGCGCACGATGGATGGCCGCCGCCGTGGATCATGATGTGTCAAGTCATGGCCATATGTTGCCGGTGCCACCCATCAGCGAAGGCCTCTTAGTGAGCCGGCAGACAGCGAACGTGATAAGTGGATTTTGGATGAGTGACAATTTTGGGACACCTTTGGTTTTGGTGGTTTGCCTTTCCTCCGTCCACCGGGTGCTTAGTTCTAACATCATCAATATTCTCCTCTTGCTTTCCTTGCAGTTTCTTCCAATAGCTTTCTCGCAAGGTGTGAAGTGAATGGTGCAATTGATTGACTAATGAATACAAAATGTGATCATTTTTCTTTTTTTTTTTTCGCTTTCCGGGAAAATTTTTCGCTCAAATAATGGGCAACCGTTGACGAGCCAACTTTTGTCAATCTTTTCCATGATGATGCATGGAAAAAATGTTTAAATTAATCGTGGAAACTTTTTCCAAATCAAGATTGAATGATTTAATGATTTTGATAACTTTTATCTCTCCTATTATTTGAGCTTCTAAATTGTCTGGGAAGTTTAGAATTATTTTTGAGCTGTTTTGAATAAATTACGCGCCTGATCTAGCCTCAAATCGTAAGCACAAATATGACGAATATTACACACCAGAAATATCTGCATCCCATTAATCGAATATTCATGATTGAATACGTTCATACGTGCTAAATTGAGCCCTAATTATTCGTCATTACACTGTCCTAGAACTGTCCCCTCAAACTACGCTGCAGCCCCTATAAATCATTTCATCCACAACCCTCGCTAACCCTACGCAGGCTGCAACATGTTTGTGGCCGAAATGTAAACGTACGAACGAAAATCACCCACACCTCCGTGACCACGCCACATCGAACCCGTCCACCCACCGTGTACCCCGCTGCACGTGCACGCTCGAAATGCGAAATGATGGAGAAAAACGTCCGCCGTCCGTAAACTACCACAACGGCACAGGGCAAGGGCGCTGGATCGGGAAGGATAGTGTGGGCTGCACACAGAAAAAAAAGAAGAAGGTGATGCTTTTCAATTTGAGTTGATTGATAGGTCGATTGATTGATGGATCTGGACGGGCTGACTGACAGTGTTATTGAGTGCTAAACATTCTCAATCAAACACAGACCGATCTCCGCCCAAACGATCTCCGCCACGAACCGCCGTTTGAAACGCCGTATATGATGATGGTGCGTTTTTGTGTGTTTTTGCTTGGGCCAGTTTTTCTACACATTCACAGCCCTGCCATATGGTGTGCTAATTTTTTGGGCAATCTCTATACCAGTAGCGCACTGATGTCGAACGTCAGCGGGCACGGTACACGGTACTGGCCGCAAAAAGGGAACAGCATAAAAACAGTTATTGCCTCGATGCGGTCAGAGCGAAACAGGAAAGAAATAAATACTGATGCACATCGGCACCGAGCGGCCTTGAATGAAAGCGAACCTTTTGCCTGGTGAAATTTATATTGATGATGTTAGTTTTGCTTTCTTTTTTTCTTACTTTTGGGCTTTGCGTTGTTGAGATTGCAATGAATATTGCGTATTTTTAAATAATTTCATTCCTGTTCCGGCTGGAAAAGATATGCAACTCATCCGGAAGTTCTACGATGGCACTGATTTGTTTTCCGTTCTCACTGATCACTGATGTTTGAGTGATGAGTTTTTGTGTAGTTCCTACAGAAAAAAAGAGAAAAATGTTTATTTATGTTTATTATAATTTTTATAAATATGACAATTAAAAAATAAGTTCTTTACCATTGCTCTTAACTGAGGGCAGTCCCTTGCTAGATACGTACTTCAGTCAACTCTGGCACATAGAACAACTATGCTGCTTTAAGGCTATCTGATTGCTTGATTATATTTACATAGTTACTTATCAGGCGATACAACCGCTTTACGGTCTTAGCCTGCTGCAACAATTCTCGATACCGCTCACGGTTTAGCGCCGTCGGCTGCCAATCCGTTATCTCGGCCGTTCTGGTGGACGCATCAACTCAATACCTCCATTTCAATTTGGACTCTACCATGCATCCTCTGTCCGTGTGGACGGCCTAAACGGACTTTATGGGCTGGGTCGTCCGGTGTCATTCTCATGACGTAACCAGCCCACCGGTGCCTGGCGAGTCTAATTCGCTGCTCGATGGTAAGATCATAGTACAGATCGCAGAGCTCGTCTTTGTAACGGCTCCTCCATTGTCCTTCCATACATACGGGGCCAAAAATCCTTCTGAGCATCTTCCTCTCGCGGGTAAGAGGGTTTCGTCAGTTTTGGACAGTGTCCATGTCTCAGAGGCGTATGTGAGTGCAGGGAATATAAATGATCTGTACAGTCCCAGCTTCGTCCGTCGCGATAGGTATTTATAGTGGAGAAGTTTCATCAGGCTGTAGTTTGACCGATTGGCAGTCCGATTATATTTAAGCTAAGGTAATAATCGTTTGAACGGCATGAACTTAGAGCGGATACACTAACTACACTACTGAAGGAACTTAAGCATCTCGTTTATGTATTGCCCTGTGCTTATAGGAGTAAGAGGTTGGCAGAGGATTTATAGTAGGAGGTTGATCGAAGGATTTTCATTGTCCAAAGATCCTCTTCTTACGACGACTATTGCCATGCAGAAAGTTTCCTTGTCCAAAAAAACGAACCAATCAAACCAATAAACAATAAACAATTTCAATTAGCGCCGATCTCTTAAAGCTTTAATAAGTCACTAATAGACACAGATTTTTGAAGGACGTTAAGCTAGAAGTTGGGCGTTAACAGAATTAATCCTTTTTTATAAATAAGAAAATGAGGTTTTCATTAGTATGAATATGCTATAAATCTTGTACAAAATCATATTTCTAAAGGTTTTCCAGTTTCACGAACGGAGAAGTCGCATGTTTGACCAAAAAACCTTCTTCATTTTAGAACTTTCTTTTCCAACAAATACTTTTACAACAAAAACACATTTTTCATTTGTTCGTTAAATTAACGCAACATTATCGACCATCGAAAAGCTGATTGCATCCATCTGCAGACCGAGGAAACATGTTTCTGTGACCTTCGACAGTCTCCCAACGATGACACTTGATTTATGTGTCTCAAAAGGCCTACATTAGGACTTCGTTTGTCTGCAGCTTTGCCTACGGAGAAATGTTACGGAGCGAGTCCTTGCTTCAACGTTCCTTCTCTTCACACGCGCCTTGCGTCCCATCGCAAGGACATAACAGCGGTAGCAGCATCGGAAAACTGAAACATATACATCACACGACTTTAAACTGTGACGCAATCGGACGCCATCGAAGAATCATCCTCTGTCAGTCGAGCGAGAGAGATCGTAAATCATGAAGTGGCAAGCATGGTCAAATACATACACACAAAAAAAGAGAAAGTTGTCCCTGCTTTTGCCTGACCGTGCCCAGGCCCTTACCTTGCCCAGCGGGTGAAACAAATGACGAAAACAATGCACTTTCGGGGACAGTTTGCACCCTGTGAATGTTTGGAAAATTATTCACAGCAATTAATCTCACGCACAAATCGACCGAAAAAGAACGCAATAACTCATTGTTCGTATGCAAACGGACACCCAGCGCATACCTACTTGACGAGCAGGCCGGCTTGTACGCTGCAACACATCCGTCCGGAGTCTTAAGCCGGGTGATGTTTTCTAACTGCAGCGTTGCGTTTCTCAGTTGCAGCAAATAATAATTTACATACAAATCATGTATCCTTCGTTTAACTTGACAAGCGACCGACGAGCAGCCACCGTCCACCGGCCCAGCATTATTCACCCAAAATGCTAGAAATACTGCCACTGCCGTACAAGATGCAAATTTCAATTGCATTTACTCCTCAACTTCTACCCAGTCATCTGCCAGTGGCTCGATTGTCCTGCTGCACTAGCCTACTTTTCCATTCCAAGGAAGCGAAAGAGTCAGGAAGCTTCATTTTGTTCGCAAGTTTTGGGCCAAGACTTTCTTAATTCACGTTGACGTCTAACAGACAAAACATCTTCCGTCCATCATGTCGGCTATTGCGTTTTGCCATTTGCAATTCCATCTTATGCTGTTCCGTCGTCGGCGTCCGTCGTCGGCTTCCCACTCACCCTTTAGGAAAATAGTTTGCCATTGTTTTAATAGCTGCAGCCTGATCGTTTTGCATCTGCAGCTTTGTCACCTTCCTTCCGGCAGACCATCGGACACTCGACGGCGCTGGGCCGGCGGGTCAGCCGGTGAGTTTTGTAAGTTCTGGCTTGTGCAGATGGCGCTGCCTGTCTGTGCGATGTCTTATGTCGGTTGTCTTACAGCGTTTCAACGAGAGACAAACCTTGCCGGTCGACTTGACGGGTAAGATGAAGCATATCTTGCGGAATCCATTTCACGATGAACAGCAGCACACGATGAGTTGAAGTGAGCTCAGACATTGGCAGGGTATGGATTTGTGTTGCCATACCGTACCGGAAGTTACTTGCGCTAGTGCAGACAGAAGAAGTATTGCTCCACAGGATAAAATGATTTCCTTGTTCTGCTCGGACTCTTCTTGTCAAGGCGCCTTCGAGAAGATAAGAACACATCGATGGATTAACGGTGGACGAAGCAAAACCGGTGTTTTGATTTATATGCTAAGTAAAAGATATCAAAGCACATTATCAAATCCATATGATGAAATAAGGTTCTTGAAAATTGCAATAAAACAACCAGGGCTCTTTAACCTGATTCATTATTTACTACCAAATATTTCCTTTTGATATTCTTCATTCCATTTCAAAAGTACGTGATTATTGACGCCAAACGGACACTCGTTTCCTGAAAAATAAAAGCGTTGCAAGTTTTAATTGTGGATCTTCCCAAACAGGAGCACATGGCACATGTTTTAAGGACAATTACTCGGTTCATCATTCACATTTCAACCCTTTTTACTCAATTCCTACCTCATTTCTACTACCCACATCTGGTTGTGTGGTGAAGAGCTCAGCTGTAACTTGTTTGACAAATGGCAATACAGAAAAACATAGATGATTTACCCTCATCAACTCACATTCTTTCTACGTGCTTCATTCTGTATTCCAAAATGTCGAGTACGAGTATTGTAAGCGTTAATGGCAGTTTATATGTGCTGGGTTTCTAATAATCGAAACGTTCATAGAAAAATAAAGTAAACCGCGTCTGCAACTCAAAACATCAAATTATGCTCTCATCAACAATTTGCTTTTGAATATAGTTTTTTGCCAATATTCCAGACAACACTTTCCGGAGACATAGTTTCACTTCAATCGTCACGTTGATAACGGCGCACGACACTAACCGCACTCATGCCGGCGACGATGATGGAACCTTTTCCTCATGTTTCAAAACTTCATTTCATACTAATACAATTGCATTTTATTATCATAAATTCTTATTTTAGCATCTTTTAATTATAATTTATGGTGACCATAACTTACGATTAAAAACTCGTGGTCCAATTTTCCTTCCGTTTCGATTTCTTGTCCCGTTGTACACCTTCTCCGCCTTTCTTCGTAGCGTGTTCTGTATGTGTGTTCTGGGCTGCGTTGTAGCAAAACAGAGCCGGCATCTCGTGTCCCGTATGTCCGTACGTCCGACGATTGTTTCGTCTTCGTCCGTTTCGTCTATCCAACCGTGTCAGGAAACGGCTGTTTGTTATGACTCTATCACCCGCGTTGGCCAGCTATTCTTATACTGACGAATGCCTCCAGCCGATTCCACTGTGGCCCCGAGCATTATTTTGCACTGCACCGTTGGTTCTGGTAGGTTCGAGTTTATGTATTGTGGTTGTGTTTGGCAGGGGAAGCTAATAAGCTGTAGTAGGACAGTGTGCACATAAATTATTAATTTATCATTCATTCCGTATTGTGCACATATTGTGGATAATTTTAACAAAATTGTTGACTCTTGAAATTAAAGGCTTTGCTACGCATGAAGCATATCGTATGCGAGTGCTTTTAAAAGGCAATGATCCATCGAAAACTAATTAATTTGCACCGTGACTTTAAACTTTAAGCATGATTACTTTTAGCACGTTTAAATGAATGTTTTGTTGTAGACATAGGGTAAGTGCTGTAATGTGTTACCGCAATGGCATAAAACTACTACTTCCTTCCGCATCCAAAAATCCCCTCATGACATAAGCTTACATTGAGTACTTTCCCGTCGACAAGTACGCCTTCGACACCTCCGTCAGCTCTCTCTCTCTCTCTTGTGCTCGATAAAAGCCATTCAACTATTCGGAGAGCATAATATCACCCCTTAGAATCTTCTAAATATACGCCAATCTCCTGTCACCTGCCAAGCGACCCGTTGGCTCCAAAAAATCCGTTCCCTCCACGCGCCGCCCCTATACACTTGACGGTGCGTACGATGGGGATTTGAAGATTTCCTCCCTGCACGACTTATAGCAAAACCCCGGGCCCGCACTTAACGCACCGAACGGCACTGATTAAATCGGAAACTCATTCGTTTAACCCACAGCACCAGGGCTCATATTTTTCTCTCAAATTCTCTCCAGCGTCAAATTATCTGATAAAATTTATACATTTACCCTAAGCCTCAATCTTGCGTTCCCGGTGTCAATGCGCGGTGCCTCCGGGGAGAATGGGAAAGGAGAAAGCCTGCCGCCTCCAAATGTTACCGGCATATCGGCCCGATGTTTATAGCGACCCGGCGTACGTGTAAATCGTGCAAGCGGTGGAACCACGCGGAAGGTTACGCACAATTCGGCACCTTTCGATCGGTGTCGACTTGGGTGATATTTCGTCTCTCATTCCAGCTCATCTTCTCCGGGTTTGTATCGGCGTCAAATCAAGCTACAGTGCTGGACAAAACTATGTTACCTTACCGCACAAACCCTAAGCATCCGTTGGGGAACATTCGCCCGGCTTATGGGTGCTTGGTGTATCTCAGTGTGAACATCTAGCCTTAAAAGCTGAGAGCTAGAATTGGAAGATGAAACATGTCACCGTTCTACAGCTTTGTTGGCACACACTGTTCGGTTCACCGGTAGACCACGACAAAAAGTTTACAACCTTCACCTAACCACACAACGTTACCTACCGCACGCACCGTTACTCAAGCTTAAGGGATTAACCGTAAAGAAGTCTCCGCTTCTCGCTCACGTATTGGTTCACTCATTCGCATTCTGCACCTTCTTGTCACTGTGCCCGCGTGATGGAGTAGAAGGGCACCGGTAAGCACCACAACAACGCTTCGGAGGATCCTGTCTCCTTACACATTGCTACCCCACTACCCAAGGCACTCGAGTGTGTGTGTGCGAAAGGGGGTGGGTAGAATTCGGGGGGGTTAGTGAAGGTGTATTTTAGTCGTCATATTTTATGGATGATAACATCTTTACCACCAGCAAACCCGTCATTCAGAGTGCGGGTAACAATATTTGCTTGGTTATTTGGAGTTTGATCTTGTTCGGCCATCTACCGAAAAAGGTGTTGCCGCATCTACCTCGGCGAAAGTAGTGTCAGTTGCTGGTATTTGTTTTTTCTTCTTCGCTCTGGTGCGTGTGTTTGTGTGCCTTACCTGGTTCGGAAGATTGGTATATTTTTGGGAACCAATCACCTCTCCATTTTACCCTAATGTGTGCTAGTGCTCTGATGAGCTCGTTCAATAGGAGCAACTTTTCTTTCGCCCAGCCAGGTCGTAACATAAATACTTCCAATACCAATATGGGCTAGCAGCAGCAGCGGCAGTAGTAGTAAGTGCTCTGGGGTGAATAGTTACCATACCGCCTTATTATGTCAAAATAGCTTTCTAGCTTAAGACAGGACAGTTCTATGGCAATCTGCTGTATTGAATATTTGGTCACATGAATTAGTGCTGGAATGTGAGATATCTCTCACTAATATCTTTCACTAATTTTGCTATAAATTCTTATGAAGCAAGTTATCCAACATTATGATTTACCATGATGTTGGAAGTGTATTCTACTAAAGTACATAACATCTCCCCTTCGTCTATGGGACGTCACCGAAAAGACAGTCTACACAGGGGAGCAGATGAAATTCGATACTCAATCCTAAGGTGCGAAAGACAAACGCCACTACTACCAGATCACTAGACTTCCACCTATTATTAAGTAGCTTCTATTTTAACTTTGTTTTTAATGACAATTACAAAAAATTCAATTGCAGAGTAGTTTTTCAAGTTTAAAAAAGAATTTTTATTTATTTCAAGTAAGTCACAATATTCTGAAATATTTCAATAATAAAATAGAAGTTTTCTCATAAATGGGAGCTTCAAACGCTTTTAAACCTGTTATAATTTTTTTTTATTTTTTCGTTAAAATTTATGATAAATCATTTGACCTTATTTCCTTTTTGTATTTGAACCTATTTATTTTGTTTGTTTGTTCACAACGTAGTGATGCTCCCTGAAGTGTGTTTAGCTAACAATTTATTCCGACATTCCGTCCATCGGCCAACTGTCGGCCACCATCCACCTAAGCATCCTGTTGTAGTTCTATCTCTCTCTTTTTCTTCTCTCTTCATGCTGGATTTCATTTATTGAGAGAAAATCGTGCCCATCACCAGGAGAGAATTGGTTCCTTGCTCTATCGTTCCATATTACAACCGGAAGTAAGACCTTGTGTCTTCAATCCCAAAGGAGTGCTTTCCATTTAGTGCCTTTACGAACGGCTCGAAATTGTGTTCATATTTTGGGTTGAGTAGCAAGCTCGTACCGTATCGTACGAAAATGCGTGAGGAACAACGTACACCACGAAATTTACGACCGACCGTTCCAAACGTATGATTACCGTTCTTCTTTGGGCTACTTACTATGGAAGCCTGCTCCCAATGCCCCCTCCTTCTCTCTGGGTAACATATAGGAGAAAAAATGTTGGGCCCTGATCCCCAATAATCACAACAATAGATGAAATTCAATTTTTGACCCAACGCATCTTGGACTAATTTTTCCTTCGAGTCTAGCACATCACCCGGTCCGATGATGTTGTTGCTCCACTGCCCAACTGAACAGGTCGATGATGGGCCGTGGTTAGGTCGTGACCTTCGTGGTTGCTGCCCCAAAACGGAATTCCAGCTTGTGTGTTCTTTTCGAACACCAACCCTGCTCTAGCTGCCTTGCCGAGTTTTTGCACCAGTCTGTCACGACCAGAAGGTGACGAGCGAAAGAATGTTTTGCACTCCATTGTCACGGTGGCATCATTTTTGCAACACAGATTCAAAATCCCTGTTGTTTGATCTGATTTTATGCTGTTGTTTGATTCTTCAAGGCATGAATGCACTTTTGGCACTCTTGTCAGTAGTTAAAAAAATCGCCGTTTTATATTCGACGCTGTCTTGTCTGCGCCCATCACTCTGTGCACGGGACGAGTGTGCATTAGCTTAGGAAAACTAGGTTTCTTTTTTCTATTTTATTATTTTATGATAGTTGTTTATGCATTTCTGTAGCTGTGCTAGGCGAATGAACAGGTTAGCAGAGGATGGGGGCCCGAATGATGGGGGCAAAAAGCAAACATCAAACCGAAGTCGTCTCAATCAATGCCATCGGCAGCACCAAAAGTCGTCCGAATTCTTCTTCCAAAGGCAAAACAAAATTAACAATATGAATCGGTAGCTCCCTTTCCAGTTCTTCAAGTGGTGCATTTTTTGCTCCAACTTTATTTTAGAGGTTTAGATGGAAGCATAAAAATCTGACATACATCAATAAAACTGGCTCGATGTTTGATAGTACCATCCTTTGTGGTGCGCCTATTTTTTTTTGCCTTCGTTCCTCTACATTTCCGCCCATTTTGGCGCGCAGTTTCAGTTCCGACGACCGACACTAGTCTTACCAACTAGCTTCCGCCACCAGACATTCGTCGACGTGGTGGCGGTGCTGCTGCTGCTGCTGCACATTTTGCATAATCGTTCCATGAGTTTCGGTTAGCTTGGCCTCGGAAAATTGCAAATGCCGCTGTCTATCAGTTTCTTTTACTCCCTTGCAGTCATCATCGCAGTGTTTTTACCTTTTTTATTCGGCTCTTGCCCACCCTTCCTCCCGTTTAATTCTTACCCAACTTTCTCTTCCTCATCCACCATGCAGCCCCCACCCCTTTTTCCAAGCCGCAGACATTCTCTCGTCGGCCTTTTGTTTCTTTTGCCCGTTGTCCTTATGAGTCGACGTTATCAGTTTGCTGTTTGCTGGGTTTTCGAACGTATTGCTTTCTTTGCCTGCAAAAACCCACCGTTTTTCGCTGTCATTTCCGGCCACATCGAAGTCACATCGGTGGCCCATCAATTGCCTACTCGCAAATTCGTTCGCATTTTTTTTTTTTTTTTGTTGCTGTTGTAGCTTTGCTGTATGGAGTGTCTTTTTTCCCTTTTTTGTTGGCGATTGCATTCGCGCGACGTGCCGGCAGCGATACCTTTTCCATATCGCATCACTTTGCCGGTCGGAGAACCTTTGTCGTGCTGGTGACAAGACAAAAATGTAGGCCTGTCATCAATCAGGGGCCTGCAGTGTTTGGTACAATCGTTTGGTTCCGGGAGCCTTTGGTTAAAACTTTATGCCTTTTTTTAATTAATATTTCTTTCAATGCTACTGTTATCTCACTAACTTGACACCTTTATGCAAATGAGCAAAACGCTTGCGTTTTTTTCGTTTTTTATATTATTGATTTTATAATAGTGTCCAGTTGTATAATTCTGATTTTATAATAGTGTAAAAGTTGTACAATTCTTCCTGCTTTCAATTTAGAAAAAAAAAGAATTTTTATAGAAATTTCGATTCAATATTAAAATCTATTATTTATGCTGTCCTGCATGTAGTCTAGAGATCCCCAAAACATAAACTTTTTGTGTCACTATATACTATTGTTGACAGCTTCAGCCTAACTTTCTGTTCTGGTTGTGACAGGTGCCTTATGTCAACAATGTTGTAAAGACTGGGTAAAAATCTCCCACTTGAGGTTTTTATGCACGCCTGCAACACTAAGCAGCATCTTTACTTTGTGAGCTTTAAGTACTTCAAAAATTAGCATAACGACCACTAATTACTAACGATGTTCTGCCTACCACAGCAAATATTATTTTCCAGTCACACCTCAAGCATATTGCAATCCTTATCATCGCTTCACGTATTGTCTCGCCGATGTATTAGTTGGACACTATACACTTTTTCAAAACCCTTCATATTTTCTCTTTTTTCTTTCCTAAAACCACATACTTACCATTACAAACTTCACTGCTAATAATAAAACCAAGTGAGTTCTTTCAAATAAAGAAAGGGTGGAAAATAGGCTCATGAGATATTCACTACACGACTAAGATTAAAAAAAGAAAAAAAAAACTCTCAACTCACAGTGTCACATATGGATGCTTTAAACATCCATCGAATTTTATTAAATCTTATATTATCTAATGTAATGCTTCGTTAAACTACTTCCACAAAACACTCTCCGATCACATTGGAAGTTCTTCTAAAACCCCTTATTGCTTCCGCACCGTCACTGTTGAGCGCCTTACATACAAACCTTAGTTATCACAGCACTAGAAACCCACCATAACGATCTGAGCTTGTTAAGTATTTGTTCTTCTTGCATGGCTCAAGCATAATTTAAACTCCCTAGGCCCACTTGCCTACGTAATGTTTTGCAGACGTTATTTTTCACGCAAAGCCTTACAATGCCGTTCGTACGTGAAAAATTATGCCAGCCGAAAAAAAAACGAAATACATTTCCACATACGATGCAAGATATTGTTCGTCGTTTTGGATTTGATAATTGTGAAGCGAACGCATCGATATCTCGCGACAAAGGGGAGCAGCAGCAACAACACACACACACCGTGCTGTTCGCTTCGACAGAAAGCATTTGTCAAGAGCATTAGAAGTAAATTGCTCACGTTTATGGATGAACCCATAAACGTTTACGAGCGATCGCTTGCTCGGGCTGCTGACATCATAAAAAGCAACAGCAGCGTACACACACACGTACGCACGCACTCATTCACGCGCTTTCTTCCCACTCCCAAGGATTCGTCATCCTTGGAAGTTTTTGAAGCTCATCTAAATTCGTGACGAGTCGGGCTCGTCACTTTCGGCCAGGCAATTCCGACTGGGGGGATTAATGACATCCCACTATTTTGGCTCCCGTACCACAAAAGGACGCGCACACACACACGGTCTGCACAGTCTTCGAACAGGACGAAAACGAACCATCGATTCCAGTTGACGCGTTTCTCCGCAACAGGACTGTCACTTTTATTACCATCAACGCACGAGCACACTTCTAGGTTCCTTTTGGGCGTCCCGTCGAATCACCTCAAAAATAAAACCTTCCATCACCATACGTTAAACACAGTGGAACGCAACGCCGCAATGAAACTACCCACCCGTCCCGTATCGCAGTGCCGGAACGTAAAAAGTAATGCTCAATTATACGATTATCGGGGGGCTTTATGCTTTCCCGGATCGACACGCAAACACACACACGCACCCAAAAACATACAAACACACACAACACTGGACAGAGCGGAGTCCTGAAGCCTGGGCAGGATGACTGATTGACAAGCACGTTCGATTGAGTAGCACAAGCGATGATGATGACGATGATGACGATGATGACGGTGAAGCGATGATGACTTATGCACCGTACAGTACCAGGGAACACCGGACCGTTCCCCAGAATAGTCATCACGCGACACACATTGCGCGTTTGAAGCTCCACACTGGAATAATGTGTTCCGAAATGATCCCATAATTTACGTCCCATCGTTACGGCCGCTAGGCGGGGGTTTTCGTGGCCAACTTCGTGGCCGGCTCGCGCGTAAGTGTGTGCGTGTGCTCTCGCGTTTCCGAACTGGAACTCCGGTTCGGGAAATTCACCTTGCGCACGCACCACTTTTCCACAGCCCAGGCAACCTGTTTCGGTCGCTCCAACGACCGACCGGCAATCCTGCAAGCGAGAAGGCAACAATAACAATAAATTATGAAAACAACATGCAGCATGTCTGACAGGGCAGTTGCTGGCACGGTTGTGTTGGATTCTCCCCTAGGCACCGAGTGGTGCACTGGTGTTGGTGCACGGTTCGGGAACCGGTTTGACAGTCCGGTGCGACTGATGGAAACTTCCCCTATTTATCTCCGGCTTCGCTATGTACACGCCATCGGGTAGGGGTTGCAACATGGTCGTCCCTACCCCAAAAACCGTGGCCCTTTGGTGCTCACGAATCCCCTACCACGCTGTGCCATATGTGTGAGAGTGTGTGTGAGTCGTGTGCCGCTTGTCGATGTATGGCTGCCTGATTGCCCATTGCCCCACGGCGAACGGGCGAATTCTCACGATATTCAGTTCAACAAAAACAAGCAAGCGGTCTGGAAGCATACTCGCCGTGCTCGTGCTGTCGCTCCGTATCACGCGAGACCACTTTTCGGGAACACGGAACACACGTGTCGGCACTCCGATTTGGAAAATTCGAATTCGTTAACTGTATACGGAAAAGTGTTTATATTTGTGAGTCCACTGCGTATAGAAACATATGTCAGTGATATGTTGTCAGTGAGTCGCAAAAAAGCAACAAAAGTGAATTAGAAATTCACAGTCTACGAGTGACATCCCGTCGGTTTAAATCGCCCGTACCGGACACTCTGCAGTTCCGAAAGTTGTGCAAAGACGGACGTGCAGTCCCGAGCTGCATCCGTCATTCGGCGTGCAAGACGTCATCAAAGGAACTCGGTTGTCTCGTGTCACAGGCAAAAAGGAAAGGAGGACAAACCGTCAACGCGCGTTGTCGGTGTGAGTGACGGCTCGTCAAACGGTGTGCATCGGTGTGTGGCGCTAGTGCGAGAAAGAGCAAGCCGCGCGTTCGTGTTTATGTATGCGCAGCAGGAGAAAGAGGAGAGGAAACCCGAAGCTACACGAGCTCGTGTGAGTGTGTGTGTGTGTGTGCTCAAGTGAGTAGAGTGAAAGAGTGAGAAACAACCCGCCCCACGCGCGTGAGAAAGAAAGAGAACGCGACTGGCCGTGCGCATTCGCCTACTGCGCTAGTGTGCGTTCGTCCTTATGTGTCACTCGGTGTGATATCCACCACGAGATGTCACAGATGTGATAGGTGTTCGTTGCGTACACGGGACAGCAGCATAACCGCGTCGAAAGGCAGCCGTCTGTCTGTCCGCCGTCAGCTTCCGTCAGTCAAAAGTCGTCGGGTAGCGGAAACACAACACGACCGACAGCCCGAACATTTTGCTCTCCTTTCGGCCATAGCCGTATCCTATCGGCCCCGGGACACATTTCGAGCACGAGCTTTCGGAACCCGACTCGTCAGCATCCAGCATTTCGGAAACAACCAACGCTCCGTCAGTTGACACTAACGGCATCTCGGGACGGGAGCCCGCAACCAAACAACGCTTAGTTCAAACGGGGGTGTTGCGCGCGTGTTATGATATTTCATTCCGGAACAGTTTCTGGGTGACTTGTTTCCTATCATTTCGGCGAGACTGAATTGCGTGAGTTGGTAGTTTGTGATTGTGCAGTTTTCGTATGAGTGTACGCAATGCAACATACCACAAAACAATGGTGAAATGCAAATGGTAACAGTTTGCACCCCAGCGACGGTGCAACCGAAGCCGACACGGCAGCTGGTGTACGGATCGTCTCGATCGAGCCCACGCCGCCGCACGATCGAGGATGAGTTCGAGAAGACACAAACCCAACAACACCCAGAACGTTGTGCTAGCGAGGCGTGTGCAGACGGCACGCAGTGGTTCGGTGTGTGCGCGACCTAAGTGAAACGGCTCCCAGGTTACGCGGTGCCGAAGATGGCGAAAACATAAATAATGCACAACCATACGGCAACTATACGGCGCTATACGAATCTACCGGTTAGGCAAAGCATGAGTGAAACAAGTGTTTGTGATACGGCGTGATGCAAAGTGTCAGCAAAAATATACGAAGAGTACGAAGCAACATACATGATATACGCACGCAGATACCGCCACGATACGAATTATACGAAGAAACAAATGCATTGCATTCAAGCACATCTAGCATCATAGTCAATCGCAGTTCCGATGTTTTGAATCGATTGGAGAAGAGAATCGGCGACACTTTTGAAATTCGCGTTTCGCGTAAACCCACGTATACGGTATTTATTTGTTTTGATTTTTGTGTTACTTTGTGTGTGTGTGTCACACTCGCCCATGCCAACCCTGCGAGTGACTAGTGTAAAACCCAACCAATCGGTGTAATCGGTGTAATATCGGTGGTGATCGCGCGAAGAACCACCACATCTTTTGAAACAGTTTCGGACGTGTGAAAACCCTGTGTGTAACCCTGCGTGTGCTACCAACGAGCGTAGGGGCAACGACGACGATCACGCGCGCATATATCCTTTAGGGAAAATCATCGCCGGAAGCAGTACACCTGTTTCTGGTCGCACACCGTTTTAAGTAAAGTTTCAAAAATTGATAACCAAAATCTTCCATCGATGATGCTCCACGAGGCAGTGATGTTGGAAATCTACCGACAGGCCCTTCACGCTAGGTAATTGTTGAGCCGTTATGATATGTTTAAAGAGTGTCCTTTGTTCATTGTGGGTTGATCGTTAAGTTTTGTATCTCATAAAGTCTGGATGAACTTACCATCCTACCAACCATATGGGACTATAGTAGTCTTTCGTGTTGTAATACAGCATTTATCAGATCATAAAACAAGTGTCTCGTGGCTTAAAACAACACAAAGATGAAGATTGGGTAGATTATTCATTTTATAAAAATCGCCCATTGATTTCAATATTGTTTTATGATCAGAGAGACTCTATTACTAGTTCCTTATTGGAAATTGGAAAAGGTCTTGAGGATCTCTTAAAACATCTGTTATTGAAATCAGTCACCATTGTGAATTTATGTCCTTTTTGTCCTTGTAGATCATAAGGATCATTAAATGAAGTTTTCCTCAAATCGTTCATCATTCCAAAGAAAGTGATTTCAACAAAATCTCTGTAAAGTGTACTAATCACACACATCGTTGCACCGAGAAAGGTCCTCGTGTATGTGTGTGTGTGTGTGTGGAAGTGATTCCTGTCGTCAGTGGTTGCCTTCTGCCACCTGGCTTTTGATCAATCTCAAGCTCCCACCCTATGTGAGTCTATTTCGATCCACAACATGATAGATTGGATAAAGAGTTGCGTCTCGCGTTTACTACACTGACTACTGCGGCAAATGTACGCAAGTACAAATATCCTCCTTCAGCTAACTGGCTGAAAGCATTGCCCACAAACACACACACACACACACACACTGGAGGAGGTTATTTATTGTTCTAACGCTCGCTTTTAATTACCTCGTTAAAGACTCGGCGCACTCCCGGTACACGGTTGCACGTACATTGTAGCGAAATAGGCGGCAAATGAGCGGCTTCATAACGGGCCGCCACCTCTCTCTCTCTCTCTCTGTTCTCTATATGATCCAATTTTGGCGGTCAATGGTGCGTGGCGCTATATGGGCTGCGGGTGATGAAACATGCCTTCTCGTGGGGTAAACTCTCGTGTGCCGGTGCCGCCGATCATGTTTTTCCTTGCTGGTCTTCTACACCGCAGGCAATGTGCGAACACGCGCTTTTCCCGGCCAATTCGGACCGGTACGGAGCCTGTGTTCGGGGGCTGTTGTTTCACTCCGGTCGGTTCGGTCTTAACCTTCGGCTCTCCGCGGTGTACTACTGCTGTATGGGTGCGTTCGTTTTGCGGAACGAACGTGCACTGAACGTGTGCGAGATTGCGTTTTGGGAGGTTTGCTTGCGTTCTTTTTGTTGTTGCGTGTCCATGGTGTTATCGGCACTTGCCGTTTAGGACGTTTCCCGAAAACGGAAACCCGAAAACGATGTCCTGAACACACACACCACACACAAACACACACATACAGCAACACGTACAAGCTAGAGGACGTGAATGAAGAGTGGATTTACGAGTTGCTCTCGCTGCAGTCGTAAAATTTAATGTACTTTGGAGCCGCGACCATCCTAACAGATCCGGTACGGAGTCTTCCTCACAGGGGGAAGCTGCGAGTGACATTTCTCTGTGTGTGTGTGTTGTTGTCCAATTCGGCCCAACTGTCACCTTAGAAACGCTCCGCCTGTCACATAACGTCCACACGAAACGTGTGGAAGCTGGCATCACCGACATCGCTACCTGAACGTTGTATAATCATTTTTCAAATGCAGACTCCTTAATTTCTTGCTGTGCCATCCGTTTTCCGCTCAGGTAGCAAAAAAAAACCGATCGGTCAACCGTTCGAACCCCCTGACGAAGAGCTTCCGAAGCACGTTTGCTCGGTAGCAGTGGGCTAAAAGAAGACACACAACATCTCTCGCCACAAACTAGATCCGGACCTCGGAAGAAGACGGCACAAACAAAAAAAAAACACCAGAAGGCGACCACGGGAAAGCGAACCGAAGAAACAACCCGAAACAACCTCACTTAATTTATATCGCCCATATTCCGTTGGTTTTTCCGCTCGAGTCCCCCAAACCCATTATTTATCATGCCGCCATGATAGGTGCCCATACGGTTTCCAAAGGTTTTTCGACGACTCCCTCCCTTCCGCCCCCGTTCCGATTTCGAACGGTGAGGTCCCAATTAAACTGAATCATCTTCATCTGCCACCTTCGTGAGTTTGGTGAGCTGGCCATCAACCGGAAACTCGATAAACGATTACAGTGGTGCGTGTGACAAATGTCAATTATGAGGAGTAATAATTCATTTTAATAACATCCATCGGCCGAGTGACTGGCCGTACCGTAGTGTATGTGTGTGTGTTTTTTTTTCTCGTTTATTTTATTTTTAATTCACCAACGTCATGTGGTGATACTGTTGCTACCACTGCTACTACTACTGTCCGTGGCTTTCCGTTGTGTCAGATTGGATGTCATATATTTGTTTTGTACCGTGACTGTCTCGAGATAGCATGACGGTATGTATGTGTTCCGGTTCCGTTGCTCGGACACATCCGACAATGCAGTTGATTTGATGGGCAATCTATATTTTAACCGGAAATTACCGTACAAGACCTGTCCCTGTTAGGATCGGTACTGGAGGTGTATAACGCTTGATCCAACAAACCTTGACGTTTGACTTAAAAATGAAGTAATTAAATCGTTGGGAGCGAAACGGTTGATAGAACTGGCTTAAAGTTTTTTTTTATTGATTTTTGCACTTAAATAAATTCCAGTAAGTCTAAATAAATACTATATTTTCAAGAGCCTATTTTTCCATTTGACTTCAAATTTTCAAACAATTTTTAACAGTTTACAATTGAAACCAAACACACAAACAAAGGCATGAATCATACCGCATCGCGGTGAGCTCTAATTTTAAACTGAAAAACTAGTTTCTTTGTCGTCACGGTCAGAACAAATGCAGGCGACACATTTATCATTGCACGTTGCTTTCGTCTCGCGGGCGCAGCCAACATGTGGAGTTTGTGTTTTTGTCGTTGATGTTTCCGCCCCGGTATTCCGGCGCTTAGACGCTACCCAAGATGAAAAATTCAAATGGATCCCTTGAGACAGCTCACACTTGCATGTCAACCTTCAACAGAGGAACACAAACTCAAACAAAAAAAAAACATCCAGACCTACAGAGAACCGAACAGAACAGTAAACCATTGAAATCTCTCCCATAAGACGAATCACGCACGAATGAATGAAATATATATGAAATAATAAAACAGACACCACCTTTCATCGGCATTCGTCCTTTCGGCGAGTGCTTAAATGTCCTTCGCTTCATTCAGCCTTTTTTTTTTATTGCGTAAAACCATCAAAAATACTCATAAACCGAAGAGCGTTATCACAGCTCTGTGCAGCGTGCCGGGTTAGACCTCCTGGGATGTTTCACCATGTGTCCAACCATGGACGCACCTCACTCACAAACGCAACCCCCGGGGGGTTGGCGGTGGATGGCAGATATGCACACGCACACACACACACACTATCTAAATTAAAATTAATCCCTTTTTAACTGACAAAATTTAATTTATTACCTTTTATCTCCCTTGCGACCCTTTCCGAACGGGCGCAAGTATCGGCTCAGCTCCAGGAAAAAACCCAGGCCAGATTTTTGGCGGTGCCTTTCTCCGCCGAAGATATCGGAGACACCAGACACTGCTCTCGGGGTTTTGGGATTGAGTCACACCCGATAGCTTCTACGAGTGTGTGTGTGTGTGTGTGTGCGTGTTTATTATGCTTGAAGGAGACCCGAGCAATAGAAAAGAGTTTTTCTCAAACCCAAATGTCTGTCACTCACCCGGAGCAATCGGGAATGGGAACAGAATGGGAATGAACTAGAACAGACCCCCACGAGTCGAGTGTGCGTGTGTGGCCGGCAAAGCGTGTATATCTTGAAGAATTCACATAAATCGTTATTTGTATGCTACAGCATCTCGATCGTTCAACGCGGGCAACGCTTACTCAAAAAACCTAACGCACTTACCATGTGATAGATACCCCCGTGGGCCTCTCCAAACGTCATCCGCTCGATGACAGCTGAAGTAATTTTCTTTCCAAACTCTTTCTCCCACATTTCTTTTCGGGTTCCCGAATGATCCACATACATATTGATGCATTTCGCCTGCATGTGTTTGTGCTGGTGCTCCAGAGCTGCAGATACAATTGCAGTCAGCCAGTTGCTTTTGTGCTTCAGGTTTCTGTTGTCCTTCGAGACAATTCGATTCGCGCAGCCGGTTCCGTGTGCAGTTGCTGGCTGCACACGAAATGCATTTGCCACCATCGCGAACCACCAGCGAAACGGAGCGACCGAAACGGAACCGAGAACGAGATGAAAAAGCAGAACGCCCGGCAAATGCACGGGGCAGGCGTGGTTTGATGTTTATGTTTTATATTTCTTTCGCTCGCATTTAGCGGCATCTCCCTTTCGTCGTTCTTCGGTTTTGTTTTTTCCTCCTTTCTGCTGTGCGGGAGGCTGGTCATTTCGATTGGGGTTTTCGCTTCACTCGCGCCCAGTTTTGGAAGGTTGTTAATCATCCGGCCCGTCGTTCATCGGGACGAACGTTCGAAAGGTTGAGAGGATAATGATGAGCTTCGGTGTAGGTGTGTAGATGTCGCCGTACGCATTCCGACTGCCGTCGGCCAATCGAAAGCACGACCACACTGCTCGTGCCACAATCAACGTTTGTTTGCCCTGCGCGCCGAAACTGTGCCCCAGACTGTGGAGGTTTTTAAAAAACGAAATCTATGATATGTATGAAAAAACGACGTTGGAATGGATTCGGTTGGATTTTGGTCCGATTGGTCCTTCTTTGTTGGGGGGCCTCCAAATTGGCCCGTCGACGCGTCCTCGTTTTGGACATATTTTCTTCGGACGGCAGCACAAAAAATGTGAAACATCTGGTCATTAAGAAAGTATCGAAACAACAAAGTGATGTTGAACGATGATGAATGTCTGGCAGTGTGGTTTCCAATTCCTCACTCCGACGTGGTATATGTTTAACCATTTTTATTTTGCTATATAGCTACTCTCCCAGCTAAAACGGTCAGCAAACACGATTCACATATCGCCATCTGGCCATCTTCGATGTTGTGCAGGGATTATTTTCGTCACTTGTCCCGCTTGTCTGGCTGCCGGGCGCTGGACCGCCCGCTGGTCCAAACAAACTTTGCACATTTCAATACGCATACGCAAAAGGTAACGGCTGGCACCATCAATCGTGTGGAGTTTGCGATAAATGCAATTTATGACTAGATGATTTGCTGTTCGCTATCATGCATCGGTGCATTAATGAACCTTGCCCAAGCGGCCTCCACCAGCTACGAATCGCAACCGGAATCGAGCGATTGGCCACCGAGCTTTACAACCACTCCAGTACCACGCCACCGCTACACCGCGGTGCATGCAACACATCCAACATTTTCACTCGGTAGTGCACCATTAAGGTTGACATCTAATGCCCTGCGTACAAGCTCGTTTTTATGTGTTAGTTAATAACAATAATAGCAATAATGATGATGATAAACTCGTAATAAAACAATAACTGTAAATCAAGTCGAATTGACAATGACAGAATTATCCAATAATATCTAACTGTGCACATAACTATAAATCAATTTTCCATTCCACCGTGTGTCACTCTCGGGGGGGGGGGGAGGCTTCAGCCGCGAGACTCGTTTTCACCCTCCGGATTCTCCGCCCGCTCGCCTTTCGGCGGTGGCCACCGTCGAGGCGTCTATGTTTCACTCCCCTCGCACGGTATGCCGGCGAGTGCATCTGACGGTTATCCTACCGATCTAGCCATCCATCCATCCATCCATCCATCTAGCCCGTGATTGGACTGAACTCCACCACCAACACTGCCATCACTGTACACTTCACTCGGTTGGGTAGTACCTTTTTTCTTGTCGCTTTTTTATGTCCACAACATAAACCCCACCAACAACAGTCTCATTTGGGTTGGAACTGTGAGGGCTACACTTTGATGTACACTTTGTGCTGTTTCCCTCTCGCTCTCACTCTAGCTTGTTCTAGCTCGTGACTAGCTCGTTTATCGACCCACGAACGGTTATCGACGACGATGGTTGAATGCACGCACGAACGGGGTTTCTAGTTTTCCATCGTGGAAAACAGAACATTTCGAATGGAAAGAAAGCAGGCGGGCACCCTCCAACAGCAAAAAAACACACGCCACGTACCATCAATCCACAGCCAATTCGACGAAAGAGTGCTGCTCCATTGTGACCGAACCTTGAAGGCTACATAAATAATATTTGCATTTAGGGCAATCATAATCCACTCCAAAGGACTCAAACACACACTCACACACATACATACTCCTCGGGCTAGATGATGGCAAAAAGAAAGCCTGAAAGCAACTGTACGGACTCTGATGATGGATTGGCCTCACTGTTTCGGCGTTTTCTTCCGTGTGCTTTTTATTTTCTCTTTCTCTTCGCAGTTTGCCCGCATTTGAGTTTTGGTTTTCCCACATGGTTTCCAAAATGGCCCGGACTGGGTGACACTTTTTTCCTTTGTACTGTGACCATGGCCAGTAGAACATGGAAAATAGTTCGTTTTTGTTTTTCCTTTTTTCCGCTAGCATAGACCATATTCCCCAGGCATGTTTCCAAGTAGTGTTGTCTCTCCATTATGAGCATTTGTGTGAGAGTTTTTGGGGGAGTTTTTTTACTCATACACCACGAGGGAAATTTCGGGTTCGAAAATCCCCAGCGATCTATCTTTCTTCGGAGGCCAACCGTTCGAAAGTAACACACTCATCATAGTTTCATCAACCGCTGGCCATATTTAGACGCGATCGTTCTTCATCGCCTCCCTTGCCTCCTCACACATCCACCCCCTTTCGGTAGCTGAGGTCTTGAAGAGCGTTTCCCCCTGTGCCGTTTGCGGCGGGGAAGGCTGTCATCGTAAATCAAACACAAAAGCTGAAAATTGTTCCATTTACCCTATCGCTCTCGGGTAAGCTGCGCCAACGCCAACGCATGCGTTGATGCGCACCAGTAGCAATTGTGTGCCGTCTGCGCAGGAACTCAAACATGCGGCCATCGCGTTGTTGCTGTTGTGTGCCGCCCGGGATCGGTTTCGGAAAAGCTATGGCTATGCTCGCGCACTCGCTATCTTAATTCCAATTTCGGCGGACGGCTAGGAACGTATGTATGAGTGTTGTGGCCGTTTTTTTTTTGGAAGTTCCACAACCACAACTAATCTGGCGACGTTTGCGAAACCGTCGTACGCTGACGGTATGAGTGACGACGATCAGGGCCAATTCGGATGCGCTCGGGACCGACCGAAATTTTGAATGGTCCATAAATTATCGCACCGTGGTCGCTGGTAAAGCCGCCCGCGACTCGGCGCACGGCAAAGGTTTGTACCGCGAGCGCGCACAAGAAGAATCTGTGTCCCGCCCGCGGGGAGAACGCAATCTTGCACAAACGAACGCCAGCGCGATGAACCATAAACAGTTTAAGCTCATTTAATCCATTATTTGTAGCAGCAGCGCATCATTAGGTCATTAGATGGTTTAGCTATTGGAAGAGAGATTAATTCACACCGCTTTTTTGAATCAATCACCCGGGGAATAAGATTTGTAACAGATGTACGTTTTAAAGGTTGTGCTGGGGTTTTTTTTAAATGTGCCATTTGGAATTTCGTGCAAAGCATTTCTTAATTTACCTCAAAGACTTTAGGTGCGTTAATGTGCTGTTGACAGGAAGCGATTTTGAAAGGTGCTGATTGGCGTTTATTAGATTCTCAGGCATCAATTTTAAGGTTTAAGTTGTTGTTAAAACTCAATTCCAATGCCTGTTATAGTTAGTTCTGTGTTATAGTTATAGTCCTGTGTATCGGGGCTTTAATCGCATTTGTAATTTGGCTCCAAATTTGATAGAAATCAATTAGCTATTTATTTCAGCTTGTTCAATATGAACCCAAAGCAATTAAAAGAAATCCCTCCGTTGCCAAACCCTCACTTACAAATTGTTCTGTTCTCCCTTTCGTCCGCAGTGAAATGGCCAGCCCTAGATGCCAATCGAGGGAATCGTCGTCGGGTGGTGGGCGCTGTCCATCGGATGAGTCCATCCGCTCGGAGGGGGATCGTGAGGAGCAGGGCGCGGGTAACAACCTGAGCCCGGTTTCGATCACGCTTCCGCCGACGTTACCACCGGCCGCTGCAGCCGCCCTCCTGCCTCAGCATTCGGCCGCCATGGCGGCGTATCTCAACGCAGCAGTTGCAGCACAACAGAACCGGCTGCTGCTGAGTTCGCCGCTAGCCGCAGGTCTCGCCTCGGTTCGGAATGGCTCGCCACCCGTACTACCTCTACGGTCACCGACGGACGAGAACGACGACGCAACGGTGCTGGACTTTAGCAAGAAGCGAGGCTCCGGTGGCGGCGGTGGCGACGATGACGACGAGGACGACGACGAGGACGACGACGGCGGTGAAGGTGGTGGAGCAGGGGGAGCGGGAGGACGCGGCAGCCGTGGTGGAGAGGGTGACGGTGATGGAGACGGTGGTAGTGATTGCGGTGATGCGGTCAATCTCAGCCAAAAGTCAGGCATCGGTGACAACAGCCCGCTCGATCTGTCTGTAAGCCATCGGAAGCGGACAGGCGATGAGGAAGGAGCGTCACCACCGCCTCGCAAAACTACCCGTTCGCTCGACTACAAACCAGCCATCGTAACGCCCTGGAGCACTCCGGTCACTCCGCAGCTACCTTATCTGGCTGCGGCAGCAGTAGCAGCTGCTGGTCTTTCGCCGAAGAACAATCACCACCAGCATGCTATGCACGCGGACAGTTGGAACGGTAAGCACAAATCGGTCGCAGCTGCTGCAGCAGCCGCTGCGGCCGCTGCCGCCGTCACCAACGATGCGACGAAGGCGCTGGAAAAGATGTCGGAGCTGAGCCGTTTGGGCGGCGAGGACATCTATCGATCTCCGAGCACCGGCAATTCTGGTGGTGGAGGCGGTGGAGGTGGTGGTGGTGCGGGAGGAGGTGGCCGACACAGTGCCTGGCAGTCGCACTGGCTCAACAAGGGTGCCGACTCGGCGAAGGATGTGTTGAAGTGTGTTTGGTGCAAGCAGAGTTTCCCTTCGCTGGCCGCCATGACAACGCACATGAAGGAGACGAAGCACTGTGGCGTTAATGTGCCTCCTGGCGGTGGCGGAGGCGGCTCGGGTGGACACGCTCAACAACCGATTCCACCACCGGCCCAGGGTGGCAACAACATGGGTGGTTCGGGGGGACAGAGTGGTCAAGGGCACGGTACGGCGTCAAAGCCATCGCCAAGCGAACTCAACATGCTCATCAAAGAGACGATGCCACTGCCGCGGAAGTTGGTGCGCGGTCAGGACGTTTGGTTGGGCAAGGGTGCGGAACAGACGCGTCAGATCCTGAAGTGTATGTGGTGTGGTCAGAGCTTCCGCACGTTAGCTGAAATGACGGCGCACATGCAGCAAACCCAGCACTACACCAACATCATCTCACAGGAGCAGATCATCTCGTGGAAGTCATCCGATTCGGACAAGTCAAGTGGTGGTGGTGGTGGTGGGGCTGGAGGCGGTCCTGCTGGAGCTGCGGGAGGCGCAGGTCCGAGTGGTGGCGCAGGACCGAACGGTGGAGGAGCTGGAGGGGGTGGTCCGGGTGGTGCTGCGAACGCGGCCGCAGCTGCACAAACAAACAGTCACGTCAGCGCCGTGCTAACATGCAAAGTGTGTGATCAAGCGTTCTCCTCGCTGAAGGAACTCAGCAATCACATGGTGAAGAACGCACACTACAAAGAGCATATCATGCGATCGATCACCGAGAGTGGCAGTCGTCGGCGGCAGACTCGGGAAAAGCGCAAAAAGTCTTTGCCGGTACGGAAGCTGCTCGAGATGGAGCGTGCCCAGCACGACTACGGCAAGAACGGAGCAGATACTGGTCCGAACTCTGCCGCGGCCGCTGCAGCCGCTGTCGCAGCGGCCGTCAATGCCGCCAACAAACCGCTGCGAGATCTCGGTGCGGGTAAGATAAGCTGCGAGAAATGTAACGAGAAAATCGAAACCACCATGTTTGTCGATCACATTCGGCAGTGCATCGGCGGAACGGCTTTGCTGGCCGCTCAGCAACAGCGTGATAAGCTGAAGAGCGCTCTGCTCTCCAACACCATCATCCCACCCGACTCGATCTCACCCGTTACGCCGACTGGACGCGATGGTCGCAAGAGCGTTAGTGACGACTTAGCATCTCCACTGTCATCCCAGAAGTCACCGCTCGGTTCGGACCTACTGTCGCCGGTGTCAATGCTGACCAAGAAGGATGGTAATGGTGGCGGGGGAGGTGAAAAGAGTTCCTCCCCTTCGGTGCTGAACGCCATCGAGCAGTTGATCGAGAAAAGTTTCGATACGCGATCGCGCCACGGAGGTTCGAACTATTCCGGCAGTGGCGGTGGTGGAGGCGGTGGCCAAAGTTCAACGCCGCTTGGGTCCAGCATCCTGAAGCGGCTCGGCATTGACGAGAGTGTAGACTACACCAAACCGCTGGTCGATCCGCAGACAATGAATCTCCTGCGATCGTACCACCACCAACAGCAGCAGGCACAGTACGCTTCGCAACAGTTTGGTCGCCGCGAGCGTAGTGGCAGTGAGTCCAGCTCCATCTCAGAGCGCGGCAGCAGTCGCATGAATTCGTTGACGCCCGAGAAAAAGTTCGACACCCCGAGCCATTCCACACCGCGCGGAACACCGGACAAACCGTACTCGGAGCAGTCCGACCATCATCACCCAGATGGGTCCGATCTTCACGCGCAACCACCGATCAAACGAGAACTGCACAGTGACGACGAATCGCCGGAGGCTGAAACCAAACCGGCAGCCGAGCAAGGCAAGATCCGCATCAAGAAAGAGCTAATGCCAGAGGAGGGCGATGATCACGAAACCGATCACGAGATGCGGCCACCGAGCAAGGCCCAGCATCGGGATGATCGCGACGATCAAGAACCACCGAGACGGAGCAGTGTTGCATCGAGCCCTGCACCCAGTCCACGGCTCTCCACGGCCAGTGTACCGCTGAGTCCAGCAGCCAGCCCACTCAGTGACCATCATTCCATCGCTTCCCGGTCAACGCCGGGCGCCGGCGACTGTAGCTCGAAAAAGTCATCCAACGTCAGCAACAGTCTCGGTGCACTCTCGTCCATGTTCGACAGTTTGACCGGTGCGGGCAGTGGCTCAACCGGTGGCGGTGATGCTGCATCCTCCGGAGGTTCTGGAGGCAAAAAGTCGAGCGCCCATCCGTTGGCCGCCCTGCAGAAGCTTTGTGATAAGACGGAAACACCTTCGGCTGGCGGTGGAGGTCGTGGTAGTTCGAGCAGCTCTGCACTGCTCGCAGCCACTACCAACAGTTCCGGGTCGCGAACGGCTCCTGGGGCCATCCTGGCATTTAGCTGGGCCTGCAACGAAGCCGTCGTGTCGGAGGACGTTGCCGGCGGCACGATCAAGTGTGCGTACTGTGATACAACGTTCGGTTCGAAGGGAGCCTACCGGCACCATCTATCCAAAGCGCACTTCGTGAACGATGATGTCATTCCGGACCCGAAGGTTCCGGGTGGTGGGCCGGGCGCCCTATCTCTGGCCGCAACCAGTGGCGCACAGTCACTTAAGACACGTTCCTCACCCGCGCCGAACTCACCCAAATCGACCGGTTCGACTGCACCGCTGTCACTCGTGACCGGATCCTCGACGGGATCTTCATCCTCATCAGCCTCATCCACCGGTCGGGAGAGTGTGGAGCGCCGCGTTGGCCATGAGTCGGGAAATGGACCTTCGTCGGCCAAAAGCCCACCACCCTCACAGTCGCCCGCGTTCGATGAAAGTCCTCACTCCAAGTTCCTCAAGTACACTGAACTAGCGAAGCAACTTTCGTCCAAGTACGTCTGACACTCTTAAGGCTTTCGTGTCGATAAAGCCTTCCTCCGTGTGTGTGTGTGTGTGTGACGAGTGCGCGAAGCAGGAAGCAGAAAGTGCGAAATGAGATCAATCCGCGATCGAGTGCACGCGCGGAAGAAAAAACAAAATGGTGATCGTTCGGTGTTTCGTTCGACGATCGCCCGATCGCTTTCGTTACACCTTCTTCGTACTCCCGTGGAACGGACCACCCTTCACCGTAACCAGTGAGTGTGCTGGTGAATCTTTCGTCCCGTCTTATGCAGATTACTCATGAACAAGATCATACGCACACACCCATACACATATCCTTCGGGTGTTCACGTCGTCGGGTCAGCGGGGAAAAACATGGTGGCACGCGAGTAGCAGCTCGATTTGGTCAGTTGAAAAAAGGCAATTTAAAGGTAAACTATAGTCAACTTAAACAGCAACATGGTTATACGAAAGCAAAGAAATACGAAATATGATGAAACAGCCGTAGCGCTACGCTTGTAACACGCGAAAAGCAAATTCAATTTACTCTGAAATTTGGTATACGTAATTTACACAAACACACCCACACCCACACTCATACACATTGAAATGTTTACGACAAATTTAATATGCCCAAAATTGCATTTTGGGAAAACGAGACAAATTGTTGTTCAGCAAAAACAAAAGCCCCAATTCGTTTGAGTATACGGTAGAGGGAGGAAAACATATTATACGCAGAAGCTAAAGCTCTTGTTTCCCCCATTCAGAAACCCATAACAGCAAAGCAAAACAAAACACAAGCTAATATAAAACAAAATTTACAAAGCAACAATCTCAAAAATGCAAACAACAACAAAATGCAAATTTACAACAACAAAATGCAAACAAATCTCTACTGCTAACTGTGCACCGAATGGTTGGCAGAGTGGTTCAAACTAGAACGCTGTTACGAAATGATACGAAATGTAAAAACAAACAAAACAGACGTGCCAAAATTCAGTATACTAAACAAATGTTCGATCATTCAATTTACACATCGCAAGAATAGAGGCGATTTTTAGCATACGCACCCTGTAGAGAAAAACCACACACCATGGAACCGACCGATCGGAAGAGGATCATACGGCAGTTAAAAATCAAAATCTTGTTACCCATTTTGATTTTGCCAGTGTTGCAGTGCGCCACACAATGGAGATTTGTAAAGGTTACACTAGTGATTGCAAGTTTAATCATTTTTTGGTTCTCCTTGTTTGGGGTAACAAATCTTTGTGAGCTGATGATCGCTTTCAATCATAGCTTCTCCAGTCTTGTTTTGTACCTTTAACCACGCAAAGTTGTTGCCTGACATTGATCAATCTTAAATAGTGGACGACGACAAACCGTGCACCACTCAGGGGAGAGGGGGGATATCATCCTGGTGGGGCCGGTGCTGTAAATAGATCAATATCAACCCATACACTGATTAGCCTGTCTTCAAATTACGTTTACAAGAATAAGAGTGAGGTCGTGCGAGACTCCAGTAGTTCCATCCGCAAAACGTAAGCATCTAGTGTATACCCTTTTACTGAATTCCGTGCCTCGCGAGGCACTTGTACGCAAGCAAAAAAAAAACTAGCATTTCTAACGGCTGTCGGGGAAGGGGAAGCAGAAGCAAAACTAGAAATATAGAAATTAACAAACAAACGAACAAGAATCTAAACCTCTAAAGTATTTTCGCGCCTACCAGCTGTAGATAGAGGAAGACGCCAAGTATCATCGCTAGCAGGTAGCGTAGGAATTCGCATCCAGCGGCGTAACAGCATTAGGTCGACCCGGGATTAACCGATTGATGAAAACTTATTTATTGAGAGTGATTTACGTAACTTATAGGTTTACGAACTAAAGCGTAGTTCTACCCCTTCTTTCATAAACCCTCAACTACGAACGTTGCGGATAATGCCACGCCGCAACGGGGTTAAACGGGGGATGCGCGGTGCATTTGTAAAACTGGTGTGTGTGTGTACCCAGGTAAGCATTTAGCATTATACAACTAGAACTATGCACACTGAAAATACACAGTTCATACGATCGAAACTCTGTATACGCGGGCAAAATTGCAACAACAAAAAACATTGAATCAACGCAAAGCAGTCGAACTCACACATTGGTATACTGAGAGGAAAGAGGAATCTATCTCTATATATATATACATATAGAACTATGTACATTGTATATTGAAGAAACAGTTTGAATTATATTACTATAAAAATTATTATTATTATTATTCTAATTATAAAAACAAAAAAACCTACGACCGCGAATAACCGCAAAATCAAAGCCTGCAAATCTCAGCTGCGGCACGACTTCGCTCGACCAGCAGTGGCAGCTCTCACGGCCATTAATTGTGTACATCTACGGAACGGATGATGGTGCGGGGCGGGTAAAAGTAATTAAACTAAAAGCAACTATTTAAATGTTTGGAATCTTTAAACGAAACAAATTAAAAACGCATACACGACTTTCGGCTAAAAAAAAATTAACAGTGCTATGGAAGCGGAGTTGAGAACAACAGCAAACAAACAAACAAAAAACACGTATACGTAATTTGCCGCCAGAAAAGCGCTAGGGTAAAACAAAAAAAAAAACAACGCAAGAACGCGCCATATTAACAACAAAATCAAGTTAAATTTGCAATCTGAGACTGGTGCTTCGTCTGGACAGTGGGAATCGATGACAGAGTCTCGATCCTTTCGCTGAGTTACAGGACGAAAAGTGCATTGTGTGTTTTTTTTTTTGTGTTGTGAGCCAACAATCGAACCAAATAATGCAATTCTTGTAAAAAAAAAAAGTCACCCCAAATGACCATATGGGCAGTGGATAAAATTCCTTAATTTTGAGGTTCGGTCTGCAGCATGATAAAATAATAAAAAAACACTTTTGCACACAGTCTCAAAGGCATAAAAGGGGTGCGCTAGAAAGCAATTTGCTGCCCAGTGAAAATGATACGAAAGCAAAACTAAACCCTAAGCAAACCAACTCCACGTGGCAATCCCTTTAGATCTTTCTGCGCTGCGTACCGAAGACTTCCAAAAACTCCCAGTAGAAGAAGCATCAAGGGGCGTAAAGTGTGAGTGGTAGTTGAACGAACAAAACAACATAGTAAAAAATCTTGCTACTTCAATCAATGCTTTCCCAGTTGTGTTCAATCGGCCAGCAAAACAAAAAGAAGAGGAGAAAACGAAAGTGTAAAATATGTTGTTTTCGAAGTCTGCGTAAGGCGAGACGATATGAAGCCCATCCGAGTCCAAATTAAAAACAAGCAAACAAACAAACAAACAAAAAAACTATAAACTAGTCTACTTTGGAATATTAAAGAATGCGGTAGAGATAATAAACACTCACCAACAAAACAACACAGTCACACACACACACAGGCGCGCGCCCGCTCTAGAAATTAGGAAAACTCAATTTAACATACCAGAAGAAAAGCGAAAAACAAACACGAGAATCAAATTCGAATGATACGAAAGTGAACAACTGAACTGAGCATGTTGCAATTCATGTTGTAAGCCCGATCTATACCATCGCCAAGTATCGCCAAAATAAGAGAAAAGTTGTTAAAAAACAAAACGAGACACAAAACGATCGTAAGTCACGAGGCGAATATGGGGAAAAAATATGTAAAATTGGCGCAATGTGGATTAAACTCCTCATAGTGAGAGCATGCGAGGTGGAAGCAAATGAAACAGTAAAATAAAAATATGAATAATGGAAATGAGAAAACGCATCAAATCAATTATTATTTAAATGCAATTTTTTAACAAAACGTTTTTAAATCGGCCACTCCGTTGTACCACCGTGGTTTGGTAGCTGTGAATGGGTCGGTAGCTAAAGGAAAGAAAGCGGCTTCTAGAACAATGCGGAGCCAGCGTAATTCAATTTCAGAAAACATACTTAAACTACAGCGAAACCGCACACAGTCCACTGCAGCCAAATACAACAGCAAATGCGTGGGCTAAACCGCTCAACCGAACGTCGATGATGCTGAAGGGTGATGTAGCAGAATCAGTGACAGAAAAGTAATAAAATATAAAAAGAAAACCGACAAAATACAACAAACCTATGTATATGTTAAAATTTAAACTCGTTGCGTTACTGCCTTCATTTGCTGACTCGGTGCTTCCGTGCGGATCCGAAATGGTTTTTATTGATTTGTTTTGATTCGGTTCGAGTCCGCTTGCGTATTGGTTGGATAGCTTTAACCCTCCGGAGACGGCGACCCATTTCTAGAGGTATCTCAAGAGAGTGAGATTATGCATCCAAGGTTGCAGCGCACGGTGGTAGATTGCAGGATATTGCTCAGGAGACGTGCAAAAAGAAAAACAACGCTTGCAAGGACCTGTGTTTCACAATTCCCGGAGCATACGCGGAGCACGAATAATAACCTGCCTGCGGAATCGATACTCTCTTCTCGCTCTCCCGAAGCACCGGACGAACCATGTGGTCGCTGTGTGCGCACCCAGCCATCTCTTTCGCACAGGCTGCGCGGTGAGCGATGGACGATGTCCAGCAGCGAATGGTGGAGTGAAGGAAATCGCATCTTCGTCATGTCGCCATCATTTTACGTTCGCGAATGTCGATCTTACTCGCCTACCCTTTCGGTGATTGGACTCGGACAGGCTGCCCGCTCGACGGAGCGAGACAAACTGTTTGTTGACGAAAGGGTTCGCCTGGGTCGGCCTGTACGGAAAGAGCGAAACCCATCAACCGCTCGAGGTTTTGACGAGCGTGACGGGCAATAAAGCGATGCACCACAAAACAGATGTCCGATAAATGGCAAATCTTGTACCTTGCATTTTTTTTTTGGAGAAGGGGTTACACCTAGCAGGTTGGAATACAGCAGGTTGGAATCGACGGACAAAAAACAGCGAAATAACGATAAATCTATCTTTCTCACCGAACGCAACGACATTTGGTCTCTTTCGCTCACGGCGAAAGCAGGCTGGCTCTCTCTGTTTCATTGGGGGCGAGTTTTGAGAGAGTTGCACACCTCGCCGTGCAACGGATGATTGATGGCTCGCTCGGTGGTGGTGAACTTTTCCGAGCATTTTTCTCGATCACCCTGTTTCGCTTCAAAGTCACCACACCACACGGGGTGTCGGTGCAGGTTGGTGTTGTATTTCGTGATGGGACGAGTCTTGGAAGATTGGAATGCTTGCGCAAAAAATAACCTTTGAATTTGTTGAGGTGGCTGGGTATGATTCGTGAAGGTTTTTTTTCAAGGATATCACATTTTCAGATAAATGTCCATGCTGTCCAAATATTATGCTTAACATAATGAATTACAAAACTTTTGTAGTTGAATACTCTTTACATTATTTTAACCTTTCTATCGAGATATTATCAAATATCACGTTAAAATAGGTGTTGGTTGCAGTAAAATTCAAAACGAGATATCGTTATACTTGGTGCAATACAATCATTTTTTTAAAGACGTTGTATGACTATGAATAAATTTTATTCAAAATTATTTTTATAAATAGCTGAATAAAGTAAACATTTTTTTTATCGAAAAATTCGGCATGTCAAATATAGAAAGCCCCTCCGTTTTTCACGCAATTTCTATAAAATTTCATTTTTCGGTGGTCTGTTGTTGAATGTGTTATGTTTTTAGCTTGAAACATTGACAAATGAAAATTATCATGAATAGTTCAATCTTGTTCTTCATATTATTTGCCCATACAGCCTTGAAAGGGTTCGTTCTGCCATGTTTATCTTCCTACGATTGGTCCATATAGATCCATAGCTGGATAGTCGACCCTGTGTACGAGAAAGTTGGATGGGATTTGATCCTCCATTCTGCCGTGTGAAGGACCACTGGACCGACCTCGATCAACTTTAAGTAGTTCCTCAGATCAATTATTAATATAGTAGTTCCTTGCCTTATTTTTATTTTACTTCTCCGTATTGCCTTACTTCATAAAACATTTACAAATTAGACGAGCCAAAAAACGACTTTAAAGGCAAACATGTGTGTTTTCTGTGAAGGTACTATCATTGTTTATGAAAAAAATTGCCAAACATCAAGATATAAAATAGAAAATAAAAAACAGAACTTTCAACAAATTTAAATTATTTCTTCCTGTTAAATGATGTATAACATGTAAAAATTGCGTACAAAAATTATGTTATGTGTAGCCATCATAAAACTCTTAAAGTGTTTGAACTAGCCTTTCTATTGTGTATCAGCCATACCTTGAAGGTAGGCTTTGTACACCTTTTTCTCAAAAAAGGGTTTAAACGAGCAAAAACTCATTTTCTTCATACAGATGACCTCATTTCCACATTCAGTGATCATTTTCATCCTTCACTTGACAACTCCGTGAAAGATGTTTACAAACGCCAGTTTAACTATTTTTCAAAAGCTGCAAGATTGCAGCATTCAATAAAATTGCATCCAAACCCATTAAAAAGCCGCCACTTGCAGTAGAAAGTGCACCAAAGACGAAAGACGAATCAACACTTGTCATAAAAATGGCCTAGAGAAATGCACTTGAAGCAACCGATCCGTCCAACGATCACCAGGATCGGATCGGGGTCATCGTAGATTCGTTCACGAGGGGGGAAAACGAAAAGGAAATGCCTGGTGGCATTTCGGTCGTTTTGGCCCGTAACGACCGGGAACATGGGTGGCGCAGAACGTTGTAAATCTTTCATGCCCGATGCAATTTGCAGTGCAATAATAAAGGCATAAATCTTTTTTTAAATTATTTTTATAGCATCAATAGCGTGAGCTGTGAGAAGCAAACCGGAGGCAAACAGAAAACGGAATCACACCGCAACTGGGCGAAAGCGATTGGTGGGAGTTTTCGATCCATAGTTTTTACTACTAGTGCCGGCATCCCAGAAATGCATCACCGTTTTCTTTGCCAGCAGGAATCGGTGCACTAGTGCGGATCAAAGGTACGGTCGTGAAGTACAATTGCAATTCGAATACGTTTAGATAGCGCCAGAGCCCAAACCGGAACCTCAAGTGACCGTACGTGATTAATGCGATCAAGGAAAGATCGACCGGTGAGCGAAAACTGTAGAAGCAATAAAAAAAGCTTCCCTTTTGGAAAAGAATGAGCATTTCAAAAGTATTCTTTTGTGAACGCCGTTTACATTATGTTCGTCTTTTTAATCCTTTCCCGAAGACATTAGTTTGATTTGGCGAACGTTCTTACCAATTGTAACATTAATCGTTTTTCTCTGCCATTCAACGGAACTCATAAATTCAACAATTCTCTAAGCCTTCAGAAACAGAGAATTACAACTGTTTTTATGGCACAATTTTCTCCACCAATTTTATGACCTATTTTTACGATCACCGCAAGAGAATTGTAATTGCTTTACTTGTTGAACGTGAATGTGGAAAAATTCAACGGTGGTTGTAAAAGGGAAAGTTTAGCTGCAGAGCTGCTGCATAAAGCGTATCCTGTTCCTAAGGCAGGGCTTTAATCGCAGCCAACGTGGGCCTGAAGGCAGAGGCTCTTGGAGTTTTTCCTTTAAAGTCCAGGTTGCTCTTCCAACTCTTAATACCAATAAGAGTTTAACGAACAAAAGACAGGAAGTTAAAATATTAAACCATATATCTCAGTCCTTTCAGCGCTCGAGTAAGTGCGTGCAATATCAACGGCTACTATGGCAATATCATCTGAGGACAACACAATGAAAGGTATTTGATTTCCCTGCCATCTCAAGTCGTTTCCATTTTAACTAGCTTTGTTTGCCATTTCATTTAATAAGCCTGCCTTTAAAATATTATTGCCTTATCAACTGAAAACCCCTGTAAGCAATCTTCGGATGCCCTGAGCAAGTTGTGATGAGAAACTTCCTAACAAGCTAATATCACATTATCTATGTCTTGATCAACGCGGCCTCGACTGCTCAATCTTTGCACTCGATCTGTCATAACCTGGAGATGAGTGTCCTATGTCGGATCCTATCCTTAACTTAACTGAACGAATGAATGATCGCTGAGACCCCGTGGCTTCTCCACCAACAATTAACCAAGCGCTCGTTGTAGAACTCAATAAAGCTTCCTGTTTCTTATTTAGAATACTTCAAAATTGAAGTACCGACAAATTGATCCGATCCTGCTCCCAAACAACCACTGAACCGACGCGTGCATTCCACGCAATCGTGATATATTTCCCACATCCCGTGCCGAAAGGAACGGTGCGCCGATCGCTCACAACCCTTGCGGGTAGTATCATTATCACCTCGATTGAAAGTCGGCTGTGGGAAGTGTTTGCAACCGTTTTGTGTGATTAGTAAATATTATGATTAAAGCGCTCGCTGCCGACAGCCGCTTAAACCGCCGCCTAGCTGATAAACGAATGTTTGATCTTTCGGTGCGAGCAAGAAGCTCACACTTTGGCCCAAATTAAAAATCCCATACCGCCCCAGCGGAAGCGCACAATTAAGTTCACCCACGCGCGGTACATTTTAATCGCGGTTGCTGGGCTGCACAAGATTTGAGCACAAGATTAAACACCTTGCTAAGCAAAGTCATTAGTGAACCGGGCTTCTTTTTAGTGCTTTAAGACGTCCTGACACATTTTCCTTCCACACACAAAACCGTGCTGACGATCAACAAATATGCACTACTTTGCGGGTAGATTACTTAGAACGCGGCCTTTCCGTTGGCACATCGTTGCGGCCAACCGTATGCTCAAGATAAAGGTGCATCACCGCCCGGAATGGCGGTCGATGAAAACGGTGGCCATGTTTCATAATTTTATATGCTGCCCGAGTTCCGATACACGGGCTTTGATGTTCGCAAACAGCCGTGTTACTGTTTAAAGATCGTAAACGAGCAGATAAGTGAGTGGAAATTTGCTACAGTAGTTCGCTACTACAGCAAAGAGCAGGTGATGAGCATGAGTAAACATGGTTGTTCCAAATTTAAGTCCTTGTTTCTGCAAAATCGTAATCAATTCTTGCCTACCATTTCAATTGTTTATCACCGGCCTTAAGGAAGCGTTCCAAGCTGTGGCGCACAACCTCTTAATCATCATTCAAATATTTATCACTCCACTGTTTTCGTTCTAATTTACACATTGTGCAAACACTTCCAGTCCAACCGCTCTACCAGTCGAACCGTATAATCCACCCGTACTTGCCTTTGATCAACAATCAAGTTGGTGTGCTAATTAAGCGAAATAACGCGTTACATGCGACCGATCCACTCTATCGGTCTACCACCGAGCCATTTGTCCGCCAGGACGCTCTCGTAAGTAATTGAATGATTTAATTTGTTTCAATGTTTACTGGCAACTTTGCCCTAATCAGCACGTTTGATGATATAGAACATTTTGGAAAAATAAACAACACCTTCATCTGTAGAGGGCGATCTTGCAGCACGATCTCGTTCGTTCGATCAGCACCGATTCAGATAGAAGAAAGAATGTTAGTGTTGCTCACTGTTTACATAACCACTTGTCGGGTGATAGTTATCCCACAACTTTTGAAATATGTTTGGCCACATACGCTATGCTCTCGCTCTCTCACTCTCTAGCCCTAATCGTCTGTGAGTGAGTGGGTTTCGAGAAAGAAGCTCTGTACAACAAAAGAAAGCCGTAGATCGGTGCATCAAGTGGGTTTTTGGAATCGATGAACAAAACGGTGCATCCCTGTGCGAGCGCAGCACAAGCAAGGGCCATATCCGCGTATAATTTATAATGTAAATAAATAATAAAAACACGTGTATTTGATGATTCTCAGACTATGCCAGGCTGCCTGGCCTGGGAATGGTTGCGTCCGCAGCTACTGGCGCCACTGTAGTTGCACTCCCTCAGTTGAGTTGCATGCTGGTGGTGTTGCGCCGGGCAGACTCAGCTTCCGGTGCAGCTCTGAGCACCGATCGATCGATCTATTTCATTCAGCATCATAATTTCCCTTTTAATTTACGACCCACCAGCGGAGTACGATTGGAATGAAGCCCTTCGCCTTCCATTCACGGGATAGCGCCGGAGGATCTGGGCACCGACCGGAAGTTGCGGTATGGCTGCCACTGATTAAGTGCTATCGATATGCAATAAATGCAAACCGGTGCCGGTTGCTCTTGTCTGTGATCATACGACGATCGGTGTACCCTCCAGCACTCCAGGTTCCTACGCACCTTGCGACAGCGGCTTGTAATGGGTGGCGCTTCATGAAGCTGTGGAATTTATGAGTTTATGTTTCACCGATGCTGAGACTGCTGCTGGGAGTGTCTTTGAAATGACGCATGCGGTAGAAATTCCAATGATGGTGTAATAGGATTAGGAGATTGGGTACAGTTTTGGAACACATTCCCCTCAATGGTTAATACTTTTAACATTCAATAAAGTGCATAATTGATTGTTCCTACATCCAACAGACAGAATCGAAAATGATCTGAGCGTAGGCCAGGTACAGTAATCAAATGTTAACATAGTTTTATTTTTGATATACAAAACTATCATTAGTGTTTAAGCCAATGTGTATTTTATTTTCACATTAATCACATTTTTCTTAATATTTAAAGCGCTTGTCTAGTGGCCGAGAGCGGAGATTGTTCTAGGCGTACTAGAGTCCCTTTGCTTCATGATATCGACAGTGGCGGATCAACCTAGGAGCGGAAGGAGTGACCCCTCGGAGCCTCGTTGGTTAGGAGAGCCTCGTTGACGAAAGACATCCTATCAGTCTTGCTTTCAAACGAGTCACAATTAGAGGGGTCTCAATTACCATTCCGCTCGTGGTCTCTAAAAACCTTGATCCGACACTGGAAATCAAGCACTCGAGTCTAGCAGGTGCATCAAAGCCTTCATTTCATCGCAATAAGATCTTCCATGCCTCCTCTATCTATGTGAAAGACCGAAACGCTTAACAGTTCAGTTCAGTTTCGTTCCATTCTTGTGACATATCCTGCTATTCACAAGCTGACGAGTCGAAGCTATGCATCAAATAATATTGAGGTTAATTTACAGCTCATACAGTTCGTCATTGAAACTTCAGTACCATTAAATACATAGATTATAAATACTTCCAATCACTTCCCTTTTATATGTAGCCAGGGGAATTCCATAAGCTTTGGACAGAGATCTCGATTTCAGCGCCTTGCGTACATATTGGACTAATTTATTTTTTGTAAAATATCTTGTATTGGGTATGACCGATTGACTGCCAGCATTCTTACATTACAACAAGTAACAGACTAGACTCTTATATTTTAATTCTTCAACTCAAAAATGCAACCACCTTCTCACTCCTTTAGTATGGCGTTGCTTGAAAGGAGTGCCGCAAAACAACGATTTATTTACTATTACTTGATAGAAACAGAATTAAATCATGAACGATGGTTTTCGTTTTTGCTCTCAGAGTCTCTCAAATGGATGTCTACCACCATGTCAAACTAGAGATAGATGATTGATGGTGACCGAAGGTCAGCAGAGATTTCCACTCACCTGTACCTAGCCTGTAATTTTAAAGATAATTATTTTAGCATGCCTATAGAGTTTGGGGCGAAACGGTGACAGCAGGCTAAGTCTTCATACGGCAGGACCTGGGTTCAAATCCCATCCAGACCGCCTCTCTCCATACGAAGTGCTGACTACTTTGCCTACGCGTAAAATCAAGTCACAGAAAGCCAGAAATGGCAGGCTGAGACCTCTTCTTGTAGTACCAACTAATAAGAAGAGAAGTAAGTTGGCCAGGATGCTAATCGGTTCATTTCTTCAGAAAATTTTATTTGCTGCGGTGCTCCTCCATGATTTTCGCATGAACAATATCATTTTCAAATAACATTTTATCATTTTTCCGCATGGACAATATCATTTTTAAGTAACAGTTTACAATTTTCATTATCTTAGCTTTTTTCCCTTTGTGCGATACGTATGCATCCATTCATCATAAGTCAATTTGAAACATCAATGTAAAGTGTCACAAACAACAAGATCATTCAAATAAATAGTAACGAAGCCTCTAATACAATAAACCATCCGTGCACCAGATGCTTTTTACTATTGCCTGTTCACTGCAGTGCATGTTCGTTTCGGAGGCCCTTCATCATACATCACGCTCAAATGCTAATCCCAGCACTTGTTTGGAAGCTGATTTTCGGCACCTTTCGTCCTGGTACCATGTTCCGGCAAACCGTTTTCCTCAGTTCTCACCCTCACTGATCTCACCACCTAGCCTAGTGTCCTAGTGCACATCGATCGCGCCAAATTCACACATGACCGGGGGCCGCACATGAAAAGTTTCCACGACCGCGCGTTGGCTGATATTATTTAGTGTTTTTGTTTTGCAGTCATTAAAAGAATCTGCTACACGCATTTATGGAGAAATGATTTGTCGTCAGTTTAGTAATTTAATGGTTCGGCTCATCTCGTTCGGGGCCGGAAAAAGGGCTCGCACAGTGTTCGCTGGCACCGGGGCACATACTCGTGCGCTAGGATCCCTTCGCCAGCATCCCTTCAACCACGTAGTGCGTTTAAAGGACGCGCAGGAGATTCGCGAACCTCCGACCGGATAGGACCCCGATTGGTCGTGGTGGTGGTGCACCAAATGTGCGGTTATTTGTGTGTGTCTGTGTGACTCACTCATGGATGCTGACGATAAAGACGACACGGGCGGATTGGAACAGCACAGGAGAAACGGCACCCGGATAACGACCGGGTTGGTTTTTCGAATGCGCAGTACGGTTTGTACCAGCGTGTGACTATTGAAAACGGCTAACACACAAAATGCTTCTTTAATTGCCTTTTAGTGAATATTTATGATTTTCATTAAAAACGTGTATATGCGCCAGACTTAAATCACTGGACGGAGGATGTTTTAGACAATAGTATTAGCACTCGGCAACCCGGCACCACGGTAGATTGTCGTGCGATGCGATGTTCATCTACATCGTCTCCCGGATGGTTGGGATGCCCACGCGCGAGCCTCACGCCATGGAATATGGGGATATGTTTTTCATCGGTGGCGGAAGGGGATGTGCGAAAAAGGGTTGCTCACACACATACACGGTACTAGGAATGCAGCAATGAAAAAAAACGGCAGGAAGGTATATGAAGTTATTTAGGAAAGGCCATTAGTCTCGTTGCTGCCTCCGGCATCTGCGTTGAACGAGCGTCTAATTCTACGGCAGCACGTATCCTACGATTAAGCATACTTCGCGCGTATAATTAGGGAATGGTGATGTAGTTCAATAGATTTTCTGTTGTTTTTTTTCTCGGCAAACATAAAGCACCTGTTAATGTGAACATATAAGTAAGAAACAAAAACCCAAATCCATTATAAGGAAAATCGACTGACACAGAATTATCGGAAAAGACAAACTCTATTCTGCCATCACCAACTGGCACTCGTCATCATGGTCCAATCATTCCAATTTTAACTACGCTTTCAAATGTGCAATAAAACAAACCCCTTTCTGCAGTCCAGCAAAATGCATCGCACCTTTCTCCCTCACACACACAAATATATACAAGGGGTGATCGTACCGGATCTGTGGTAAAAACGGCAACAGCTGAACAACGCGCATTTTCCTCGCACCGCATGATTTATGGGAAGATATTAATGCCAAAACAACACACATTTGATAGATGACTGTCAATAAAATGCATACAATTCATCATTAGAGTGCGCTGCTCGGAAGGAACGCAGCAAGCCACACCACTGCAGCAGCAGCAGCAGCAGCCATAATGACGCAGCCATGGGCGACCCGAGAAAAGTCGTGGCTAATAAGAAGGAAGAGGAAAATTTATTTACGTAGCACGTATAATAAATGCCTAAATGCAAACGGTTGGCGTTCTAGCTTGCGGTGCAAATCTGACGTGTCGGCAGTGCCACAGCGGCCAGGCAGCTCGAGGTACGAATTATCGAACCTAGCGCGGGGAAGACCATTGCACATTGCGCTGGTAAGACTGCCATTTATTGCGATTATTATTTATTGCACCGAACCGACGACGATACCATGCCACGCAGGAGGCAGTTGTTAACGGACGCATTGTGTCCGTCCGAGGAGCGTGTAGGGTTTCGGGTTGGACGGTCGGGGCTGGTGCGCCAGCTGGTCTAGCTTGCGGTCCAGGCGTGCGATGAAGAGATCTAGTACGCATCGAATGCCGTGCTCGTTGCTCGGAAACAAGCAACCGGCCCGAAAACATGTGGATCGATCGACACAAACCGACCCGACCGTTTGACGAGAACGTGATTGATAAATGACAAGATTTGGTGCTCAGTTAATGCTTGTATGAAGCAATCAAACTTTATTTCCCTGTCCGTTTCGCATTTGTCGAAACTCGGGTTTTGTGTGTCCCCTGCTCACTCGGGGATAGGTAATATTTTATGTCATTGATGGTGCAATTTTTCATTACCACCCCAGACATGGAACGTGTATTGGGTCGGCTCCGATCGATTTGCCGACCTCGGAACCGAGGTCCCGGAGTGATTGGAGGTAATTTTTCTACCCGTCCGACACGGGGCACAATTTTTGGCATTCATGTAACGCGGCCACGTTGTTACATGGTGACGGCGTAAATCAAAACTGTCAACTTGATCGAATGTATCCTTTACGCCTAGATATTTGCCGTGCGAGGAATGAAATTGCAATCCCGGGACCTTTCGGGGGACTCGGTTGTCACCGGTCGTGTCGGGCGCGTGTTCTGCTCGCCTGTACTCCGTGACGGACGGAGCAAAGGACGGCAAAGTCAGCTCGTCTTCCGGTTTGCAAGGATAAGGCGACCGCTACTTGGCGCGATGGAGTTGGTGTGTTGCGTCTTGCCCCGTTAGTCGATACGCCAATATCCTGTCGTGCCTAGGCATCATCAATTTCTGCGCGGTAGCAGCGAACCCCGTTCGGAAGTCTACATTTTCCAGTGACTTAACCAGGTCGACAGGTGGGGTGATGGGTGATGGGGAGGGCTAACGGAGAGCCAAGGGAAAAGTGCAGATCGTCTAGCGTGAGCGTGAGTGATTCACGGTCAATGTGCAATTTATGCTGAATGCGGGATGTTTATAATGCCACTCGCTGTACTGAGGCGAAAACGTTCGGTGAAACGTTTGCGCCATTAATCACGATTTTGTCACAAACGTATCAGTTTTGATTGTCGCATTAGACGTACCAGTAAATTGTTGGAATAATGGGATATAAATTATAGCTGGCCGTCGTCTGCCGCCTGGTCCGTTCTCGCAAACCGGGGGCTAGCGGGGAAGAGAAAGAAATCGAACCGAAGCCGCTGTATGAAGCAGGAAGCAAGGAATGGCGAAGGTGCCGGTGACTCGGGTGACTTTGGGTGCTGCTCAGATACGGGGCGGGTAGGTGTGCGAGTGCGAGGACGAACCTATTTCCGAGCGGCGCGTTCGATAAAGGCAGCTGGTTTATTGAGGTTTTTGATTTATGGTCGCACCATTCGGTTTAACTTTGATTTACAGATTGGCAGACAAAAGGGCCAGGTGTTGACGACGCTATGTTGATTTAATTGAATAAGTCATAAAAACGCACATTCCAACTGCTGCCTGCGGGCTTCTCGGACGCATCAGTCGATTTCAGATTGCGGTCAAGGTGATTAGAAAATTTTGTCCATCACCATTAGGTGGATAGGTTTTTGTGGGAAGAATGTCACATGGTTGCAGGAGGATTTATTTTGTCTCCCTTTACTATACAAAACCAATATAATATTATAATCAATTACAAAAAAAAAGCTTTAGCTATCATCAATATACTCACTGCAGGAATTTGTTCAGCAGTAGTTTAGCGATACTAAACACTAGTTACCGTAATATCGCTGGCTTACGTTCATTTTTCTCCTCTCCAACAGTTGCCACTCCATTTCTCGCTCACTCACTTTAGATGCCATTAATTTTCCAAAGAAAAAAAAACAAGGTAAAGTAACAAACGGTAAAACCCCCCTATCCATCCGAAACTGTGCGTCTGAAATGAACGTGAAATCATTTCTGTAGCTTTCCATAAATAAATACACCATCCATCACTTTCCTCCGGCGAGCAATCGATACACCCGATGCCCACCGTGGGTAGCTTATTTGCAAGTATATTCTAAATACTTAGCGCGGAACGATTTGTTTACAACACTTCCACGGTCCTAAATCAGATCAGATGTTTCTAATCCATTCACGTGCTGCGTAATTCATCATCGCTGCGGCCGAGTCGTCGTCGTCGCCGCCGTTGCTGAAGGTGGCGACGACTGGACGACCCCATCGGTACCCACCGGTATGAAAGCTGGGAATGTTTATCATCGGGCTGGCGTCAAGCATTCCTAACAAACGGAACGATTTGCGCCCGAGCATCGGACGGGCAGGACGAGCGCGTGGCGTGGGCGAAAACTCGAATAAACACATCCCATTTTCCGGCACGCACTCGCCGGGCCAGCATAATAACAGCATAACAAAAGGAAAGAACAAACCCGTCAAAACATCGGGAGCGCAATATGTAAACCTTAAAATGTGTTTTCCACCACCACCCAATCTACCGATCTGCCCTTCCCGCAATAAAGCGGTGCATGCACGGCCCGTGGTAGCTGGGTAGCCCGTGATGATGGATGGAAGTCGTAAAACAATTCTGAAGAACACACCACACAAACCTGCCCGATGATACTTCGCGCAAGTGCGTCACCGTGAACAGTTGCAACATCACACGCACGGACAAGTTTTGAGTGGAAAGGTATGGCCGGATCCGCATTAGGATGGTTGATTCATTCATAGCACAGTGCAGTGCATGCAGTTGCGAGCGAGGACACACACCGTGGGAATTGCATGTGCAATGGACGGAGAGACAGTGATAGTTGGTTATTCAAAATTATTTCTAGCTTTTTTGATAAGCTTTTTTATGGTGTAAACTATACATAATTCTAGGTTTATAAACATTACACGCACTGTCCTACACACAAAGGTAAACTCTAAACTGCATGCATGTGAAGAACCCTCAGCCATTTCCATTTTTCCATCACACCAAAAATTCCGGAACCATTTCTTAATGACGAAACAACCCGAGAGTTGGTAACACAGTGAAATGTGTTTATCCTTTTTGCTGGATTGCCTTTGTTGTAATCTTTTGTGAGGAACACACTCGAGCCCGATAGTTCAGCAAGAAGTTGTTTGCCCTTAGCACGAAAGCAAAGTGCACACATTCAACCAAACGAAACAAAGTATGGCTCAGCATCGGCTAGACATAAAGAAAACATGCTTCACGTGGTGCTCTCGCCCAGTGCCAAGAAAACCATCTTTCCGACGCGAAAAGCCGGCCCCAACCTCCAAAAGGATCGAGACGCAGGAGCGTCGAAATTATTGTTTAAGTCCCGCTTTTCACGGTGACATTCATCATCGCAGGATATTCGGTACAAGGGCCGGTACCGTTCCGTGTGTCTAGCAGTGTCTTTACAGCTCGATCATCATCCCGCTGCCTTTGCTTAATCGCGCATCGCGTTCCCCCTGCTCGTAACTCTGCTGCCCAAGCTGGTTGGCGTGCCATACGTTTTTCGCAACGATACTTACAACTGTAACGTATCGGGTTGATATCCCTTCGAGCAGCGGAGCTGGCGCCCAGCCGGCCTTTATTTAAAAATAATTTTTAATTTACCAACCGTATCAAAAGCAGTTAGAGGTGAATTATTACCGTTTTTGTGTTTTTTTTTCTTCTATCGTGTGGATCAGGAGTTTTCGGAAGGGAAGCGGGTCCTTTCACTGGCTGCAATGCATCCTCGCGCACAGTCTCGATCGTGCTGGTCTTCGTTGCCTACCGAATACCGGGTGGTTTAGTTGCGTTAATTCCCTGTCCTTTTTTCTGGCTGATGACGGCACAACGGACAGACGTACGTTGGGCTGCTAAGGTAGCAGTCGTGGTATCCTGCCATTGATGCGCGTAACAACATAATTTTTATTGCATTTCTGCTGGCGAAATCGTTGCAACAATGCACGGTAGCTATTGATGGGATTATAGTCGGAAGATTATGATTTACTGGTGGCAGGTTCGTGTATTTTTCATTTATAAACAATTAAATAAAGGGATCTCGTTACACATTGGGTACGAAAATTTACCTATGTGCTAAAATTAGATAGCGTTCTATGAACAGATCAGTAAGGATGAATCATTTATTTTCATATTTCCTTTTTTGCTGACCAAAAAATTATCAATAAAACATCACCTACGATACATATCTAATTTTGTTTAATCATTTTTCCACTAAGCAGAGAGGTATTAAAGTAACATGTTAACAACAATAACTAGAAAAAAAATCCCGCCATGAAGGTTAAAGGTTTCCAGACTGCGAATATCAAAGCTTTCCATGACGGTTCGTAGAAATCTAATAACTTATTTAAAAGAACATTGAATAAAGTGGGAAATTTACTAAAAATAAGTCTAGGTCCAGCCATGATAAACATGAAACTTTCTTGATAAGTTAGTATAACTTAAGATAGCAATAAATTTTCTGACATTACATAATGACTCATACTTCTTCTTCTTCCTTAGCACTACGTCCCGAGCGATCTTGGCCTGCCATTTCTGGCTTTCTGTGACATGATTTTACTCGTAGCAAAGTAGTCAGCCATGCGTACGAGGAGACGATCTGGATGGGATTTGAACCTGCCGTGTGAAGGCCGGCGCCGTTTTTGCCTCGGCCAACGGAACGTCCCAATGAGTGATACTATTTATCAGCACAATAATTTAGATAACAAGTATTAGGGACAGCCCGGTGGTAGTTGCGACGTATCTACATACGGCAGGACCGAGGTTCAAATCTCATCCGTACCGTTCCCCCGTAGTGATGACTAACAATCCAACTACGTGGTATCTTTGAATCTAATAAGCCAGAAATAGCAAGCATGATCTAAGACGTCGTTAGGTCAAGAAAAGTTTGTAAGAGAGAGAGAGAGAGAGAGAGAGAGAGAGAGAGGGAGAGAAAGAGACAAGTATTAATAAGAAATAATTTGGCCTCTTCTACTTTAGCACTACAACCTGGAAAGGCATTGGTCTGCAATTCCTGACTTCCCGTCACTTGATGTTACCCGTAGCTGGATAGTCAGTCTCGGTCCGAATGGGATTTGGTATTTACGGTCCTGCCGTGTTACGAATGGCGCCGCTTTCGCTTCGGCCACCGTACCGCTCGTGGGGTAAGCAAGGCTTTGAAAGAATTAAGCAAGAAAAGAATTTTGCCAGTAAGTGTCTAAAATTATCTGAAAACAAGCACATAATTTGGAGAAAATTGCATACTAGAGTTCTCACAAATGATTGTTATACAAAACCTCGAATATTATAAAGAGAAATTGCTCAAATTAGAATCCAAAGCAAAGATCAATGAAAACTAGTTAAAATGGGGTTATTAAAATTCTTTACACTTTGACCCATCCACTTTCGATCATATTATTAACATGAATTAGAATATTGAAGAGCCTAGATCCAAACCTTGCAGTGAAAAGTATGTTTTGTATTCAAATTCAATAATAGCTCTATATATGGCTTACGATAATGTTTCAGGATATACGACATTGTCAAGAATACGTCTTCAATGTTTATTAAACAAAATGCATTGATTAAGCGGTTCACTTCGATTAGCAAGTAGCACGCTGTAATCCAACAGAGTTCTTCTCCAGCAAAAGTTTTTATTTTTCTAGCAACGTGCAACTCGGTCCCATAATTTTAACCACTTCCAGACATGGAGAGCCACTGCAAAACTGTTAACCCGACGCGACGGTGGTGGCCCAACATTGCTGTTGTCCTTCGAAAAGTTTACTAGCTGGCGACCAAGCTGATCTGTGTCTTACGTGCGCTGGTCCATAATTTATTCTGTCAGCTTTTCGCTGGTACAAAATTTTAGAGGAAACAAAAAAGCCATTAGTGTGCGAGCCCTCTGTCCTGAACAGTATTCCTTGATTTACCATGAACATAAAAATGATTTATATTTGACATTAAAATAATGCACACACACAACCGTGTGCAATGCGTACACACACACACACACACACACACACACACACACACGCCCAGGGGTGGCAGGCAACACGGACACAGCCACAGCACACGGGCCTGGCATGCGGTCTGCAGAAAAAGTGCACCAAGCAAAGGGCGATCGGGCAGGACAGTGAAGACGCGCGAATCAGTCACAAGGATATGGTTCCTTAGCTCACAGGAATACGTTTTGGATTTGCGCCGGTGAATGGTGAGCGCAACAGAGGAAGAGCAATTAAAATGTTTCCCTTTCTTTTACACACTTCTTGCTGTAAAGTGTTGTATTATTCTGGGACGTTGGCATGAAATATGCAAATAGGAATAGTTTAATTAAAAAACCCTGAGAACAATGATTTTTGAGAGAATTCTTGACCAATTTTTTGCAAGACTTTTCTATTATACCTTTATAGAAAATAAAACCTTATTTGGAACCAAATGCTGCACATCACCGTAATCAAGATGATAGAACCTTCCGGTACCTGTGTACCCGAAACTCGCCCGGTCGCACAATATTTCGTCAATCACTCAATTTTATCTCTTCGGGTCGTTTGGGACACGCGCTTTTTAATGACGATCCCTTTTGCTGAAACCTTTTCCGTGCCGTGAATGTGTATTATTAATCTGAAATTACGTTTATTGCCATCACATCCCTCAGTTGCTCGGGGCCGGCTTCGGTACCTATCAACGTGCGAGGTATGGTGATTCGTTCCGATACCGATTCCGCTGCTAGGAAGAGCGAGGGGAGCGAGAGGAGGGGGTCTTGCCAACTGACCTCTCAATGGATGGTATTTTTCACGCACACGGACAAAAGGGGGAAAGTTTTTTCCTTAAGATGATGGGATTAGCAAGTAAATGGTGGAAACATTTTAGAATCGCAGGTGTAAGCACCCCGTTAAACAATCGTTAGTGCTGTTTTGTCAATCACCATCATTACATCGTCCATTGGTGGATTCCGAGCAGCGTGGATGGTTCGTGGAAAGGTCGGTTTAATATTTCAACCAGTAATTCTTGCGTTAATTGCTATTAACGAGCGCTATGTACACAGGTGATTATTTAAACGCATTTTACCAGCACAGTTCACCTAAAAGAATCAGTTGGGTCCCATGCAAATGGAGTTAAAGAAAAGAACTCCGGCAAAAATATCACACACAACCCAAGTGCTCACTAATGGACTTCCCGTCTACGCGGCACATTATTTCGTAAACTTCCAAGCATTCAAATCTCCGCCCGTGATTTGAACGCATCGAACATGCCAGAACTGTACGATGAAGTGGTACGTATGATTTATGCTGTTCGTTAGTGCTAAGTGGGGAGAAAGCAACCAACAAGCAGGGAACTTTGGAAAGGAAAGACGACAGTGAAATATAAAATCCAGACTACCGACAAAAGGGCTTCACACAGGCTGCTAAGTAGCTTGTACCACGAGCGGCAGGCATATTTTGCTTTTCCGCTCGCTCGCCAAACATTCAAATCCGAGGTCCAAAATCAAATCTTCCTGCAGCATGGTGATGCTATTGGTGGTCTTGCAATACACAATATATGACACCATAAGGATGCCCCATGTCTGGCTATTCTCAGTTCTTTTCTCTCCATCCATCCACCACCGGCTGGGGTACGTACAGCGCTGGGGGGAAACTCCCACCAGAAAACCTTGGGAACCAGTTGAGCAGCATAATTCACCGCGGCACGTCATGATTATTTGGTCATTCGCAACATGACACTCCTCGCTCCTTGACACATCGGTTCGTCTTTCGGGCTTTCTTTTTCTCCACCAACTCCAAACAAATTTCGAATGAAGCACACACACAGACACAAAGACACAGCAGAACAAAACTACAGGATTGGTTCCGAAAAGCAATCTGGACCAACGTAGGGAAAGCTTTATGTCCTTACGGTTCCAATTTTTTTGACAACAAAATCGGGTCCTGCCCTGCACTACGGTCGTCTAGAGGAGTATGATTTATGGCGAGCCCTCATGCATGATGTTATTATTTTCATATTTCTGCTCAGGGTTTTGTGTATTCTTGTGCTTTTCTCCTATGATGTGTTCGTTTTTTGTTCGTTACGCTGTCGCCCTCTGTCTCACTGTTTTTTTTTTTTCTTTATTCCGTTCGGCTTCCGCAGTCGATTGCGATCGACATTGAATCGTTACAAATGTGCAATTTATTGATACGAACGCAACGGGGTGAAGGGAGCAAATGCACTATTCCCAAATCCGGTCACAATTCGAACCTTGCCCACCCTGATGTCCCTTTGATTCTTTGAGCCAGAGTTTTGTACCATTCTTTCCGTCCACTGGCGTATCACTTGCCCTGCAACTGTTCGTTGAGCGATCGTGGTCTCCTTCTCTCTCTCTCTCCTTGCTCTCGCTCGTTCCTACTCAAGCATTTTCCCATCGGTAACAGTTTTCTCCAATTTTTACTACACTCTTATAATGTGCAATAATTCATTGACACATGAAAGATGGGATTTGAGTGGAGTGTGAACGAAAAACAAAAAAAAACGCCCGAGAAAGTGAGTGATGGTGTGCGAATGGGTGACCGTGGAAAACGAGGACGAGGTTCGAAAGGACATCCTTCCACAGACATGTCGAGGCCACCACCACCACTAGCAGCCATTAGGTATGGCAACGTACGTGGAGTATTGTGGCTGCAGTTGGTGGAATGCGCGTGCTAATGCGAGAGTGTATGCGTGAAAAAAGAAAGTGCCAACAGACGCTGCCGCCGATGGTGGTGGATGAGTGCAAAAAAAAGAGTGGTAATAAATTATGAAAATGTTATAATTTATATCTTCTCGATTAATTCTATTTAAAAAGTTCCTTCGCCCGTTTTTGCTCCTCATCAAAACCCGCACGCCAATGCCAATTCAGAATTTGGCCCAGCGTTGAAGGGGAAATCGGTGAGCGATCGGTTTCAGCAGGAAGATTTATTTACGGGTTTCGACACACGAGCTTCGACGACCGGATCGACGAAGGCTGCTTCAGCTTTCTCTTTGCCCGCCGATCTGTTTGAGTTTCAATCGTTCCGAAGATGCCCCGTATGTTACCATTTAATCGGAACATATTTCTCTCGCCTGCCCGGAGCGTCTGCTGTCCGGCTGGACGCGATCTTAAACGTTGTCCATCTTCGCCACGACAGTTTGATTCGGTTCGGTAATGTGTTTTTCACATATTGATTGGAGATTATCGAACGCACAAAGCTTGCGCGGTGTCTCATTTACACCACCAGAGACAGAGTTTGGAGATGCCAGAGAATGGGAATAGGGCATCAAAAGAATAGACGGGAAGCAGGATGCTACTAAATCATCTCGCCATTCGCAATGACGAAAATGTAAGATATATGGCAATAAATTTACCCGAATGTGACACCATATCCGATGCTGAACTTTATTTCCAGCGGCCAGCTCGGGCTGACTGTGGCGTTTTTGAAGGATGACCCAGACATGGGACTGGGGAATAAATGAAACGACGGTCCAAAAAGGCAATCAAGCATATTGGCATTTGATCGTAGTTGGGAGTTTTTTTTTGCTACTCGCATCCGCAAAACGGATGAACTTATAGCAAATGTTAAACATTCATCTAGCAGCATAGCGCCGTGTTTTACGATGACCTTCTACACTTTATGGACTAACGCGAGGCTACTATCAATTTTTAAACTGTTTTCTTGAGTCTGGGATGATGTATTTGAAAACAATCTGCCGCTTAGCTGCACACAATGGTCCAACACCATTATGAGGTAAAAGTTTACGACTTTACGGAATTGTTAAAGCTTTCCGAACACGAAATCCAATTATCAGACTCATTTCTAAAACCTATCCCAAATCTTCCCGAGGTCACCTTGCCGCCGTATGATTTACGCTGTATTAAAACAAAATCTTTGACTCGGGTTACGAAATCACTCATCTCACCTTGGCACGGATGAGACAGGCGCGAATGGTTAGTTCCTACGAAAGGCACATTTTATGGCATTGCCAAATATGTTTCCTTACTGGAAGCTCCGAATCCGCTGCTAGTGGTGAGGTGCATGTTGAAGGTTTTTTTTTTGGACTCTCTCTCCCTCTGTGACTGCGTTCGTGAGAAACTTTTATGGCATGGTGCAAAACTTGCCCGACGCATATACCCATCTTCCAACGGCTTTCGGTCACTTTTGGGTGTGCAGCTCCAATCTAATTCATCTACTGCGCTGCACCGTTTGTCAGGGCGCAAGGCGATTGTTAGTCCGGAACCGGTCGAAAATGGCAACAAGAATCCGATCGGTACCGATATCGACGGTCGAACGGGGGGATATCCTCCAAAATACCAGGAAAAAAGGTGTATTGTTCTGCAAGTTGGCGGGCGCGCGTATTGCGCAGCTTTTTTACGGCCGATATTTATGAGATTTCTGTGGAACGACCTTAACCAATGTGTTGTGCCGCATTTGACCACGACAGGGTTTGAAGATCATTCTGCTGCTTTTGTGGTGTCTCCTTGGTCTCCATCCGCATCCGCAACTCGACATGCTTGTGTGGTGGTTGCTGGGGTTTTTAGGACATAAATATTCGTTCGACAGACAGACGCTCAGATCACTCGGTCGGCTGCGCGATTGAGCACCCCTAAAACACCACCACTGTCTGTCTGTCAATCAACCGCTGCTCAAGGATTTGCATATTCCGAGAACTCTAAACAATATTGAACCGAGATCGATCGTGCTGGCCGGATTTGGGTGGAATTTCGAGCTAATGCCATTTCAAAGGAATTTCGCGCTACATCGCCCGGGCGCGCATAAATCATTCTCCAGGGGTAAGTTACAGACTTACTCTGGGATGCTTTTTTGTTTTTGGTGAGACGGGTGTTCCGGTAGAAAGGGAAACATTGTTGTCGTTTGTCGTAGGTTCGCAGCCAATGTAGATTGAACGGGGGAAGAGTTTATTTTTGAACTAGCTCCTTCTGACACACTTCTATCCGTGCTTTATTTGCATCCGAAAAAATCAGAACCCGTCCACACAGCGTTCATTCATTCACCTAGGAGCTAAAATAACAGACACCCGCTCACACGGCGTAGTCACGGAACCGTATGACGGAAACCGGTTGCGACACCAGGCAGTCACTGCGCTGATGACGATGAATATTAAATATTTGTTTTCTCCTCAATTTTCAGGATGCTGTTGGACGTGAGCCGCATGGCGGCATAATAAGATCGCTTCTGTCGCGGGACCGCAGTGCTTTTGCTATTCGATCAACATGCCACACGGGAGAAGCGGGCGAACGGTTCCCTGTAAACGCGCAGTCATTCGTCTGTCCGTCAAAATGTGTCGTGCTAAGGCAGTATGTTTGCTCGAAGCAACACCGACAAATAACGAACGCGCCTTTCTTCAGACGCGCTCCACTGATCCATGCGATTAAGCAAACTGTCAGCCACGGTGGCACGGGTGGCTGCTAAGGTGCGCACATCATTTCGGAAGGGAAGGCACCCGCTTGATGAGCAATTTACATAAACATCTGCCGAAACAGCGCACGGTGTCGGGGCATAGGGAAAGGTGAATGTTTATGGTCGGCAGGCGGCACTGGATGAAAGCTTTCGGAGCAATCTCACCGGCTGCCGCTAAGTGGGAGTTTGTGGGTTGATTTTGGACGTAAAGTAGAAGAATGTCAACAGAGTGAACGATTCAGTAAAATAACAAACGATGCATTACGAGCGGTGGCGATGCTGTGCGTCTCTTATCGTTCGAGACGCACACGATGGTGCCGTTTTTTTTTAACGTGCGTGACATATTTTTACGTGTTGCGTTAGGAAATGATAAGGGCCGCTTATTTTATGCGATCAAACAGATATTCGTTTCGAACTCATGCTCTTATTCCACGGAATTTATTTAGTTTTATATGTTAGATTACAACTAATGCAAATCATTAGTTCTTGAGAAAGAAATTCTCCAGTGAAACACAAGACTCAGTAGCGGCAATTACTGAGAGACTCTGAAAGTTCAGCTTATCATTCCATTGGATGAACATTTGATTAAATCAAAAAGTCTTTCCTCAAGAATATTTTGCATAATGTTCTACTTTACGAGCTTCAATTGTTACTCAAAACCAGCTAGATAGATTAATCTACAAATTAAGAAAGATTAGCCATCAAAGAAATTCACTCAGTTCGTAACTACCTTCACTGCTGAAATGGCTACAGGATTATACTTTGCCTACGGCCATTCTTGGGCATTTTGAATTTCCTACCAACAAAGCTTTAGTTCATCAAGCCACTTTTATTTTCTTGGGCTCATCCTGATACCAACGAAATAACCATACTTCCATCTCAAATGCTCCCGCCTTACCATTCCTTTCCTGATTGTACTGTGGCTCGAAGCTGGGCTCATCATAAAAAAAACCTCTCAATGGAGTTAATACTACTCCCGCTACAGCTACTATTTTTAGTGATGGTTTGCATATTAAATCGTAACCGACGAGCCAGACGAGCTTGTGTAAAATTCACGGAACCACTGGGGCACAAAACACAGGCACAATCAAGGAAAGAAACCATCCCCCAAACAACACTCTCACCGCACGAAGCTTGCCAATAATAAATATAAACAAAAAGGATTTCCCGCGTAAAAATAAAATTTTCTTTATGAGTAGAGCTAAATTATTTTCGTCCATTCTTTTGCAGGTTTTCTTTGTGCTTCGTCGTCATTGCTAACATTTTTCCGACTCCAGCCGGAAAACCAACGGAAAACGGTATGCTAAGGCGGGAGGCTTGTGTGTTTAAGGCTGCATTTTTTGTTATTTCTTGCGATGTTTCCCTTTTTTTCATTTACTCATTCGTTCAATCTTTGGGCGCAACTTTGGCCACTTTGATATAAGCATTTGGGGACGAATTTTCTGCCCGTTGCTCGTTCGTCCGTTGATGGTCTGGCGCGCTTTTCTTTTGGGGTCTGAGGTCTGATTTGCTTTTTCTTCCGCTGCATATTGTTTCTTCGCGATGCGACTCTGGAATGGCAGCATTCGTTTGCTTCATTTCATCTCAATTTGCGTTTTTCAAGCTAAAAAATGGTGGATAATAAAACAATTTTAAGCTGACAAGAAAGCATCGTGAGATGGTTTATTAGAATGAGCCAGTCGAATGGTTGCGAGAGCTCCCGAATTGTAACTTACGGTTGGGTGTTTTATGAAAGCATGGAAATCTGTAACGTTTATTTCGATCGTACAAATAGGGATAATTCAATTTGAAAAAAGACTAAGTTATTGAATGGATTTACACATGATATGTTTGGCCATTATCGTAGTAAATGACGCCTTAATCGTTTCGATTATATGATGAAGAAATAGGTACAGGCATTCTTATCAAATTAAAAAAAATCTTTGCTTTATGTCTTTGGATCATACTTAATTACTTTTTACAGCAACAAACTTAATACTGAGCACTTTTGGGGCGGTCTGGTCGTAGATGCGATAACAGCGCCGGTCTTCACACTGCAGGATCGGGGTTCAAATTCCATACAGAGCCGCCTCCCAATGTGCAGGGCTGACTACTTTGCTACGGGTAAATTCAAGCCATAGAAAGCCAGAAATGGTATGCCGAGACCTTCAAGGTTGTAATGCCACTTTATTTTAATATGAATCAAATTTATCTAGTAAATCAGTTTTCGACTATTTAAGGCATAGAGTAATCGAGTCTACCTTAGGAATAAAAATAAAAATGACAAAATTGAAAGTAAAATCCCTTCTTTAATTTATATTGAATATATACCTAAAGTGTTTGAAGTCATCAAAGTTCTTTAAATCAAAGCTTCGACTAACAGCCTTCCAGTATACAAGACGTGCTGCCTAATAATAACATTGATTAAAACATATTTTTTTACAAAGTCGATATAGTTTGGTCATCTTCAGTACTGTAAGAAAGCTGATGAAAACAGTACTTACCCTCACAGAATATAATAATTACTCAAATCGTATGAACAGCAAATAATTGTAGTAATTCGTTCATTTTGGTAACTATTTCCTATAGAAATCTTATCCTAACTCAAATTAAGTTCTTTGCTCTTTTTAACCTGTAGTTATTTCCTTACAACTATCAATATACAAGTTTTATCATTTCTTTCCCCAAAAAAATTATTTTAATTCTTAATACCTCACAAACCGGTAAATTCGAACTTATTGTTGCCTCAAATAAACAAATCGAACATAACAGCTTCACCGTACAGGGTATGCGATGTTTTTCTTACACATCCGCTCCTCCGGCCCGAAACGCAAACAGTCCCAGCGTCGATCACATGCTGGGGCCAAGAAAATGGTGGATAATTTCAAACTGTTAGCAGAAATTACTATGATGAGCTTTTTTTACGACTTTCCCAGTACCCTCTATGCGTGCTTCAGCAGAACGCACTCGCAGACGCAGAGCAGGGGTTGCTGTAACGTTTTGCTTAAAATTATGGAAACTCATAGCAAAAGCTTGCAACACAGTGGGTACAACGGTCGGTGCGGCCAAGAAACCAACCCGAAGCGAAACCATAAAGTACTGATAAAAACAAGAGGATAAATTTCGTTCTTTCCTGTTTGGTCATGCGATCAAGCTTGTGAGTTTTCCCTCATCACGAACGGCGATGACCGGCCGCGCAACGCTAATCGTAGTGAAAACACTTACTTCAACTGCACTGAACCGGTGAGTGGAGGAGTGGTCGAGGCTGGGGCGTGATTTAAGCGAAATAATCACCATAACTTGCGATTAAATAATTAGATGGACGCGTACCGCATAAATGAGTGCCACTGTGTTATGATTGGAGGAACGCAATATCAGCGAAAGCAAGCGCGGACGGTTTTTTTCTTCGGTATGCGGTGGACAGGGCGCGAACGATAGAGGAGAACCAAATGAGGCGTACGAAAACGTTTGTTTTCAATCAAAAGCCTTGACTCGACGTGCCGAGTCCGAAGGATGGATGGTACATAGATAGCGTATGCCGTTGGCTTTATGCGAGGGAAAAGAAAAACAAAGTCATAATTTTTGCATATTTTTATCTTTAGCCTTGCCCGGCACATGCCACAGCCGGGACCTATCTGCCCGCGACGTTCTGGGCTGCGGGGTGAATTGGACCCTGCTGAAGAAACAATTCACGCCTGGCGAGTGGTAAAAAGTGGGACAGAAAGTTACTTATGTATGGTTTACGATTATTGGTTCTTTTTCATATCAGTTGCTATCATAATAGACTGGTGCTTATAACATATAAAACGTAATGCCCTCTGATCTATGAACAAAATTGAGCATCCCCGATAATAACTGGCCATCCTGTTTGGAAAAAATTCTCCCTGCTTTTAAGGTTGTAGAATTAGTAAACATTGGATTGTATCATAAAATGTATGTATCTACCTCGAAAAAAATTGTCTCTACAAGTGCTGATATTTTACTACTTTTCTGTGAAAAGTTTATTGTACCACATAACGTTATTTTTTTGTGTTACAAATTTACGATAACCATCGCGCCATCTATGTGTGAGAGTACGAACTAAGCTCAAATTGCGCTGTGGAGATTTTTTTTCATCAATTTAAGAAATCCTTCAAAATGTTTGCAGTCTTTATCCTGGTTTAAAATTAAACTCTACTTCCTTTGACTCTAAACTCATCAAATCAAAGCACTGTGAAGAAATAATTTAAACCGTAAAGAGCTAAAGTAAGCAATTCTGCTCAATCAACATCGAACACGAGTCCTCTCATCCTTCGATTCCTCGGCAAAAACAATTTCCATTTGATATGGTAGCTGTAATAAATTTTACTTTAATATTTCATCACATATACACAATCGTTACCGTTTCAGTAAAGTAAGCTCTCAATCAATGTGGCAATAGAAGCCGTACGATGCAATTCTATCGAACACGGCAGCATTGGCGGCGAACTCACTCAGCTTCGAACTCGGCCAACGCACCCATCTCCGTGGTACGTGGCAGGGTCGGCAGAGGGTAACAAAACCTATTTCCTCCAAGCGTCAAAGTAGTGTAGCCAAGCCCTTCCGATTAGCTAGCCTTGCCGTCGTCGTCGTCATCGTGCAAGTGTTATAATTTCGAGTGCCACACCAACCAGCCAGTCCAGCACACAAGAAAGAGAAGAGCCATAAAAAGAACCGTTTGGCACGGAGTTCAATATTTGCTGAATTATTGAAACAGCCATAATTTCAGCTTTTCCGTCCCGCTGCTTGATGGCTGTGCGAGGTGGATGAACGAACGGCGAGAACCAGTTAAGAAAGCAGTCAAACGCAGCAAGAAAAGTTGCAGTGGGGCAGCGCTCCGCACCCAAGGAAAAACACTCCAATGAGCGCCAACCAGAGGGACGAAAACATTGCCATCCCAGCCACCCAACCAACCAACGCAGGTTCAGTTGTCAATATCCTTTCACTCAAACGCAATCCAAATGGTGCAGAACACCGAGAAAAGTACGATTGACGAGTGAGTTTTTCCGTCCGGGCTACTACACTACTGCGCAGCCCGCATTTCTTACGTTGGTGGTTTTCGAGAGATGAAATGAAACACCCGCAGCAAACCGCGGCAGAGCGGTGGTGGACGTCGGAAAACCAGGAGGTGGGAAAAGTTATGGAAATGTAGTAAAGAACAGAAACAAATCGTGCCGCTCTTCCAGCAGCTAGCGCTTCAAGTGAGCTTGGACGAAGCATACAGAAGATGGAAGTAACAAAAAAAACCTACAAGCACCATTTCGTCACGTTCCTTGTACGATGTTTCCATCCTGCTTGCTCGGGCAAGAACCGGAGTTTGGTTGATGGTTGAGATCCTTCCTATCAGGGTTTCTGGTCCTTCGGGTATGGTCTCGGTCCGCTTTCTTTTTTCTTTCTTTCGTCTTGCAGGACGACTGCAAGACCGGTGATAGCCAGCATGACGAAGAAAATAACATGGGAAGCAATAACAGTTACAAGAAAATTAAATTGTCGATTGTATTTCATTGTTATGACTGACATAAAGAAGCGTGCGCATAGAAATGGCTGTGTGGTAGTGAAAGTAAATGCAGCGCATGGAGGAAGACGGAAGCAGAACGGAGGTCAGGCCCGGGGGATCGCCCAGAAAGCAGACGAAGAAGGGCACAAAAAAGTTTGTGAAATATCTTTAACGAGGTGAAAGCGAAGAATTGATGAGAGCTAGGGAAGCACATATAACCAGAACAAGTGCTAGCAATTAAAAGTTAAGGAACAGCGAAACAGTTTTAAGCCAACAAAACGAAATTTTCAGCTTAATCCTTGCGCAGAAAAAAAACAGAAAATTTAAGAAAAATGTCCTGCGGGTTTAAAAAAAGATAGAATACGTATAATAAATTATAAACTTTACAATACAAAACGGAATACATTCACGCAACACACATCCTTCCAGTAGTATTTAACAAACAAAATAAGATAAGCAAGCGACAAAGCCAGCCAACCACGAGGCACCAGCGACCGAACGGCTGAGGCCAATTGTTAATTGTTTTTTCCCTAACCCCGTTTTTGACATCAATAAATAAAAATAAAATATAGAAGATTATAAACCTTCGCCCAGTGTCGCCCGGCCACACTCTTCCCACAGCGAACCTGCAACCGGAGCGTAAGGATTCCATTCGCCATGGAATGGTAACGAACGAATATATGCTGGAGAAAGAGGTCCGTGTGTGAGTGAGTGAGTGTGCCGTAAGATAATTTATTAGATTTTTAATTCTTCTCCGGCGTAAATCTAATAGAAATAAAATGGCATACAGTCATCGCTGGGTCGTCGTCGTCGTCGTCGTCCTCGTCATCACCAGCATCCACCGTTGTCGCGCTGTCTTTCATCCGAGACCATCCTTTTTGAATGGTTATTGTTGTTAACGCCAATGGCGATGGAATGCTCCCCGAGCAAACGGTGCAAGGATATACTCGGTTGGAGTTTCGGAGGATGCTCCGGGTCAGAATTTTTCTCCAACTGCTGCTGCAAAGGTAGTGGATTCCTTCGTGGGCCCTCCGTCTACTTTACGGGCACGGCAACGATTCGATTGCATTTAGGAAAATTCCCTTCATTTAACCATTTCCGCTTTTACCAACAGGAATAGTCTAATGGCTGCCTGACCTCCAGCGTCTCCAGACACACTGCCATTTTGGGAAACTCTCTCCCTCCCCCTGGCGAGTGAACCTGCGAGAAAAAGGACCGTATCTGCTTTCCTCCACTGCCGGCGAATCTCGGAAGGTTGGATTCCTTTCGCTGCTAAATGGTGTGGCGATCATTGTTTGGTAAACGTACGGTACGTAAGCGAATGTATATTGTAAATGGAGCGCATGTCGAACTCAAACATTACAGCGGCACCGGAGAGACAAGAAAAAAAACTACACTACACACACATATATACATATTTTCTCGAAGCAAAACAAAAAAACACACAACCTCACCACACAGACAGTTTTCGGGTAAGAAGCCGGTAATAGCAGTGCAATAATAAAAGGGTAATCCAAACATGAACCACCCTTAATTTAATCCGTTCCCATTCCCGCTCGGCACACAGAGGTGCAAAACGGGCAAGTCTTTTGGGTTAGGGGGTTCTATTCTGCCCTGCCTTTCGCTCGCCCGGCCCGGCGAGAAAGTGTGTGAGAATGTACGAATGCTGTGCCCATGCGAGTGTGCGAGTTTGGTTGATCCTCTGAACCACGTTGTCGGTGTGTTTTCCTTCTTTTTTCTATGCCAGTTGCTCTTGCTTTCACACCATCACCGTCCATGATTGAATGTAAGGGACAGCGAACGCTTCCGAGTCTTCGCAGCAACCCGACCGAATCTCGAGCTTCATCCTTCATTCTTTTCCTAATGGGCCCGATG